>NC_072801.1:19341428-20592142 GCF_028583425.1 Eublepharis macularius
CCATAGATATGCGTGCCATCCAAATATTTTTTTATATCCCTCTAGGGCTAGTAGTTTCTTGTTCTTTAATGTCATCCATTCTTTCAACCAAACTAGGCAGATTGCATCATGATAAAGTCTCAGATTGGGCAGTTGCATTCCGCCTCTTTCCTTTGCATCTTGTAAAACTTTCACTTTCACTCGAGGCTTCTTGCCTGCCCAAACAAAATCTGATATTTTCCTCTGCCATTTTTCAAATTGTTTAGAGTCTCTGATGATTGGTATTGTCTGTAGCAAAAACATTACTCTTGGTAACACATTCATCTTAACTGCTGCAATCCTACCCAACCATGACAAATTCAGCCTGTTCCATTTAATCAAGTCTCTCTCTATCTGAGTCCATAGTTTTTCATAATTGTTTTTGAATAAATCTATGTTCTTTGCAGTTAATTCGACTCCCAAATATTTCACTTTGCTTGTTACTTCACAGTCCGTTGTTTCCGTTAATAATTGTTGTTTCTGCTTAGTCATATTTTTACATAATATCTTTGACTTCTTTTTGTTGATATAAAAACCTGCCAAGTCTCCAAACTCTTTGATCTTATCTATCACTCTTGGCATGTTCTCCAATGGGTCTTCTACAATTAACATTATGTCATCCGCAAATGCTCTGACCTTATATGAATAGTCCTTTATTTTTATTCCACGAATTTCCTCATCTTGACGTATTTGTATCATCAGAATCTCCAATACTAAAATGAACAACAATGGAGACAACGGGCAACCTTGTCTTGTTCCTTTACTTATCGTCAATTTCTTGGTCAATTCATCATTCACCACAATTGCTGCAGTCTGGTCTCTGTAAATTTCCTTAATTGCTCTGATGAATCTTTCTCCCAATTGTAGCTTTTCCATAGTGGCAAACATAAAGTCCCAGTTTAAATTGTCAAACGCTTTTTCAGCGTCTACATACATGATATATTCCTTGATGGAAAGTGAAAAGGTGTCCTAGAATAAGCCAGAAGGGTACCAGAGCTTGCAATTCAATCCAAGTATATGAAAGGGAAGGGTGGAATTAAAAGCACTTTCTTTTGCTTGGTCTTTCGGTTTTCAGGACCTAAGAACTGAACATACTGTTGCATTAAATTCTGGAGTCAAATATAGCAGATGGTTTTTGAAAAGATTATATGTGTATTTTTCCCAACTGAGGAAAAAAAATAATTATAGAGACAAAGGGTGCAGTGGTGAAAGTGCCAGTATTTGACAGGGAAGTCCTGAATCCTAACATACCCAGACGGTGATCTTGGGCCAGCCATTCCCTGTCTGTCTAGCTTGCCTCCTAGGGTCATTGGGAAAAGGAGAATTATACATGGTGAGATAAAAAAAAAATTGGAATTCCAAAAATATTTGGAATATTTGGAATGGCATGGGGGGAGAGTCTCAAATATTTTTTTAAAAAAAACTTTTTATTGAATTTGAATATAGATACATAAACATAACACCACGGGATTGTGGGGGGGGGGCGGGTATCAAGGGAAGTAATAGAAGACAAATATACATAGTTGTGTATTATGTTAGTTTTCCATCTCTAGAATTCATTTATCTTTATAGCTTCTTTTCATTACTCTAAACCTAGTATTTCTGTAAGACTACTCTGCTTAACTCTAATAATCATTTTCTCATTTTTTCCCTTCTCCCTTTCTCTTCCTTCCCCCCCTTTCCCCTTTTCTTTCCTTTCCCCTTCTTTTCCCTTCATTTATTTTCTCTAGTCATATCCTCGTGAAGCATAGTTAGCTTCTTATTCCATATTTTGATTTAATCCATCCATAAAAGAGTGTCCATCTTTGCTGCAAATCATGTCTGCTTTGTTTTTTTGTCAGTTCTGTTAAAACGTCCATCTCTGAGGTTTCTAAAACTTTTTCTATCAATTCTTCTTTCGTTAGTATGGCTATCTTCTTCCAATATCTAGCATATATTATTCTTGCTGCCGTAATTATATGGAGAATCAAATACCCATTTTTCTTCTCTATCCCTTCTGGCACAATATTCAATAGAAACATTTCAGGGGAGGGTCTCAAATCTTAAGAGTTTTCAATCCTAAGCAAAAGTCCCATCATGCTAGATCCATCAGAGGGTGTCACTCCACTTAAAATTGCCTTATCAGCAGGGCTTTTTTTCAGCGGGAACACTGTGGAACAGAGTTTTGGAACCTCTTGAAAATGGTCACATGACTGGTGGCCCCGCCCCCTGATCTCCAGACAGAGGGGAGTTTAGATTGCCCTCTGCACAGCGGCGCGGAGGGCAATCTCAACTCCCCTCTGTGTGGAGATCAGGGGGCAGGGCCACCAGCCATGTGACCATTTTCTCCGAGGGCAACCCACTGAGTTCCACCACCTCTTTTCCCAGAAAAAAAGCCCTGCCTATCAGTGTCTTAAAACAGACTTTAAAGAAATCAGTTTTCATAACACTACATTTACTTAGATCAACAAATATAATTAACAACATGTTTATTCCATAACCAATCTTATGGCTATTGCCACTTGGGCTAGCTAAATAAATCCATCCCAAAGTTCCAAAAAAGAAAAAAGACGAAAAAAGGAAGAATCCCAGACCTGGCTCCACTTCAGGCGGGGGCTGGTTTGTGTGACTCAGTGCCAAGATATCACAACGCAGCCATTTTGGGTAACTGTTTATTTCCCCAAACAAAGCTGCAGGTGTCTCAGCCAGATCTATTCTCTCATCCTTGTCCTGTTTTCAAAGTGACCTCAGTGTCTGCCGTCATCCATTGGCCTGAACTTCTGGCTTTTACTGTGTGGTGCCTTTCAATAAACAAAAGAGAATTAGACAAAGCAAGTAAGTTTCTCCTGGCAAGGGCAAGTTCTCACCAACACCAGTAGTACTGCTTTAAACTGAGGTTCATGTGATAATGTTCCTCTTTTTAAAAAAGTCCCTGCATGTAGAAAACTAGCGCTTCAGAGAGAAAACTAGGTTTTTATAACCCTTGTCTAACAACACATTACACAATCCCTGCATAATGCCTGGGTTTGCTGAGAAAACTTTTCTATCCAACAATTTCCTCACTGGTAATTCAGTTCCTAGGCACTGAGGAGCCCAATGTGAATTGGGACGACAGCACAAGAGAGGGAGTACTTGGGCTGTTTCCTTTCCCTGACCTAACGCAGCTCAAGGAGACTTGCCTTGTTAGTTGCTCCATGTGTACCAATGGGGCACATGTAGGTTTTCCCCAGAGGAGCAAGCACCCCGCCCCCTTCACATGCATTCATCAGCCTTAGCTCTGTTCCTCTGGACTGGTTTGCAGATTCAGGAGAATTAGATGGTCCTCAAATGGTAGAATGGACTGAGCTGCTTCAGACTGAAGGTGGATTGATGCTGTGAACATTTTTTGCATTAAAAAAATCCCCTCCTTGCCAGTTTCATCTTCTCTGTTGACTTGTCCTGTGGCTGGTTGTCTGTTTTCAGGGAGTATCCCAAAATATGATCCTTCACTTGTGGCCTGAAGCACTACACCCAATTCTAACCCCTCAGCATTTGTCCTTCTAGCTTGAACCTGTCCTGTAAGTCACATTCAGTTGTGACAAAAAGACAGAACTCAGATATTAGCTTCATGTATAAAGGACTGTCGGGGGTACATAGTATATTCTTGATATCAGTGCATAACGTTCCCCTTCTGTTTCTGACAAATCAAGCAGCTAGGGTGTGTTCCCTCTCTTCCACAGCTCCCTTCTAATCACTGAAGTTACTATTTTAGGATTTCATTATCTCAACTGCCCTTCATGATACCAGTGACTATTTTAGCTGCAGGGACAGCTCCTGAGGCTTTATTGCCATGCACACAACTGGAGAAAACAGCATTTTGCTTTGCACAATTGACAGTAAATAGGAGATGGATTAAGCATGTGCTCCAGATAGACAGATCTCATGCAGTTAACTTAATTATTTTAAAATATTGTTTCCAGTAAGAGAACACTCACATGCACACTAAAATTGCAATTCCTGAAGAGACTGGCATTTAATTAATTCCCAGTAAATGTGCAGAAGTTTGGAGTCAGGAAAGCACCCAGTTCTGGATGACTCTGGCCAGGCCTGATTCAGATACTTAAGAAGGGCCCTTAAGCAGCCCTCAGAGTCTGGTTAGCTTTCTTATATTAAAACCGTTTAACTCCTGGCAAGAGGTACACCACAAATAATGTTTTAGGTTCATTACTAGGCGCAAACAAGCAATACAATTACAGAATCTGTGTTTCCATCCTAAGCTTTTATTATTAAAACATGGTTATTCAGCATCCTTTATGTGAGCTCAGTCAACAGAACATCATATCATCCTTTATAACTACATAAATCTTTAAAGGACAGCTATTACGAGACCAAGGCCAAATCCACACGTCTCAAGTTTGCTGCTATTTTCACGCCATTTATGCGCTTCTCAGAGGGCTGTTCACATACTCTCACCTCAATCCCGCCATTCTTTCGCATCTGTTGCACTGTGCCTCGGATGAGTTTGTCATGCTTTCCAACGCTTCTCTTGCGCAGTTCTCACCATGGATCTGAACAAATAGAAGCGGTTCACAAAGAGACAGCCCCCTCTCAACCACCCCCACTGCTTTGTTTCTTGCCTTTCCGGAACACCATCCCTCTTTGCCAAGCACTTCTTGTGGTCCCAACTCTGTCCGAGGCATGCCCACACCCCCGTCCAGTTTTTTTTTTTTTAAAGGGTGCTTTCCTAGCGCTATTGCGCAATCCCACTTCAATTCCCAAGCAGTTTGGGAAGTGGCATTGTAAAAAGCCTGTGGAGGCATCAAGGGGTGTGTGTGTCATTTTTATTACAGTGAATAATGTTTTACTGCCGAAGGACAGCTTAGGTAATTTCCAATAAGCGGACTGTGGCTGCAAAGGGTGACACTTTCCAGGTGGTTTTTTTTTTAATTTAAAATGATCAGTATAGCGAAAAATCGCTATCCTATAAATGTAGTTGAGCGGTAGTCTGTTGTAATTGGCCATGTTAACACCTGTGTCCCACCAATGTCCGCAGTCTTTTTCAGTGACCCATTGTGCTCTCCTGGGGCTCTCTGACTAACAGAAAATGCTACTTCGGTCTCAGTTGTCTATGAATGTCTTTGCAATACAGCGGAAAATTGATATAGGGGAAATCTCTCATTAAATTAAAAAAACCCATCATGTTGTCATCAGCGACGGCAGATCTAGACCCGCCCCTTATCCCACTTTTCTCCCAGGGATGTGAACAAAGCATAGTGCAACGCTGACTCAGTAAGAAAGGGAATGTGAGCACAGCCTGGGACATTGCGGGATAGAATCCAGTGCAATAAATGCACAGGAAAACCGGAAGGTAGGGAAGTGTGGATTCGGCCCAAGAAAGTATTTTACCTAAAGATAACCAGGCCACAGGCAAGGAGCCCCTTCTAGGAAAAACCTTCCGATCAGTTCAGCTTCTCATATTTATAGGGTTTCGAAACCATCTCCTAACAATAACTAACTGTCCCACTTCAAAGGGCTCACATTCTTGGCTAACTAATTATCTTGTAACTTGAAACACCAAATAAGTATCTATATCTTCTTAAAATATACAAAAATGGTTAGTTCATTCTTGTTACATTTTATCTTAACAAAGTCTATGGAAAATTAGTGAGTACAAGTTTCTCATACATATGAATATCTTTTGGCCCACAACCAATAGACCCATCCTTGAATTATATCTCCAAGTTCTGTGAAGTTAGACATTCCTATAATTGTCAGACACTCTCTGCACCTGGGCCTCAACATACTGTATCTATTGATACGGGTTAGATGGCCCTTCTCATCTATACAAGGCCGTACAACTGTGTTACTCTTCTCTTTCATACCTCTCTCCACAGTTGTTCTGTTCTAGGTTTCTAAACTCCCATCTTGTGGGGCTGGGCTGGCCTTGTTTCTGCATGCAAAAACATCTATGACTTACTGAGTCAGATCCAGAAACACGTCTATATTTCTAGCTATATCTATAACAACCCCCTTTTCTCCCTCACTTTAACAAGGCTACTGTTTTCAGTTACCAAAAAAAATCACTTAAAGTTGCATTTAGCCCATAGCTACAAGTCTCAGGATGGCAAGGGGTAGGGACAAAATGGTGGGAAATAGTGATATTGCATTTAGTGTTACTAATAAACTCCATAAATATTTAATAAACAAGAGTTTACAGCTCAGTCTTATGCAGCGTTGCCGCCGGGTGACCACACACCCAACCACATTCATGTCTCAGTCATTTAGGCTGTGATTTTCTCTTGACACAGCACCTAAACTCTTTCTGCCCCAACCTCTGTGTGAAAAGGAAGACTTCACCGTTTACACGTCACCTTTCAGTTTCAGCGTGCCAAGAGACCCAGTGCTTGGCTATGAATCATGTGCTTGGCTATGAATCAGCCCTAAAAACAGCAGCAACTTTTGGGCTTTAGTGCTGTGCCAGACTGGTATGAAGACAGTTCTTTTCTAAATGGGGGAGGCTGATCCAACTGTCTGCAGGATGCCCAATTTTCCACGTGGCCTGCTGATATACCTTAAAGAGATTAAGCCAGTGGTAACTGCCATGCCCTCCTTCTAACTTCTCAACATGCTTTATCTATCTGTCTAAACAATTTCCAGTCTAAGATGGCCTGATTGTATTAGAGACAGTGGCTTATTTGCTGTGGCTGGCAAATGGAAGCATTGGTTTGATGGGCAAGTATCAGTCGCTGAAGATGGCTCAAAAGATTCACCCTGCTAGTTCATCAGGGCCAACTGTGCCTTGGTGCCCCTGTCATCAGTTGTAGGTACAACAGCCACTTCTCCGTTTGAGTCTTGAAGCTCTTCTTTAGGAACCAGGTCAAAAATTTCTTCTTATCCAGGCTTTTAACTAAGGGTTTCTATCTTCATCTGTTCTTTGGTCTGCTCCTAGCCTGAGGTCTGTTTGGTCAATACTATTTTAGATTGCTCTGTTCTTTGCGCATCTATGCTAGGACTCCTCGTTGGGAAATTCCTGGAGATTTGTGGGAGGAGCCTGGGAAGGGTGCAGTTTGGTGAGGGACCTCAGTGGGATAGAGTCCATCCTTCAAAGCAGCCATTTTCTCCAGGGGATCTGATCTCTGTAGTCTCTGGAGATCAGATGTAAATCCAGGAGATCTCCAGATCCCACCTGGAGGTTGGCAATCCTAGGCTTACTGGTGGTGTATGCTGGGAAATTCAAATTATGATTGTTCTCTGGAGTCTGGAGTCTCCTTGGAAAATTTGCTATGTGCTGGGGAGAAGTATTCTACTAGGATTCAGTCCCCCTGCCTCCCAATCAACAGAACAGTAGGATTTCGGGTTGGACCTGAAGCTTAATCACAGCTGTGCAGAATGCAAATAGCTCTGGGTATGGCTAGGTAGAGAATTCAAATTAAATTGGTCAGCTGCAGAAGCACATTTTTTTCTTTTTTAATTTGGAACTGTTGAAATGCTGTCTGGTACATCAATTTCTCTCCATCCTGACAGTCGAGAAGTTTGGTGGCTGCTGTGATTCTGAGAGAGGGCTAATCAGCAGCCAGGGAGGGAATCTTGCATACAAATGGGAATTCTCTGTGGCAGCTGTTATCGTTCCATGATCGCAAAGCTAGAAAAAAGAAAGGATTTTTTTTAAAAAATTGAGTCAGAGTTTTAAACAACATTAATGAAAAGCTAATGTAAATTAAGTACATCAATGGCAGAGCATCTGACACAATGAAGCTGATTTTCCAGCATAATCAATGGCCCTATAGCCTATATCCTACCACTCCTCTCTGCAAAGTTGGAAACGTCCCTGCAGCCTAAGGAACCATCTTCCACAAGTGGGTCTTCCACTGGTGGAAGATTGGGCCTCCCTGGCTTGCTCTATTTCTATGTACAAGGATTTTTATTTTATATGGAGGAATTGCATTCAGCCCAGATACAGCCTCTGATGGCTTTAGCATCCCTCTCTGAAAATGTTGCCCTTGACTGCTGCCAAAAACAGAAACTTTGGCATGGAAGTTAGTTGTTGTAGATTTTTCGGGCTGTATGGCCATGGTCTTGGCATTGTAGTTTATGACATTTCGCCAGTAGCTGTGACTGGCATCTTCAGAGGTATAGCACCGAAAGACAGAGATCTCTCAGTGACAACGTGTGGAGAAGATGTTAGCAGGTAATTTATATCTACTCAGGAAGGTAGGTTTGGGCTGAGTCATCCTGTAAGAGTTTCCCAGTGTGTGGCATGCTAGTGGGGGGAAGCTTCCCTGTATCCTGAGGGGGTTCTTTTGGATATGGATTGGTGGTTGATATGCTAATCTTATCTGCAGGGCTATTGTAAGATGTAGAGTATTTTGTTAGTCTGGTGTTTTTCAGGACTAGAAACCATGCCCTATTCATTCTTAAACTCTCTTCTTTCCTGTTGAAATTGTGCTTATGCTTATGAATTTCAATGGCTTCCCTGTGCAATTTGACAAAGTAGTTGGATGTGTTGTCCAGTACTTTAGTGTCCTGGAATAAGATACTGTGTACTGTTTGAGTTAGGCTATGTTCAACCACTGCTGATTTTTCAGGTTGGCCAAGTCTGCAGTATCTTTCATGTTCTTTTATTCTTGTCTGGATGCTACGCTGTGTGGTCCAGATATAAACTTGTCCACAGCTGCAGGGCATGCGGTATACTCCTGCAGAGGTGAGGGGGTCTCTACTGTCTTTTGCTGATCGTAGCATATGTTGTATTTTTCTGGTGGGTCTGAATATTGTTTGTAGATTGTGCTTTTTCATAAGTTTTTCCCATCTGATCAGTGATTCCTTTGATATATGGCAAAAACACTTTTCCTGTGTGGGACTGTTTTTCCTTAGTTGTTTGATTTATCCTTGGTTTAATTGCTCTTCTGATTTCATTTGCTTGAAGTGCGTGGTTTAGATGATTAATTTCTTCGTTGAGAAAGTACGGTTCACATATCCGTCTTGCACAGTCTACTAAAGTTTTTATTATGCCTCTTTTCTGTCGAGGGTGGTGATTGGAGTTTTTGTGTAAGGACCGATCCGTGTGGGTTGGTTTCCTGTAGACCTTGTGACCTAATTGAAAGTTTGCTTTGCGGATGACCAATGTATCTAGAAATGGGAGTTTACCCTTGATTTCTTTTTCCATGGTGAATTGTATGTTCGGGTGGATATTGTTGAGGATGTTTAAAAACTCCATCAATTCTTCCTCACCATGGCTCCAAATGATAAAGGTATCATCCACAAACCAGAACCAGACTGTAGGTTTGTGGGGTGCTGATTCTAAAGCTGTTTTTTCAAAATGTTCCATGTAGAAGTTTGCTATAACCGGGCTGAGAGGGCTTCCCATGGCCACCCCATCCATCTGTTCATAGAATTTGTTATCCCATTGGAAGTAACTGGTTGTCAGACAATGGTAGAATAAGGCTGTTACATCCTGTGGAAGAATCTGATTAATAAGTGCGATTGTGTCTTTTACTGGAACCTTAGTAAAAAGGGATACAACATCAAAACTGACGAGTATGTCCTGTGGATTGAGTTTCAGAGGACTGATTTTGTTGATGAAATGTGCTAAATCTTTGATGTAAGACGTGGTTTTCCCAATGTGACTACTTTGTCAGATTGCACAGGGAAGCCATTGAAATTCATAAGCATAAGCACAATTTCAACAGGAAAGAAGAGAGTTTAAGAATGAATAGGGCATGGTTTCCAGTCCTCAAAAACACCAGACTAACAAAATACTCTACATCTTACAATAGCCCTGCAGATAAGATTAGCATATCAACCACCAATCCATATCCAAAAGAACCCCCTCAGGATACAGGGAAGCTTCCCTCCATTAGCATTCCATACCTTGGGAAACTTACAGGATGACTCAGCCCAAACCTACCTTCCTGAGTAGATATAAATTACCTGCTAACATCTTCTTCTCACATTGACACTGAGAGATCTCTGTCTTTCGGTGCTACACCTCTGAAGATGCCAGTCACAGCTGCTGGCAAAATGTCAGGAACTACAATGCCAAGACCACAGCCATACAGCCGGGAAAATCTACAACAACTAACATTCTCCGGCCATGAAAGCCTTCGACAATTTGGCATGGAAGGTGGAATTTATGAGATTTAGTTTCCTGACAGAACTCTGTAATATGCATTTATATACATTCATTTAATTGTGGGATTCTTTTATATGCAAATAAGTAAGCAACAATACTAGAATGCATTAACCCTTATTTTGCATCATGAGTCAGGATGGTCATCAGTTCCTTCAGGCTCTGAGCAAGGGTGGTATAACCTGGAGCACCTGCTCGGCCACCACCCACGAGGGCCAACTTCCCTGGGGTCTTAGGCTCCTGCCAATGCATGCCTAGTTCAGTTAGTTCCCTGAGCACCAACTGGAGGCCCTCTTCCTGCTTCCAATGCCAACTTCAAAATCATTGTCTAAAAGTTTCTTCTGTGAGTTCGTAGCAGGCAAGGATTGTGGCCTGAACGTGTTGTAATTGGCAGCTTGAGGTTTTGGAAGGGATCAAAGAGCTGCTGGGCTCCACCAGTGAAGTACTGACCCAGTATTAAGGTCCACTGGGCAGCCTCTGCTGTCCATTCAAACACTACAAGAAAGGCCTCCACATCATCTTCAGGGATCTGCTGCCAGACTGCCATCTGCTGCCGCTGGGAGCCTGAGACCACCCCCACCCGCAGCTGCTCCAGCTGGGGCTCAGCCTCCATCAGCTCCAGCAGTGCTCTGCCTGAGGGATCCCCATCTTGTTTCACCATGGCCACCAGGCCAGCCTATGTTGTCTCGTAAGGAAGCCAACATGACGGGCTGGTTGCTTGCCATGACAACAACACCTCCTCCCACTGCAGATCCCCCAGAAGGTAGGGGCACAGTGGCAGACTGCTCTGGGCTGTGGGGGCTGGACGTCTTGGATATCATTGAGGCCAGGGAGGAGGGGAGAAAGGTGGGTATTGGGGGAGCCAACCACAGACAAGCTGAATCCAGGAACAATCGAGTGGTGGTCTGACTGCTTACCAGAGACCAAAAATGGGGAGAGAAATGGGTCCATTTTATCTGGGACTGGGGATCCAAGGAGTCGCAGGCTGCAAGCATGAATAGATTAGCTATGACATTTTAGAGATGAAATAGATTTTTTTGCTTTTCATTATTTAGGAGACAGTACAGTGGAATGGGATCGGTGAGGGTAGCCAATGTTCAGCTTTTTTTTCTGGGCCCAGGGCAATTGCACATAGTCCCTGTTGCTTTTACCTCATCTTCTGATAGCCGTACCTGTTTGGCTAGAACAGAGACATGTTTGTCAGAAGCCAAGCTCTTTACAATATGGAATTCTAAGCAAGCAGGGCCATCACAGGCAATCTTAGAAAAGAAGGTTTCCATTTGAGCAGAGGCGGTCACACACACACACCACCTACCACTGCTGTATCTGTACCAGATCTGCACACAGTCTTCTTCCTCTGGTTTAGAATGGATCCCGTCATCTGGCTGGTTGCCATCCCAGTAGTTATAATCATAGGATGAGCCATCTGTCCATTCAAAATTGCTTTCCTGCCAAAAGAGATCACTGGGGAGTTAGGGATGGAAATAGACCTGAAGTGATGCCATCACCTGCTTTATCCAAAAGAGGTGGGAAATCGAAGGATGAAGACATTGGGTTCATTCTGTGAACCTGTGAACACTGATATTCAGCCTTGTAACTTGAGCCACAGAGAAATTATACCTGGGTAACACCTGAGCAGGAATGGCCGTGATTAAATCAGGCTGGCAGTCAGGGAAGAGAACTCGAAGAAAGTCCATTCCCTGTCCAGATGGCCATTTTCCCCGAGGTACAATCTGAAACCAGCTCCAATCAGCACCACCTAATCTAATTAATCTGGCAACATATCCTGCAAAAGGTGCACCATCATGGACTGAACTCTCCTCCCCCCCCTTTTTTTTTACATCCAGCCGGATGCTCTCAAGAATTTATTTATTTATGTTATTTAAAATCCACCTTTCTCACTGGGACTCAAGGTGGATTACACAGAGCAAACCAATACACTCAACAGGATGGGACACCCAAAAACAATGTGGATTTAGATTGCAGAAATCTAAAAGAGTTGAAACAGAGCATAAGCATTTAAACACAGCACGTTAAATGATGCAGACGTTACATAGTAGGCTCATACTTAGAGCAATAGACAGTATGTACTATGCACAGTAGTTTAGTCCACAGTCCCTATACTAAAGCATCTTTCGGAACCATTTCATTACAGTATGGCCCTATTTTAAAAAGCCCTCTTGAATCATTCAGTTTTGCAGCTTGTGGAAAGCCAGGAGAGTAGCCTGCCTATCCTTTTCAGGCAGCCCATTCTATAAGATGGGGCCACCACAGAGAAAGCACGTGTACTGGCAGTTGTTGGTTTTTCCCATTTGCAGGGTGGCACATGCAGAAGGCCCTGCTCCGATGAGCGAAGCTGTTTTGATGAAGCATTGGAGGAGAAGCGGTCCCACAGATGCGAGAGACCAAGACCGTGAAGGGACTCTTTTATTTGTGCTGCAACAGATTAATATAGCTATTCTGCTGCAATCTGCCTCCTTCTGTTATTGCTGACAGGGATTATTGTTTGGCCAAGGCAAGCTGGGCTGTCTGGATAGCTGGCTTCTCTGAAAGCAGAAATACGCAGAAACCCCTAAATCAGTACAATTACAAAGGTTCCTTCCTTTTCCAGGACCATTTGGATGGCCCTGCTTGTGTAGCACGGCGTTTACATCAGAAGGGCAATTAACAGGGCTTTTTTCAGCTGGAACGTGGTGGAACAGAGTTCCGGCACCTCTTGAAAATGGTCACATGGCCAGTGGCCCCGCCCCCTGATCTCCAGACAGAGGGGAGTTTAGCTTGCCCTCCATGTGGAGGGCAATCTAAACTCCCCTCTGTCTGGAGATCAGGGGGCGGGGCCACTGGCCATGTGACCATTTTCGCCGAGGGCGATTTAAACTTTAAAAAACTCGCCCTCCCTTGTTCCAGCTGACCCAAAGTAACATCATTGTCTGGTCCCGAGTTCCACCACTGAGTTCCACCACCTCTTTTCCCAGAAAAAAAGCCCTGGCAGTTAACCAAGAGTTAACTTATGGAACTCATTGCCACAGGGTGTGGTGATGGCTGCAGGTTTAGAGCCAAACCAGGTAACGTACTGTGAGTGGCACTCTCACCATCGTGTTCCACTCTCCGTGGCAAATATCAGGCATGCAGTGGCACAGTTCTGACAGAACCTGCAAAACAAGGCCTTCTCCCATGCTGTGTTCCTGACCTGAAGGGGCCCTGTTTAATGAGTCTGCAGGGATATTTCAAGTCAGGGAAATGATGCATGCTTAAGTCTACCCTCACAGTCCTGATTGGAATTGGGCCTCCCATGTACCTAAAATCTGAAAGGAAAAACAAAAACTCCATTCATAGAATATCCTGCATCTCATCTTATTTGGCCCTTAAGTGGCTTTTGAAATGGGTGAAACAAATTCATAGGAGATCAGTCCATTAGCCCGGATAGATAAATGGACCCTCTATGTTTTCAGGGAGACTAAATTGAATACCAGTTACTATGGGGACATACAATGAAAGAGGGCCATCGCCTTTCTGTCTTGCTAATGGGATTTATTTATTTACATTATTTATAGTCTGCCTTTCTCACTGAAACTCAAGGCAGATCACACAGTTTAAATGAGTAGAGTCAGTTTCAAGGACATTTCAATAAACAATGCCATAAAAGTATATAAATGCAAATCTGCAAGATTTAAAACCAACAGAAATTCAATACAGAATTGAAGAAGTGCTGAAAGAGAGCATAAGCAATTCTCTGGCCGTTATTGGACTGGATGGGCTCTGGTTTCTGATCCAGCCGGGTTCTCCCTACAGGTTTTGTGATACATCGCTTACCTGTCTCAGATCATTCAGCCCCATCCAGATATCCGTGGCTATTCCAGGCACTCGGCTGTTTACCAGGTCATACACGAATACATTCTCTTCCCAGCTGCCAACAACAGCAAAAAATTAATATGTAGAATCAAAGGGAAATCCACCAGAGGACTAGGGTAATAACTTACCTGGCTTGCCACTAGGCAGTTTGCCAGAAGGACAACTAGGGTTGCCAACTCCAGGGTGGGAAATCCTTGGAGATTTGGGGATGGAGCCTGGGCTAAGTAGGAACTGGGGAGGAGAGGGGCCTCAGCAGGGAAAAGGCCACAGAGTTCACCCCCCAAAGCAGCCGTTTTCTCCAAGGGAACTGATCTGTGTAGTGGGGAGATCAGTTGTAATTCTAGATTTCCAGGCCCCTCTTGGAGGCTGGCAACCGTAACTGAGCAACTGATATAATACACCATGACACTTGGTGCCTACAACACTTGAGTGATTTTGGAGACAGGGAGACCCTAGTTAAGATTTTAACTTGAATGCAAAGAGTGCCGTCATTTCACATACCAAGTCACACTGTAAGTCTGCTCTCTGCTTTTTAGTCAAAAAAGCCATTTTTAATTCTAGTGCATGCATCTGATGAAGAGAGCTGTGGTTCTTGAAAGCTTACGCTACAATAAAATTGGTTAGTCTTAAAGGTGCTACTGGACTTTTTACTATTTTGCAACTACAGACTAACACGGCTAGCTCCTCTTAATTCTAGTGGCTACTTCTTGCATGTGGGGGTCATGTCCACCAAACATCATCTGGAGGAAGACTTTGCTTTTCCTCTTACGGTTCCTTTCCTAATTCTAGCAGTGTGCAAGAAGGTTGCTGGGGTGGTAAAAATAGATTTGGCAGAAAGATTCTTGCTTTTCAACCCTTACCTGTGAATGGAAGCCAGCTTGGCAGATTTGAGACCAATGGAAAACTCAGCACAGTATAAATCTGCCTCAGCCCATGTTTTGTTGATGGGGAAGTATCTGTAACAGTATCCTTCATATTCGGTCCAGAAGAGAGGGCAAGAGTAAGATAGAATTGGCTCTGGCAAAGCTGAGGGAGGGATAAAAATACCCGTTAGAGGTGCATACAGGGCCATAGCCAGGTTTTCTTGTTCAGTGGAGCCACCTGGGCCATTTCCACATGGCTTGCCTTCCCTTGGAATGACCTGGAACATCGCGCCAAAAACAGATCGCGTTTTCTCGTGCAAGAAAACGCGATCTTCTGCGTTTTTGGCACGATGTTCCAGGTCATTCCAAGGGAAGGTAAGCCATGTGGAAATGGCCCTGATTTCCATTTGGGTTACCAAGAAATGAATGGAACACCATTGGTTTGCTCATAGCACAACAAAAACTTCTAAAATTCTGCCCCCAAGCTCAAGTGGCTCTGTGTGTTTTAGCACCTATTACTTGTTAGAACAAAAGCTTATGCCGGAATCTGTTCTGTCTTTTGTCTTGCCAGATTCCTTTTTAATTTTGAACAGATGTAGTGGTTCTTCAGGTCAGAAGGTTTTACTTATAATAATATTGAAAAGTTTCCTCCTCTTTATCTTTTTCTAAGCACCCTGCCATGCTCAGAGTCCAAATATATGAGACTGTTTCAGGATCACTTAAGCATAAAGATATGATAGCTTGCGCTTGAGCTACAAGAAAGGCAGGGTATAAATATTTGAATAAAGAAAAATGTTCTCTGTGCCTGGAAGAGCAGAGGTTGGGCAGAGGTGGAGTGGGAGGTGGATGGAGAATGGATTATTACCATTTTGAAAAAGCCGGATTTTTAAAAATCAGAGTCCTACCAATTTTAAAACACAGTTCTCTGTTTTTAAATGGAAGCCATCAAAGTACAATCATGACTCTGGTTGAAGGGAAGGAGGACTTATTTTTTTCTAAACAATGTTGTTAAATTTAGAGCATTGGACTAGGATCTGGGAGACCAGGGTTCAATCCCTCATGCTGCCCGGAAGCTCCATGGATCGTACTTACTGTCAGCCTAACCTGCCTTGCAGGGTTGTTGTGAGGCCAAAACAGGAACCATGTATGCTGCCTTGAGCTCCTTGTTGTAAGGGTGGAATAAACAGGTGACAGAGGATGGGAAATTCTTAGGGTGAAGCTGCGCTCCAAGTGGAACAGCAACGCTCTCCTTAGCTATGGTCCTGGTTGTATATCAGCCCGGCACTTTTTCTGTTAGACTATTTGCTGCAGGTAGCACCATTCCCTCGCTACCAGTCTTGGAAAGTGCTCGCACCAGCAGATTACAAAGGTCAGGAAGCCGTTCCTATCTCAAGAGCTGCCCACAACTGTGGTCAGAATGAATAAGCAGCAGCTGTCATGTTGTGCCATCTCAACACTACAGATTACAGGCAGCACAAGAAAGGAAGTCTGGTAGGAGCCAGCAGAAACAAAGATAAAAGAGCTTCACAATCACAGATTAGATAAACCACACTGCACAAAAAAGACATCCGTGTCTTTTAAACAGTCTGTCCCTTTCCCTCCTGTCAATCTCACTCAAAGCAGGGATTGGATGGTTTGGGGAGGCAACATGCTGCATGAGGAAGTTCAGTTTCCGAAGGGGGCCTTATCTGGAATTCCCTTGTCGAAAGAGCAAGGGCCTCTTCACACAACCAGCAACTGGAATAAAGTCCGGATGGCCATTACCTTAGATGGCTTTAAAAGGAAATGCGACAAATATGTGGTGTGTTGGTCTATCAGTTCCTAGGAGCCAATGCGGCAGGACAGAACCCTCTGCGATCATAGGCAGAAATGGGCTTTCACTTTCCTCTTTCGACGCAGCTGCGCTCTGTCAGTGCCCTGAATTTGCTGGATGTGTTTTGGGGGCAGGGTTTTCAAACAGCATCCTGCATTTGGTCATGATCTGTTCATGAAGCATATGTGGGCTGCTTTGGTCATTTCCCACAGCATCTTTTTTCCTGGCGTTCTTGCCAGGAAGGAAAAAAAGCAGGGGGAGGGGGGCGGAATTGGTAGGAAAATGTTGCACAAAAAAGTGCTCTTTCCCTTTGCCCCTTCCAATCTTCTGAGCAAAAGAGAGATGAGACAGACAAGGGCTGTTGTAACAGAGTATATTTGCAAATATAGGGTACCAGCTTACAAAATGAGCTTAGAATGTACCACAGAACAAAGGAGCACATGCTTCTTTTAAGGGCTTGTGACATCATTTTGGAGAAACGAAAGCCACATTCAGAATAAGGCACCTGATCACTTTTATACCTTTACATTGGACTATTGTCCACCGTTCAGTCTCGCGACAACATCATGTACCATCCTTTCTTGGTCTCCATAGCAGCATCTTCCTTCATTCCACAACTGGTTACTTTTCTACACAAACTCTCTTCTCCAAAAAGGGGGAAGGGGTGGAACTTATAATTCTCCCTTTGTTTCTAGCTTTGCCCTGTTCATATACTGGCAGGAATTTCCAGTTATCTATCTTCAAGGATAGACATTCTTTATTTCCATGTACAGCTAGGGAGAAGAAGGGGGGGTGGCTAAAGACAGAGACCAGTTACTTTAAAACATAAAGAATCCATCTTATGCTTCTTGCTAGCTTACTATTATTGCTATGATTAATCCATAATCTTTACTAATATTTGCTAATCCCACAAAAACAAAAACGCAATGTAGGTGGAAATTTCAAATGGCAAGCTGATGCGACTGGGAGTTGCTTTGGGAGAGTGAAAATGGAGTGAAAGGGTTTTTTAAAAAAGTTGGCTCAACACCACATCAATAATGGGGCGCAATCGGCTTTGTCTGAAAAGTAAAAATAAAACAGCCACAATCCCTCATTCAACCCACTACGATCTGGGTTTGTATGAAATGTGTTATTTAATGCACTATCAACTAGCAGGCAAAACCATTTATGTTGGCTGTGTGAAAACGGCCTGAGATTCTGAGAACACTAGTTACTGAAGACCAGGGGTCATTTCGTAGAAAAAGAGCTGGAGGAACTCATTAGCATAACTCATTATCATATGCCATGCCTCTTGCCATCACTAGAAGTGTGTCATTAGCATAACTGATTTGCATGTACCACGCCCTCTGACATCACCTCTCCTGGCTGTTTTGGACCCAGTCCTGGCCATTCAGGGCTGAAATTGGGCCGAAAATGGCAAAAGGGGGCTGAAAGTGGCTGAAAAGGGGCCCAAAATGGTCAGGATCGGGTCGCTGCTGAGTGGGAGAGTGATCCACCACCCGTCAGAGGCCTGATCTGGGCCATTTTGGCCCCAATCCAGGCTGAAACGGGCCCAAAATGGGCAAGAGTCAGGTGGGTGAGGCCACCTCTTTGGGGAACTGCCGGAACTGCGTTCCTGCATGTTCCCCCTCGAAATGACCCCTGCTGAAGACAATGACTAAGAAAAGAAACACCATGCTAGACGCCACGGACCTTTGGTCTAATCCAGTGGGGCTCTTCTTAGGGGATGTGGTTTGACTGGACTGAACCTATGAAGTGGCTTTATCTTGACCATTAGTCAGTCCTGTCTACTTTTCCTGGCAGCAGCTCTCCAGGATCGCAGGCAGAGGTTTTTCACACCGCCTAATTCTTGATCTTTTTATTGCAGACGCTAGAGGTGGAATCTGCCAGCAAAGCAGATGCTCCACCACCAGGCCATCGCTTCAGCCATGGATTAGCACTGCTTTTGGCATCACCACATTCAGCCCGCACTAGAAAGAATGTGCAAGACACATGAGCGTGGTTCCTCTTTATTTTATTTTTTATCTTATTTACCTTCAATTTCTATTCCACCCTTCCCAAACTGGCAGGCTCAGGGCGGATTACATTGTATAAAACAGCACATGAATAAGAACGATTTAAAATTTTAAAATTAAACAACGTTTGTAAAAGAAGGGGTGGCTTTGAATTTGATTCATCCTAGTGCGGAAATGGTGCTTCATCCTTCCTACACAGGTCATTTCTCCCAATAAAAATGAGCCTCCCAGCAGCTTCCCCACTTGCAGGGAAATAACTAAAGGGTCCCTCCTACTTTCTTTGGCCTGAGAGAGCAAAGGGATCTAGGGGCGGGTGACTTAACAAATATGGTTGAGTAAGGTGGGTGCCGTGCTCCTGCCGTTTGTGTCCGGAATTAAGAGAATGAGTTTTGGGCACTGATTTGAGGTGTCCAGCAGGGTTCTTTGGGAAGAATTTGGACCAGACCCCCACCTTCCAATTCAGAGCAAAATGGGGAACAAAGCCCATTTAAGCCATTTTGTCCTTTTGATATTCTATCCCAGTAGGTTATATGAATTTGATTGGCTTCAGTGCACAGGAGAGACCTACAGGAATGCGAAGGTTAAATGGGCCATAGAAGAAAGTCAGACTTGGGTCAACCTCTAATTAGCACCTTCGTCATTAAGTCTCCACAGGTAGCTTCTGCTCAGTCTCCGGAAGAATGGCCATTAGACTTTTAGCTCACAGGGTACAATAATTGGAGGGGTCACGTCTGGCCCAGGCTTTGTTTGCTGCCCGGTTGGGCTTTTGGAAAAAGGAAAAGGAATATAATATAGTCATTGCTGAAGTTCGTGGAGCTGAGGCTTTCGGGGTCAGGAGAACACCCCCATTACTGTTTTATTCTCCTGTTCATACACCCAACAATTGGAATGTTGTTGTGATGGCCATGACTTGAGATGGGTTTAAAAGAGAACTAAATGAATCTAGCATCTAAGAGACCTAGGTTCATATCCCTTGACTCTTTTTGATATTCTACCCCAATCACTCTCAGCCTTACCTACCTTGCAGGGGTGTTGTGGGGGTAAATAGGGTAGGGAAAACCATATAGGCTCTCCTGAGCTTGGAGGAAAGGCAGGATAAAAATGTAATAGATAAATATTGCAATAAGCGATTAAAAGGATCTGGGTACTTAACATGCCTCATACTAAGCAGAAGTTTGGCTTCTGTTACTTATTCATAACAAAGACTCCTAAAATACAGTTTTTGAGCTATTTGATCTTTACTCTCTGCAAGAGCAGCTGTTTAAAACCATGTTGAAAATTTTGCAGTGCAATCCTATGCAGAGTTACTGCAGTCTACATCCATTGAATTCAGTGGGAGCAGACTAAAGTAACTCTACGTGGGACTGCACCATCAAACCTATTCTAATGACATTCGAAATGGTGCAACTCCTTGAATCATTTCACAATTTTTTGTGTATAGGATTGAAACAGGATGCCCGCCTAGTTAGAAAAGGGGTATCCAGCATCCAAGTGAACAGTGCAATCCTAAGCAGAGTCACGTCCTAAGCCCCTTGACTTCAATGGATTTAGAAGGTTGTAATACTATTTCGGATTTTACTATCAGAATGTGCCGCTATCCAAAGAAAGTGCCAATAACCTTATAGAGGCTGCAAAACTTTTAAAAATAGGTTTTAATCTGCCATTAGAAAGGGGAAGGTGCCTTTGGGTGTTTTAACTGTGGCTGTGTTGACAGGAATTTTTTTGTTTTTTTTTACTTCAAAATTTATTTATTTGTTTCCTCATAAGTCACCTCAAATGCAGGCAAAGCAGAATACCAATCCCTTCAATAAACATATAAAAACCAAATGAAGGATCGTGCCCAAAGAACAGTTTGCCTCCCATTTCATTCCAAGTCTGGATTGCACCCACAGACTTCAGAAAGTTAAAGCATGAAAAAGGGGCCCCGATAACTCATTTGTTTGGCACTTCAGTAATACAGAATTCCTTGAGCATTTGGTTGCACAAATAGATCAACATTTTTATGCCACTGTGTTTTAGCAGTACCAATATTGTCTGGAAGTGAGATAAATGATCACCCTTTGTAAACGGGTGGCCTTTGCACTAGCTTTTCCATTCATTTTACAATGAAGCAATTAAAGCAGATAATGATAGCAGAGCGAATGCTTTGCCTGAACAAAACACCCTTGGCAAAAGTTTAGGGCAAGTTGTCAAATTAGCTGGGGGGAAAGTTTGCATTGTCTCAAAACATAGCTTGATTCCTACTAAGCCATCCATTACCAACCCTTGTTTGTTTAACTACTGGGGGTGGGAAGACTAGGAAAGAGATTTTGGGTTCAAATTGCCCCCCCCCCAGCATAACTAAAATCCCATCCCAAACTGCACTGGGGGTTCCTGCATCCAGTTTTCATTGGCATAATCAGAATTTCTACTCACCTTGACTGATTTTGATATTGGTGTGGGGGAAAGCATGGATGAGAAGGAAAGCCCCCGAGAGGGTTGCGTAGAAGCTCCATCCAAGCACCATCACAAGCTAAAGTCTCCTGTTCAGGGCTGCAGAAAAGGCTGTTTGATGCCTTCCTTTGGCTCTGTCCCCTTGTAATACCACGAAGGATACTAGAGCAGCTGCGAAGAAGCTCTGCGGGCCACTCCCTCCCCCCAAAGCACAAACTTTCAATGAGACATGCATAGAAAGCCAGCCAAGCTGTTTGCAACACATGCCCTGCCCTCCCCTCTCAACTCTCCCCCTCAATACACACACACTCACAACATCCCAGAGAATCCCAGACAAGACCAAGATGAAATGGGTGGTGGAAAATCTTGCCTAAGGAAGGGACCATTGGTAGAAATGGCTTATATGTTTTGAAAGTTTCAGGTGAGCAACCCGGTTGGTCTGCAGTAGAAGAGCAAGATTTGGCTCCAGTAGTTTGAGACTATATAGGGGCGGGGGTCAAGGGCTCCAGTTCCTTCTCATATTTTGTCTTCTGTTTGATGTGCCACCATCACGAGCAGGATACAATTATGAACCTACCCATGACACATCAGAGATTTGTGATTAAACCTACCAGTGTTCTTTTCTCATCTTAAAAAAGCAATGAGGGTGTAGATATTACACTTTCCTTCACACAGTTTTCCTGGTAAATACTTCTCCACTCCAGAAACTATTCGCTCCAACAGTTGAAAAAATAAGAGGGAAGGAGAAGCACAAAATGGGGAATAGTAAATGGAGCAGCCAACTAGAGGACACTGCATGCTTAAGCAGCGATTTCCCCTTTCCCAGAGAATCTATACATTTTTCTCTTTCCTACAAATAGCACAGGGTGGCATGCATGGCTCTCTCCCCTTTTTCATGCCCACAGCAATCTTGTTAGGTAAGGTGGACTACGAGACAGAGACTGGCCCAAAGTCACCTAGTTAGTTTCATGGCCAAGATAGGAACCTGGGCCTCCCTAACCACTACACCAGATTGGTCTGAACAGAATCCTAGCTCGAATGATCAAATGCTCCTTTATACGATCTATCAACCAGCCCCTGCATACAGAAAAACTAGCATGTCAGGGGCTGTCATGGCAGAGAAATCCCTTTATTGTGTGCATAGATAGATGACTGAAGGAGAATCATAGGGAAGTCCTAAGTGGAGTTACGCCTTTAACTCTGCTTAGGATAGCACAGTAAGGAACAAATGGAATCATTCTTCAGAGCCATTCCTACAGAGTCAACCCCCGTATCACCCCCAAACCCTCTCCACTCTAGTAGGACTGGTTTAGGTGAAGGAGTATGACCTCTCCAAGTGAAATTTGTCTCCAAACTGTCCCATTTGACATATTTGGGTTAAGAGGTTTGCCTGAAGTGCCTGCAGTGCAGTAGGTCACTAGTTATTAGAAAGGGTTTACAGGGGTGACTGGGAATTACAGTTAGGGTCAAGACTCTTTTCAGTTGGCAACAATCAGACAAGCTGAACCATCTCATATCTTGAGGCCATCAGGCACCTGATGACCTTAAAGGGCTTAACTGCTGAGCAACAGAAAAATCATTTCGAGCAGTTACGTTAGGAGTCCAGCAGCGGAAAGTGATCTGTGGCATACAACTGGTTGATTGGGGCCTCAGTTTTGCAGTCAACAGCCCACTATATTAGATGGGCTGAAAAGGTAATAGGCTGACATGTGCTCAAGTCCGGCAGTTTGTTGAAAATGTCAGGCAAGGGGGTGGCAAACAGGGGATCTCCAGTGTGGTGTACTGGATGGATTGGGGACATGGACCAGGCCAGGGGTGAAAGCTGATACAAGACTGTGGTAAGGAAGTGGTCAAAGAGAACCCTCCCACCCCCCCCAAAGACAGACAAATGGCAGTATCCAATCATTCCATAAACAGAACTCTGCATCTTCCAGCATTCCTCTCCATTCCTGCAACCCCTTCTGAGAGCCAAACTATAAGTGACGTCTTACACAGGTTGGACACTAGTCGGCTTCCCTCAAGTTTTGATGGGAAATGTAGGCATCCTGGTCTTGCAGCTGTAATGGAGAGCCAAGCTGTAAAACCAGGGCGCCTACATTTCCCATCAAAACTTGAGGGAAGCCGACTAGTGTCCAACCTGTGTAAGGCGTCACTTGTAGTTTTGCTCGAGTCCTGGAAAGATAATTCCCACGGTCACAGGACTCATGTGTAGGAATAGCCATGTGGATTGAAGGGGATGGGGTGAAGGACAAGGGAGTGAAACTGTTCCTGCCTCCTCTCTGCAAGCACAGCTCTGCTAAGGAAAGAGTTAAATTTCATCCTCTGGTCCCTCTTCATTCCAGCCAACAAATGTGCATGGTGATTCCTCCGCACGGATACCATGACCCAATGAATGACCTTTCTGGGGATCAAAAAGGGCTGCTGGAATGAAGATTAACACTGGAAAATAGCAGTGTACACATGGTTAGATACATGCCAGTACCGGAAAGAAATGTAAGTTATTTTTACCTGATCAGGCATATCTCAGTTCAAGTCTTAATTTAGCAGCCCCAGACAAACCACCATCTATTTTACCTCATTGGGCTGTTGTGAGGACATCAGAAACTGAAAGACGATTGTTCTTTACAAAAACACAAATGGTTAAAAATTCAACTTGACCTTACTTGACACAAATAAACAGATCTTTATTTTCCATAAATATACATTCTCAGACAATGTGTTGTCAGAAAAAAAATGTACAGAAGCGTTTAGGATTGGATGATTTTGCTGGGTTCACTCACCGC
Source organism: Eublepharis macularius (assembly GCF_028583425.1). Taxonomy (NCBI): domain Eukaryota; kingdom Metazoa; phylum Chordata; class Lepidosauria; order Squamata; family Eublepharidae; genus Eublepharis; species Eublepharis macularius. The sequence continues at coordinate 19,365,290 of NC_072801.1, forward strand.
TCTGCAAAGCGGTTGTAGTTCTTAAAGACATCCAAGACACAAAAGGTGAGTTGCGAGGACAGCCCAAACCTTTAATTTGCATGAACCTTTCTCGCACGCATGGTGAAGGCAACACATTCTGGCTTTTAGAGTGGATTTGGGTGCATGGAATTGGTACTGTTGCATGCTTTAAGCAGGTGCTCTGATTACCTTACAGCCTGGGTACACCCCAAATGAACTTGGGCGTTCAACTATTTACCAATACATGGTGAACCAAAAGCCAACCCTTTGTTGAAGCCTTCTTAAGGACAGCTCAATATGGTAAAATTAAAAGATAGCTAAGTCAACACATGACTACCTTCTGTTTGATACTCTGGACAGGACATCCAGAGGGCAATTCCCAAGTTCTCCAGGAGAAAGATCTCAAGTAACTGAAGATGGGAGAGGCCTTTTACTGCCTGAGACCACCAAAGGGTCTAAAAACAGACTTGTTTTTGAAAAGCTTCACATGCCTCCCATTTCCATGCTATGTGTCTGCATTCAGAGGACACACTAGAATGAGAAGGGAAAACGCAGGCTCGTGTACTCCTTCACCGTCTCTCCTTCATTCTCTCCTTGTGCAGAGGTAGAAAATGGAAGACTTCTGGCCATGGTTTGTTGCATTTTTTCAAGAAGATGAAATGACCAAGTGCAGTTTGTGGTCTCCTATAAAACCCAAGATCCTAAGCCAGGTGGTCTTGAATTTTTTAAAGTCACGCACAAAGAGAGGAGGGAGGAGGGAGCATGCCAGCTGGAGGACTTTCTGACTGTAGCGCTTTGCTTTTGGGGGGAGCTTCCAAATGACATCTTGCTGCTAACTGCCTTCTTTCCAGGTTTTCTCCATCCTCGATACACTTTCCCAAACCTGCTTTACTCTAGTCTTTTAGGAAAGACCAGAGTCCAAGGATGCCATATGGAAGGAATGCTGCACATTTTCGTGCCCTGCAAAGATCTTGCCCTCATTTCCTTTGTTTTCCCCCGCTGTGCCACCAAAGAGCTTTTCGAGAGCTTTAAAAAAATTTAAGCCCTCTGGTGGCACAGCAAGAAAAAAAGCACAGAAAATGATGACTGCAAAGGGATGATGGAGGAAAGTGTGCCAAAAATTCCACATGTTGAAGATCCATTGGTAGTGCGCGTACTTCTGCCTTTTCAGTGGCAATGAAATCTTCATCATCTGGTAGCAGCAAAGCTGAGGTTCACGGCATCTGCATGCAGCCTGAAGTTTTTAAAGGCCAAATGCTCTAGTCTAGCAATGTGCTGGGGGCACAGGCATCCCAATGACTACACCTTCACCTGCACCTGTACCTTCACTGGGCACCTTCACCTGCCCAGGCAGCTTTGTTCACAACAAGGGTGGAGCAATCCCCCATGTGTCTGTCTTTGCACTTGCAGATGTTTCCTCTGTTGAAATGAATGTAGTGGTATGCAGGACCATTGTGTATCCTTACACGCAAGGCCCTGAACCAGGGGTGCAATCCACTATTTTTTTTCCTAAGAAGAAGCCCCACTGATTTTATTAGGTCTGCTCTAGGTTAACTGATCTGTGGGTGGCAGCTTTAACAGCAGGACACCAAAGGTCCTTCACTTATGTGACATTAAATATGTTTTATAAAACGTAACATATGAGACTATGGTGACCATTACATTCCTTCTGTATGTGCAGCTCCAGGACACGAGTGCACACTCTACTTGATTTGGTTAAGCTACTACAAGGACAGAAACTGGATTAAGACATGATTTCACCGTATGTTCTACTACTAAAATATCCTAAATTCTAGCTTATTTACCACATATCCACCAAAGAGAACACATAGGGACTTACGTCTCCCGATACAATGAATTGTGGACATGCACAGTAGAGTGCGGTACAGAGAACCAAGAAGCTTGTATGGAGCTCACTGTTGTTGCTGCAAACAAATCTGTGATCTGCACTACACTACAACGTAGCAGGCAACGTAATCTTAAAATCTATTAACAACAACTTTGAGTAAGTTCCATTGCCCTTTACGGCAACGTTAAGAACTCTGATGTGGACGCAGCGACTGGCACAAATGGGTCGTTACCCTACGTGTCACATCATTAGTGATCCTGAGAAAATAAACCAATGGAATGCATGATTTTGCATGAATGGAGGCTGCTGAGGCAGGGATCGGGGTTTTTTGTGGCCTGCCGCTGTAATGGTTGCTTTTGAGTCCATGGTGATTATGTGTGTGCGCGCGCACATGGATGACTTCTGTTGTATATTGGCTTGTAGCTGAATCGCTGTTGTTGGCCTCACGTTACTTCCAGAGATGCCGGTGAGACACGGTCACACTCTGCTCTCGACCGAAGACTGTGCCACTGCTCCACAGCTGTCCGGTGGGAATTGAGCATTCGTCGCCAGTGCTTTGATTCTGGAGAGCCTGTCGAGTACTGACCAATCACGATTCTCCCAATGAAATCATTACTGCTTTTCACATTGTGCCCATAGACTGAAGAAATAAACAGAAAAGGAAAAATGACTCACTGAAAGTGAAAGCATAAAGTGCATTTGAAGAAAGGGGTCTGCAAATGTCTGAAAATAAGGATAGCCCAGGCTAGCCTGATCTCGTCAGATCTTGCAAGCTAAGCCCTGGTTAGTACTTGGATAAGAGACTGCCTAGAGACCTTTAACCTATGGTATTGTGAGCTCCTGCCCTGACCTGGATGGCCCAGGTCACTCGATAGCATCAGATCTTGGAAGCTAAGCAAGGTTGGCCCCGGTCAGTATTTGGATGGGAGACCATCAAGGATGGCGTGGGCTGCTATGCAGAGCATCTCTTGCCTTGAAAACCCTTCAGGAGCTGCCATAGGTCAGCTGTGACTTAACAGCGTGCATGCACATACACATACAAAAGTGAGCACCAGGGAGGTTAGGCAAGATATTTAAACAAACAAGCCAAGGAACAAACTCTCACATACTCGTATCTCTTCCCCTGGACCACAAGGAGATGCCAGTGACTAAAAGGGAAGAGACACACTGTGGAGTAGAGGCTAGAATGCTGGGTTGGAGAGGCCTGGGTCATACCACCCACTTAAGCCTGAAGCTTAGACTGGTTTCTGGAAGAATCAGGTGCTCACTCGGCCATGGAAGCTGGCTGGGTTGACCTAAAGTCTAACCTCTCTCAGAGGGTCGTTGCTGCAAGGATCAAATGGAAGAGGCCCTTAGGGGAAGAATAAATATGCACCAGACAGTTCAATCTGGCATTTCTCAGTGTGGGCTCCCAGTTGACCCACCGTTTAAACCTCTTGGGGAAAATCAGGGAGGGAGCATACACAAGCCGTGATTATGATTTAGATTCACAACTAGAAAACAATCAAAGCTCGTCCTTTTCTCTCCCATAATGCCACCCCTCCTTCATAACGTAAAAAGGTATGATCAGTCTACTAGCAACAGGTAAGCATGAAGGGAAGACATCTGGAACCATTTATTTTAAAAAGAGCAAATGCAATTCCTTTAATCCTTCATTTTTCAATAGCTTGCTAGAAAGTGAGTCATTCTAGTGATAATTATCATGCTTCTTGATCTACCTCCCCCTGCCCCCCAAAATCAGGCATATACCAGGCCAAGCACACAGCAAAAAGCCCCAAACCCAACTACAAAGCCCTCATTTTCAGTCATTATCACCAGATTGGACTTGTTAAAACCTCCTGAAAAAATAACCATCCATTACCATTAACCCACCACAGTCCCCACGCAGCTGTAAATGTTAGTCCGCTCTGCAGGACAAAGATTCTTTAGGAATGGAGATGATGAGGTTTGAAGGAGGAAAGCAATGTGTAGAAGAGATCGCTGGAGAAATTCTTTTAGGAAGTTGAAACACAGGGAAATCAAAGATTGTGTCTTCATAAGTATAACTCTTCTACCACCTTTAAAACAGTTCTAGGCTGCAGGTTATTTTTAAATTGCCTTGAAAAGCCTTGAGAACCACTTTGGACTGTTTATACAAACTGTATGAGGCAGACTGTTCAAGTCTTCACTCAGCCATGCAAACCGATAGGCCAGTCACATGTATTCTGTCTCACCTACTATGCAGGGTTGTTGTGAGGATAAACTCTGAGGGAGGGCTGTCTATTCTGCCCTGAGCTCCTTGGAGAAATGATGGGATAAAAACATTTAAAAACTTCAAAGACCAAAGCACTGGGCTTTAATTTCTAATTCGGGGATCTGCAACATACGGCTCTTTCCAAAAGGACAGGAAGTCTTTAAGAAGGTATATTGGAGGCAGGATGCTAGAATAACCACTGTGTGACAGGAAAGGCAGGGCTGGAGGGCTCCGTAGAGATGATAAAGGCGCCAGTGAGCCAAATGTGAACCATGCAGATTTATGCCAGAGCACTAAAACAATCACACTGGGTGCCCCACGTATATTTATTATGAGACCTCGCATGTGCCACTTCCTAATAAAGGTGGCCTTTGGGAAACCATAATTGTTGGACCAGTGCGATCATCCTTCTTGTAGCATTGCTAATGGTGGGATAACAACTGTGGCACTAATGCAATTGTGTAGACTTCACCAGCAGCAGGGTCAGGTTTGAGCCTGACAGCAACAAGCCTAGCTTGATGACTTATGTCCTCAAAGGCTTTGGTTTGTTCGTGTGTGTGTGTACAGAATGTCTCCCTATTACATATTTTAAAACCCTCTAAATAATTGACCATATGGCTGTGAGTTACAGGCACAAGCCTAGCAAGTTACAACTGCATTGCCACCTGGAAAAATCAATAACAGAACAATCTGACATGGCTGTGCAGAGTGAACAAAATGCAATCTATGGCTGCCGCACACACATTGAACCAGAGAAGAATCTACTACAATCACCAAAGCTTCCATTAGACATACAGGGCCAGACTTAGCCTTTTTACCACCCAAGGCAAAAAAAGAGACAGAGCGAGCTGTGGATCAGTGGCAAAGCACCTGCTTTGCATGTGGAAGTTCACAGGTTCAGTTCCTAGCATCTTCATGTTAAAGGATCTCAGTTTACAGATACTGGGGGAAAACCTTTCTCCACAAGAAGGTCTTAGATTCAGTCCCTGACATTTTTCATTTATGTTAATTTTCTATCTCAAAAGAGTTCCAGATTTAACAATAAGTTCCATTCACTGGCAGGCTGTTCTGGATTCCCTAAAATCAACAGCACATCATCAACTTATGAATCTAGTGCAACTTCTCTTTCTCCAGTCCTTACTCCTTTCACTGTTTTTTATTTACACGGGTAAGTGGTTCAACAGCAAGGTTAAACACTTACGGGGGAACCCTACCCAGCTCTTCTCCCAATAGCAAAGAGTATTTAAGCAGTCCCATTAGTAATCACTTGCACCCTGGATTCTGTATTACTGAGTAATCTTGTCTGCTTAGCAAATTCCTGGGACAGGCCCATTGCTTCTAACACAGACTGTAAAAAAATAATACCATGATTTCTAGGAAAGACCCTGACCAGTGACAGAACCCAATGCAGGAAAGGCCACTTTCTACTAGTGGACATTGTATTAACCAGCAGGCAAAGTTGTTTGTGGCTGCTTTGCTCTCAGGACACACCCTGGAGCAAGGAAGCCACACTTTAGAATGGCCCATCTACTTGTGGACTTTCAGTGGCCTTCCCTAAGCCTCACACGTGAGGTATGAGAAGATCCACTGAGGGTTTCAAAAAGTAATTTCCCCCCTATTCTTTATTGCTTGAAGAAGTCTGGAAAGTTTGAAATTGTGTAATCTTATGGGCCCAGAGGGAAATTAAAAAAAGATTTATTAAGTTTTCAAATCTCATTATTTTTAAGTCCAAAGACTAGAGTTCTTTTTGTTAATATTTGCAGCTGGTTTTAGACTCAGAACATGTACACGGTGGTTCTGGAAAAGTTCAGAAATGTCTCTGATGCATTTCCGAACCCTGCAGTATCCAATGGCAACGTCAGCACCTGCCTTGACCCAGCTTTGGCTTGGGATGTAGAGTCCGCAGAAGAAAAGGCCGTTCAAGAGCTGAGGACCCCCTCCCTCCCACCCATAGTCCCCATATTCCAAACTACAGAGATCAGTTCCCTTAGAGGAAATAGCTGCTCTTGAGGGATGTCAGGTCCCTCCACCATCCCAGCCAAGGGAGGGGGCTGGCACTTACCGGGAGATTCTTCTTCGCATGCGCACAAAGTATGCACATGCTCCCGGTGCTCCTGTGATGATGTCACTTCCAGGAGGTGACACCATCATGCTGGCCACGGGTGTGCTCCTGTGCAAAGCATGGGGCCAATTCAGCCCATCGGGGCAAAAATTAGCCTCAGCGAAGTACGGGAGCACACCTGTGTCCAGCACGAAGTTGTCACTTTGGGAAGTAGAAAAGAGTCCAGCAGCACCTTCAAGACCAACCAACTTTATTGTGGCATAAGTTTTCAAGAACCACAGCTCTCTTCGTCAGATGCAGCTGCGGTTCTCGAAAGCTTATGCTACAATAAAGTTGGTTGGTCTTAAAGGTGCTGCTGGACTCTTTACTATTTTGCAACTACAGACTAACACGGCTAACTCTTCTGGGACTTTGGGAAGTGATGTTGTTACACCCCGCTGGGAGCACGCCCGGTGCATGCCTGGTTGCCTGCCGGTAGTGGGTGATCACCAGGGGGTTTGTCACCTCTTGTTGCTCGCCAGCAATTGGCTGGCAATGGGGCAAACCCCCGAGAGATTGGCCACCACCAGCAGGCAACTGGGAAGCCTATTCCTGTTGTATGGTGGACTCAATGGCATTATGCCCTGCTGAGGTCCCTCCCCAGACCCCACCCTCGCCAGGCTCCATTCCCAAATCTCCAGGAATTTTCCAATCTGGAGCTGGCAACCCTACTTGGTAGTCAGTTCAGCAAGCAGACCAGGAATCCCACGGGTGGGCCCTGCAGGAATTCCAGAGTCTCAGAGCCAAGCACGCAGCAGCAGGCCACTCTCCCAAAACGCAGCACCCTTGTAGCTCAATGGCTGCAAGCCACACTTTCCCCCCCAGCTAGCTCCGACATTTCAGAACCTGACTTTTTGCATCGCTTTTTGCATTTGTGAGGATAGGGGAACAACTTGTCAAACTGCTTTAATTCCCCACCATGGCAAGTGTGACAAGTTCCAGAAGCCTGGAACAGCTAATGATCAACTTAGCAAATCGTCATTGCCCTTGCAAACGGTCCAGTCACACCAGGGCCTGTAACATCTGGGGCAGCACTTAACACTCCGTTCCTGGCAATCTCCATCTCACGGGGGAACCAGCCATGTCCCTGGGTGGTCTCTATGACCTGCTTTCTAAGGGTGGACGGGAACTTCCTCTTTGATCAAGGGATTCGTTTTGTGACATTTTATGTTTCCTGTCCTCAGTTTTCATTCATGTAATAATCCATTCTATCAACTGGACGGGGTTGATTCAAGTTCCAGCTCTGCAAACAAATCTTGCAGTGGTCTCAGGGTTTGCACCAGGTCTATTTGATGCATTTTTACTCCACCTCTTGTCTAAAGGCAATGCAGGAGAGCCACTTTATTATTCAATACAGGGATGAATGTTTCCTTCAACAGGGATATTTGCAATAGAAATCAATATTCCATTACGAGAGGTGGTGAAAAGTGCCCTTAAGTCATAGCTGACTTATGGCAACCCCTGGTGGGGTTTTCATGCCAAGAGACTAACAGAGGTGGGTTACCATTGCCTACCTCTACAACCCTGGTCTTCCTTGGAGGTCTCCCCTCCAATTACTAACCAAGGCTGACCCTGCTTAGCTTCTGAGATCTGATGAGATCAAGCTCACCTGGGCTATCCAAGTCAGGGTATTTCATTACATACCAGCCAGCCAAACAATGCATCTTAGAAACAAGTGCAAAATCGCCTCCAGAAAATACCTCCCAAGTAAAAAGAGCATATGCTTAAAACTCACTATGCTATAACTTCGGAATGTCTGGGAAATGACGTATGTTATATTCAGTTACTACATAGGCTTTTTCCAAGAAGTTAAGGAACAGATGTGCCGTAAATTGATGCTGTCACAAAGACTGGATTTCTTGGAACACCAAGAACTTCCCCTTGTGAGGATAGGGGAACAACTTTAAAATGCTGATATCCTCAAATAGAAACAGGAGGATGAGCGGGGGGGGGGGGACACCCTGAAAACTCTGGCGCTGTCCTGTGAAAAGTCATAAGCATGCTCGGCCTCGAGCAGACTCAATTACTGCTGTTATTTAAGAGTGAAGTTGGTGACTGAAAATCACAGAAGCAGCAAAGCAAAATCCCCCCCCCCCCGCCGGCTCACTGATGGCTACAGTGTCAGACAATGGCTATCTGAGAGAGTACACAGAACCTATAGTACATATCAGGACTTTGCTAATCCATGAAAAATGGACAGGGTAGGTATGTGATACCCCCAAATAGTTCAGAGAGCCTTGATTCTGGTATCCCATGGGTCCATTTGGTATACTGGATTAGGTAGGCATTTAGTTATAACACCTGTGCTGTTAAAACTAAACTAAAATCAAGCGTTGCAACCACCCACCGAGAATTGGAATTTACTACCAGCAGTAAGTTTTACTTTCAGGTGCTTCAGTTAAGAGAGCCGGTCAGGGTACCAATATATAACTTGGTTAGTTTCCAATCTCAAACTACCCTACTCCTACTCCCCTCCCTCTTTGAGGAGGGGGTCTTTGCAGCTCTGAACACCGTTCTTTAGAAGGACCGTTTGGCACTCTTGCCGACAGTTCAAATGCCTAGAGAAGGCTTATTTCATTTTGTCCTTCTTCAACTGAGACTTGTGTTGGCTTCAATTTCAGTGAGGGTTCTGAGGGTTGGCTTTGTTCGTAGATGAAACTGGGTGCATTCTAGTGAGATGGTGAGAATTATTTCCTCCTGCTATTACTTTGCCGCACTGAATTTTTGGCTCCAATTTTTAATTGCTGCTCTTCACATTTTAACGCTGCTTATTTGAGTGCAATTAGTTTTGATTTATTCTATAATTTAATTGTGAGCTGCTTTGGACCCATCATATAATTGAGAAAGCAGGAAACAAATACTTCCAACAAATGGTAAGTGAGAGCTGTTCTCTCCTCATGACTTGGACAATGGGATGAGATAAGCTTAGCCGAACCCTCCCCTCCCCTCATGCCAGCAAGTCAATAATCCTGACATAAGATAAAGAACATCAATCTGCGGTGGGAGAAATAAAAGTAAATGCTGTTTCTAGCTTACAAAACTTGCCCTTCATTGTTGTACAAGGGAGACATTTATGTCTAATCAGTGACCAAACAAGAGCAAGGTTTATAGCCAACAGTACTTTAAAGACCAACTAGATTTCCAAGGTATGAGCTTTGACTCTCAAAACATACTTTGGAAATCTAGCTGGTCTTTAAGGTGTGACTGGACGCTGATCTTGCTCTTCGACTACAAAACTAACACAGCTACCCACCTAAAAACTACCTTGGTAACCAAAGACGTTCATAACAAAAAAGCAGGAAAAATCAAGGTTCCTTGGTGTTCTCTTCAACTCTATGGCTGAAAACTATGGCCCCAACATCAAATCCCCTAACAATAGATTTTAGATGTATTCAACCATTACCAAGTCTACCTCTCCCCAGGGCTTTTTTTCAGCGGGAACGCGGGGGAATGGAGTTCCGGAACCTCTTGAAAATGGTCACATGGCTGGTGGCCCCACCCCCTGATCTCCAGACAGAGGGGAGTTTAGATTGCCCTCCACACTGCTCGGCAGCGCAGAGGGCAATCTAAACTCCCCTCTGTCTGGAGATCAGGGGGCGGGGCCACCAGCCATGTGACCATTTTCTCCAAGGGCAACCCACTGTGTTCCACCACCTCTTTCCCCAGAAGAAAAGCCCTGCCTGTCCCCCATATGCATTTTTGACAGCCATGTTCTGGGAATTCCCCACTGGGAACAAATTCTCAGGTATGTTCAGGCCTAAATCAGTTCAGGACCACAGGAAATGAGAAATGCAGTTTTCTTGACCTGAAATGCCCCCAGCACGAGAAAGTTTCCCCAATAGGGAAATTAGTTGTTCCCCAAGGCCATTTTAGATTGGTAAAACTGCACTGGGGGGAGTGTATTAAACTCTCTCCTCCTGTGCTGTGATCCCAATATGAATCTAGCCTGGTGCCTGGCTCTCTGCTGCTGGCCCAGGGCTGGGAAGCTGAGGAACCTGGCGGTGAATCTATGTCTGAGCCTTCAGAGACTGCCTCCTCCTGCAGTGCCTCTGCCACTGGCTGTGGATCTGGGTCAGGTTGGCCAGCTGCCTCTTCCTCAGAAGAGTCCTCTGTGTCTCTCTTCTCTGCTGGGCTGGGTTGGTCCATGACAGGGGGATACCAAATGCCAACTTGTATCGCTTCCTGGGAATAACAGGAAGAGAAGGACTGACTCACAAGGGAATGGAAAGAGATAGAAGATAAATTCCCTTGAGACAAGGGGAAAGAGGTCAACTTTTGGAGCTCCCTTTTGGCTTATTCCATTTGAGAATAACTGGTAGGAAGGTACTCTCACATCTGGGCTCCATCCTGATGGCTGCCATTACCACATGGAGCTAAGGGCAGGCAACTTGGACAAAGGGCTAAACTACAAGTGATAAATGACACAGGTTGGACACTTGTCAGCTTCCCTCAAGTTTTTATGGGAAATGTAGGCATCCTGGTCTTGCAGCTTGGCTCTCCGACTGCTGTCCAATGGACTTTTCAACTGTCACTTGTCCAACATTCCGCCAAGCTGCCTACATTTCCCATCAAGACTTGAGGGAAACTATAATGCCTAAAGTAAGCTCAGATCATAATCCAATCATGTGGAGATTTGGTAAAAACAATAAAAGAAGAGGATGGAGAATAAACAAAGACCTACTACAATCGGTAGAGAATGTTGAGTTGCTGCGGACAGAGACCAAATTTTTTGTACAAAGTAATCTGAATAAAGAGGTGTCGACTAATAAGGTTTGGGACACATATAAAGCTGTGATTAGAGGCATACTGATGGACTTGAACGCAAGAGCTAGGAAGAAAAAAGAGGAGAAAAGATTGGAAATTATGGAAAAAATAAAAGCCAAAGAGGTACAACTTAAGAAAAGACCAGGGAAAAAGAAAATTTACCAGGATATCAGAATACTGCAAGAACAGTTGGCGGCAATGAACAACAAAGAAAAAGAATGGAACTTGAAGAGAATGAATCAGAAGTCGTTTGAAGGGGCAAATAAACCTGGGAGATACTTGGCGTGGCAATTAAAAAAAAGGAAGGAGAAGAAAACCATAACTAGAATTCGAGAAGATGATAAAATATTTATGGATCAAGCTGCCATCAGCAGAGCCTTTTTTAAATTTTACGCCAAACTGTATCAAAGAAAAGAGGTGAATAAAGAATCCATAGTCGAGTATTTAGATAAGATGAAACTTCCGGCAATTTCTGAAGAATGGAAAGACAAATTAAATGGTGAAACGACAGAGGAAGAAATAAAAGAGGCAATACAGTCAACGAAATTAGGGAAGGCCCCGGGACCAGATGGACTAACGGCAAAATTCTACAAAGTGATGGCTAATGAATTAGTACCCTTTTTAAAAGAAGTGTTGAATGGAGCTATGCAAGGTCAAAGGATTCCTGAGACGAGGAATGAAGTCAATATTTCATTGATTCCGAAAGAGGGGCAAGATGTGACTAATGTTAGAAATTATAGATCAATTTCGTTATTGAACAATGACTATAAAATCTTTGCAAAGGTATTGGCAGAAAAAATAAAAGGATGGTTGTCGGAATTTATCGCAGAAGAACAGGTTGGGTTTTTACCCAATAGACAAATTAAGGACAACTTAAGGACAGTGATAAATGCTATTGAGTACTATGACAAACATTGTGACAGGGAAGTTGGTTTTTTCTTCGTAGATGCTGAAAAAGCATTTGACAATTTGAACTGGGACTTTATGTTTGCCACTATGGGAAAGCTGCAAATGGGAGAAAAGTTCATACAAGCGGTTAAAGAAATCTACAAAGACCAATGTGCAACAATTGTAGTTAATGATGACTTGACAAAAAGACTGAAAATAAGTAAAGGTACGAGACAAGGCTGCCCTCTATCTCCATTGTTGTTTATTTTAATTTTGGAAATATTGATGATCCAGATTCGGGAAGACGAGGCAATTCGAGGTATTAAAATAAAGGAATTTACCTCCAAGGTCAGGGCATTTGCGGACAATATAATGTTAATAGTAGAGGATCCAATTGATAATATGCCAAAGGTAATAAAGGAAATAAAAGAATTTGGAGATCTGGCTGGTTTCTATGTAAATAAAAAGAAATCGAAGATATTATGTAAAAACATGACTAAACAGAAGCAACAGGAGCTGATGGAGATTACAGACTGTGAGGTGACAAACAAAGTAAAATATCTTGGTATTGAACTAACTGCCAAAAATATAGACTTATTTAAGAATAACTATGAGAAATTGTGGATACAAATAGAGAGAGACTTGATAAAATGGAATAAACTGAATTTATCATGGTTGAGAAGAAATGCGGCAGTAAAGATGAATGTCTTACCGCGAGTGATGTTCCTGTTGCAAACAATTCCAATTATACGAGACTCCAAACAATTTGACAAATGGCAAAGGAAAATTTCTGACTTTGTGTGGGCAGGGAAAAAACCACGTGTAAAAATGAAAGTGTTGCAGGATGCGAAGGAGAGAGGTGGTTTACAGCTGCCCAATATAAGACTATATTATGAAGCGGTATGTTTGACATGGGTGAAGGATTGGATAACATTGAAAAGTTGCTGGCCTTGGAAGGACATAAAAAAATATTTGGGTGGCACGCATATCTGTGGTATGATAAAATAAAAGCGGACTCTATGTTTCTGCATCATTATATTAGGAGAAGCCTTTTTACCATTTGGAAGAAGTATAAGATTCACATGAAAGAGGGAATTCCTTCATGGGTAGTTCCGTATGAAGTAATAGACCCGAAAACTGTTGATAGTGAACAGCAATGTTTAACTTATAAGGAGATAATACAGATACAACATTCAGTACCCAAAATTAAAACAGAAGAAGAATTGTCTCCTAGTTATGGATGGTTTCAATATAGACAGATCAGAGATCTTTACAATTCAGACTGCCTAAGGGGAGGAATATGGATGGAAAACTCCAAATTAGAGGAAGTGATTTCACAAGAAGGTAAAAAAGAAATTTCTAAGATTTATAAAATACTCTTAAAATAGCATACTGAAGATGAGACTGTAAAAGTCCAGATGGTGAAATGGGCAATAAATTTTCACAAAGAAATAACAATGGAAGCATGGGAGCATTTGTGGAAAAATACGCTAAAAATTTCAACATGTACCAATATCAAAGAGAATGTCTACAAAATGATATATAGATGGTACTTGACACCAAAGAAAATTGTGCTTGGAAATACAAATATGTCGGATAAGTGTTGGAAATGTAAAAAGCACGAAGGATCGCTATATCATATGTGGTGGACTTGTGAAGTAGCTAAGCAATATTGGGGAGATATAATCGAAGTAATAAATGAGATTTTACAAATACAAATAAACAAGAACCCAGAATTGTTGCTACTGAACTTGGGAATGGAAAGTGTTCCAACGCAGTACAGGACATTGCTATTTTATATGACAACAGCAGCAAGACTTTTGTATGCGCAGAAATGGAAAGTGCAAGAAGTACCAACTATAGAAGATTGGATTTACAAATTGCTATACATGGCAGAGATGGAAAAAATGACAAGAAAACTTAAAGATATTGATCCAGGACAATACATTGCAGACTGGGGGAAGTTGAAACAATACTTAGAAAAAAAATGGGATGTGAAAGGAGAACTGTGGCAGTTTGAGAACTACTAAAATGAGATATTGTAAATGAAAGAGAGAAGTGACTTTACCATTAGGGGGGAATTTAGCTATTAGAAACTAAGCTAGTTTTATGTGTAAGAAAACTCTAGATAGAATGATTAACTATGAGATAAAGGGATATATATAAGTTAGTATTATGTGCAAGGAATTTTATTTAGATATAGTTAATTAATGAGAAGTATAATAAATATTGTAATGGATTTTTATAGAATACAGTATAATATAGTATATAATAGTATAGTATACAATAGAATTGGAATATGCTTAGAATAAGAGTTAGGATATATATTAGGGAAGAATATTAATGAAAATAAGTTCAGTAATAAGAGAGATTAGGGGTTGGAAAGCTGCTGGAAGTCGATAAGGGAGGGGGGAAGGGGGTCATAATTAATTAACAGGAGATTGATTGTATGTATACATTTTTTAAATTTAATAATAATAACATTCGATTTATATACCGCCCTTCAGGACAACTTAATGCCCACTCAGAGCGGTTTACAAAGTGTTATTATTACCCCACAACAATCACCCTGTGAGGTGGGTGGGGCTAAGAGAGCTCAAGAGAACTATGACTCGCCCAAGGTCACCCAGCTGGCTTTGTGGAGGAGTGGGGAATCAAACCCGGCTCTCCAGATTAGAGTCCCGTGCTCTTAACCACTACACCAAACTGGCTCTCCAATAAAAAATTGGGCTCACCAATAAAAAATTTTTAAAAAAAAGACTTGAGGGAAGCTGACAAGTGTCCAACCTCTCACGGTAACGGATAGCTGACAGAATGATGTAACTTTAAAAGTAAAGAGACTACCTTACAACAATAACAACAGTCAGTGTACGTCTAGAGGAGGGACAGAAGACTGCATGCATGTGTCTTTACTTTATACCCTTGTGCAATCCGTTGCTGTGCAGGGTATGTGTATGGACATTACTTTAAATGGTGCAAGTTTGTTCTTCCCACTAGACCATATTGCTAAAAAGTCGGCAGGGGAGAAAGGCAGTTGCTAGATTCCCAAGTAACTTATCTGCACAAGTGGGAAGCGCAGGCACTAGGTAGAGCCTGAAAATGTGGAGCGCTGGAGGAGTACCAGCCTTTTAGCAGGAGATACTCTAAATGACCAGCAGGTGGCACTGTAGATACCTAGAGTGAAGCAAGGACCCCTCCAGGAGTCAGGTGGGCTCAGAAGGAGGAAAGCTGGAATAATAAACAGGTCTCTTTATTATCCAGTTCCGGGTGGGAAAGAAAGATGCTTGGAGTCAGTGCTCTGTTTAGAGATTGCTAATTTTAACTTACTTTAATTTATCTTTTAAATTTTAATTTATCTCTTTATTTTATCTTTTTTAATGTAACTTTTGTCTATGTAGTTTTATCTCTTTCACACATTTTAGTTTTAGCCTTTGTTTTGTTTTAGTGATGGAGTGGGAGTGGATGGTGGTTGAGGGAAGGGTATTTACTATTTAGTTGATTCTACTATCTATTCGTTACTACTTTATTATTCCTTAATATTATCTATTTTGTTTTGTTTTTAGGCTCGAGGTAGCTTCTCTTCCCGTTGATGTTTTGTATACATTCTGTGAAGCTGTTGAGAAGTTAGCCATGTTAGTCTGTAGTTGCAAAATAGTAAAGAGTCCAGTAGCACCTTTAAGACGAACTAACTTTATAGTAGCATAAGCTTTCGAGAACCACAGTTCTCTTCGTCAGATGCAACTTTATTGGAGCATAAGCTTTCAAGAACCACAGCTCTCTTCGTCAGATGCATTCATGCAGCTGGACTCTTTTACTATTTTATGAAGATGTAAACGATAAGTGTAGTTTAATTAGCTCTAGGTGTGCTGGGGCAGGGGAAGCAGCTGGTGTAGAGATAAAGATTGAGCACCAGTGAAAAAGAGAGATTTCCTCTCCTCCTCTTTTATAGCTGTTGTTTTCTTTACAGTTTAGTTACTTATATTCCATCTTGCATTCTATAGAGTTTCTTTGCTTTTTTCCCCCTTTCTTTTCCATATGTGTATGGTGTTATTAAGACTATTGATATTATACCTTTGAGGATATATCTTTTAGTCGAGTAGCTGGTGGTGAGACTATAGGGACAAAGAGGGCTTTACCTTTTAATGACACCACCACCCTTTCCTAAACAAAGTAAAATAGATGATTATTTTTGTACGGTAGCTTCTTCGGTACCTGTAACAAATAGATAGAGTTTTCTTAATAATGACGTGCCAGCTTCTTCTGAGTGTGGGAAGTGAATTGAAAGGTCTGAAATATTTTATGTGCCTTTACTATCTTCATGTGATTTGTACTGTATTCTCAGGTGCACTTACTATATTCTCACTATGCAAAGCAAAGAGGGAACTGTGAGGTGCAGTAATCACAGAGACAGAGAGAGAGACAGACACTAAGCCACTCAGGTGATGCTGCAAGGGAAAGTACTGAAGTACCAGTTGCCTACACATATACTAGGCTAGGTTACTGAGAAATATATATATACATATATCTATACACACATATTGCTATAATTAGGAGTTAGTAAGAGAAGCCTCCTTTGGGGGGCCAATTGGGCTTAATTGTGCTAAAGCAGCTGTAGCATTCAGCAAAAAGACTGGCCAGGGAGGGGGCCAGAGAAAGCTACTTTGAGGGGCGAAAGAACAATAGCCGAACTATGATCAGAAAAACCAGGCAGATGGCAAGAGGAGAAAGCTACAGTTGGAATGCAGGGAAGGGCGGGGGGGGGGGGGAGAGAGCCATAATCAACTCAGCAGAAAAAAACAAGCTTGCTTCAGCTTTCCTATCAGTAGAGCCTCAAGGTTTCTGAAGTCCTCCCATGACAGTTAGGCACCAGATATGGGGTTCTTGGATAGCATCAAACGCATTTCAGAGGAGGGGAGATTGCTCCCACAATATGCACAAATGGGAGATTGTTTGCTTAATAATCACAAAAGCGATACACTCTCAATAGGACAGGAACTGATAACAACTCTATGGATGGGAAAGTAACAAGGGAAGATGTTCTTTGACATTATAAACAATATCTCTTGAGGTGATAAGTGATGTTAATTGAAAAGTATGCATGGCTAATGATGACCAAAATTGTTCTTCCAATGCGAGACCGCCAGATCATTGGCGTGGTCGCTTGCAAGGACCCCAAGATTGTAATCTGTGCTAATGAGCCAAAGGGTACAAAATGTCTTGCATGACCACTGGTGCCCTGATGAGCAACGGACACAGAGGGGTCTTTACTTTCTGTGTTACTGTCCTCCTCAACATTTAAATAAATGTTGTAAGTTTTGCTGTCACTCAAAGGACTCCTTGTGTGTCTCTTCTTCAATTGGCCGAGGGACACTCGGTCCACCGGTTGTGTGGAACATGAGGATACTATAGTGAAAGAACTATCTCCTTTCCCCCCTTGACTAGGGAAGAAAAGGGTTTTTAATTTGTCTAGTGATTGCCTTCCTTGTGAGAATTGGGGAGCTTTTGATTATAATATGCTTGTCACTCAAACCCTTTTAATAGAATCATAGAATCATAGAGTTGGAAGGGGCCATACAGGCCATCTAGTCCAACCCCCTGCCCAGCACAGGATCAGCCTAAAGCATCTCTGACAAGTATTCATCCAGCCTCTTCTTGAAAACTGCCAGTGAGGGGGAGCTCACCACCTCCCTAGGCAGCTGATTCCACTTTTGAACTACTCTGACCATGAAAAAGTTCTTCCTAATATCCAGCCGGTACCTTTGTGCATGTAATTTAAGACCATTGCTTCGCGTCCTACCCGCTGCTGCCAACTGGAACAGCTCCTTGCCCTCCTCCAAATGACAGCCTTTTAAATATTTAAAGAGAGCAATTATGTCCCCCCTCAACCTCCTCTTCTCCAAACGAAACATTCCCAAGGCCCTTAGCCTTTCATCGTAAGGTTTAGTCTCCAGACCCCTGATCATCCTTGTCGCTCTCCTCAGCACCCTCTCGATTTTGGCCACATCCTTTTTGAAGTGAGGCCTCCAGAACTGCACACAATACTCCAGGTGTGGCCTGACCAAGGCAGTATAGAGAGAGGCTATGATCTCCTGCGATTTCGATGCTATGGCCCCTTTGATACAACCCAAGATTGAATTAGCCTTTTTTTGCCACCACATCACACTGACTGCTCATATTTAGTTTACAGTCCACTCTTACCCCAAGATCCCTTTCGCATATACTACTGCCCAGAAGTGTATCCCCCATCCAGTATTTGTGCTTCCCATTTTTGTGGCCCAGATGTAATACTATGCACGTGTCTTTGTTGAATTGCATCCTATTCACAGCTGCCCACTTCTCCAGAGTATTCAGGTCTTGTTGAATTTTAATTCTATCTTCTTGAGTGTTTGCTACTCCTCCCAATTTGGTATCATCAGCAAATTTAATGAGCTGCCCTTCCACTCCTTCATCCAGATCATTGATAAAAATATTGAAAAGTACCGGGCCCAAAACCAAGCCCTGCAGCACCCCACTGGACACCTCCCTCCAATCTGATGAAACGCCGTTGACCACCACTCTTTGAGTGCAGTCCTCTAACCAGTTCCCTATCCACCGAACTGTCCTATAGTCCATTCCACAGTCTTCCAGTTTGCCCATCAGAATGTCATGGGGGACCTTATCAAAAGCTTTACTGAAATCCAGATAAATCACGTCAACAGAGTTCCCCCGATCCAGTAAGCTACTCACTCGATCAAAGAAGGAAACCAGGTTGGTCTGGCAAGATCTGTTAGGAACAAAACCATGCTGACTTCCCCAGATCACTGAGCAGTCCTTCAAATGCTTACAGATTGATCCCTTTAAGATCTGTTCTAATATCTTCCCAGCAACAGAAGTCAGACTGACCGGCCTGTAGTTTCCCGGGTCATCCTGCTTCCCTTTCTTAAAGATTGGGATAACATTTGCTCTTCTCCAATCTTGTGGCAATCCCCAGTCCTCCAGGAGGCCTTGAAGATGATGGGCAGGGGTTCTGCAAGTTCTCTAGAAAGTTCTTTCAGCACTCTTGGGTGCACCCCATCCGGCCCAGGGGATTTGTATTCATCCAATGCAGCCAGATGCCTCTCCACAACCTCTCTGTCAATGTCAATTAGCCACTCAGGTGTCCTGCCACATTTTCTACTATCTCTAGATGTGCCTGAGTTCTTCAGGGAGAAAACAGAGGCAAAAGTCATTAAGCCTGTCTGCTTTTTCTCTGTCCTGCATCAGTTTCTCCATCTACTCCCAACAGCGGTCCAATTGCCTCTTTTACCTTGTGTTTGCCTCTCACATATCTGTAGAAGTTTTTATTGTAGTGAGCCCTCCTGGCCAGACCCAGCTCGTACTGAGCTTTGGCCTCTCTGATGGCTGATCTGCAGTGCCTAGTAACCCTCATATACGCCTCTTTAGACGTCTGTCCTCTCCATTTCCTGAACATTTCCTTTTTCTCTCTTAGCTTATTCTGGAGCTCTCTGTACATCCACATCAGTTTCTTGGAGCTCTTACCATGTTTCCATCTTGCTGGGATAGTGAGGGCTTGAGCTTGCAAAAGTTTGTGTTTGAGAAGGGCCCACCTTTCACTCGCTCCTTTCCCTTCCAGCACACTCCCCCACAGAATGACTCTCATCAAGCCTCTGAGTTCATCAAAGTTGGCCCTACAAAAATCTAACCTACGAGTCTGGCTACAAACTTCCTTGGCTCCCCACAGCAACTGGAATTCAAGGAGGACATGGTCACTTCCCCCTAAGGTCTCCACCACCTTCATCTCACCTACCAATTCTTCCCTGTTGGTTAATATCAAGTCTAGTATGGCCGAGCCACTTGTAGCTTCCTCCAACTTTTGAAAAAGGAAGTTATTGGCCAGGCAGGTCAGGAAATTCCATGATTCATGACGCTTTGCTGAGCCTGTCTCCCAGCACACATCAGGGAAGTTGAAGTCACCCATAATTACAAGGTTCTGATGTCTGGATACTCTACCAATCTGTTCAAAGAGGGCAGCATCGGTTTCTTCTTGCTGGTCAGGTGGTCTGTAGCAGACTCCAACAATAATACCTTTTGTCCTTCCTCCCCTTATTTCTACCCATATGCTTTCCACCGGGCTGTCTGCCCCATTCTCCATAACTTCTTGACAATCAAGCCCTCTCCTCACATACAACGCCACTCCACCTCCTCTTCTACCCTTCCGGTTTTTCTTGAACAACTCATACCCATCCACTAGCACATTCCAGTCATGGGAATCATCCCACCAAGTCTCAGTAATTCCTACGATATCGTAGCCCTCTGTTTGCAATAGAAGCTCAAGCTCTTCTTTCTTATTGCCCATACTTTGGGCATTGGTATATAGACACTTGTAGCCTTGTACCTTTGTTTGACCTTTCCTACCCAGGTGGGTTCCCACTGTTTTCACTTCATCATTGAAATCACCATGTTGATCATCCTCTTCCCCTTGCGGCATCAGTTTAAAGCTCTCCTGATGAAGTTCTCCAGGTTCATTCCAAACGTTTTCTTCCCTGCACTTGAGAGGTGAAGCCCATCATGTGCTAGAAGGCCTTCTCTAAGAAAACCTATCCCATGGTTCCAGAATCCAAAGCGCTCTTGCCGGCACCACCAACTCAGCCAACGATTCACCTCAAGTATGGTCCGCTCCCTGCGTGTTCCTCTTCCTGTGACTCGAAGGATAGAAGAGAATACCATTTGAGCTCCCAATGTCTTCAACTGCCTTCCAAGAGCTTCATAATCCTCTTTAATTCTTGCAACAGTATTCACAGCCGTTCCCACATGAATCTGTACAAACGGGTACTTATCAGCAGGCTTGATGAGTTTCGGCAGCCGGTCGGTAATATCCTGAATTCTGGCCCCCGGCAAGCAACACATCTCTTGGAATAGGGGATCTGGCTCAGAGACATGGTGTTCCATACCCCTAAGCAAAGAGTCCCCGACAACTACCACCTTCTGTATATTTTCCACTTCCATGTGGCCTCATGTCTTCTGCACACCCTCTTCCAGCACTTTGCGGTTCTCCTTCCACTCTCATCTCCGTCACCATCTCTAGCACTTCAAAATGATTCTTGAGCTCAAGTGGACCAGAGCATCTTCTTCGTTGACGTCTTCGGGTTTGTACCGTAGATCTGAGAGGAGGCTCAGAAGGGAGATCGACTCTTTCTTCTCCTCCTTGACTTTCCTCTTCTTGGCTGTGCAGAGCCCCCAGGCTGTTGTCAATAAAATCCTCTCCCTCCTTGATCTCCTGAAGGGTGGCGATCCTGTCCTCCAGGCTCTGAACCTTTTCTTCCAAAACTCTAACTAGCTTACACTTCTGGCAAGTGAACTCTGTCTTCTCTTCTGGGAGGAAAACAAACATGGCACACTCCATGCAGGTGACTACAAAGGGGGCTTCAGTAGACATGACTGCCTTCCAGATATATACCTAGAGTACCAGCAGAACCAGTATACCAGCAGAGTTTCAGGTCCCCAGGCGAAGAGCCACAGGCCAAGAGCCTGTGGAGACCCTTGAAAGAATATATGATAAACTTAACGACCTGACAGACCAACTTAAAATACCTGCTCGTTTTTAAACCTTTAAGGCGGTGTGATGCTTAGAAACAAGATGGTAAATTTTTAGATCTCGTTAAGTTAAATGAGAAATCAACATCTACAGCTACAAAGTTTAAATCAAAGAAAAATTTCTCTGCCAATTCTGTGAACTTTGGGCCTCTCCTTCTGAACAAAAACAAAATAGTTTTAAATATATTTCCTTATTGTGGCACATTCATCTCTGGGAACAACGAACGGGAAGCAAAGCAGCATGGAGCTTTCCTTTTGCACTAGCATTTAAGTTCAACAGATTGGTGATATATGGAACAGGTCCCAGGTTTGATTCATGCGACCCCTATAGCCCTTTATTTCTACTCTTCAAGACTGCCATCTTTAATATGCTCTGAAGAATTATATCTTAAATGATACAATATATATCTTGCTAGAGCTTTTGATTCACAGAGGCTGGTTCCTTTATTTCCTAGTAAGTCTCTTGGACTAGGACAAAGACTGGAAAGAAAAAAGTCTTGAAAAAAGTGCCCATGCTCACTGATCTTGTCTCACCTTCTGAGCAGGTGGCTGTACCTGCTACACACCCTATTAATCACCAGGCAAAAGCCTCAAAGGATGAGGCTGCTCAGGCACTTACAGGATCTCATTTTGAACCAATCAAAACAAATTTGATCAAATCATTTGGGGCTCTTACGGTGAGCAAACCCACTTAATCAACAGATTGAAAACTCTACAGAAACCTTGCGGGGAAGTTCTTATTCTAAGGTAGATGCTCATTCCTCTGAGTTTGCCCCATGTTCTATTAGCCAGTCACTAGTAATGTTGGAGGGCCGTACCCTAGCCACTGACAAATTGGAGATCTCAAGCTCCTCTTGATGAAATACAGACCTGTCAGGCTACTACAAATGTTCTATCTGGCTCTCGGGTGGATGTTCAACAAGATCAAGTGGCCTTTTTTGGTGCTAAACTGATTTTTTCTGTTCTACTTGAATGTAAGATAATTGTTAAACCATCCAGTCCTGTAACTGGACAAACGAAAACCTGTAATGGTTCTCTTCAACAAGCTTATGCCAATTGGGGAAGCCATTCAGCTGGTGGGTCCATATAAACAAGCTATACACAGGACTAAAGAAGAAGCTTGCCTTAATAATTGGCAAAAGCTAATCAGAGCCGCTGGAAATGATAGAAATCTGGGTGAATTTTGGAAGTTGGTTAGTTCTATTTTATAGCCTAGGAGTCCATTCTTATCCCATATTCCTTCGCAAACCTGGGAGGAACATTTTGTTAATATTTTTGCTAGCTCTAACTACAATTATCACAGTGACTGGAATTTAGCTGAACTACTGGAGTGGCCCCCTGTTCACCCATCTGAAATCAGATTTTTTTATTTCTCAAATGAAGAAAGGAAAGGCCCCCAAGTGCAGATTTAATTCCCCCTGAACTTTTTAAAGCCAATCTCTCTTGGTGGAAGGATATATTGGCAACTGTTTCCACCCAGATAAATGAAACAAGAGTCATGCCATCTGTTGGCAGACATGCTATCATAATTCTAGTTTATAAGAGGGGGGACAGAGCAGACACAACCAATTACAGGCTGATTAGCTTTTTATCAGTGGTCGGGAAGCTCTAGGCTCTCTCTCTTTACTATCGACTTGTGGACTGGCAAGACACTAATAAAATTCTGGGGAGGGAACAGGCCAGTTTTAAGTGAAGGGCTGGTACAGAAGATTATTTTTTGACAACGCAGTTCTTAAATCAACAAATATACAACCAAGAGCCGGGGATTCTTGCTGCTGCCTTCATGGATTGAATAATAATAATAATAATAATAATAATAATAATAATAATAATAATAATAATAATAATAATAATATTCGATTTATATACCACCCTTCAGTACAACTTAATGCCCACTCAGAGAGGTTTACAAAGTATGCCATTATTATCCCCACAACAAAACACCCTGTGAGGTGGGTGGGGCTGAGAGAGCTCCAGAGAGCTGTGACTAGCCCAAGGTCACCCAGCTGGCTTCAAGTGGAGGAATGGGGAATCAAACCCGGCTCTCCAGATTAGAGTCCTGCACTCTTAACCACACCAAACTGGCTCCAAACTGAAGGTGGCTTCTGTTCCTGTACCCCATGCCAGATTGTGGCATAAGCTTAAATCAACAGCTGTTGATCTGGCTTTGATTGAGATTCTGTATTCTAACCCTACTGCACAAGTCCACTGTGAGTTAGACGGTCAACTTTCCAATGTGTGCTGTCCCCTTTGTTGTTTAATTTTGTATATTAATGATATGAGTTCTGCTGTTTCCACCCAGGATTACTATTCTCCATCTATTAATATGTTAATTATAACAACTGTTTTATATATTTTAACCTTTATGTATTTTGTAATCCACCCTGAGCCTGCTGGAAATGTGGGGAGGGTGGAATAAAAATCGAAAATAAATAATTTTTTTAAGTTCTTATTTCACTCTTTGCTGATGATGCAGTTTTCCCTATCAAGAACAACTTCAGAACTGTCCTCTCTGATAAAGGCTTTAATCTCTTAATGTCTAGAAGAAAGCCCAATAGAGAACTACCAAAAATCCAAGGTCATTGTCTTTGGTAAAAAATCTCAGGCACATCATAAGTGGCAAATTCATGGTAACAACATTGAGGAGGTCCCCTATTTTAAATTAGGGATTTGGTTTGATCAAATATTAACTCGCTGCCTGATAGCCATGGTGAAATGGCTGAAAAAGAACAAATTAAAATTGAACCCAGACGAGACTGAAGTAATGCTTGTTGGGAAGGCAGAGATCTTAAAGGAAATTGTACTCCCCACTTTTTATGGGGTTAGTCTGACCATTGCAGACTCAGTTAAGAGTCTAGGGGTTATACTGGATCCAACGCTACTACTAGAAAAACAAATTAAGGCAGCCACAAAAAATGTTTTCTACAACCTCATCCTAGCCTAGAAGATGGCTTCTTACCTCAACATGGCCGACCTGGCCACCTGGATCCATGCTATGATAACATCAAGGCTTGACTATTGCAATGCACTATACATAGGTCCTCCATCTAAGTTAATTAGGAGACTCCAATTGGTGCAAAATGCTGCAGCTCGACTATTGTCAGGAGAGAGCAGGAGCATGAACATCACTCCCATCCTACACTCACTCAATGGGCTACCTATCAGTTACTGTGCTCAGTTCAAGGTATTGGTTATTACATACAAAGCTCTTCACAGCCTTGGCCCAGCATACCTACGGGACCGCCTCCCTCCTTAAGTCCCTCCACGGCACCTTCGCTCATCTGAACATGGTCTCCGGCAGGTGCCAGCCTCCATGTGGGTGAAATCAACAGCAGCCCATACACGGGCTTTGTCTGTGGTGGCCCTACCCTGTGGAACGGCCTGCCTGAGGAGGTCAGGAGAGCCCCCTCTCTCCTGGCTTTCTGCAAATGATCCAAAACTGAATTATTCAAAAAGGCTTTTTACTCAGTTAGGAGGGAAGTATTGTAGGGAGGGGGTCTCAGATGCTTCACTAATGAGTTAGGGACTATAGACTGCACCACTATGTTGACTTACAGTGCTTTAAATATGTACTTTAAATATGTACTTCTATGAGCTACCTGTGCTTCATGTGGTCTAATGTCAGTCCTAGAATTGCTTATGTTCTGTTTCAGCATTTCTTCAACTCTGTATTAGATTTCTGCTAATGCTATGTCTTTGTAAACTTGAATTTATTTACTCTATGGCATTGTTTATGGAAATGTCCTTGATACTGACTGTACTATCTCACACTACGTAATCCGCCTTGAGTCTCAGTGAGACAGGTGGACAATGAACAAATAAATAAGTAAGTCAGTGCAAGCTGCTCATGTTAAAAGATTGGCTACAGAGGCAACAAATATCAGCTGTCACTTCTTTTATTCATCTGGGGCTCAATATATTCCAGCTACAATTAAACTCGTCAATGCCAAGATTGCCACACAATGCTTATATGGGGTGGGTATTTGGATTGATAAAACAAGGGAGTCCTTTGATTCATTTCTCCATAAATTCCTACATTCCATCTCTGGAATTCCGAATTGTGTAGCGGGGGTGGCCCTCTGAGGCAAATTGGGACAATCAGCTCTTGAAGCTCGGGCTTGAATGAAGGCCTTTTCTAGTAAAGTTAAAATGATATACTCCGACATCCAAGAGGGCTACCTTGGTTTGATGAGAGAAGATTCTTTTGTTTTCCATTGGGATAAAGTTGTAGAGCAACAACTTCCGCTCCTTAATCTTTCCTTGGACTCCCTCCATTCAGTCACCAGAAAAGAAGCCATAAGCGTGATTAAGAACTGTTTATTTAGGCATGACTCTCACAGCACAATTTGTAGAACACAACATGTTAGCTCTACTCATTTTGTTGATATTCTTCCATATGGCCAGATTCCTGGCTACTGTTCATATCTGACTGTTCCTCAGTACAGGCATGTCTTCATGTTGGTACACCTAAATGCCTTACTTTCTAGAGTTCTGCAAGGGAGGTATCATAGGGTACCATATTCTGAGACAGTACACGAATGTGGAATAGGTAGTGTGACCAGGGGCGGCGCCAGGGTTTCTGGCGCCCGTGGCCGCCCCTACGTGCATGCGCACATAGTGCATGCACGCTCCCACCCAGACTGTGTGATGACGTTATCACGCAGCAAGCCGGCCCCGTTGGCTGGCGGGTGGCTGGGACGGCGCGCGGAGACTGCCCACGCTCCGCACGCTGCCCCAGACGCCTGCTGTGCCTGGCCCACGGCTGCTGCGCCTGGCCAGGGGTGAGTGGCGGTAGCAGTGGTGTAGGGCTGGCTGGCTGCAGCAGCTGCAGGCCAGGCACGCTAGCTCCGTGGCATGTGCCTCCGCCCCCAGCACCCCCTCCAGCGCCCCAGCGCCCGTCTCACTGCCTCAATGGTGGCGCCAGCCCTGAGAGTGACCACTCTATATCATGTGACTTTTGAATAGAGCTATTTTTCAGAGGCTAGGAATCTTTTCATTTTTCCTTTGCACCAAATATTGATCATATGGAGACATTACCTCTTTTATTAGAAGATAATAGTAGACCCATCACTCTTTCCGTTGCGAAACTGTATGCACTTGTGATGGATTTTTGCAGCTGTTTAAATGTGGCCTGGTTTTTATATTTCAGTAGTCTGCTTAAAACTAATAAGCTATGAAGCAGTACGATGGGGGGGGGAGAGAGAAAGGTGGGCTCAGGAGAGTGGTGTACCCCTGAGCAGCGACCTGGGGTGGCTGCTGAGTCTCAATTTCTCAGAGGACCCAAAGCAAAACAGCGCTTGCAAGTCAGCACGGCTGTTCTGCGACACTGTGCATCCTGCTTTTCAGAGCCTTTGGACCCTTGTATAACCTTGTATCCTTCTGCCCAGCGAGGTCCTCCTACACGACTTGACCATGTGGGCTCTGGCCTCCCCAAAGCTAATGCCAGAATTGTGCTCCTGTTTATTTTCGCTGTGATAGACTAACATGGTTTCACCGCTGGAATGGCTTTGCATGTATTCTCAGTGTCAAACTGAGTTGTGAAATTGGCTGTGGAGCATGATGTGATCCAAGGAGGAAACCCAGAGGGATGAGAGATCATTTCTTTGTAGAGGGCAGAAGGGCAAAGCAAGCTCAGGCTTGTCCTAAATAATATGCATTAGGGTTGTTTTGATAGTGTCTGGGGTTATCAGAAGTCAGAAGGCCGGGGAAATGTACACTTGGGAGGAATGGCTGGTGTTTGCTTGTAACTCTGTCCCTTCAAAATGGAGGCCGGCTGATTCAGACAGATCCAAACTCGTCAAAGGACTAAAATAAGCTTGCACAGAGCCAACCGACTGTCTTCTGAAATCTAGGGGAGACAGCTCAAATTTCTAGTATAGTGAATTGTTTTTGTGTCTCCTTTCACCTCACAGAAGCCCTGTACCCATTTCTGTGAATGCTTGTAAAATTGTAAAATCCAAGTACAGCACTACGAAGGATTTTTATACATACAAGATTGAAAAGAGTCCAGTAGCACCTTTAAGACTAACCAACTTTACTGTAGCAGAAGCTTTCAAGAATCACAGTACAGTGCTACTGGACTCTTTTCAATTTTGCTACTACAGACTAACATGGCTAACTCCTCTGGCTCTACATACAAGCATTGAGTAATTTTTACATTACATTCAAGGTAGCCTTTTTCAGATGTTATATTCACATATACTGGGACTATACTCTACCCACAACGTTCCCATTATGCCCTGTTGCTTGGACGGGGGCATTTTAACATATTTTGCACATGGAAACTGTGCACATCAAGAAGCACTGTGGGTAACACACATGGACGCAATGTGTGTAGTTGCCATGTTCTTGGCACATCTGAAAAGGGCTCATATTTATAGCTGAACACACACTGTAAACCCCACCTTTATCCAGACACTGCCCCCCCCGTTTTATTTTTAAGTGCAAGTGCGCTGGCTCTTCTTTACGAATAGACGTCTGCCCATTCACTGCAACATGTGCACAGAGTGAGAGAGCCAGTCTTTTGTATGTCGAGAGTGAAATGTCATCAGTTTATTTCTCTTGTGCAGAGAGAGGCTGGATCACAGGAACGATTTCATCCTTCCAGATGAGAGGGTGTGTTCAAGATGGTTCCTGCAGAGTTCCAATTAATTACAGTCCTTTCTGCAGAGGACAAAAATCCTGTACATGCTGAGCAAGATTTAAATTGCTGATGAGCACGAGTCTGGTTATGAAATGTTTGGAAACAAGCTAATGGATTCAATTTGAGCTTCTCGTCTCTATCAGAACATCTGTTTTTACCATGGGAGAAACAGCAGCAGCAACAAGAAAAAGTTACAGTGTCTGTTTTGTCCCTCTGCGGTTGCTTTTAAACTGAAATGCCAATATGCTAAAAGGAGGATGAAAGGGGAAGACAGAAGACCTTTTCAAACATTAGAATCGGGTATGATGAGAGCCCACCAGCTGGGTATAGATCCTCTTGGTTTGCATGGTAGCCAAGCTGTGAACGTGGGTAATGTACATATTTACTCATTCTGGCTTTCTGTATTTGTGTATGTAAAGTGCCGTCAAGTTGCAGCTGACTATGGTGACCCTACAGGGTTTTCAAGACAAGAGGCAAACAGAGGTAGTTTGCATTTGCCTGCCTCAGCACAGTAACTCTGGATTTCCCTGGCAATCTCTCATCCAAGTACTTACCAGTACTTATTGCTTAATTTATGAGATCTGATGAGACTGGGCTAGCCTGGGCCATCCGGGTCAGGGCTTTCTGTATTTACCCCCTTGTTTTCCAAAAACCCAGAGACCTGCTTTTTGTTAAAGTAGACACAACAGACAAACCAGCGGCCAGACCTGTTAGTGCCATTTCTGACGTTCACACCATGACACTGTTTTTGAAACAAGGTACTCTTTAGCTAACTATTCCGTCACAGGAAGATGAGAGTAATTACAGTTCACTCGTGCATTATTCTCACAACCTCAATCCAGATGGTGCTAACCAAAACCAAGTAGCAACATTTCTAAGGATTATTACTCCTAAAACCCAGATTATTATTCATACAAAACATCCATGCCTCATAACATCCATTATATTTCTGTCCATGCTTTAAGGAACTCGGGGCCACTCGAAAGAGGTTCTCTCCTCCATTTTATCCTCACAACAACTCTGTGAGGTAGGTTAGACGGAGAGTGGTCCAGCGAGTGTCACAGCTGAATGGGCGATCTGAACCTGAGTCTCTGCAGTCCTAATCAGGTACTGCACCATAGTGGCTTTCAGTATATGAAACATCAATATGTATTTATTGGATACATGATTAAAGCAGCCTTGCAGACATACCTGTGAACACTAAGCTGGCATTTTCGAGCTCTTCTTGTGGGACCTTGAAACTGAAGGACTCGTTGTAGAAGGGGTCTATTGTACCCTTCATGAAAGCAGTCTTCTTTGTTTTTGCCAACTTTAGCCCATGGACAAGCTGGATTTTCACGAAGGGATCTGAATTGAAAAGACAAACAATTCCAAATTGACTACTGTATTTCATTAATTATTGGTTACGTAGCACAGGAGGAGAATCTGGGGAAAATTTCTGGCAATCTGAGCTGAAGTTCTGTTTCCTTTCGTGTGTGCAGGCAGGGCTTTTTTTCTGGAAAAAGAGGTGGTGGAACTCAGTGGGTTGCCCTCGGAGAAAATGGTCACATGGCTGGTGGCCCCGCCCCCTGATCTCCAGACAGAGGGGAGTTTAGATTGCCCCTCTGTCTGGAGATCAGGGGGCGGGACAACCAGCCATGTGACCATTTTCAAGAGGTTTCGGAACTCCATTCCACCACATTCCAGCTGAAAAAAAGCCCTGTGTGCAGGTATAAAAACTTGCGTGTGGCCAGAGGCACAAGTCTTTGGTGTGAGCCAAAGATCAAAATTCAAAGCACTCCTGGCCTATTGCCAGAGCAAACTAAGTCAGCTGATTCAGGACCAATTTAGGACAGGTCCTATAATGTATATTCCTATTACAATAAATATACAAACATCAGTTTCTTTCAAAATATGACATAATTTTGGAATAACTGTGGATCACACCAAATGTGTACCGTTGGGTCTGCCATTCACATGACCCTCTTCATTTGGCTATTCTTCACCACACAATCTTTTATCAGCTTAGAGGGGGAAATGCATACTGGAATCCTAGGTGTGCAAGAGGCTTATCTATCAATCCTTACCCAGATCGCAGGGCACCTACATGGAAAATCCAAGATATCTTATATTAAGTTGGATAGGTTTGGCAGGCAGGTGGCATTTGAGAGCAGCCTCGTTCTAAGCATTCTTAGACTCTCAGAATGAGTCATTTGGGCTTCTCAGCTGCAGAGGTCAAAATGTACCCTGTTTACTTTCAACTGAGAAGAATTAAAACCTGGCCTTGTGGACAGGAGGTCGCTATGTTGTTCTCCCTGAAACAGCAAGAATTCGTCAACGGGAACAGCAAGTAACAGGAATGACAACAAAATAATGTCCTGGTGGAAGGAGAAAGGTAAAGAAGGCCTTTTCAAACAACACCTCTTCTAAACATACAAATGGTTTCTACTGTTCCAGCATGATGTATAAGTTCACTGGCTTAGATATGAAGAAGAAAGAAATGAGAGAATGGCCTGTACCATTACCGGATGAGGAGAATATCACAACTGTAATGGTTCCATGAAAAGTGCAGCACACCTCCTCACATGCTGGGTGTTTTCCACTTAGAGGAAATCCCTCCCCTGCCATCTGAAGTAGCACAGTCCATTCGAACTGTATCAACAGTCTGCCGCCTCCTATCCAGACAAGACCTGAGGATTCACCAATTCACACATGCAGAAGAACGAGGCAGTAAAACGGACTGTGCCACTACAGATGGCTCGTAAGTAATTCAGTTTGTCCCTTCACATCAAAAACCGAGAAAGAAAACTCCATGCAAATAGAGAATGAGCACATCAGGGGAAAATGTAAGAACTGGATTGCAATGGATAAAATATCAGCTGTGTAAGACCTGGTCCCAAAAGATGTTTTGTGAGCCTGTTGGGCTATGAGGGCACCCTGGGGGCAAGTTTACACCCCCAACTTTCATTCTCAGAACTATCTCACTCCAAATTCTAATTTTAAAGAATCACAGCTTTACAGAAGGAGAACTTTCTTCCAGCCGGGACCTTAACCTGTCCCAAGGATATCATCTACACCTCTACTTTTGGGGGTGAATCAAGGATGTTGCCATGCCACACTAAGCAGTCCAGCATGCTGGTGTTCAGTACGTGTGCTGCAAGTTGCCTACCTTTGGGGAAAGATTCTCAAAGCTACTTTAGTGATTTCAACATCTGCCTTCCAGACCTTAGGTAAAGCATCCAAATCTTTCACATATCTCATACTTTATCACACCTGTCATTCTCATTATTACTTACCAGGCTATCAAGCTTAATATCAAGCTTATTATATTTAACATGCTATCAAGCTTATTAACACATAGTAACACACTGACAACTTGGCACGCTAATCTCTTCGAAAAAGCTCTAAGCATTACCTGAGCCTTGGCTCATGTCTGTCTGAAGCAGCTGTTTTGCCCTAATGATATCTACGTTCAGTCTTCCTGCACTGGGAAGGTAGTTCAAGGACAGCAGGAGTTCTCCCAGCTCAACTTCATTCTGCAAGAGGAATCAAACACCGTGACAAAAAGGGCGTTCGGAATGCAGGGGAAGTATTACTGTCAGTCCCTGGCAGTTAGGTCCCCAAGTTCTCCACAGTTAACACACAGGTATTCCAGCTGAAGTAACTTAATTAGAGATCCATTCAGTACAAGGTGCAAAGACAATGGAACTGGCAGAAGTGACGTATGTGGGGCCAGCAATGTTTGTTATAGGGAATCTTCCCGCCTTCGGAAGAAGGACCGTTAACGGCCGGGGGGAGGGGGGTTGAAACATTTTAGAGCAGGCAGTGAGAAGGATGAACTTGTCTTTGGTTCTCAAGAAGAACACATCACGAGCCAGCTTCGGCTGGCAGTCAAGGACACTGGCTCAGCGGAGCAAGAAAGAGAAAGTAAACATTTGCAAGATAACCTACTGGCATTGTAGCAATAAAGAACTTCCCACACTCTCAGAAGACCAAGGCAGAACCCATATACATTCTTGGCAGATATGCAGGAGTCATATATGACGATTACAAGCAATGATCCAGAACCCCCTCACCCCCTCTCTCACTCCTAGTTAGCTAGTTGATTGGCATGCTGGTTATCTTGTTCCCGGTCACTGCATGGACCACAATCCCTGGCCCTTTTGTATCAGAGGGATGCAGAAGAGGCCTGGGACCAGGAATCAGCCCAGAAAGCAGTCACTGAAGTATCAGAGGCTCACATGGGGAAGAGGATGCACTTACGCTTACTCAGATTCTATGATTCAGACCCTTGGTCTATCAGAATGGTCTACTCAGACCATCACCAGCTTTCTAGGGTCTCAGGAAAAGGTCTTTCCCATCATCTCCTATCTGCTCCTTCAGCTGAAGATGCTAGGGACTGATTGACTCTGGCACCTCCTGCATGCAAAGCAGAAGCTCTGCCACTGAGCCATGCACACCCAGAGACAGGGGCATCCCTCGCAACAGCTTTGCCCCCTTTTCTGGACTGTGATTCACCCCCCAAACCATCTGTAGCACCAAACAGCCCTTGCTTATTACAATGCCAAATCCAGAGACCGTGGGATGCTTTCAAAGCCTGACAAGAGTGTTCGCACCTACACCTGAGCTGTCTCCCCCTCCAAGGAGACTGATCCAGAGGAGTTAATCGTGTTCATCTGTAGTTGCAAAATAGTAAAAAGTCTGGTAGCACCTTCAAGACTAATCAACTTTATTGTAGCATAAGCTTTCGAGAACCACAGCTCTCTTCGTCAGACGAAGACAGCTGTGGTTCTCAAAGACTTATGCTGCAATAATGTTGGTTAGTCTTAAAGGTGCCCCAAGGAGATGGCACAGGAAACACGCCTCCTAAGCTTTCCACCTTTGGCTCCAGACTAGCACTGGAGCCACAGTCTGAGATCTGGTTGATACATGAAGAAGAACAAGGTGTTAAGCAGTAGAACTGATTGTATCATTTCAGACTGAAGAAAGAGGTGATCATTTTTTTGATTCTTCCCTATGCAAATACTCATTGTAAATGAAAAAAATAGCATATCAAGGAGAAAGATTTTAGCTGCTCTAGAGTTATACTTCACAGGGAACTATTAAGTTAAGGCAGGGGCCATTCCATAGAAAAAGAGCTGCAGGAACTCATTAGCATAACTCATTAGCATAACTCATTAACATAAGCCACACCCCTTGACATCACCAGAAATGTGTCATTAGCATAACTGTTTTGCATACGCCACACCCCTAGCCTCATATATCCTGGCTGTTTTGGACCCAATCCTGGCCATTCAGGGCCGAAAGTAGGCCCAAAATGGCAAAAAGGGGCTGAAAATGGCTGAAAATGGGCCCAAAATGGTCAGAATTGGGCCGCTGCTGAGCAGGAGAGTGATCCACCCCCTGTCAGAGGCCCAATCCTGGCCGTTTTGTGACCATCCCAGCTGTTTTAGGCCCGATCCTGGCCATTTTGGGCCCAATCCAGGCCAAAATGGGCCCAAAATGGCCAAAAATCAGGTGGGCGGGGCCACCTGACATGTGATCTCTTTGGAGAACTACCGGAACGGCGTTCCTGTGCGTTCCCTCTCAAAATGAGCTCTGAGTTAAGGGAATATTGGAAAAAAACAGCAGCCTACCACGTCAGCTCTCTGCCACTGAATTCTGCTGCAAGCTTCCTGCAAGTCAAAGGCCGAGTTTCCAACCTCACAGGGAGCTAGCCATGGTCCTGACTGCTGCCACCACATTCCCTGGTAACACCCACCTTGCCTCATTGGTAGGGAGGTACAGATAGATACCCATTTTGATACATTTGCCTTTGGGCCAAGCTAGAAGTGACGAATCACACTTGAATGGCAAGTGAACAGACCCACATGTATTCACTTGCGCTCCACATGTTCACTTGCGCTCCACTTGCGCTCCATTCAATCACATAGTGATTGAGTGGAGCACAAGTGGAGCGCAAGTGAACAGGGAGGAATACATGTGAGTCTGCTCACTTGCCATTCAAGTGTGATTTGTCACTTCTAGCTTGGCCCTTTATCAGCTTCCTTGGTGGCTCCCAACTGGTTATAGATCCAGAGGAGTTAGCCATGTTAGTCTGTAGTTGCAAAATAGTAAAGAGTCCAGTAGCACCTTTAAGACTCACCAACTTTATAGTAGCATAAGTTTTTGAGAACCACAGCCAAAGTTGGTGAGTCTTAAAGGTGCTACTGGACTCTTTACTATTTCCCAACTGGTTAGTTTCTTTCATGCTCTTTTTGCTCCTTTTATGTGCAAAAACATACGTCAGTTTTAACAGTAATGAATTTTGTTAGTACGTTCAGCAGGGATAAAAAAAAGACACCTGCATATCTTTTCCAAGTGGGGAGAAGACCTATTGGAAGTTTTAAAAAAATCAAACCAATATGCTCATAAAAGTTGGAAAAATCCCTAAAACAGAGTGCTAGAGAAGGGCTTTATGACAACTTGCACCCAGTGGGGAGGCGGAATGGTTCAGTAGTAGAGCTTCTGTTGGCATACAGAAGGTCCCAGGTTCAATCCCCAGCATCTCCAGTTAAAAGGATTAGGTAGGAGGCTATGTGAAAACCCTCTGCCCGAGACCCTGGAAAGCCACTGCCAATCTGAGTGGACAACATTGATCTTGATGGACTGACAGTCTGATTCAGTATAAGACACCTTCATGTGTCCATGTGTCTCACTTCACCATCAAGAGGAAGTTGGGAGTCACATCGTATTTCAGTGAGAAGTCCTGCCAACCGGAGGCAATCACTACCGATGCTGCTTAGTAGTCTGATTCCTAGAGTGTCTGTTTCCAGCAGAATTCACAGTGCCCTATAAAGAAGCATTAACATCCTGCCCTCTTCCCTCAGCAACTTTCGTTGTCACTCCAGCTACCAAAAGACAAGCTATGAGCCACACCCTCTGCCCAAAAGCATTTTTCTTGTATACTTTTCATCTCTAAGTATTGTAGATTCTTTTATCATCATAAATTGCCTAGAAAGCCAATTTGGTGTAGTGGTAAAGAGTGGCAGGACTCTAATCTGGAGAGCCGGGTTTGATTCCTCCACTTGAAGCCAGCTGGGTGACCTTGGGCCAGTCACAGCTCTTCCAGAGCTCTCTCAGCTCCACTCACTTCACTCACAGGGTGATTGTTGTTGGGATAACAACATACCTTGTAAACTGCTTTGAGCCGGCATTAAGTTGTCCTGAAGGGCAGCATATAAATCAAATGTTGTTATTATTAATGTTATTAGATTGATTCATCAGACACCCTTTCTAGACTATATTAAAATACCCATCATCGGTCTGTCCATGGACAGAAACAGAAGAAAATTTTAATTGGTTTAGATATTTATGTATACCTTTTCTCCCCGATAAGAATCCAAAGTGGCTTATACAACATTATTCCCCTTGCTTCTGTTTTGTCCTAACAACTACCTGTGAGGTAGAATTGTCTGTGAGAGAATAACTGACCGAAGATTCCCCAGTGAGTTTGCATAGTAGCCCTTCAAAGCTTGTTTTCCTAGATCCCGGTCTGAAAATCTAACCACTATGGATCACCATCATCACAACGGGGACCACACCATTGCTGTCGCACACATACACACACCACCATTATCATCTCAGGCTACTTATGGGTTGGGGGGGATGTTATGGGTCTTGCTGCCGCCACCACACTGACAATGTAATTCTTTAAAATATTTTCATGCCAGCTAGGCTGAAGAGTGATGAACAATGAGACAGGAAAAGGAAATATTTGGGAGGTTCCCCCTTCTGCTTCTGACTTAACCCTTTCTCCTCATAGCTGCAAGGTCATCCCACAGCCACTTTCACTCTTG
Source organism: Eublepharis macularius (assembly GCF_028583425.1). Lineage (NCBI taxonomy): Eukaryota > Metazoa > Chordata > Lepidosauria > Squamata > Eublepharidae > Eublepharis > Eublepharis macularius. The sequence continues at coordinate 19,401,158 of NC_072801.1, forward strand.
TTTCTAACATCACTTAATTTTCAAAGTGGGAGCCTCCATTGGCCTTACATAGGCCATACTATTATAAATTCCTGGTAATGGATTTCTTCACCAAACAAGCAATACCATTTTTACAATTTTATATTGAAAAAGTGCATACGTGCTGAAAGTACAATTCAAGAAGCAAACATCTGCAATCAACAATACATTAATACTTTCTTTTACAAATAAATATTACAATTGGCTATTGCAATTATTTCAGCCGATATCTGATGCTGATGTACCAAGCTGATGGAATTATTCCTAGAAAATTTCAAGACACACATTCCAATTAGCCCATAAACGGAGTAAGTGCTGTAAGTGCTGAGGTAGATCATGTTGGAGTAACCAATAAAGTGCACGACCAATCTTCAAAAGATCATGCTGTCTTCATTGTAATTTCTTTATATACTGACCTCCACGCCCATGGTTATTATTGGTTACTACAACATTTCAAGAAAACACATGATAATTTTGTGAATGGGACTTTGTATAACTATTGATATTGGACTTGATTTTTCTGGTTTATTTCACTGATACATAAAACTGTATATTGTTATCAGGCAGAAGGTGTTTAATTTCAACCCCTTTCTGTGTCTCCTTGAGCTTTGGCTCTCGACATTCGGTTTGAGTTCTTACATAGGCCATGTCTACCATCTGTCCCCACCGTAAGCTATCCAGCTACAAAGGTCACATTTCTTCACCACCCTGTATAGCTGTAAGAGAAAAGGATCTGTAGCTCCCAGTCAGATCTTTGAAAACGGTTACATAGTTCTAACGTAAACTAGAATGCCATTGGCATAACTGCTCTGATGTCATAGAGGAGCCTTGCATCAGAAGGCCAGGGCAACCAAGTGCAAAGGGCAGCTTGGAGGAACTTGGAATCCAACCCCAAAGTATGTTAGCAATACCTGACTAAACCATAAAATCAGAGTCGCTATACTATCAAAGTTTTAAATTACATCTTGCCAATGGAGGTTGTGAAGTCTGTTTTGATAAATTCAGGGACACTGTATTTAGGCGCCATGATTATGAAGCGATTGACCGACAACACCTACTACACCCAAAAAGATCACTCAGTCTTTCAGAAGAACCATGCGAGGAATTAACCAGCACCAAAGCCAATGTGGAGAACCAAGAATGCTAAACAGAAAAGCTTTATCTGCAACTTTTTGCCAACCAGTAGGGGGTGCATTTTAAATTAACCTCTGAGCATTAAACTAAGCATTTACCGTGCAAAGCTGGAATTTTCACAGATAACTGTGGGTGAAGTCTCATTTCTCCTTTGATGGTTGATTGCCAACCAGGTCATGTGGCCAATTTCCAATCCACCAGGTGTCTGGGTCAAAAAGCATAGGAGCCCGGTATTTCCAAAATCGAAATAGTCAAAACTACAGCCCATGGTTTGCGGTAACATTTGAATGCAATCACAGTGCCTCTGTACCAAAACTGCTTATAAAGAGTTATGGGTCAAATCCAGATGTTCTGAGCTAGCAGCACAGCTGGCCCTCTGGCAAAAATCTGCGCACAGCCAGGCCTCTTAAATGGCCTATTTCTTCAAAGAGACCATATGGGCCAAAAACAGGCTAATGAAACACAATGACACAACTCTCCTTTCTACCCTTGGCAATGCAGCGACACCATGCGAGCAATCTACATGTAGCTGTTTTTTTTAAAATACTTAGCAATAAAAACAACAGAAAAAGGATTGTAACATGGAGGAAAATAGATGGAAATGAAGATTATCATGAGATTTTTTATTCTAAATTATGAATCTTATCGATCTCTCAATCTACTTATTCTTTACCAACTGTCTGTGTTTTTGGACACAAACCAAAGTGTCAATTTTGACCCTGAAAGCCTTAAGTGGTTGGAGACAAGAGTATTTTAAATAAGGATATGCAGTTTAGTGTGGAATTTGGTTTAAAATAACAGATTTGGGCTGATTCAGTGGAATTTAGCTATTCTGAATCAAAATCCTGAATACCAAATTAGATTCGGTATTTTGGATTTTTTAACCAAATTAAGTTAGTAAAATTCAGTACATTCAGCCATTGTTTCTTACGGGAAAATCAATCCGGAGGCTATCCGGTGGACTGGTGGGGATTATTTTTCAACCAAACTTCAACCAAATTTGGAAAAAACCTATTGACTGTTCCCTAAAGGCTCCCTAGGTTTTAGGTAGACTGGATCCTGGGGGTCAGTTCTGTGGGCCCCCAAGGAAGATTGCTTTCTATGGGAGAAGTCAAAGCTGACTCCCACTGCAGAAACACACTGGAGCAAGGCTCATACAGCCAAGGCATACTCCCAAATGCAAGCTGAGCTCATTCCAGAGAAAGCCCAACAGAACCAAACTGAAGCACCGGAACAGAATCCCCCTAGAACCAAACAGAGCCCAGCAGAACCAGTGTCATTCACAGCAGGCAGGCACTGGGTTCAGCCAGTGGGGGAACACCATAGAACAGAACCAAGCCGTATGCAGCCATAAGTACAAGGCATTCCCTTGCTTCAGTTGGGCTAAGTTGCAAAAGTGTCCCTTCAGTTTGGTTTGGGTGAAATAGAAGTGATTCTTTGGTGTGAGGTTGATCTCCTTGCTTCACTTTAGTTCTGAGGGGCTTCCATTCCTTTGCTTCAATTTACTTCTGTTGGGCAAAATTGCAACAGTACCCCTTGCTTCAGTTTGGTTTGGGTGGACTTGGTGTGATTCTCTGGTGCGATGTTGGTCCCCTTTCTTCACTTTGGTTCTGGAGGAATTCCATTCCACTGCTTCAGTGGAAATGACAACTGAATTTTGCCAAGTTTGTTCTATATTGCCGAAACAAACCAGAGAATTACACTAGAGAAACTAGAGAATCCAAACTAGATTCATCGATTCTTTTTGCACATCTCTAATCTTAAAAGGCTGTCTACTCCAATATAAACCTGTCAACTAAAATCTTCAACAGAAGCCCTGCTAGGCATACCTTCTTTTTTCGAGGTGAAGCTGATGGCTACCAAAAACAGGTCCTTTTCTGTGGTGGCAAACTGGCTTTGGAAATCCCACCCCTCAACTGCATTTGCTAGTTACAGAATCTCGGGTAGTAGGTATTGGGGGGGGGGGAGGCTTTCACTGCTTCCTACCCTGGAAACTGGCAGAGAACCAGAGAAGATGGTGCAATATACTTAAAAGCTGTAAGGATCACTGGGTTAGTTGTGGTCATTAGATATTAGGACAAAAATCCCTCCAGCATCCTATTCTACCCTGCATACCTACATACTACATTTCCATATAAAAACAGTTTTCCTGAGATTTTCCATCTTTAAATGCTAGGCCTACCACAGGATTATGCAATTAAAAAGCCAGGGACAAGATCCCAACAAAGAATTTCTACCCAGGTGGACAAAACTAAATTGTTTCTTCTGCATAATCATCTGCGCTGCTCGTCTAGCTCAGGAATGGCTTCTGCTTGTATTTTGGAAAAGGGCTCATCTTCCTCTAGGGAAATGAATGAGGCAATTCCTGATATTAGAGGGAATACATCTCAGTGCACATTGGTGCTTTGGCCGTAAGACTGGAGGAGGGGTATCAGGTCAAGATGCAGTGGAAGAGTTTGTGGAAGGAACTGGTGATTGGGTTGGCTTTCTCCCTCATCGCTGCAACACCCTTTCCTGTGGCCCTGTGCCTTTCTGATCCCCATGAAGGAGTTCTGGAACAATCAGCAAGAGGGAGGTGGGGAAGGATCCACTCTGCCAATTGCTTCCATGAGCTCTTCCTCTAGATTCAATTCTGAGGCCTGGATCATTCATTCATTCATATAATATAATAATAACATTCGATTTATATACCACCCTTCAAGACAACTTAATGCACACTCAAAGCAGTTTACAAAGTATGTTACTATCCCCACAACAAAACACCCTGTGAGGTGGGTGGGGCTGAGAGAGCTCCAGAGAGCCGTGAGAGACTAGCCCAAGGTCACCCGGCTGGCTTCAAGTGGAGGAGTGGGGAATCAAACCCAGCTCTCCAGATTAGAGTCCTGCACTCTTAACCACTACACCAAACTGGCTCTCATTCATTCATTCATTCATTCATTCATTCATTCATTCATTCATTCATTCATTCATTCAATATTCCACCTTTCTCACTGAGACTCAAGGCAGATTACATAGTGTGAGATTAGCACAATTAGTGGCAAGGACAAGGGCAGGCATTTCCATACAGTGTCAAGAACATTTCCATAAACAATGTCATAGGGTTAATGAATACAGTTTCAAGAACATGTCCATAAACAATGTCATGGGGTAAAAGAATATAAGTTTACAAAGATATAGTATTAGCAAGGATCCAGTATGGGGTTGAGGAATTGCTGAAACAGAACATGATCAATTAATTCTAGGACTCACACTGAACAACATAAAGCACAGGTAGGAAATAGGAGTACTTATTTAAAGCAACCGATAATATGTAAGGCAACATAATGGTGAAATCTATGGTTTCTAACTCATTTGCGAAACATCTGGGATCCCTTTTCTAAGTAATTTCTACTGGCAGAAGGGATTTCCCCGTAAGTGGTATGGTACTTCCCTGGCTGCCCCCTCACTGCCCCAAACGCTGCTCCTAGGAGACAAACCTGCAGAGATCGCCCACTGGATCCAAACCTGTACAAGCATTTCACGTACAATTTAGCGACAGATATAATGTTGGGCAACTCCTTAAAACCCCTGGAAGAGATGCACCAGAAATGCTTTGGGAGAGAAATTCACATTAATTACAGTTAGGAAGAGAAAATAAAAGCCACCAAGGCCAGCAAGAATACGTTAACTATTTGGCAATTACACGGGGAGGTGCTAGAACAGCCCCAAAGAGACCGTTGCCACAGCATGTCCATTTAAGGGTGGAAATGAGGAATTAAGTCAGCTTCACACACACATCCAGTAAAGACACTCCTTTGAGGAAAGAAAGAGGAATCATTTGGACTCACTGCAACACCAATGTCCTTGTCTATTTTTATTTTTTTTAACTATAATCCAACTGCTTTACAAAGCTTTGTAGGCTGCTGGGGTGCCAACACATGTAGAAAAGTGGAGTGTCCATACTCTAAATAAATAAGCTAAGAAGATAACCCTTTTACCTGAGAACTGGGGACCAGCGCCTTCCACCAATGGCCACCTTTGACAAGGTCCACCTCACTCAAGGGCATAGACACTTTCCCGATGACACAGTGACGGGAAAATTTGTCAAAATCCACTACGGTTAAGAGCAGAGTCCTCCTCTGGGCTTCCAAAAATGGGATTTCAAAGGTGTACCTCTCCTCAAACACGGGGTTCTGGGTTTTGCGCTTCACTCCCGTCTGCTTGGAGTTCTTCTGGTCTGGAAGGAGGCAGATCTTCACGTAAGGGTTTGAATGAGCCATATCCTGCTTGGAGCCATCATAGGAAATAGGAGGGGGCAGATCTTTGCCCTCGATGACCCTTACAATTAGGTAATTGTGCAAGAGGTCATACTGCGTACTAAAATGCAGCATGCCCAACTGGTACTTAGCCAACATCTCCTCGTCCGTCAGACAGTCCACATCATCACTATTAGAGTCAAGGGAATAGAGTCTCGGCTCAAACTTCCTGAAATAGTCATCCGAAGTGTAGGGTTTCCTCAGGATGGAAGGCTGGACTATCTCCTTTTTGGCTCCTAAAATTCCAAACTCAATGGGTTTAATGTCGATTAACGGGGAACTCGGCCGCCTCAGCTCCAGATCTGCACAAGAGGACCACACAGCAAATTATCAGGACAGTTTTAGAATCTACAACAATGCATAGCGCTTCTGTAACATTTTATGTGCTCTCATGCTGTATTATCATTTTACACAACGACCCGCTAAGGAAGATGGTATCATTATTATCGAGGAGAGCAAAAAGAGACTTACATAGTTACACACAAAGTAAAGACAGATTTTGTCCCATTAGGAGATTCCCAATAAAGTTTACAGGTAGAAGAGGATCAGGAAGACCCAGGTTTAAATCCCCACCGTGCGTGCTGTGGAAGCTTTGACCAGCCTTAACCCGCTTCACAGGGTTGTTGCAAAAATAAAAAGGATGGCCAGAACAATTATATTGCAAGCTGCTTTGATTCCCCAGAGAGAAAAAAGTAAGGGATTAACATGTTCATAAAATTACAGATTAGATACCTTGCCCCCTTGAGAAGGGAGCAGCAAAGGAGAATGGGGTGATAGGGGATCTTTGGATGTACTATCCTAGATTATTTCATTTGCTTATTCTTTTCTATTAATACCGGATCAAAAGAAGACAGCCTTTTAAACCATACGGATCTAGTGGTCCACTTTGAGAACCAGGTTGCAAAGCAAGATTGAGAAGCTTCTGGGTTCGACCCGTATTTTATTTACTTATTTATTTAACTATTGTGCCTGTCTATTTCATTCCTGGGGCTGAAAGCAGGGGGAATGTTTTCCAACAGGGATATGGTGCACAGGGGAGAAAGAGTTAACCCCCTCATACCCCAGCCCCAATTCATAGCAGTCCCCTCCCACCCTTTTGGCTTCTTTCTGAAACTAAGCTGTGTGCCTGAGAATCAGAAAACAAATCTTCCACGTAACACATGGCTTCACCCAAGTGGACTGCTTTCAGAACTGAAGTTGCAGAATTGGGTTAGTTTTCGGGCATCAGCTTCCTAAGGCCACCCAAGAGAAGGAGTAAAATCTCTAGGAAAGAATTCAGGATGTTCTCCGCTTGCTTTTAAAATGTCTGCCATTCATCTCCGACACACCCATATCCAGGCATTTCCATTGACCAACCAGGCTACACCTCATCCCACCAGTTCCACCCCCTGAGCTTCTGCATCAAGAAACCAGGCTAATCTATCTCACAACCACACCAAACAAGCGATAATCTTACTCGAAATTCGCCTTGTGAGGCTGTAAGTGGACCTAGACGTATCTGAGGAGGACCTCCTTCTGTCCTGAGGCGTCGGGGGAGGCTCACTCGTCGTGGCGTTATCTGAATCTCCATCTTTCTCATCACTTCGATTGCTTACCCTGTGGACAAGAAGACACATTGGAATCTCTGAACCCCAGGACCGCATCATACACATTAGTAAGGTTGTCAACCAGCTGTGGGTTTTCCTCATCAATTAACTACCCTAACATGCAATATCATTATTTAGATTGTAAGGCAGCATTTATGGACAGATAACATGGACAGCCAAAAAGACAAGCGAGTGAGTACTAGATCAAATCATGCTGGAATTCTCCTTAAAAGCTAAAATGACAAGACTAAAGCTATCGTACTTTGGTCACATCATGAGAAGACAAGATTCTCTGGAAAAGTCAATAATGCTAGGAAAAGTGGAAGGCAGCAGGAAAAGAGGAAGACCTAAAATGAGGTGGCTTGACTCAAGAAAAGAAGCCACGCCCTCCAGTTTGCAGGATCTGAGCAAGTCTGTTAGAGAGGGAACATTTTGAATGTCTATCATTCATAGGGTCGCCATAGGTTGGAGGCAACTTGACAGCACATAACACACACAAGGCAGCATTTATGTTATTACTACTACTAATAATAATAATAATAATTTTTATTAATAATTATTAATAAGAATTATTTGTGAATCAGTCCACCCTGTGAAAGCTGAGAAAAGGCATGGGAAATATTAACCCTTCGCCATAAAGTTTACGAAGCAAGAAAAATGTCTTATGGCGAGTCAGACCATTGGCCCATCGAGTCCAGAGTCCCCAACCTTTTTGAGCCTGCAGGTACCTCTGGAATTCTGACAGTGTGGTGGGTACATATACAAAACAGCTGCCACAAAATGGCTGAAGCGGCTTACTTGCTAGGGTTGCCCGGTTTCCTTACCCTCCTGGAGGGAGGGGGGACCCTGGCACTCTTCTTTGTGCGCTTTGCTGCAGGCCGATTTGGGCCCCAAACAAGCCTGGTTTGGCCCACTTGAGGCCTAAACGGTTCCGCTACAAAGTATGAGTGCGCTCTCAAAGCGGTGTGACGACATCACTCTTGGGAGTGACACTGTGGCACCACCCTGGGAGTACACCCTGGAGGCTTGTTCCCTTGCCTTCGCCCCCCCCCCCTCACTGGCCAGGTAAGGGGGGGCAGAGGGGGGGAGCAGGGAATTCCCCACGCCTGATGAAATAGATAACTGTGGCCTGACGAAGGACCATTTCTGAAACGAGCCGAAAGGAATGAGACCGGTGTAGCTCGTTGCCACCTGTTTTGCCACCTGGTTTTTGCAACTTTGCAACCTTTGGATGTTATCAACCAGCTATACTCTGGACTTTTTTGGAACTGTGTACCTTCGGGCGCTATAAGTAATTTTCAAGAGAACTCTACTATATTGGAATTTATTCTCTCTCCATGCATGTATTTTGGACTGCTGTAGATCATTGAAATCTCAATGTGGATATATTGTTAATTGCAGTGTGGTACAGACAATAATATTGTACTGAGTTACCCCTTGGCATACTTCCTTTTTTCCTGTTGTTGGTTTCTAATTCCCCACCCCCACCGGGAGAACAGCAACCCTATCACTCACCCAGTGAAGATCCTTGTGTTACGGTGTTATATTTAAAAATCTGCACAGTCAATCTAATGGCCATCGGCCATCAGAAGCCTTGGTGGGCAAAACCCACACCATGAACCATCCACCTTCTAAAAACACTCGGAGAGTGCCAGGAAAGATGTCAGCAGACACTGTGGAGAACCTCGGGGATAACATTGGGGACCCCTGTATCATCTGTTCGGATTGGCACTAGCTCCTCAACAATTGTTCTTCCCAGCTCTGCTCTGAAAGATCCCTTTACTGGAGGTGCTAGGGACCAAGCTCAAGATTTGCCACCTTGTAGGGTTGCCAGCTCCAGGGAAGGATATTCCTGGGGATTTGGAGGAGGAGCTTGGGGAGGAGAGGGACCTCAGTGGGGTATAATGCCATAGAGCCCACCTTCCAAGGCAGCCGTTTTCTCCAGGAGAACTGATCTCTGTCACCTGGAGATCAGTTGTAATTCCAAGAGATCTCCCGCCACCAGCTGGAGGCTGGCAACCTTACAAAGCATGTGCTTTGTTAACCACTGAGCTGAAAACGAGAGCAATGTAGACAAATCAACTAAGCCAAGAACAGCTGTAAGATATTCTAATAATGCACTAAACCAAAAAAACAAAACAGCAATTTTCGAGATGCCATCTATTTTTTTTTATAACCTATAAATCTTAGCTATATTTAGAATGAAACCTCTCCTTTATGGTTGACTAATTAGGGACACCGTGAAGAAGAAGCTGAACTCTGATTTCCATGTAATCTCTTAGAGCATGAAACATTTATTTTTGACTGTCTGTATCGGACATTTCATAATTTGCAAAACCAATGAACCCCCATTGCTCTTTCCAATTTGTTTTCCTCCCTCCAACAAGGCTGGAAAGTAAATATTAGAGAGGAAATGACAGGAAGGTGTTGTTGCCATGTGCGTTAAGTCAACATAATTAGATTTGCCGGAGCAAGACAGACATGTCCTCAGCTTTATACAGTAAAAAGCCCGGAAGGGAGAACCATCACCGTGCTCATATCCAACGACGTGGATAATGTTCAGAACTTTTAGGTTCAACTATGGGCTGAACCACATATTACATACTGTTCCATGATCACTTACCTGTATCTATCTCATGGTTCCCCTACGAGGGTGGTGCCAACCTGATGCCCACCAAGAATTTCAGAAAGTGGGCAGAGCCATCGTAAGGCAGGGCTTGTAACCAGCTACCCACATTCAAATGAAAGGGTTTTCCACGGAGGCAATAGCAGCTACAGCCACTGAATGCTCGCGGGGGGGGGGGGGGGACCGCTGGGGGAGTGGGCTTTCCTTAGCCAGTATGTGGTTCCCTTCCCCCTTCAAGCTTCACCAATTGTTGCCATGAGCTTATTCTGCAAATCAGAAAGGGAGCTTGGTCTTATCTTAAAAGCCAGGAAGCTGGACTGTTGCAGGAGGAGAAAAGAGTGTGCAGAAGTAGAACCCCACCCCCTCTTTCTCCAGACTTGCTGCCCTCCCACCGGCCAGTGCATGCTTCCAACCAAAGTACAGATAACATTTGTCAGATCGGTGGTTGGACTCCGAACAAGGCAGCTTCACGCATGCAACGTGGTTGCCATGTGATTCTTTTGCAAAGTGAGGAGGGAGATACTGTGTTTGACTCTGCCTCTCAAGGCACCCATTTGGGGTTTGGCTCCCTCAAAATTCCAAGTCTCCTGCAGGCTGGGAATCCTGGGTTTATCTCAATGGACATTTATACGATTGCTCCTTCTAGCTCTCTACTTGGCAGAATAACTTTCTCCCCTCCTCATCTGGTTTGCAGAAACCTATGGCTTGAATGGCCCATGATGTAGAGGTTATTGGGTCATTGATTTCGTGGCTATTAGGTATACAGATGGTTGCGTACTGCTGCTGTTGGCTGGGGGTGTGTGGCCCTATCATCCCATCATCCAGCCAGACTATCAGCTAAGCTTTTGGCCTACTTGAGGTTCTGAGGAAATGTGGTAATGGACTGTTGTTTAAATTGTTCAGCCAACAGGACAATAAGAGCAAACCCCTCCTCTGCCCAATAAACACATGCATGAACTTTCCTTATAGGAAGTACATCCATTGTCTAAAGTATTGCCTACTCTGACTGGTAGCAGCTCTCCAGGGTCTCAGGCAAAGGTGTCTCACATCCTGTTCTAATAATAATAACAATAACAATAACAATAACGATAACAATAGATTTCTATACTGCCCTTCAGGACAACTTAACACCCACTCAGAGTGGTTTACAAAGTATGTTATTATTGGCCCCACAACAACCACCCTGTAAGGTGGGTGGGGCTGAGAGAGCTCTGGAAGAGCTGTGACTGACCCAAGATCACTTAGCTGGCTTCAAGCAGAGGAGTGGGGAATCAAACCAGATCCTTTTACCTGAAGGTGCCAGGATTGAACAGGGACCCTCTGCATGCAAAATAGATGCTCTACCAGCTGAGCCACAGTCACTCACTGAAGCATGGGACAAGCCCATAATACTGAAATGACACCTAGTGCTGTAGTTATGTCTTCAGAGATGTGTGTTATTGCTTTGGAAGAAAAAGAATCTAATCATTTCAAAGCTTGAAACACAGTTCTGTTTGTCAATGTCCAGGTGGCCCCTGCTACATGCGAGGCCGCAATCTTTTAAAAAAGGACCTGGTTCCACATGGAGGAGAGGGCAGGCAATGACTCCTAGCAATGGTGACTAAAGGGCGACTGGTTGGCTGCTACATGAAACAGGATACTGGGCAGACCCTCGGTCTGATCCAGAAGGGCTCTCCTGACGTTCCAGCGCCGTGGAAGGCAACATGAAACAGCCAAACGTAGCCTAAGGGAAAAAATGGCAGCATTCAAAACTTACAGCCAAGGAGGCGTCTGTGCTGGAAAGGGCCCCAGGATTTCCACTTCATCTTCGCTCGACTGGCAACAGCTACAGTCGTAACACTTCTGACAGCAATTCCTGCAAGTCCATCTGCACAGCAAGAGATCCGAGAGTCTAGACAACAGGCCCTGAGGCCATTGGAAACCAGAAAGCAAAATTATAACCAGCTGGCAAAATTAGCACTCCGTGGTCTTATGTTGCAAACTGTTAGGTGTTGGGGTTTTTTGGTTTTGCATGTGTGCATTTCACTCGTTCTTGTTGTAGCAGTAGGTCTGTTACTGTTCCTTCCATTAACACCAGACAAAGAAATTTAAGATACCTACAGGCACGGCTTTTTTTCTGGGAAAAGAGGTGGTGGAACTCGGTGGTGGAACTCAGGACCGCACAATGACGTCACTTTGGGTCAGCTGGAACGAGGGGGGGGGTTAAAGTTTAAATCACCCTTGGCGAAAATGGTCACATGACCGGTAGCCTCACCCCCTGATCTCCAGACAGAGGGGAGTTGAGATTGCCCTCTGCGCCGCATCTGGAGATCAGGGGGGGCGGGGCCACCGACCACGTGACCATTTTCAAGAGGTGCCAGAACTCCGTTCCACTGTGTTCCAGCTGAAAAGAAGCCCTGCCTACAGGTACAATCTCAACTACAAGGCGACTGAGAGAGGTGAACTAGAGAGATATGTTTCTGGGGCCCTGGAAGATAAGTGAGATGCCAACAGAGTACAGTAGAGGCATACCTGTTTACATCAAGAAACTGTAACTGTTGTGTTTTTGACCATCCAAAAAACTGGGCTGGAAATTGCAGGACTTGCATGGATAAGAGTCATACTGGATGGGGGTTAAGATCAAGTGGAAAAGCTGGTAGGATCTAACCCAGAGCTTGGCAACATTTTGAAAGAGTGCAGACTCAGGGTCGGTGCCAGAGGTTTTGGCGCCCGCGGCGGCGTGCATGTGCGCGCCCGCCACGGCCTGCGTGATGACGTCATCGCAGACGTCATCACGTGCCGCAGCGGGGCTGGGCGGCGCACAGAGGACTGCCGAGTGCAGAAGCTGCGAGCTGCTGCTGGAGCAGCGCGCGGAGGCTGCTCTGTGCGCCGCCCCAGCAGCAGCTCACGGCTTCTGCGCTCGGCTGGGGCGGAGGAGCGCGCAGCGGAGCTGGCGTGGCTGGCTGCAGCTGCTGCTGCAGCCAGCCAGCCCCGTCCTTCCGCCGCCACCGCGCACCCCAGCCGGGTGCACAAGCTGCGAGCCGCTGCTGGGGCAGTGCGCAGAGGCTGCGCCCGGCTGGGGCGTGTGGCGGCGGCAGCGCGCCGGCCCTGTGCAGAAGCCCCGAGCTGCTGCTGGGGCGGGTGCCGCACGGAGGCTGCTTGGCGCGATGCCCCAGCAGCGGCTCGCTGCTTCTGCGACTGGCTGGGGCGTGTGGGGGCAGAGGAGCGCGCTGCAGAGCTGCCGTGGCTGGCTGCAGCTGCTGCTGCAGCCATCCAGCCAGCTCCATGCCACCACCGCCGCCGTGCGCCCCAGCTGGACGCAGAAGCCGTGAGCTGCTGCTGGGGCGGCGCACGGAGACTGCGCCCAGCTGAGGTGAGTGGCGGTGGCGGCGGCGGCAGCAACGGGCTGGCTGCAGCAGTAGCTGCAGCCCAGTCATGCCAGCTTTGCTGCGCGTGCCTCCGCCCCCAACACCCCCTCCAGCGCCCCTCCAGTGGCCGCGCGCCCGAGGCCACCGCCTACCTGGCCTCCATGGGCGCGCCGGCCCTGAGTGCAGATAACCTTTGAAAAATGAGTACTAGGAATTTTTTTTTTTAAATGAAAGCATTGGTTCTCAAGGAATCCGGTTACAGTACACTTGATATTGTGCGGAATTATGCACACCTATGCAGATTCACCCTGTATTTTAATTAAACAGATCTTTTTGTTTTACTAGTTATTTCAATACATATTTAAACATTCAAACTATATTTCCAGCAAACTTATTTTTAATGAGCTGAAATGTGCATGGTCTGCGAAGAAGCTGTGCGTGCTGGAAAATGCGTACACTAAAAAAAAAAATGTACCCTAGAAAGAGAAGCAGTCTAAAATGCATGACTGTTTCCCTCTGCACGGGGAGCAGCAAGAGCAGGAGGAATGAATCATCAGATTAACTCACCTCATTTATTGGTTCCAACTGTCCTTTTAGATATCCACGTTGAAGCAAAGGGGAAGAAAACGAAAGAGACAAGACCAGTTTAGCAAAGCTCTCTAGTGACCCCCAAACACCTGCCCTTCGAGCAATCTGCAAGGGCTTTGATTCTTAGCATGATGCTCTTCCTCTGCTCTGATTGTCCTACATTATTTGAAGGAAAGAGAAAGGGATCGGAAGGGGGTATCAATTTATTTTGTCTTTTCCTCACATCAGCTGCAATTTCATATCCTCACCTCCACCACCCCACACTTTCCCTCTGTTAAGTTGCCTACTGTATATCTTCAGAATTGAGGGGGACTGAGGGCCAAGCTACAAGTGATGAATGACACTTGCCTGGCAAGTGAACAGACTCACGTGTATTCCTCCCTGTTCACTTGCCATTCACTTGCGCTCCCCTTGATCAAGTGGAGAGCAAGTGAATGGCAAGTGAACAGGGAGGAAGACATGTGAGTCTGTTCACTTGCCAGGCAAGTGTCATTCGTCACTTGTAGCTGGGGGGTCTTTCAGTCTTTACTTGGAAGCAAATTCCACTGAAATAAGCAAATCCCCTCTTTAAAACATGGGTTCAGAGTTAGTTGTGACTTTGGGATTAAGGAAGGCTTCCCCCAGCTATGCACGTACACACGCACACACATACACAGTTTCCCTTACCCCAAGATGCAGGACTTTTTTTAGTAGCTTTATGGTTAACCAACCACCCATTTGCTCCTCCATTGATGTGCAGTTATTCTCTAGGGTCCCATGTGGAAAGGGGTCTTTTGTAGCCCCTGCTGGAGATGCTAGGGATTAAACCCGGGGGGGCTTGCTTATGCTCTATTACAGAGCCACTTCATTCATACATTCATTCAATTTGCAGTCCACTGTCCCTGCAAGCAGGCTCAGAGCAGATCACATCAGTTTACAAATACAGAAATAAACAATTAAAACCGGTAGTATAAATGATGCTACCGGTTTTAATTGTTTAATGAGGCTAGCAGTGTCATACAATTCCTTAAGAATGGTAAAACATCAGAGCTTCCCACATATCTGTTCAATAATGTAGCTGGCATGAGATGTGACTTTAATCCTTTCTATTTAAAAATCAGGTTTCTAGCTCTCATGACCATTGACCAGTACTTTAGGGAGGATTGAGGCCCTATTCCAGCAAACCGTACGCTCCATCAATAGAGGAACAAGTGGAATCCATAGAAATGATATTTCCTATTGTTTTCATATGACTTTCATGCCCTCTGATAAAAGATTGTTTATTAAACAGTCTTAAAATCATTTCATGCGCTGTCTGAATGCAGACATTCAGAGCCAGGGTGAGGCAGGTTAGAGTGTAAGACCAGGAGATCTTTGAGAACCAGGGTTGAATCCTTGCTCTGCCGTGGAAGCTTACTGGGTGACCATGGGCCAGTCGCACACTCTCAGTTTAAACTCCCTCACAGGGTTGTTGTGAGGATAAAACAGAGGAGAATGATTACCATGTCACAGTTTTATTTATTTACTTTATTTATACCCTAATGGGGACCTAAAGCAGCTCCCATCATCCTCCTTGCCTCCATTTTATCCTTACAACAACACTGTGAGGTAGGCAGGTTGCTGTGGGGATAAAACGGAGGAAAGGAGGATGATGTAAGCCACTGATGAGAAAGGTGGGGTATAAAATGAAGTAAATACAAATACATCCAAGCGGAAACCTGGTTTAGTCCGGCCTTGTTCTTTGACAACACTCTTCCCAGGCTGCAGAGAGAAGGAAGCGATGACGGTATTTCTGTGACTGCCTGCGAGCTGAATCCCGGTTTCATAAACTAGCCAGTAGTTAAAATACGTCCAAGTTTTCATGCGCTGACTGAACTGAGACCCTGCGCTGAAACGGTGAGGCTGCAACATCCCCAGGCAGGGCCAAACCTTTCGGATATGGATCAAGATGGGTAGCCATGTTAGTCTGCCTGTAGCAGTAAAAAAGAGCAAGAGTCCAGTAGCACCTACAAGGCTAACACAATTAGTGGCAGGGCAGGAGCTTTCATGAGTCTCAGGTATCTGAAGAAGTGAGCTGTGACTCACGAAAGCACATACCCTACCACTGATTTTGTCAGTCTTATAGTTGCTACTGGACTCTTGATGTTTTCTACTGTTTTGGGATACAGTGCACAATAATCGAAAAGAGTCCAGTAGCACCTTTTAGACTAACCAACTTTACTGTAGCATAAGCTTTCGAGAATCACAGTTCTCTTCGTCAGATGTGCATCTGACGAAGATAACTGTGATTCTCGAAAGCTTATGCTACAGTAAAACTGGTTAGTCTTAAAGGTGCTACTGGACTCTTTTCGATTTTGCTACTACAGACTAACACGGCTAACTCCTCTGGATCAGATGCACAATAAGGCCACTTGCCAGTCTCAATTGTGGTATGAGAAGTATGCTGCAAGAAACGAAAGTGAGGAGGCACCTGTTGCAACCCCACATCACACAGATTGAAGGCTGAGTTGCACTACTGATTTCCACGCCACCAGATTTCTTTGGTTTATGAATATACATGCTAATGTATCACTGGTCCCCATGAGTGCAAGTGGTGGTGTCACGGTGTGCCACAGGATCCGTGGCTAATATACTTCTTGACTTCTAGTGTTATAAGAATATATTGGGATGTAATAATAATAATAACTGCACTTATATACCACTCTTCTAGACAGATTAGTGCCTCACCCAGAGTGGTTAACAAGTTAGTGTTATTATTCTCCCCACAATACAGCTGGGGAGCTGGAGCTGAGAGGAGTGGCTTCCCCAAGGCCACCTACTGGGCTCATGGCAGTAGTGGGATTCGAACCTGTAGAGTGCTGATTCGCAGCCGAACCACTTAACCACTGTGCTACAGCAACTCTTTTAACACATAACGCAAAGAAAGAGGCTATCCATTGAACCCAAAGACCGCCAGACTGACAAAGAGATTACTTAAGGAAAGCTCTTTCCCTCAAGTAGTCTCAGCTGTGCACTGAAAGCTGTTTTCGATCTTCGATTTGGCTGAGATAGAAAAGGCACACTGCAATTACAGGGTAGGAGGGCATACAAAGAGAAAATTGTTGTGAGTAGTTCAGGTGTCTGGAAGGTTTTCTTTACTGAAGGGCAGACCCTGCTTCTCTCAAATGGAAAAGGCTTGCCAGTGGCACATAGCTGCTGTGAGTGCTTGGGGGGGGGGGTCACTTTTTATCAAGAACTGTAAACCAGATCACCTTTGTGATTGTTGTTCATTCATCACAATAGATTTACAAGCACATGCCCTGACATTTATCGCTCTCCTAATCTGAATTCTTTTTTTAAAAAACTTTCAAAGGAATATGCTAGTTCTACTGTGGTAATTTTTTTAAAAAAACTCTGTTTCGGGAGGTATACTTTATACATTTTTTTCCTTTTAAAAATTAAAATCTGGGCAAAAAAATGTTTTAGCTTGGTGCCTAAAGAAAAGTATGGAAGGCACCAGTTGAATCTCAAAAGAGACGGCATTCCAAAAGCAAGGGGCCACCACAGAAAAGGCCCTATCCCTGGCCCCCACGTGCCCTACTCCTCCGTGGGCAAGAGCACAGAGTGAAGGGTGGGCTAGACAATATGGGAGGAAGCAGTCCCTTCAAGGACCCCTTTCCATGCTTTTCAAAGGAGTGCTAAATAACAGCAATACCTAACATACTTGAAAAGGAAGTGCAACCTCAGCACCACAAAATGGCAGATCCCAAGGGAGAAAGCAAGCACAGTAAGTTGACAATGCCCTTTAGAAATTTGTCAAGGCAGGAAGGAAACACAAACACAAACAGCTGCTTGGGACCCACAAAACAAGGGGGTGATGAGACGAAGGCAAGCTTTCAAGGGGGGTTAGACAGATTCCTGGGTGGGGGCTGGTCCATCAATGCTATGGTGACCAAAGGGAAATTCTCAATATCAGCACTAGGAGTCAACCTCAGGGGGAAACCTCGGCCCCTACACCAGGTCTGCACACCCCCTAGGGCAACTGGCCAGCCCTTGTGTGAAACAGGCGCATGAACGAGATGGATCACGGGCCTGTTCCAGCAGGGCTCTTCTTACGTTCTTAAGAAAGAATGACCCCAGAGGTTTACAGAAGGCAGGTTTTATCTATTTTTATGCTGCTTAGTTTGTTGACAATTCCTCTCTCTTTCTCCATTATGAACATAATCAGGCTGCTTTAGAGGAAGCAGGATAACTTGTTTTATTCTACTCAGCTAGATACGAAGGTGTATGACTGGCCAGAGATTCTCGAGGCTCTTAAAGTGACATTTTGGGAAAACGTATTTAAACAAAGAGCCATCCCGGTTTCTACTTTGACACACACAAGCTTGTGGACTTTCCACCATGCTGATTCAATAGGATGACCAAGACCTCTCCTCTCCTGTTCTACAGGGCTTGCGATCCCGTGGCCTCAGAAATGGGCAGTGGTTACCATCCCACCCACCCCCATCGAGCATCAGCATCTCTTTAGAGTTTGCAATCAGAATCAAGTCAGTTTGCAACCAGGGTCCTAGCCGCATTAGTCAGCGGCAGCCGTCCAAAGAGGGGAGCCTTGCGACACAGCGAGCCAGCACAGTGTAAGCAATTTGAGTGTTGGACTGGGCTTGTGGAGACCCTGCTTCAAAGCCTCACTGGGTGACCTCAGGGACAGTCCCTCTCTCCGCTTATCTTGCCTCACAGGGTTGTTGCTCTGCTGCCCACCTGTTCAATCCAGTCTGCAAAGCTTGAGATACTGTCATAGGTCTCAAAATCAAAAAGAGTCCAGTAGCACCTTTAAGACTAACCAATTTTATTGTAGCATAAGCTTTCGAGAATCAAGTTCTCTTCGTCAGATGCCTGATACATAGGTCTCAATAATTCGATAATCTCTGCCGCATCGGACAGCAGCTCTCCAGGGTCTTGGGCAGAGAAAGCGCTTCCCCAGCGCTTGGTACTTGACATCCCTTAATACAAGGACTGAAGCCCAGACCTTCTGCTGGCAAAGTAAACGTGCTGCTACTGAGCCACAGCTCCTTCCCACAAGTATAGGGCAGGGACATCCTGGCCTCATTGCTTTTGTCCATCTGTGCAACTGCCTTAGTGACGGATGGCGGGGGGGGGGGGAGACTCTGGTACCATGTGGGGGGACCAAGGGCTCTTGCAAAAAGGGAAAAAACAGAGCCTGGGTTGGGGGGGGGTGGCAGTTAGCTTGCAAAGCACCAGAAAGAAACTGGCCCCATCTTGGTAGCCTGGCTTCTCTGTAAAACAAAGTAGGACACAGAGACAGAATAATGGGAACTGGCTGCTCTACAGAATACTGTATCCTCAGACTACTCACATTCTAGCTGTATCTGAAGAAGTGACCTGTGACTCACAAAAGCTCATACCCAACCACAAATTTTGTTAGTCTTATAGGTGCCACTGGACTCTTGCTCTTTTCTCCTGCTACAGAATACTGTTATCATTACTATGCACGTAATTAACTTGTGTAACTCACTACCACATGTTGTAGTGATAGTCACTAGGGTAAAATGGCTTATAAAAGGAGATTACAGGCCGATTCATGGAAGACAGTTCTATCAACTGTTATTAGCCACAATGGCTAAATGAAACTCGCACTGCTTGGCTTCACCCTACCTATTTTCCCAAGTCCCTATGTATTTCTATATATTCCACCGTGGAGCAGTGGGTGGAGTGTAAGATTAGGTCTGGGGTTCAAGTTTCCACTTGGTCATAAATCTCACTGGGTGACCTTGGGCCAGTCACACTCACTCTCAGGCTAATCTACCTTAACAAAGGAAGGTTTAAATGTGATAGAAAGATAGGATGGGAAGGAGCAGAAGTCGGAGGCATGGAGGGAGAAGGATTGATTCATATGATTAAGCTACCATCAGTCCATGGTATAGTCTGGATTATAAACACACAGGCCAACATGCAGTGGTTTGTTTCTGGGAGACACGCCAGAGCTCATACATATGTGGAAATGCTGCCTGCCCGACCTCTGATCCCTAAGGAACTCTGCACATGGCCAGGAGTGTTTTTGGTGGGAAGTAACTTTACACTTTCAGAACACGGACTTAGGTTCTGGTTTCCTGGGCTTCAGATCAGCTTAGTTTGAAACCCCAACCTACTGACTTGCTAATATCTGTCAAGTCTGAAATTTTGATCTAGTAATCTTTAAATGTGCATGAGTAATGACTGCTTGAAGATTGGTTCCTGGCTGGAGTTTTCAGAGGCCAGTAGGCCAGGTTCCACCCTGATTCAGCAAGCTGAGCCCCTACAACAGGCGTCTGCAAGCCATGGCTCAGTGTGGAACCAGATATGGCTCTTTTTTAAAAAAAGAAATCTTTACATCAAGGTATATTTGGTGGGAGAGGTTAGATGCTGGAATAACCAGAATATGAAAGGAATGGCAGGCAAAGGGGTTTTTTTAATACCAAAGGGCTTCTGAGAGATGCTTTACCGAAAAGGAGATTATAGAAGTGAACAGCTGCCAGGAATCCAAGTGTAAACATGCTGTATGTTGTGTACATATACTGTGAGACCTCGTGTGTGCTACTTCCTTGTAAAAGACTCATGCTGGAGCTGCAGAAACACTATTAATCAATATGTCAATTATCAGTAACCTTAAGTCGTGCATTTTCAGTTCTGCAAAATGGGCTCTCATACTCATTCGCTCTGAAATTAGATGTAGTTTGGCTTTTTAATTATAGAAAGTTGCTAAACCCTGCTGTATGGCAACAGCAGTCAGAAGAACAGGGACGGGAGCTGTACAGAAGTTGCAACACTCTGATTAAGACCACAGTGAATCAGAGCTAGAAAAACGAACTACAGCTCAACAAGCTCCTAGGTCAAATTATTCCTCTGCTATTAACTTTGCTAACTCTCTCTCTCTCTCTTTCTGCCTCCTGTCTGCAATACAGCAGTAACAGTGACCTACCCTACAAGGCTTTTTAAAGGATTATAATCAAATCATGTGTACCAGGTGCTACACAAATGCTTACTAGTTACTGCAACTTGTTCTGTGCATAATTCATTTATGGAACTCACTGTCATAGGATGCAGCAAAGGCCCCTAGGCTGAGAGCTGAACATAAACAGAGATTCGATAGATTCATGGAATAAGTTTATTGACAGCTGTTTGCCTTGATGACTCAATGATACCTCCATGTTTAGAGGCAGCATACCTTGGATTAACAATTACTGGAAAGTGGACTTCTAAGATGGCATTTATTTTTTATTTATTTATATTTCAATTTGTATACCGCCCATCCCCAGGGGCTCCATTCTAATTAGCTAGTGTGAGGCACAGGATGCTGGACTAGATTGGCCTTCCTCTGTTTCCTCTTCTTCCTCCCCATCCCGCAATTGTCACCCACCAGCTTGTTAACTTTTACATACAGAGAACCCCTCTGTAGCCTGTCTCATCATTCTAGTCCATAAGAGGTCAGTGCTTGCCACACATGGATGGGGCAAAAAACAACCCAGGATTATAGAAGAAGCAACTCTTGCAAAACGGTCGGTCCCTGTTTTTCTTCCAGAGCTTTGAGTGCAAATCCAATACTGAACTCTTTAAAGTTTCTCCTTTCCCTTCCGTGGAGGTTTCCACAAACATGCCTGCTCACCCTCACAGATGTTGACATTCCCATCTGGAATGGAGGGCAACACCCAGCACGGACACGGACTGGAAAGATTTATCAAGAAAAGCCCTCCTCTTCACAGGCCTTCCTTGTGCACGCACAAGAGTTGTTTACACCTATTTGCCTCCAGCAAAACCTCTCCTGCTTTCTCTCTGGCGCGCACTTACTTTCAGCATAATTACACAGAGCTCCAATTTCCTCCCAGCCCATTTTTGCAGCGGTTCCATTAACCCAAAAGCAACACGCAAACAGCCGAGACGAGACAATAAAACGAAACACACAGAGAGAGACGATTAAAACAAACACAAATCCAGCCCGGTGCTGGATGCTACAGGTTGGATCTTGCACCAGGGAGTAAAGTCAGCCGCTCTACGGTCAACTCTTCTCACCTAGTAAGTTTCTGGCTGAAGGGAAACCTCCCTTTTCAGCCCCCACCCAAGCCTGGGCAGTTCTCGTCGCCCTCCTCTGCCGCCGCCCCTGCCCAGTCCCTCCCCACCGCTGCTCAGACCTACCTGTGTGTACGCCATCTTCGCCGGGTCTCACATCAGTCCCTGGCTAAGCCTGGGTATGGCGTCTGTCTCCACTTGCCTCGGCAGTAGGGGAGCATCGACGTGCCTGGCTTGCTCAATGAGGACTGCCCTGATCGACTGGCCGTTCCTTCCTCCCTCTCCTGCGCTTGGAGGCAAGCTTAGGTTTGGGGCTGGGGTGGGTTTGCTTAGTTTCTTTGCAAGATCTGGAGGGGAGGGATGCTCCGCTTCTCCTTGGAGCCTCGAGTCCCTCCTTGCAATTTAATTTAATTTAATTGCAACGCTCTGCAGCCCCTCGCTACGCCCCCCTCTCGCCGGGTCCATCTTTCTCGATTCCCGGCACTGCACAGCAAGGGCAGGGGAAAATGGACCTTTCGCCTGCAGCCCTGCTGCGTAAAAACTGCAGCTGGCGCCAAGCGAGAGGTGGTTTGTCCAGCGCAACACGTGTCACGACAGAGAGGCGCACGCCGCCAGGGATCAAAACACGGTTTCGCACCGGTCACTAGGGGGCGGTGGTCGCCGCCGCCGAACCTGAAAGGACGGCATGAAAATTCCGGGGAACGGACGAGAAGGGCTAGCAGGGCAGGCGGACTTCCCGAGACTTCGGGCATGACTTTTTGAAAAAAAAATGCATACAATTTTGCAAAGAATTAAAGAAAAAAAAACAGAGTCAGATTTCAATTCCAGCACTTGATTTGAGAACTAGTGTGCAGCCTGAAAATATTAACACAATTTTCTCTGAAGTGTCCAATCAGCATGTAGGCTACACCCCTTTCAAGTGGGGACTCACAGAATGGAATCCTTATTGGTTGGAATGCTCTTCATAGTTAAACCATTACCTGTCACATAGAAAACTAGTATGTCAGGGAGGAAGGCTCCTCTAAAATGCCTCTTCCTGAGATGCTAGTTTTCTCATAGGAGGGAATTTTCAGATTGCAGTTCAATACTCATCGGTCTGAACGCTCATCTATACAACATTCCCTGTCCATAGAAAGCCAACATGCAAAGAAAAAGGGCTAAGGCTTGTCTCTACACCTGTCAGCTTGAGAGCAACTACTCCTGACATCTAGCTCTGCGCCATTTCTGTTTCACACAATCACAAAGTGACATTGGGGATCCAGGATTCGGGAGACCCAGGTTCAAATCCCTACTCTCTGCCTTAGAAGCACTCTGGGTGACCATTGGCCATCACTCTCTCAGCCTAAGCTGCCTCACAGGGTTGTTGTTATGAGGAGAATGCAGAGGAGGGGAGAACCCTGTGCTACATAGAAGACTGGAATAAAAACGTACAAAATAAAAATAAATAAAATGATCAGATCCACATATGTTAAATTTAGCTGCAAAAAGCAGTCAAGGGTGGACAGGGATAACAACGAGGTATGGAAACGTTTTTCTCTTCCAGGGCTTAAAGCAGCCTGGAGAGACATTTTCAACCCAGAAAACAGTTCAACGGGGAAATAAGCCTTCTCTTTCCAATATTAAGGCCCCAGGCCATGCCCCCTGCACTCACACTGCAGCTAAATCACAGACACACACCCCAAGCGTATTAGTAGCTGGGCCCAAAGATAATTCAACATCCCGGGAAGCCACTCCAGGAGAGAGATTGATCAGTCAATTGGTTGGAAATGGTTGCAAATGCTGAAATCACAGGGCCAAGCTAGAAGTGACGAATTACACTTGAATGGCAAGTGAACAGATTCACGTGTATTCCTCCCTCGAAGTGATCGAGGGAGTGCATCCCCTCAATACACTATGTGTATTCCTCCACATAGTGATCGAGTGGAGTGCAAGTGGAGCACAAGCGAACAGAGGAATACACGTGAGTCTGTTCACTTGCCATTCAAGTGAAATTCGTCACTTCTAGCTTGGCCCTAAGAGAAAAGTAAGAAGGGAGAAGAAGAGCATGGGAAGTTTTGAAAAGCTGGGGGGGGACAACTTACTAAATACCGGGAAGAGCAGTGTTGCAGTAAAATACAGGGGTTTATATTAAAACCTTTTTAAACATCTTTTTTTAAACGTTGAAATCTGTGCAGCATGATGTTGGTGATGTGAGCATCAGATAACCTTCCTCCTTCCTCTTTGCTCCGGAAGAGAAGCATCAGCTCATTTTCTCCCTGGGAAGTGGTTGATCCTGAGTGAGTGACCGGAGCCTCTGCTTTGCATGCAGGGGGTCCCAAGTACAATCTCTAGTTCAAGGAAAGCCCTTTCTCAGGCTGTTGCTACCAGCCAGAGCTCAGTAATATGGCTCTGCTAAATGGTCTGACTCAGTGCAAAACAATCCTGTTTATTAAAAGTGGCAGACAGTATCTCACACAATGGCAGAAGCCAGCTTTTGGGGAACAGCCAGCACCTGCCACAGAAAGCAAAGATGCACATGTTTTGGAAAAAAATGAGTGCTGCTGTTGCCACCCAGGATGCAGACGGGGTTGTGACAAGAGCAGCCCTTCTTCTATCTGGGAAAAAGTAGGTGCCAGCCAGTATCATAAACCTCCGTAAGCCGCCCTTTCTTACTCTGGTCTCCAAAGGGATCTAGTCTCAATACTTCCAAAGTAGGTGGATGGCAGGCTGAAAAATCTCTCCGCTGTGTTTTTATCGCACCTTACAAGGCACTCAGGATATGGTTGTCCATTCCTCCATTTTTTTCCTTCACAACAGCCCTCTGAGGTAGGTATAGGATTGCCAACCTCCGGGTGCGGCCTGAAGTTCTCCTGGAGTTACAACTGATTTCCAGACTACAGAGATCAGTTTCCCTGGAGGAAATGGCAGCTTGGGAGGGTGCGCTCTATGGCATGACATCCCTCCCTTCCCCAAACTTTCTCTTCCCCAGGCATCACTCCCAGATCTCCAGATTGCCTAACCTGATATTGTCAACGTTAGGTAGGTTAGGCCAACAGTGACTGAGTGTGATTTGGACTTAGATCTTGCCTATCCTGCTCCAACATTAACAGCAAAGCAAGCTGCCGTTACAGCCCATAGTGGCTGCATTATTTCAAAGAAATCAGTTCTCTGGTTGATGTCCTAGCAGCGATCCAGGGTCAGGCAGAAACCTTTCTTGGTCCTGCTGCTCAAGAGCCATTTAAGCAGAGATGCCTGGGCTTGAACCCAGGACCTTGTGGATGCCAGCCTTGCATGCAAATACACAAAGCTGCCTTCTACCAAATGAGACTGCAGATTTATCGGGTAAGTGCTGTCTCCTAGGTGTGGCAGCAGTTCTCCAGAGAAAAGTCTTTCCCAGCCCCTGATGCCTGAGATCCTTTCACTGAAAATGCCCAGGTCTGAACCTGGGGCCTTCTGCACGCTAAGCTGATGTCCTGTGCTAAAAACTAATTGGAAAAACATTTCTCTCTTCCTGTGCCTCTCTTACACGCACACACAACACAGCATCAGCCACAAAAAATGTACACAGTCACTCTGTATATAAAAAGTAACCCATTCACCACCATGCACATCCACACAGTCTCTCCTCCCGGACACATCTGGATGCACAGAGTCCCCTGCCACTGAGGATGCGTGCTCTGCCATGATCCCCAACACTGGTGTAGGCAGAAAGCCTCCCACATTATCATCACTCTGACAAAGTTGTCCACCGCCAAGAAGCAGCCCTAAAAATACCAGATGCACCTGTGTTTATTGAACAGGTGGGGAAAAATACAATTTGGAACTTTGATGAAGCTGGCTGGTGTGACATTCTTCACTAGTCAATGGCACCGTGCCTCTCATTTGCAAGCTCATGTTATTCTAATCCCCCCCACACATATACACACCAAGGCTGAATCAACAACATCTCCTTGATGAACACATAAACTTGTCAGCCCCCCTTCACAGCCAGCCCCTTCTGTTCTCTCTCCTGCCTAGAACAGCATTCCCCCAGTAATGTTCAGACACACCTGATCATACACCTGCTGCATCACAATTCACAACCCTGTTGTGTAGCTCAAGTACACCATCTCTCCCCAGTTTGCCCTCAGCCACCCAAATCCAACACAACTGGTTTATCCAGTGAAAAAGACCCATATTTCTCCCACACCCTGTAGAGCTTCCTTACCAGACTTTTCTTCCTGGCGCATGAGTTTCGCTTCAGGGTCTGCTCCTGGGATATTTGTTGCATGCCACCCCGGCTCGCTATGATTCCTCCACTGGGAAGGATGGGGTCTTTCAGCCTGTCATTCAATTGCATGATTTTTTAAATTTCCTCTCTTGTGCTTGGCAAGCGAGTGCACCCCGCCCCCCAGCGTGGTTTGCGCAGGCACCTGCTACATTTTTAGCAACTTGGATTCCTTTCTCTCAGCTCGTCTTCCCTTCAAATATTATTCCCCCCCCCCACTTGAAAACCCCAAGGATGTATCTGGAGGAAGCATCTCTCGGAAACACAGGAATCCATCTGTCTGTCACCAGATGGAGATGTTGCCAAATAGCAACACGTAGGAGGGTCAATGCAAAAGAGCCAGTGGAATTTGGAGGGGATTTCCCCCTCCCCCAATCCAGCAGCAGCTGTAGAGGAAAATGTGCTCCAGCAGCAAACTGTCATGACATACCAAAAAACAAATACCAGATCCATCAGGACCAACCGAACTGGCACAAAATGGTGTAAGCGTTGAGGCTCACCAGAGCTCTTCATCAGGCTGGGTGTTAACAGTTTCAAAAAGAAAAAAAGAAGGGTAGAAAGCAGAATTCTCAGACCATGTGATAAGGTCACGGGAATTCTGCCTTCTACCCTTCAGTCTTTTAAAATATTTTGTAACATCCAGCCTGATGAAGAGCTCTATTGCGCTCAAAAGCTTGCAGAGTTTTGTGTTGATTTGGTTGGTCCTAATAGAAGTTATTACACGGATTTCTTGTTTGGGGTTTTTTTTTCATGGATCATTATGGCTCTACAACAGAAACAGAGCAACACCTGGAAAAGAAAATGCTGTCCATGTCAGAAACCAGAATAAGAAATCACGTCAGTCATCACCACCTTCGCTTCCAGTCCTAAAATCAGACAGCTATCCACTGGAATTCCAGCAAGCAAATTTCCTCAGAAGTGGATTACTGTACCTAGGGAACTCACCAGATCAAGTGGGACTTAGGAAACAGGAGTCTCACGGCACTTTAAAAGACTAGCAGCATTTTATTCCAGATCAGCCTTCATGGAGCAGAGCTCACTTCTTCAGATGCTACAAGGGGATATTCACAATGAAGACATTTTATGCAGGAGGTATTTATAAAATAAACAACAGCAAGGACCCATGAAACACAGGAAGTTTAGAGTGAAGTGTGTTCATGTACAATTCACATCTAATCAGGAAAAAAAATTATTTTTTGTTTTATTTTTTTTCACTTCATTTACACCCCATCCCCCCCAGGTCAGTTTACATCATTCTCCTCTCTGTCATTTTACCCCCACCATAACTCAGTGAGGTAGGTTAGGCTGAGAGTGTGAGACTGGCCCAAGGTCACTTCCATGGCATAATGGGGATTTGAACCTGGGTTTACCAGATCCTAGTCCACCACTCCAACCACTACACCACACTGCCTGTACTGCTGTAATGGATAGGGAGTTCCAGGTTTTGCCCACAGATTTGTCCCTAAGAGTGAGAAGGCTGTTCAGCTATGTTTGGCTAATCCCGGCAGCCAGCAAACTGGTTCACTTAACTGTAATGATGGCTGTGAGGACCGATGGCTGCACACGGGGGTTAAAAAGATTCATGGAGGAGAGATCTATCACTGGCTGAGTAAACGGATCCTTCATCTTCAGAGGAAAGCCTTGGCCTATGTGCCCTCTTTGCTGGCCCTTCAGGGCACCTGGTTGGGCACTGAGTGAAATCAGATGCTGGAGGACTAGATGGTCCACTGGTCTGATCCCGCAGGCTCCACTTATGTTATGGAGGGCTCAGGATTCTGGCCGGCCCCCTCCATTTCCAGCCCTTCCTTGGAGATCAGGTGCAGTCTAGTTTTGAAGATCTTCTGCCTTCTTTCCTCTGCCTTTCTTGTGTTTTGGGTCATTGACCTTCATGATCACTGCTTTGGGGTATGATCTCGGTCAGATTTTAATTGCCATGGGCAGGGCTTTTTTTCTGGGAAAAGAGGTGGTGGAACTCAGTGGGTTGCTCTCAGGGAAAATGGTCACATGGCTGGTGGCCCCGCCCCCTGATCTCCAGACAGAGGGAAGTTTAGATTGCCCTCCGCTCCGCTTGGCAGCATGGAGAGCAATCTACACTCCCCTCTGTTTGGAGATCAGGGGGCAGGGCCACCAGCCATGTGACCATTTTCAAGAGGTTCCGGAACTCTGTTCCCCCGTGTTCCCCCTGAAAAAAAGCCCTGGCCGTGGGCCATTTCAGGAGTCAGTCTGGGCTGAGAAGAGGGTATGTCGACCAATGCACAAACACACTGGGTTTAATCTCAGTATAACCACCTCAAACTCTTGGTTGTGTGAACAAATCCTGGCTCACCCAGCCAGCTTTCCTCCATCTTGGAGTAGATACCACGGCAAATGGGTCAGAGGGACGGAGAGAAGCCTCAGGTCTGGCATGGCTGTTGTACCCAAATGGGGTATCGGGACCCGCACAGTGTGCTGCCCATTTGCCTTCTATTAATCCTGATAATTAATTAGGACTCTGTGGGAGTCTGAGCAAGCAGAATGCAGTTTTATCACTGTTTATCTTCACAGACTTCCTTGGGAACAAAAGCAGCCAACGTGATTAGCTCCATAAAATGGCAGGGCTTTAAAAAGGAAGGAGGCGGGAAAGAGAAGGAACAAGCAGCGAAAAGAGTAGCTACAGGAAGGCATCATCAGCGTATGACCCAGAGCTGCCTTTTAATGAGGAAAACAAAATCCCCAGCTCATAAGGCAAAAATGCATCAGGCTGTTTCACCATGATGATTTCTCACATCCAGTTCTCCCTGCTCTTTCTCTTGCCCAATGTCATCTCCTGCCCCACTGCTGGGGGCCTTTTTCAGGCCAGATCACTGTAGCACAGGGTCATTATAACAATCTGTTGCCACAACCTACTAGCTCCCCTGCATTCTCAGATTCCTGTCAAAGACTCTAGCCCTTTTCAGCTTGGCAATATATAGGATGGACCGTCCCCATTTTACCTCAGTGGTTCAAATCACCTCAGAGAGAAGGGCGGCTTCCTTTCTACAAATCAAATCAAAAGAAAAGTCTGCAACATTCTCATAGGATGTTTAGAAGAAAGCAAGGGGCTCAGATCAAAGAACCATACTCAAGCCAGAAATAGAATGGGAGCAGGTGGAGAGACCTTTCAGCTCCTATTGCCGTTGTACCCTCCAGCCCTCCTCTGTGGGGGTGCTGAATTGCAGCAGAGAGTCAGCAAATAACTATTTTTTCAGTTAAGCTACCAAAGTGGTGCAGGGATTAAGGAATGTGAGTGCCAATGGCCAAGTCCCCAAGCTTAATACGATCCTTCTTTGGATATAGCAGTAAGGAATTAGTACACTTGTACTTAAAGAGTTCATGGAGAATAAACAAGGGATCCAGAATGCACAACTCAGCCAGTCTCAAGGAGCAAAAAGCACATTCCACTCCACAGTCTCAAAAGCAAAACCACTTTTCTGGCCCAACTGACTCACAAGAGCCCTGCACAAAATGGATGACGAATCTGTTTGTATAGAGTTAGAGGACTGCCTGCCCATTCATGTCTGAAAACATCATATTGTGCAGGCCTCTTTCTGCCTCCATCAAATCTTTTACCTGTGTCAATGGGTTGAGATTTGAAAAGGGTTTCACATTCTCTCTCCCCTTTGTTCTTTCCTGCATTTTTCTCCCTCAGCTTTATCCAATTTCTTTCTCTGTGCTGAATCCCTTGTCATGCCCAATTCCTTTGGCTGAATTCAAAAACGCCAAGAATCATATAGCCCTCTTTCTTGTTTGCCTCCTGTTCTTTCATCGGGTGTTCTAAACCGCGGCTCGGATTTACCTCAGAAGCTGCCTCGGCCCATTCCCCATTTTCCAAGATAAATCCAGCTTGTTATCTGACCACCCACAATGCCCTAATTGGCAATGCCAGTACAAGCACGTTTTCTTTTTATTTCAGTATTGTAATTTTTTTTTTAAAAAAATCCTCTAAATCTGGCCTTCAGACCTCAGGTCCCCGTCGCTTTGCATTGTCTGCTTTTCTTTTAGAAACCACAACAACTTTTCTCTTTCGATGGAGACTCCTTGCTGTGCCTGTAACGACAGTTCTCACAACGAGACCAGCGCAGGCAATCCATTACTCACAGACAGGGCTTTTTTTCTGGGAAAAGAGGTGGTGGAACTCAGTGGTGGAACTCAGGACCACACAATGATGTCACTTTGGGTCAGCTGGAACAAGGGGGTTGTTTTTTAAAGTTTAGAACACCCTCGGCGAAAATGGTCACACGGCCGGTGGCCCCATCCCCTAATCTCCAGACAGAGGGGAGAGACCCCGCTGCAGCGGCGCGGAAGGCAATCTAAACTCCCCTCTGTCTGGAGATCAGGGGGCGGGGCCACTGGCCATGTGACCATTTTTAAGAGGTGTCAGAACTCTGTTCCACCGCATTCCAGCTGAAAAAAAGCCCTGCTCACAGAGAAACTTCAGCAGATGCTGGCGCTGTTCACATCAGCTGCCACAAATCAGGACTTTCCAGAGCCTCAGATCAACATTCCAAAATGGAAACCATGTTGGGAGATGATTAAAAGGTAATAATCTGCCACGATTCACCAGGGCCCCACGTCAAGTGGAGCACAGTCATTCTACAAACACAGCTGCTGCAGTTTTTTCCCAAATGCAAGAGGCTGTGTATGTTTCTCCTTAGACAAGATGTTCCAGGAGAGCCTTTCAGAATGGCTGAGGTCCAGTGGCAATAGAACCCAGCTTTGGTGGTGCTCTGGTGGTACACAGCTACCTGAGACCCTGGAGAGATCCTGACAATCAGAAGAGACAAGACTTACCTGGACAGATCAAAGGCAGTTTTGTGACTAAGGCACTCTCTGTATGGGGCTGCCTTAGTAACGTTCTTGGAAACTGCCCAAAATTAGGCTGACTAGCTATCTATCAACTAGGGCTGACTAACAGGATATCTTAATTGTACCTACCGGGACTGACTTCCAGTCCTATTTTTGGATCCCAATTCAAAGCACTGGTTTTGACATTATAAAGCCTTACATTATTTGGACCAGGCTATCTCGGGGACTGATCCACAACTTGCTTCTGGCCCCGTTGGATGGGGAGATAATCTACTGAGGTCCTACACCAACATTTTGAAGAGTAGTTTTGCTTGACAGGGCCTTTCCAGTGATGGCACCAAGATTATTGAACAATGGAGCACCTATGAAACTCCATTAGCCCTTTCCCAGTGGCTTTTAGGAAGGCAGTAAAGCTTGTTTCAAACTTGGCTGGCTGAATCTTTTGAGTTCTAATTCTTTTCTCAAGCTGCTAGTTAACATCCTTGGTTTTCCTTTTTCATTCCAGTGAGATGTAGTGGTTAGGGTATCAGATCAGGATCCAGGTTCAAAACTCCACTGTCGTGAAATTTTGCTGTCACACACACTCAGCCTGACCTACCCAACAAGGCCATTGTGAGCATAAAATGGAAAACAGGAGGAGGATGTAAGCGGCTTGGGGTACACTGAAGTGGACAGGCAGAGAAGATATAAATGAAGTATACATTTTTTTTCTTTACTTGTATTTTGTGTTGCTGTTTTACATATATGTAAGCTGCCTTGGAGTATACTTGTGCCAAAAACTGAGATGAACATGGCAGGGAGCATTTTTAAAGCCACACATTGGCAAAGGCTTTCCACGCTCCTCTTTGCAGATGGAGGAATGACGCCCACATTTTCATATGTATGAGAATGTCTTTGAATGATTAATATGTAAGGCTGGCTTCTTGACAGACCCCATGAATCGCAAGACCATCTGTCAGGCAGCAAAACGTGTCTAAGGAATGCCCAGGGAAGTACAGCATTTCGGCACCAAGCTTTCTGAATCCACCTTAGCAATGGGCTCTCCAGCACTAATTTTCTGTAGATTTTTTATACTGCTAACCAATGTCCAGAACGGCAAAGAAATATTTCTCATTATGTCGAATGCAGTGGCTAGACAGCTCTCTCAAAAGAAACAGAGGGAAAAAAATGATTCACTTCCTCTATAACTGTTGATCTAATGCTTAGTTCATTCAGGAAGTGGAATTTCTCAGTCCCCTGCCAAGAAGAACAAAACAGCTGAACATAAAGAAGCCTTCAAAAAGCATGAACGCCACATGTAAAGTGGTCTGGGTTCAAAATGCAAGTGAGCAGGAGTGGGGCTTGCATCGTTCTCTTCCTGCTGTTGAGATTTTTTGGTGTTTTCCTGGGGAAGTTTTAATGTGTGGTTTTATTTTAAGGTGGTTGAAATCTGCTTTGGGAACGCACTTGAAGATTAGATATAAACACCCAAATAAATCACAAACACTAAAATACATTTTTAAAACATAAATATCTGACAAAATAGCCTCCAATGGAATTCCTGTTTTTACCAAAATATAACCTTGTTTGGTAATCGAATGGGAGACTTTCAACGATGACCAGGGTTGCAGAGGCAGGCAATAGCAAACCACCTGCTAGTCTCTTGACCAGGGGGTCACCAAAAGTCAACTCTGACTTGAGGGCACTCTCCACCACCAACAACTGCTACGTACTTGACAGGCCTTGTTCCCTTTAGCTGCTTTTTCGCAGTGCCGTCTACAGCCACTGGTTTCAATTGGTATAGACTGAACTAACTCTGGTTGGGTAGCATTCCTAGTCTAGTCTGCTGCCTATGATTTTGGCCTTCTGACCTGTGAGAGCATAATTCTGGCTCCTCCTCTTCCTGCTGCCTGGCTCTGATGTCACATAACTTCCTGTCATGTACTTAGAACCCCGCCCCCTGGATTCTTGTAATATACAACTACTCCTTCCACACCCACACTCTCATTGTCCTTTGCAAGTACTGACCAAAACCCATCCTTCTTCAGAATGGTAGCAATAAGTTTATTACACACAAATTGGCAGAATTCTGTAGCAAATGTCATAGTTTGGTCTGGCGATACTCTTTCCTCCTATATATCTTCTACCCTTATATACAGTTTTGTATTTCTATCTGACAGCAGTTGCAAATCGAATTTGTTATCACCAAGACAATCAGTCACAAAAAAATGGCAGTTGCAATAGCACTTCAGAGCAGCATTATAAAAGTTTTAAAAACACCTAAGCAAGATTTATAGCGCAATCCTATGCTGAATTACTCCAGTCTAAGCTCATTGATTTCAATGGGCTTAGACTGGAGTAACTCTACATAGGATTGCACTGTTAAACTATCAGTGCTGAGCGCATTTATCCTTGTTCATTTGACGCTGAGGATACTTTCAGCAACTTCTCTGCATCATGTATTGAAAATCTGTGTCGGGTCATTGCAGTCCGTGCAAGGAGAGGCAGGAAAATCCTGCACGCCCAAGGCATCACCTATTGATGATTCGGAGGTCCAGCGGCCTCAGTAGTTTCACCGATACTTTTAGTGCCTGGGAAAACTTTGGAACAATCTGGTTTGGTAAGAGGGTAGAAAGCAGCAGTGGAGACACAACAGGCTCTCTTTTTACAAAATCCACCAGCTCTTTTGTGATTCCTCTTCAGTTCAAAGGCATTTGATCAGGCTAGCTTCTTGGTAAAGCATTCTCTTAGTGTACAAACAAGCAGGCTCAGATGTCTCGAAACAGCTGTTTATTATTAGTGGCAAGTTTCAAATCAGAGCAACTTTTTATTCAAACAATAGCAGTGCAATTTTTTTAAAAAAATCTTTAAAGCTAGAAAAATTGTAACATTCAAAACTTAGTTAACATCTTTTAAAAATATTACATCTAGCTTTAAAAAATCTTTAAAGCTAGAAAAATTGTAACATTCAAAACCTTCCCTGGCACTGGTACCTGAATAACCCTTGGAATGCTTCTGCAGCCTTCAGCAAGCCCTAAAAATGAAACACAAAGGAGTCATCCTTATTGTTTCCACCTGTGTAAAACATGGGAAAAGGGAGGCCTCTCTCTCCCCTGCCCCAGAAGGGTAGAAAAGGCACAAGGATAGGACACGTATCTAACGTGCGCTTCTCCTTTTGGCACTTGTTAGAATGTATGAAAGAGCTCAGCATGTGGCCGGATCAATAACCAATAACAGCAATCGTACCACAATCGTCCATTGCAAGTTCAGTATGTGGAGTGTGTTGTTTTGCAGAGATTCAGCACTCAAAACCGGAATATTTTAACACAACAGAAGCAAGTTCTTAGTTGATAAATAATGATGTATGAATGAGCACGTGTATCAAACGGCTCCTTTAAGAGTTGCATTGTAAAGAGACAGTTTGGCAAGGTATAAACTCCTGCCCCTCATAATGCAGCCACATAGGGCAGAATCCTCCCTTCTATGCCACTCTTAAAGGTACAGGAACTCTCTCAGGGTCTGGTCCACAAGCAACTCTACAGAAAACTGTACCTTACAATATAGGGAGTGCACGCTTCTGCAAGTGTACTGCAAGTGTACTGCAAGTCCTAAATCAACCACGCAAAAAATCAGTGCCTATACCGGTCATTTGTGACATTAGAACTTTGAATAAAGCTTTTATATCTAATCACCTGGGAGCCATTATGGCTCACCCCAGGTGATCAAAGAAGTTGTTATATCCAAGCCAGCCTTAAATGTGTTTTTATCTCTCAGCAACTGAGAGGCAGCAGCTCGGTTTAGATTTTACAGCTTTCAAGATACACCAGGCAGAGAGAAAGGCCACACAGCAGTGTCTAAAAATGATGTGCTTTGCCTGTGTAGGTCGTCAATTTAAATAGAGGTTGTCTCATTAGGGCTACAATACTGTTTAATAAACAAGCCCTTAGCCCTGCAAGCTTTCTAAACCTGCTTGCAACTCCTAATGATTAATTCTGCAGAGACAGCTGGATGACTCATACTGGCCTCTAGCCTGAACAGCTAGAGACGGAGGCACTTATAAAAAAAAAAACACCAGCAGGGAAACTAATATGGCCCTGGACTCGCCAAAATATTTTTGATTTTTAGCCAAGCGTATCTTAAAGCACAGCTTTTAAATAATCTCTTGGGTCCAACAAAAAAGACACCCCCTTTTTAGCTTTGCAAAGCAGTCTGGGAACCACACACCAAATCTGCCTTGAGCTAAGCCAGTTCTCTAGAATTTTAGAAGTTTGGTCTCGCCACACTTCCACTGTAGTGCATCCCCCTGTCCTCTAGAGGGCAACATACATATTGCCACTTTCTCACAATAAAGAGAATGGGAACTCTTGGGGAGGGGGGTTAAGCCATGGGCATGAAGATTCAGCTCCTTCCCCTTCCCCACGCCATGCTCCCTGTTCGCTAAAAATACTAACTTCCACCTCAACCACTGCATTCTATGACTGGAGCAGCCTTGAACTGGGTCTCCCACTCATTTCCCATTGCCCTGCCCAACCCTCAAATGCATTATTTTATGATACCTCCTCTGTACCTTCTCCAACCTATGTGACCAACTGCATAGCCCTCGCTGTCCATTCTTCCGTCATTTCTAACTCATTTTCCACCTTTGTTATCGTCCTAAATAAAGATGTTTCTGTTTTAAAGATAACTGACCCCTCCAATCTGGCCTACAGTTTTTGTTAACGTTTATAATATAATGTTCCAACCGTTGTGGTTGTTGTAACAATAATAAATAGAACAGTACCAAAGACATCATCTGAAATGATTACAACGCATCTATAGTGTTAAAAAAAAATCTGAAGCCATGTGAATTGCCTCAAATTTACAGAGGCAGTGGGCTACAGAAGTCAGCCATACTTTCGTCTTTACTGTTTGCCAAACTGACCTCCATGAACCTTTCGCTCAACTTTCAGGCTACGCAATCTGGCACAAAATTCAGCATGGTTCAATCTTTACATGATGCAACTTTCAGCTACTATGTTTTGTTATTGCTATCAGAAATGTTAATCAACTGCAATATACAGAAACATAAATAAAACCTAAATGAAAAGTAATCCAAAAAAAGTGTAAAGAAGTTGTTTGCCTTGGGATGCCGTGCCAGAACTGAGGTTAAACAAAGATTCCAATTAATCAACAGAGACCTCCTTCTACAGTCCTGGGGGAAATGATTTTGACAAAAGGAAAATGCCACTTCAAATAACCAGATCTCAGAAAAGGCGGAGGAGTAAGCTATCAATAAAGGTTGCTTGGGGTCAGTTGTACGTTGGAACAAATCTTCACAGGCATCGACACTCTTTTTCTCTATATCAGCAACACAACCCTTGAGGAAAATAGCAGCAAGGAAAGGGTTAAAGAACTCCCTTTTCTCCTCCTTGAAAAGGTAGCCCCATCAGCTGGATTTGCAGAAGGGGGAAGTTGTTTAAAATTAACACGCAACATGTTGTTTGGCCCCGGATCACA
Organism: Eublepharis macularius; assembly: GCF_028583425.1. Taxonomy (NCBI): domain Eukaryota; kingdom Metazoa; phylum Chordata; class Lepidosauria; order Squamata; family Eublepharidae; genus Eublepharis; species Eublepharis macularius. Next base: position 19,437,316 of record NC_072801.1, read on the forward strand.
GCTGCTATTGAACAGACAGAACTTAGTTCTGCAGAAACATTAAGCCTGCAGAAGAACCCCAATCAAAACAGCTGATTAACAAATAAACCCATTTTCAGACTAGGAGTTTAACAGACCCTTCAGCACCACTCATCAATGAAATCAGAGTTCTTTCAATCCATTAAAGCCAACAGAAGCAATCTGGAGAACTTTTGGCAAGCTCAAGGTAGGTCACTCCTAAGCAGATCAGTAAACCCAGGCAGGATCAAGCTGCAAGTCTCACCCCAAAGCAAAAGGATCACTTTTAAGTGCTTCAGGATCCAGCAATTTGGACGGGAGTTGATCCTATGCTATGCAATCTAGGGTGCATTCTCTTGAGGGCTGAATTTGGAGGACTTCTTGGTAAGCATGTCTTAGGATCAAGTGGGAAGCGTTCTTAGGGTTGCATTTTTTTAAATCTGAGAAATAACTTGATGGAGACAAAAACTGGTCCTATCCATGTTACAGTCCACTCATGCTGTCTCAGGGACAAATTGTTTCTAGGTAAACATAGCCAGCATTTCCATCTTTGGGTGCTTTAGGCAGATTATGGTCATTTTAACTCTCACATTTAACTGGTTCGCCAATCACAGTTAATTGACTCCGCTGACATCAGTGTGTGGATGAGCGATCTTATGAATCTCCATCACTGTAAATATTCCGATCATATCCTGTTGTGATTAAAACTTAAAATCCCACTGAGATCGGCAAGGCTTCTTGTATAGATCTCGCATGATTAAGTGGGATATAGATTGCATCAGCTTGCTCTTCTTGGCCTGCAGCATTTCTTATCATGAGTTCAAATAAGACATCCAATAATCCCGATGCCAGTAATTTAAAGGAACGTACGCAATCCGAGTTCTGATTTGGGGGGGCGGGGGTTATGTTACAGCTGCCAGGACATTTGGAAATATAATGCCTTTCTATGACTATTCAGAAGGAACTGTGGGATTTTTAATGCTGCTTTTTATGCGTCTTGGTTTTTATTGGCTGGAGTTTTAATGTTTTTGTTTTGATTTTGAATTGTTTCATTTTCTGAGCTGCCTCAAGCATGTCTCTGAAGAGGTGGCATGTAAAACGTTTTAAATAAATAAATAATAAAACATAAATAAATTACAACAGGCCCCCCCCCGTCATTTTAGTGCATCCCAGCATGCTGAAACCATGCATGTACCACAAATTTAAAAAAAAACCCTAGTTTTTGATAAGCAAAGCATCTACAGGAAAAAGTGATTTTAAAAGCCACACTCTACGTACACTGCTTCAGATTCCATGGACTGCAGCCTAGCTGCCTAATTTCTTCTGCACCATGAGCTCCTACAAAGTTCTCTGGAAATGTAAACAGTCTCTGAAAACACTGCCCTTACCAAAACTCTGGCTTCAGAACAACTTCACAGCACTGATCTTTTCTATGCTTACTCAGGAGTAAGACCAATTGGGCTCACAGCCAACACACGTACAAAAAGGACTGAAATCCTTGGCATACCATGTTTTGCAACATGAAGGACAAATGAAACTCCCTGTTGACTTTAAAGGATACAAGGATACGGAAAGCTTGACTGAGAGCCAAGAGATTCACAAGGTGAGCAACACAGGACAATTGTTATTACAAGCTACACAAAGCTCTATGCAAGTCTTCTTGCTGAACAGGATTTTTTTTTTAAATCACAAAAAGGGAAGTTGCTTTTAACAGGACAACTTTTTAAAGCGAAATACTGTTTTAGGCTTGGCAGTACCTCCTCAGGGCCAAGCTAGACATGATCCTGCGAGATCCATTAGCGGATCTGTTCAGGTTTTTGTTTTTTTAAAGGGAATTTTTTTAAAGCAGCCATGTAAACAACCAATTTAGACCAGGGTTGGGAAGGGGGCTGGATTTAACACTTCCGAGACAGAAAAATCAGATAGAAGCTCCGATGTCTGAACACATCTGGCTCTGCAGACTTGGCCCACTTACAAGAGATCAAAACCACTTATTACACCTTCTTTTGAGATGCCTTTTTTTTAGCTTTGTGTTTTAACTGTTTCCTTCCCTTGCAAAACACAGTTTTGCAGATTGAAACTGAACCTTCGTCCCGTATTATAAAACGCTGGACGGGAATACCCCCTGCCTTTTCCTCCTTTCCAAGGTTAATAACACTTGGGGGATGGTTTCAGTTGGCAATGCCACTCAATGTAGGAAGTGTTAATTACCACCGCCACCCAACACACTGTTGTTCTGATCTGAACTGGTAATTCCAAATGGGGAACACCAAAATAAAACAGGAGTCCAGTGACACGTTAAAAGATTAACAAAATGCATTCTACCATGAAGACTCAGCTTAGGCCAAATTTAAGGCACCCTTGGACTCCTGTTTTATTTTTATCTGAACTCAGCTCCATGTGGCCCCTCTTTTAACAAATGCTGGGAAGACTCATTCAAAGATAACACAGTATCACCTCTGGCTTGGCCCTTTGTAACAGCCTTCAGGATTGGAATGAATGGCCTTCATAAAAAATCAGCTTATATATACAACGAATGTTCTATGCTTCAAAGACAAGATTTAGATACAGAACAAACAAGGAAAGTCCTTATAAAAATAAAGTGCTTTTTTGGTCTCCAAACACATACTTGCCTATAAGATCCCATGGTGACCTTCCCGTTGAATATAACCAGTTCCATTCTTGACCCCAGTATCACGCTTTGCGTTGGAACATTTCAGATCTTTGGCTAAAAGCCATGTGATAGACACCCTCCCTTGATTTCCAACATTGCTGAATGTATGCTCATAGTCACACACCACAAGCATAGACCAAGGGATTCTACACTCCGTCCAACTCCCACTTCGAATATTTCAGTAAAAGACAGACAAAACTCACACATGTGCTTATGACAAAGTGCCCCTCTGGCCAGAGGCCAAACTCAGAGCAGCTCTTATACTGACCAACCTGATGAATCCTTAATAATGCCTCAAAAGGAACTTGTATTGGGTAAGAGATATCGAAGAGAAAGACACATATTAAGATACGAACCTATTTTGGTTAAGGCCACAACCACCGCAGTTTAATCAGTTGGATGAAATTGACTAAAACCATTTCTGATCAGCTGCAAGGTGTTCCTGAGATAGGAGATTCCCACAAAATCAATTTTTTAAATTAAAAAAACAGCACCCGGCAAATTGCTTCTGAAAAGAGGCATTCCCTGGGGGGGGGGGGGGGAGAGAACAGATAATGCTTCTTGTACCTTCTGCAGAGTATCATTTAAAGCAAAAGAGGTCTGTTCTTTCCATCTCTGGAAAGACTGCTCTTATGCAAATGTGTGGTGTGCGTGAAAGCCACACGTGGCAAATTACACTTGGGAAGAAGCATTCCCTCTTGTGTGAGAGAAAGAATGCCTCTTCTAATACAATGCCTGCTCCAAAGAAGGGCACTCATCACCTAAAAATATAATTTTTGGAACACTTTTTGTGATATGTAAATGTATGTGAATGAAACTCATACAATGAACCCACAAAGACGACATCCCTTCTATATATGGATAGTGTCACATATAAAGCTGCCTGCTTATATGCAGCTGCATCCGAGACTCCGGATCACTGTCTCAGACAGGATGCGTCCTCCTGTACCTATGGCCACTGTACATTCGGATGATTTTGGGTGCCTGCCACCATGTGTTCAGGAGATGGTCGGCCACCTTGTCTAAGGTGGGACCGTCGAAGTCTGCCAGCAGGTTGACAGGAGTTGCTTCCTTGAGAAACTTGGGGAGGCTCAGGGCTTCAGGGAGGCGGGTGTTGCCCAGGAAAACGTGCAGCAAGATGCGCTGGCGCAGGCTGTCCTGGAGGAACTGGACCAAGTCCTCCAGCCTCTCCACCAGAAACTGGTCCGCCCAGGTGTGCAAGGATCCTCGCAAGAGGAGGGAGAGAAGCGCAGTCTTGAGGACGTAGGAGGAGAGGACGCGGGCCCACTGCGAGGCCAGGGGCTGCTCCAAGGCGCGCCCTCCCAGGTCCCTCAGGCCCTTGAGGATCTGCAGGCACTTGAGGTGGCAGGAGTCGCCGGCGCCCTGCTCTTTCAGCCAGCCCAGCAGGCGCTGCTCCGGCTTGGAAACGTTGAGCGTCCAGAGGGAGGCCAGCTGGCCCGGGGCGGGCGGCTGGGCGGCGGGCAGGGCGGTGAGGAAGAGCGCCTCGCCCAAGGGGATGGCCGGGATGAGGCGCACGGCCAGCGAGAGGTGGCAGCAGACGTAGTCCGAGCGCGGGGCGACGTGCAAGGTGAGCGGGCGGCCGGGCCCGACGGCCAGGCTGACGCGGACGCGCTCCTGCAGGCGGGAGCGCACGGCGCCCAGGCAGCGCTGCACGTGGCCCTGGAACCAGCGCAGCACCAGCGCGGCCGACAGGCGGCGTCCGCCCTCGGCCGGCCGCTCCACGCACAGCGCCTCGCTCAGCCCGCCCGCCGCCGCCGCCGCCGCCACCTCCAGGGCGCAGGCGAAGGCGCCGCGAAGGCCCGCCGCCGCCGCCTCCCTCCGGCGCGGCTCCACGCGGAGCGCCAGGCGGGGCGGCAGGCGCAGCGGCACCAGCACGTCGAAGGCGTCCGGGCTGCGCACCTTGTGCTGCTCGTAGGCGCTGCCCACTTGCACGAAGTCCCCGCGCAGCGCCAGCCGGCCGGCCGCCTTGCCGGCGCGCACCACCTCGCCCACCACCAGGCTGACGTGCGCCTTGCTGTGGCCCAGCACGTGGGGCGAGAGGCGCAGCTGCCGCTCGTGGAACTCCTCCAGCGCCTCGCGCCGCCGCCGCCGCCCGCCGGGCCGGGCCGCCGCCGGGCTCCTTTCGCCCACGGGGCTCTCCGGGGCCCCGCGCCGCCCTCGGGCCCGGTAGCGCAGTGCCAGGCAGGCCAGCAGCGCCAGCAGCAGCAGCGCGCCTTTCAGCAGCAGCGCCGCCGGGGCGCCCTCCCCTGCCGGCCCGGCGCGCGTCCGCAGCGCTTGCAAGAGGCCCAGCAGCGCCGTGCAGCCGCAGGTCACCAGCGGCCAGAAGACGCGCAGGTTGAGGCTGTAGGCGGTCATGGCGGGGAGGCGCGGGCGGATGGGCGAGAGGGCCTCTGGGCGTGCGCAGAGTGCATGGCGCGGAGGGCGCCCGGCGAGTTCTGGGGCTGGCGCGGCGACCTCGCGTCCTAAAAGAGAATCTCTTCAGCTCAGGCTGTGCGGAAGCGAAGGGCCAGCCCCGCGTTGCCAACTTCCCGCCGTCGCCTCGGCCTGCTCCCGGTTGGACAGGAATCCGCGATGCTCCTCGGGCCTCTCCTGGCGCAAAGCCCCCGCGGCGCTCCTGGGCCGCTCCTGCGCTCCGATCTCGGTTTCTGTCCCCTTGTTGGGAGTTCCGCCGGCCGGGCGGGGGGCGGCTATCGGCGGCTCCTTCCTGCCCCTTCTCTCTCCTTTTCCCGGGCTGGACGGTCCCGGGACAAGCAAGCAAGCGCGCCCTCCGCCTTCTCCAAACTTGGACTGTGTCCCAAGGCGAGCGCGGCCGGCCCTTTCCCAGCCCCGTTACTTCAAAGTTCATGTGAAGCTTCCTCTTCCGAGCTGGGAGGAAGGGGGGAGAGAGGAACCGCCCGCGTCACTCACCCGCTGAGCTCAGAGGAAATGCCAAAGGCTGGGACGGGGTGGGGGCGCAGCGTGCAAACCGCACAGGCTTCCTTGGGGAGGCGGCACAGATGCGGCTCCGGGCCAGGAAAAAAGGGGGCGCGGAGGGAGGGAAACGTAAGTTTTCCAGGGAACGTTTAACGGGACAAGAAAGCAGAAATTATTCATTGACCAACATGGAAAAGGAAATGCAAATAAAGCGGGGGGGGGGGACTACACTTCATTTAGCACTCTCCCCCATGCAGCAGGAAAGGATGCCAAACCTTTGTGCATTTCCATAGAAGTTGCAATGGCTTTTAATTTCGTTACTTATAAGCGGTGGTGGAACTCAGTGGGTTGCCCTTGGAGAAAATGGTCACATGGCTGGTGGCCCCATCCCCTGATCTCCAGACAAGAGGGGAGTTTAGATGTGGGGTGGAGGGCAACCTCAACCTCAACTCCTCTCTGTCTGGAGATGGGGGGGGGTTCCACCGGCCATGTGACCATTTTCAAGAGGTTCCAGAACTCCATTCCACCACTTTCAAGCTGAAAAAAAGCCCTGCTTATAAGTTCTTTTTTCCATAAAGAACTGACGTGTTCTTGTTTAAACACACACACTGAACTGCGGATTCAGGCTTCCTTTGTGTTCGGATTCAGCAGTGCTCAAGTTCCCTTGGGTGGAAATCAGAGTGCCTTGAACCACGCGCAAAGTTCCTTTCTGGCAGGGCTGAGTTATCACATCTAGGTCCCCATAGTATATCATTAACAAAGTGCCACTGTAGCCCTGGCGGCAGCAGTAGGACACCTTTTAAATAGGATGTGCCAGAATGTCACAGAACATTGAACAAGTTTTCAAATGCCCCAGAACTTTATGAGGTTGGATGCTCAGTGCAAAATAAAACCTAGAGAAGGAAGAAATGGATCTCTCAGGGAAAGCCTCACGCCTGCAGATGAAGGTGGGGGCAGGCGTAATTCTGTAGCATTGGGTACAAGAACAGATTTAAAGATGCACCAAAATCTACTTGGGGGGGGGAAAAAGCAAAAACCAGCAATCCTCCTTTTGAGAATATAAAAGCCAGAGCTGTGAACCCAATCCCTCCCCAGTACCAATCTGAACATCTAGCCAAGAGTGGTCTTTAATGTGCTGAATTAAAACCCCTGTGAAGAGCTTTACAACACGCCACATCATGCAACATCCTATTGTTAGGTAACAGAGCATTGTCTTTCTCCACTTGAAGGATTTTTCTCCAGTTCTGGTGTGGCTGAATTTGCTGTTTCCCGAAATAGACAGCTGCAGGTTGCCATATTGGCACCCTAAAGCTTCTCCCTCAAACGGCAGAAAATACGGATTTTCATAAAGGTCAGAGCCTCGAGTCTGTTTGAATAGCCCTTTTTAATAGCTCACGCGCCTTCCATTGAGGCAATTGTGAGGCAGAGATTTGTACAATAAACTGATTCAAAATCTTTTGCTTGGTTGAAAAGGGCCCCCCAAAGTGACTGGAGGGCAGACTTCAGGGAAAATGCTATTTATTTTTCATATAAATAGTGTCAGGCCTATGGGTAGCAAACACCTTTTTCGAAGCATTCCTCTTCCCCTGTAGGAGGGAAAGCTGTTTCTGTGGAGAAGCTTATGTGTGGTACTTCACAACAGACAGTGCCCCGCCTTCAGAACAATTCTTTATTCACATGCAGATTTAACAAACCGATTAACAAATTAACTCACAGGATAACCAACTAAGATTTACTCAACTGAATATCAACCGAAATCTTTGCTCTGGTTTTTAGTCGGTAGTTGTAAAAATGTCTGTTCTTGTCTTTGGACGGAGATCTGTTGCCGGCTTAGGAATTCCTGGGGTGTTGTGGGTGGTCAGTGTCTCGTTGAAACGGGCAGGGCCCTCAGTCACAACCCTTGCAATAAATATACCAGCACAAAACCCTTCTGGTGTACAGATCTTGACATTAAAGGATCTCCGCTGGCAAATGTTGAGAAAACCCTTTCTCTGCCTGAACCCCTGGGCAGACCAGGTAATGCTGACCTTGAGAGACAAGCCTGATCTCGTCAGATCTCAGAAGCTAAGCAGGGTCAGCCTTGGCTAGTAATTAGATGAGAGAACTGCAAAGAAGACGAGACCTAAAGGCAGGCAATGGCCAGCCACCTCTGTTAGTCTTGTGCCTTGAAAATCCCAGCAGGAGTCGCCATAAGTCAGCTAGGACTTGACAGCACTCTCCACCACAGACCGATGGTCTACCTTGCTATCACGTAGCTTCATACGTCCAGTTTCATCATGGCTGTATTCTGTGCCAGCCAAGGCTGCACATGTATAAATAATGACAGTTTTATCCTGAAGACCCGGGCTTTTTTTCAGCTGGAACGTGGTGGAACGGAGTTCCGGCACCTCTTGAAAATGGTCACATGGCCGGTGGCCCCGCCCCCTGATCTCCAGACAGAGGGGAGTTTAGATTACGTTCTGTGCCACGGCGTGGAGGGCAATCTAGACTCTGTCTGGAGATCAGGGGGCAGGGCCACCGGCTGTGTGACTATTTTTGCCGAGGGCGATTTAAACTTTAAAAAACTCCCCCCTTGTTCCGGCTGACCCAAAGTGATGTCACTGTGTGGTCCTGAGTTCCACCATCTCTTTTCCCAGAAAAAAAGCCCTGCTGAAGACGCTTTACTCCCCCCACCCCCCAAACCCAGTGGAAAGCTCTAAAACACCATCTCAGCCCTCGCAACATAAGGACGTTTTTGCACATGCCTTGAAAATCGCTTTAATTATCACCTCGGGCTTCACCGCTATTTGCGTTTCCTTGGTTGACAAGTGAAAACTTCTCCTGCTTTTAAGTTCCTTCTGGCTCTTCCTCAAACAGCAGTGGGAAATGATGTACACACACATTTGTCACTTGCACGCACTTGCCTAGACTCAAATGTCTACAGTTTTATGCCAGTAAAGTTAGATGGAAGACCGGTAACCTAGCTGGAGCACACCTGTTCTCAGGTGACACCAAAAATGCATGAATGTTGAAATGGGATTGGAACCACAGTGGCGCTAAACCGTTTAGAACTTTTTGTGCCTGCCAGAAATGCGAAGATCCTTTCATACCACTGAGATACATCCATCTCAGCAGATCCGGGCTGCTGTTTCTGAACAGTGGTTCATGGTAAAAAAAAAACCCCATAACTGAACACATAGCAGCAGATTAACTTGGAGGTTAGCAGACCCCCTATAGCTTTGTTGAAGCTAACTTGCTAACAAAACGGCCTGTAGAACAGAAGAGGCAGTCTACAAATAGCATCCAACTACATGCTGGTTTCCCTCTTCATTCGAGAAATACAAAAATACGCCGTTGGTAATTATCCTCTCCATGCATAAATACTGCTTCAGAAGCAGCATGCCTTGCTTTTGGGGAGCGTCGGTCCGGAAGGTCACCTTCCTCTGCTGCCTAGCAAGACATTAACTGTTTGCCCTGGACAAACAGTACCATACAGACTAATCCCTTAACCAAGAAGAAGGACAACCAACAATCTGCTTATCATCATCGCTTCCCCACCTCACAAGAATGTTTCCAGTTGTATGTTGTCCTGCGGATCGCCCCAAGGACAGCAAAACAGTGAAGCCCAAGGAAGCAACTTACGTGGCACACATCCCATTATCGTCTCTATAACTGTGCTATTCTTTGATACGTCTTGTTCTCTGGGATAAGGAAGGCTTGAGAAATCAGAGTAGCCCTGGAGGATTCAGTGAAGCCGATCTATGCAGGACACGGTGTGTTCTATGAACAGAACTTCTAGCATTCTTTCTCTAAAAATCATGCTCAGCCCTCCAACCCCCAATTCGGGTTGCACATGTTACAGTGAACACACATATAAACTACATGTATGTGTGTCCACCTATTTGTAAGAAAGAGCCAACGGATGTTCACTTTACAAATGAAACCAGGGACAAGCGCTTAGATAGATGTGGGAGTTTCAAACGCACATACATGTGTTGAATTCAACATGAAAATTACTCAATGCACATATAAAGAAAATCGAGAGTATGCTGTACATGGAATGTAGTGTGTTCTCTGTAACTTGTAAACAGGGCAACTATGGAGTAAGAGAAGGGGATTTAAGCCTTCCATGCTGTTTTCCTGATATTTATTATTTTTTATTTACTTCATCTGTACCCTGCCTTTCTCCCCACTGGAGAGCCAAAGCAGCTTACATCATTCTTCTCTCCATTTTATCCTCCCAACAACCTTGTGAGGTAGGTTAGGCTGAACATGTATAACTGATTTGAGGCCACCCAGCGAGCTTCCATGGCCGAGAGGCAACTGAAATATGAAATAGCCCGGGTTATATTGCAGGTGTCTTGAGCTAGGGTGTTTTAGGTCCGTTGTCTTCAGTCTTTCCAGACCCAGGACCCACTGGGCATGAGACCCACTGAGTGGCATGGATGTGATACAAAGTCATGTGACATTAGAGTCATTGGAGGGCAGGGGGGCAAATCCCAAATGGCCCCATGAGGATTGAATCTGCTTCAGGATTGCAGAATGTTGACAGCAACTGAGAAGCAAGGCCTGCTGCAGAAGAATGGGCAGGAGAGAGATTTCCAAATTATTCCCCCATCCTGCGATTCATGATAGGCCTCTAATGTAATGGCATTGAACTGACTCCAAAACTGTCCTCAAGACAATAATTAAAGCAGGCGTTTCTGCAAAGATTAAATGTTGTTTCTCCTGCAGCTACCAGGAGACAGACGCATCATCTGCGCATTGTAAGCAGAGAGATAACGGTGCATAATTTGTGCAAAACATATGCTGCTTTTGCTGGGGTTTGCAAAGCCACAACAGCTTCCCACACGCCCAGCAGCACACAAGTAGCTGGGGGGTTGTGGGTGATATCAAAGGAGCACTCGAGGAAGTTGGTGCGGACGGCCCTGCAGGAGGTAATTCCCTGGCTAGTCCTTCCATTTGCCTTGGGTAAGGGCATACCTTTATCTGTAATGAAAACACTTAACATTTATACAGTGCTTTGGAGGGTTTGGCACACTTTGCAAGCATTATTCTGGTAGTCCTTAACAACCACTCAGTAAGGTAGGCCAGTAATTATTCCCATACTGCAGACAGGAGGGGTCTGAGGCTGGAGAATATTGGTTTGCTGAGTGCCACCTAGTGGCGACAGTGAGATTTATTGTCTTTCCAGATCCCAGATTGATGATCAAATTGCATATGAGGCAGGAATCCTGTAACTGGAACTCCAGATCTACTATGATCCTGAAAAAATAGCTTTGGGGGGGTGAGGCTGTATAGATTGGAGACGCAGCTCTGGTAAAGGAGAGGCCTCTCCCTCCCCCACCCACCCCAACTGAAAACGCTCCTTTTAAGCTTCTTGGTGTCCAGCCCGATCCTGAAGCACAGAGCAGGAGGGATTGCAGTTTGGCCACAAGCAGCTGTCAATCAGGCGGAAGGAGCAGCTGCGGAGGGGCGGTTTGGAGGACTGGCCCACTTCCTGAAGGCTCCTCCCCCAGCACTGCAAGGCTCGTGGCAGAGGAACCCCTTTCACTTGAATTTCTGTCCAGTAACTGTGGAGAAAAAAGCACAAAGAGAGAGGATTGACTGACAGATCTGAGGACCAAACTGGACATCACGTTGGGGTCCCATGACTGAATTTCCTGACGTGATTGGCCTTCCTCCTCCCCTCACACCCAGTAAAAGTTAAGAGAAATTACACCAAGGATCCCCAACCCTTTTGAGCCTGTAGGGTGGGCTAGGATTGCCAACCTCCAGGTGGAGCCTGGAATTAGTCTCCAGACTAGAGAGATCAGTTCCCCTGGAGAAAATGCTGCTTTGGAGGGTGGACTCTATGGCATTATATCTCTGAGGTTCCTCTCCGCCCCAAACTCTGCCGTCCCCAGGCTCCACCCCCAAATATCCAGGAACTTCCCATCCCAAAGTTGGCACCCCTATTGTGGGTACAACCACAGAGCATTGTGTGATGGAAGCAATGCTATACCGAAAGACGTCCTTCTGATAATGACAGAGATTTCCTTGGCCCCGGGGCGGGGAGGGAGGCTGGTACCCTCTCAGCTCTCACCTAAGCCACCCAGGAGCATCCCTCGAAGAAGTGCCAAGAAATAACACAAAGGGCCAAGCTACAAGTGACGAATGACACTTGAGCAGCAAGTGAACAGACTCACATGTATTCCTCTCTGTTTACTTGCACTCCACTTGCACTCCACTCAATTGAGTGGAGTACAAGTGAACAGGGAGGAATGCATGTGAGCCTGTTCACTTGCTGCTCAAGTGTCATTCGTCACTTGTAGCTTGGCCCATAGTCAAATGATTCATGGGTATCTAATGTTCTAGGAACTGACACTTGGCAGCAGAAAGCTGGCTCATGAATTAGGGGTGGGGCTGTCCCTCAAGGTGGCAGAACATCTGCTTTGCATGAAGAAGGACCCAGGTCCAATTCTCGGAAATTCCCTATTGTTAAAACGATCAGGTGGTAGGTGATGTTGAGAAAGCCTCAACAGCCTTTGCCAAGAAGTGCAGGCAATTCTGACCCTGCTAGAGCAATGATCTGACTCGGTAGAAGGCAGCTGGGGGTGTGCGTTTATACTCACCTTTTCGTTACCAACGTATGAGCAAGACAGGAGGGCGCAAACACCGCACTGCAGGAAAGAGGAAAGCACGGCATTGCTGTCACCTGCTTTTACCCAACATATGATACAGCAGTTTTCAACAGAGCCAGGGCTACCCATTCAAAGAAAGCAAAACACCTCCTTGAGGAAGAAGAAGCCTGGGCCTTTTCCGTTTAGAGAAGAAGGGTTGCATCAGTGCTTAGTTCTCATGGCCCCTTCTTACATGCCCAGGATAATGCTGATCACCACCTTGGGGTCAGGTAGCCATTTTCACCAGGCCAGTTCAGCTAGGGATCTTGATGGTATTTTGCCATCTTCTGGGCGTGGAGCAAGGGTCACTGGATATGTGAGGGAGGTGGTTGTGATTTTCCTGCATCATGCAGGGGGTTGGACTAGATGACCATAGATGTCCCTTCCAGCCCTATGATTCTATGATTCTAAGAGCTAGCTAAGGGGGACATGGAAGAGTTTCATAAACTTATGAAAGAGGCAGTGGAAAAGGGCAGTGAGAACTTTTTCTTCTTCTCCCGTAATACTGAGGCACTCACAATGAAGTCAATGAGAGGTGGGGGTAGATTCAAGGAGGCAAGAAGCAGCACTTTTTCGCTAATGGAACTCACTGACACCAAGATGGTCAGATGGCTACTAGCTTAGACTGCTTTTCAAGGGGACTGCACAGGAGGGGCCTATCCAAGCTATGAGCCATGATGGTAGAATGGAGCCTCCATGTTTGGAGGCAGTATACCATTGAAGATTGGTTGCTAGGGACCCACAACAGTCAAAAGACCTTCATTTTCATGTCCCCTTGTAGGCCTCTCATCTGGCCACTGTTTGAAATGGGATGCTGAACTAGATGGACTGCTGATCTGACCTACCAAGGTTGCTCTGATGTCCTTAAAGTGGGCAGAAATCTTTCCTAATCCTCATTCTTCAACAGCCGGTTTCAGTGCTTGAACCCAGAAGGCCTTTCTCTGCAAACACTCTTGCCCCTCTCCAGTATTTAACTTTAGCATCAGGAGTACTTACGGGATGTCGTGCAAGGTGCTCTTCAGGTCCCTTCCAAGGTTCTGAATATAACTCCACTGATTTTCCAAGACGCTCGTGCTCCTGAGGCGGACGTTTTCCAATTTCAGTTGTTCCTCATCAAACAGCCACTGAACCACAAATACTGGAGCTGCAAGGAGAATGAAGAAGGACCCCGGCTGGAGACAAAGGAATGATTCTATAGCATAGGCTGACCTCAAAGAAACAGCTCTTACTAGGGTTGCCAGGTTGTGACCCAGAGATGTCTTTTTACCTTTCGTTTTCTCACTGGAGTAGGAGATGTCTCCATGGGGCCTTCTTCCTGGTCTCTGTGTTAATGTCTCCCCCAAAGGGCAGAAGATTTTGCGGGGGGTGGGAATAAATGACAGGACTGAACAGAAATTGGGTGGGAGGGGCAGGGATAGCAACTGCTTCCCACTAAAGGAAGATTTCTCTGGATTGCAAACTGCTAGGCCTATGTTCTAGAGCCATCAGATCCCTTCTGGACCTTTCTGAAAGTGGAGTGAGTGCCACAACAAAATGGCTGCCATGCAAGGATGGGGCCAAATACAAAATGGCTGCCACCGGTGATTAACTGACTGGTTGCTTTGCAAAACAGGTGCTGTTGGGTTCTACATTCCCCCAAAAGGGAAGGGTTTGCTCCCTGTGAAATCAAAAGGAGAGGTTGCCAAGCTAGCAATATAAGGAAGACCTTAAGGTTGCCAGAGATATAGGGAAGGCCATGTCTGTGGTCAAGCTGAGGGCACATGGCTGTGATGCACCTGCCCAGAATGAGCCTGTCAATGTGATAGTCTACTGGTAGGGTGTGACCTGAATCATCCTTTATTCCCCCCATGCTTTTAGATCTTAACCCGTAGAAGCAAGCAGGTGCCAGTGAACTGGTGGCAGGCAACCCCCTATACCAACGACTCTATGAGGGGTGAACAATAGTCGCTTGGTTAAGGTTGCTCTGCTGTCTGCTTTGCCCTCATTTGATAGCACCGTAGGAACGAGGCCCTGTGATGCAGTGTGAAACCAGCCTTACTTTTCAAGGATGAATACAACTTATATCCCAGGAAGCATTGCCATTCCTCGCCTCGTTTGAACTGCTGCTTGCATTTTTCCGGAAGGATTCCACTCCACATTCTAGAGGGGGGAAAGGCAAGAAAACGTAACCATTGAGGCAATGTTGGGAATTTCTCACGTGGGAGCTCTGAAAGCTCCTGCTTTGCGTGGGCTGTTTTCCGGACAGTGTCTGGAGCTCCCATCTCAGAGGGGCACCAAAGCTGTTTGATGTGAAGTGGGAGCTTTGGTGACATTTGGACGTGACGCAGAACAGAAGCCCAACTGACTGTTACACTCTGCCACAAAATATTCGGCAATGGAGTGTTCTGAACTTGCAGCAATGCCGTTTAATAAACACACTTGAGTTCCCCTCTCTTAAGGGTGTGGGAATTCCAGTGTCAGGTCAGCAAACAAAAGCATACCGGATCCCTTTCTTGAGAGCCTCCACCGGAGAGCAAGCGAAAGCATCTGAACAGCCAGGTGCTCTTGGCCGTTTGGTGTCTACCAGGAACCAGCCAGAATCAACAAGCCCCTGGACTTGAAGGGCTTCTGCTTCAAGCGCCTCTAAGAGGGCTGCCACCCGATCAATGTTCAACAGCACTCCTGTGGCACCAGCACTGAAAAGGAAAACGCACCATGGCAGGACCCATATATTCCACACTGAACCTTTGACTCCGCGAAAAAGCCGTATCGATCTACCAATGGATGTTTTTCTCATCTCCGATGTGATTCCTCCCCCATTTTATCCCCACACAGGGCTTTTTTTCTGGGAAAAGAGGGGGTGGAACTCAGTGGGTTTCCCTTGGAGAAGATGGTCTCATGGCTGGTGGCCCCGCCCCCTGATCTCCAGACAGAGGGGAGTTGAGATTGCCCACCACGCCGCTCCAGCGGCGCGGAGGGCAATCTCAACTCCCCTCTGCCTGGAGATCAGGGGGCGGGGCCACCAGCCATGTGACCATTTTCAAGAGGTGCCGGAACTCCATTCCACTGCGTTCCAGCTGAAAAAAAGCCCTGTCCCCACACTAGAACCCTTTGAGGTAGGTGCAGCTTAGAGAGGCAGCAACATTCCGAGTTCTCAGACTCTGCCACTGGAGAGCCTTTTGACTGGAGGTGTCAGAGGTTGAAACTGGGCCCTAACAACAACAACAACATTCGATTTATATACCACCCTTCAGGATGACTTAACACCCACTCAGAGCAGTTTACAAAGTATGTTGTTATTATCCCCACAACAACAATCACCCTGTGAGGTGGGTGGGGCTGAGAGAGCTAGAAGCTGTGACTCACCCAAGGTCACCCAGCTGGCTTCAAGTGGAGGAGTGGAGAATCGAACCTGGTTCTCCAGATTAGAGTCCTGCACTCTTAACCACTACACCCTACTGCATACAAAGCTGATGCTCCGCCATTGAACAAAAACTCTGCCATTCGGGAGGTGGAAGCGTACCCCCAATTTAAATAGATTTCGCTCTTCCATTCACAGAAACTTCTGGCTTACCTTGACCCAGCAAGCAACAGCACCTTTGCTTGTTTCATTCCTTTGGGGACGAGGTCCTTTATTACTTCCTGGATAATCAAAGAGCCCATGAAAGCATAAGGCACTAGAAGAAAGAGGGCAAGTTTGACAATGACCTGAGATGAAAAGGGGCAAGAAGGAAACTGGAAAACAATGTATACCTTGTCGTGATTTGGGCAGAGTTCCGATCCAAATATCACTGGAGCAATAAGGCACAAACCTAAAAAGAAGCAGCAACATCATGCCATTAAAGCAATTCAGCATTATAATCAGCAATGCAGTGAGTAAAAAAAAATGCCATGACATTTTTGAGTTGCTTTCAATGGCCTCCCAACACCTCTGCTATTAACATTTTTAAAAAATATATATCCTGCTTTTTTGCACCACTAGTCCACACTATATACAATATAAAAAACTATGAAGAGGATAACCTAGAACAAAATAACCAGCCAGGTCAAGAAGAAAAAACAACAACTATCACCCTGAGCAAATCTCAAGGCCCAGATCAGGAGAAACCCCAGAATATCCAGTCAAACAAGAAACCTAAAAAGTATTAACACCCAGTGCCTACTGGAAAGAACTGTGTTGGAAATTGCACAGCCCCAGGGCCACCAGCAAGGAAGCTCTGCCCCATGTAGCCATCCACTGGACTTCTGATAGCGGAAGCATATGGAGCAGAAGATCTCTGTATGCAGGTAGAAGAAAAAGATACGTCTTTTAACAGGACTTTTTTTTTTCTGGGAAGAGGTGGTGGAACTCAGTGGGTTGCCCTCGGAGAAAATGGTCACATGGCTGGTGGCCCCGCCCCCTGATCTCCAGACAGAGGGGAGTTTAGATTGCCCTACGTGCCGCTCAGTGGTGCGGAGGGCAATCTCAACTCCCCTCTGTCTGGAGATCAGGGGGCGGGGCCACCAGCCATGTGACCATTTTCAAGAGGTTCCAGAACTCTGTTCCACCGCGTTCCAGCTGAAAAAAAGCCCTGGTCTTTAACGTCCCCTGCCTTTGGTCCCTGACAATTGAGGAATAGAAGAAACGTCTTACACTGCATTTGCACTCCACCAGTAAGGATTCTCTTCCACGTGAGCTGACAAAATGCCTGTTCCTAGGATAGCAAGCAGAGAA
Organism: Eublepharis macularius; assembly: GCF_028583425.1. Classification (NCBI taxonomy): domain Eukaryota; kingdom Metazoa; phylum Chordata; class Lepidosauria; order Squamata; family Eublepharidae; genus Eublepharis; species Eublepharis macularius. The sequence goes on from NC_072801.1 coordinate 19,454,255, forward strand.
ATAAGACAGCAATGGAGTACAGTCCAACAGCTAAATTCCAGCTTTCTCTCTCAACCCTCAGTACCTTTTCTTGTTTGAGGCCATTCCGATGAACTTGTCAAGCGACGAGTATTTTTGTGTCTGCCGTCACAAGTTTCTGTGTTGTAACAGCACCAACCACCTGACAAAGGATGAAAAAGATGGTCAGGAATCGTTGCATACAACTGCCTCAACACACTCTTGAGGTTACATTTCAGAGGGGGGATCTGTTTCTCTCCTTGGATTCCTAATTTTTTTAATTAAAAAAACCTTGGGCCAAGCAGAACTTTGGTGCCAAAAAAAAGAGGCCAAGGAGCATTTACTGGGAAATGGGTGCATTTTGTTCATTAATTCACGGGTCACCGCCTGAAAACAAACCATGGACTTTTGCACGTGTGTTTTAATAAGAGCTGCCTTTCCATATGCATACCAATTCTGCAATCCTTTTGAGTCCAAAAATGCCTTTGGGATGCTTTTCCAAAGAATAAACAATTGGTCTGTGCAATGGAGGCAAGCAGCACCATCATCTTAATTCAACATCCTTAAAAAAGCTAACTAGTACTTAAGTAATAATATCATTGATTTTTCATCAAGAAATTTCTTGATGTAGAAAAGACTGCTACGGATATGGGTCAGTGGGACTCTGAGGACGAGACCCCACAAGATTCCAAGCTGGCTTTGGGCCTGATCTGAGGAACTGACCTCTGCAGGATACACAGTGGAAGAGAAACCTACCCGATGGGTCATTCAATTAAATGTATACGAGCTTGCAGCTAGGAGCTGGGTCTAGGCACTCAGAGCCAAGCTACAAGTGATGCCTGACACAGGTTGGACACTTGTCAGCTTCCCTCAAATGTTGATGGGAAATGTAGGCGTTCTGGTTTTACAGCTTGGCTCTCCATTACAGCTGCAAGACCAGGACGCCTACATTTCCCATCAAAACTTGAGGGAAGCTGACAAGTGTCCAACCTGTGTCAGGCACCACTTGTAGCTTGGCTCTCACTTCTTCGCTTGCTCCTGCCTGTTTGCACTGGGAGCTGTCCCAGGTTCTGCCCCACCCCACCCAGCCGAGCCACAGCTACCTGGAACATGAATACCTGCTGCGATCATGACACAGGTTGGCCTGCTGCAGGGCTTGTGGGATAGGATAAGGACTAAAATGCTGGGTGTAGATATGGGAAATCCAGACTGAAATGCCCCGCTAGGCGGGAAGTTCCTTAAATTACTTTGGACAAATCTCTGTCCCTGCAGCTGAATGTACCTTGCAGGATTGTTGTGATGCTAAAATGATGTCCTGAACTCCAGGAAACTATGTATACCCCCCTCCCCCAGCCTCTCCATATAAGTACTGGTGAGGCAGCTTCTAACCATAAGAATTCTTTTTAAAACACAGAAATAAAGCAATTAAACAAGATACAAACAATAACGAATAGGATAAAATGCATATGTAGATAAAAACAGCAGCAAAACTGGGGTGGGGGCGGAAAGTGCTCAGCGAGTGGACTAAGGGTTACGCCATCTTAACCCAGACTTACGCCAGCATAACCCCCCTATGATGTGTCCAGCTGTGGTGCTACCCTGTTGATGCCCGGCCACAGCAGCTGGGCACAGATGCGAGTGCGACACAAGCCCCTGCACTGGCAGCCAGGGGGGTGGTCCAGGAGGTGGGGCTCGAGTTAGTCATCTCCCTAAGCCATCCTGGTCCTGGGAACACCCCCTGCAGCAGCAGAAAGTTACGCTGCAAAAAACGGTGGTATAGGCCACAGGCACCCATTTTACGGGAAAAACTCACTTGCTCCCCCAATGTTTTGCCTCACCCAAGTGGCTCAGCAGATCACAGGAGTGAGCACAGCGCTCTCAGTGGCAGCCGCACCACAGCTTCCCAGGCTCGGGCGCCAGCCTGGCTTGCTCAAAAAGGCCCTTAGAGAGTGATCGAGTGGCACCAGTGTTGTGCTGACATGCGGGCACATGTGCCGGGTTAGCCCTTTAAATTAGGATGCCCATAAATCATGAGATTAAAAACAAGACAATATGATCAAACCAGTAATGAAAGTTCACCGGGGGCAAGGGCGATCTGAAAAGCCTTGAAGAATAAAAGTATCTTTGCTCGGCATCTGAAAGCCTGTATGTTTGGTGCTAGAGGAATTTCTGCTGGTAGGGCATTCTGGAATTTGGGTGCCTCTACAAAAAAGGCCCTGTTTGGGTCACTTACCTCCACAATCTCACAGAGCAGGTTCTCTGGAGAAAATGTTAACTGCTGGGCAGGCTTGTACGTGATCAAAGTGAGAAACAAAATTGACAGCTTTGGCTTATTTCTGATGAGAGGCAATTTTTCCTCTTACCTACCTTCTAAGAAGATAATCCACCTCTTGCTGTTTCTCTGCTCCCTTATGTAATATCTGCAATGAAAGAGAAGAGAGTATTAAATATTACATTTCTTTCCTTCTAATACTAATTCATACTTCTTTAAGAAGGGGCTCACAAGGGCTTGTGCGGGAGGGCAAATCTCATGCATGCTCTTCCCTTCCCTTCCCTACCTTATCTTCACCGCCTGCCGCACATTGCTTTAATGCAACTCCAGATGCTGGTCAAATCCCACCCACCCCACAGTCTGTGCATGCCCAGACATCTCAATATTTTTGAGAATTGCCTCCTAATTTTATTTTATTTTTTGCAACAACTTGGATTTCCCCCCCTGTCCAGGTAGAGGTTTTCCCAAGTTTGCAGAACCCAAATTGTAATTGTGGCTGGCCCATTGTGTAGCTTTTTAAAAAATTGGCACATGCACCAGCCCTTGTCTATGAGATATAAGGATATGCTGAAAGGCATCTTACCCGGCTGTTGTCCCATCGTTGCAGGTGACCTTGGTGTTCTTCAGAAAGGTAAGCTTCATGTCATTGGAGGGCTTCGAGTTGACCGAAGCATTCCTCGCTAGCGGCCCTGCATTTTCCCCACTAGGAGGCACTATCTGGTGTGTGACTTCCTCTGCAGCAGCAGGCTGCACAATGGGTGGATGACTACCCTTTTGATTCCGAGCAGGAGTCTTGATGTTAAGTTTGGGGTTGCGTTTGCTTTGAGATGAAGCTTGCCCTAGTAACAGCAGGGCCAGTAGCAGCCCCTTGAAAATCTGTAGCGCCGTCATCCGTGAGCTGAAAAGCTAGAAGAATGAACCAGACATCTGACAGGGAGGAGAGAATTACAGTACTGGGGGTTTATTTAGGAAGAGGGAGATAGTTTAGGAAGAGCCTAACACTCCACAGAGCAGTTGGTTCATTCATTTATTAAAATATCTACACCCCATCTTTCCTTTTGGCTCAACTTCAACATCTTCCTCCAGTTTAAGGAGTCTTCCGCCAATTTCAGGGGATCTTCCATTGCAGGAAGAACCACTGAAGCTGGGAGGAGGACAGGATGGCTGGATCCACCGCAATGATTTAAGCTTGCAGAAACGTAGAAACATGCATGAGAGCATCAGACTGACACATTACCCATTATCATGGCGTTTTTCTGGGAAAAGAGGTGGTGGAACTCAGTGGGTGGCCAGCACAGCGGGCAGCTCTTGGCTGGAGGTGGTGCCCCTGGTACCACATGTGCATGCGCAAAGTGCACGCATACTTTTTAAAAGTTTAAATCACCCTTGGTGAAAATGGTCACACGGCTGGTGGCCCCGCCCCCTGATCTCCAGACAGAGGGGAGTTTAGATTGCCAGGGGGCGGGGCCACCAGCCATGTGACCATTTTCAAGAGGTTCCGGAACTCCGTTCCACAGCGTTCCAGCTGAAAAAAAGCCCTGCCCATTATGAGATCGCTGGGCTCTTGTTGCGAGATTCTTCTAAGTCGTTTTTATTTATTTCTATTTTAGATATTTATACGCCACTTTCCTTCCCCAAGGGACCCTGCAGTGGCTGACAACATTGTTCCCCCCTCTCCATTTTATCTTCACAACTACCACCCTGGGAGGCAGCTTTGTCTGAGACAGACTGGCCCAAGGTTACCCAGCAAGCTTCCATGGCAGAGCAGGGGTTCCAATCCGGATCTTCCACTGTCCAATAAAATATTGCATGCAAATTATTTGTCCCCTCTTGGGACAAGCAAAAACATTGATGGAAGAATGGCTCGCTGCAGACATTTTCAAAACATCTGTGCAAACTGCTTGATAGGAGTTACTCAAGTGGGGGCTTGCAACAATCCATGGGGGATGGGAAATTGGGCCCCAGAGGCATCACTGAACCCAGATTTCTCTTGTGACCGTTTTGGTGGCAAAAAGGCACATGCACACCCATCACTGCCAAAAAATTAGGGAATTCGGGAATTCCCTAATTAGGGAATACAATTAGGGAATTGGGCTGTGTATTCTCTGAGGCGGATTCTCTCTGTGCGGATCCTTCTGTGTCTTTGCTCCCACAGTGACCTTGCTCAGTGTCTCTCCAAGGACCCCCAGGATTGTCTCATTCGTTTTCCTTCTGGGTGTTCCTCCCTTCACTTTTTTATAACAATAAAGCAAAAAAACAATAACATTCAATTTATATGCCACCCTTCAGGACAACTTAATGCCCACTCAGAGCAGTTTACAAAGTATGTCATTATTATCCCCACAAAAAAACACCCTGTGAGGTGGGTGGGGCTGAGAGAGCTCTGAGAAAGCTGTGACTTGCCCAAGGTCACCCAGCTGGCTTCAAGTGGAGGAGCCAGGAATCAAACCCGGCTCCCCAGATTAGAGTTCCACACTCTTAACCACTACACCAAACTGGCTCTCTTTATACTACCTTAGCATAATTTTAACATTTTGGGTGCCATAAAAATAAAGTAAAACATAATGTTGAAAATACATACATTAATTGGGAAAATTTGACGCAGGGACACAGAAAATGGTGTGGGAATGAAGGCTTGAGAACAGTTCCACTGGCACAAAGGAGAAACGTTACTGGGCTGTTTTCCCCCCACATCGAAACAGTGGTGCTGCAGAATTCAGTAGCTGTCCAGTGTGCAGCTCTGGCCAAGTCTGCTATGGAAGTTCACCGGGTGACCTTTGGACAGTCATTCTAGCAGTCTAGCCTACTTCACAGGGTTGTTGTTGTGAGGATAAAACCGAGAATGATGTTACAAGCTACTCCTCCATCAGGGAGAAAAGTGGGGTACAAATAAATAAATGCCACCGAGAAATAATTCAGCACTGTAAGCCCCTGCTAAATATTTAAGAGGACATATTGAGCAAAACTTTAGGTTAGCTCACTGCAAATGCAGCGTTGTTTTTCCCCCTACAGCCCGGCTGCATAGAATGCACACTAAGGAATTAAAGAAAACAGCTTTTACCTTGAGTAAGGGTGGAAGAGGCATCAACCGAGCAGGACCAAGAAGCATCACCTACCAAAGAGAAGATGAACCCAGGGAAAGAAAAAGCTGTCTATTTGAAAACAAGCTGGCATATTTTTCAAATAGCACTTGAGTGACTCATGAGTCCCTAAAGGGACTTATGAGTCCCAGTGTCCTCCACCTTCCTTTCGTCAACGAAATGCCATCCGTCAAAAGGACATTGTTGGCAATTGCGGAGATGCTTCACGCAGACATAGTGCAAGACATTTGTCTCTTGAAGCTAACAGTCAGTTACAACGGAGCTACTCCGGTCTAGGCGTATCGGTTTCAATGAGCTTAGCTGACTTTTCACAGGATCACACAAACTTACAAATCTTTCAGCTTGGAAGCGAACCTCAGGCAGGATGTCATAATAACAACAATAATACTCAGCATTTAAGAGTTTTCAGTATGCAAGATGTATTTCACACATTGTCTGGCTGCAGTCTTCACAGACACTCTGTACGGTAGGCCAGTATTTTTTCTCCATGCTTCATCTGCGTTGCCGACGACTCACTTCTTATTCCTGCGCATGTGCAGTACACGGGGATAAGAAGTGAGTGGGGGCAAAACGGTTTGCCTCCCCACCGCCTCCTCAGGGCCTCGAGCCCGGAAAGGCCCAGTGCAGTAGCAGGAAGTGCATGGGGATAAGAAACGAGTCGTCAGCATCATGGTTTACCTCCCCACCGCCTTCTGGGGACCTCCAGAGGCCTGGGAAGGCCCAACGTGGCAACAGGAGGGGCAGGAAGACCCAGTGCTGCAGCGCCAAGCCTTCTTGCTGCCAAGAAGCCCACCGATGCCTGCCGCCAAAGAGCCTGCCGCTGAAGAGCCCACTGCTGCCAAAGAGCCCGCTTCCCCCCCCCCTCGCGCTGCTCCCCTGCTGCAGAGGAGCCCACCACTGAAGATCCTGCTGCAGGGCAGCTTGGCCCGGTGCCCGCTGCTAGAGCCCGTTGTATTATGACGCAACAGGCTCTGGTACTAGAAGAGCATATTCTCCATAAGTCATTTTAAAATCTTTTGCTTTTTCCTTTGGTTTACAAAGCCGTATTTTTCAATTCACCTGGGAAATCCCCTTAGTATGTACAGACCCCTCCCTTGCCCGTAGGTGGCCCTGTTGCGTGGCTTTTGTGATCTGCATGGGCTTGCCAGTTTATTAGACACCGTGATAGTGATCAATATGTGGAGGGAAAATGTTACCTTTTGTGCTCTTCTGTGCTACAGAAAATGCTCCCTAAAATGTCAGTGCTCTGAATCTCTTCCATCATGTAAAAAGCATGTCTACCTTTAGCTATGAACTCAGAGTTATGCTGTTCTAGAAATCTAATACAAATCTCCAGAATTCCTCTTTTCCGGTCACTCCAATGGCATTTTTACAACCTTTGCAGACAGACAACACGTCAACCTCAGCTACTTGCACATTACGCAATGGCAGCAAATGAACGAATGTTCTTGGCAGACGATGCTGTCAATCCGGCAGGGGCCATTTTGATTGTTGTTGGGGAAAGACACCATCCTCTCCTCGTCCTGTTTCTATACAGAGCATTCATTTGAAACGAACCAATCACGCAACAGATGGGAGAAGCGATATGTAGGTCTGCAGTCACACTTTCGACGGGATCTAGATTTCATTTACTCACTATACATTTGCAAAAGTGCTTAGGAACGCTGTGAAGATCAAGGCACCTTATGAACATCCCAGGTGCTACAAATAAATCCCATCAGATTGCTTTGACTTCTTTTCAGGATGATAAACAAAAATAGGGTAAGTTCATGTGCATTTTCCGCGGCTGTAATAAGTTGCACTTGCTACATTTTCTCAGCCTCAAGGAGAAAAGGGGGGCATAAACTCTAAATAATCTGTGTACCGTGTACATGTTCATACACTCCCACGTATGCAGGGTCATTCTCAGCACCAATCTGGATTACTCTCAGTTTGCAGGAAATATTGTCCAACCAGGCAATTCTAAATACACAACCTTGTAAGTCCCATTGATTTAAACGGATTTAGAAGGGCATAAGTTTGCTTCGGATTGCACTCCTAAGTCACTGGTTTTCTTGAGCTGCATTGGTAGCTGCAGCTAAGTACAGGTGGGCTGAAGCTGAATCTAGTCAAGTTGGCTGTGACAATAATTGGTGAAATGAAAGATGAAACTTTTCAGTGTTTACTGTCTATTTACTACATTTCTTAATGGTAATTTATTCTTTCCTGTTTTTATTCCCATTCTTATAGACTCCCACCAAAGAAGTATATGCAAAATGCACAGGGGCAGTATAAGTGAATAAAATCATTTTCCTTCCCACTACATATTTATTCTTTCGTTTTTCTGCTCTTTGCTGCAATACCACTCTAGCTCTCAAGAGATTTTGCCCCACCAAATTTACTAGCAGAATGTGCACTCATAAATTTGGGATTAAGACTGAACCTCAAACTGAGAGGAAATTTACTAATAGGCCTATATCGGGTTTGGGGATTCAAGGGGGAAAAATGTGTTACCTACTGTATAAAAAATGTGACATGTAAGAATGCATTTGGCTTACAGGAGAATCAGAACTACGTAAGTAGAGTCTATTGCTGTTCCTTGTAGGAGCAGTTGCTGAATTTAAACTCGCCACAGCAAGCTTGAGATGTTTATTTTTAGAGGCTGCCAATTCTCGTCTGCAAATATAATGCATGAAGATAACTCATTTAGGGCAAGTGTGTGTTGCTTCATTCCCATTGAATTTTTTGAATATCCTTGCAATGGACATTGTTTTGCAATAGCGTATGTGGCTCAAGAACTTATGCGACACCTCTTCCCTTCCGCTGGAACAGACTACTCTGAAGTCCTATTGATTACAATGAAGTTTACTTCCATCTAACATAGGCAAGGACGTTAAACTACTTGAGCATTACATCAAAGTAATGCATTTAGGAGTGATATGAAAGTTATATTTTCTCCCATAATATTAGTATAAGGACATTAGATAAGCATGCTATACTGGAGCATCCACAATGCAAACATTCACGCGGCTCGACTTCCTTTCCAATTAACAAACTGTTCTTTCCTAAAGATATACTGTCCCCTCGGTCATACATTTCTTTGGTGCTATCACAAGTGAAAAAAAAATAACACAGAACCAAAAACACTGTCTATGTGGGGAAAGTCTTTTTTTTAGCTTTACATTATTACATTATTTGAAATACCAGTATCATATCATTGCTAAAAAAATCCACTATATTCTTTCTGATAAAAATATGGCAGCTTTACATCCAATCTGTATTGCGTTCTTCAAAACAGAATATGCTGGAGCCTACACAAAAAGGAGAAATGAATATTCAGTAAATGTTATAGCTTACGTACAATAATGCCAAAGAATCGTAAGGTGTGCTAAAGTCGGGATTTTAAGAATCATATCTGTAAAACACAGGAAACAGGCCTGTCAACCCATCCCTTTGTTAATTTACTGCATCTCTATCCTGCTTTTCCTCATTGCCTACAGAAGTTTACAATGAAATCAGCAAAGTAAAAGCCAACCAGAAAAACCAACACAATAGAACATGAAATGAAGTCAGGAAAAAGCCCACCCAAACAACAGAGCATCACACGCCTGCTGCTTGAACTACATGAGACAAGAGACAGCCTTTATTTCAACCAGCACCCCACTTCTTAAAGATGGAGTCACCATAGGAAACATGCTTGTGCTGGCAGGTAAAGATTTCACCTCCTTTAAGGAGGGAAAAGAGAGATGGTGTGGTTGTGAGGATCATAAGGTCCATCTGGGCTCCTGCGTGGAAAAGCAGTCCTTCAAGTTACGAGGGATCCAGACTGTAAAGGACTTTAAAAGGCTCCTTGAATTGGATACAGAAGCAAACAACTAGCCAGTGACTAATGTCATATGGGGAGTTCAGTTAGCGCACACAGTCCAGTACTGTCTCAACGGTGATCTGTTTCTCGAGCGAAGGGCTTTCCTGTCCCTACTCTCCGAAATCCTTCTCAATGGAGATTCTCACGTTTCTGAGCATATTAATCTACAACGCAACAGCCTATCTACTTAAAGCTTATGAACATATGAAGATGCCTGATGCTGATGGACCATCAATCCATCTACTCCAGCATCGTCTGCTTTGACTGGCAATGGATCTCCAGGGCTCTGCAGAAAGCTCTTTCCCTGCCCTGCTATTGGGGATCCTGTTCACTAAAGACCAAACCTGCACAAAAGGCACATCCCTCTGTCATGGAGCTATGGATCTTCAGCAATTTTCTGCTGCAAGTAGGAGTCAGCTGTGTCAAATGCATGTCCTTTGAGGCTTGCCTGATAGAAATCTATTTTGGTGGTGGAGAGTGCCCTCAAGTCATCGCTGACTTATGGCAACCCTGGTGGAATTTTCATGGCAAGAGACAAACAGAGATGATTTCCCATTGCCTGCCTCTGCAACCTTGGTCTTCCTTGGAGGTCTCCCATCCAATTATGAACCAAGGCTGACCCTGCTTAGCTTCTGAGATCTGACGAGATCGGGCTCACCTGGGCTACCCAGGTCAGGGCCTATCTATTTTAGGAGCCAGATTAAAAAAATATTTTTGTTTTGTCTATTTATTTTATCAGCCTGGCTTGTTTTAGTGACATGTTTTGATTGGTGTGAAATGCTTTTACTGGCTTGTGTTTATTGGCTCAACTGTTTTAGCAGTGAGCTGCCTTCACCAAGTCTGAAGAGGAGGCATACAAATGTTCTAAATAAATAAATGTGAGAAAAGAATGGAAAAGTTGTTTAGTAAATATGCAGTGTGGACTAACATACGCTGGAAGAAAAGCAAGAGTTGAGTCCAGCAGCACCTTAAAAACTACCAAGATTTCTAGGCTATAAGCTTTCAAGAGTCAAAGCTCCACTGGATTCATGCCAGAGCTTCGACTCTTAAAAGCTCATACCCTCGAAATCTTATTGGCCTTCAAGATGCTTCTGCACTCAAATCTTGCTCTTCTACTACAGACCGACAAGGTTACCCACCTAAAACTAACTGGAGGAAAAGACAATATAGCATAGTGCCCTCAAGAACAGAACCGTAGGGTGCGGGACTTATTAGGGAACAAGTGAGTATGAGAAATGGCAGAAACGGAATTAACAAAATTGGCACCACCGTACGCTTTAAAAATAAAGATTTGCAGGCAGCGAATGCTCCCCCTTGCCTTAAGAACTCTCTGCAAACAGAAAACTGCCACAGCAGGCAAAGGACCGGGACAGACTGCCTGTTTTTAAAATGCAAAGAGGAGGGGGAAAGGCATGAAAAAAGCCAGAATCCCCTCTGGCAGTCATGCGCCCCAGGAGGCCCACAGCAAGGCAGGTGATGCCTGACTCGTAATCAGGGATGCTTACCAGTTCTGCATCATGCTCAAGCCCAATGTCATGATGCTCCAGCTCCTCATCCCGGAATTTTTTAATTACCTGGCATAAAGAACAAAAACGGCAGATGAGCACTTCGGCAGGCTAGCTATGGAGATGCCCAAAGACACTTTTAAAATATGCTGTTATTGCTCCCCTCTTCTTCCTTACCCTTGCCCGCTGCTCCTCCCTTTAGGCCTCCTCCTCCTCCTCTGTTTAATCTTTATTTTTTAACCTTTCATGTGGATTTGGTGGAGCAGAGTGTCATTGGGGGAGCTGGTACTGTTCCTTTTTTCCCACAGGCCCTTTTTTCAAAAACCAAAAATTAAAGACGAACAAATCTCCTTCACGTTTCAAAAGCAATGCTGGATCGTGTTTAAAAATTATTTTTTGTTTTGTGTTATGTTTTGGAATTGTGTATTGGCTTCCCCCGTCCGTTCCCTTACCAGGAACAGGACCACATGAACCCACTCTATACTGAATCAGACCTCAGGTCCATCAAAGCTAGTACCGCCTATTCAGACTGGCAGTGGCTCTCCAGGGTCTCAGGCAGAGGCCTTTCACACCACTTCCTACTTGACCCTTTCCACTGGAGATGCTGGGGACTGAACTTGGGACTTTCTGCATGCCAAGCGGATACTCTGCCACTGAGCCATGGCCTCTCTCTGTGGGGTAGCACACTAGGTAAGAGAGTGAGCTGTGATTAGGGGTTTTTAAATCTTAACTTGGCCACAAACTTGCCAGGTGGCCTTCCGCAAGGCACTCTCTCTAGCAATCAGGTCCTCCCCCCTGCCCACGTATTTATGAAGACAAACATTGGGCTGAATGCACGGGGGCTGCCGTATTATATCTGAACCCTGAAAGTGCTGTACAGATACTAAATAGGCTGCTGTTACTACTGCCATATCAGATCATCAACCCTTGGAAAACTGATCTTTCATTCACAAGACCATGTTGCCCTTTGCCCCCAAATAATAACCCATTGGCCCAAATTAAGCTTTGCTACACAGGTGGGCAACCCCCTGGCATGTGCACCGACAGCAGCGCACCAGACCGTTTTGCTTTGCAGTGAGGGTCCCAGATTGAGGGGCCCAAGTCACTAAAGCATTGGCAGCGCTGCTGAGGCATGCTGTGCAGGAAAAGGCGGAGGCGTGGTTTATGCTCGTCTTGCCCTCCCAGGCCCGAACAGCTGAGGCCAAGGTGAATCCATCAAATACACACAGTCTCGCTGAAGCTTCACTTGCTCTGTGCACATCTGGCCAAATACAATTCCCCCTGCCAATTTTTTGTCAAGCACACCCACCTCTTCACAGAAAGATGTTACATTTCCTTAAAGCTCTCAAGCCAGAAAAGGCTGCCTATCCAGCCATGCCCATTCACTCTTCCAAAAAACTTTCAAACACCATTAAAGAAGCACCTGTAATAATTCTTTGTATTTTTCCGGATCGTCTTCCATTAACGTCCTGATCTGGTTGTTGTAGTGATGAGAGATGCTCTCTTCCACCGCCACCGTGCAAGCCATAGCACCTTTTTTACCAAGCAAGGCAGTCCCGGCACCTATTGCAGAGACATTTACATCAGGACAGATACCCCAAAAGATCACTCCATACGCGTTTGAATTTTAAAATAAAATTAAAACTATTCTGAGCCTCACCAAGCACGAACCCTGTGATGTTCCAGAAAGGCAACAGAATAGTTGGCCTGACCCGATACGAGATCATTAACTCGTTCAACTTTTTCAAATGCTCTTTTTCCTGATCCCACATGTGCTGTGTTTAAAAAAAAATCACGGAGAGTAAGGCTGCACGGAGACTGGGAAAAGGTACACAAGGGTCAGCAACACACTCGTACGTCGGCGACAGAAATGTTCCATGTCTTTTAACATGGGAGTTTGATACACGTTTTCAATTAACTCATACATTTCCCCATGCGAGATCTTATGGCCAAGTACTTTTTTATTCCCCCTTTCCTTGCAAGGAGCTCAAGACAGCTCCCGTTGGGAAGATTCAATTAAATTATTATTGCACCTGTGCCACTCTTCCTTACTGAAATATTCTTCTATCCTACTGAATAACTATTGCATATTATTGAATTACCCTTTATACTTTTTCTGGGATTTGGTGCATTTCCTCCCCTTCCTTATTCTTAGCAGGGCAGTGGGGTGGGGGGAGCACCATGACGCATCTCTGCTGACTGTGCTGAAAAATGTAAACTCTTGGAAGGATTTTTTTTTTTAGGAAGCTGATGTGATCTGCACAGACCCACTCTGGATGTTAAATTCCCATATGGATGCCAGAAAGAAGAGCAAACTCTCTCTCTTTCCCCACCTAGGGATAGTGGCCTATGTCCCTTTGTCAGGTTGTAGTCAGACCAATCTCTCTGAAGCACAAACTCTGGTAAGATACCCAATTTAAAATAAAGTGGCTTAGCTTAGACATAACACAAAGCCATTACATATTAAATCATGGTTTGTTTTTGAAACCAGGATTCCGATTCATTACGATAATTTAAATCCCAGTTTGCCTAGACAAATGCTAGTTACATGTCCTTTACCCTGGCCAAGAAACTGTGGCCAGGAAACACACCAGGGTGGCTCCAGGGAACTAGTCAGAATGGTAAATCACTGGTAAATCACATGAAACCACCATTAAGACATTACTAAGCTTTGGTTTCAGAACAGAGTTTGACAAATGCTAACTAACCATGGTAAGCAGAGCAGTGAACATTTGGATAATTATACTTAACCATGGTTAGTTGAATTATACCATGGTTTTGCTTTATGAGAAAGCAACAGGGGAAGTAGCTTTTATCAAGCCTGCTTGATAGCAAAGCTGACCTCAAAATGTACAGAGAACTGGGCATGAAACAAAAGTACATGCCAGAGATACTAACCCGGATCACTGGTCCAACCGAAGTCCGACCTAACACTGCCATCTGGCCTGCATATATGCGGTTTGCCCCGTATTCTCCTGCATGATCCACTCTGATTATGCGGTCAACAACTGGCTTATTGATGCTTTCAAAGGCCATTCCAGTGCTGCAAAACCTGTAAAAGGAGTGTATGGATTGGAAACCCCATCTTCCTCTCGAACCTGACAGAGAGAAAACATTTGTTACAGAAACAGCATGACATTTCTAACCAGATTTGTTTTGATGGAAACTTATTTTAAAGATTAATCCGCAATCATAAATAGATCAAGGCTGCTAGTCTGCTCATTTTGAGAGTAGTCCTGAGTACACAAACTCCTTTAGAATCTGCCTGGCTCTGTTTGGTGTAGTGGTTAAGAGCGCGGGACTCTAATATGGAGAGCCAGGTTTGATTCCCCACTCCTCCACTTGAAGCCAGCTGGGTGACTTTGGGCTAGTCATGGCTCTCTGGAGCTTTCTCAGCCCCACCCACCTCACAAGGTGTTTTGTTGTGGGGATAATAATGACATGCTTTGTAAACCGCTCTGAGTGGGCATTAAGTTGTCCTGAAGGGCGGTATATAAATTGAATGTTGTTGTTGTTATTAATAATATAAATATTAATAACAACAACAACAACAATAATAGTATGGATGACATGCAGGACAATGCCATGAAATCAATGGGCTCAGGGGTGCCTCACCCCAGCACAAGTTCCAATTGTCAAGTTATAATCCTCAAATAAGAGAGGCACATAATTAAATAAATACTGAAACTGATCTGACTTCTCCAGAGGAGCACTGCTAAAAACTCACTGGAAGGTATGAAGTAGATAATATTAAGAAAAATCCAGTTGCAGTTTTACTGGGCAGTCCTAAACAGAATTACATCCTTCTAAGTTGCTTGAAGTTAGTGAGCTTATAAAGTTTTAACTCTGCTCAGGATTTTACCACGATGATTTTTAATTTACAGAGCTATGCTTTTTGTAGTTCACCAGCCTCACTTGAGTATAACTGTCCGCTGCAAGGCAGGGAAACCATTAAGTGAAATGCTTATGCCAGAACTGTCCTTTTTTAAATTAGGAAAAACTGCTTAAAAAAAATCTCTTAAGCTTCAGTATCAGAGTTTACATGTTGACTGTACCATTCTAGGGAACAGGGCTGCACACCTTTGAGAACATGTACTGAACATCAAACTACATCATTGATTTACTTACCGTTCTGCCAGAAGAGCACCCAAAGAGGTTAATAGTTCAAAGCCTTAACCCTGAACAATTGAAATAACTGCTGCTGTTGGAGCAATCTGCAGAACTCTTGACTGACAAATAGAACTGTGTATGTTGTCAAAAGAGCGCCCCTGCCTATGCTACAGAAAGGAAATAGGGATCTGATTATTCCAAGAGTAACCAAGGCCACCTTCTTTCCAGGAGTGTTATGACTCTCCGCAAGCCTCTGCATTTACACTTTCTCCTAAGACATTGATGGCCCTGAGGAATGTTTCCTCACTCCAGTTGTTGACTGGCAGCTCTAGTTCTCTCCAGTCCCCTTCTTTTGTGAGAAGCAGCAAAGAGATTTCGAGAAAGACAGTGGCTTATAAATGACTATTGAAAAACAATTAGAGGAAATATTTATTTCATGTATACCCTGCCTTTCTCCCCACAGGGGGAGCTCACATCGTTCTCCTCTCCTCCCTTTTATTCTAACAACAGCCATGTGAGGTAGGTAAGGCAGAATGTGCATGATTGACCCAAGGTCACCCAGTGAGGTTGTACAGAGCGGTAATTCGAATCTGAATCTCCCAGATGCTTGTCCAACCACTACAACACACTGGCTGTCACAGAACAGAGACAAGCAGGAAGAGATTTAAAAAAAAACCCTGCCCACTTAAAAGTTCTTCTGTCCTACACTGCAGAGGGCGCGCGCGCAGCAAGCAGAGTTGCCAAGGCGCGCCAGAAGGGCAAAAGAGGACGAAGCGGGGAGGGGGGGGGGAAAGCGGAGAAACATCCGGGTATCCGGAAGGGATCTGCTGGCCAGCGGCTTCAGAGAGGGCGGGCGCCCCACTCATTGCCCGTACCTTCCCCACAGCAGAGGCGCCGGCAATGGGCACGCAGCCCTTTCCTGGCCAGAGCCGCGGCCGCCTCCGCCATCCCGGTCGTTTGCTTGCCGGGCCCGCCTCGGCGCCAGCACTTGGCGCGCGGCGATGACGTCAAAGCCAACCGCTAGACATAGGGGGAAATCACTCGCATCTTAATAAACACTTCCGGCTTTATTTGGACGTTGAGTGGGAAAAAAATAGGGGGAAGTGAGCTCTTGCAAGAAAGAGAACTTGATTCTCGAAAGCTTATGCTACAATAAAATTGGTTAGTCTTAAAGGTGCTACTGGACTCTCTTTGATTAGGAAAGAGAAGGGCTTTCGCTGCCGTGGAGGGGACGTCCTCAGCTCCCCGCTTCCCCATTGCAGGAGAGCTATGGATGGTTGGTAATGTCTATGAGATCTGGGATGAATTCCCATTTTTACCTTATTGACTGCCTGCCTTTCTCACTGAGACTCAAGGCAGATTACGCAGCGTAAGTCAATCCAATCGACCGGCTGGGACATGCAATAAACAAGAGTTTGAGATGGGTAGCCGTGTTGGCCTGCAGTAGAAGAGCAAGACTTGGGTCTCCAAGGTGCTATTGGACCCGAACCTTCCTCCAATAAAGAATGCTATTCCGGCGAATGAAGTGCCTTTTTGGTTACTCTCTCTCAGTCTAACCTGTCTCACAGGGTGGTTGCAGGAAGTATAAAATGGAGAAGGAAATAATAATATTTTAAGATGCATTGGATCACAAGTAAGAAGGGTGGTGTTTTCAGTTTGCTACCGGAAGTTTTTATTATGCCTGCCAGCTATCTTGTTCCATCTCTTAAGCACTCTGGTGGCCGCCCTTGGGCAGGGTTTCCCCCGAAAGCCCCTCCTTCCCATTGGCTCCTATTGGCTTGCTTGGGCACACCCACTCCCGAGGCTGTCTGTCCTCATTGGCGGGAGCTCGCCTCAGTTTCCTGTGGCGGTTGCCGTGGCGACCAGGATGCCTTCGGCGGCGCTGGGCTGAGGGGGCCATGGCGGCAGGCGGCGGCTCGGTCTCGGCGAGGGCGCTCGCCCGCTCGGTGGCCCACAGGCTGTAAGGGACGGCGGCTGGGCGGGGCGGGAGGGCACGCGCGAATGGCATTTTGACTGGTCCCTAAATATTTGATGCGAACCCAATAATAGTAGTAGTTTTAAACATTCATTAATAGTTAATGTGCTAATAGAAACCCGAATCAAGTGTGACTCTGAATGTCACCCGAGACTCCTGGGGCGCATATGACAGCCAGCCTGTTGAAATGGTCAGAGTGTCAAGGCTAGGAGCGAGGAGACCTGGGTTCGAATCTCCACTCTGCCTGGGAAGCTCGCTGGGTGACTTTGAGCCAGTCGCTCACTCTCAGCCTAACCTACCTCTCAAACCATCTAGAGTCTCTATTCACTCCAAGTCTAACGGAGTCAAATTTACATATGAATTCCAATTCAGCAGCTTCCGGTTGGATTTTATTTTTGAAAGGTTGCTGTTGAACTATGGTGACCTTTAAGTCCTTGGTGGAGTGTCCTAGTAGACTGAAGTGTTCTCCTACTGGTTTCTGAATATTGCCATTTTTGATGTCAGATTTGTGTCCATTTATTCTTTTATGCAGAGGTTGGTTGGTTCGTCCTATTGTTCGCACATAGAAATTCTGCCTGCATACAAGTGTTTAAATGTAGAAGTTCAGAAGGCACTACAAAACCTTTTTCTCCCACGCACAGTTACTCTACCTTGTAACATTTTTAGGTGACTGCTGCCCTCATTGCTGGAAGACACTCTGCTGTTCGCTGACCTCTGCACAGATTTATCAAACCAATACTTTATCTTTGCTTTGCAGTTGGATAGAAAAACTGACTCATTAGGCATATGATGGTATTGTTTTTATATTTTGTTTTTTTAAAAAACAATTTTTATTAGTCTTTCAAACAAAAAAAGAACCACCATCATGTGATTTACAGACATAACAAACAAGATTACAAAAAGATAGAGAAAAACACAGCAAAAAACAAAATAGACAGTGCTGACTCAAGTTACTGACAGAGAGCTTAATATTTAACACATTTTTCAGACTTATCTTGCAAGATATAACTAAGAGAATTATTAATGACATAGAGGATGTTTAAAAAGTATTTCTTTATGTACTTATCTAGTTCCTTTTCCATAATTTGAGAAAGCGTTCAGATAGATGTTTGTTGGATACTTTTTGATTCCTATATGAAATAAAACCATGCCATGTTTCATAGAAATCTGACATTTTAGCATTATTTAGCATTTTTATATTTTGTAATCTGCCTTGAGTCTCAGCGAGAAAGCTGGGCTGTAAGTAAAGTAAGAAAATTAAATTATACACTATTGTCTCTTCATGACAGCACTGCACATACTGTGATGGAATGGGAAGAAAGACAGCAAGATCTTCTGACTTGAAACATTTTTATTGATCAAAAACATGTGGTTTTTTTTCTTAGAAAATATTACATTGACGTACAAAGAAAAGAACATTCCTTTGATTCGTCTGGCTTAATCAGAGATGAGACAGAGAGCTCCAGTTGGTATGTGGTAAGTATCTGCAGGATTTGGTGTGGGTTTCCAAATTGCACATAGGCCAATGATGTGCTGGATTTTTCACAATGGATTTTCTAGAGTGTTGAAGCATAACTCAATATATACTTTCAATGAGAAATATCAAGCAAGAAATGCAGTCCAGTTGCTGAACATCAGACCAAAGTTAAAGTTGTTCAGACCTGATTTTAAAGGAAACGAGGATGGGTCAACCTCTGTTGCCATTGGAGCTGAATACAGTCATTGAATTCACGATCGGCACTCCCTTTCTCTGTTCACTTGCAGTGGTGCAACAGGTACAGAAGCCTGGCCTGCCTTTTTGCAGCTTGCTGGCTTGTGAGTGCCTGCTTATTGCCTCCAGCTGCCTTGGAATTGTTCATTGTCTTTCAGCATGCCACACGTCTGGTTGAGTGGGAGCATGGACGGCCGCTGGAGCACGATTTTTCCGAGGTTAAACTGGAGGCATCCCTGCGCATGTACATGGGCAGTGCTGAGGAATATCACCGAAAAGTGCAGGAAAGCCCAGGAAAGCGAAAGATTTTGGAAAAGTTCATAAAAGAGAAGGCACAGGTAATGCTTAAAGCCATAATTTTATCTCTCTCCTTATTTATTAGGTGTATTTCTTTACATAGTTATGCCCTACTTTTCTCTCCAAAGCAGCTTACAGAAACTAAAAACAACTTGCAACACTGTTGTCTCCCCCTCTGTTTTATCCTCACAACAACCCTCTGGGGTAGGCTGGACTAAGAGAATGACTGCCTGCCCCTGTGCACTTCCATGGCAGACAATGGAGATTTGAACCCGAGTCTCCCAGATCCTTCCATCAAAAGGGACCCCACAACCGTTTGAAGCCTGTGGGCCTTTGTTTAAATGTTGCAAAAGGGTAGCGGCCCGTACTATAAAATGCCCACACCGATAGGTGAGGCGATTATCAAAATGGCTGCCTCCATTCTTCACCCTTTGGCACTACAAATTAAAAGGATGGAGATGTCTTCAAGGTTGAAGGGGTGGGGAGGAGGTGACTTCTTGCCCCCCACCCTTGGTCACCTGTAGCCTTGAGAAGGGGAGAACCGAAAGGGGTCTGAGAAAGCAACACATTTGAAATACTGTTAGAGTTCTATCCCCAGGCAGAAAGATTCTGCCCGCCCTTCTGGAGAATGGCAGAGCAGTCTCTTCCTGTTACAGTTTCATTTGGGAAAGGCTTGGAAAGCAGCCACACATACATGCCCCAATGATGTCTAGCTTGCTGATAGAATGAAATGTTTCAGACTCAGACAAGGACATGCCACCAAACTGCTATATTAATAACTTGGGTTTAGAAGATTCATGCAGTTTGGCATGTAGTGAAAATAATTGTGTGGCTGCTTCGTCACAGGCCCAGCTCATGACTCAGGCCTCACTGACTTTCATTGCTGGTCATTTTTACCAGTTCATAGCTTGGGTAGTGAATACAGGAGGCATTGCAACACTTGTATGATCATGGTGTCAAGCAACAGAATGACAATTTTCCAATATGTCCACCTCCACTCAAGCTCTGTTCTGATACATCTAATATGATTTTTTTCCTGTTGCTATTTTTATTTTTAATGTCTCCTAGACCACAGGCTGATGAATAAGTGGGGGGCTTGTGCTTTATTTCATGGCTAGAGGTAATCACCTAGAGTTTCTTGCTCTTTTTTTTTTTTTGGCAGGATTACGTACCTGACAGAATGAATGAGGGCAGAGCTAAGAGGACTCAAAGGTAAATGCATTGTAGTGAGCTGATGTGGGTCAGATGTTGGCTTCCCTCTTAATTCACTAATACACTAAACAGCTGCAACATCAGGTCATTTCATTGCTGAAGACTCAGGACGTGAGAATATTAAGGAAAGCAGGTTGCATTAACAATATTAGCTGCAAAAGTTCAGCAATATAATCATTTAATGTTGTCTTAGCAGAGCTGCTGGAAATCAGTTTCGAGGTTCCCACAATCGCAACCACAACAAAGATAGTCTGCAGATGCCGCTAGATTACACTTTGTACTACCCATCATCCAGGCAGCACACACAGTTCTTCTGCTTTTATCTTCTACAAGACTCAGAGTTAGCTCAGAGGCGCAAATGGACTTGCTGAACTGAGATTCCTGACCTAAGCTTGTCCCCTGTACCTTTGTGAATGTATTAGCGTACTGTTTCAAAACCAAAGAAGCTCAGCCTTTTCACATTAAGAAGCCCATACTGTTAAGGCTGGAGGCATCTTTTCCTGAAATGAATTGAGGTGGGGAAGGGAGGTGCTGTGCTCTTCTAGAGGGAGGAGGCCTGCTGTTTATGTGACGGACTTGTACATTCATGCAACAAGACACTGCCCTCAACCATGGTAGGTGTTATTGCCATGATGCGTAACCTTCCCACCCCCATGCTAGGAGAACAGCAGGTAAAGCAAATTGAGGAGAATGCTAAATCTGAGTAGCAGCATGACTTGCCATGTGTTATGCACTCTTTCATTTCCCCCGTACAGTTGGGTGCTGCCATACACTGCAGTGCAACTTAGTTTTATAGAGTCTTATGTCACTTCAGTACTAATCTTGGTGAGTAGTAGACAGTTTGGGCAGCATATTTCTGTGAGGACATAACTTATATTGGGAGAGCTATTTTTTAAAAACATGAAACAAGATTTTATTTTATGCATGCTAGATAATTGCTGCTTTCTTCTTGCTTTGGCATGATAGCAGGTATACTATCGAGTGCTTTCTTGTACTAGCTCTGTTGCTGAAAATCTCCCTCTCTCTTCCTTGGGTAGCTTGCTCGTGCTATAATTAACCAGTGTTAAACTTGGAATGAATTGAACGCAGATTTCATTTTTCTGTTAGGCAAAATAACTGGCAGAGCACCTCCAATCTACACCGAAATGCTACCCCGAGCATGTCAGCGGAAGAATTGCAAAGAATAATTTCATCAGCTTCCAAACTTATAGTGGCGGCTGTAGGTATCACTCTCAAAAGTTGGTTGAACATTTCCCTTAAAAACTTATTGCTGCTGCTTAAATTTTATTTATTTCATATATGCCGACCTAGATAGTCCAAGTGAGCCTGATCTCGTCAGTTCTCTGAAGCTAAGCAGGATTGACCTTGGTTAGTAATTGGATGGGAGACCTCCAGCAAAGACCAGGGTTGCAGATAGGGCTGTGCACGTCCAGTTTCTGATTCAGGGTTTTAACCCAAATTGGCCCGCTTTGGAAAGATTCGGGATTTCCAAATCAGCCAAAGCATTGCTGAGCCGATTTGGGAATCCTAAAGCAAAGCTTCCCAAAGTGATCACTTTGGGAAGCTTTGGGCAAAGTGCAACACTGGTCTTACTATTTGCAAGTGATGAGAAAAGTGTTGCTTTCAAATGCCCACTGCTTTTCAGCTGATGGGAGGGGGATCCCCCCTCCTCTGAAATAAGCTGCTGGTGTGCTTTGAACTTCAGCCAGATCTTTACGAAGCATCCCGAAGCATTTAGTCACCTGAAGCCCAAATGGCTTGCTGCTTCAGGATTCAGGTTATCCCAAATTGTTTACCTGCTTGGGATAAATCCGAAATGGGAAACCCGAATATTTTTCAGGGACACACCTCTAGTTGCCGAGGCAGGGAATGGTAAACCACCTCTATTAGTCTCTTGCCATGAAAACCCCACCGGAGGGGGAGGGGGGAGGTCACCATAAGTCAGCTATGACTTGAGGGCACTCTCCACCACCACTTCATTTATATCCTTGTAAACCACTCCCTGATGGGGAGAAAATAACATTCTCCTCTATTTTATCCTCACAGCAACCTTGTGGGGTAAGGAAGGCAGAATGTGTGTAACTGACCCAAGGTCATCCAGCAAGTTTCCTTGGTTGAGTGTGGATTCAGACCCAGATCAAACATTGTAACTGCTGCACTGTGCTGCTCTTTTGCAGTTGAAGTAGCAACGTTTTGCATTCCAACAATTTCCATCCTTCTAAACACGGTGGGGGGAGAAGTGGGTTTGGAGAAATATCAGTCAAGCAGATAATATTGAGCACATTTTCCTGTTGAAATCGAACGGCAAACGGTTTTTATCTAAAGAGCTTAATGACTTATTTTTCTCTCCAGACATCTGAAATCTCTCCCAAAGTATTAGGAACAACTCCAGAAATCATTTCAACTCAAAAGAGAAGCGCTACTAGGAGCTTTCCAAGTTTGGATCGTGTCTGGAAAAAGGCTCCTTCTACACAATCCCACCATGATGAGGCAGAGGGGTATGGAAGCCAGATCCCGTAATAACTGCTTGCAGTTCTTCAAAAAACATTGACTTGAGATGGCATGTAGCAGATTCATCCAAGCCATGGTTCCTCTGATCCTTCCTGAAACCTTATCTTTTCACTCTCAGCTTTCCAAGAATTTTGCTACCAACTCCATTTTTCCCATCATTCCTACAGCACCCTTTTTGATGCTAATTGCAAAACTGAAGGAGGCAATTGCTGCACTGACCACTTTCCCTGGAGCTTCATAGACTCCATAGTTTTATCTACAAAAACTGGATTTGGGGGAGAGGAAGGGGTCTAAGGCTTCAGGTTAGTCAGGGCAGCAGAGTGGAAGGATCCCAGGGAGCTGGCCCAGAAGATGGGTGGTGAGGTATATGCACTTATCACCAGCAGACCTCTGGAGATGCTGATGGAAGTCACTACAGCTCTGGCACAATCATATACTAGGGCTATTACTGTACACCAAGGCAAGTCGCTATCAGTTGAAGAGCCTAGGCGCCAAATTATGCTTGCATGTGGAGTTCCACTGCTGCAATTTCAGCTGTGTAACTGGGCTGTAAAAAGTACCTTCTATGCCCTTCCAATCAGGCTGTTAACAAAATCGATACAATTGTGCTATGCTGGAAAATGACTGCATGGATAACTTTAACAGTACAATCCTAAACAGAGTTACTTCAGTCTAAGCCCGTTGATTTCAATGGGCTTAGACTGGAGTAACTTTTCTTAGGGGTGCACTGTAAATCACTGTAAAACATTTGGTATATTTTTATCTGATTACCCAGAAAAACCCCCAATCTTTTATAAAGATCCCCCCCCAAGGCATATGATAGTAACATGACAGTGTGTTTAGAAAATCAATAAGCAGCATCCATGTGTGCTAGGCAAATGTTTTCAGTTCAATGAGGTTTTGATTCAGTGGTAAATAACTACTTACAGGGTTCTTAAAATATTGATTGGCAAGCTTCATTAATTCCTGGCTCTAATACTAAATGGAGGATTTTGTTCTGCTGCTGCTGCTGACTAATTTTATTGCGTTCTACAGTATACAGGAGGGTAATGAAGAATTCAGAACCGAACTTGATCAAGAGACGCTACAAAAGAATGTCGGGAAAAGTAAGTTGTTACGCATTTAAAATGTAGTCCTCAATCCCAAATCGTCTTTTTCTGTAAGATACCAGCACTATACCTTTTCAAGAATTTTTAAGATGCTGATTTTGAAGAAGTACTGTTGAATAATACTTCTTCTCCTTCCTAGTGACAAGTTGTGGTTCTGTAATTTGGTCTTCAGTCAAATGGCACCTTTGTTTATGATAAATCCCAAGGCTGACGGGATTTTTAAATGCTTTCAATTTTGTGTCTTTCCAGAACCAAAGGCCACTCAGAAAAGAAAGAATGTGAAATGTAGAGCAAAACCAAGTGAAATGTCCTCAAATGTTTCCCATAACTCTTATAAATTGAATAGGATATTCTCTACAAAGCGCCCTAAATCCAGTGATTCATGTTTAGTGAATGAAAGTTTCCCAAGCCCATATTCACCACCTGGGCAAAATAAAGTATTTCGGAAAGGTATTCTTAAAAACAGTACGTCTCTGTCCTGCACCTCTTCAGAGACACTTGAATACCAAAACATAGCGCCAAACACTCGTTGGAAGTGCTATCCACCCTCCCATGCTGGACAGTCCTGCAAGCTGGTTGAAATCAAAAGGAAAAAGTCACCTTGCACTCCCATTGGGGTGGTTTCAAGAACAAAGAGTTCTAGAGCTAGCAAACCTTTGGCTAGACAACCAATCTTGACCCCCAGGAATACTCCAGAGGTAACAAGAAATAACAGAGAAGTATGTTGTGTGAAACAGATGGCTGAAGTGAAGCATGCCCAAAGTTCAAACGTCAGTGAAAAGTCTAGGGAGCCACACAATTTCAAGAGGGTTTCTGGCTGTGCTATACTTCAAGGGCAGGCTAAAGAAACGTGTGCCCAAGGTAACTGGAAAAGTAAGCTCTCAGGAAAGTCTCAAATGAACTGGCCGAAAGAAACTGAAGGAGGGCTTGATTCTGCAACAGAAAGGAACTCCAATGGTCATCGAGTCCATTTCCAAGGGCTCCAGCAATGGGACCATCCCAGAAAGGCTGAATGGAAGCACAGCTCAGAGAGCTGTAACTTGGATAACTTAGGGCCTAAAGAAGCAACTCTGCCCATAGCCTCTGTAGATGAATCCAGTGAGATTCTGGCCTGTCTTCCAAATGATCAGGATAAGGACCATATTATTACGGTCACACATGGATCATCTTTGGGGTATCAGGTTTGCCAGGGAACTCAAGATGCACCAATTATGAATGAGAGTATGAATATGGATACCAGTGTGGGAAATCAAGGCATCAAAGGCCATTCAGGGAATCTTTTAAATCAGTTACTGTCTTTGAATGAAGTAGATGACAAGGCTGTTGATGATCCTATCAATAAGATGCAAATAACCAACCTTATTTTAAATGAACCATGGGACCAGCAAGTGGTATATATCCCACCAGTGCTTCCAGGTGTTGGCGAAACCTCTGAAGAGGGAGATGGTTCCTCAGCATCCCCAGAGAGAAGCAGTCCTATTTTTGGAAGATTGGAAAATGAAGCATGTGATGAGGAATTTACCATTTCTTCTGCTTCAAGCAGCTTGAGTGCTGAATCATTAACCAGCACAGAGGTAAGAGCGTGAAGGTGTGCCGTCAACAAAGCACAACACCCCCCCCCCCCCCGCCCCATTTCTGGAAACGAGGCATCAGCTGATGCTTCTGTTCCAGCTCCAACCTTTTTGGTTGGAAACTGCATTGGTCTGATCCGCCACTGTCATTCTCTTGAGCATATGAAGAGTGTTTTAATGTTGGCATGCAGTTTCTGTGAAGGCTCTAACACACAGCACTGGTAAACCATTCAGAAATGGACAACTTCCTCAGTTTTGCAGCAAATCAATTTTTTTTGCACACAAACATGTATAAACAAAACATTGGACTTTTGTTTGTCATTGATCATCACACTTAAATCCACTACTCATATTCTCCACCTCTTTATAGCAAACAAGCATTTATTGCCGTCTGTTTCCTAAGCAATAGTCTAACTACTTTCAAGTAGCTGAAATTGCCACTACGTTGTGCAAGTGTCATAAAGGACTGACTCTTAATGCTAAGGGAGAAAAGGATGAAGGGTCGTGTTTTAAGCTGCAGTATCAGGTTGGCTCCAAATTCAAGTTTCTTCAGGGTTGGTTGATTTTGGGGGAAGCAAAACAGTTAATGCAGCTTCCTTTTCTTGGTTAACCTTAGATCACTAGAATAATAATGCAAGGTGACATGAAAGACCCAAGATTTGCTGCCATTTAGGGTTAATCATATCATAGGAGGTTTGGAAGCCTTCAGAAATCAACTTCCCATTTGGTAGAAGCAAGAACGTTCATATTCAGGTATTATTTATTCTGCTCAACAGACAGCATTGAACACAACCCTTCCTTATCATCAGCACCATTGAAGAGCTGAAGTTGATGGCCAATAGGTTTAGTCTAGAGAAAACTTGCTATGATCTCTCAATTAGGGCAAATTTAACATTTCCAACAGAAATACTCTTCAAAGTGTCTTTCTCTCTGCCTTTTTCACCCTAGAGCAGAAATATGAATGCTGATCTAAAGGAGAGGGAAGATGTAGATTCCAGCACCAAACTTCTAGTTGCAAATGCGATGCAAGAAAACAGCACCATTCAACAAGAGATGTTTGGTCAACACAGTGAAAGGCTAAGGTAAAAACCATGAGTCATTTTACTGGGAAATAAAGGCAAAGTTTAAACGTGACGCCAAGCTGTGGTTTGGCATTATACAAGCAATCCTTGGTTTTCCTTGCCTAATCCTTCCTCCCCCTCCTCTAAGCACTGTACAGTTTTTGGCCCACTGTAACTCATTCTCCTCCCCTCCCAAAGCAAGGATAGACAAGTCAGAGCAGTGCAGACTTTAAAATTGTGGCAATTTATCTCAAGTCTCAGGGCTGCAGTGGAGCATTAATTCAGGCATACAGCAGACATTGGTCTGCGTGCCCAGAAGCAGCTGCCTTATCCCAAGTCAGACCATCCAGTCAGCCTTGTCTGACCGGCAGCAGCACTCCAGGGTCTCACTTTCTACCCAGTCCTTTTAACTGGAGTTATTGGGGCTTGAACCTGAGACTCTCTGCAGCGGAAGCAGCGATCCAGCACAGAACCATGGTGCTCTGTATAAGCAGAGATGACACAGGAGGAAGTAACAGGTATACAGCTGTTTTTAAAAAGTGCGTTGAAATGTACATTTCTTATTATATGTACCAGTAACTTCTGTTATGGCTGCCTAGTAATCTAGTATGTATTTCACTTCCTTATCACTAAGTACACCACAGTTATTTTCCAGCATTACTTCCTTGTTTGCATAGAAAGCTCAGATGCCTTTCCTCCCCACGCTCTGGCAAGGATGCAGGTTCTTGCGTTAATCTCTGTACAAACAGTGATGCAAAACCAAAGCCTGGTCAGACCTCCTCCTTCCCTCCCTGTTCAGTCCATAAACTGTGATGGTCTTGCTGCTTTTTCTACAGTTCTTCTGCTGAAGAGAAGAGAACCAACAAGGATGGTGGACCAGAGGATAGACGCGCCGCCACTCATGTGGTTTATTTTTCTCATCTTCCCACATCGTTTTAGTTCACATTCCCAACCCAGATCCTTCAAGGGATTCAATTCCAGCACCAACACTTCAGTTTGCTTCTTTCCTCCTAGAAGCTCCATTAGAACCTCACATCCGCTGCTGCCATCTTACAACTTAACTTACATTTGCTCAGGGCTTTTTTTCAGGGGGAACGCGGGGGAACGGAGTTCCGGCACCTCTTGAAAATGGTCACCTGGCTGGTGGCCCCGCCCCCTGATCTCCAGACAGAGGGGAGCTTAGATTGCCCTACGCGCTGCTGGAGTGGTACGGAGGGCAATCTCAACTCCCCTCTGTCTGGAGACCAGGAGGCGGGGCCACCAGCCATGTGACCATTTTCTCTGAGGGCAACCCCACTGAGTTCCACCACCTCTTTCCCCAGAAAAAAAGCCCTGCATTTGCTTAATATGATGCCAAGAAGGTTATGGTCAGGAACGGGCAGGTGCTTCTCAGACCCACCAGGCTGTTGTTCAAATCTGATTGTTGAGCTTAGCCTTCACAGTGAAACTTTCAAAACTGGCCAGCATTATTTGTTTTCTCACGTTCATGGGTAATCAAAATACCAAGCACTAGAACTTCACATGTATTATCCTATAGCTATTACACATTCCAATGAAATCTACCAAGTGCCAAAAGCAAACAGGATCCTTGTTTGTTAAAAGACTGACTTTTCTACTCTAGTGAACTTTTGTGGTTTACAGCACATTTCATCTGATGCCGAAAAGGTACAGCCAGTGTTAGGCATCAAGGTCAGGACTGTCTACTCAGAACAGCAGTGGCTCTTCAGGGTCTCAGGTAGAGGTCTTTCCCATCATCTCTTACCTGACCTGATATTTTTGAAACCGAAGATGCCCAGGACTGAACCCAGAACCTTCTGCATGCCAAGCAGATTCTCTACCGCTGAGCCACAGTCCCGTATGCCAATAAAGCCTACAGGTTCCCATTGAAACACTAGAGCTGTGTTTAGATTTTTAAAACATGGTTCTAGTCTTTAGAGATTTATAGAAAAGTTTTGAAATCTGACAGCATTTATAACAAGGCTAAGAGATGAGGAGAAATAAGCGCCCTTCCAATTCTCATACATAGCGTTCTGGCTTTAAAAATCAACACTTCTCAACTGTGCTTAACTTTGAGTGCACTGTACCTATTTTCTCCACTTTCTGATTATCCTTTTTTTTTAAGAAGCATGATCTTGATCCTTGTGTGATACTTGGGAGACGAAGGATATTGCAATAGATAAATAAAAAATCTGTTTTTATAAAGTATTCACATCGTATTTATTAGCATCAATACATATTTTTAACTTTTAAAAATAAACATTTTAAAATACTGAAAACAATTTAAGATTTCAAATTTTGCAGTTAACCACGTACCAGAAACTGTGCAAGTATTTGTTTTTTTGAACACTGCATGCCTTTTCAAGTTAATCTTTCTACAGACTTCCAGTTAGATAAAACAGAAGTAGTGCTGAAACAAAGTCTATGCAAACAAGTCTAAAGTTAGCATTTTAAGAGCAGTACTTCCGAACATGCCCTAAAGTATGAAGGGCACAGGCACCAGTGCTTAATGCTTACCCTTGAACATAAGCAGACCAAGGCAACGTGGCTTCCCGAGGACCCAAAAACAAACTCGGTCGACTTTACAAAAATATACACTGGCACAGGATCCAGCCCTAAGAGCCTTGACCCTCATTTACTTGAGCCTCTGGTCTTTGCAAAGCCAGCTTTCCCAGAGTGAAATACTCTTAGAAGACCCATAGGTAACACTTGGACTTTAGAAGCTTTGTATGTCGCTAAGGAAAACCAGCCCCAGCAACTCCAGCTCCTCTTCCTTGCCCCTATCTCACGAAATCCAGTGGCTTAAAAAGCTGTGAACTTTCATGTTGATGCAGAACACCAGCAGCGGTATCCCTGTTTCATACAGCTTGAGCGTATATCCAGTAAAAGAGATACTCAAAAGTGGTTTCTATACAAGGCGCATGACGGTGAGCCAGACGGCTATGCCTTGTCCTCCGGGGACAAGGCTTCTCAGCTGAGCTTCAGGCAGCCTTCACATTAGGAAGTTTGTCACCACTCTCCTAAAGGCAGCAATAGGAATGCAGTTTACATATGGGGGTGAGGGGGAGGAACATATAAGCTTCCCACCATGCAGAGTCCAAGCAAATGCAGAGTGATCAACTGTTCCTTCAGAATTTATGGGGAAGGCAAACATTGTCGTCTGCCGCCAGCAAAGCTTGAAGAAGATTGGGGGGCAGAGGTAGCTGCCCACACCTCCTTTGGCTTGTTCTTTGAAGCACTGGTGGGAGATGGAGGCAACACAGTTCCTTCCCTTGTGCAACCCCAGGCACTTCCAGTGATAGCTCAGGCCTCTTCAGCAGCAAGGCATAGGACTGGAAGAGCTGCACGCACTGGCAGACCCAGCTGGCTGGATGTCAAGCAACTGCTATGCACCTCAGTCCATTTCCTAGCCTGCCCAGTGGCATCCAAGTCAGTTTAGACTGGAACAACAGCCACAGTGGGGAAGGTAAGCATTTTAAGTTCCTTAAGGCAATTTGCAAGCAAAACCCTTACAAAGAGCATGCTTTTCATAAAAGCTCCTGAAAAACGACCCATGAAAGTTAAGGTACAGCAGCACAAATACAGCCCTACAATAGTAGAGAGCTTGTGCAAGGTTAGTAACTGAGTTCTGTACAAACAGAAGATAAGGGAAATCCTGCGGAAGAAAACCAAGGTGTGGCATGCTTGACAGTCCTTCCTTCCCTGAGTTGATCAACAATCTGCTCCAGCCATGAGCATGAGAGGGCTGCAAAGCAATGGGAAACATAACACACCCACACCCACGCTTCCACAGGAATGTGCACACAAGCTGGGAAAGCTCACAGACGGTGCATCCTCAACTTTGCAACAATGAGGTTGCAAATTACTTGGTTCAAGGCACTGCAGGCCCCCTGCTGTTGCGGCACTGCTAACACGGCTCCTTTTGAATGCAGCTCAGGGTATGCCCGGCATCTGCAGGGCCCTCAGCTATGCCTCTGGGCTTCGGTCAGCTTCCTGATTAAGAAGAGTTTGTCTCGGCTCTCCTAAGGTGGCCATCAGAATAAAAGCACAATTAATGCACAGTTGGGGAAAATATAAGACTTCTATTGCAATGTCCATCCATAAGCTGCCTCTTGTGGAAAAAGCAGAACAATCAGGGCGGTGATCAACAGCAGCTACTTTGCCGTCTATTAATGCAGA
The DNA here is from genome assembly GCF_028583425.1 of Eublepharis macularius. Classification (NCBI taxonomy): domain Eukaryota; kingdom Metazoa; phylum Chordata; class Lepidosauria; order Squamata; family Eublepharidae; genus Eublepharis; species Eublepharis macularius. The sequence continues at coordinate 19,484,707 of NC_072801.1, forward strand.
CCAACTGGTAATGTTTGCCTTTCCCTGAACTGTAGGCGCTGACTCATTGGCTCGAGGTACTATATCCCACCCTGGGGGAGCATCTGGGTGGAAAGGTGGCACAGAAATATTAACATTCTGGTGCAAGCTCTTGGCAGAAGCCGCGGGATAACTGCCAAGTTATGCTTTAATATTTTAGGATCTAGAATAATTACACTTAACATAACTCAGTGTTTTTGACAATGTATAGGTTAAAAATAGCTGTTCCAGGAAGGACATTTCTCCCTGACCCCGCTAATAATTTGACATATTGTATCAACCACTCTAATATCAGCAGGATTTGAGTCCCGTGGCACCTTACAGACTAACAAATTTTTCAGGGTGTAAGCTTTCAAGAGAGGCGTGGTGTCTCTCACATAACCTGGGGCACTGATAGCATACGGTCTGAGAACGCAGTCCACGTACCCAGACACCCCAACAACGCCCGAGACAACAGGATGTCCTGAGTTGCCCGGCTGGTGTATTTTTGGCAGAAGACAGAAAGCGCCTGGCCAAGGTTCCTAGGGTATGTCCGTATAGATTTGTCCCTTTATGTGTGGGGGTAATTCTTTTTCAATCCTGTATAGTTCTTTCTGGTGTTCCTGAGCAGGGTCTGAGGTTAGTTGTTTGTAGAAAGTAGCACTGAAGAGCTGTTTTTCTCAGATGTCGTCAGGTTTGTCCATGGGGACAACTGCTCCTTCTTTGTCAGCTTTAATCGTGTCTGGATTATTTTATGAGGCTGTTTACAGCATTTCTTTCAGTGTGGGGGAGGCTGTGTTGTGGGAGATGTTTCTTGATCACATCCGTTTGAGCTCGGTGAAAAGCCATTCTGTGTAGAGCTCTAATGTGGCATTGAGACCATCAGGGTGGCCCGCGTAGAGTCTTTCTTCTTCCTGTAGTGTGGGATGGGTGGCAACTGCTGTCGTGTGTTGTCTATTGGAAGGCTTGAGAGATGGCAGTTGATCAGCAAGACTGTGAATTGTTGTGTTGTGAAGTTGCGCTCTGTCCATCCATGTTCTGTTCTGAAGCTCGATGGAAGTACTCCTTCAGGAGCAGATGGCAAAAAAGGCCTCCAAATCACCCAAGAACTTTATCATCTGTGTAGATTCAATGGGGTAGAAATATAGTTCTCATGAAAGAACAGGTTCCTGTGCTGGGCTGAGAGTGTGCTGCACAAGGCGGACAATATTGTTGGAGGAATTGTTCCTACAGCTTGCAGCATGCGTGAGTCTAGACAGTTTGTCTTTCTGTTTCTTCAGGGAGATGAGTTGTGAGTTGTAGACAGCTTGCTGGTAACCGGATTGATTCTTTATGGAAATGTCCGGTTCAGAGAGGTGATCTTTGATCTCTTTCTGCTGGCAGTACAAGACACTGATCAGATGTTCAAGCAGTTTCTTGGAGAAAGCATGGCACAAATTTCCCCCAGTTTGTAGGAAGTGGTTTGCAGTGGATTTTTTATTTCAATCCCTTAGGTATAACATCTAGTCTTTTGCATTTGGTAAGAAAGATATCGGTTTGCGCCTGCACAAGTTTCTTCATGAGGCTGACAGATTTCCATTCCATGCAGCTAAACGTGGTGCCTTCCAGGAGGGGGGTTTCAGTAACCTAGATGCGTTGTACTATTGTATCTTTACATCCTGACACCTCCCTTTGCTGCATTCCTTCTATCTAATCAATCTGCATTGTACCTTTACATCCTGATGCCCTCCTTTGTAACACCCCACTCACCTTTGGGCTGGGATGTAAAGGCTCCGGGATCTCCATTCCTACTTGTGTCTGAAGAAGGGAGCTCCGACTCCTGAAAGCTTACACCCTGAAAATCTAAGGTGCCACTGGACTCAAGTTCTATTGCAGACCAACACAGTTATCCACCTAAAACTGTAATATTGGAACATCTGCGCTCACAACTAATGTGGAATAGACAAAAGTGGGGGCATGCACAGTGTCACGCCTCTGATTGGTCAGACAGCTGAGTGTACCCGACTGCAGTGGACAAGGACATGATTCGAACTTACCATAACTAATTGTTCTCTGAGCTGATTAACAACTCGTTTGTGCGCTCCAGCCAAGGCAATTAAATAGAACATAATGAGGCTGTAAACAATAAGGATAAAAGGGCACTGTAACTTGAATGCATAACCATGTTTGGAAAAGGCTTCATAGTCAACAATGGAAAGTAATCCTAAAGTGAAGCTACTTGTGCCACTGGGGACTGGGGCAGCACGTGCGTTTTGTATAGAAGGTGCCAGTTTTAGTCTTTGGCTTGGGAATGGTTTCAGGACTCTGCTTAGTGGAAGATTAAAGCAGTCCTATTGAAACTGGGCAACACACAAGACTCCTTGCAAGAAAGCCTTTTGAGGCTGGTGTGCTGTCCAGTTCTTTGGAGCATCAATGCTTGTTGAGAACAAGCCATGAGCCGCAGTCTGAACTAGTCTAGGGCTGTCCATGTACCTAGAAATTCCACGATGGCTCTCTCTGAAACATTCAGATTGTTTTATCCAGGCTGACTACTTAATAAAGTAGCCTGAATAGCCCACACTGGTCCAAGCTCGTTAGAGCTTGGAAGCTAAGCAGGGCTGGCCCTGGTTGCTACTTGGATGGGAAACCACCAAGGAAAATTGGGATTGCAGGCAATGGCAAGCCACCTCTGCCCATCTCTTGCCTTGAAAACCCCATGGTCCTCAGCCACCATGAGTCGGTTGTGACTTGATGGCATTATTAACTAAGCACTTGTATATTTGATACTAATCCTAGGTTTGAAAATTCACACCCCTTCCCCCCAGTCCTGTGGTCTATCCTTGTGCCCCTGAGAAAGCATGAAAATTCAACCAAAATGTATAGTTGCGGGTAAGGATAGAATGATGTGAGTTAAGAGTGTGCCTTTTCTAGAACTGCCTTGAGTTAGGGTTTCTGCCATCAGTCTATAGAAAGACATTCATGCCAGAAAAGGATAGGAGCAAGACACTCAGCTCTGCTGAAGGCTGCTACCCCTTTCTCCAGAGGTGAAGCCTGCAAAGAACAGTCAATAGTGACTACCAAGTGAGTGGAAAGGGGCCACCATACACCTTTGCCAGGACTCACCAGACAACCATGAAGAAAGGGACGGCAAATGCTTCCGAGCCAACGCTTTTCAGGACCTTCTTCAGCACATCTGGGAACCCGTCGATTGTATGTGCAATCACATCCCACGAACGAGTAAAATGCACAAAAGGTCCACAAGCTTTTGAAGACTGAATACTGATGGGGAGGAGGTTAGGAAAAGAAGGAAGAAGCCCGTAAAATAATTGTTATTGACTTTACACACCAACAAAGGATCGCTTTCTGTCTATCAGACAAAACATTACCGTGATGTATCTCCTTTTGAGGGCGGCAAGCACATCCAAAAGTCAAGTCTGGTCAGTGCTAGCCAGCACAAAGATGGCAGAGACTAGTCAGTGCAGTGGTTCCCAATGTTGCAGAGCCTGTGGACGCTTCTGGAATTTTCAGAACAGGATGGGCACTACCACAAAACAGCTGCACTGGGAGGTTGGAGCCAATAACAAAATGTAAGGCAGGAGGTTCAAAGTCATGTCTTATCCTGTAATGAGGTCAGCTGTTTCCAAGCAGTTGCTCCTTTTGGACAAAAAGAGATGCCTTCTGGACTCCTCAGAAGCACCTCCTGCTCCAGTGAGGTGGAGGAAAATTGGGATAGGCTTTTTGCCCGGGGAAGAAGGACGTGGGTGCTGGGAAACAAATCTGTAGGCACCATGTTGGGGTGGATCACTGAGACCAATTATGGCATACAGGGATGCAAATCACTTGGTTCAGTCTGTCATTATACCTAAGTATACTGATCTTCTGACACTCAAACAAATGTTGACGGACTGAGTGAAAGACTGATGCACTGTCAATTCTTTTCTCTTCTACAGTAATAAAAAGTAGCACATAAGGACAAGTGAACTAAAAAGTCAGGAATACAACAGGCCTACTTACTGTGTCATGCTGAGTCCCAACGGAATGAAAGCCAATATCAAGCCGATCAAGAGCACCACCAGGAAGAAAAAGTTGGAGCTTGACGCTCTGAAAGGCCGCGCAGAAGGCTTGCATGTGTGCATCAAACTTATCTGGAGAGGATGAAAGAGCAAACTCTCTCAGTCCAAGCGCCACAATATTGATCCCAGGCCCTAAGAAAGACTTCGGCTTCTTTTCCGAATCCCTTGATCAGCAGAGGAGCTTAATAAATGGGAAAACACCAAGTGCTCACCTGCTGACCTCAGTGGCCTGCCAGTAAGCCCCGAGCATTTGCCACTCAAAACTGGAAAAAAGGTCCAATGGGCCTTCTGTTTCTTATCCTCAGCTCTAATTTCCTCCCTTGTCATTCTCTTCTTCCACTGCAGCTTCTGATCACAGTTCCTAAAAGTACTCAAGTTTGACGATTTAAGGCCTTGCACTTCCAATCAAGGATCCTGAAACTATTTTCCAGAAATGATAACAGTCTGCTACAGAAGAAACCGGAGGAGGTTTCAAGGTAAATACTCTTGGATTGTCCACAGGTCATAGCATCTCTCTACTATCAGCACCATCTACCTCTGAGCTAACAGTCTACCAGTTGTTTATGTGATCTTTCAGCTTTTCAAGGAAGTTTGATTTAGCCTCCAACTCATCTTTGAATCAGAGGATCGAACAAGTCACGTGGTCACCATCTCACCAATCATGTGAGTGTTTATGGATGGATTTCACAAATGCTTTCTCTCTCTCTCTCTCACACACACCCCGTGCAAGTTTTCCCCCCATCCCCTTACGAAATGCACAGGTGACTCCATTCAAAAGACATGGGTCCAACACGCCTTCTGCACTATAACCATCACACTGGCAGCCATAGGAAAACACAAGCTTTTCTGCTTGTATAGGGGATGGGCGCTGAAAGCACATCTGACTGTTCTGCAAAACAGTTTCATGCAGGTTTCACCCATATAAGGCAAGAAGGAAAAAAAGAAAAGAAATACCCTGCACAAAATAATGATGGTTGTGTGACTGGGGTTTTGTTTCATTTTTTAAACTTTCCATGAGAATTCAGTGCAGGATGAAAAATTTGGGGTTTTGTTTTCCATTTGTCAAACAAACAGTGCACCCAGTTCTTACTGCACAGATACCTTTTTGACATAAAAGACAATGAAATATTTTATTGTTGCAATCACAGGGAGAAGTGGACAATAGAAAGTTCCAATCCAGCAGATGGTTTGCCCATAAACAATTTCCAAAACGTTGTCAGGAATAGCAAACTCCTGCAAGCCGCACCACCGGCAGGCCTTCAAAGCACAATGGGTCATGATCAACCTAAGAACAAAGATGTAAAGCAAAGTCCTTGATTTTAAAGTCCGGCAACAAAACTAAATGGTGTGTTTTGCATCTGAAAACATGTATTTATGTAAATGGAACCATACTGATAGAACTGCATTAGAAATATATTTATAGCTTGCCCCCATCAATTTGCTTCCTCTTCTCTTCCTCATTGCAATATTAGCTAAGGATAGTGAGGTAAAATATTTCACCTCACTATCCTTAGCTAACATTGCAATGAGGAAGAGAAGAGGAATCATGTACACCACGCTATGCCCTTTGGAGAGAGAGTGAGGTATTAAACTGAGTTGCTTATTATGGTCATAAGCCAGCAAAATAAAACATACAATAGCAAAAATATTATATTAGAAATGGATACACAGAAGATATAGAAACAGCAAATATAATTAATTAAATCACCACTGAACTACAGTAGACTCTAGTGGCTGCACAAAAACTACCTACTCTATCCATAATCCCAGTATCAAGGTCTGCAAAAATAAGGGAGGTATATAATTCCTCCAATCTGCCAAGGCTTGGGTAGGGGGCGGAGAAACAGGAGTAATAAAAGCATATCTGTGATTGCCATAGAAGGGGTAATGCAGTTGAACACGCCTAACCGTTTCAATTTCCCCACTTGCAAAAAGGAGATATATTTCCCAGTATGGCACACCATAATATCTCCCTTCCAAAAGTGAAGAGGCAAGAGAGCATGGGATAAAACCTAATAGACAGCCACAACACTTTAGGCAACCCCTGAAACTTTAGTATAATGGTTGGGAGGGGTAGTGTCCCTACCCAACACTGATAAGGGAAACAGAACAGAGCCTGCAAAATAAGTAACCACCTGCTAGTTGGAAACACTGCACCAGAAAAAGTTAAGATACTGCAGCCTGTATGAATTATGCAGCTGCGTTGGGCCAGGGCTGCACAGTATTAGCTTGGTTTACCCCAGTAACCTCCAAGCTTGCAGAGAGAGCTTGGAGGAAGAGGTGGAAGGTCTCTAATTTGTGGCGAAGGTTATGAAACAGCAGAAGAGAGTCCCTGCTCTTTCTGACCTGGTCCAAACAAACACCGGTGCGACGATTCAGCCTCTCCCCCTATCAATAATCTCCAATTTGTCTGCATTTGAGGATAACAAAGAGAAGTCTGAGTCAAGGATCCTCTAATGCACGCAAGGAGGAGGCAGGGAGCATAACAAATAAGCAGAGCCTATGCCTATCACAAGCAGAGGTTTGTTATGACATCTGAATGCAGCTTTCCCAGTGCACAGCCAAAAAAGAGAAGCAAGTGAGATCAAATTAGCCTTGCCCAAAGGCCAGTTCAATAAATAGTCTGGTAAAGCTTCCTGTCTGATCAACTTCATTACATTTTTAACATCCTTACTTGGGCCTGATTGGGGGGGGAAAAGCAATTGATTTGAACAAAGGGCTTCCATACCATGCCCTAACAAAGGAACTCTTTTTGATAAGGACTACTACATCAAAGTATGTACAGACTGATCCCAAACTATTTCTGGAATAAAGTGCGGTGAAACTTTTTCATCCAAGTTGCATACTCACTTTCTAGGGAAGTCAACAAAGACTGTAGTTGCAAAAATGATTATGAAGTCAAAGATCATCAGTTTATACATCTCCTGTCCAACCCGTGATTCCCAGCACTGAAATGAAAGATGAGACCACAGACTAAATCCAGCAGCCAATGGAAGAAAAGAGAAAGATTTAGTGGTCCATAAAAACAGCATCACATCACATAAAAACAGTGCCACATCTTTCCTTGTTTGATTTATGTTATGGACATTCTTTTTTAAATTTTTGGCTGTATTGTATGAATTTCTGCAATTAGGATTTTTTTTTACTGTTACTGTGAGCCACCTTGAGTGTCTGTTAGACGGAAAGGCAGCCCACAGTTTTGACAAACACATAAAAGCAAGATGTAGCTATGCAGCCCAGTCACTCCTCTGCTTAAGAGACATTCAAAGACAAGTGACTGAAAGGGAGAATTTTTCCCACAGGCCTTGCAGCGATTTAAACTCACATGCAAAATCTACTTACAGGGTAGAGCTCGTAGTTGTATCCACAGGTTTCACACTTTTGGTCAGTACAGCGCGTGATCCGGGTCCACAGTGAGAACAAGAGAACGCCAATGTTGGCCAGCCGCACAAAGACACACCTTTGAAAGGGATTGAGAGGCAGCACACCAATGAATATTCCTTTAGTACTATATTCTAATATTTGCGCCATTCATCTAGAACCTTTGCTTCAAAATCATGACGGTCAATCGGATGACAGTAAGACACACCTTTTACTATCTACACATAACCCTGGGATCATTGAGTCTGTGGCTAAATTTCTTTGTTGTGCATCGAAGAGGAGAAGAATGGTTTAAGTGATAGGGCAAGGGATTTTTTTTTGTCTCCTTGCTGACTGTGCATATGTATGTCCTGTTATGCCAATAAAGGTATTCGATTCATTTTAGTACTATAAATGTTGCAACACCTGATCACACAAGGAGAGCAGACCAACTGATCCCACTGTTTTGTACCATTAGCCACCTTGAAAGTTTAGATTCTCTAATAAGAAGGCAAGGCACACAAGTTTCCTAAATGAAATATATCAATAAAGGCTCCTTCATGATACTCTGTTGAGGAACCAAAATACCTGTTCAGGATAGTGGCACAAATGCTTACCTTATCAGCGTTAACCGGATTTCAAAAGCGGGAGAATAGTCTTCAAACTTGATGAGAACAGAAAAAATTAACGGGGCAATGAAGTTCGCCATTGTGATCACTACAGAAGGCAAGTACTGTACCCAGAGATTATCCTCTAATCTGCTTTTGTCCTACACAGAGAGATGAAGTATATGGTTAGTTGGTAAATCTGGCTAACTGGTGGGGGCAACTGTCACTTGCCAAGACCTTCCCTAAATGCCATGTGACCCAATTCTTACAGCAGCAACTCTTTCAGGGAAATACAAGTGCATCTAGAACCTGCTTGGGCAGTTTTTCAACTGTTCCTTATACTCTGAAAATCTTATTGGTCTTTAGAGATCTATTGGGCGCGAAATCTTGCTCTTCTACTGCAAACCAACATGGCTATCGAACTGAAACTTCCCTAGTTCTAACTAAAAGCTGTGTACATATGCCTTAATACAGCCTCCCACCATAAGTTATAAAAACAAAAGCAGAGATGAAATGGAAAGCTATGGCAACATCTTGGACAAGACACTGTCTCAGCCCCTACTCTTGTATGTCATGGAAGGTAGCTCATCCCTGTGAGCTACCTTACAGGGATGTTGTGTGAATTCCAACAAGTTACGGGTCCATGGAGAAAGGGGGCATATATTACTACTCCTGCCGCTTTAAAATTGCTAATCTGCTCTATCTCAATATTAGACTGCTCAGAGCAGTTTGTAAAAATCAGCCCATCACTTACATAGGAAGTATTTTCTTGTGAGTAGAGAGTAGCTCGATAGATAGAATAAAAGCAGGTTGACAACACAGCAAGAACTACGAGATTTAAGAATATTCTCAAACAATAGATACGGATCTTCTCATGGGTGGTTCTTTCCGCCACTCTCTGCCTCAGCCTTTCTTCCTCCAGGTCAGTCTGTAAAACAGCAAATGACAAGAGCAACCCTAGATTGTAGTTCAGAGATCTGCCCCTTGAGTAAGTCTCAAACCACAGTTAAAGACTGACGCTCCTACCTTTAAGCCAGAGTTTGAAAGGTAAGGGTAAAATTCACTCAGGTGTTGGGGCGGGGGGGGGGAGGGAGAGGAGAGTGGCTTCCAGATGCTGGGTTCCAGTTTGCACAATGAAGTTTTCAGGGAGCCAGCATTACTTTTGCAGGACTCTCTGAGCCCTCACTGGTACATGAGTGCAAGAAAATCAGCATGGGCAAGGAAAGCATTTTTATCCTGTCCATCTGCTGAAGGCACAGGAGAGTGAGTGAGTGAGAGTGTGTGTGTGTGTGAGAGAGAGAGAGAGAGAGAGAGAGAGAGAGCGCAAACACGGACTCGGTTCCTCATTGTGGGCACGATCAGCGTTTTTCAATATTTTCCCAGACATTGGGGGAGGGAGGGAACTATGGCCACCACTCTGATCTTGTGATAAGGAAACAGTTACCAACTCTGACCAACCAAGGGAAGAGAGCAGGGATACTCATTACTTGTTAGCAGTTACTGCAGGAAGCCTCTGTGAAGCGAAATCTCTGCACACTTCACACAATGGTTTACAAAATGAAAGGCAATGACTACAGATGGGTCTCAGTTTTTCCTCCAGCTTGGATACTCAGCTCTGATAAGTCCCATCCACTTTTTAATTAGATTTCTATCTCAAGCACAGCACAGTATGACATGTTATAAAGAGAGACACACGTACACGCACAAACACACTCACTTTAAGTTCATAGTGCAAACTGTTGTGCTTCAACTGTGCAGCATTTACATCTGTGATACAGAAGTCCCAGCCAGCAAATATCTTGTTGCAGTAGCTCTGAAACTGATCTTCATTACGGACCAAACTTTGCTTAAACCCTTCGACAGATCTAATAGAGGCAATGCGCATTTTAAAAATAAATTAGATTCATCGCTAGCAATATCCCCTGTTTTTATAAGAATAGGCTCGAGTATTCACCATCTAGTCCTATGCATAGTTCCTCAGAATTAAATTCTGTGGAACTCAACGGGACTTTCTCCAAAGCACAGCCTTACAGCCAAAATGCAATCAGCATCTCACGAGGAACGTGTTACTCTGCTGCTCTGCTTCAGATGGCAGGTGGAGAAACTGCAGTTTTTAAGGCACTCACGCTTAAAAAAACCTTTGCAAATGTGCAACCAGAAATTCAGCTTCAAACCCACTTCTCCCTGCAATAAAAGGGAAGTCTGAGAGCCCAAAGCAGAATAGCCTGGGGATGAAGCATCAGCTGAACGGGCCCAACGAACCATTGTGGGACTATCTGGCAAATTTCCTAAGTTCCACTCAGAAAGGAGCAGTATGGATCTCTGCTACACCAGATGGCTGCTCCTTCGGAAGAAAAAGCTCTGATTGCAGTGGTGCAGTCAGGCCAGCTAATTAGTTTTTAAGCTGTTCAGTACAGTGCCAGTAATAAAACTCTGTCAACAATGGTTTTATTATTAATAACCCTATTCCTTTCTATAGAGATTTTTAAAATATGTAAAGCCTTTTTGATAGGCTTTATCGCAGCCCTTATCTTGGTCATCCTCAAAGCAACCTTTTGATGTAGGCAGCAAAATGATAAGACAGATCACTACGTACAGCCTGAGCAAACATTGGTTGGTTACCTTTTAACGATCCAGAGAAAGCTCAGAGAAAGGTAAGCCAGTGTGGTCAGTAGATACGCAAGTGGCACGCTGTATCTGACAACACCAAAATATATGGTGTCTACTGAGTAATAGCCGTAAAAGAGACTCGTCATTTCAAGGAAACCCTGCCACAGGTTAAAGCAACAAAAGGAAGGGCAAGTTACTACACACAACATAAAACAACATTACACTCAAACAAGCTGATCTGAAGAAACCTTGACAAGTGACAAAAAGCAATTTTCTCTCCATTCCTGAAGCCACTCGGTGACGTTGAACCCCTAACAAAGCCACACTCTTTACTCTTCTCATTTGCTTATTAAGGAATACAATGTCATTATTACCCTGCAAATTGCATATTAGGATTTTATCTAAAAGCGAAGGGCGGTAAGCCACAGCCGTGAGGATCAAAAAATCAATGAAATGTATGGATCAATCCACAGAGACACCAATGTCATTTTTATGGTGTGCAAAGTGACTATGTGCTTAAATGAATACTAATAAATATTTAAACGCTCTTACAAAAACCAAGCCACATTCCAATAATAATCAATCACATTCCAATCCAAATTGTAAATACAAAGATCATATCTCCTGATTGTCAGCTGTAATAGTCCATTCAATATCACTACATAATATATTTAGAGAAACACTGGTTCATCTGTTCTTTTTTTGCAGCTGCGCAGAAGATGGATAGTCTAATAGGAACACCATTGCTTCAGGTAAGCCTTAATATGAAAGAACAATGTCTAATCCTCCTTCCACAGACAAACAAGGGGGAAAGTGGATAACCCCCTAGCCCAACAGGGGGCCGGCTGATTTTCACACTTGTTCTCATGTGTATACTTCCTTAAAGGCCACGTACTCTTGATGTCACTTGAGAGACATTCACCTTTGATTTTGATCAGTTCACGGTGGACTGCGTACATGGCCACTGAGAAAGTATACACATGAAAAGCATGAAAATCAGCCAGCATCTTGTCGGGCTAGGGGGTTATCCACTTTCCCCCTTGTTTGTCTGTGGTTCCACCTGAAAAGGAAAAGGAAGGAGGATTAGACATTGTTCTTTCATATTAAGGCTTACCTGAAGCAACAGTGCTCCTATTAGAGCATTCATCTTATTTGGATTGGAATGTGAGTCTCATCGGAATGTGGCTTGATTTTCGTAAGAGCTTTTAAATATTTATTAGTATTTATTTAAGCACATAGTCACTTTGCCCACCACAAAATTGACATTGGTATCACTATAGATTGATCCATAGATCTCTCTCTTTTTAAAATCTCCACGGCTGTGGTTTACCACCCTTTGCTTTTGGCTTTTGCCTCTCTGGCTTTTGCAGTCTTCAGCATTAGGATATTTTGGCCCACCATTCCTCTACATACAGGGTTTTCTTTTCCTCTTCGTATTCTAACTGCTCAGGTTCAGGATTGAAGGTGGTGGTGGGGAACAAACTCCCATTTGCCTGGGTGCCTGCATTCTGACATCGTGGCAAACTGGAGCTTGAGTCAAGGCTTCTTAAATACTAAGGGAGATGAGAACACAAAAATAAGCTGAATTTCTTCCTCTGTTTGCCTGATGCATCTGATGACGAGAACTGTGGTTCTCAAAAGCTTATGCTACAGTAAAGGTTAGTCTTAAAGGTGCTACTGGACTCTTCTCTATTTTGCTACTACAGACTAACATGGCTAACTCCTCTGGATCTGTTTGCCTGTGATATCAGAAGATAGCCAAAAGTTTCCAAATTTCATCTGCCCTCCCAGTAATTCAGAAAGCTGTTTTGCCTCCTAGGGACGCTCTCCATTTTTGCTTTTAACTTGGGATTTTAAAAAATATAGAAGCATTTACTTACTGTGCCAGAAAGAAGATCTATAATGTAAGTGTAGAAATAAATCAGTCCTTTGGTACCACTCACTATATAAACTGTGCACTGTGGCTCTGTAGACAACAGATTTTAAAAAATTCACTAGAAGAATTAAAGCACTGAACTCTTTGCTCATTAACGACATCCATCTTATGCTTGTAAAAAAGAATTTTTTTTTATCCTGCTACAAAAAGAGGGTCAGTCAGAAGAGTTTTTAAACTCTTGATGGGCAAGATAGACAAAAGGAAGCATTTCTTTACACAACAAAACATTAATTTGTGGGACTCATTGCCACAGGATATAGTGATGGCCGCAAACAGACGGCTTTAAAAAGGGACTGGAAAAGGAGGATAAGCCCTTCAATAGCCATCAGCCATATCTGGAGGCAGCATACCTCTGAATGTTACACTGCTGGCTGGCAATTGCAGAAGGCAGCTTTGGCCTCTATGGCCCTACTTGTGGGCATTCTGGGGGACCTGATCCCTCTCCACGCTGGTGTAGACAGACCACTGGTCTGGAGAGGCTATTCTCATCTTCTTACCTGTGCTCTTCAGGGGAGCTTTAACATAGCTGCCATTGAAGACACCATGTTTAGAAACAGTGCTAGGAAGAGTGACAAAGATGAACATCAGGAGGAAGATAACGACGTTCAGCAACACCAGGAACCGCAGAAAAGAGAAATAAGACTGGATTCCAGTTCCAAATTTTCCTGCATAGATTTTAAAAGAGGGGTGTCTTTTACAATCCACACATCACTTATCAAAGTAAAACAACATTAAGAAAAATTACAGTGCATCAATGGCATTCTGGCAGCAGCAAGCCCAGGATGCATCTGACCCCCTTGCATCACGTAGCATTTTTCATAATATGAGGCATCAGCCTGGCTAATGCAAGGGAGGTGGACTATGCTGTCCCCAGACCTTGAGGGAATGAGGCAAAGGCACAAGAAACAAACCTAGAAAGTGGCAACCATTTTTTCCTGCAGCATTCTGACACTTGTACTGTAGCAGAGTTTCCCAACCTGTGGGTAGGGACCCAAAAGTGGGTCCCAGGCCAGCCAGCCCTAATAGCAACTCCTGCCCTTTGCTCCCTTCTCTTTCTCTCCTCTCCTTCCTTGCTGGCTTCTCACATTCTCACTGTGCCCTTTGCAACAATCATGAGAGGCAGAAGCTGTCTAGCAACTAGTAACTTTACAATGGTAGGTGAAGAAGGGGATGAAAGGCTGGAAAGTAAATGGGAGCTGTTCAGTGTGTGGGAAAGTGAGAGGAGAGAAAGAGGTTCATGTGAGCATAGGCTCTGTCTTGGCACTGCTCCTTTAGCAGTCCAACCTCTTGCTCAGCCCCCTGCAGTGCTTCACTGCCCTTGACCTGATGTGGGAGATGTATTGCACTGAGCCACTTGCCTCCCACCTCTTTGCCAATATCTGCCACCTTCCCACATCTCCTCAATCCAACAGCCTCTCCCCAGCACCGTTTCAATCTCTTGGGCCAGCCCTGGATGGGTTGCCTTACAAAGTAAATTTGGATTTGTGGGCCATCATACCAAAAATGTTGGGAACCACTGCTGTAGCAGTCCAGTATCAGGCACTAGACCAGACTGAGGACAACTGGCCTATTGGCTCCTGGGGTACCCTAGATTAACACAAGTGCAATTTCTCTTCGGAGTGCTGACATAGCCAAGGTGAATTAAAGAGATGCCCAGTTCTCCCTCCTGGACACCAAATATGTATTGCAGGGATAACAAATGCCAGGTTGTTGGGTAGGAGGCTTGGATGTATTGACTGCCATGTTGAGGGCATCCAACCTCTTCCCCAAACTACCTTGATTCTGAGGTTCTACAAATCACCTTGGTTATCCCTCTGCTGGCCATCTCTTTCAAACCTATAAATGGGAGGAGATACGGCTGTCCACTGGGGGAAGAGTATAAAATTTACCCTGGCCACAGCCACTACTGCACAGATGACCAATACCCAAGTACTGAAAGCAATTACAGCCTCCAGGAGCTTCAGCTCCACAGGTGGATCTCAGATTGGTGGGATGCCCAGGAAGCAGCTCGTCTTATACCATTGCATGGAGTCATGCCATTGAGAGATCACGTGAAGCAGAGGTTGTACTAACCTCTGGGGGCTCAACCTCCATGCAGCCATAAAGTTACATAGGCGACTCTGGGCCACTGATTCTCAGCATAATCTACCTCCTAGGACTGCTGTGAGGATAAAATGCGAAGGGAGAACTGTCTCTGCCACACTCTGAGCGTCTTTGGAAGACGGGCAGGATAAAAAGATGTAAGAGAGAGGTAAGGGCATGGATTTTCACATGCCACATTGTTCCTACTTTGGGGGGAGGTATTCCTTCCTGTGCTCTTTGGTTCAGCAATCAAGTGCCAAAGAAGGACAAATAAGGCTTTTGCAGATGTTCCCCTCAGACATTCAAAATGTGTTCCTATGCCTAAAGAGGTCAAAAAACAGCAGCCGCACCCTCAATGCTGTGAATGTCATGTCTCCAAAGTTCCAAGTAAGACGACAATTCTTTGGTCTCCTCTACAAGCTTTCGCCATGATTTCCTGCTTGTCTGTTTCCACTGCAGCCACACTGACAGGTATTTTGTGTTCGCCTCCTGAATATCCCTTGCAAAACAACAGAAATGGAAACATGACAACAATATAGCCACAGTTTTCTTCTGGAACCAGCAAACCAACCCCACCCCACCACAATTTGACTCAAACTGTTTAAGAAGTCCAACAAGACTAGCTTCAGAAGTTCTCTCTCCTCCAAGCAAAATTACCTAATTTATTCTGATCAAGGAACAAAGCATAGATTTAAGTGTGGAATACACCCTTAAATATATGCTGTTTGTTCCCCAGGTTCCTTCCTATTGCAGACAACACTCTGAATATGAAACCCTTGCTTCCATCTGCTCCTGCAGGGCTAGCTCCACAAAGCATTAAGGACAGCTACTTACTACAGCCAGAAAACTAGCAACCCCTCCGCACAACACAGCCAATGTTTTTACTTTCCATGGATCACTCAAGCCACCCGGAGGCTTTTTATGGGCTTAAAGACACAGTTTAATTCCTTCAACCTGAATTTTCACATAAGAAAACCAGTTTTGTGACTGAGTAAATAAAGAAGTTTGTAGTGAAAAATGGGAGAAGACTGGAGGCTCCCATCATGCTTGACTGAGAGAGCAGTTCTAAGGAGGTCTACTCAGAATCCTACTTGTGTATATTTAACAAGACTTCAGGAACGCATTCTTAGGATGGGCACTGTGAGTTTCCCAGAGACCCCTTTCCGTTTTGTTTGCGCACTAAGGATATTTAAGATAGTTTGGCTCCCTTCTGTCTCATAAACTCTGTTGATTCACACCAATTATTTACTTGTCCTTTACCATGGTTAAGCACAAACTAAGCTAATGGGAACAGTTCTGAAATTTACTTTCAATTGGATGGTGAAAAATTACGTAGTCTCGTTACATTTTAATTTGATTTTCTTTTAACATGAAAAAGCTTATTTAGCTAGGAAGTACTCAAAGAACTTTTCGCTACTTGGAAATGGATTTAGAAGGGAACCATATCCTGCTGCCAGAAGTCCTTTCACTTATGCACTAAGATATCTGACACTTTGCTGTTACATCACAGAGCCCAGGAGGCTCTGAACCTCAGACACACACCCTTCCCTCCTCCATTCAAGTATGACTTGACAACAAAAGATTTTTTCTATTGCGGAAAACCTTAGTTTGTAACTACAAGTGAACTGCAAACTACGGTTTTCTGTGTTCCCTAAAAACCAGTATCCCAAACTCTAGTTCACCTCTGGTTTGGAATCTTGAGAAAGGGCATGGAACAGTACATCATAATACAGATGTAGAGTCAAAATATGGTTTCCTACTAAAGAAGAAGTCTTCAATTATTTGCAACAGGAGGAGTTGGGAAAGAGAATGTGCAAATCCAATGGTTCCCGTACCCCTTTCCTATTAAAACCAAATATAGTTTGTTGAGGTATGCCTTTGCATCCCCCTTTCCAACCAAAGGCACCCCGTCCCGAACATGGACAATGAAAGCTAGGCCACATAAAACCATTTCTAAACCAAAATCTTTTTTAAAACTACAGAACATATTCACAGTAGCAAAAATAATCAGAGCAAATAAAATCAATTACCTCCAGTTACTAGTAGTACTAAACAGTAAATTTAACCAGAATGCCTCCTGGACAGACTAGCCAAGGTTTCACTGACCATTTTAAACAGAAATAGATACAAACAGCACAGCTCCTTCATAACTTGGAAAAGGAAGAATTGTGCTCTAACCTCAGCCGCCTTTTTTCTGCCATACTCAACGCATATTCTCTCAGGGGCTTGGCAGGCTCTCGACTCCCAATCCTTTCTATAAGGCTTCTAGACTCCTCAGAAGTTGACCGAGCTAAGCTGTGGTTGTCACGTGTTCCAGCTGAAGTTCTCCTTCTCAGCATAGACTGGTAACTGGGCAGCTCTTGTAGGAAAGTAACTGTTGGGGACACATTATGTGCATCAAGCACAAATACGTCTGCAAAATTGAAGAAGGAAAAAGGTCAAAGGGATTCAGATTTTAACTGGAGAACAAGAGTGCAAGCCTAAGGAAAGTTACACTCTTCTAAGTACATAGAAGTCAATGGGTTTAGAAGGATGTAACTTTGTTTAGGATTGCACTGTAAAAGTTACACCTGCACTACAAAGGTAAAAAGAAGCAAAAATCAAGTGACCCCCCTTAAAGATGAGCAACATTTATTTCTTTATAAACTTTCATGGGTCACGGCTAGGGTTGCCAGCCTCCAGGTGGTTGCTGGAGATCTCCTGGAATTATAACTGATCTCCAGACGACAGAGATCTGTTCCCCTGGAGAAAACAGCTGCTTTGGAGGGTGACCTCTATAGAATTATATCATGCCGAGGTCCTTTCCCTCTCCAAACCCTGCCTTCTCCAGGCTTCACCCCCCCACCCCCCAAATCTCCAGGAATTTCCCAATTTGGAGCTGGCAACCCTAGTCACAACCCGCTTCATCAAATAAATAAATATGCGATAGAAAAATCATAATGGGAAATCTCATGCAGCAGGTGAAGGAGAAAGTCAAGGCTTGGTATGAATTTCAAGTATAAATCTCAATGTCAAGGAAAGTTGGGACCAGATGTAGAAAGGTTAGGAGTAAGTCCCAGCATAAATTAACAGAATTAGCACTTACACATACTGGATAGTGAGGAAAAATCTGTTTCTGTTCTGTTTCAGCATCTCTTCATTGGATTCTTGCTAATGTTATGTCTTTGGAAACTTGTGTTTATTTACCCTATGGCATTATTTATGGAAATGTCCTTGATATTAACTATACTGATCTCACTCACTGGAATCTGCCTTAAGTCTCAGTGAGAAAGGTGGACTATAAATGAAATAAATAAATAAAAATAAGTTCAAATAGATTTGCAAACAAGTTGAGTGAAAATAACTGACACTGACAGGTTGATAAAACACGTGTAGAAACACCAATTCAAATGTCCAAAAAGCAGGTCCCTCTACTGCTATTTGGGACAGCAAATGCAAATCAGTTTAACCGTGTAAAGTGCCCTGAACTTCCTTGGAGAGTAGGGTTGCCAGCCTCCAGGTAGTGGCTGGAGATCTCCCGGAATTACAATAGGTCTCCAGGCCACAGAGATCAATTCACCTGGAGAAAATGGCTACTTTGGGGGATGGACTCTATGGAATCATGCCATGCCAAGTTCTTTTCATTTCCCAAACCCCACTTTCTCCAGGTTTCTCCCCCCAGATTTCCAGGAATTTCCCAACTTGGAGCTGGCAACCCTATTGGAGAGCGACAGGATTTGTGAAAAAGTAACTGTTCGGGATACATTATATGCTGTGCAGCAAGCACAATTCTCTCTACCAAATAGAAAAATAGGGGGAAATAGTCAAGCGAGCGCAAATTGTAACAGAAGATTAACACAACAAACAAATTCCTCCCCGCATGACTGAGATTTAAACCGCCCCCCAACAAGCAGCGTTTATGAGGCAGAGCAAAGAGGCGACACGACCCAGCTTCTCCCACCCTCAATTATGGACCTATATGGACCCCACCCTACCCTATGGAGCCCCCCTCCTCATTACCGTCTCCGGGGCTGTCTGGTCTTCCTGGGGCCAGCCACGGCTCACTCATGTTGCCCAGGGAAAGGCGACTCCCGCCGTCCTAATCTCCCCTCAGCGAAGCAGCCACCTCAGCGCGGCCCCAGGTTGGCTTCCGGGCCTACGAAAGAGCAGCGGCCTCTAGTGGCGGCTAGGCCGGATATGGATAGGTACAGGCGGCGGCCGCTGTGGGGAAGGGGCGCGGCTTCGCTCAGCGTGCTTGCTTGAGTGAGGCGGCATAGTTACGAATAGGTTACTCGTTCTAGGCAGGTCTGTTCAACGGAGCTTGTGCCCAGGAAAGCGTCCCACCTCACAAGTCTGGATATGCCTTGTTGAAGGCGGGGAGATCAGTTTCCCTCACTTCTTTGCATTCAGCGCTTCACTATTTGGGGGTCAGGGAGGTTTATTCGGTTCTCTTAGGCTGGAAGGGGGTCTAGTTTGAAGTAAGTCCCATTATATTCAACATTTGTTTGTTCCCTGTCTTAACTATCTGACGAAGAGGGGTTTCACTTGGGAAAGCAGGTCAAAATGTGATGGGCTCTAAGGGGCTTGCAGCTGGACGGGGACTTTGTTCCAATTTTTAATCTCAGTTCTTTTTTTGGTGTTGAGGGGAAGAACGTGGGATTCAGTGTTTTGTGGTGGGAGGTTGGAGTGGAACAAAAATCAGTTTAAAATGTAACTGATGTTCATAATGAATAAGTAGGCTTGTCAGCCTCCAGGTGATAGCTGGAGATCTCCCGGAATTACAACTGATCTCCAGGCAACAGAGATCAGTTCCCCTGGAGAAAATGGCTGCTGTGAGGCGTTAACTCTATGGAACTATATCCCACTGAGGCCCTTCCCCTCCCAAACCCCACCCTCTTCAGGCTCCACCCCCAAAATCTCCAGGAATTTCCCAACCTGGACCTAGCAACCCTATGAATAAGTGTTGTGAAAAAGGGAGAGGTTCCTAGTGGTAGCTTAATAAAACGAACATGGCAGCACCTTAAACATTGAAAACAAAAATCTAGTTCAAGTTTTGGGGAGTCATTGGGCGAATAAGAGTGTGAGATCTTGAAAGACCCGTGGGTATAGTAGAAAAGCCTTGTTTTGGCTAGAGAAGTAAATCAGGGCAGAGTTTTCCATCCATTCTTAAAAGGTGGTAGGATTTTATGTAGAGAGGATACTCATGTTATGTTTTGCCCTGGTGTATCTACTCCTGCGGAATAGTTGTGGGCAGGGATTTTTTTTTCTGGGAAAAGAGGTGGTGGAACTCAGGACTGCACAATGATGTCACTTTGGGTCAGCTGGAACAAGGGGGGAGTTTTTTAAAGTTTAAATTGCCCTCGGCAAAAATGGTCACATGGCTGGTGGCCCCGCCCCCTGATCTCCAGACCGGTGGGGGGGTTTAGATTGCCCTCTGCGCTGCTCCAGCGCACGGCAGGCAATCTCAACTCCCTTCTGTCTGGAGATCAGGGGGCGGAGCCACTGGCCATGTGACCATTTTCAAGCAGTGCCGGAACTCGGTTCCACCGCGTTCCAGCTGAAAAAAAGCCCTGGTTGTGGGTGAGGTGAAGGTGATTGTGGGATGCTGTAGCATAGTGGTTAAGTGGTCAGGTTGTAAATCAGCGCTCTGCTGGTTTGACTCATACTAGTGCCATGAGTTCTGGAGGTGGCCTTGGCTAAGTCAAGCCACTCCTGTCTGGCCCAGCTCCCTAGGTGTATTGTGGGGATAATAACAACACACTATTCTCTCTAAAAGAGTGGTATATAAACATAGTTGTTGGTGGTGTTACTATTTGTATATTTAGTTCTGCTGGTAGGAAATTGTCAAATTATGTTTGTTGGTATTTCTTGAGGGTGGTAACGCTAAAAGCATGGTTAAACAGATACTGAGACTGACCTGCCAGTTTCCCCATTGTGTTTCCTTAAGCATGGCAGTAAAACTTTTATTTTTAATGGTTTGTTTGTTTTGGGATGTGCAAAGCTGCTGTTACAAGGGAAGGCTGTAATTACTGTTGGAAGTGTATGCCCAGTAAGCCAGCAGGATTCATTCCCTGTAGCAATACTGACAACTAAATTGCTGTGACTAATGCAATAAATGCTTGAGGTAGTGAACAGTAAGTAGATGATGAAACTAGGCTTTTTTGTTCAGTTTGTTACATTGACAGAACAAGTCATGTTTGGTACATTTCTGTAGAGATACCATATTTTGCTTCCCTTGGCTATTCTTACTGTACGGTTCCATAGGATTCGGCCCAAATATGGGCTTGTTGAAGCATTCTTCTGGGTCCTGACCTTCTGGCTAGAAGATTGTCACTCTTGTCGGCTTTCAAAAAGCCTGTATAAAAAAGTTCTATTCCAGAAAGCCTTTTGTTAAACTTCTATCAGGGCCGATTCCAGACGACTAACCTTAAATCGCTCCATGCCGCCCTCTTCCGGATCGCGACGGGGAAAATGCGAAATATCGCGTTTCCTCGCGCGAGTTTTGCGCGTCGTCGCGCAAAACTCGCGCGAGGAAACGCGATATTTCGCATTTTCCCCGTCGCGATCCGGAAGAGGGCGGCATGGAGCGATTTAAGGTTAGTCGTCTGGAATCGGCCCAGGTTGCTAGCAAACTGCTGGTTGGTATGTTCAGGTTTGTACATTGCTTTTGGTAAGTGTGTGTGTTGTGGTATGCCTAGGCAGTGGCTTTGTTGTTATCTGTGGCTGAACTGTCTCTGGAATTCAGAATCTTGAGTATGAATCACAAATATGGCTGTGATCTGCAAAGAATCTGTCAGCCACTGTGTGTCTGCCATGCCACCTTACTAGCTCCTCTTTTCATAGATTCAGAGGATAAACTGACCTCATTGCTCCTTTCTATCTTTTTCAGTACCTCTAGCAAGCTTTACTTGTGTTATTGTTCTGGTTCTGAATGTTATGTACAAGTTTTATAGCCTGACTCTGCTTTGCTATTTCATACAACACTGTTCTACAGACCTCTCTTGTTCGTTTTGTTAAATGTTTGTTTTTCTTCTATTTTTTTCTTATTGTAAACGGCCTTTAAACATGTGGAAAGGTGGGATATAAATGTTTTAATAGGTACATTAATTTAAAAACTCCAGTTGCAACTTTCAGTGGCCATTCTAGAAATCAGTCTACAAAATACGCTCTGATCTAGATGCTAGCTGCAGTGCAAACGAGGTAAAAGAAATGCTTAATACACCATCTGGCCTACATTTGTACAGCTTTGAACCAATTACAATGACAGGATCCTGGCATCTATGAAAGTCACTACTTGTGCACTTGATCTTTGCCCATCTTGGCTGTTAAAATCAAGTAAAAATCATATAAGTGAACCACTGAGACCTATTGTAAATCAATCGCTAACTCTGGGAACCTTCCCCCAGCCGCTCAAACAGGCAGTTATCTGTCCACTAATTAAAAAACCATCCATAGACAAAACTGATGTGGCCAATTATCGCCCACACTCTAACCTGCCCTTTCTGGGCAAAGTGATTGAGAGAGCAGTAGCTGACCAACTCCAGATCTTCTTGGAAAACTCTAGCACTCTAGATCCTTTCCAGTCTGGATTCAGACCAGGGCATGGGACAGAACCAGCACTAGTAGTGTTAGTAGATGATCTCTGTCTGAATATAGACAAAGGCCATGCCTCCTTATTGCTCCTCCTGGATCTATCTGCAGACTTTGACACAGTCATCCTGTTGAGGCATTTAGAAACGGAAGTGGGCATCAAAGAATGTGCCTTGGACTGATTTAAATTGTTTCCCATGGAACGAACTCAAAGGGTTGCCTTCAGAGATCAGCTATCTCCAGAATGGGAACAATCTTGTGGGGTTCCGCAGGACACAGTCCCGTAAGCTAGTTATTCAACCTCTATGTAAAACTTTTAGGTTTGATGTCATCAGTATACAGATGACACCCAACGCTCTATCTCGCTATCCAGGTCCCCACAGGATGCAGTAGAAATCTTAGATTGCTGCCTGACAGCCATGGTGAAATGACTGAAAAATAACAAATTGAAATTGAACCCAGACAAGATTGAAGTGGTGCTTGTTGGGAAGGCAGAGATCTTGAAAGACATTGTACTCCCCACTTTCGATGGAGTTCATCTGACCCTTGCAGACTCGGTTAAGAGCCTAGGGGTTATACTGGGTCCAGCATTACTACTAGAAAAACAAGTTAAGGCAGCCACAAAAAATGCTTTCTACAATCTCACTCTAGCCTGGAAGATGGCTTCTTACCTCAACTCGACTGACCTGGCCACCTGGATCCATGCTATGGTAACATCAAAACTTAACTATTGTAATGCACTATACATTGGTCTCCCATCTAAGTTAACTAGGAGGCTGCAATTGGTGCAAAATGCTGCAGCTCGACTGTTGTCAGGAGCAAGCAGGAGCATGAACATCACTTCCACCCTACAGTCACTCCATTGCCTACCTATCAGTTATTGTGCTCAATTCATGGTATTGGTTATTACGTACAAACTCTTCACGGCCTCGGCCTGGCATACCTACAGAACTGCTTCCCTCCATATGCCCCTCCATGGCAGCTTCTCTCATCTGAACAGGGTCTCTTGCAGGTGCCAGACTGCACATGGGCAAAATCAACAGCAGCCTGTACATGGGCTTTCTCTGTGGTGGCCCCTGGCCTGTGGAATGGCCTGTCTGAGGAGGTCAGGAGCACACCCTCTCCTGGCTATCTGCAAATGATACAAAACCAAAGTATTCAAAAATCCTTTTAATTCAGATAGAAGGGGTGTATTGTAGGGAGGGGGCCCCTGATGCTTTGCTAATGCGTTAGGGACCATAGACTTCACCACTATGTTGCCGTACGTGTTTGTTGCTTTAAATATGTACTCCTATATGCTACCTGTGCTTCATGTTGTCTAATGTCAGTCCTAGTATTGATTTATGTTCTGTTTCAGCAATTCTTCAACTCTGCATTGGATCCTTGCTAATGCTATGTCTTTGTAAACTTGTATTTATTTATCCTATGGCATTGTTTATGGAAATGTCCTTGATACTGATTGTATTAATCTCACGCTATGTAATCTGCCTTGAATCTCAGTGAGAAAAGCAGACTATAAATGACATAAAAATAAATAAAATACATCTTGGGTGTCTTCCGAGAAGGTAACATATTTTCCCTTTTTACTGCTGAGTTTGTTGCAGTACAAACAACAGAAGGACACCTGTGTGTTCAAGATCCCTCATTAGGGACAATTCCTTCCCTCTGCCTTTTCCAGTCCATCGTGCTTGTTTTCTCAGAGGATACTGGCATAAAATCAAGTACCCTATTCCACAAGAAAATGCTGCACGTATCTTTGTATATGTAGCCTATCAGCCAAAGTTTGCAGAAGCCAGTTGGCAGTCTGCCCAAATAAACGGGGATATGGTTGTCTCAAGAGACTCTTAAGCGTGGTAATCAGAACCCTCAGTGTTCCATCCTCGCTGTCCCTAGCTACAAATCATTCTTCTGCCCCCAAGATTAGCTGGAATTAAAACCCTGAGCCAAACAATAACTGTTTCTGTGATCTTTGATGGATATGTTTTAAGAGTACTTTAAAGCAACAGTTTCCTTCACCGCCAGTTAATAGTGAATTTAGTATATTTTGTGGTTTATCTGTCCTGACACCCTGGCTGGATAATTAGAACAACTCTCCCCAGCAGTATAGAACTTGGGAACATTCAAAGTATTTCATGTTTATTATATTGAACTGCTTTGCAACAATCTTGTAATGTAGTAGTAGTGCTACTACAGAGTGCTCCCGCGCTCTGTGGGGGGTCAAATTGGCCCAGATCGGGCTGCTGTGGAGCATAGGAATGCTCTTGCGCTCCGCAGCAGCCTGATCCAGGCCTGTTTCAGGCCCAAATCTGCCTGGATTGGGCCTGAATCAGTCTGAAATGGGCCACTGCGGAACGTGGGAATGCTCTTGTGCTCTGCAGTGTCCCAAATTGAGCTGGACTGGGGCCACAGGAGTGCACCCCCAGAGGCCCGTACCTCCCCCACCAGCCAGGTAAGCGGGGGTGGGGGTGAAGGGTGGGAGCGGAGGATCCCCTGTCCCCAGTGGGGGAATGGCAACCCTATTAGTGACCCCATGGCCATGGTGTTTTTCAAGGCACAAGATAAGCAGAGGTGGTTTGTCATTGCCTTCCTCTGCATAGAGACTCCGGTCTTCCTTGGTGGTCTCACATCCAAGTGCTAATCTTGGCCAACCCTTTTTAGTTTGCAAGCTCTGACAAGATTAAACTTAATCAAGGTTATTCAGGCTACTCCTAGTAAAGTAAGTCAATATTATTATCACTGTATTGCTGGGGTAGGGGGCTGACACGTTGCTTGCTTTAAGGTTACCTAATAAATCTAGAAGTTAGAACGGGCTTCCTGATTCATAATGTCTTAGTCACAGCATTATGCCTGCCATATATCACATTTTCCCCACCTTTTCTTTAAGAAGCTCAGAGTGATACACATAATTCTCTCCATTTTGTACTCTCAGCAACCCTGTGCGGTAGATTAAGATGAGAGTGTCTGGCCCTGAGTCACTCAGTGAGTTTCATAGCTGAATAGAGTTAGAATTTGGGTCTCCGCTGTTCTAATTTGGCACTCCAACCGCTTTGTCACACCCAGTCTTGTTCAGGGGTCCCTAACCTTTTTGAGCCTATGGAACGTTTTGAATTCTGACACAGGTGGTGAGTGCAAGTGCAAAAATGGCTGCCACAAAAGGCAGAGCCACACACACACAGAGAAAGCTCAAGTGCAAGGGAGAAGAGGGGTAATTTAAAAATACACTGGGAAAGTGGAGTGAGAGAGAATAAAGCATTATTTTAATCTGCATCTTCAATGGTCAATCAGAAGTCCTGCAGGGCAGGAACCCCACCTGGCCCCACCCACTTTCTAAAAGCGCTGGGGGCCAAGAAAAGCGTCGGTGGGAACCACATTGGGGACCTCTGATCTAGGCAGTAACACCGTACAGTGTATAACCAAGGGTATGACCTGCGTCCAACACACTTTTGCTCAAAGAGTTATTTGTAATGTGTAATTATTTTCAGAAAACTTTTCCTAGCAGTACTCTTTACTTTCCTGGGTTTCATTTGTGGTGGTTTGCATCAAACAACATGTACAGCTCTGCGGCCTTGCTCTTGGTAAGAATTGCTCGAAGTAGAGAAATTTGAATAGCAAATAAATACTGTGGACTAAATGCTTCAGCGGCTTTTGGGACACATTAGTTGACATCTGAGCTGAAACATTGGCAGTGAACAAAGATATAACAATGCTGATCAAACAGCCTGTGAGAGTAACAGGGCGTGACCTTCTGCTGGGAATTCATAGATGAATTGTGTGTACACCTCGGTTTGTGGTAAGTCACCATAGTCCTTGCTGCAAAGAATGAATTAACCAAGTCGTTAAGCTCAAACAAAAACAATACATGCTCCAGAGAAATTGTATAGCCAAGGAAGGACAAGGAAGAAATATGCACAAGGAAGGAGAATTTGGGAGAGTAGCAGAACTTCAGTCAACTTTATCTCCATATGCCCTAGTTTTCTTTCAGGACCGGAGGAGACCTACCAAGATCGTTGCTGGTAATGAGCATTGCTAATGATTGCGCTGTGTGCCTCTGTGGGACGCTAATTCTGAATGGGTTTCCGGGAGTTCAAGCGGTGTAGGTGTCAGCAGCACCTGTTGTCCTGCTAGCAGCAGGACGCTGCCTCCTCCCTTCCCCCTGGGATCCTGTGCCAGCTACCTCCTGAGAAAGAAACCGGCAGCCAGAGAGCTAAGGATGGTTTTTCAGCTGTTCTTTTTTTTGTTCTGATTAAAGTTCCAGGCAGTAATTCATCCAGCAATTTTCAGCCCTGGAGGAGTACCTGAATTAGAAGGTTGAGGTAAGCACGGGAGCGCTTTCTTTCTGTCTGTTGTCCAGAAGGGGATCATCTCTCCCTTTCCATTAGCTCTTGTTCTTTTGCACTGATGTCTGTTCTCCCATGTCACCCGTGGTTTCATGCCCTCTGCTGTCTCATCACGGATCTCTGTGCACAGTGCTCATGTTCTGAAATGAAAACTATCCTGTGTCAAGGTTGCCTTGGAAAAACAGATTCTTGACCTGAATCTCTCTCAATATTCCAGTTAGGAAAGGCACGTGGCTTTTATGATGTGGTCTGAGTTCTAGACAGGTGGCATGTTAGTCTGCTGTCACCACAGAAACAAATGTTTCCTGTGACACCTTAAGGACAAGCAGATTTGTTGTGGCTAAAGCGTTTCTGCCCACTTTGAACGGTGGTTTTAAGTATGATTTGTTTTCATCCTGGGTACCTACCCTGCATTAATCACATGTATTGTGGTACAGGCACACAGCACCATTGTCCCTATGCTAGTCATTGCACGTATTTCCTGAACGAGTAGCACTATTTGTATTTTCTTTCCTGTGCCACAATTTATTACAGTGTACAGCTGAACACATCTTATACAGCAGGAATAAAAATCTGTAGTGGAAACTATATTTTTGGGCAGTTTGGCATAGAGGCTTTAATAACTTGTACAAAGAATGAATAAATGAGAAAAATAAAGATGAATATCTTTTTTTTCCATTTTAACTTTCCTTCTTTTTTCTTTCATTTTCTGTTTTCCTTCTTTTGTTTCTTCTTAGTCTTTCACTAGAAAAAAAATCCAGTCTGTGCGGTTGCTGACATTTATTCTTTTAGACCTTTATATGGTGTTTTCCCTTCCCAATGGGGACGCAAAGTGGCTTGCAACATTCCCTTCTACGTTTTTCCTCACAACAAACACCCTGTAAGATAAGCTAGGCTGAGGGAGAGCAACTGGCCCAAGATCACCCCAAGAGCTTCTGTGGCAGGGTGGGAGTTTGAACCTGGGTCTCTGGTGCTTGAGGGGTGGGGGTTAGCCTGTGGCAACCAATGAGGAAGAGTTATCTTACACTGTTCTCCCTATCCTGGGAATAAAAACACAGGACCTAGATTTCTCCCCCAGGCCTCTGAACTAGCACACAGCAAACAGGAATCAAAATAAAGGAATTGGCTGTTGACCACTGGGGACAAGGGGGTCATTGAATGTGTGCCTGAGGTCTGTGTATCATATGCATATCTTATAAATATACTTATATAAACAACGATTGCTTTGTCCAGTGCGCTCTTTGATTACAATGCTGAATATGAAGTCTTAGTGCTTGATAGCTGATGAATAGTTAAGTGTCACTGGCTTAGAATAAACCCTGTATTCCATACCCATCTTGTCAAACAAGCTTCATTAAATCATAATAATATTAATAACAACTGCACTTTTATACCACTCTTCTAGACAGATTAGTGTCCCACCCAGAGCAGTGAACAAGTTAGTGTTATTATTATTCTCACAAGACAGCTGGGGCTGAGAGGAGTCATTTACTAAGCTCGTGGCAGTAGTGGGATTTGAACCAGTAGAGAGCTGATTCACAGCTGAACCACTTAACCACTGTGCTACAGCAGCTCTAAAATCCACTGAGCCTTCTTCAAGCAAGTATTCCTGAGGACTATTTAATGTGTCTCTGCCTTTTACATGTTTGTGGCAAAAGTAGTATTCAAAATTACTTTCCGCTGAGCTTAGAGCAGGCCTAGCCTTAAAATGTTGAAAGTGTTAAAAATAGGGTGGGGGTGGGAAACCTGTTTGTTCAGAAGGCCTGGTGAGGTTTTTTTGTGCCCCACTTTAGGAAATGGAGGCATATTAATATTTGTGGCGGATCACCTGTCAAAAACAGAAGTTGCTTTTGTTCGCTGTGGAGTATTCTTAATGCATATAAGCTATCTTTGAATGTTTTGCCAATAAGGAAGTTAAAGCCACATATTGGTCTGTTGGGGGAAAAGATCTAAGGAAGGCTGATTAATGATTGCTAATGTCAATGGTCATAACTTTGTCAAGCTTCCTGAAAGGGCCAGGGTAGAATCCAAGGGACAAAACAAGCGAGCTGGTGATCACAGGGCTCTGTAAAAAGGTAAATTGCATATATGTGCGGCTAAGATTTCAATCTGGGCCCCGCAGGAAGGGAAGAGGGGAGTAAACTATTCAACATCCCTCCAATTTTGTTTTGCCAACTGACGTTGGGCACCCATGTTGCCACTGCAGAAAGGGAAAAATTAGCATTATAAAAGGTAAGTCTTTTTCTTTAAAACTGTTGATAGCAGCACTGGGGACTTTGATTAGGGGTTAGTGGCTTGGCTAGCATCTTCCTTTCTGAATTATGGGTGCGTGTGTGTATGATTTCTGTTAATACAGCAAGATTCAGGTCCAGTAGCGTTTTAAACCAGCAAGATTTCCATGGTATAAGTTTTCGAGAGTCAAGAGTCCCTTCAGCTGATCTGACAAAGGGAGGTTTGACTCTCAAAAGCTTATACTCAGGAAATCTTGTTGCTCTTTAATGTGCTACTGCACTCGCTCTTCTACCAATATGGCTGTTCACCTGACTCTTACTTTATACAGACTGACAAAGATCTGTGATTTCTATCACATCTGTTTTTGGCCCTTAGCTTGGCTGGTTAGTAAGAACAGGTGATTTCCAATAAAATTTCTTGCAGTGAAATTTGGGGAAAGGAATCTACAGCATAATTTTCACTTGATCATAATGAGCGTGGGAATCTTTGGTCTAACTTTAAAAAGGCTAGATTCAGGTCCAGTACCACCTTAGAAACGAACTAGATTTCCAGGGTATGAGCTTTCTATCTTTAAGAGGCTAGAGACTGATGTGTATTCCATCAGCTTTTAAAATTGTTTTTGAACTTAGCTTCTTAAAACATAATTGTTCAAAATGCTGTTGTAAGGAAAGGAGCCCATCAGGCTCTCGATTGGATAAGTTTAACACTCTGGTTCAGGCTCTGAGAGCCAAACTAAAAGTGACGTCTTACACAGGTTGGACACTAGTCGGCTTCCCTCAAGTTTTGATGGGAAATGTAGGCATCCTGGTCTTGCAGCTGTAATGGAGAGCCAAGCTGTAAAACCAGGACGCCTACATTTCCCATCAAAACTTGAGGGAAGCCGACTAGTGTCCAACCTGTGTAAGACGTCACTTGTAGTTTGGCTCTGAGTTTGCACAGGCCCCAAACCAGGCCTGTTTTGAGAAAAGTTTCTCGACTCGCTGATCAGGCACATCTGCAAGTCATCGACAATTTCTTGAGAATTGGCCTTGGGAATCCGGGCAGAGTGCGGCTGTGGTCACTATCAAGCAGTACTCCCCATATTTCTCATGCTAGCACTGCCAGTTAAGTATCTAAGCCCTGATTGGTTCATGCTAAGTATCTAAGCCCTGATTGGTTCATGCTCTGGTGGTCTGACGTAATGCAGGCCTGAAAATTACTGTGGTAATCTCTAGTCAGTACCTGTCTACCAGCTTGTGTGAGAGAGGCTTTACTTCCATGCTTCCTGCTTTCTAGCAGGACAAGAACTGAATGTGCGCAGATTGGGCTCTAAAGCCTTTGGTAAGGATCTCAGCCATGAAGCCAGAGATTGCCAGATATGCAGTATATTAGAAAAGAGCAAGAGTCCAGTATCACCTATAAGACTAACAAAATTTGTGGTAGGGTAAGAGCTTTCATGAATACCTGAAGAAGTGTCTGAAGAAGTGAGCTGTGATTCACAAAAGCTCATCCTACTACAAATTTTGTTAATCTTATAAGTGCTGCTGGACTCTTGCTCTTCTCTACTGCTACAGACAGACTAACACGGCTACCCATCTTGATCTATCAGTACTATTTTAGTTAAGTGTATTTAGAATATCGAAGCTCTTATTTATTCTTGTGCTTGCCTTAATGCTTAACTGAAGAGTGGTTCCTGCTCAGCATATGCTCCTGAAATCTCTCTTTAATAAATTACGATATATTTACCTGCCTGAGTCCAGAGAGAGCCCTTGGGAAGGCTGTGCTCAGCACACAGGAAAGGGAAAAAGGGGCCTGGGGTCTTGACACCTGTGTAAGTATCTGGTAGAATTGCAGAGAAAATTAAGCATTTAATTCCTATGAAAGTACTTGCTCAGCTGCATCCAAAACCACCTGAATGAGAACTAATCCATAACGCAACCTACCATTTCTTTGAGGACAAACACAATACAACTATTTTAAGAACTGTCATTTAATTTTAATTAAGCAAAACAATAGAAATTATGGTACCATTTGGCTCTGCCAAAGTCTTAGATTTCTTGCCTGCAATGTCTCCCGCCTTGTATCTAGTAACTACGTAAAACAAGATAGCAGGTCAGGAGGGAAAAAAGACCTCCCTATCCTCAACAAATTGTGGTCTGGTTATCTTTATTGTTGGAGCTGTAAGAACAGAAGCTGAGGATGATAAGAAGTATTCTTCTTAAACTTGAAGACTTCCTAGCTTCCCTCTTTTTGGTCTTAAATTAAAATTATAGTTTGCTTCCCCTCCCTGCCCCCATTCAAGGAGACGCTTGTAAACTAATACAGCTCATTAAATTATAATCTGGCACTAGCAGCAAGCTTCAGTCTCCACTGTACCTTTCCAGTTCAGGATGAATTAAGAAGCTGTTGCACACCAAAACAATCTGATTTTTTTTGAGGCTGATGTTACTGTGTCAATGCAAAAACTTGTCATTTATGATGTTAATCTACCACATTTTTTCATGTATCATTTTAATTTTCTTTGCATCCCGGATAGAATCTATATCATTTAATAATGAATGATTGGGTAATAATTTAATATACTATTTTAAAATACCAGCATGATGTAGTTGTTAAAGTGTTGACTAGGGTGTGGGAGACAAAAGTTCAAATCCCTGCTCAGCCATAGAAATTCACACAAAGTTTAAACACTTGTATTTTATACTTTGGTTTGATTTAGGGAAAATAAGGGAGAGAGAATTTCATGCTGTTTCCCGTATCAAGTCTTGAAGATTTCATCTGAGGAGGTTACAAGAAGCCACTGCATGTGTGGTGTTCTTTTATCATTTCCAGATTTTGCTTTGTTTTCCGCTGTTTGTGTGGAAGGTAAATGTGCAAGATTTGGAGACGGAAAAGAATTTATTGATGCTGTTAGCTCTCCTTATAGCTGTAATGGGGAGAGGAAAGAACAAGCAAGCCCAGGCAGAATCTAGGTGCACATACCGCACCTTCCCTTATGCTCTCGGTATCGGAGTCCAATTTGCTTTTGTTGACTTGTCAGCGAGGACGTATTAAATTGCTTACTGCGGCTTTTGCTGCCAGCTATTTCCTGAAGACAAGATTGCAGATAATCAGCGTGGGTCTTAAAAAGAAATTTCTGATCAACAGTAAAATGACCTTTGTGCTGAGGTATTTATCCTTAGGTGAAAGTATCTATAGACTTTAAGAGGCTTTTTTTTATAAATTTTTTTATTTTTAATTGCTAACATCAAAAACTACAAGAAAAAGGGAACAGGGGGAGAGGGAAAAAACAACATATAAAAACACACACTACATCTACAAGTATTGTATTCCCTTCATAATACAATTATTTAAAGTTAAACTTTCTAATATGCTATTAGATTGGTAGATCTTATAAAATACAAACTACAGTCAGGATCAGGTCTTCTTCTCCCCCCCCCCCTCTGGGTCTCGGTCTCAGTTCTCTCTGAACAGCTACAGTAGCTGTGCTCCCTCCCTCCTCCCCACTCCCCCCTTCAGATTCTAAATCTTCTTCTTGCTGGAACTCTTGATGATTAAACACAAAGTCTCTCAGCTGTACTTCCGATATTATCTTGTAGGCTTGGTCTTTATATCTGAACCAGATGCCTTCCGGAAATAACCATTTGTATTTTATTTCACGCTTCCTCAGAAGAGCTGCAAACCTTTTATATTTGAATCTTCTTTTCCGAGCTAAAAATGGAACGTCCTTCAATATCTTAACCTTATTGCCCAGAAAGTCCAAGTCCACATTGTACGAATTATATAAGATGGTGTCCCGAGTCTTCTTAGATGAAAAATCAATAATAATCTCGCGAGGCAGCTGACGCTTCGTTGCATATTTTGAAGATGTCCGACAGACTTCCAGAATATCGCTTTTTAACTCTTCTGTAGTTGCCTTTGCGGATGATGCCAAAAGTTCCAACACCAAATCCTTTAAGTTTTCACTTTCCTCCTCCTTCACATTCTGATGATGCAATACCGTCTGAGCACGATCCACTTGTAATCCTATCAATTAATTCTCCAAAAGCTTTACTTCTTTGTTTGTTGCTTTCATGAGTACTGCATTTTCCCGAGCAGATTGCTCTGCCCCAGACGCTGCATCTTTAATGGTTTTCACTTCATTCTCAACTGAGCCAACCCTTTGTCCGATTTCATTTAGCTTATCAACAAAGGGCTTCATAGCTTCAACGACCGACCGTTTAACCACCTCTTCAAGAGTTTCTCCCTTCCCCTGTAGCGTCGCCAAAACCGATTTGCTCACAGCAGGGCTCTGCTTTTTCGTCGCCATCTTAGGTGGGGGGGAGACCGATAACTAAGTTCCGAAACTCAGTGACGGGGGAGATATCCGGACCTTCTTAGCTTCAACTCCCACCAATCCTTCGCATACGCTTGGAATAGCAGAAGGGCTTCGCTTACTTACAGGTTTTCACCTTAAATCTGCTTGTTGCCGTTCTCCATGGCCCGGCAGCACGCGATGTGCTGCGCAAGTCTGCCGGCCTCCGTAGGAGCAGACGGGCAATTTACCCCCTGTATCGACTTCAGGGGGCTCTTCCCGCAGCGCTCTGGACCCTGACCCCCTCACTGGGAGTCCTGGAGGTTAACCCTCGCAGGTCAACCACCCAGTCAGGCTGCTTGGCCGCTTCCTCCTGGACCTGTGGAGAGGAGCGTCCGACATGGCCGGGAAAACAAAACCGAATCAGACTTTAAGAGGCTTTGTTTGTACCATTCGCTGAACCAAATACCAAAATGTTCAGAAATTCTGCAAACACTTTGGATTTTCTTGTGTTTTCAAAATGACGAAGATGATTTTGGAGGGTTTTCTTTGTAAGTTGTAACAAATCATTCCTCGTCTGAAGACAAGCGGTTGGGAAACTAAGAAGGGATTGTGCCACTAATACTTTACTAGGTGAGGAACTGGAAGAACCCTGAATGGATTTTTAGCATGTTTTCCTTCTTAAATAACAGCGTAGGCAGACTGTTTGTGTGGGTTTGGGTCAGGACCGAGATACAGGGTTGTGGAATGTATCTTAAATTGTTATTGTACTAAAATACATAATTGTAAAAAAATAGAGCAGTTCTGATACAGAGAACCTGGGACGGCATATAAATTGCAAGGCTGTGCTTGTGGGGGTAGCCCAGAGGAGGATCTTCTGTCCTATACAAGTGTCTCATGATGAGTGACTGGACATGTTTATACATTTGACCAGCCAGTAATCCCAGGAATGCACCATGCAGTTAAATTTATGGTAAACTTTGTTGGGTACATCCAGTTGGGTTCAGTGGATTATAATCCTGAATTAAAGCAAATGTAGTCTATAAACAATTCAGCCAAAAATGTTATTGAATGTAATTTCTTTTTAAATAGGTTCAGAGTGAAGATATCACTAATGAAGAACTGATGCACTCTGCTGAAAGAATTTCCAAATACTTTCCTTGAAAAATGGCCTTTCACTACAATGATGCCTTTGAGAACCCAGACTACCATGACTCTGAAACACTGGAGCTTGACCGAGTGTATGTTGGAAAATGGATTTATAAAACTACAGACAATTGCTGTTGTTGAGTAACAGGGAGAATAGCGGTTAATGTCCATAGAATACATCTAGCTACTCATTCTAGTTTTGATCCTGATGTTGTGCAGCGCATATCAAGAGCGCCTTGTGCAAAAGAAACCTTGCTATGACAAGCAGAATTGTTGCTGAATGGGACTTTCTGACTAACAGTGCTATCCTAAGCAGAGTTATACCAGTCTAAGCCCATTGATTTCAATGGGCTTAGACTGGAGTAACTCTTCTTAGGATTGCGCTGTAAATGCACTCAAAGATGGCTAAATTCCTGTAGGAAAATTTAGTGCTTTAAAATGCTATGTGGAATACCCATTTCAGTTTAGCTTACAGTGTTTTACAGTTGATTTTTACAGCGGTGCAGTAATCTTTTAAAGTTTAAAACCATCAACTCCTGTTCACATAGGCAGAACGTCTCATATTCATTTAGTTTTGCTCACTCACAACTTCCAAATTAAGAATGCACATGAAAAGGCTTATTTTCTGGAACT
Source organism: Eublepharis macularius (assembly GCF_028583425.1). Taxonomy (NCBI): domain Eukaryota; kingdom Metazoa; phylum Chordata; class Lepidosauria; order Squamata; family Eublepharidae; genus Eublepharis; species Eublepharis macularius. The sequence goes on from NC_072801.1 coordinate 19,519,545, forward strand.
AAGTTGATGCTCGGTGTGTTAGTACGGGCGTGCAACCATGGATTTTTTTTCCACCTTTAAAACTGAAATACCATTGAAAATACAGCAAAGGATGTTCTTATTGATGTATTGTCGAAGGCTTTCACGGCCGGAGAACGATGGTTGTTGGGGGTTTTCCGGGCTGTCTTGCCGTGGTCTTGGCATTGTAGTTCCTGACGTTTCGCCAGCAGCTGTGGCTGGCATCTTCAGAGGTGTAGCACCAAAAGACAGAGATCTCTCAGTGAGAGATCTCTGAGAGATCTCTGTCTTTTGGTGCTACACCTCTGAAGATGCCAGCCACAGCTGCTGGCGAAACGTCAGGAACTACAATGCCAAGACCACGGCAAGACAGCCCGGAAAACCCCCAACAACCATCGATGTTCTTATTGCATAATGCGTAAAAATCAGGGAATAGAAATTATGCAGAAGATGGCGCTATGAATCACTGAGACAACAGATTTACATTTTGATTTTCTATATGTCTGTTTACTTTATTAGCCCTGAATGTTAACCTTTAACTTCCGCGATGCTAAATTGTGTATATTATATTTGCACATTCTTTTACATTTTTTCAGTAGCTTTCAGTGTGTGCCGTTTACAGCAATTGTTGGTAACTCTTTCCCCTTTTCTTATCTTTTGTCTAGAAGACCTCGTTGGAGCGCTTCTTTTCATCGCAATCCTTATGATTCCTCTCCTTACGATCCCTATGATGATTACAGTGCAGAAGAGCAAAATTCACCAATGGAAATGCCTGTGGACTCTGTGCAGCTTCAATCTCCAGCTGAATACAGTCCGAGAGCTTTTGCATTTGAGACATCAGATTCAAATCCATATGGAAATGCACATAGTATGTTGTTGAATCACATGTATCTAAAGTATAAGACTGCTGATTATTTTAAGGGCTCCACTGCAGAATTTCTAGTCCTAATGCTATAGGACTTGTTATAAAAATCTTGTGTGTGTTTCTGTGTAATCTTAATGCATGGAAACCATGAGCAGCAAGGGAGAGTTTTTGTGGCTGGGTTGTGTATGTGTGTTTGCCCATTTGTACTTGGAAGACGTCTGAACTCAACTGCAGACTAGATCTCATGAGGTGCTTAACCTGTGTTTGGGCTATGTATTTTTCAGTTTGCAGGTGAGGGCTTGCAAAATTAAGAAAGCAATTCTAAGCAGATGTACTTGGAATCCTGCTCAGGTCTGTTTAGTCCTTATTCTCAGGAAAGTATTGCAGCCTAAATGTATTTCCATACACACAAGACCTCCCTGCCTGGAGAAAACTAATACATCAAGGAGACACGTTCTAGTCTAGCCTCCTCCCTGATGTGCTAGCTTTCCCTGATATGGATAAAAAAAAATTGTGTGTGTTGGGAACATTCAGTGGAATGTAGAGCCCAGATAAATTGCTTCAATCAGAATGGAGACTCTTGATCAAAGTGCTTCTAACTAAAGTCCTTGTCCTGTTGGTCCCAGTGGAGAAAGGGGATCTGAAACAATGTGGGTAATACCTTATATATTGGACCAATTTGGCTAAGATTGCTGTACTTCTTCTGCTGTCTTCAGCTTTACTGTACTTGTATCAGTCCTATTTGATACAACAGGCACGAAGCTATCACCCAGCCTAGAAATGGGTTGTAAATACTATCTGAAATTACATTTTTCACGACTCCAAAATGTGCCTCTGAGATCTATAACTTATTCACATTTTATGTTGCTATCAGGCACGAGTGACTTTACATGAGCAAAGGGGGAAGTGGCTGAGTTAATGAGGCAATCAGCTATAAAAAGAAACTGTGATTATATGACGAGTAGAGGTTCAATGCAATTGTCCTGTGTATTGGACCACATTGGCATTCAGGACTATATTTATTCTGGAATACAAACCTTGTCATCTACAGATGTCTCTGCAGCCTTGTTACTCTTTCAATAAACTTCTGTTAATGACAGGAAGAGCCACATAGTCTGTATTCTGTTTTTGTCCCCCTTATAGTTAATCCTTCATTTGACTATGAACCAGAATTTGCATACATGTTACCTACTTCCAGTGATACCTTTAATGATCATTATGTACACAGACCTGATACGCCAGATGGAGGTAAGATTATAAGGGTCAAATATCGGACAGCATTGTTGAACGGTGATTTTTTTTTTATACATAATAGTTATTGTTCCCAAATATTTTTGTATCTGATTTAAAATCTTTTCAGAAAGAATATTTATTAGAAGAAATGTTCCTTTGCTTCTGAAGAAGTGGGCAATAGTCCATTAATGTTTTTACTAGAATAAAATATTATGGGTGCCATAAGACTCCTGTCTCTTCAGCCATACACTTATGAAGCCTATAGACTCATAAAAAGATGTTCTGTTTAATTCCTCAGTTAGTATCATCCAGCGACGTAGCAGGCAAGAAGTGGATATGGCTGTCCTGGCACCTTCTAGTCTGCTTCAGTTGGACCCAGGATATAATGAAGAGAAGCAAAAGCAAGGTGAATGAGTTTTTTCTGTCCTTCCCCTTTCATTTGATCTATTGAAAAAATGTTGCCCCTCCCCAAAAGTTATTTGACAAGGGGAATGTGGGCATACATCTCTCAACCTCTGCATGATGTAATGGTGGGCTAGGAACTGTGATACCAGGGCTCAAATTCCCACCTTGCCACAAACACATGAAGCTGTCTGATACTGCATCAATTCAATTCAAATACTTTTAATGGCATACAAAGATCTAAGACAGCAAACAAGTCACTATAAAATTACAGGAAATAACAGAAGTCAATATCTTTATACAAAACTTGTATGAATCTTAAGCACACCCACTAAAAACTCCGCGACCACTTTAGAAATCACTTTATCATTATCCTTTAACAGAAAATGACAAAAAGATAGATTGTTCTGGTGTTCAATACGTTTTGGCAACCTCTCAAACATTCATACTTACCTGGCAGGGAAGACACCTTGATACTGAATCAAACCGTTAAGATTAGTGTTGTCTACTCAGAGTGGAAGCGGTGGTCCAGGATCTCTGAATTCCTTCACCTCACTTACAAACTGATCCTTTTAAATGGAGATGCTGGGGATTGAACCTAGGACCTTCTGCATGCCAAGCAGATGCTCTACCGATGAGCCATGGCTCCTCCCACCATAAAGTTTGCCTGGTGACCTTGTGCCAGTGACTCGTTCTTGGCCTCACCTAGCTCACAGGATTTTTTTATGAGGATAAAATGAAGGAGGGAAAAACATGTTGCCCCAACTTCCTTGGAGGAAGCAAAAGATACTGCTTTGAAATGTTGGGAGTGTGCCTGTCCAATTAATGCTTTCTGACACTGATACATTATGATACATTTTCACACTAGAACCAGAAATTGCTGTCTTTTATCATCTAGGATGTTACTTGCTGATGAAGTAGAGAGTGCCCTGCCCAGGCTTCCCTGGCCATAAACTGGAGCTGGCCGGCTTGAAGCCAAATCCAGTATGCTCTTCAGTGAAAGATATCTAGGAGGAATGTCTGCCAGATACTGGTAGAACCTCAGATCACATCGGCCATCAGTCTGATTAACAATATAAGTTTATTTCTGCTTCTGAAGTCTGCATTTTCCCATATTGCTAAGCGTATAGCCAATGTGTTTGCTCAGTATTCATATCCTTCTGTGTCACATTTCACTTACCAGGGTTGTCATTTGTTGTTAATTAATTGTATCTTTATCCCATCCCTCTTCCAAGGAGCACAGGGCAGCATGTGTGGTTCTCTCCCACTGCATCCTCTGATTCAGCCTCTTTTTGTTACTGCATCTCTTCACTTTCCACTCCAGTTTTAGTTTTCTCCGTTTTTAGCTTTAGTTCTTTCAGTTGTGTTTTGGCAATGTTAGATAACAGCAGGGCTTTTTTTCTGGGAAAAGAGGTGGTGGAACTCAGTGGGTTTGCCCTCAGAGAAAATGGTCACATGGCTGGTGGCCCCGCCCCCTGATCTCCAGACAGAGGGGAGTTTAGATTGCCCTCTGCGCCGCTAACTCCCCTCTGTCTGGAGATCAGGGGGCAGGGCCACCAGCCATGTGACCATTTTCAAAAGGTTGCGGAACTCCGTTCCCCCGCGTTCCCCCTGGAAAAAAGCCCTGGATAACAGTAATACGACTTCATACTACTTCATACAACTTTCATGTTTGGATTTTTTTATGCAGAAGAAAAGCTAATCCAAAATCTTGCCAACTTGTCCACCTGGGAAAGAATAAAAGCAATCAAGAAGATCCCAAAAACTATGAAAGAAAAGAGGGAGATCAGGTGAAAGCACATTGCATTTTGATGTTTGTAAATGCTTTGGGCATGCCTAGATTGGAAAGACTGACAAATAACTTTTAAAAATAACTCTGAGAATTTTTAAAAACTTCAGGTTTTTTCAGTAATTTTACCAAAATGTATTGAGTTCCTTTCCCAGCTGCCTCTGTGTCTTGGTATAGAAGAATTAGAAAACAACCGCATTTTTAAAGTTAATTAAAAAATTGTGGGTTATCATAGAATCATAGAGTTGGAATGGGCCATACAGACCATTTAGTCCAACCCCCTGCCCAGTGCAGGGGTTAGATCCAGCCAGCTTTCCCACTGCTAAAAAAGGAAAGAGGCTTCTCCTTTGACCATCTCAAGTAACTGTTGGGGATGGGGAGGGAGGTAACAGAACAAAAGCCACATGGGATGGGGCTGTAATAAAGAGGGAGAATTGATGAAATACAGCTTACGGGATTGGTTTAAGTCCATTTAGGACCCAATTTTATTTTCTCAATCAACTCAAACTGTGGGTGTCCTTTCTCTGATTGCAGTATATACATACTCTATGTGTTAATAAAAGACACATTTTTTTAATATTTCCAAAATGGCATAAATAGACCTTATCATGGTATTGGACTTACCCAGGCCAGACCTCTTCTGAACTCCCCTACTCAAATAAAGGGAACCATTCCTCTCTTCATCACATCCCCGTGAGTGGGCTCTGAGGCTGTTAGACTTCTGCAGTAGGGTAAGATAGGAGTAATTGTACAGGCTGTACTAGGCAAGAGGTCCTAGTCAAAGTGTCAAGGAGTCATTGAGTTTATAGTTAAACAGTCTGCAATTAGTCCTGTGAGAGCAGTGTGAGAAATTGGGGGTGGGTGCTAAATTAAGTGGAATGGTCTGGGGGAGCAAGAAGAGGTCAAGTAGGAGGGAGCAAGGCCCAAAGGGTACTAACAGTACTTGCACATAAGCAGGAGTGGCGCCAGGGTTTCTGGCGCCCTAGGCTGCCCCTACGCGCATGCACAGAGTGTGTGATGATGTCACTGCGTGTGATGTCATCACACAGCAAGCTGGCCCCATTGGTGTGGCAGGTGGCTGGGACGGCACGCAGAGGCTGCCTGCACTCCCAGTTTGGCATGGCAGGTGGCTGGGGAGGTGCATCTGCGTTCTCCCAGCCCTCCTGCTCTGTTGTTCCGCACACTGCCCCAGACGCCTGCCACACCTGGCCCACGGCTGCTGTGCCTGGCCGGGGGCATGTTGTTGGTGGCGGCGCGGGGAGGGAGGGCTGGCAGGCTGCAGCAGCTGCCGGCCATGCACAGCAGGCGGCTGGGGCGGTGCGCGAGCAGTTTCCCATCCCTCCCACTCAGCCGCCAGCGCTGCCGCCACCAGCTCCGCAGTGCGCGCCCCTGGCACCCCCACCCCCTGGCGCCCCCTCTGGTGCCCCCTCCAGCGCCTCAGTGCTTGAGGCGGGGGCCAGACCTGCCTCAGTGGGCACGCCGGCCCTGCGCATAAGACAGATCCCTTGTAGTATGTCCTTTTGACTCGAGTAAAATTTAGTTATAAAATTTAGTCCTTTTGCTCAGTTTTCTGAGAGGCAAGCCAGTCCAGAAGGGCAAAAAGTATTCTTTGCTTTCTTTCTATCTGAACATGCACTGGTAAGGTTACATCTTGCATTGCTTGTGAAATGTGGGACACCCAATCCGGTGCTTCTCTTGCTAATGTGGAACTATGAGGCTTATTTTGCAGGGCTTCTTCCTTGCTGCCGAGAAAATGGGGAGCATTAATGGGAAAGGTGAAATTCCTCTCCTGTCTTCTGATGTTTCCCAACAGATGCGCTCATCTATCATTGCATGGGCAGAGACATATCAACAGAGACATATCTAGGAAATGTGTGTTTGCTGATAAGGATACAGTTGTGCAACATGCAAGCAGGGGGTGTGATTGGGCACAAGTAATGGAGACTGGAAACTTCCAGTTAATTTTATGTCTGTATATCATACATTACTTTTTACTACTCAACAGGAATCATGTTCTTAGGGAGAAAACGAAGTCACACAACCAGGATGCTCAAATTAACCGTTGTACCCAGTGCTTCTACAACACATTTTTGGTAAGTGTAGCACATGGTCCTCAAGGAAGAAGCATTAAATGAGGATTTTCTAATGAAGAAAGTGCAATATAGTATAGTTGCTGCAGCATCCGTGTGTTCAAAGTAAAGGAATCTTCTTGGGATATTATAAGTTGTTGGGGCTAAAATTAAGTTGGATGTTTGGCTGCAATAAAGTTTGTGTACAGACCATGTGCTGGTAAAGTTATCATTGTCTTCTAAGTACCCATAGTTAGTATCTCTCTACATAAGGCATCTTACATGGGACGCTCAAGTATAGGGAGACACAATGTTAGCCGGGAAGCATAGTTTAAAAAGATAGAGCCAGCAGAGATGGCTCCTCAGAGGGTTTGTTAATTTCATCTTCACCTCCCTGAAGGGAAGGTGGAATTGAGAGAGCCTTCAGCTCTGTCTTTTTAAACTACGTTTCCTAGCTAACATTGCATCTCCCTACACTTGAGCACCCCCATGTAAGATGTCTTGTGTAGAGAGAGACTTATTTTTCTGGGTCTGGGAGAACAGGTTTTTTGTGATGTGGGGAGGGGTATAGCTTGTTGGTTATATAGTGTTATGCTGGCCTGCGTTCTACCACTCCACTAAGTAGAGGCCAGACAGCAATTTGTCTGGAATACTCCAGCTTTGGGTTTCCACCGTTGAGCAGGGGTTTGGACTAATGGACTCATCAGTCCCTTGCAACTCTAGCAGTGCAATCCTAATCAGAGTTATGGTCTTAGAAGAGTGTAACTGTACTTATGATAATTCTCTGGGACTCTGAGTGAAGAAATACTTCCTCTTTGCTTTATCAGTAGAGCAATAGCAAAGGGTAATGTTAAGATATCATGTGGTATGTAAATAAAAGGTATTCTTCTAAAGCTGTGCCTTGTGAGGGTGACCTTGTGATTAAAATAATGGACCCCTTTACATTAGTACAAGAGCTTTCTAAAACAGACAAGGATTTTGTTCTGTGTCTGGGTGCTGAATCCATCTAAAACAATCTTGGGACTGGTACTGATAATCACAAGACAGGTCTTTTAACTCAGTGCTGAGCCCCCTGGAAGGATCTAGGCATTAAACACTTGCTTATAGATGTGTCAAACAAGGATGTAGTTTGGAAAAAACAATGAAAAATTATGATTAAAGCACAGGCTGGAGACTGAAGGATAGTTTCCCCAGCAAACTGGACGTGGTATTTTTATATGCTAATCCAACCTTGAATTCTGGCCAACAGGGTTTTGTGCTGTTTTGGATTGTTTGATCAGGGAACACAGAGAGGTGAAAAGATATATGTGAATACACACCGTCAGGGCTTTTTTTCTGGGAAAAGAGGTGGTGGAACTCAGATGGTTGCCCGCGGAGAAAATGGACACATGGCTGGTGGCCCCGCCCCCTGATCTCCAGACAGAGGGGAGTTTAGATTGTCCTCGGAGGGCAATCTAAACTGCCCTCTGTCTGGAGATCAGGGGGCGGGGCCACCAGCCACGTGACCATTTTCAAGAGGTTCCGGAACTCCATTCCCCATTCGTTCCTGCTGAGAAAAAGCCCTGCACACCGTCATCTGGGGAATCTCTCTCAAACAGTTTTCAGCTAAAAACCATCATACGTCTTCAGCTTGATGGAATGGCGAAGATAAAAAATCACTTGGGTAGGCAAAGTGTAAGCCTTCGCCATGGCATATGGCCCAAAATAGGGTTGGATCCAGGTAGCTTTTTTATTTGATGTCATTGAATTATTTCCTGTAGTACAGCCCCTGTCCTATATGGCTTTTGTCTATGTAGGTCCCGTGATCTCCAGCACAGCTTTTTTGGGTGGTGAGAAGAAACCCTTGTCCATATTTTCACCAGTAGAAAGACTGTTGGATCCAACCCCTAATAAAATCTTACTAATCTTTTACTGATAAGTCTAGTTTAAAATATGTCAGAAAAATATTTCACATTGCATTTGGGCAGGGGAACGTGTTTCAGAAACTCAACAAAATCTTACTGTGAATTGTGTTTGTCATTTTTGGTAAATGCTGTCTAGGTTATATGCCTCTGAGCAGCAAGGTGCTAGTTTTAAACCTAGAGAAAAGCCAGCTGGAAAAGGCAGGTGTAGTTCTAGTAAAAACTTTTGTTTGTGTAAACAATCTAATAGGAAAGGTAAGTAATCCATTTAATTCACATGGGTACCTTTCTGAAAACACAGCTGGGTCATAAAGTAAGCCCAAGTCCCAATATTGAGTTGCTTATCTTCAATAAAAAATCTCTAACACAGTTCAATATAAAGTCCTACTTTAAAATTGCGGTAGACGACATAAAGTCATAATCCAACAGAAAGTTAAAGTGGATGGCAGTTAAAAGATGAAACAAAAAGCCTGTAAACCAATATAAACTAGAATTGTAGCCAAAACCGGCAAATAAATTAGCATAACATAGCCAACGTAATGCCAGCTAGCTTCAGGATAAATATTAAGGCAACCAAAATCATAACTGGGTGGTGTACTAAGAAAAGAGGTTCATGTTTTTGTCTCTTCTCTTCTCTCCTCCCCTTCCAGTCCTTTCGACGGTTTAAAAATGGCTTGTTAGAATGCTTTCAGTTCTTCCAACTTTGGCAGAAGACTCTCAAAGTCATTGGCGGCAAATTTGGGACCAGTGTCTGCTCTTACTTTGTTTTCCTTACTTGGCTTCTGATGTTCAACGTTTTCTCATTCCTTGTGAACTTCAGCTTTATCACAGTCCCTCAGCTTATTGAAGCCAAAGCAGATAACCTTTCGTTCACGGGGCTGGAGTTTTTCACTGGAGCTGTAAGTGTGTGGCTTTTTTTAAAAAAAGGGGGCATCTGAGGGGCAGGTTAGAAGTGACGAATGACACTTGAACGGCAAGTGAACAGTCTCACGTGTATTCCTCCCTGTTCACTTGCACTCCACTTGCACTCCACTTGATCACGTGATCGAGTGAAGTGTAAGTGGAGTGCAAGTGAACGGGGAGGAATACACGTGAGTCTGTTCACTTGCCGTTCAAGTGTCATTCGTCACTTCTAGCTTGGCCCTGAGTTGGAGTTTCCTCTTTGCATTAAATAATCCTAGTGTTATACAGAGCAGTTCTTCTAACTCTAGAAAGAAGCTCCCTAAATTTAAAAACAAGATGTTACATGGTAAAGAGTCCCCGTCCCTCTGTTTTGCCTTCTTATGCAGGGTCAAGAGGAAGATTCTATCTGCAGGAAGGGAAGAAATGGGTGGGCGGGGGGATTCCAATCTGCATGCAGACCCACTCTGGTTTTTGCGGCTGTGGAAAATGTGGGGCTCCCAAGCTTGTCTTTGCAAAGTTAAAGCAGGGGGAAGGTAGTCTTGTAAGGCAGAACTGGTGAGTAGCTGGGGTGATGCCTCTTGTCTCTTACTCACCGTTCTCCACTGCAAATGCCACCCTCTCCCCTCTCAATTGCTTAAAAATGCTTTCTCTCCAGTCAGGCATGGAAATCAGGGGAGCAAACAGCCCTGGAGTGGTATTGGTGGGGGAGAATTAGAGGACATGGGTGGGATGACAGACCCTTCTTCTCACATGCCAGCTGTCCTTTGCAAGTTGCTCATCTCCACCAAACTCATGATGACTGCCAAGACACTTGCCCTCCTTATTCAGGGGCAAGAGGATGAGCTCCTTGATATAATGCACAGAGTAACTAGCATACATGATATGTACATATTGTCCAGGTTTATAAAAAAAAATTAGGTCAGTGGGTGTCAAGATTTTAATAAAATCTTGTTTGATAGTATGCAGCACAGTCACCACTATTCCAGTCTTTGAACCTCTGGCAGCACTCCCGAACATCTGCTTTGCACATGTATGTGTTGCTTTTGCCCTTTCCTTGTAGGAAGTGACACTGATATGGCTGCAGTCTTACCAGCTGAGCTTGGTATAGTTTCTTTTGCCATAGAACAGAAATACTTTGGCAGTAGGAGGACCTTCGGGCTTTGGCTCCCAATGGAGTTCTCTGATCTCTATATCCTTTCTGTTATTTCAGGGTTATTTTAAAGAAACAGTGCTCTATTATGGTTTCTATACCAATGGGACCATCTCAAAAACTAAGAGCACCTCTCCGTATGACATGCAGTTGGCCTATATTTTCACCATAGGCATTTATTTCATCCTCTGCTTCCTGAGCTTGTTGTACAGGTATGTTTGCTTTATATGCCTCTTTTGTTTAAAACTGAAGTCCTTTTAATTACTGTGGGGGAGAACTACTAATCTTTAGAATAATTCTGAACCACCTACTTTGGCAGATGGTGCTTTGTTTGCTGTTGATTTAAGGTCAGGAAGGAAATATTTTCTGTCAGAGTCACTGGGGTGGGGCGGGCGCAAGTGAAATATTATGCAAAAATGCATGGAACAAAACCTTGGGATATCCGCGTTGTAAAGAACAGGAGGTTTCAGGATGCATTTTGAGTAGCGAAGCTGCAGAGTATATGTGTTTAACCCTTCACCCACATGCTTCAAATACTCTTCCAGATGCTTTTCCCATGCAAGATTCCAGATAGACATACATGCAAGGGAAGAAACACGTATTGAAAGCACCGGGGGGGGGGCTGTCAAGAACAGGTGAAAGGGTTAAGAGCATGCACACGTGCATGTGCGCATAGCTTCTCTGCTCAAAATCATTCCCTTCCAAATCTGCTTTTCATTTTAAGGAAGAAATTTATTTCAGAAACATGTCCGTTTCGGTTCAACACTTCCACATGGCGTTTTAAGAAATTCCGCATCCCTTGTTTAAAAAAGTTGCCTTGATCTTACTTTTAATTTTCTCTTTTTCCTTCTGTAACGTTTGTGCGTTTTCAGTGGCATTTCCCTTACCTGTTCCATCTTCCCCAATAGCATGGCAAAGTCCTTCCGCAGGAACTTTATTAACCCTTCAATGTACTCTGGGCATGCTGCCAAGCTTCTTTGCATCTGGGACTTCAGCATAACCAATGAGAAAGCCGTGAAGCTGAAACAGAGAAACCTCAGTACTCAGATGAAGGTATGAAATAAAAAGTATGCTTAAAAAAGAAATCAACTTCCTAAATAATCTCTGTTCTGTTGTATGATATTTCGTATGACCAAGAGCCCCTTTGCACTCAGCCGTTCTCCCATTTATTGTAATACTACCCTGCAGGGGTCATTTCGTAGAAAAAGAGCAGGAGGAACTCATTCGCATAACTCATTAGCATATGCCATGCCTCTTGCTATCACTGGAAGTGTGTCATTAGTATAACTGATTTGCATATGCCACATCCCCTGACATCACCTATCCTGGCTGTTTTGGACCCAATCCTGGCCATTCAGGACTGAAATTGGGCCCAAAATGGCAAAAAGGAGCTGAAAATGGCTGAAAAGGGGCCCAAAATGGTCAGGATCAGGCTGCTGCTGAGCAGGAGAGTGATCCACCACCTGCCAGTGGCCCGATCCGGGCCGTTTCAGCCCCAATCCAGGCTGAAACGGGCCCAAAAGGCTGAGAGTCAGGTGGGTGGGGCCACCTGACATGTGACCTCTTTGGGGAACTGCCGGAACTGTGTTCCTGTGCGTTCCCCCTCGAAATGAGCCCTGCTAGCCTGTAATTTTTTTCCAGAAAAAAGTTTCCTGAAGGGTTTGCCGTGAATCTCCCCATTGAGCAGACATTATGTCGTTAAGGAGCCCTTAGAATCTGTTGTACATTTTTTTCTTTTCTTATAAGCTATATGCTAAGGAAACAATTGAGAAACAATAGTTCCTCTTATGGCCACTTTCCCCAATCACGCTGTTGATTATATCTTATAAATCTTCTATCAGGGAATGACAAAATGGACTACAGTAGTAAAACTTATTCCAGTGGTACGAAAACTTCATGATAAAGGACTAGGTCCAGTGGAGGAATTGACAGGAGGAGTTGGTGGAGTAGCTTTTTCCTGCTTTGGCTAAACAGCCTGAAACTGCTCTCTGAAGACTGGGAGACAAGCAAAATTCGGGGCGCTGTAGTGACAAGTGGGAATTGGGTGGGATTGCCTCCTTATCTTTTTACAAGGCTTGCCTCAACAGAGGAGAGATTGTTCTACCTCATTGCCCCTCATTGCTTTAGTTCCCCATCCTGTGGTGCATTTCTGGATGAGGTTTCCTCAATCCTTAGATGTATTCTGGGACAAATTGTAGGGTGCTTGTGGAAGGCGGGGAAAGATCTGCTGTGCCAACTTATATTGTAAAATCCTTCTTGATAGATTGAGTTTGATTTTCATTTTTATATTAGATTTATACAGGAGGGGATGCCTAAGGACTTGCAGAAGACATCTCATTTCTCCCTCCCTACCATGTTCTCTTTCCTTTCACGCCCCCCATAGCATCTTCCCCTTTTCCTGGTTCCGTTTTTCCTTTTCCCCTTCTCAAACCTACTAAATCCCTTTTATTTGCCCCCCATATTCACCTGTATTTCTCAATTTATTTCATTCATATACTGCCTTTCTCCACAATGAGAACCCCAAACAGTCTTGCCTCCATATCCACAACAACTCCGGGAGGTAGGTTAGGCTGAGAGTGTGAAACTGGCTCAAAGTCACCCTGTGAGCTTTCACAGCAGAGTGGTTATTCAGACTTGGGCCTCCCAAATCCTACTCTGAAATGCTAACCACTACACTATACTGGCATCTTTGGCAGGGAGCTGCTGTTGAACAGTAGCAAGCAGCCAAGCCTGAGTGAGTTATGCAAGTCATGTGGTATCAAGTCATGAGGTGCTTGCTTCTAGGCCTGGCCTGACTGAGGGCCCTGCCCTCTCCCCTTGCCTTTTATTGACAGAAACCAAGCCTGGAATACTGACTTAACTAGTATGGTTGCCTAGCAACAGTCACTGAGAGCATCTGGTTAAATCTACAGTTGTTCCTTTTTATCGTTTCAGGTTTTTTTCCCTTTTCCCCCCCACAAACCTGGGGCATGTTTTAGGTGTGTAGGAAGATCTGTCTTGTCCATTCACGGCTCCAATCTCTGGATTTAAGTATCCTCAAATCAAGACCGCTTGGCTATTAGTATATAAGATGATGATTTTATTATGTGAGGGTATTTTAAAACATTTCCTAACCTAGATAGCCTAGATTAGCCCAACCTCATCAGTTCGCAGAAGCTAAGCAAGGTTGGACCTAGTTAGTACTTGGATGGGAAACCCACCAAGGAAGTCTAGGGTTGGTCTAGGCAGGCAATGGCAAACTGTCTCTGTTCATCTCTTGCCTTGAAAATCCTACAGAGTCGCCAGCTGTGACTTGATGGCAAATAAAAAAAACCATAATTATTTCTCTTTTATTACGTGAATTTGTGAAGGGTGGGGACTCTTGATTTATATTTGTGAGGTGGGTTGAGGCCTTGAATCTAAGCTACATGTTACTTGATGCCCTGCCTGCACACTGAATGTTCTTGGCAAGTAGAATAAAAACTGCTCGGAGTTTCAGGTTGTTTCGCCTAAAGTTGCTTTTGTAAAGAAGAAGCCTTAATGGTTAGAACTGTACACTGAGCCGTCTCTATAACATCACAGCCACTTTTTAATGAGGAATTAGGGGAGCTTTTGAAATAAACCCTTGAGGAACTGATAAGCAGTTATTGAATTCCCAGGAAACGCTCTCCGAAGTGAATACTGAAGTACTGAAGCTTTCGGTGTGTCAGAAAATTGCCCAGCTCTCTATTCATCTGGCTGCGTGGGTTGTCTCCTTGGGGGCTGCGGCGGCTTCCTGTGCCGGCATTTACTACTTTTCTACAGCTAACTTAGAAGTAAGGGCCAGCTCTGTACCTATTTTTCCACTTCCTGTGTTCGTGTCTTTATTATAATATTCCCTGTCATCAGGGCTTTTTTTCTGGGAAAGGTGGTGGTGGAACTCAGTGGGTTGCCCTTGGAGAAAATGGTCACATGGCCTGTGGCCCCGGCCCCTGATCTCCAGACAGAGGGGAGTTTAGATTGCCCTCGCGGAGGGCAATCTAAACTCCCCTCTGTCTGGAGATCAGGGGGCGGGGCCACAGGCCATGTGACCATTTTCAAGAGGTTCCGGAACTCCATTCCACCGTGTTCCAGCTGAAAAAAAGCCCTGCCTGTCATGAGATTTTTGTGGTAAGGTGGAATTGTGTGAGAGAGCAGACTGTGGCAGGAAATTTGTGCCATCACAGTCTTGCAGGCACTGCCTTGCCCAGTTGCTCAGTCATGTGTGTGTGTGTGCGTGACAGATAATTTGGGGGCTGGGACTGAAGAGAGCTGTACATCATTTCCTCTTCTGTTTTTGGGGCGGTGGTGGTGGTGCTAATTTATTGAATTGACTAGTTCAGACACATCCTGATATGGATCTATGATAATGGCAGAGCTGTGTCTTTAAAATGTGTAAACTAGAGAGGGGTTGTGATATTTTTAAATGCACAAATGTTGAATGGGCAATAAATGCTGGACCCTCTTCTCACCCTCTGCTTTGCAATCGTACTCCCTTTCTTTTTTATGCAGTCTTATCTTGTAAGCTCTCACCTTACTCCAAGCTGAGCTCCAGTATCAGGAGAGAGCCCAGCTGGAAGCAGAGCTGGAGGGGAGGGGAGGAAGGATAGAGGGGAGGATTCCACATCCCCTGCCTGCTTTAAATTTTACTGACATCACAACCCACCCACCCCCAGTTTAACTGTGATTTGGACAGACCTGGCATTTGAATGTATAGTTCTGCCTTCATTTGGTGTACTTACCGCCTATACCCAGTGGCTCTAATTCTTTATCAGGCCTGATGTTGTAATGGAGCGGATTCTGTTAAATCTCAGCTGCCTGGCAGTATGGTTTTTGTTTGTATAATAAATCTGCTGATAACTTAAATTGCTTTGAAGAAACAAAAGGAAAATGGATGAATGTTAGTTTTTTCCTCCCGTCCCGTTCCTCTCTTGTAGCTGTTTCTGAAAGATGATAAAACAGAATTGGAAAGCGAAGCCGTCACGCTAGTCTTGCCAATTGTCGTTGGCCTGCTCAATCATATGGTGCCTTTCTTCTATTCTTTTTTCGGTTTTGTTGAAAAATTCACATATCCTAAGTATCAGATCTACACATCTATTGGCAGGTATGGATTATAAATATTTTCCCTGTTTTTAACAGAATGTATCAAGTGGAAGGTGGAAGAGGTTTTAGAAGAAGGTCTGACATGGGACTACTTCTACTCTGGCTAGTATTGCACATATTCTGTGTTAGATCCACTCCTAAACTGTTTTAAACCACTATGAGGAGTAGAATACTATTATTGATCATTCCCTTGTAGCAATGTGATATCTCCTTGCAAGAAAGAGAAACCATCCTCCACCCCTAGTCCTGAAAATGAAGACAAGCCCATCTATGTAATCTGTTCTCTAAGCTAAGGAAGTGTAACTTTGTAGAAGATTGTGTGTTTCCTTTGTTTCTGCAATGCCAATTTCTGAATTTAGGAATGAATTTTAAAAGATGTTTGGGTTTTTCCTCTAGTAACCCTGATATCTATTACTTGCTTTGTAGGAATATCATTCTGAAAATGTCAATAATTGGGATCCTCTGCTACTACTGGCTTAACATTGTGGCTGCGTCAAAGGCGCAGGTAAGACTCTGATCTCATTTTTATACTGCTGTGATAGTTCACTAGGGGTGCTAAAGAATTTCACAGACACACCTTTTCAATGTGAAGCTTCCCCATTTGCTCCCTTCGAGACTCAAGTTCAGGAATCAAAGTTTTCATGCTCTGTTTCTTGGCGCCAAACTTTTCCAGTTAAATTTAAACTGAAGGATAGGGCACGATACTGGAAGTATTTCTCATTGTATGCAAAGCGAAGAAACCTTAGATGGAATTCTTTTACTGGGATATGCAAGTAAGCCTCCAAGAGATTGATGAAGGCTAAGAAATCGTCTTTCTGGATAGTCACTACGATGGATTTTAGCTTTTCCATTCTGAATTTGCGTGTTCTGATGTATTTGTTCAGCCATTTTAGGTCCAGTATGGCCCTGACATCCCCATTTTTCTTTGGGACTATGAAGAATGCTGAATTGACTCCTTGGGTTTTATGCACGTTCGGTACTGATTTTATGGCCCCTATCTCTAGCAGGTGTTGAATAGTACCTTTATTGGCATAAAATAAAGTCAAACAAAATCAGTATTTGAATTCACAAAATGGAAAATACAGTTCAAAATCAATCATTTCTCCAGAGCTCATAGCAATCCAGAGAAATCTTGCTACTGAGATGGTAATATGGGGATACTGATCTGATAAAAGGAGGGAAACAGGCCTCACTTCTGGAATGCTATACCTGTTATATAAAAAAGGGTTAATCAGGGCTTCCCTTATTTGGATGTAAAACTCACATCGGAGCAATATATGAGCAATTGACTCTGGTTCCCTGTTGTTGCATGGGCAAGTTCTTTCAGGACTTCCTATTCGGCCTTCATTAGAAGGCTGCTGGGAGGGGAGGGGAACTCCTAAAGGAGTTACTCCCAACTTAGTTAGGGCCAGGGCCGGAGCGCTCATAGAGGCCAGGTAGACGGTAGCCTCAGGCGTGGGGTGCTGGAGGGAGCGCCGGAGGAGGCGCAGGGAGCGGGAGCGCGCGCCACAAAGCAGCAGCCTCCTATCCCTTCCGCTCTGCACTGCCGCCGCCAGCACAAGCCCCCGGCCAGGTGCAGCTGCCACGGGCAGGCATCTGCGGTGGTGCAGGCAACCAAGTGGGAGAGCTTGGAGGCTGCCCACCGCAGTGATCGGGCCGGTGGCGGTGGCGTGTGTGCGCGCACACGCTCCCATGATGATGTCACATGTGACGTCATCACGCAGGCCGGTGCAGGGGGGGTGCCCGGCCAGCCGCGATCGCCGCAAACCCTTGCACCACCCCTGGCTAGGGCTCTTTCTAATCCTTCTGGGAAATCTGGTTCTGTTTCCTCTTTCCTTTTCGTCTTGTGAGGTACCCTTAGTACCTTAGATAACAATCTGGCATAAATTTCCTGAAGGAAGAGCCTTGTTTGCATTGGGGCAACCATTCCTCTTTGATCTAGGGGAGGAAGGAGAGGTATCGACCCTTTTGGGACCCAGACGCCCCTATTGGGAAGCTTTCCCTACTTACCTGGGGTCTGCAAACCTCTCCACTCTGGTTGTGCTCCCTGAGGGCCTCTTTAACTTTCTTCTCAATTTCTGATCTAAGCACACCAGCAGATTTAATCTGGCATCTTTGCCTAAAAGATCCACCTCAGGGGCTTTTCCCCCTTCGTTCCGTTGAGATGGTTGGGAGGAGGTTGAGGCTGGAGAATTGGGCAGATCTAATTCACAGATTGCACCCCCTGTACCTGTGGAAGTGATGAGGCCTGTCTTAGCTGCCATTCCCACCAAAAGTATCTTTTCTGCCAAAACTGAGGGAACTGAAAGTGACAATAAAGGACTTCTCCTTTGCTTCTATGCTGTTTCTGTCCCCGATTGGTTCTTTTTTACATGTTTCCGTCAGCTGAAAGGGGACTGGCGACATTCCTTTGAATGTAGGAGCCCTTTATTAGCCCGTTGGAGCTGTCGTGGGCTCTATTTGTCCCATCGTCACTCTGTGTCAGGCTGCCACAAACTGTACCATGCCCCCAGTTCTTCCAATATGGGGGGGGGGTCTCCCGGCCTGAAGGCTGGAGACCTCAGTGGGAGACTGTGCGGAGGCCTAGGAGAACCTAGGGTCATCAGCTTTGGTGCTCGCCTTCGCTTCTGAAGCAATTGAAGAGAGCAGAAGCCTTCCATCTCTTGCGAGCTTGCCTGTGGCTTTTCCTGCCATCCATTCATCCAAAAAACTCAAAGATGTCCTGCTTGGAGGCAGGGCCAGAAAGACTGGTGATCTCAGGGATAAGACCCTCCCCTCCAGGATCAAACAAGTCGACTGACTCTGCCTTGGAGAGGAGGAGCTACATCCCAAACGTGAGGACTGCCCCACTTCTAGGAGCACTGGTGGAAGAGATTCTAGGCTATCCTCCCTGATATGCCTGCATGCACAAAATCAGTGTAATGTTTTGTGCATTCCCTCATAGTGGGCCTTCACCTGCTGTCTGAAGTGGTATATAGCCCAAGACACAGACTTACCTCCTTCTCTGGTATTTTATGAGAATTAGGCCTCAGTTCAGTGCTCCAGGCAGGGCCTGGAAAATAATGGACTAGGCACTGGTGATCCTTTCACTGTGTGAGCTACATTACACCGCCTATGCTGATCTCATAGTCTCCGTAGGAATCTTCCAATTTGCCATGCAGTGCACTGGAGGAGCCACACTGCTTTAACAGCTGCCACATAAGCTGAGCTAAATCAAACAAATACATCACCCTGAGTTATGCAGGTCTCTATTTTTTATCAGCATTTTGCTTTTTAATGATCCCCCCACCCCACCCCCTGCCCACATGCATGTTGTGGCTCCATAGGGAAAGGAGCAGCAAGCTTTGTGTTTTTGAACTTTTCCTCCCCTTGTCTTTTTTTAAATCTAGTGCTGGGAAACCCTTGTTGGCCAAGATATATACAAGTTGATTGTGGTGGAATTTATCTGTTGCTTACTGGGTTCTTTCTTTGGTGAATTTGTACGAAGGTATGTCTATGATTCTGTAAATGATTAAAATTATAGTTTGGCTGTTTTCATTTAAGGTATTACAAAGAGCAAGAGCCCATTCGCATTATAAGACTAACAAAATTTGTGGTAGGGTATGAGCTTTTGTGAGTCACAGCTCAAGCGGAGAAGTAAGCTGTGGCTCACAAAAGCTCATACCCTACGCAAATTGTGTTAGTCTTATAGGAGCTTCCGGACTCTTGCTCTTTTCTGCTGCTACAGACGGACTAACATGGCTACCCATCTTGATCTATTACGAAGAGTAACTGAGAATTCTTAATCTTTCATCTCCTTGTGTGTTCATTCTTATAACTATCTTTTATAGATCTGTGATAGAGCTCTTGATGTGTTTTCCTGCCATAAAGGCAGCTCCTGGGGAAAGGGGAATTGGAGTGCTTGTTCAGGCTGCAGCACTGGACAAGGGCCGATTCCAGATGACTAACCTTAAGGTGCTTCATGCCGCCCTCTTCCGGATCGCGATGGGGAAAATGTGAAATATCGCGTTTCCTTGCGCGAGGAAACGCGATATTTCGCATTTTCCCCGTCGCGATCCGGAAGAGGGCGGCATGAAGTGCCTTAAGATTAGTCATCTGGAATCGGCCAAGGTGAGGGTGTGGACTCTTTTACTCCACTCTGCTTTTCTGAATTAATTGGATTTAAGAACAGAGTACCAGTAAATAGCATATGAAGGAAATATGCCGGCAGATTACAAACATTTACAATTAAAATGGGTTTGTGTTGTTTTTCTAGAATCATTGGCACGAAATGCTGTCAACAACTTGGTGTGCCAGAATTTGACATTGCTCGAAATGTTTTGGATTTGATCTATGCGCAGACTTTGGCATGGTAAGTAAAAAGCTTTATATTCAGAAGAGCTTAGCCATAGCCGCTCCAGAAATTTTCTGAAGTATGCAGCTTATGAGAGAGGGGGTGTAGCAGGTATCCAAATACAAATAATGCCTACATAATTTATTTCTTTTAAAAAATATTTTTTATTTTATTAAAATGAAAAGGGAATATAGAAAAGAAGGGGACAAAAAGGGGACAAATAAAACAAATATATAATTGTGTGCTACAACGATTATTAAAGTACAGAATACAAAAATCATAACCTTTATACATATTAAAATAGTTATTAGAGTAATAATTAAGCCAATTTAGTGAATATTTTCCCAAATAAACAACACATGCAAAATTCAAACCTATTTCTATTTGTTTTTTAGTAATAATAAAAAGAGAGAAAAAGACAGTTATTAACAGTAAATGCTTATTACTAAATGTAATTGGTTGTCATACCCTTTAAGAATATTAAAATAAGTACTATTGGGAAATTCTAACTTGTTATCTTATCAATAACTTAGAAAATGAGGGGAAAATCCTTCTTTCCCCTCTATTTATCATTATATTTTATTTATACTTTACTTTGTTAACTTTTTACCAATATTTCAATGTTAAACAGTCTATTCTACCAATTATCTTTATGTAACTATCTTACCATCAAGTTATAAAATATATCAATAAGCAATCATTTCCAAATTTACGGGGCTGAGATATGTTAAAATTTTTTCTGTTGAAAGTGAAATATTTTTCCCATTCAAATTCTTTAATTGGCCTTCTACCTACCTAATTTATTTCTATACAGCCACCAGATCCAAGTCCCCAGCTGGAAGCCCACAACCACCAAAGCCCACTTAAAGACAAAGAGAGAGAGAGAGAGAGAGAGACACACACACACACACACACACAAAAGAATAAGGGAGTGTTTTGAAGCCGGCTAAATCATGAACATTTTTCATATTTAATCTCTAACCAATGTGGTGGGATTTTTTACTTCATGAAGATACAGAGTTCAAAGGGAATGAAGGAAGACATCTTCATTTGTGGCATCCAGGCTGCTCAAAGGTCATTACTCCAAGATCCCAGTTGCTCAGGGCCTCTGCTTGTGCGGAGGCTCCGAGCCAGAAGACTTGTGTCGCTATCTGCTACACTGCCCACTTTATACATCCCCTAGAAAGAAATTCCTAAGCCCAATCCTAGCCAGGTGGGGACCCAGACAAGATAATGAAAACATGGTTGCCATATTAGCAGATGTGGACCCAGAGACCTCGTACAAGGTCGCTCTTTTTGCCCTTGCAGCAGGGAAAATTCGAGAGAAGGTCATGACAGCACAGGCTGCAAGCACAATAGTGTAATTCTTTCTTATAGTGTTTTATTCAGCTTTCATTGTATATTTTATCTGTATCGACGCTTATATTTTTGCTACTGTTTTATTGTTTGCAATGGCCTTTGGCCCAATGCAATAAATCCTGAACTGAAACTGACTGGACGTTACTCTATCTTTACTTGACAGCACATGGAGTACTCCATGTGCACACAGATCCAAAGTCAGACAAAAAGGTCCCTGGAGAGGCTGTTTCGGCTTGGGAAAATGCCATGGAAGGGAAAGCAGGAGTCTCTTCTCTCCTCTTCATCTTCGTTCTTCTGTGCCTCCACACATAGGGACTGCGCAGGCGCAGGCCAGCCGCCGGAGAATTTTCCATAGCTTCTATAGCTCCGAAGGGGCCGTTTGTCGCGCGCCTCAGCGACCGTTTTCCCCGCCCAAACGGTCACGTGCTCCTCCAGCGACCAACGGCCCCTTCCCTCAGTTCTCTTCTTGCCGCCGCTGGGAGAGAACGTTAGCTTCGTTGCTCTGCGCTTATTACTTGTGATTGATCTTCTGGTTTATTTGGACATCGGTTTGGACTTCGGACTTCGCTTTTGGATACTGATTTGGACGGTAATTAACGGACGGTTTCTGACTCGGACTGGTTGACCTCTCTTATTTGCGCGCCCCTGAAGATGGCCTCAAAGGCGCTCTTCAAGCGTTGCCTGAAGTGCCATACTAAAATGGCACAGACCGATGGCCACGACCAGTGCCTTTTTTGTCTGGGGGAGACCCACAATGTGACCGCCTGTAAGATCTGTCAGGGGTTCACGAATAAGGCCCGTCAGGATCGGCAGGCCCGGCTGAATTCCTCCCTCTGGAAAGCGGTCATGTCAACGGCAACACCGCTGCCCTCTCCCAAGGCTGGCCCAAGCCCCTCTGTCGGAGGGCGCTCGAGGGCGGGTTCTGTGTCCTCCGCTCGGTCTGCACGCCCCGCAAGTGCCGCAGCGTCGAAGACAACCTCTCCAGCGCAGGGTTCGGCGCGGCCGCCCCGAAGCGCTTCTTCCACCGCGTCGGATCCGAGAGCTGCCGCCTCGGGACCGAAGATCGTGGTTCCGAGCCCTCGGTCGGAACCGACGACTGGGTCGATTCCGGTGGCTAAGCCGCGCTCGTCATCATCCAGGGCTGCGTCGGTACCGAGATCTTCTTCAGAGCCACCTGCAAAGAAGAAGAAGACCAAACACCGTCATCGCTCTCCACGCTCGGTTCCGACGGAGGAGGTCATCCTGATTCCACGCACTCCGTCTCCTCACCTGGGCTCTCCGGTTCCGGAGGATGTGCCGGACCCGGGCGCGTTCGAGGTTGTACCATCGGCACCTTCCCCAGTAGCTGATCCAGGCCCGCCTCCGAGTCGGCGGGATCGGTCGTCTTCTGGTCACCGCTCACCAGCAGCTGCTTCCAGTCGTGAGCGACGTCGGTCCGAGGAGGGGAGTGTCGGTTCCGGGCGATCGTTGGCCTCCCGTCATCGTCAAGCTTCGGATCTGCCTCCCGCTTTCCATTGCCAATGGGAAGGGGTTCCTGGTTTCGCATACTCGGAACCGAGGCCCTCGACCTCTAGGCAGGCATGGTTCCCTCCGCCGGCCCGGGGAGAGGAATCGCACAGTTCCGAAGGGGAGGACGTCGGCAGCGTCGGAGAGTACGGTTCCGAGTCCTGTTCCGAACCTTCGCCAGACGACAACGTGGCGCCGAGCAGTAGTTCTCCATATGAAGATTTGAGAATCTACGCAGATCAGATGGCTCGGATGGCTCAAGCTTTGGAAATGGATATCTCCTCAGCTGTTCCCCAAACCAAGGACAAGCTGCTCAGGAGGGTCTATGCTGACAATCCTGCAACCGTTGGCTTCCCTATGCTTGAGGGGATAGAGGAAATTGTCGAGAAGGTGTGGAAGGTGCCCTGTGACCAACCTGCCACCTCGAGGAGGATTGAGCAGCTTTATAAGATTAAACAGGGCACCTGGCCATCATTGTTGAAGCACCCTCCACCTTCATCGCTCGTCACGGAGGAGTTCCAGTCTCGCCGCTCTGGAGCACCCTCAGCGCCACCTGACAAGGAGGGGAGGAAGCTAGATGCCCTAGGTAGACGGCAGTATTCCATCGCGTCCCTAGGGTTGAGGATTGCCAACTACCAGACGATTATGGCTGGGTACCAACTCTACCTTTGGGAAAAGTTGGCATCCTATGTTGGCATCCTCCCCCCTGAACAGAAGGCAGTGGTGTCGCTCCTGCAGACGGAAGCTGTCCGCCTGTCGAAACAACAGCTAAATGCAGGGAGCCATGCGGCCGACACGGCAGCTCGTGGGATGACTTCCGCCATCGTCCTCCGACGCCATTCATGGCTGCGGTCTACGGCACTTTCCCAGGAAGTGAGGTCCCGGGTGGAAGGCCTTCCTTTCGAGGGGGAATCACTATTCTCCGCGTCCACCGATGAGGCCTTAAAGAAAAAGAAGGAGGACAGACAGACGGCACGGTCCTTGGGCCTAGCTCCCACTGACAAACCCGCCTACAAGCCACGATACACTCCCAGGTACGGCCCTTACCACTACCAGGGCAGGTACCAGCAGCAGCGGCCGAGTTACCAACCGTTCCCGGCTTATCAACAGCGGCACTACCCTCCTCAGCAACAGCCCAAGAGGCGTAGGCCGTTCAAACCTCGTTCCTCGCAGCCTCCGTCCCAACAGAAGGAGCAGCAGGGCCCGGGGAGGCAGTACTGACGGGTCAACCCAGCCGTACCACCGAACTTCTCGGACAGACTGAGGCCATTCCTCTCGGAGTGGGAGTCAATAACATCTGACTCATGGGTCTTAACTATTGTTGAGAAGGGGTACGGGCTGGAATTCATTGAACTGCCGAGATGCTGTTCACCGCTGACCGCTGTCAATAACACTATGGCCGAGCTGGACACTGAAATAACATCGCTCTTGGCCAAGGGAGCTATAGAGGAGGTGCCCTATGAAGGCTCTGTGAAGGGGTTCTTCTCCAGGTTCTTCCTAGTCCCCAAAAAGGACGGGGGGTTGCGTCCCATTCTGGACTTGCGAGGCCTTAATGCCTATTTGAGGGTGACTAAATTTAAAATGGTAACGTTGGCAACTGTGCTTGCCCTGCTCAGGAAGGGGGACTGGTTTGCGGTCCTGGATCTGAAGGACGCATATTTTCATGTGGGGATACGTGAGGAACATAGGAAATACCTGAGCTTTGTCTACCGGCAAAGGGTTTTTCAATACAAGGTGCTCCCCTTTGGCCTGTCCACTGCCCCACGGGTGTTCACTAAGTGTGTTGCTCCTGTGGTCTCCTTCCTTCGGGAGCAGGGTTGTTCAATTTTTCCGTACCTTGATGACTGGCTCATCGTGGCTGAGTCTGAGCCCAGATTAGCCCAGGACCTTGATCTGGTGCTTACCACATGCGACCGATTGGGCCTCGTGGTTAATCTAGAAAAATCTAAATTGGTTCCCAGTCGTACGGTCTCCTACATTGGTGCACTCCTGGACTCTGTGAAGGGTAAGGCTCTGCTCCCCCAGGAGAGGGCTAGGTCCCTAAAGGGTCTTGTGTCCATGTTTAAGAGGAACCGTTTTCAACCGGTACGCACTATCCAGTGCTTGCTGGGCCATATGGCTGCTGCTACTTCTGTAATCCCCCTCGCCAGGCTGCATTTGCGGCCTCTCCAGAACTGGTTTGTACGAAGGTATGATGCTTTTCAGCACCCTCCGTCCCTCAAGCTCTCCGTTCCTAGGAGCATACTGTCCTCATTGGATTGGTGGCTGTCTGAGGGCAATTTATTTGGAGGTTTCCCTTTCGGTTATCAACATCCTGACATCACGGTGACCACTGATGCCTCTCTGGTGGGATGGGGGGCTTACTGTGGGGATGTCTGTGTCCAGGACGTCTGGACTGAAGGTGAAAGGGCGCTCCATATCAATGTTTTGGAACTAAGAGCCATTCGTTTTGCGCTTGTGTCCCTTACAGCTCTGCTGCGAAATCGTCACGTGTTGGTACAGACAGACAACACCACTGCCATGTACTACGTGAACCGGCAAGGGGGCACAGCGTCCATGACTCTCTGCCGGGAAGCCACGCTCACCTGGCAGTGGGCGGTCAAGAATGGCGTCACTCTGCGAGCCATACACGTGGCTGGGTCAGACAACGCTCGGGCGGACGCCCTGAGCAGGGTTCTGTTGTTAGACCACGAATGGGAGCTCAACGACGGGTGCAGTGGGCTGATCTTCCAGATGTGGGGACACCCGGTTATAGATGTGTTCGCTACGGCGGCGAACGCCAAAGCCCAGACGTTCTGTTCCCGAGCAGGGAGCGACCCGCTCTCTATTGGGGATGCCTTCCTGTTTACGTGGAACCAGGGATTGCATTACATGTTTCCGCCCTTCCCCTTGATAGCCAAGGTCCTGTGCAAAATAGAGGAGGACAGGACAGACTGCATCTTAGTGGCTCCTTTTTGGCCGAGGCAAGTCTGGTTCCCAAGGCTCCTGCAGCTATCTCAGCGGACCTATGTGAGGCTGCCCCCTTGGCAGGATCTTTTGAGGAACGGGGACATTCTTCACCACGACCCCGGGAAGCTGCATCTGGCAGCTTGGCGGATCGTCCCTCCTCATTGAGTTTTTCTACGCAGGTGGAACGGGTCCTCTTGAATGCCCACAAGCCATCTACCCGGCGCTCTTACGAGGCCAAGTGGCGGAGGTTTGAGACCTGGGCACGTGAAAAAGGGGTGGTGCCTACGGATAGCTCCCTAGGGCTGATTTTTGACTATTTGTGCCTCCTGAGGGACCAGGGATTAAGGGTTACCTCCCTCAAGGTTCACCTGGCAGCTATCTCTGCTACCCACTCTCGTGTTGAGGGTAGCACGGTTTTTTCCCACCCGAAGTCCCGCCAGTTCCTTAAGGGAATGTTCAACCTCTACCCACCAGTGTCGCCTCCTGTACCACAATGGTCACTGTCATTGGTGCTGGCACGGCTAATGTTGCCTCCCTTCGAGCCTTTGGCGACCTGCCCCTTGGACATGCTATCGTACAAGGTGGCATTCCTAGTGGCTATAACCTCTGCCAGGAGGGTCAGTGAGCTCTCTGCGCTACGGTCTGATCCCCCCTTCCTTTTATTCCATCCCAATAGGGTGGTATTGCGTCCCTGCCTGGGCTTCCTGCCTAAGGTAGTGTCCACTTTTCATCTGTCGCAGGAGATATCGCTTCCTACATTCTTTCCTCACCCCTCTTCCAAGGGGGAAAAGGCGCTGCACACTCTGGATTTGAAGAGGGCACTAGCTTTCTATCTGGACAGGACAAAGGGCTTCAGAAAGTGTCCTCACCTGTTCGTGTGTTTTGGGGCCAAGGACAAGGGCAATAGGGCTTCCTCGCAGACTCTGTCCAGGTGGATTGTGACGGCCATTAGTAAGGCCTATTCCCTGGCTGGGGCGAGCTGCCCGCTGCAGGTTAGGGCCCATTCCACGCGGTCCCAGGCTGCCTCTTCGGCTCTCCTCCGGGGGGTTCCGTTGGCCAGCATCTGTAGGGCAGCCACCTGGTCCACGGCTGACACCTTTGTCAGGCATTATACTGTAGATGTGGATACAGGGCGAGATGTGGCTGTGGCCAGGGCTGTATTGCATTCCCTTTTTTCCTAAGGGGTTCTGGGATGCTACGCTATCATGCTACAATTTTGTAGTTGTATGTTTTATATGAATATATGCTTATATATATTTATTGAATATATCCTTATACAAGTGTGTATATATGGGAGTATATTGTATATATGGGTTATTTTTTGTATGTATATTTGTGTATAGTTATATGTTGTTTACACTTGTTGATGGTTCTTGTGTGATACAATAAAATTGTGTTGGACTTCACCCCACCTTCCTTATTGTGTGAAGCTTGGTACACTCCCATGTGTGGAGGCACAGAAGAACGAAGATGAAAACAGGGTTGACATACCTGTAACTTATGTTCATCGAGTTCTTCTGTGCTGACACACAACCCTCCCTCCTACCCCGCTGTGAATTCCAATGCACAATGCTGTGTGGGCTATAACAAATATTGATGTCTATGCAGGTTGTGGTTATGTGTATTGGTTCAGCGGCGGCAAGGAGAACTGAGGGAAGGGGCCGTTGGTCGCTGGAGGAGCACGTGACCGTTTGGGCGGGAAAACGGTCGCTGAGGCGCGCGACAAACGGCCCCTTCGGAGCTATAGAAGCTATGGAAAATTCTCCGGCGGCTGGCCTGCGCCTGCGCAGTCCCTATGTGTGTCAGCACAGAAGAACTCGATGAACATAAGTTACAGGTATGTCAACCCTGTTTTGCTGCAGTTCCAAGCTGAATCTGGCTCCCGGGGACTTTAAAAATGCCTTTCCCCACAACTGGTGTATTGACAGTAGGGAAAACATGTCAAGTCCAGGAAACCCCAAACCAGCATGCCAAAAAACATAACGTGTATTTTAGCCCGCTGGCCCCTGCCAGAATTCAAAGTGCTTTTTGTTCACACCAGCAGACATCTTCCCCCTCCTATCATTTGGGGTGGGAGGTAGGTTGCCTCCTTCCAGTCCTGCTTAGAGCTATTTTCTAACAATGGACCTTAACGGTGCAATCCTAAGCAGAGTTACACCAGTCTAAGCCCATTGATTTCAATGGGCTTAGACCAGTGTAACTCTTCATAGGATTGCTCTGTATGTGTCGATGGGAGAGGGATTTTCCACTGGATGGAAAAGTACATCAGAGTATTGGCCGAGGGTCTCTTTTGGGGCATCTGATAGAATCTTTCAGTGAGCACATGATTTTGGCTTAAATGTGGCAAGTCAGAGACCTCAGCTCCCTTCATGCACGCCACTTTAAGTCAAACACATATTCTCACAAAAAGACACCTTTGGCTCTCCCTGTATTGTGCTAGATTTTTAAAAAACTATTTAATAGAACCTTTAAAAAATCACTTTGACGGATTAATCACAGATTATATTGAAATATGCCAAAGTAGTCACAAATTTAAAAAGTTAAATGACATAAATCCTAGCAGCTCAATACAATAAAATCTATGGTCAGACAGATTCCAGTTGCAATAACAGAAACTGCTAAGTAGTGTTATGACACAATTATTTATAATTAAGTTTAACAACATAGAAAGAGAGTGATGGTGTTGGCTAAATTATATTTTAATTGTTTATATAAGATTTAGTTTGGCTTTGCTTTTGCTTAGGTCAGCATTTAAATCAGAGAAGAGTAAAAATAAGATTGCTACTTCTCCTGGAAGTTTAAAGGATAATTTTTCTGACAAAATGGCTTTATAGTAAAAATGTGGAAAAGAAGATTCATTGATTACCAATGAGCAAAGCAGGTGGTCTTCTGCTTCCACAGCTATGTTACGCCAAAAAAAAGAGTTTGATATATTCCTGATTTTCTTCTCTGCAGGATCGGCATTTTCTTCTCACCTCTGATTCCAGCCATTCAGATAATATCATTTTTCATCATATTTTATGTGAAAAAGGTACGCTGATTTTCATTAAGCCTCTAAGAACCTAGCAGCTTTTAGCTTGAATATATTTTTTCCTGTTTTTTTAAAAAAGGCAGCTAGCTGAATAGGTTGTCTGATTTGCAGAAGGTACATAAAGGCAGAATTTTGAAAGATGCTTGGCGTCTGTAATCTGCAGTAGCAAAAACAACCTTTCAGTATAATCTACGGATATTTTGCTGTTTGTGGGGTAAACAAAGGCAAAACAAAGGGTACGGTGGTTCCCTGTCACTGCAGTCTCAACGTGAGCTCTTGGGCTTGTGGGCTAAAGTAAACTCCTTACCTGCTCAGGTGAACGGAATGACACTTTCTTAACCTGCAATGTGTGTTATCGAGTGTCTAGTCTTCTCCACTCCTCTTTCCTACAGGTCAGCCTGATGATGAACTGTCAGCCCCCTCGCAAGGCGTGGAGAGCTTCCCAGATGAACACAGTCTTCATTTTCTTGCTGTTCTTCCCGTCCTTTACTGGCGTCCTCTCTGTAATAGCTGTCATTGTCTGGAGGTAACAGAAACGTCTGCCCCTTTCAGCTTCTGGCTGTGTTTACTGGAGCCACTGCCAGCAGCAAAGCCAAATCTTCTCACCTCTTCCTGAGTCTTCCACAGAACCAACATTTTGGGGGGACATCAGTGACCTGCAGGGTAGGGGGGGGAGTACCGTTCCACTGACAAAAGCACTTTCCATAAATGGTGAATATAGTCTGGATCCAGTCCATTGGGTTTAAGCTGGAAGAGATTGTCGACCGTTTGTCTGATTTGGCATGAACAGTTGCTTGTTATAATTCTTCGTTAGGATCCTTGCAGACATTGATAGTTACTCCTAGGACTTCATCAGGTCTGAGGATATAGCACCATGAGTAGTAGCAATGCTGGAGCCCAGTGTTCAAAAGATACGAACCCCTTTCTGAAGAGCCTTTTTCTTATTTTCCCAGAATGAAGCCTTCTGAAATGTGTGGTCCATTCCGAGGCCTGGAGACAATCTTTGCAGCCATTTCTAGCTGGGTAGCAATCCTGGCCACTTATCCCGCCTCACTATGGGTCGTGTGGATTTATCACAATTTATTTGAAAGTGTGCATTTCTTCTTCATCCTTTCGGTCATCGTGTTGTGAGTGTCTGTCGTGCCATTGTTCCTTTAACAGTTGCATTTGAAACCAGGGACCAACTTTTTATGGATATTAAAAAAGAGAGTACAATTTCTGTGATGAATATAGTCCCCCTTTCCATGAACTAGGAGCAGTATTACTGGATTTTCTTTTCTTTTACTGGAGACTTAACATACTGTTGTATATTTGTAAATAAAACAAATGGCCCACATAACTCGCAAACAATTTCAAGAGGGTAGTCATGTTGATATGCAATAAAAGAGCAGGATTCAAATCCAGTAGCAATTTCAAAACCAATCAGGTTTCCAGGCTATAAGCTTTCAAGAGTCAAAGCTTCCTTCAGCAGGTGCTGGCAAATGGACCCTCCCACCAGACAACAGATACCCCAGAAAGGAACTTGGAGCTTACTTCAAATTTGCACCCCCATTTCAGCACTTTAGCCATTGTAATCGTGAAATGCGCATTTCTGCTGTATATCTGCCATCCCATTCTCAGGTAGAGGGTGTGACCCCCTTCTCTGAGTTCTGATAGCTATTTCATTCTCAAAAGATTTCCGGCTATCAGGAGACAATCTCCTAACCATTAGTTCCCACTGATGGAATGCTAGTGACCATCTTGGACTCCTGACCAGCCAAATCTGTTAAGAATTCAGGGAAAGAGAAGGTTGCATATTGAAATGAACAGATATAAAAGTGGGGCAGCGGTACCCCTCTTTCAAACCCTGTACACATGACTAGAATGGAAATGAATTTTTCCTGATTTTTTTAAAAAATAAATAATATAAAAATGAGTGTTAAAAACCTGTTCTTTAAAAATATTAACAGTTAGTAAGGGGGGACATGTGTTACTCATAAACAATGTGCTGACCAGAATGTATTTATTCTGTTGTAGAATTATCACATACCTTTACTGGCAGATAATAGATGGACGGAAAATAATGGTTAGACTACTACAAGAGCAAATAATCAATGTAAGTGTGTTGCTGAAAAGCCTCTCCAACTGTGAACTGGATATTTTGTAGAAAGTATACTTTTGTTCAGGGGTCATTTCGCAGAAAAAGAGCTGGAGGAACTCATTAACATAA
The DNA here is from genome assembly GCF_028583425.1 of Eublepharis macularius. NCBI lineage: Eukaryota > Metazoa > Chordata > Lepidosauria > Squamata > Eublepharidae > Eublepharis > Eublepharis macularius. The sequence goes on from NC_072801.1 coordinate 19,550,341, forward strand.
CTCATTAGCATATGTCACACCTCTTGCCATCACCAGAAGTGTGTCATTAGTATAACTGATTTGCATATGCCACACCCCCTGACATCACCTATCCTGGCTGTTTTGGACCCAATCCTGGCCATTCAGGGCCGAAATTGGGCCCAAAATGACAAAAAGGGGCTGAAAATGGCTGAAAAGGGGCCCAAAATGGTCAGGTTCGGGCTGCTGATGAGCGGGAGAGTGATCTACCACCTGTCAGAGGCCCAATCCAGGCAATTTCAGCCCCAATCCAGGCCGAAATGGGCCCCAAAAGGCTGAGAGTCAGGTGGGCAGGGCCACCTGACATGTGACCTCTTTGGGGAACTGCCGGAACTGCGTTCCTGTGCGTTCCCCCTCGAAATGAGCTCTGCTTTTGTTTCCTAAGAGAATGAAAGCCTCCCAATTACAGGATGTTTTGTTGTTTATTCAGTTTTCTCCTACTTTGCAAAACATGGGGGGAGGGATCCCAGTAGTAGATGTACTGTGGCTGAAACCCCTCCTCTTTGTCTCTGATTCAAAATGCACAGAAGCACTGAATGTTCTAATTTCTGAATAGCTACCCATGTGTTCCAGGGCGGGTTCCAGAGAGTGCTCAGCCCCCCCCCCACCTACTGCTAGGCTCCCTTTCTTGTCCTCCCCCCACGTACCCCCCCCCCGCCTGTGCATCCTTCCTGTGCCCGTTCTCAGACTCTCCCAGCACCTGCAGTCACAGCTACCTGCATTGCCTGTCCACCGTTCCCCTGATGGTGTTGGGTGGTGAGTGAGTGCTGCTGCCATGGCCACCAGGAACGCAGATGCTTTGGGAACCACCCATATACCCTTCTCCAGCAGCAGTTGGCTACATATGCAGCTGGGAGGAGAGGTGACAAAGTACCCACAAGCAGGCAGTGGAAGGCTGTGAGTTCAGGCAGAGAGGATGCATGAGTAGGTAATCCGCAGTAGTGCCCCCTGCAGAAGCCATGGGCCTGGCAGCTGCCCCTGTGTGCTGGTGCCGACACTGGTGTACTCCGTTTGGGTCTGCGACTGCAGCTTAGAGCAGATCAGAGAGTTGAGTTTTTTTCCATTTCAGAAAGAAGTGGTAATGTGAACTCTTTCTATTCTACCTAATGTAGTGGTTGGCAACTGATCTCTCTCCTGGGTGAAAACGGGCCCTCTGAAAGGCACTACTTGGACTTTTAGTTGCCAGCCCAGGAGTCAAAGAGGGGCCCAGAATGAGAAACAATAGGATTTGCCAGCAGGTCATTGTGGAGAGCTGGATGCCGATCTTCGACTCCTGACTTGATTCTCCACAGTGGCTTTCTAGGCAACTGGAAATCTAGTTGTGGACCTGGGGCCTGTCCAGATGATTGGTAATTAAATATTCAAGCAAACTGAAAAATTTTCCATGCTCTTCTGTGAATTGTTCTTCATTTCTGCCCACTGAGGAAGGCAGACTAATGAGAAGCTGAAGATACCAGCAAGCACAGAACCCTTTCCTGCACTATGTCAGGAGAGGCGGGCAGGAGACTTAGCTTGTCTGTCGTCATAGGGGCTGTGTTATCTGCTCCGTAAGATCTTTTGCCTCTGCGCACCAGCCTGTCTGCTGTAGTCAGCCCTGTTCTCAGGCTTGTTGCTACAGGAGAGCAGAGGGGGTTCTATCCCACCACCTACTACTGAGAGCTCCACCCTGTTTTGTCTGCCTCATCCAGGGCAGGAAACGGAGGCTTCTTCCAGTGCCTGCTCTGCCCTGCCTCCCAAACTGCAGAGCTTCTTTGAGGATCTTCCACATAACTGTTGTGCACTCCCCACCCCCAGGTTTTCCCCGGCTCTGCTGCAGGTTTCCCCAAACCTGCCTTCGCAGCAGCAGTAACAGTGAACTGGGGAATTGCCCACCTGCGGAAGCAGCCCAAGAGGTCCTGAATGTCATCCGTTCACTGTTGGAGGAAGGTTAAAGGCATTCACTGGAGAGTATCAAATCCTTCCTTGACTAGAATTAGAAATCTATTAATATTAAAATTATTCTTGTTTCGTAGGAAGGCAAAGATAAGATGTTTCTGCTGAAGAAACTGCGTGCGCTTCAGGCATCTAGACTCCCAAATACAGGACAGCAGCAAGAGGTTGGTTTTGAGAATGCAGACTTCTGAAATGGGCTTTGTTCTCTATGAATGTTTATTGATATGCTCTTTATAGTCCACCTTTCTCACTGAGACTCAAAACGGATTACACAGAGTAAGTCTGTATGATGAATGGCTTGGACATTCAGTAAATATAGGCAGTGAGGAGAAAGAGAGGCTCTCGCATCCTCCTGAGGAATACAAACTGCAGGAACACACAACACACACACACAGAAGTCCAAAATGTAGCTTTCCATACACATGTGAAGGTGCAGTTTATGCTCTTTGTGCTGGAACGGAGGGACTGCCTTACTTGCAAGCAGAAAGCATATCACACTTGGAAAGCTGTTCAGAGAGTAGAACTTGGCTTGATAACTGGCTAGTTAAGTGTTGTTCATATTGCTTTGGGAAAATCGGATGAACTGTGCTTCAAAACCCAGGGAAAGATTCCCTGGGGGAAAATACTTAGCTTGCACTTACTACTTGGACAGCGATTCAAAACAAGTTGGCCTTATTAATAGGGGTTTTATCAAAAACCTTTTGCACTGCATGGAATTCTTCAGGAGGGTGGGGCAAAAGGAAAAGAAATAATTGATATAGAGATTAGCATAAATTGATACTTGTAGAAGTCTTGGACCAAGTCTCTGGCCCCTTCCTGGTAGAGAGAAGACCTGAAGCCTCAGGTGGGGAGCGTAGGTCCAGGAAGCAGCCCTCCCTTCAGAGAAACCCCCACAAATGATTAGGAAGGTAAGACTTCCTCCCTCGATTGGGCTCTGTCTTGGCCCCCAAACCATCTAGAGCACGGCTTTGCCAAGTCCTGAGACCGAAGGAAGCATTCCAGCCCTATAAGTTGAGTTATGACCCCGGTAAGACTTGAGCCGCGTTCTTAGGGAGGGTGGGGCTTGATGGACACTGCCCCACCCACATGCCGGAGGAAGCCCTCATTCAGGGTTCAGACCTTCTGCTGGAGCATCACGCTGCTTCGTGTTTGTTCTTCACAGTGAGCTAGCCATGGTCCTGACTTGTGCTGCTCTTCTGGTCCCTTCGCCTGTCAGTATGGCCCTGCTCAGGACACCCTGACACAGGAGAACAGGAAATTTCAACCTCATGTATTTTGCCAACTCTTGAGTTTGCAGGAAATCTCAGTGTGTAATGCACAGAGTTACGTGTTTTCCTGGGTATAGCCAGCAGGTGGAGATGACTGCACAAGCATACCTAATGCCAGACAGCACCCAAGGAATTAATTTTAATTATTCTTCTTAGACCATTAGTAGTGCTTGCCTGTACAATGGATGCAGCATATTTGATTGTAGCTTCATTCTTGACTTACTGTTTTCTGTACAGTTTGCTTTATGCCTGTTGACACATGTCTTTTCACCCAGGCAGATGTCCATTCTTTCGAGCTTATGAAAGACACTTAGAGACATTTGAGTTTGCTTGGAGTCTGTTCCCAGGCTCTGCCTGTCCTTCACTTCCCTCTCCTTTCAACCTCCCCCTCCCCTTCCTGCTAGGCTCTCCTTATGTCCAGTATACACCAGTGAGGCATAGTGAGTGGAGTCTCCAGCTAGGATCTGAAAGACCCACGTTTGAATCCTTACTCTGCCACACTTGCTGGGTGACCTTGGACCAGTCACACACTCTCAGCCTAACCAACCTCACGTGTTGCTGTGAGAATAAAATGGAGGAGAGAAGGATTTGGGAGAAAGGCAGGATATAAGTAAATAAATAAAAATAAATTCTGAAACCCCATTGGCTGAGCTGCAAGAGAGAGAAAGCAGCCCAAAGGTGGCCTCTCTGCTTCCCTTTGGCCATCACCCTGGCACCAACTAGAGGCGATGCAACAGTGACTGAAGTTCAGAGATCAGGTTGACCTGCAGACTTCCAGAAGTGATCTGTGATGCTTCTGCTCTTTTCCTCCCCAGTGCTAAAGAGTGTTGCCCGTCCATGTTGGAATCTACAAGCTTCGGATGGTGCTTTTGAGCATCTAAACAAAACCACACATTCAGGGTGATATAAAAGGAGGTGGCACGTCATTGGGGTGGTATAAGGGGCAGTTAAGAATGGATGTGCTGTGCAGTGAACTGCAAAAGAGAAATATTCCAGTGCTTTATTCTTCTCCCCCAGAGGAACTCCTCTGTGCCCCAGCTGCCTAGACAGCAAATGCTTCCATCGTCACCCGACGACATGGAAAGATCCCCAGGAATAATGGAAAGAGACTCATATGTTGAGGTACAGTCAAGAGCAAATGCACATTTATTTGCCGTGTCAAATAATGATTCCTCACCACCACCTGTGTAGATAGAGAGCAAAAAAACCAGATGGGAATGGGGACTTCTTGGCCCATTGTAGAAGTGGTATGCTTTACTTTGGTAAGGGGTTCTAAGACTGATCACTAGGGATGTGTGCTCAAAAAATCCAGGAAATCTAGAACCGGGTTTCAGGGATCCCCAAAAAATTCAGCATCCTTGAATTCTGGGATTCTCTGATCTTTTTAAGACAGATCAGAGAATCCTGGATTTATTCGGCCGTTGTTCCCTATGGGGAAAACTATCTGGGGGCTAGCCAGGGGGCTGGAGGTGGCATTTTTCAAACTAACTTCACCAAATTTGCCAGGAACTTACTTCAGACTGTCTAAAGACACCCCCCAAGTTTCAGGAAGGTTGGACTGGGGGCCAGTTCTGTGGGCCCCTGAAAAAGGCGCCCCCCCAGCCACTCTCCATTATTTTCTATGGGGGGGGGAACATTTCCAAGCAGGTTCTGAGGCAGAAACACACAGGGACAGGACTGCCAGTGGCCAAAGGCACACTCCCAAATGCAACTTCAACCCAGAGAAAGCCCAACAGAACCAAACTGAAGCCCCTCCTCCCAAAAACCCAAATGCCCCCTGGACAAGCTGTTCAGCCACTCTCCATTGTTTCCTATGGGGAAAACATTTTTAAGTAGGCTCTCAGGCAGAAACACACGGGGGCAAGGCTGCCAGTGGCTAAAGGCACACTCCCAAATGCAAGAGGAAGCCCAACAGAACCAAAGTTAATCGAAGGGACCGACATCAGACCAGAGAATCTTGTCAATACAGAGAATTCCACCCAAACCAAATTGAAGCAAGGGACACTGTTGCCACTTACCCTGACTGAACCAGTGCCACTCTCAGAAGCCAGGAAGACAAGGAGAGCTCTTGCATGGATTGGCCACTCAGTCCCCCCTCCCTGCCTCACTCCCCCTCCCCTCCAGGGAAAAAGCGGGAGAAACCCAGGAAGGAGCCAGCCACAGGCTGAAGCCATGTTTCCTGGATTTATCCAGATCTATTGTGGGGTCTGGATCTGGGTTCCTGGATCAGATCCCGGATTCTCTGATTTGATTAGGCAAAGCCAGATTTAGCCAGATTGGCAAAAATCCAGCCTTTTCTGAAATCCCAGATCCATATGGCACATCCCTACTGCTCACATCATCTCTTTCCTTTTGCAAAACAGCAGACGTTAGTGAAACATTACATCCCATCAAGGGAGCCTTATTTTAGTCCCTTGCTCTTCCCTCTGGTGTTGTTGTATCTGCGCATCAGCTGTTGGCAGTGATTTATACCTCCTCTGAAACTGTCTGCATCTTATTAAAGCCAAGGAAAAATTGTAAGAATGTTAGGTATCTGAATAGCGCTCAAGTTCACAGGTGTGTGCCGCTGTGTGTTCTGCTTTGTTTGACTCTTGCTGCAATAAATATGAAAAACTCTGACAGTACCTGTTATCACGGTTGGGTAGAAATGCAGACACCCTGGAAGATTAATGATGTAATTTGGCACTAACAAGAAGACATAGTTTAGCTGAGATCCTGTGCTGAAACAGAAAAATGCTGGGGCGGGGGGAGATCTTGGCCCAAAACACCCCGTGCTTTGTGTGATACTAAAATATAAGAAACAACGGCTCTGCCTGTCAAATGCTTCTGTTATCCTTAGCCTTCAGAAATGCCTGAAATGAACAGCTTCTCCCCACACCCTGCTGAAATCCCTGGAATGACCAGCTTCTTCCCTCAGGCTGAAATGACAAGCTTCTCTCGAGGTAAGCAAGAAACCTGGCACAGAAAGGACAGCCAGGTAGCAAACAGTGCATTTTCAAGTTATGTATGTAAGTTCATGCTTGGCATCTGCATGAAGGGAACAGAGTTGATTTTTATTATCTGGTTGGTAGTGTGTTGGCTTAGGTGGACAGGGCTGTAATAATCACTTGGTTTCTCTGGCTTTGACTGGCAGGCCAGTTTTTGATTTTTGGAGGTACTGATGGAAGTTATAGTTGCAAAGCACTTTAGCCCAGCAGGATTTAAAATGTCATCATCCTTTTTGAAAGTACCAAATAAAGGGGCTGGGTGGAGATATCCACACACCGTGCACATGACAGATGGATAAGACTGGGGATGTCTTCTAGCAAACATTGATAGTGTTATTTCTTTGCCCTGTCCAAACTCTGTATTCTACCAGTTTTCCTACTGGTATGGGGGGAGGCTTTTGACCACCAGGAAACATAGGACCTATGTGGACAGAAGACCACAGTGAGGAGAAGAATCAGGTGAAGTTGAGCAGTAATCTGGTAGGATCCAACTCCATTTCTGTCTTCCGTTTACAGCTGTTCAAAGGGATCCGCAACCAGCCGGGACTGCTGGTATTTCTGATGCTCTGGCTCTTGCTCTGAGAGCCAGGCAAGAAGCTGAATGGGAAATGGGTGAAGAAGATTTTAGATCATAAAAGCACAGAAACAGAGGCACAAAATGCATCAAGAAGCACTTTGGACACAGCACTGCTATTTGCACAACTAACTGGGGCGGGGCAGGAAGGGTGTCTCTGTAAGAACTGGTGGAACTCTGAACATGGGCCAATGAAGACGGGATTAAAAAAGAAAGTATGTTGCATCAAAAATTGAACATTCCCCACTGGTTGCAGTTTTCTTTATTATGATTTTTGAGAATGCAGTGTAATATATTGATTGAAAATCTTTGCCAGTTTTCACCCATCCTTTTATAAGTCCAGGATCTCTTACATATTTGAAGAAACAATAAGACTGATCACATTTTGCTTTCTGCACTGGATCAGTGTCGCTGATTCCTGGAGAGTTGCCAAGCACAGTTCTGTGAACATTTGTGATAACCTTCTCTCTGAGCTAATGAATTTTTGCTGTTCTGATCAGAATATTTTTTTTTACTAAGGTTATACATGAATAATAATAATTTTTTAAAATCCTTGTCTTTTTGTACCATGTCACAATTTGGAAATGTAAATCTCACTTCATGTTTATTTTTTCATTTCCCTTCAACTTACATCTTTTGGGGGAGAATCATTGTGGAGTTTATATCATTCGCAAAACAGTTGTTTTGTTAAAATTTTATCACCAGTGACCTGTTTGGTCTGTGCCTTGACAGCTGCAATTGTTACTTGGCTGACAAGTACTCATCATTTTCCTATACATCAGTGGCAGGTCAGTTGTCAGCTGACCCAGCCACTACTCCCAGCCAGGCTGCCCCATTGACTGCCAACAGAAGGGGGCTGAGAAATGCCTGTTTGTTGAAATCACAATTGCATCAGCTGTCTAAATTTTCTTTCTGCACAGCTGTGCAATTGCTGCACAGCTATTGCCTCATGAAAGCCGATTTCTAAAATCAAGGTCATGGATGTACCATAAACATGCCTTTCAGTTCCTCTCCCACTACTGAAATTCACAGGCGAAAAGGGCAGTTTTAAATGTGATTACAGCCAGATTCTGAACTGACTGGTGGCTTCTTGGGCAGCTGATGGACAATCTTTATTTCAATTCAACCTTCTCTGGGGACTTCTGCTTGAAAAAAAGTGACTTAAAATTGACCTTTGTACATCATTCTTCCTGGCTGGTCAAGACTTCTTCCTTCTCCTGTGCTTGAGTACTTTCCCCCCTATTTCCCACACCATCTGTACAAAAAGGATGTGGTTTAAGACACTCTAATGCTGTAAAATTTGATACTCTCAGGATAGTATTTTGGATCGATCCTTTGACTACCAGTGGCAAAGCAGTTTTGAAATTGGTTAGCCTAAAATGTTCTGGAAATAAATGTGCAAGAAGGACCTGATTTAAAAACAAACCAACAAAAACTAGAATCTTGGTCACAGCAGCAGGGTAGCATGATTTACACAAAAAATAATTTTTGCCTAAGTTTTGTTGTGTGTATGGACCCTTGAGATCAAATAAAAAAAGCTGTCTCTTCAACACTAAATGTGACTTTAGAAGCCAATACTTACAGGCCCCTAAAATATGTTAGCCACCCTTCCAGAGACCACCATGTGCCAGTAAATGCCCAATTGCCCAATCCTATATGTTGTGTAGCAGGTTTCCTAGTCCCGCTTCTGAGCTAATCCTCCTTAATAACATGCCTCTTAGTAGGTACACCCTTGTCAGTGCACCCAGAAGTTATCAAATGCTCTATATTATTTTCAAATATGATCCCTGGATTTCAGAGAGAAAAGGTGAGGAGAGGGAAGTGCACGCTCTTGGCCTCTTGCAACTGGCATCCTTTCCTGATTCCTGTCTGAAGCAGGCTGATTAAAATGTTTCAAGTCATGAGGGTATCTTACAGAGGTCTGATATCAGAGCTTATTCCAAACAAGCACCTTGTAAATGCTACACGTGTATTGTTGCCAAGTCAGTAATACCAGTCTGATTCTTGTAGGGCTGCATGGGCCACTTCTTCTCACCACAGAAAATCTGTCCTCCTCAAAATCAACAGTGATTATAATTTTAAGTCTCTATTCACTATGGCAAAAGGAGAAATTTTGGAGGCAGTTTGTATTGTCATAACCCAGTCCAAGAAAACAAGTTCACCCGTGATAATCTGAATCCCTTGAAGCACCGTTGCGGATAAACATCAATCTGCCTAACAAACCCAATCCAAGAGAATCCAGTAAAGGCTGAAATCTAGTAGTGAGGGTCACAGTCCTCGATTAAGCTGTCGGTGATGTAGCTGGCTTGGAGAATGTTTTCATAGTACATTTTTTCAGCAATTGTGTTGACTGTCCAAGCAACCACCTGGATTCCTTTGGCAGACCACTGTCTCACGTACTCCCTGGAAGAGGGGTGGGGGGGTTGTGAGGATGAAAATGATACAGAAGGAAGATGAGTCCCTGTGCTGCGGTTGGAATAAAAAATAGAGCTTTATTTTGAAGTGTTCTTCATAGAAATGGCATCTTAACTTTTTAGTCCTTAGGTGATATTCTTAATTATGATTGTTGACAAAACAGAACACACAAGGAACTTCTTGATGTTGCTGTAAGGGGTATCAGAACATCATCAAATCTAGGGGGATATGTGCAGGGGGTGGGGAGGTGGATAGCCTTATTTCAAAACACAATCATAGATCATTCCTAATGCATCGTTCTACCTCAAAACCAAAGCCTGGTTAATTCAGAAGTCCAAAACCCACAGGGGAAGTTAGGAAGAGAATTTCAGAAGTCTTTCTTGTTTAAACAAAGCAAGGCTCCATAGCCATGCCATTGTTGCAATATGTTGGTCTATTTCTTCCTGCACTGATCTTGCCCAGTTTGAGGTCTGCATGTGTCCTTTCCCTATTTCCATATTGTTGAGAAGTTCAATAGCTGGGGCTGGGTTTAAGAGTGCTTCAAGACACTTACTGTGAAATGAAGTTTTTCTGTACCAGAAAAGCAGAAACTCCACAGAAGTGCCATAGGAAGTTGTGCATGCTCCAGTCGACGATGATGTCTAAGGCAAGACTCAAATAATGCTTCCAGAAGGAGCTGAAGCGAGGCCTCCCATCTCCCCAGTGACTGAAGCTCCACGGTCTGTGGGTTAGAGCAGTCACAACGTTCCGGTCAGCTTGCCGCATCTGGAAGACCAAGCAGAGAACAGGCATCTTGATACCGAAAAGGTTGGTAAGTTTGAGTGAGGGCTACTATACTATTTGCAGTTTCTGGCCTATGTCTTTTTTGTTTCATTATGTTTATACAGTCTTTGAATTTTATAGAGAAAGTAAGTTTGGGCCTCATGTGTCATATTTGCTAGAAAGGGATTGGTATTTTGGTTTATTTGTACCTAGGGCTTTTTTTCAGCTGGAACGCGGTGGAATGGAGTTCCGGCACCTCTTGAAAATGGTCACATGGCCGGTGGCCCCACCCTCTGATCGCCAGACAGAGGGGAGTTTAGACTGCCCTCCACGCCATATGGTGTGGAGGGCAATCTAAACTTGCCTCTGTCTGGAGATCAGGTGGCGGGGCCACTGGCCATTTGACCATTTTCACCAAGGGCAATTTAAACTTTAAAAAACTCCCCCCTTGTTCCAGCAGACCCAAAGTGACGTCATTATGTGGTCCTGAGTTCCACCACCTCTTTTTGCAGAAAAAAGCCCTGTTTGTACCATGACCCTAAATGCACGATCTTTGTTGAGACACTATGTTAGACCAGAGTTGAAGGAACTTATGGAGCGAGTGCTGAGAGGGCAAAATACAAAAAGCAGATATGGAGATTAATGCAGTGCTTTGCCTGTGGTATGTTTGATAGCTCAAGTGAAGATTTGGATTCTGTGGCCATGGTTTAGCATGACGCTTGAAATCTGCCACTGGTCTTTAAGTACATCCCACTGATTTCAAGCATGTGTTTTCCCATCATTAAGAATTGCACTGAATAATGGAGTGCTGGGTCAGGTCCAGTCTTATAACAATCCTGTTTGAAGCTGAGCAGTTAACTCAACAGATGATTCACACTCCAATATTTGAACAACCGTCCGTCTCTCTTACAGACTGGCAGAGAGAATAATTGTCTCAGTATGGCTGTGACGATGGCCGTATGCTCACGCAGACTGTTCATTTGTATTGAGGTGTTTTGAAATAAGAATGTTAGACTTTTCTCTTTTAATTAGCATGTAGGAAAGGATTCCCTACTGCTTGTTAATAGGCTTTAATGCTAGTTTGAGTTACCAAATTGTTTTGTGTAGCTGAATGGTAACAACAGACTGATAAATCCAGAATAAAGTATTCCCAAAAATCTGTTAAATAGGTGCCAGAATGCAAAAACAAACCCCCTTATGCCCTGTCCTCATTATCCAAACCCAACCAGGACGGCTGTGACCAAATCCTCTCTATCATCCCTCCATTCCTTAGGTGTATGTCCTGCCAAGCCTTCCTTATATTCTTGCAGTGTTAAGAATGGTAAATACTGACATACACCATCAAATGGAAACTTCACCTTATAGACGACATCTGGCATAAAAGAACAAACAATGCTAGTGTTGTACAGCCGCGGATATTCCAGGTAGAGGTGTTTGAGGGCTGCAACTGCCTGCCGGAGAATAAACAACATGAAAGATCTGTGCATGCAGACGTTACAGAACTAACTTAGTATTTTAAGAAAACATTGGGAAAGGACCAATGAATAAAAGATGGTTGCAGGTAAAAGATGGGAGTGCAGTCCAAGGGAGAGTATGTTAGAAAACACATTCCATTTGGTATGCATCTGCTTCGGTTTGGAGGAGGCGCATCTGAGGGAACTTCAGATGTAGGCAGGCCTCATTTCGAGGGGGAACGTGCAGGAATGCAGTTCCGGCAGTTCCCCAAAGAGGTCACATGTCAGGAGGCCCCACCCACATGACTCTCGGCCATTTGGAGCCCGTTTCGTCCTGTATTGGGGCCAAAACGGCCCGGATAGGGCCTCTGACGGGTAGTGGATCACTCTCCTGTTCTGCAGCGGCCCAATCCTGACCAATTTGGGCCCCTTTTCAGCCCCTTTTTGCCATTTTGGGCCCAATTTCGGCCCTGAATGGCCAGGATTGGGTCCAAAGCAGCCAGGATAGGTGATGTCAGGGGGTGTGGCATATTCAAATCAATTATGCTAATGACACACTTCCGGTGCTGTCAAGGGGCATGGCATATGCTAATGAGTTATGCTAATGAGTTCCTCCAGCTCTTTTTCTACGAAATGACCCCTGGATGTAGGTGTATTTATTGCATGTTGAAGATTCTTGCCTGAGGGCCTGGACTTTCCTTAGGCTGTACTGGGCTAGATGACCCTGCAGTCTGAACAGTGTATAAGGCAGCTTCCTGTTTCCCAGCATTTCTGGGCGGAGAGTTGGTTGCAGAGAAAGAGGCGTGACACACCGCTGTGCAGGGCATCCAACCCCTTCATCAACACAACAGATTGGCTGTCTTTACCCTACTCCAATCCCGCCAATTGGCAAAAACATGTTTTTTCTCAGTTTATCAGTAGCCTTTCAGATGGAGGCAAAGGATCTTAAGTTATTGATACAGAGGGAATTCCAGCAAGCCCTAAAGGCCAACATGGACATAACAGGTGTGATTGTTGCTGGCCCTATTCATAGCTGGAACAATTTTGGGTTTTTTTTGGTAAACCTCATTAATATTGTTTCAAGAAAGGTCTCCATTTTGGATCTGGTTGAGTGACACAACTCCACAACTTGTGTTTTCTCACAAGGAGAGAAGGATTCAGTGCCTTGTAAGCAAACGGTACCTTGTCTGCGTGGCCCTTGACGTCGAAGTAAATGATGAGGTCGTAATGCATGCTTTCCAAAACGGCTTCTCTCAGTGTTGGTATTTTCTCCCCACGGTAATCCCTCCTACAGGAAAGGGTGGAGGGGTCATGGTGCAATTCTAGCAGGAAAACTCTAAAGTAAAAGTCTATAGTTATGCAAGCTTTGTTCCCATTGAAGAAGAGGACAAGCACACAGTTAAGACTCTGAATTTCATTTGGAAAAAAAGTGGAAGAAAAGGGGTGACCTACATGCTACTTTAGGTATTCCATCCCTTAATGGTTAGAAACCAGCCAATTTTAGTTCAGGCAGGACTGCTGGGGAGAGGAGGGCTGGAATTAATTTGGTTGTCTAGTATAATTTCCTGAATGAAAATCTCCATATACACACCTCAGAGCTTCAGTGATGACTGATAAGAAAAAGACAAGTTCAATAAGGAGCATGTATTGTTCCCCTACAGGAATTCATAGTGATAGGGGGATTTTTATTAGGGAAACTGCAAGATGGAAAAAGTTAAATGCTCAATTTGCTGCCATAGAACTGCACTTTTACAATTGCTTATTCTAGAATCACCCCACTGAGATGGGATGTGACTGTAAGAAAAAATTAGGTCTCCAGTCCTTCCATGCATGATTACATCATGGGAGTAGATGCTCCTGGCCTCTATGGAACTCGCATTCATGGCTACTCAGAGAAAGAGGTTGTAAAAAAGTTTATTTAACTAATTGGAAATACCATATTCCCAGAAATAAGTGTTAAACAAATGGCTTTCTTACCATAATCTGTGTTTAGCAGCTGGATTAAATTTTCTGACCTCAGCAAAGGTCAAGTCACGTAAGCTTCCAGACCCATCAGTGGTCCTGTCTACTGTTTCATCATGCATCAGGATAGGAACGCCATCAGCAGTGAATTCAAGGTCCAGTTCCACGCCGGTTGCTCCGTTCTCAGCTGCCTTAAAACAAACAAAGACACACCACATTAAAGAGGGGAGTGTAGACCAATGCAGGCTTGGCCTTTTATCTTATCTTCTGCTAATACATCATACGGGAAACTATAAAACTGAAAATAGATCCACCAGCTACAGTCTGACCTCTCTTTTGGCCCCTACTAATTTGAAACTATTTACATTGTATTGTATCCACTTTATATTCTGTCCATTTATTTATATGTCCCTCATGAAGCTGTCCTGTACCTACAAAATAGGAATTGCATCATTTCTAGCCACTTCTTGCTGGACAGATCCAAACAACGACCTCAGTACTGATTTGCCCAACCAACTGGCAAGCTGAATCCATTGTGGCTGCAAATTTACTATGCAAACCCAAATCTGCTATCTTTGCCCGGAACTGGTTATGTATGTATGTATTTATGTATGTCATTTATAGTCTGCCTTTCTCACTGAGACTCAAGGCGGATTACTCAGCTCCATTTTTTTACAAAGCATATTTCTAGCCTTCATGTTCATAGTGATGCACTTGGAGTTATTGGCAATGTATAGTAAAGACAAGGGCTTTTTTTTCCGGGAAAAGAAGTGGTAGAACTCAGTGGGTTGCCCTTGGAGAAAATGGTCACATGGCTGGTGGCCCCGCCCCCTGATCTCCAGACAGAGGGGAGTTTAGATTGCCTTCCATGCTGCTGAGCGGCGCGGAGAGTAATCTAAATTCCCCTCTGTCTGGAGATTAGGGGGCGGGGCCACCAGCCATGTGACCATTTTCAAGAGGTTCCGGAACTCCATTCCACCATGTTCCAGCTGAAAAATAGCCCTGGTAAAGACCTTGAGTGACGAACTGTGCCATATCTTCCAGATTCTCCTCCTACTGCTAAGATTCCCTGTCAGCTCTATTTCCACCACTACTATCAGTCTTACTGGCTCTCTTATGACCTTCCCTTTCTCTCTGCCTTTCGGTTCTTTGCTGAAATGTCAAATCTTCTGCAGGCTGACACGTGCAAAGAGGAGGGAGGAAGCATGGAAGATTTGCGAGGTTTGGTAATTTCCTTTATTTGCACAAATGACTTAACAATGAGTCTGGTTTTGTTTTGTAGAGTACACAGAACTGGAGAAAACCTTTTTAGAATCTAGCCATTTGTGGGTGTTGCTTGTTGGTTTATAGCAACCAGTCTCAATGGAGAAGTTCACTAGGCATGTGGGAGTCTATCTTAGTGGCAGTGTAAACTTGGTGTCTTGGGTAGAGTAACTAAGGCTACATAGTACAGAAACACATATAATACAAATTTAACTGCAACAAAATGTTTCTCCTGTGTTATCTGCTTGGATAGGAACACTGATCACAAACCATGACATGTGCCATGATAATTCCTGCAATAACAAAATGAATAAAAGAATGGGTTGTCGTTTAAGAAAATACAGTTTGGTAAAACTAGCAAAACACTAATGAGCAGGTACAATTTTATTTAATTGTCATGGAGGTGAGGGGAGAATCATTTGTTCATTTAAACAAAATTCTTTTTGAGCAGCATTTTGAACAACTTGAATCCACGAATGTGCAACCAAAAACAAAAATGAACAGTGCAGTTCTGCTTGTGCAAGACCTTGGGTAATACTAGTGCTTTTCTCTACATATATTATAGTGCCCTGAAACTGGTTTCACAGAGTCTCCTGCTAGCAGAAATACAAGTGAGGATGCAGTAAGTTTTACTTAATATAAGCACAAGAGCTCTAGTGCAAGCTGAAATGTGGTGCTGGATCCAACCCAACATATCACATAGCAGCGAGCAAGTAGATTGCGCTGTAAAAACACATCACGATAAACCAGTTTAATAAGGGAAATGTCAGGTGGCTTGCATTCTGTGAAACTGCAGCTACCAAGTGTAAACTGCATAATATCCCTTAATTCTCAATCCTAAACTCACAATGGTGAGATTTCAATGAAGCGGTGAATACTGCAGTGACTCCATAACCTTGGACAAAAGAAACAGCAGTTCAAGAACACAGATTCCAAAACCATACTTTCCAGTTATGACTAGGAGTGTGCACCTGAGAAATATTCAGAAAAAGCCCTGAAATCTGAAGCGGCATGCCGCTTTGGATTCGGGTTTCCAAGTCACTTTGGTATGCTCCAGAAAGATTTGGAGCATACTGAAGTGACGGGGGAGGGGGAGACCCATCACAACCCTTAAACCCCCACCTTAAAACCCTACCCCCACCTCCCACCTGACTTACCTTGTCAAGTTGAAGGCTAGAATGGCTCAGCGCTGCGCTGGCCAACTGGCTGGTGGGGAAGGCCTTCCCTGCTGCCGTCGCCACGCAGCGCAGCCGTTGTGGCTGGCCAGCAGAGAGGGCCTTCCCTGCTGCTGGTGCCACGACTGGCGCAGCTCGCTGGCAGAGAGGGCCACCACCACCACCAGAGGCCAGCAGGCAGGAGGGAGGCTGCCTCCTCCAGCGGGAAGTAGGGGTGGGGAGAAGGGGGGGTGGGGTAAGGGTTGAGTAAGTTTAAAGGGCCCTGCCACTTGCAAAGGGGCCCTTTAAACTTAATCCCTGGAGGCCCTGAAGCTTCCCGAAGCATTACAAATGCTTCGGAAAGCTTTGCTTCGGGAATCCGAATCGGGCCCAGCAGAAATCCTGAAGCTTTCTGGATCAGGCCCTATTGGGAATTTTCCCCAAATCGGATTCCCGAAGTGCACACCCCTAGTTATGACATCTCTGTGATTCTGTGCTAATTCATCACCTGCCAATTAAACTGAATCAGCTAGAAAATCTCCTTCTCAGACTCCAATCTAACAAAATATTTGTGCAGGATCACAGACAGTCAGGCTCCTCTTTCCAATAAGCTTCAACAGGGTGCACTCCCTGTCTCCTGATGTACTGTGCCCTCTCTGAAATATATACTGCATCAGGCAATAGCATAATATGGATGGTATCTGTAAATACACTAATTATCTGAGGTTTTGAAAACTCAGAAAGTTAATTATTCTCAGATTCCTCTAGGTAAGCAACATCCTTTTCAAGTCTAGTTTATTCTGTTTTGGTCCTCTTCATGACTGAACACAGAAAACGTGAAACAGGCAGGTTTTCAACTCATTAGGGTTGGGATAATGGGGTGGTGGTGGATGCAGTAATCTCCAAGCTTCATCTCTCTCATCTTTTTATTCTTCTCCCTCACCCATTTATTTCACTTGTCTGAAGCATATGCAGTAGATTAATCTTTGCACTTCCCTTCCCTGGTATGTGATTGAGCAAAGTAACTTGGAAGGTGACAAGTTCAGAGAAGAAAGGAGAGAGAAGGAAAGGAAATTGCGGACTAGTTCGTGGTCCAATCCCTAGGACAGATAGCTGGAGTAAAGAACAGATCAGAGAGAGCCACAAGAGTAAACAGACCTCTTTTCCCTGGTCACCAAATTTGCTATGGATTATCTTGAGCAATGGAAGGATACTATATTTACTCCTAAGGACTCAC
Organism: Eublepharis macularius; assembly: GCF_028583425.1. Classification (NCBI taxonomy): domain Eukaryota; kingdom Metazoa; phylum Chordata; class Lepidosauria; order Squamata; family Eublepharidae; genus Eublepharis; species Eublepharis macularius. The sequence goes on from NC_072801.1 coordinate 19,567,367, forward strand.
AAATATTTGTCATCTCCCCTGTTAGTTTGTTGCTTCTGTTTAGGGCTAATTGATCTACATGCATTCCCTATGGTTCATGGAGCACTCCTATTTGCAAAACAAGTGAGTGCAATCCTTCCTTTGCCATGCATTTAACTGCAGTTGCTAGCTGATCAAACTGGCATTTCCACGTGAAGAAATGGGTTCTAATCCTCACAAGTATCTTCCTGGTACAAGTCCTATTCACTTTAGCAGACTTTTCTCAGGAAGCAATGTTTACAAACCTAGATTAGTTTCCTGAATACAATTGTAAATGAGGGTGTATATTTTTATTTAGATAGCCTTGTCGTTCTATAAAGCAGGAATATCAAGGTCTGTCTATGGACTCTTCTCAGATTCTAGAGTTTATGATTTTCTGCCAAACTCTGGTTGCAATCTTGTACAGGTAGGTTGTATATTTGTAAATGAACAGAGAGCTTTGTGCACTTAAAAATGGAGAGTACATTCTTCTATACATAAACTATTATAGATTGTAAAAAGCGTATCCTACTTTGTAGCTTCAAGAGACTATTCCTCTATCAGACAGAGACAGAAAATGAGCACAACTTGTGTGAATGTAAAGAGGTATATACATGTTTACTTGATTAGACTTGAGCATGTATTTTTCCTCTACAGGAATTCATAGTGATAGGAGGATTATTATTAGGGAAACTGCAAGATGGAAGAGAGATGCACATTTTTCTGCAACAATGTGTATTTTGCAGTGTAGCCGTAGAGCAGAATATATGTTAATAAAATACTATTGTCTAAACAAATGATAGAAAGAATAGGTAAACAGAATACATAGCCTTGCAGAACTTGAAAGAAAAATGTACTTTTCTACGTGATTAACCATGAGAGGTATAAAGTGGGATGTCCACCTTTTTCTATTACTAGACCACACAATTTGCTATGGACTCCTGCAGCAGACTATACTTTAATAACAGGATAGATAGCTAAAAAGTGAGGTAAACTCAGCATGCTTTATAAATTATTAAATGATGAGCTGTGATGAGCTGTAAACTAGGATATACATTTGTAGATCAAATGGAAAAGTACATTTGTGGATCACAAAGCGCGAAATACATCTATGACACATTTTCATTAAAGATCTATCATACATTGTTAAAATATATAGTCTACTGTGGGGCTATGCAGCAATATATGCACATCAGTAGTAGGAGATATGCACATCTGTCTTTATAGAATCACAAAGCAATTTTGTCTAATCTACCTACGGATGTATATCTTTCATAGTTCCCCTGTGTGTCTAATAAAGCAAAAATTGATATCCTGCCTTCATAGTCTCATAAGGCTATCTTCCAGCCTTTTTGTCTAGAGCCAGATGACTGACATATACTTTCCATGCTGCAGCTACAAGGCGAAAGAAAGATTTCAGTAACAGAGGAGTTTCACATTGTCTATTATATCTGAAGAGGCTTAGATGATCCAGCTACAGCTAGATCACTAAAATCTGTAACTCTGTTACATTTTAGTAACAGAGAAAAGTATATCCCACCATAGCCTCCCAGGGCTGTTTGCTGTCTCTCCCTCCTCCTTTCTATCCTTTCCTTGGAGCCAGAAAGTATTACAACTGCATCCTTCGCTCCTTAGGAAATGCACATTTCAATTACGCGTGTTTATAAATCGAAACATGCTTTGTGGAAGGAGCAGAGCGCACAGTTAGACATGACCCATATGGTGTGGGTCCCGCGTGGCCGGTACTTGGCCGCCAAGATGACCACGGCGGAAGGCAACGGCAAGCCCCCTCCGGCCTTGAGCGCCCCCTGAAGGTCGCCTCTGGCGGGCCCCCGTTTTCTCCTAGCCCGAGGGCTCGCCCCTCTCTGCCGCCGGGAGCTGTCCGTCGTGCTGGCGGGAGGCGGGGGCGCCTGCCTGCCTTCCCTTTCCCCCCCCCCGCCCCGGGGGCTCCGGCCGGCCGCTGACCTGCCTGATGGCGGCCAGCGTGTTCTCGGGCGCGTCGTGGCTGCCGCCGCGGTGGGCGATGCGCGCGGGGCTGTCGCGCGGCTGGACGATGAGCTGGGCCCGCTGCGGGGAGGCGGGCTCGAGGCTGAAGAGCCGTAGCACCAGGTAGAGGCCGCCCGTCAGCAGGCAGGAGAGCGCGGCGCTCCGGCTCAGCGCCAGCGTCACTAGCAGCACGGTGGAGAAGGCGGCCAGCAGGCCCTCGGAGTAGCAGAACATGGTCGGCCGCCGCGCCCGGCCAGAAGCCGGGGCCTCTCCGAGGCGCTTCGCCCCTTGCCCTCGCCTGGGCCGGGGACGGAGGCCACGCCGAGTCCTCAGCTCCCGGTCACGGGCGGCCGGCCTTTGACAGCATTATTGCCTGGCCGGAGCGCGTCGGCCAGCCAATCGCCGTCCAGCAGCCGGGCCGTCAGCCAATCGGATGAGCAAAACGGCGAACGGGGGGTGGGAGGGGAAGGCGAGCGGGAACGCCCCCTCTCCCTCTCCAGCCGCATCGGAACCCAACCAATCAGAAGCCGAACCGCACAATTCTGACGCCCACCCCCTCTTTTTTTTCTTCCTGGGAAGCTAAAGCCACGTGTGCACTTTAAACCATAAGTGCCCCGTGCAGAAAAATTAAACTGGAGTCCAGAGGCGCTTTGAAAAATTAACGTGGTTTACGGAAAAAGCAACTAAATCCTCAGAATACCATTTATTATAAAGTATCATCAATTCTATCCGGTTTATGGCAACCCTATAGGGTTTTCAAGGCAAGAGAGGAGCGGAGGTGATTTGCCTTTACCCGCCTGTGTAGTGACCCTGGGCTTCCTTGGTGGTCTCCCATCCAAGTACTAATCAGAGCCAACCCAAGCTTCCAAGATACGACGCAATCGGGCTAACCTGGGACGTGCTGGTAATGGCAACACATCTTATTAAAACCAACCAAATAACACGAGTTTTAATTTTTTATTTGTTATTTATAGTCTGCCGTTCTTACAGAGACTCAAGGATTACACAGCATAAGTCAGTACAATTAATTCCAAAGTCATTTCAATAAACATGTTATAAAGTATATACTCGCAAATTTGCAAAATTTAAACCAGCAGAAATCCAATACAGAGTTCAAGAAATGCTGAAGCAATTTTAAGAGTGAGGTATTAAACAACATAGGAAGTACACTGTAGGATCATACAGCAATAGTAGTAAAGTCTATAGACACTCCCTATTCCTTTACTAATGCAACTCTGAGATTGCTTCCTTCCTATATGAGTAAAAAACCTTGAATCATTCAGTTTTGCAGTTTGAGGAAAGACAGGAGCTTTCCTAACCTCTTCAGGTAGGCCATTTCATAAGGTGGAGGCCACCATAGAGAATACATATGTACAGACCATGTGCAAGATGGCTCCCAGTAACAGCTGAGTTGCAGCATTCTACACCAAACAGAGTCTCCAAATTAATTTAGACCTATGTACACAGTGCATTATAGTGTTCATGTCTTGATGTTACCATGGCATGGATCTAGGTGGCCAAATAGGCCATTTTGAGGTAGGGAACCATCTTCCAGGCTAGTTTGAATTTGTGGAAAGCATTTTTTGCAGCTGCCTTAACTTGATGTATTGTCGAAGGCTTTCATGGCCGGAGAACGATGGTTGTTGTGGGTTTTCCGGGCTGTATTGCCGGGGTCTTGGCATTGTAGTTCCTGACGTTTCGCCAGCAGCTGTGGCTGGCATCTTCAGAGGTGTAGCACCAAAAGACTTTTGGTGCTACACCTCTGAAGATGCCAGCCACAGCTGCTGGCGAAACGTCAGGAACTACAATGCCAAGACCACGGCAATACAGCCTGGAAAACCCACAACAACCATTGCCTTAACTTGCTTTTCTAGCAGTAGTGCTGGATCCAGTACAACGCTTAACTGAGTTTGCAATAGTCAGATTAACTCCATCGAAAGTGGGAAAGTACAATGTCCTTTAAGATTTCACCAGAACTTTTCATCAGGTCAGATATTACAATCTTTTAAAATAGTTTTAAAAGAGAAAGAACATGATTTATTCCAGTGTAGATGGGTAGCTGTGTCAGTCTGTAGCAGCAAAATAAATCAGGAGTCTGGTAGCGTTTTAAAGACTAATCAAATTCATTCCAGCATTCATGAATCAAAACTCACCATCAAATGCAATAAAATGTACATTTATTGAATTGATGCTATCACAGCTCAAGAACACTCTGTGTAGGATCTGAGGCATTTTTCCCTAATGGGCCAGTTGTGTAACACATACCTAGCAGAAGACAGTTGACTTAACAGTTGACTTAACTTGATTGTGCCATGAAATTTATTTATATTTTGTCTTTCTCCCCTCTATAGGTCACCTGGGTGGCAAACAGATTAAAACATGCTCAATAAAATCACATTTTAAAACCACTCAAAATCATTAAAACAATTTAAACCAGACATGTCCCTCCCATTTTTGTAGTTAATATCCAGCCACATGAAGGGACGGCAGTCAGAGCCCTAAGAACCTCTGCAACTGCAGCCAGTGTAGAAAGATGGCTAGAGTCTGTTTTGAACCTTCACAGCAACAAAAATGTCCATCTGGTGTAAAAAGAGGAGGGAGAGACTCTGGTAGATGTTCCAACAAAAACAGAATCCGAATCTAGCAGAAAATCTTGAGGCCCTGAGTTCTGTACGCAGAACCACACCATACATTACATTATCTTGCACCTACTGCCCTCCTTTTGTGAAAGCAGGTGAAGATATATGATGGGGGAACACACAAGTTTGGAAATCAATCAAGATGCGTAGCCCTGTTTGTCTGTAGCAGTAGAAAAGAGCAAGAGTCCAGTAGCACCTATAAGACTAACAAAATTTGTTGCAGGGTATGCTGGGGCAGCACCAGGGTTTTTGGCGCTCATGGCCAGCTGGCCGGGCGCCCCCCCTGCACTCATGCACGAGCGGGCGCGTCAGCCTGCGTCATGTCACGCATGACATCATCATGGGAGTGCACGTGCTGCCGCTGGCCCAATCGCTGTGGCAGGCGGCTGTAACAGTGCGCGGGTAGCCTCCGAGCTCTCCCGCTTGGTTGCCTGCACCGCCACAGATGCCTGCCCGCGGCTGCTGCGCCCGGCTGGGGGCGTGTGCTGGCAGCGGTGGCGGTGGGGCGGGATAGAAGGCTGCGGCTCTGTGGCGTGCACGCCTGCCCCCCCCCCCCCGTGCCCCCTCCGGCACTCTCTCCGGCACCCCGCGCCTGAGGCCACCGCCTACCTGGCCTCAATGGGCCGCCGGCCCTGAGGGTATGAGCTTTCATGAGCCACAGCTAACAAAATTTGTGGCAGGGTATGAGCTTTTGTGAGCCACAGCTCATGTCTTCGGATACAAATATTTGGGATCTGAAGAAGTGAGCTACGGCTCACGAAAGCTCATTCCCTGCCACAAATTTTGTTAGTCTTATAGGTGCTACTGGACTTGCTCTTTTCTACTGCTACAGACTGACTCGGCTACCCATCTTGATCCATCTCTACCGACTACAATTACCAGCACGCAATGGTGTAAGGCCTAAAAAAAAATTCTCACACGAGCAGTCAACTACAACTCCCGGCATGCAAAGCACCATTTCCCCAATCTCGTAAAATGACGGCGCGTGTCTCTTTCCTTCCAGGGACTTGTAGTTTTATCTCGGTATCCTAGAGACGCCGTTAGTGTATAACGGTTTCCCCCGCCCTTTTTTCAAAGCGGAAGCGCCGCCGAGCAGGCGGAAGGCGGGTTTTTGTCTCGGGGCCGGGGGCTGGGCCGGCGTTGCCAGGAGTCGGAGCCGCGCTGCTGTGCGCCTCGGCGGGCGGGGAGCCCGCGCTCTTCCCGGCCGGTGGAGTTCGTTCTCGGGGAACGCAGAGGCGCATCTACCGGCCTTCGTTTGGAGGTATGGTGGAGGAGGAGAGGATAGTACGGGGAAGGGCCTTGTGCTCGCATTGGACTCTTTCTCTTCAAAGTTCCCAGCTGCAAAAATTACGGGCGAGCTTAGAGAATGGTCATGCATTATCATATAATAAAAAGCAAGGCTAAATGGACATGAATTTCCAGCAGCTGTATTGCACTTAATTGTTTTTAAGTATCATATTAAGAAACAGCGGTATGTTTAACAGTGTACGACGTGTGATCATTTTAGTGTTATTTTTTAAAACAAGTGCGTGAAATAATTGCCTACTTTTGCGGTCATGCACAAGGGTTGCTGCGTTACGCTTAGAAAAAAAGCACATTAAAATGAAAACATAATATTTTATTAAATAAAGCGAGGTGGAATTAGAACAATATACAGCAGTCCTAATAATACACGGAAATGTTGTAGACACCAAAATAATGATATACACAGCCTATGCTGCATATTGTAGTCATGTTAAGTGTATTTTTAAAAATAATCAGTGTGCTATAAAACATTTATGTATTATTGCGTGTCATTAGAGCTATTGCATATCAGTGTGGCATGCAATATTTATTGTTACAACTGTTATATATCTCCTCTCTCTGGTTTATTTCATGAAACAATACAGTATTTGTACATGACTGAAAAAACACAATGTGATCTGTTACTATGGTGTTCGTTATTATTTTACTGTGGCTTTTAAAATGTTAATAAGGTGGCATAAGATGTTTGTGTACTGCTGTGCATTATTAGGGCTGTTCTGTTTATTTCATTTGCTTCCTTCCTTCCCTTTGAAAGGAGGACCCAAAGTGTCTTACAACCACTACCCTGTGAGGTAGGCTAGGCTAAGAGTGTGTGAATGGCCCATGGTCATCCCAGCAAGTTTCACTGCAGATTCGAACCTGGGTCTTCCAGGTCTTAGTTCAACACTAGCCACCACACCACTCTAGTTTTATCGCTCTCGTTTTATTTGCTTCCCCCGCCCAAACACAAAAGCCCTTGCTTCTGTGACTTCAGTGGAAGTCTGTAGCAGGATGTGTTTATAGTGGGGGACCTGAACAGGATCACTTGCTCATTATTGTATATTAAACTGCAGCTAATGGGGTTGGATTCAAATTTGACTGCCCAGAAGTTCCATCCTAAGCAGAATTATATCCTTCTAAGCCCCTTAGTGGACTGGGACCAGCATCTCACCCTGTGTTCCCCAGAAGCCATTCAGATCAATGGACAAACATCTCTTGGTGGTCTCTGGCCCCAAAGAGGTCCGCCCTGCCTCAGCTAGGATCAGGGCCTTCTCGGCCCTGGCTCCCACCTGGTGGAACTCTCTCTGTGGAGACTTAGACCTAGCAAGAATTGTTATCTTTCCGCTGGGCCTGTAAGACAGAGATGTTCTGCCAGGCGTATGGTGATTGAGATGGGTGGGCCTCTTGCCACATGGGGGCTTACCCCCATTCTGTTAACATCTGATAGTTCTGTTAACATCTAATAGTTGGCCATCTGGCCCCATGGATTGCTGTTTGGGTTGTGCAATATGTGTGTTGCTGTCTTTCAGAAATTGAATTATATATTAAAAATAAATAAATAAATTGTATTATATATTTATTGATGTTTTTATCTGGTTTTAAATTAACATGTTTATGTATTTTATATGTGTTGCATTCCTCTCTCAGCCTGTTTGTGGGGAGAGCAGATTAGAAATAAAATAATAATATGTAATTCTGTTTAGGATGGAACTATAACCATGCTGTGGCTGCCTCTTCTGCAGGGCTGTATTATTCATAAGGCTGACTAGGCTGAAGCTTAGGGGCCCCACAGGGACTAGGGGCCTATCAATTTTTTTTTTGCTGAGGCATTGTTACCTGTGCCCTAAGGCTCCAGTGGTTAAAAACACTTTACACTCTGCGCCATAGCAATACATGTACATACACAGGGCTCATTTTGAGGGGGAATGCACAGGAATGCAGTTCCCCAAAGAAGTCACATGTCAGGTGGCCCCGCCCACCTGACTTGGCCATTTGGGGCCCGTTTCGGCCTGGATTGGGGCTGAAATGGTCTGGATCGGGCCTCTGACGGGGGGGGAACACTCTCCCACTCAGCGGCGGCCCTATCCTGACCATTTTGGGCCCCTTTTTGGCCATTTTCAGCCCCTTTTTGCCATTTTGGTCCCAATTTCAGCCCTGAATGGCCAGGATTGGGTCCAAAACAGCCAGGATAGGTGATGTCCGGGGGTGTGGCATATGCAAATCAGCCATGCTAATGACACATTTCTGGTGACGTCAAGGGGGTGTGGCATATGCTAATGAGTTATGCTAATGAGTTCTTCCAGCTCTTTGTCTATGAAATGACCCCTGTACATCTATCTGTCTGTGTGTCTATCTATCTATCTGCACTCACACACACTTATAAGTATATATGAATAGAATTCTTCTGGAGACCCCCAATATGGATATAGGGCTATGTACTGCTGTCTAGTACCTACCGTACCAAGGTCAGGCTGTCATCTGTAGTGGGGAGAAAGGCTGAAGTGCCGGAGGGGGCACGAAATACCTGAAAGCCTAGGGGCCCGGCCATGGGTTGATACGGCCCTGCTTTTCTGGTTTTTTAGGTCACTTTATTTTCTGGGTTAGGAGTCAGGGAAGTGGTGCAGGAGCAATGACAGTGTTGAAGCCAATCTGGAATTTCTGCCATCTGATTGGAAGGCCTTCTGAATTTAATCTCATGCTTTTGGGGGAGGATAGGGGGCGGAATAGAAGATGTGAGATTGCCGAGCTTCAAATTCTCTTCCCAGTCACTCCAGAAGTCTTTCATTGATTTGTACTTTGTGCTTTGCCTCTCTGGTACCCTTTGTTGAGGTACTTTACCTGTCAAAGAATATGAACATTTAAGAGAATACCAGAATCCATTGTTTCAGAACACTCCAGTTCGTTGTCATTCCCCAGAACAAGCTGCAGTTTTGGGGTGTCTTTGGAATTTTCTAGCCGCTAGCGGAGGACTCTTAACAATTGTGTAGCATTGGTTAAGATGACACTGATAGAATGATTCATTGTCTGGAAACTATCATTGTTTAATATTTCCAGTATACATGAGAAACATCCAGCAGTGTGGACTTTTTTTTTAAAGAGGGGGGGGAAGTGCATTTTTAGCTGCTATGTTTCCATTTTGGGTTTCCCTCTCCCATTTACGTCTTTCAGATTTTCTGCAGTAATAAATGCTTGTGCTTTTATTTCATTTTAACTTATGTTATTTATCATCTGCCTTTCTCACAGAGATTCAAGGCGGACTATAAATAAACAAAAGCACGTAAGTCAGTATAATCAATGTACAGCTTAAAAATTCTTGAAAACATAGGGTGGATTTATTCTATGTGATGGAAATGATGAGAGGAGAAATAGGGCTCTGCTTTGTTGGAGGTTCTCAAATGGGCAGTCGTCTGTCTGGGATTGAGCTAGTTTTTGATTTTCTGTATTGAGCACAGGGTTGGGCTGAATGGCCTACAAGTTGGCTAGGAAGGCAAGGAAGGGAATGGCCCTAGCTGTCTAGAAGTGCCACGAGCATTAGCTTATTGCCACGTTATTGTTCTGTTTTTTCTACACCCAGCTTAACTGAATGGAGATGGAGGACTATGAGACGTTCTGTGCAAAACACCTGGCGAGGCTCCAAGGAGAGCTACTGCAGGGAGAGATGCCTCCAGTTGCTCAGCACAACAACGTTTCCCTGATTCAGTTCCATGGCGTTCCTGTGCTTCCTCCTCTGGTAAGATGTCTTTAATTCAGAACTTTATATATCTAATAGAAAAAGAATGCTTTGGTAGAAGGAACTTTCGTAGCATTAATAATCTTACTGTGAATATGTTGCTTTGTTCCAAAACCAAATGTTTTTGTATATCTTATTAAAAAAATAAATTTTAAATTTTATAATTACAGAACTGTATTTAGCCATGTGTTATGTGCCATCAAGTCATCTCCGACCTATGGTGATCCTATGAATGAGAGACCTCCAGAATGACCTAACATTAACAGACTTGCTCAGATCCTGCAAATTGGAGGATGTGGCTTCTTTTACTGAGTCCATCCATCTTGTTTTTGGTCTTCCTCTTTTCCTACTGCCTTCCACTTTTCCTAGCATTATTGACTTTTCCAGAGAATCTTGTCTTCTCATGATGTGACCAAAGTACGATTACCTTAGTTTTGTCATTTTAGCTTCTAGGGAGGATTCAGGATTGATTTGATCTAGTACCCACAAAGATCGATGGGTTATTTTTATCAATATAGATTGTTAACTTTTTTTTGTATGTACACTTCAATCTTATCTGTTGGCTCTATTTTTACGCAAAAGAAGCTTATTAAAATAAATAAGTGAAGGATGTCTGCGCTGATGATGAATCACAACCTCTTATAAGCAATTGTTACTGCAAACGACTTCATAAATATTATCTTTTTCAATCCCCTTACTGTGTTTTGCAGCTTAGTCTTGAGAGAAAAAAGGAAATCCATCAAGATAGACAAAAAGCATTGAACTTTGAACTCTGGAGGCAAAATTCCAGGAAAAGAATTTTGCTGAATCGTGTTCAGGAGATTCTGGAAAATGTGCAGGTGAGATAAACTTAAAACAATATCGGCAGAAATAACAGCAATGGTCTAAGAACTTTGGAAGTGAATAAGCTTCTGTCTTAAACTGGTTCCTGCTAGCACTTTGGGCTCTGAAGGCTTTCAAGCCACTTTATTTTTACACTGTTTAACCTTAGCTATGGTAAATAAGGTGAATTATTAGTGTAATGTTTGAGTCACATTGACTTGGAAGTAAAATTTATACGATCTGAAGAGAAACCACAGTATTCTTATTTGGACTGTTTGTTTTCTTTTACCGTTATTTGCTAAGGCTTTGAGCCAATGCAATAAATTTTATGATTATGATGACTTGGAAGTAACATCCACTGAAATTAGGCCTCCAAGTAAAGAAGTTTAACTGGGCTCTGTGAGTGCTAAATATTGGGGGCTGTGACTCATAGATATTAGAGCCAATGCAGATCAACTACTGTTTCTGTCAGTTTAAAGTATGAAGGCAATTGCAACTCAAAGACTTGCTTTTCTGTCTGTTTAGTTAGGTTTTGACTCAATTGTAACAAAAAATGTTAGACCAAATGAGTCACTTAGGTAAATCTATGCCAACAGGGGAACAGAAGCAAAAATAGAAACACGCACACACGCTGATTTGGTCACAAGGAAAGCAGGTTGTTTACCAGATTCTAATTGCTTTTACTTGTGAGTCATAGTGTATACATATTTCTTCTGTACTAGCAATATAAAACTCTGTTGGCATAAAGGCGGTTGTGGTAGCAGAAAGCTCTGAATTGATATCGTTAGAGTCTTTGACAGTATAATAAAAGAGCGTTTTGGTCTTGTAGCAAAACCATATAGTGCCTGAGTGATCTTGCTTGCTGAATGGACAGTGTGTTCAGGTTGTTGAGCTGGAATAATACTAGGGACCAAACATGAGCTGTTGAACTTCATGCTGTGTTAGTGTGTGCTTAGTAACTATCACCTGGCTTGGGATTTGAAAGTTATGGCAGGAGCCCTTTGTGGACGTTAAAGCACAAACTATTCAGCTTTCTTTCTGCACCCTCTGTAGCTTTTGTGTTTGACTACCCCTCACCTCCTAGCCAAATTAATAACACCATTTGAGGTCCATTAATGCAAGTTGTGGATGGGATTCAGAGAGTTTGTAGAGATGCACATGGAGGATTGTGCATAGCAGGAAATCATTCCAATGTGTTTTCTTTAGCAATACTCGTGCCCTATCAAGCTGCTTTTGAACTCTCCAGTTAAAAACATACCGCTGCAGGTCTATTGAGTGTAGAGTTTGCATGATTTTGGGATCTTGGATCACATATCTAGGGGGTTAAGTTTTAGGTGGGCAGCTGTACTGATCTGCAGTAGAAGAGCAGCGGCGCCTTTGAGACCAACAGGATTTTCAGAGTGTAAGTTTTCAACAGAGCTCCCTTTTTCAGACACAAGCAGGAATAGAAGGCTCAGGGATCTCCGTTCCTACTCATTTCTGAATGTTAGGGATTTTTTAATCTTTCATCCATTATGAGTGCTATTGAAGCAGGCCTACACACATTCGAGGGAACATTCTTGCTTAGCTAAGCAGTCTCATAGTTAGAAAGACGGGGTAAACTTACAAGAATGTCAGCATTTTCCTTTCCACTAATCAAAATATAGCCTTGGAAAGCAGTCTATTATAAAAACCAAACTGTAAGAGAAGGCGCCAAACCTTTTGACATGTTTATATCAAGAAGTATTTATTGTCTTGTCATCCAGACCCATCAGATGCCATAATTCCCAAAAGACAGCATTTCCAAAGAATTGTTTGTTTAAAATCCTGTGTTAACCTTTGATCTTTCATTCTGTAAAAAATTAGCTGGAATAAGTATATAAGACTCTCTGCTGTGACTATTTTTTTATGCATATGTCGGAACATGGCATTGCATCTGGGTTTTGTTATAATAAAACTCATTTATCTTTATGAATCACTGGTTTTTGGTGTCTTAGTTAATGTGGGCAACAGCTGTTGGAAAAAGTAACCTGAATGCCGAGTACCTTTGGGAAATTTTTCCTTAACGCTGAAGAAGCAATCTCTGACTCTTGAGAGCTTACGCTCTGAAAATCCTGTTGTTTTCAGAGATACCACTGGGCTCAAATCCTGCTGTTCTAATGGTTAGGTGGTTGAGTTGCAAATCAGCACTGCTGGTTTGAATCCCACTGCTGCCATGAGCTCAGTGGGTGGCCTTGGGTAAGCCACTCCTCTCAGCTTCAGATCCGTAGTTGTATTGTGAGGATAAGAATTACACTGACTTTGTTCACCATTCTGAGTAAGGCACTGATCTGTCTAGAAAAGTGGTATATAAGCTGTTGTTATTATTGTTGTTATATTTGTGTTGCCTCAGTTCACTTTTACTTTTAAAGCATCTTATCAGATTTTGCTTATATCAATGAAGAATGCTTTTTGTTACTTATGCTCTGTTTCAGCATTTCTTCAACTCTTTATTGGATTTCTGCTGGTTTTTAAATCTTTGCAAATTTGCATGTATATACCCTATTATATGTGTATCGAAATGTCTTTGAAATTAATTGTACTGACCCACACTGTGTAATCCACCTTGAGGCTCAGTGAGAAAGGCGGACTGTAAATAAATGTTGGTGACTCTTTTTCTCTATAGATGAAGAAATTGTCCAGTCCGAGTGATTTAGGTCCCTCAGGGATGGAGAAAATTTGTTCTGATTTAGAACCTCAAGTGTTTAATGGCTTTGTAACTGAATCAAACAGTGTTTTGCCAAGCTCTACTGCTCCCTGTGGTTCTACAGAGCCTCAAAAGATACTGGAAGCTCAGCGGGCAGATAACCAGGTTGTATTTAGTGGGAACTCACTAGGAGAAACAGAACAGCTTGTCCCTGATAAACAAAAGGATGTTTGCCCTCACCTTTCTGAAAAGAAAGTTTGCCCAGAAAGTTCATTCGCCATTCCAAGCAACTTGCTTCCTTCAAATGAGACTGCAAAGCAAGAGAACGTTGAAATGGTGTCGGCTGCTGTGGAAGCCCCAGATCCTTACGTAATGAGTCTCCAGAATCTCTTGAAGAAATCGAGGGAGTATATACAGAGGGAACAAACCAGACGTAGCATGAGAAGCGGTTCCAAGAGAAGCGTCAGTGAAAGCCTTTCAGATAAAGAAAATGATGCGGTGAAAATGAGTGACTCCATGAAAGAGAGAGGGAAGTTAATGGGCAGGAGTTACACGCCAGCGACTCTTGATAAGCCAAACCTTACTTCTCTGCAAGGCAACTCTGTCCCCAAAAATAGCACGAGGATTGTAGCATCACCCAGTTTTTCTAAAGTGGACATACCTATGAGATCCGGAACACCACCTGTGCGGGATTCAGATTCAGATGAAGACTTTAAAAATACCTCTCTGTTTGATCATGACAGCAGCATTCTCAGAAGCCTTACAGGTTCTTACTCGAAATTACCCAGTCCTGAGCCAAGCATGAGCCCCAAAATGCATAGAAGGCGCCCAAGACCTTCTTCAATGGGACACATAGTCATTAACAACCCTATAAATGCCTATGAATTAAGCCCCAAAGAGAAGGGAAGAGCTGTGGGATTGATTGGCTACTCGGCTGGTGACAAAACATTTGCCTCGGACCCTGTGCCAAAACTGACTCCAGATTTTGCTCCAGTTTGCTCCAGCAAAACGCACGCTTTCCACAAGAGTGCTTCGGACATCTCTGATGAATCAGTAGCTGTCAAGCCAAATCAAGTCTGTCAGCTTCAAGTTAGTCAGCAAGAAAGTGGAGGGTTTCCAGCCAGTACCGTAGCAAGAGGAGGAGAGTTAATGACCCTGGATGGTAGAGGGGCATCAACAACTTGCTTTTCAGCTGCAAGCCTGCAAGAGCCCCCTGCAGTCAGCAGCCCCATTGCCTTGCAAAATGCAGTGAATGCTGGTGGAGCCAAGCAGGTTGGCTTGCCAGACAAAGCCAAATGCAGTGCAGCCACAGAACTTAATAAATCTTACGATGTCGAAAGCCCTTCTCCATTGCTGATGCAGACCCAGCACTCGCAGCAGACAGACACCCCAAATGCAGGAAACGAGCAGAGCTTGGAAAACGGCTTTGAAAAGGTGAAGCGGAGGCTTGAGCTGGATGCCGATGGCATACAGAAGGAAAATGTACCTTCCGTCATGGGGGCAGGCACCAGCGATCCAGAGAAACGGTGGTCGCAGGACCCGAGGGGGCCAGCAGGACCAGCTTCCACTGCCAAGAACGAGACGCATGGCAGAGGTTCCAGGGGTGAGAATACAATTTGCATTAAAGCCTGGTTTGAGGTGGGTTGGAAATGTTCAGAAGGTACTCTTAAAAACACCTCTGCTGAGTTCATATATGACAGGGGTAAGTCCTGTTGGATTCCAAGGGGCTTGCTTCTAAGTAAGCCCCTGCTGGACTGCGACCTTAGAGTACCATCAGAATCTGTAGGTGATAATTGATTAAAGACTTCCTGGGCCGCCATAACAACTGTGATTGTTTATATCTGTTCATCTTTTGATATCTATGGGACAACAGTTTCTTTTGTCCCTTTTATAAGAACTTTCAGTTAGAAATATGAGTTCAAAACTTTGACAGTTACAAGGTCGTGTACTGTAGCACCTTTAAGACTAACCAATTTTATTGTAGCATAAGCTTTCGAGAGCCACAGCTCTTGAGTCCTGTAGCACCTTTAAGACCAACCAATTTTATTGTAGCATAAGCTTTCGAGAGCCACAGCTCTTGAGTCCTGTAGCACCTTTAAGACTAACCAACTTTATTGTAGCATAAGCTTTCGAGAGCCACAGCTCTTGAGTCCCGTAGCCCCTTTAAGACTAACCAATTTTATTGTAGCATAAGCTTTCGAGAGCCACAGCTCTTGAGTCCCGTAGCACCTTTAAGACTAACCAACTTTATTGTAGCATAAGCTTTCGAGAGCCACAGCTCTTGAGTCCCGTAGCACCTTTAAGACTAACCAACTTTATTGTAGCATAAGCTTTCGAGAGCCACAGCTCTTGAGTCCCGTAGCACCTTTAAGACTAACCAATTTTATTGTAGCATAAGCTTTCGAGATCCACAGCTCTTGAGTCCTGTAGCACCTTTAAGACTAACCAATTTTATTGTAGCATAAGCTTTCGAGATCCACAGCTCTTGAGTCCTGTAGCACCTTTAAGACTAACCAATTTTATTGTAGCATAAGCTTTCGAGATCCACAGCTCTTGAGTCCTGTAGCACCTTTAAGACTAACCAATTTTATTGTAGCATAAGCTTTTGAGAGCCACAGCTCTTGAGTCCTGTAGCACCTTTAAGACTAACCAATTTTATTGTAGCATAAGCTTTCGAGAGCCACAGCTCTTGAGTCCCGTAGCACCTTTAAGACTAACCAATTTTATTGTAGCATAAGCTTTCGAGAGCCACAGCTCTTTAGTCCCGTAGCACCTTTAAGACTAACCAACTTTATTGTAGCATAAGCTTTCGAGAGCCACAGCTCTTGAGTCCCGTAGCACCTTTAAGACTAACCAATTTTATTGTAGCATAAGCTTTCGAGATCCACAGCTCTTGAGTCCTGTAGCACCTTTAAGACTAACCAATTTTATTGTAGCATAAGCTTTCGAGAGCCACAGCTCTTGAGTCCTGTAGCACCTTTAAGACTAACCAATTTTATTGTAGCATAAGCTTTCGAGATCCACAGCTCTTGAGTCCTGTAGCACCTTTAAGACTAACCAATTTTATTGTAGCATAAGCTTTTGAGAGCCACAGCTCTTGAGTCCTGTAGCACCTTTAAGACTAACCAACTTTATTGTAGCATAAGCTTTCGAGAGCCACAGCTCTTGAGTCCCGTAGCACCTTTAAGACTAACCAATTTTATTGTAGCATAAGCTTTCGAGAGCCACAGCTCTTGAGTCCTGTAGCACCTTTAAGACTAACCAATTTTATTGTAGCATAAGCTTTCGAGAGCCACAGCTCTTGAGTCCTGTAGCACCTTTAAGACTAACCAATTTTATTGTAGCATAAGCTTTCGAGATCCACAGCTCTTGAGTCCTGTAGCACCTTTAAGACTAACCAATTTTATTGTAGCATAAGCTTTCGAGAGCCACAGCTCTTGAGTCCTGTAGCACCTTTAAGACTAACCAATTTTATCGTAGCATAAGCTTTCGAGAGCCACAGCTCTTGAGTCCTGTAGCACCTTTAAGACTAACCAATTTTATCGTAGCATAAGCTTTTGAGAGCCACAGCTCTTGAGTCCTGTAGCACCTTTAAGACTAACCAACTTTATTGTAACATAAGCTTTCGAGAGCTGTGGCTTATGCTATGGCTCTTGGAAGCTTATGCTACAATAAATTGGGTTAGTCTTAAAGGTGCTACTGGACACTTTACTGTTTTGCTACTACAGACTAACATGGATAACTTCTCTGGATCTAAAGTCGTGTACTATACATTTTGTATTAAAATCTTGGATTCTTGCCTGGAATTTCCACAAGTAGAAAAGTTTCTATCAGCAGAATGCAACTTCCTTACCTTCTCCCTCTACTGCAGCCCACAATGCCCTCCCCCCAAAATGCTACTAACAGGGAATTGGAAGTTTGCTGCAGGATAGAGGTTGGCGAAAAATATCCCTTCTGCCCGTGGGCTTTTAGGTTGGATCTAAGCCCGGATCCACACCTCCTTTTAGTTAGTTCAGTCAAGCATGCCGGGGGAGTACAGGCCCTCCAGTGTGCAGAACAGTGACTGTTGAATCCCTTTCAAAACATAACGGATTGCAATAAAAATTATAATTGCGACAACTTAAAAACCTGTACCAAAATCAGTTTTTCCCCCCGATAAGGTTAGGGTATTTGTGGGTGTCATAGGGAAGGGAGTTTCTAGGACTGTCATTGGGCCTGGAAGGAGCTGATCTGTTCTCAAATGGTAGCATTTCCTCTGGCTCAGGCAGTCTTCAACCAATCCTGGGAGCAGCAGAAGGGCTTCTTGCAGCAGTAGAAAGCTCTCTGTGCTTGCGCAAAGGGCAGCCATCTCCAGGACAGATCTATAGGATTTAACCAAGTTGCTGCTTTTGACCACAGTGTTTGCACAGTGCACTCTTAGTGTAATACTTTCCAGACAGCTATGTGCCTGGTACTGTGTGTCTTGGGTCAAACTTAGCAGTTTATTTACTTAAATTGGTGGCTGTCGTCAGCTTACCCCACCCTACTCACTTACGGGTTGTAAGTGCCCTTGTTCCCTAGCTCCTCCAAAATCCATCCCTGCCTTAAAACAAATGCATTCTCACGTTCTCCTTCTTGGCTGTGATACTATGATGGATTATACATGTGTATGGAAGCAAGGACTTTTTTTTAAAACCAAGACTGCTGAGATTTGCTTCAAGGTAAAGGCCCTTGGCCGGCAGAAAGGCCAGAAATTCAGTGTCAGGAGCATCAGTCTGTAGAATTAAACACTGGGGTAGCTGCTACAAGGATCGTTGGGATTTTAGGCCTTTTTGGAAGAAACAAATGTCCATTGCAGTCTTAATGCGAGTGTACGTTGTTTTCTTTCTTTAGAAGAGGAGGCTCTGCGAATAAAAATGCTGGCTTTGGAAGAAATGAGGAAACGACTGGAAGAGCAGCATGCTCAGCAGCTCTCGTTGCTGATCGCGGAGCAAGAGCGAGAGCAGGAAAGGCTGCAGAAGGTGAGGGGCCGTGGTTGTTGCAAGGTCAGAGCCAAGAACTTTGACCCAGGCTCCAGTTCAAGGCCAGTGGTCTCCTGTCTCTGCTGTTTGGTCCAAATTACTTAGCAGATCTGAAAGGAAGGCACAGCAGCCCTGAAAAACACCTGGCTGCAAAGCCTGCGTTTGGGTCTGCAGGTACAGCAGCCCTTCTTGCCTCTACAAAAACACAGCCAAGTCAACATCAGGGCTGAGTCTGCTGCCTATTTTAGTCCTGCGATGGAAGAGGCTCCCGAGGGAAGGAGGCATAATTAATGTACACTCACAGCTTTCAGCAGAAGGCAAGAAGAGCAGTTGGGAATTCTTTTTGCCTGGAAGAGGCAGGCAATTACCAGAGTTGTCTTGAGGTTGAGCTGATGTAGGTGCAATAGTAAATAGGCTGAAGGGGTAGCCAAGGACATGGGAAGGGGTGGGATTGTTAGCAGTCAGACCTGCTCTTCACGCTGAGAGGGCAGTTTATAGATATGACATATCATAAACCCCTTCCTCATATGCCATAAATCCAAGGCACTGCCTGGCCCAGAGCGGATGCCAGCTGGACAGGAGCTTGGAGAATTGCCAGAACCCAAGTCAGAGGCGGTTGACTGAGTGACTGCCCTCCACGCGCCAGAGAGATGCAGACATAACGAGGCTTCCTGAGAAAACCCCTGTCTAAGCTCATCAACGCCTTCCTATACTTCCCTTCACAGTTTACCCTAATCAAAGCTATTAAACTTACCTGACAGCTCTTTCGTGTCCAGTGCTTACCAGGTCAATAAGCAGTATTCTCACCTATAGTCTATCCCAGATAGGAACCATCAAGCTTTTTAAATACAAAAGCAGAGGCTAGATGGCCATCTAAGAGCAATGCTTTTTCTGTGAGCCTAGGCAGATCATGAGAGGGAGGGCAGGAGGGGCTACATGAGTGCTTAGTTCTTGTGGCCCCTTCTTACATGGCCAGGGTAAGACCAATCGCCGCCTTGGGGTCAGGTAGCAATTTTCCCCAGGCCAGTTTGGCTAGGGATCTTGACAGGTCGTGTTAAAGATCTATCCTTACCAAGGGAGGCGTATTAATTGGCTCCCAAAATGGCGTGCTAAGCAACGTCTAGCCTTCTTACTGAATGTACCACATATAGACTTAAAAACAGTAGAAAGAATCCAGGGTCCAATGTACCATGATCGTATTCTACTTACATTCTTTCCCCCAAGGTTACCAAGACTTATTTTGGCTAAAAGCAATTTTCTACAAATATATGGAATAACTCCCTTAAAGCACCTCCGTGACCCAATAGTTAAACCACTGGTTCCATTAAAACGTTTCATCTCTGAAAGGAGGAGTTGCGATAGCAAGATGAATAGGTCTAGTGACAACATCGACCTATGTAAAGATTTACCACCATCTTTAGACCAGAAAAAGGAATCTAATGAAAGGGAAGGCAAGCAGGGAAAGTCGTCGCCCAGCAACAGAAAGGAAACTAAAGAAGTAGGGATCTTGACAGTGTTTTGCTATCTTCTGGGCCTGGTCACTGTGATTAAAATAAAGACATCACTAGATGGGCTCATATGGCATGTTGTAGGCCACGATAACACATCAGTCATTTTCTCTCATTAAACTGCCAGTGGTTCTCCAGAATCTCAGATGCAGAAAAGTGTACCTGAGATACTTTAATTGGAGATGTCAGGGGTTGAGCTTAGGACCTTTAGCATAGGAAGTATGTTTCACCATTGAGCTATGGCTCCTTTCCAGACTGTAGCTCTCTTTTTATGCCCACCGATGAGATTCTTCCGAGCCTTCGTGTCTGTTCTACTGATGGTCGTTGCTCTTTCCATAACACCAGGCGTGTTGGTATGTTAGCCAAGCAAATAGGTCTGAGCTTGTGTAACAGCTTGTGGGAGAAGAATTTCATTGCTGGAAGACACTGTATATGACAAAAAGGATTGCTGGGATGACTGGTCTCCAGTCTGTTCCAGGAGTTAGCCTAACAGCACATGCTTTTCAATAACTGCCCATAACAGGTAGCAGAGGGTTCTGTGCTGCTATTGTTTAAAGCAAGATGTGTGCCTAGTGCATGATTAAATAATGTTTGTAGGCTGTAACCAATCATAAGCTGTGTGGTATGTTTTCGCCAATGACAGTAAAGTATTTATGTAGTCAAAATTATATCTGCAAATATAATGTATATATATATCTGTTCCAGGATTAGGTCAAAGCCTGGAACAGACTTAAGACAAGACATACCAGCAATCCCTCCTCTCACATAGTGTGTCTTCCTGCAACACAAGTCTTCTCTCCCAAGCAGCTTCTGCTTTCACAAAAGCAGCACGGTCTCTTGAAGGCAAGGCAAAGCCGTGTTATTCTTCACTGCAGCTTCTGGGAGAGGATTTTGAGGGGGGGGGTGGCCTCTTAGTAAAAAGAGTGGATTTTTGTTAACCTTTTCTTCTGGTCCAAGTGCATCTTAAAGACCAACCAGATTTCCAGGTTATAACTTTTGAGAGTCAAAGCACCCTTCACCAGACTCTTGAAAGCTTATATTTTGGAAATCTTGTTGGCCTTTAAGGTGCTACTAGATTCGAATCCTGATCTTCTACTGCAGATCTGAATTTTTTCCCTTCTTGTTCAGCTTTCCTTTGGAGACAATGTACAGGGCATGATTAATGAAGATTTGCCAAAAAAAAAAGCCTTTCTCCCCAAATGCTGATGATTCTTTGCTGTAACCAGATCTCTGGTTTCCCTCCATCTGCAGGAGATCATCGAACAGGAGAGAAGGCTAAAAGGCGAGAAGACTGCTGTAGCAGGAACAGAGATCCCTCCGATTGCCATTAGCTGCGGGGTGGATTTGGAATGGAGGAAGATGAGCGACCCTCGCTTGTTGGAATCTGTGCTGACTCAAGTGGAAACACTCCATAATGCAAACTCTGAGAGCGCTGGTAAAGATGGAAGGGGAATGTGTTGTCGGTTTTAGTAGGTAACTGAGCTTAAATAATCTACAAACGGCAGCATTAGGTTGTTGCTTTTTTATTGAGTTTTGACTGTTGTCCACGTACAGGTATTAAGAACAAAATGCAGTGCTAGATGCAAAGCTGTGTTATTTTGAAGTGTTGTGGGGTTCCACATTAAAATCCATAATGCAAGATGGGTAGTGTTATGAATGATTGTTCCTCTTCAGGACAGTATGAACAAGGAATATAATTAATTATATTAATTAAGTTTTCCCTCTGAATGGCCATTTAGCTTTAATCATGATCTGTTCTATATTTGGGTAGGCTTTGTCAATGCCAAGCTTGGGTCCGTGGCTGACTCTCCGTTCTACCTCTGGGAACCGCCCCCAAGTGGGAAGTCAGTTTCAGCAACCAGATCAGTCAACAGGAGCAAAATGAGATGGTCTCAGGTGGGCAGTCAAGTTTTGTGCTGGCTTTTGCAAAAGCCTTGCTAGGGCAGTAAAGATGTGAAACTTTCAGGGTTAGTCATTCATCGGTGGATCTTTAATTAAAAGCCATACATGTAATCTATTTATTTTTTATTTTCACATGTGTTATGCTAAAGGCATTTCTTATTTTCTATTTGATATATTCTATGCTTTTCTGTGAAACGTAAATAGGGGCTACCACTGCACAAGATATGGGCAAGCAGACTGGGGTTCCATTCATTAAAAGACTTCTATACTACTGGCTGTCAGCTTGTGGCAAACCCAAGGCAGCTTGGGAAAAAATGCCTTAAACCACTCAGTATAAAAAAGCCCCCAGACTTCAGTTATCCCATTCTTTAAAATCCAAAGAATGTAAAAATCCTAAATTCTAAAACCAGGAAACCTGAATCCCTCCCAATTGACTAATTAATTTAGATTTAGTGCCCTCTTGAAGGAGACCATTTTACGTAGCCGGTGGAGAACTGGGGTAGAGGGTACAGCCCTGGTCTCCCCCAGTAGCCCTTTCCAGAGCTCCACCAATCACTGAAACCGCTTTGGAGCCAGCCAAGCCATCACAGTCCTCACGGTCCAATAGCATGGTTTACTCTTTTGAGAGCCAGGCCCACACCATTACTGTTAGTTTATATGTAAGGGACTCTTTAGCAACATGATACAATCCTGGCTGCCTGCTCTCTCTCCAAGGTATATAGTCCTGAGATGAAGAGGAAGTTAAACAAGATCTCAGCTCTGGCCAAGGGATTTCTGACGCGTAGGCTCTTGCAGACAGAGAAACTGAAGCATCTCAGGCAAACTGTTAAAGCAAGTATCTTTCTGCAGGTGGGGTGGGTGTGTGCATGAGCGCCTGCTCACAGACACAAGTGTCCTTGACCCCAGCCGAGGCTCTCTTTGTGTTCTGCCTCTCTAACAGCTGCTGCCTGTCCAGGGCAGGCATTCCTTTCTCCTGTTTCTCTCTCTTGCCTGTGCTTCCCAGCTGTTACTCAACAGACTGTCTTTTTTTCCTCTATCACTGCTCTTTCCCGCCTGCTCCTTGTGTTCCATTTGTTAGATGTCTAATTCGCCTGGGTCCCCTGCTGTGCAGATTAGAACCCCCTGCCCCCATGAAGTGGGGTACAGAGGGGCATTCGGGGATTAGGGTGGGTTTTTTTGCAAAAAATATGAAAACATCTTCAAACATTTTCAGGTTTTTTAAAAAAAAGATGTCTGCACAGACATTGAGTGAGAGAGGGAATAAAACCCAGTTGGCATCTTGGGTTGCCTATCAAGCAAAGATGCCACGCAAAAAATATCAGAGGGAAAGGTTTAGCTGGGAGGGCAGGCTGATGAGGCAGATTGACGAGGGAGGGGAAGTTGGGTAGGTAAGCGGGGAGGAGAGGTAACTGTCTTTCCATTGCTTACTCATGCCTCTTGTGTGCTTTTTTTTCCTGCTTAGGATACAATGGAGTTCATGAGAAACTTTCAGTCCGAAGCACCGTTAAAGAGAGGAAATGTTTCTGCTCAAGATGCGTCCTTGCAAGAACGAGTGGCGGCTCAGGTTAGGGATATAATCTGATTTGTACACAAATGCATGGTGATAGACTTGAGAAATTTGAAAGGGTTTTTGAAAGCTGACCACAACCCTGGCTCTGTTCAAATATTGTGCAAAATGTAGGTTTGAACTCAAACCATGGTTTGAACTTCAAGATGTACAGGCAAAACCTAGTTCAGTGCTGGATGAATTGGCTTGTTAAGACAAGCCAAACAACCCCTGTGGCACTAGCAGCACTGCAAGGCTTTTAATCTCGAGTTGGGCCTTGGCGAAAACGGCAATCTTCTGAAGTGTAAGCTTGTCCATTCATTGTCTTCTTCACTAAGTAGCTCTTTGGCTGCCAGCCACTTGGTTCCGCTTGCTCCTGACTGCCAGTGACCCTTTAGCATCACAGCCCTGGGAACTTTTCTATTGAGTTAAATAGCCACTCAGCTCCCATGCGCTGCTGCTGCTCTGCTTTTCATTTTTCCACTGTTTGGTGCAGGGGCCTCTAGAGCAACAGGCCATAACAATGGTTTCAGGTGAGACATCATGTTTGCCCAGACCTGGATGGCCCTGGGTAGCCCAATCTCAGAAGCTAAGCAGGGTCAGCCCTGATTAGTACTTGGATGGGAGACCACCAAGGAAGTCCAGTGTCACTACGCGGAGGCAAGCAATGGCAAAACCACCTCTGTTTATCTCTTGCCTTGAAAATCCTACAGCAGAGGTCCCCTACCTTTTTAAGCCTGCAGTGCTTTACAAATCCCAGTTAAAATTACTTATATTTTGTTTCACCAGTGTTTCACCTATGCATTCCTGTATTATAGTTCTTTTAAAATTTCTGCTGTTTCCCTATTGTATTGTTTATTGAATGTCCCAGGTGTTGATCATATGTACTTACACCTTGTAATCCGCCTTGAGTGACAGTGAGAAAGGCAGACTATTAATAATATAAATAAGTAATGGTTTTGGTTTCTGGATCACTGGAAAAGATGGGTTTGCCAGCTGACATCTGGATCTCACTGTGATCTGACATTCTAAAAGGTGACGAGACTTTGCTGGTTGGAATAATATGGAACCTTTCAAGGTTCCAGGAATTCTGCTGTCTGGCAGGCATTCTCTCCCTCCGCCCCCAAATTCTATATGCCAAGTCCCTAAATGGTCTCCTGAAGCACACAAGAGAATCTCTGGATATTTGTGCTTGGCTGAGTTCCTTTATCCTGACCTACAGAGACTTCAGAGAGTAACCAGGCTTCTTTCTGGGTTACTGTCAGCCCTGCTTAAGTAGTTGCAGGGCAGACCCTTGTGAAGTTTGTTCAGACTGGGGGGGGGTTACGCTCTGTGTCTCCCTCTGAAATATGAACTTGAAATGTTGTTGCATGTCATGGAGGCGTGGTGTTCTGTTTTTGTTTTCCCCCAGCTCAGAGCAGCTTTGTATGAAATCCACGATATATTTTTCAAAGTGGAAGTGTCTGAGAGGATGAATATCCTGCGTCACGACCGGGAAGTTCGCAAGGAGAAAATGCTACGGCAGCTGGTGTGTTGTGACATTGGCTCGTTCTGTGTTGGTTCTTAAGAGTTTGTATAATGGGAAGAGTGAGTTGATTGTGGCCCTGATCAGCAGCTTGTAGGTAGAACTAGGGGAAGAGCCCTGGCTCAGTGGTGGAGAATTTGCATTGCATGCGGAAGGTCTCAGCTTTGATCCCTGGCATTTCTGGTTGGAGGCATCAGGTAGGAGGTGATGTGAAAAACCTCGACTGAGTTGCCGCTGTCACTTGGAGTAGACAAGACGGGCCTTGATAGGTTTAAGGTCTGACTATGAGTAAGGCAGCTTTGGGTGTTTAGACCTGTTGCCCTAATAATTTAGCAGCTATTGGTCAAAGACTTTTAAAAATTTTTACTTTTTTTATCCCACCATTTCTTCAAGTTGCTCAGAGTGACTCTTTGTGGTAATGTCTAATTTTTTTAAAAAAAATTGCTCATATCCTTCACTGGAGGTTCAGGATGAGTTGATAAAGTATGAAACTATTTGACTTGAGAGTATTGTTATATTAATTTAGGCAAGGCTAAAAGTTGCTTTTGAGCACAAGAAGTAAGACCTGCTTTTCTCTCTCTCACTCTTTTTTTGAAGGATAAAGCAAAAACCCCTAAAGAGAGAGTGACACTTTCTACGGCCACACAGAAATCTCTGGATAGGAAGAAATGCCTGAAGTATGTGGGGAAATGGTAAAAGAAGTACACTAGTGTATTACATAGCTGCGTATGGCCAAGTGTGTTGTCCAGATGGTCTGTTCTGCTTTTTGAGTTTGTTGTTATTTTGAAAAACAGTAACAAAATTTCCCCTGAAAACTTTCTGATTGATGGTTGTTACGGAGTATATTGAAATTCCAGATACTTGGAATTCCTATTGGCTGCATTCCAGGACCCGCTGTTGATGGAACACAGTTTGATCATGTCATCTGAATGAAAGAGGTTAAGCAATGGGGGTTTGTTGGCCAACACAGCTGGATTTCAAACTAGGGTTTGGAGCTGTTAATTACAGTTCCCACTCATTGTGGCTTTGTGCCATCTGAATTCACAGACCACACTTGGTGGGATCACGTTGCCTTTGGAAGCCATTTGGTTACATAGGCAGCAGTATAGGGGTGGTGTTTTCCTTGGTTGGGAGGTGGAGGCCTAAACTGACAAACCAATGTTTATGCGTAGACCGGGACTTATTACTGTCACTAACTTGACTTTGTTGCACAAAGTATGGTTATTGTAATGTCTGAATATACCCTCAGTCATAGCAGTTCAAGATGCACCCTCATGTACAATATAAATTTACTTAAGCAAACCAATGCTGTAGCTTTCATAAACAATTTGAGATTCTTCCAAAATTTTCAGAAAAATTAGAATGTGTTCTGTACTGATAATCAATATTCTGACTATCCGTTTTAGATGGCTTGTTGATATAGTAAGTTGGATAAAAGTGTTCTTTTCTTCAAAGGTGTGTTTACGTATACTTTTTTTTTTGCATCTGTAGGGCTACGGAAATAGGCATGTCACATAAAAAAACAATAGTGAAACAAAAGACTCCAGAAAACAGGTTCGTGTAAAGAATTCTTTCTCAATTGTTGTACTGTTTCTATTTGAGACTTCAAAATTATAATCAAAACGGCATGTAATTGTGAAATTCAGATATTAAACATTGTTTCTTCCTTCCACAGAGTTCTTCAGCCAAATCAGGGACAAAATGCTCCCATTCAAAGACTGCTTTCCAGGCAAGGGTAAGACCACGGTTTAAGACGAAATATTTTCAGCAGCATCACCTTTCTTTAGGGTTAAAAACAATAGCCAGTTCATTGTTCTCAGGTGGATTGTGGGCTTGTTTCTTGAACAGCTGCAAACTATGAACCAGCTGTACAAGGGGAGGAAAAGTTTAAAAAACAACTTGAGATAAGTAGTGTGTGCACGTGTGTGTGTCTGCTGTTCAAAGAGGGGGGGGAAACCCCATCAGATCAGGGTGTGCTCAAGATGTTGAGTGTATCTGAAGTAGCTCTCTGGATCCCAGCCTAAAACGGCTATCATGCTTATCCCAAATCTCAAAATGGGTCTTTCTTTTTCTTTCATTGGACTAAGTGGTGGTAAAGTAGCAACTGCTTCTGTCCAAAGGAATGGCCTCTGCCATCTGATATCCTGTGTCTCTTGTGCAATTTGTGTAATGAAAGGAGTGATTTGGGTTGTTTGGGGGAAACACGAGCTTCATCCCAGTGCCATTCTGAGGAGTGTAAAATTCAAAACAGCCTGTGCAAATATTTCCTAAATGTGCAGCCATTGATATTCTCCGCGCTTGAGGCAACGTCTAGCATTCCATTCAGATTGGCTTAGTAGTCATGTAGGTTTTTTGTATTGTTTTTAGTTCAAACTTGTACTTTTGTAACCCATTCTCTTCCATTGAATTTGTCTTCCATTAATTGAACCAGAATCTGTTTCTAAGGATCCTGTGGACAACCCAGTACATCATTTTTAAAATTGGGAGGGGAGTATAGTTACGATTTTTAACAAGGAAGCTCTTGTGGAACTGCCAGTTAATAGGAAATCTACATTAACGTGTTTGGAGAGGACTTCGGTGTATGGTGTTGAGAATTTGGCACATTTTCTAAAAACCGGTGTAGCATTTCAGCTTTGATGCAAATGACTTATCCTTTTATATTCAATTAGAACCCCTAAGACCTCAGTGAAAGGGGCTGAGCAAAATATAAAGAAGCCTTCAGAGAGCAGTGTGTCTAACAAGGCCCGTTCAGGTGTGTAAAAATGGGTGCTTGGATCTCATTTAACAAGGAAAAGAGTAAGTTGCTTGTATCAGATAACAAAGTTTGAGTGGCATATGCTTTTCCTCTTTGCTACCCTGGCTATGCGCTCGCTTTGCTATACTAACCATGGTTGGGAATTCTTGCAAAAACAAGTTCACCAACTGTGCATGAATAGGTAAAATAGCTTGTAAACACCACTGTTGTCACATTTGGAGGCAGAGCAAGTTGTATATTTTTTAAAAGATGCATGAATTCCAGCATTGTATATTAAAAATAGCTTACCTTTCCTAACAGGTTTTCTATCAAATATTCTTGTAGGATGGCCTCTAAATCATGTGCTTTATCCACGTACATGGGTGGAGGGGAAAATGTATATTGTGTATTTTGGATACTAACCCTGGTGCACACTTTTTGTCACATGAGAAAATATGGCTTTAAAAAAAAGAATTAGCAATATGGCTTGTTTGTTATCCCTGCTGGTGTTACTTGGAAGGTGAAAAAATATTTAAACTGTGTTCTGTTTGGGCATCTGGCTTGCCTTAGTGGACATTTCACAAGCTTTGTAGAAAAGCCTCTCTACTGTAAAGTGTTGCATTTTGGGAAACCTTTTAAAACCAAGCGCTTTGATACCCCGTGTGAACTATTTGGGCATCTTAGATCACTCCCAAGAATCTTCATCAGCATATTGGAATTCTGTGTGGAAAGGATTCTCTTAAGTATAGATGGGTCATAAACCACTGAATTACACCATACTTGTTTCCTCTTTTTATCCAGCTTGAACATCACAATTGTTCACTTTTTTGTTTAAAACTTTTAATTATGTGTATTATGTAATTCCAACCCTCAGTTACACTTTTTATTATTATTTTAAAGCACTGCCATTCTGAATTTAGACCCATGGATACAGCATGCACAAATTACTCAAATTCCTGGGCACATTGTTAGAGGAATTTTTGTCAGAAGCTTAACAAAAATGGTACTGAATGATGTTTGTGAGTTTCAGGTATTGCCTCCTGTTGCCCCTCAAATGCCTAATTCAGCAGTTGTTTTGTTCTGAAGCCATTAACATGATATTCTTTCAAGCTCACTTTTTACATGGTGTATTTATGTATTTATTTACGTGCTGTGTGGTTTTTTCCCCTCCGACCTCAGCTGTCTACAACTTACAAGTATTGAAATGCTGTGTGGCTAGAACTCCTCTAAAAACGTTCCTGGGTTTGGATACTCTCTTGTAAACTAACTGTGGGCGTCTCTTTCGGTTAGTGTGCGTTCTGCACGTAGTCTGAAAGTATGGGTTACTGATGCAACGACTATAGTAAGAGTCTCATTCTAAATATAATTGCTGTGCATTTTGCATTAATAAAGCCTTTCTTACCACGGACCTGCTCTGTTTTCTGGAGTTTTGCTATCGCATCCTCAGAAATGGCTGCTGCTTCAGCTTGGCAGAAGAATCCTTGAAAGCGACTGTCCAGCATCTCTATTTTTTTTTAGTACAATATATTTACAGATTCATTCCCTTCAGTAGGTTTTGAAGCTATTAATGAGTTACCTTTATTAAAATATAGCCCCTTAAAAGAATAGCATTATTAAGAACATTTCTGTTTGTGTGTTAATACTGCTTGCTTTCCTTTGCCAGGAGTATGTGCAAGAAGAATCCAAAGAAAGAAGCCAAGTGCTGTGACAACTTAAGGCGGCAGCATTCCCTCGGCTAAAGGAGGCAGCTTTGATTTATCTGTACATGTTCTGCATTGGTTCAGATCTTCCAGCTGGTACACACACGGATAAGTTTAGAGGAGCAAACATATACTTCATAATATTTTGCATAGATTTCTAAGAGGTGTTCCATGGAGTGGAAAAACAACAAATCAGGCAACAGACTTGAGCATTCTGCATGTTTTAACTCTCCTGTATCTACAGCTGTGTTATGTATACCAGTAGTATACACTGTACACACTCAGGAAGAATGCTATACTGTAATTTTACAGAATTGTTTTTGGAAAATTTGAATCTAAACTGCACTTTTTAATTAAATTGTTTTTTTATTATTTATGGACATAATAGCGGCCTTTATAAATCTCCAACAGGCACTTATAGAAAGAACCATGGTGTGGGATTTGCAGCCATAGAGACACTGGTTCGACCACACAACCCTCTGCTCTTTCATGCTTCAGCCCCACTGAAAATCCCATGTGCCTGATCTAGGTTTAGTCACCAGTATGTTGGCTTAAGCATTTGTGGATGTCGCGGTGGTCCTCCTGGCAGCATGAATGCTGGCTGTGCTTCCTTCTTGCCTTGGCCTTGCCTCCATCATGCTGTGCAGATCTTTTAAATCGGGGCTGTGAAATATATTTGAATATGCTCCTTAAGAGCTCCATCTGTGCTGTGGAATCAGCAGTCAAGGTTTTGCTTCCTCCCCAATAAACCCGAAAAGGACAAGATGTAAATAAATGTAAACAGTGACAGTTCTCCAGATTTGTTTTTACTAAATACTTGCCTCAGTCACTTAAATTATTATTTTTTTTAAGCCAGAGTGTCTTATTTTGCATTTCTTTTTAAGACTGATAGGTTTTTGGAAGATGAATTTTGGCTAGTTAATTGAAGTGAAGATACTCAAGTGCTGAATGAAGTTTGCAGAATGCCTGCTTTCTCAAATAGCCTCGGCCCTTTAAAATACTGCTTGTTTTCACAGAAAGTGTAAACTCTTAAACTACCAAAACTACATCTGAAAAAGGGAATTAGTTATTAGAAACTTAACTGTTGCTTAGATATTGATGTGGCTCAGAGATATGGAACCAAAAGGGTTGTGTTGTAGAGAGTGTATATACTTCAACTGTTTAGCTAGTAATGGTGCCGTTTTTAACATAGTAAGTGCGTAGAAATTGGTTAAATGTGAATGTCAAATTGGTAACAGTGGTAGGCTTCTTTCAGAAACTTCACATCTGGCAACATCATGGTTGAATTTACAATAGTACACAGTGTAACTATTGTAAGTTAAAACTGGATGAAAAGTTCATTCTGCAGCTTAATTAATTGGGTATGGAGGGTTGGCAGCACACTTACTGTGGGCATCTTCTAATGCCCTTTACTTATATATCATGCAGTATTTTAGACTCTTGGTTTGGAGCGTAGAGCGGGAGCAGCAACGCTAGTGCAGAAGAACGTTTTTGCAAACTGCTCATCAGGTCTTCCCGCCCTGAGGAAGGCTTTCCTTTCAAAGGCTCCTTATGGGCTAATTTGTGCAGCACAATGCAAGCTTTTCTAATTATTTTTATTCCCAAGTAGTTTTTAGGTCTTGAATTGTTTGTTTAATGCTTTTTGCATGACTTGAATGTTTTCCTTAGAGGTGTACACAAATGGAGGTGGGGCTTAACAGAAGATTTGGCAAGCTAAATTCAAGGAATTGCTTGTAAGTAGGAAATACCCCACAGGTTACTTGATAAACCAGTGCTAAAAAATATCGATAAAGCCTTGTTCATAAATCTGTTTGTGCGTATCGTGGTGGTAACTTAGTTTCAACCTGACACAAAAATATGCAGACCAATTAATTTTTTTCTGGTATCCTAATTATACTGTTTTCCTTTTTGAATTTAAAAGTCTGTACTAAATTCTCCGTTTTTAAAAAACTCTCATAAGGCCTTCTATTTAAAAGTGCCAGGACTTTAAAAGCAATCTGTTTTGTATTTATTTATTTTAATTTTCAGTTTAACTTTTTAATTTTTTTTAATGTAATAAAGTGGTATTTTTGTACTTTTTGGTTGTCATCTGTCTTGCTCTTGTTTTTTTCCCTTAAACGTCTTGCACAGTAAACTTTTTTTTATCTTTAAAATGTGTCCGTGTATGGCTTTTCCCATTGAGTGTTTCAACTCAGATTTGTAAGTGGCTTGCCTCAGTTATCACCCTTTCAAGTCTACCAATTGCAACTAATACACATTGGATTTAAACAAGTTCATAATAACAAGAGGAATTGTCCCAGATTTTCAAAATAATTTTAATATTTAAGTGTTGCATACTGAAACTCTGTACATTAAGAATATCTCAAACACCACATGTAAAGTCAGGACTAAGACGTGACCCTTTCTACAAGGATTCAAATTGCTAGTGTGGGATTAGCAAATTTATATTAGTAAAGACTTTGGATTAATCATGTAGCCATGATATTAAGCTAGCAGGAGGTATAAAATGGATTCTTTATGTTTTAAAGTAACTGGTCTCTGCTCTTTGGGCACCCCCCCCCCTTTTCTTCTTGGCTGTACATGGAAAGAGAGAAGATGCATCTGCAGAGGCAGAGACAGAGAAGAGAGTGTGTGCAACCCCCCCCCCCCCCTTGGAGAAGAGAGTGTCTGTAGAAAAGTAACAAGTTATGGAATGGAGAGAGATGCCACCATGAAGGAAAAAAACGGATAGAATGGCAAATGATGCAGTCGCAAGACTGAGAAATGGACAATAGCCAATCTAAAGGTGTAAAAGAGATCAGGTGCTTTATTTTGAATGTGACTTTTGTTTCTCCAAAATGATGTCATAAGCCCTTAAAAATAACATGTGCTCCTTTGTTCGGGGGTACACTCTGGGCTCATCTTGAAGCCTGTACCCTATATTTGCGAATATACTTTGTTCGTTACATCAGCCCTTGTCTGTCTCATCTCTTTTGCTCAGCGGACTGGAGGGGCAAAGGGGAAAGGCACTTTTGTGCAACACTAGTCTTAATGGTAACAAGCATGTGTGCTTCTTTCTTGCTAAAGTTTGTGAGAAGATGAAGTATTTCTTGAAATGTGCTGAAACAAAAGCAGAGTAAGTCCTACCACCTTTTGCCTGCTGGGCTGGAGAGAGAAATCTTCTAGAACAGAGAATTTGGTCTTAATGCATCTGGACCTCCCTCGTGTCTCCTTTTTTTGCATTGGCATTGGGAGAAAATCACTCCCTCCAGCAACCCTGAATATGGTCGCTAGTTTTCTTCTCAGCTTTGAGTAGCTCTGCTTGACAGACTTCAGAACTTTTGAAATCTGAAATAAGTTCATAGATGTGTTGGCCAGCTGCCTTCTTTGTTGTATTGTCGAAGGCTTTCACGGCCGGAGAACGATGGTTGTTGTGGGTTTTCCGGGCTGTATTGCCGTGGTCTTGGCATTGTAGTTCCTGACGTTTCGCCAGCAGCTGTGGCTGGCATCTTCAGAGGTGTAGCACCAAAAGACAAAGATCTCTCAGTGTCACAGGTTGCCAGTTCTGAAAAACACCAGGCAAACAAAACATTCTATCCCTGACAATAGCCCTGCAGAGAAGATTAGCACATCAAGTACCAATCCATATGCAAAAGAACCTCCTCAGGATACAGTGAAGGCCTCCCGCCATTAGCATTCCACACCCTGGAAAACTCTTACAGGATGACTCAGCTCAACCCCACCCCTCCTGAGTAGATACAAATTACCTACATCTCTTTTCCACACTGTGACACTGAGAGATCTTTGTCTTTTGGTGCTACACCTCTGAAGATGCCAGCCACAGCTGCTGGCGAAACGTCAGGAACTACAATGCCAAGACCACGGCAATACAGCCCGGAAAACCCACAACAACCATGCCTTCTTTGTCTTGGGCAGACAGAGGCATCCAGTTTGCAGTTGGACCAGGATGAAAATTGAATCCTGCACAGCAGACTACTGCAGGATTATTTTTACTTGCAAAAATGTTCATGTATATAGGATGGGTGAACCTTGAATGAGCCTCTTAGCGGCAGGGGCTCCTGTTCCACCTCGAAAAGTGGGCTCAAGTCCTTGAACGTTTATATTGGAATAAAAATGTTTTAGCAATTAAAAATGCTATTAGACGCCATAGGATTTGAAGGGCTCCAGTCTACAAAAGCATGTACTTTAAATAATGTTTCTTCAGGGAAGACATGGCAACAGGGGTGGGTTTCTTTATGCAGGGATTAAACCATTCTGAACCAAACTCTTTAGACCATGTTGGGTGTGTTTTTGTGTTTTCTCTCCTCAAATGTCCTGCATGGGAAAACTTTCTGGGTCTCTGCATAAAAAAAGGGAGGGGGGGCGGCGGCTTTACAGTACAATCCTAAATAGAGTTGCTCCCTTGTAAGCCAGTGTGATGTGGAGTGTGAGACTAGGATTTGGAAGACAGGCTTAGATCCCTGCTGTGTCATGGAAATTTGCTGGATGACTGGGCCAGTCACACACACAATCATCCTAATCTACCTTGCAGGGTTGTTGTGAGATTACAATGGAGAAGAATGATGTAAGCTGCTTTGGGTCCTCACTGGCTATAAATGAAGTAAATAAACCCACTGACTTCAACGGCTTTGGGAGGGTGTCATGGCCTAGAATAATAATAAACCTGTGCTTATTTACTGTTCTTTTGGACAGAGAGCTGTGAAGAAAGTCAGAATAATCATCCCCACAATCTAGCTGGGGAGCTTAGCTGGGAGGACTGGCTTATCCAAGGCCTGCAGAACTCATGGCAGTAGTGAGAGTCAAACCTGCAGAATACTGGCTCAGAACCCAGCTGCTTAACCACTATACTATAGCAGCTCCTGAGAAGAATGGCTTTGTGACTGCACCCATAAACTGTTTTTTAATCCTGCCAGTCCTCGGTGAGAGAGCAATTATCAGCTCCCTTGGAGAGCGACGATGGGAGGGTTTAGGGCCTCGTTCGGCTGAAAGAAGAAAGCGGACCAGTTTCATGCACTGTCCCCGCTACGGCCAGTCAGCCCGCAAGTCCTGGCGGCTGCCCTTCACAATCATGGCTGCCTCGGACGCTGTGGCGAGGCGGGGAGAAAAGCACGAAAGGCCGCGCTTGTGCGGGGGGGCCGCAGTCATGTGAAAGGAGGCAAGATGGCTGGTTTTCCGTGGTAAGAGCTGAGGGGAGTTGGGAACGGAGCGGGCAGTGGGAGAGCTGCCTGCACTGGAGGGAGGGGGACGATGGCGTTTGGCACGGAGCGGGCCGCAGCAGCAGCCCAGCCGAGTCGTTTCTCCTCAGAGGCGTTCCTGCAGGCCGCAGTTGTAGGGTTGGGGGCAAAAAGGAGGAAGGACGGTGGAAGATATCTGAGGATGCAACGCCCAAGGGGTCGGCGGCCCTGTTAATTTGTGGTGGAAAAGATAACCAGGAGTACTGTGGCACCTTGAAAAGCTTAGATTAAAAAAATAGTCTGGGACACGTTTCTTTTCTGGCATCGTCTGGCACCTTAAATATTAACAGTTTATTTATTCCTGTGTCACCTTTAAGACTAACCAACTTTATTGCGGCATAAGCTTTTGAGAACCACAGCTCTCTTCGTCAGATGCAGAGAGCTGTGGTTCTCGAAAGCTTATGCCTCAATAAAGTTGGTTAGACTTAAAGGTGCTACTGGACCTTTTACTATTTTGCAACTACAGAATAACACGGCTAACTCCTCTGGATTTATTCCTGTGTAACTCCTTATCGTAGACAGGTAGATAAGTTTATTGCCTATAGCTAAAGGCCATTACAATCTAAACACACAAAACATTCTGACATTGATTATATAAATCATAGCTACAGATATCAGCAATCGTGTAACTCCTTATAGACTAGAGCTGCCTTGGAGTCCAGTGGCACCTAATAAAGACTATTAAATTCAGGAAGCAGCGTGGTGTAGCGGCTAGAGTATGTGGTCTATAGGCGTGCAGCAGAATGAAGCGGTGGAATGGACTCGTATCACTCTCAGAGTTGGCCTTTGAATGGTTCCCTTGTGTAAAACAAAAACTCAGTTGCAAGATAGCAGCTTGGGAAAGAACTTTCAGCTCAGCCCTTTGCCTGCTGTATTTCTGTTTGTGAAGTGTTTTTAACAGAAGGAAGCCGTTTGAAAAACGTGCCCTTTCCTACAGTTTGAATTGGCACATTTGGTTCTGAAGGGTGCCTTGATATAGAAATGGAGAAGGGGTATGGTTGCCAACCTCCAGGTGGTGACTGGAGCTCTCCTGGAATTGCAGCTGATCTCCGGACAACAGAGATCAATGCACTGAGAAAATGGCAGCTTTGGAGAGTGGGCTCTATGGCATTATACTCCCTCTGAGGTCCCTCTTCTCTCCAAACCACACCCTCTTCAAGCTCCATTCCCCCAAATATCCAGGAAGTTCTCAACCTGGAGCTGGCAACCATAAAAGGGATACTGCATTGCCCCTTGTACCTTCGTAATCTCACACTCTTCATTGCTTGCACTATGCTGGCCTGGGCATTTGGCTGCTTACATTTAAATTTGTATTCCTCCTAGTCCTACTGCATTGTTCAGTGTCATATTGTTTACTGTACATCCTGACCTGTACTGTATGGTTACATTATTGCTTGCTTTGTTCAGATTTGTACTCATAATCCTGTTGAATCATGCTTTCAGTGTCCATTCTGTATG
Source organism: Eublepharis macularius (assembly GCF_028583425.1). Classification (NCBI taxonomy): domain Eukaryota; kingdom Metazoa; phylum Chordata; class Lepidosauria; order Squamata; family Eublepharidae; genus Eublepharis; species Eublepharis macularius. Next base: position 19,603,097 of record NC_072801.1, read on the forward strand.
ATTATTTTTCCCTTTTCTCTTTGTACTTTCATCTTCACTGAGTCTCAGTGAGAAAAGAGGGCTAAAAATAAATAAATATAACCCCCACCCTTCTCCCTTGCTCACAACATCATAAATACTAGAGAAATAATGAAAAAGTGTTTATAGCAAAACAAAAACAACCTGGGAATGCCTCACTGCTCGTTTCAGGTGTGTTGACTTGGGGCTATTGCTGTTTGTGGTTGTTATTAACTTTGTTTATAGCCCACCTTTCTTAATGAGATTTAAGGCAGATTACAAAGTGTGCAAAACAATTCAATTAGAAAATGCCGTAGGACTAGGATTACAGAACTGGAAAAATGATGCAAACAAAAACTCTTCTATGGCATGACATTCCATAATGAAAAGGGAGTAATAACATTCAGTAAACAGTGCAACAGATTACGTTACTAATACTATCCCTTTTAGAAGCAACCGCTTGTGCTATTCCATTATACTACCGTTCTGATCCCTTTGTAAAAATGCCCTCTTGAACTGGCAGTAGGTGACCAAGGTGTTCAGTGAGAGCTGCAGCCATTGCTGAGTTCTGGCAATTTTAAAATAGATAATAATTCCTTAAAATGTGGGTGTCTTTTGCAAAGTGGATAAAATGTAGCAGCCAAGAAATTTTGAAGTGGCAACCAAATATGTGGACAAATGTAATTGTGGTGTGACGATGGCACGGTTCCTAAAACACCAATATTGCATGTCCCGTGGTGATACAGATTCTCAGTTTTTTTAATTTCTTGCTAGCCTACTTTACTATACTATCTAGCCTCTTAACTATTATAATCTTAATTCATGCACACTCTACCTTGTTGAGTCTATGAGTCCTTTTGGAGTTTTGAGAAAGGGGAGTGGGTGCCGTCACAAACTGGCTGCTACGGGCAGCAGCACTGGTACCTTGCTTTTGGAAAGTGACTATCTGGTTTCTGTGTCTTAAAGCGGAGATTTTGCTCCCTGCAGGGCCACAAAGGAAGGCGTCCAAGCCCAGACAAAGTCTGTGTCTATGGCCAAGCTGAGTGTGCATAAATATAATACAGCTGCTTGGAATGAGCTCGATGCTTCACTAGTCATTAGGAAGTAGTGAGTGACATGTAATGCTCTAAATTTTTTGTTCCCAAACCCACGGGGTCTTATCCATAAGATTGAGAAGGCAATTGGATGCCAGGAAGCATTTTAGTAGGCATAATGGCACCCATAGGTGCCAGGTCGGGGACCTTAAATTGTTTTCTTGGTCCTAAATTGTTTTCTTACGTAGTTTGATTTTGTGTCTTAGTATATTTGAAAGAATGAAAATCTGTCTTTCAGATTTTGATGCTGCTGTTCCTCAAAAAATGCTAGTAGCAAAAGTGAAATCTTTCTGAAGTTGCCTGTTTAAAGCAAGTTTGACACTTCAGGGTTATGGCCCTGAGATGGTAAACGGTGACAGTAGTCTAAAGTATGGATTCTTAGTTAGAATCATGTCTTTTCATAGGAAGTTTTCTAGCCACTAAGAATACACCAAAAGTTACTTAAAATAATATCAGAATTTTGAAGCCAAGATAGTATAAAGGGCAGGGGGGAGTAGTAAAAAGTGGAATGTTATCTTTCTTTTGGCTTTTGGCCACACAGGAAAAAATACACATTTAAACTGCAATCTACAACTAATTTTACTCTAATTAAAACCAACGTTTTTTCAAGCTAAAGAATTCAGATCTATTGAGAGAGAGCTGTGGACTCTTGAAACTGCTTTTTGGAAAGTGTACTGGGACGATGTGAGGCAGAGGAGAGTCAATTGGACAGTTTCTTTCCGTGCTCAGGTGGTGCCGCTGTTGGTTCATATTAGTGCTGCGTGGCCTTCACTGTGTTAAAATCTTTTTATTCATTGCGGAAAGCACAGGGTTTATCTTTGAAGTTCATTCTGCACTCCCTGGGCTGGCTTTTCAAAGGAATAGGCGCTGTATAAATACTCATGAAAACTGAACTGCTTCTTTCCCCAGACACACACAGACTAAATGATTTCCCAAGATGTTTTGCAACACAGACTTGCTAAAAAAGTTTCATAAATTTCATTTGTGCAGATTACCATTTGTTTACCGCCAGCAAAAATGCCATTGCTGTAGAAAGACCATACCCTCCTAAACAGAGTTGCATCTTTCTAGGCCTATTCAGCCTTCGTACTTTGGGCTTGTTAGCCCAAAGGACAAAAGAAATAGCAAAAGCATTAGAACCATATATTCAAGTGAAAGCTGGAGCTGGGAGATTAACAGCGCAACCCTATGCCGAGTTACTCCAGTCTAAGCCCATTGAAATATATGTGCCAGGACTGGAGTAACTCTGCATAGAATTCCACAGTAAGAAATCCAGATTCGTGTTACTTCCTTGGGTTTTCCATCTCTCTTTTTTGCAGTAACTCATTAGGTTGTAAAACTTCCTTTGAGCAATGCTACTGAGCGTTTGTACTGAATTTAAAGAAGGCTGATGAAATGACAACTCGGTTGTCTGTTTCACTTAACCTCCATGTCCCAATGAGCTGCTTATTTTCTCTGTTCTTTGGTTCAGTTTATACAAGCTGATGATAAAGAGCCATTTGTAATGTATGAATTTGCCTTTGGTGCTTTTATTTGTTTTAATTTAAAGTGTGTTTACTTTGCCTTTCTCCTGCGCTAAAGGACTCAAAGTAGTTTGCATAATAAAATAACAAAAAATGAAAAAAGAAGATTTACAACAGGATACATGGCAAATGGCTTTTAAAAAATTATTTGATGACTAGTCCTACTGCATAAAAAGCAAGCTGTATGGGTGATGACCCACTTTTTATCCCTGCGCAGGTGAGTCATCGCAACACAGCTTGCCTTGGAGGCCCCAAGGAGACTGCTGCGGTGGCGGTGAGAAGGCCCACTGCAGCAGTGCAGCTGCAGCAGGGAGGGTTGCCAGTTCCCCGCTGGGGATGGGGGATCCCCCGCTCCCACTCTCCACTCCCCTGATTTCCTGGCTGGCAGGAGAAAAGGCAGGGGGATTTGCCTCCTGGGGCATGTTCCCTGGTGGCGTGGCACACTCCTGCACACCACAGTAGACCGATTTTGGCCCCAAATGGGCCCAATTTGGCCCGCTACAGAGCACAGGAGCACTCCAGGGCCCATTGAACTGCCCCAGCAGTGCTCCTGGGCTCTGCAGCAGCCTGATTCGACCCACTGCAGAGCACAGGAGCACTCCCTGGGACGTCATGTGGCCTGCGCAATGACGTCACATCCCAGAAGTGACATCATCGTGTGGCCCATTGCATTCTTCCACACAACGGGCTCTATTGCTAGTATATAAAAATATGTGGAAAGTTTGCCTATGAGTGCATGTTGTGAAAGACAGTAGATTTTAAAAAGAATGTAGCGGCACTTTACATTACCCTCCTGGGCAGAGATGCACTCTTCTTAGCCTGTTGACTTCAGTGGACTTAAAAAGGTATAATTTTGTTTAGGACTGTATTGTTAAAAACTAACACATTTATTGTGGCCTAAGTTTTTGTAAGTTTGAGCTTTTTCAGGTACAATGAAGTCAATACTCAGCAAGACTTAAGATTTTTTTTCCGTTATAGCTATAAACTTTCTTAGCAAAGTGGTGAACTCTGTATTAAGAAACACAGATTTACGTTTTAAATACTTACATTTTACCCTTTTTTCTTCCTGCATTTCCTGAACCCTTAACTCTGCTGTTTTTAAAATACTCCTACGCTAAATACCTGCATAGTGAGGATCCACTCATAGCATCCGAAAAAGTGGGCTTTTCTAGTCCATGTAAATTTATGCTAGGATAAAATTCTGTCAGTCTTTCTGGGCTCTTTATGCCGATCTGCTCACAGATGAAGGGCATGTTAGAAAAATGCATCTTTTCTTGGGTTTTTTTCTTATCCAGACTTGCCACATAGGGATGCTTGAGCATGTTTGCCAAATGTACAAGCTTCACTTTTCTTCCTCAGGCATGCAAGATCAAGGAATTACACCCGGGAGTTAGAATCTTGCCGGCTGGAAGCTGTGCCTGTAGAATTTGGAGACTACCATCCACTCAAACCCATTACAGTAAGCTTTTATTTCTTTGTAACTAGCATTTTCTGTGTCTTTTAAAGTGTTATGTGATTTCCCTCTCCTACCTATTTCTGGTTTGCAATTTTAATCGTTTTTAGTTCTGCTTCCAAAACAGTTGTAACAGTAGTCAGTAGTGAGAACAGCAGAAGGGCTGTGAGTTCAAGAAAAGAAGTAGGATTGCAGGATGGTGATGCTGGTGGTGTAGAGGGCGTGATGGGACAGGAGTGACTCTTAGCCACTCACATGCTTGCATAGGCACCCTTTGCCCCAAATGGCAGGGTCAAGTTTATGTATTTGTTTACTTTACTTCTCTCCAGTGGGGGATCCAGAGCAACTTGCTTTGTTCTCTACTTCTTCATGCTATCCTCACAACAATTCTGTGAGGTGGGTTGAACTGTGAGTGTGTGACTGGCCCTAGGTCACCCAGTAAGCTTCTATGGAAGAGCAAGGATCCAAGTCTGGGCATCCCAGATCCTAGTCTGACACTCTAACTACTAAGCATTTGTGTTAAAATTATTTACTACTTTTTATTTCATCTTTAGATGCTTAGGTTACTTTCACATAGATTGGATAATGCATTTTAGCAGTAGTTGCTAAATCCTGTGTGAAATAGGAAAATCCACTTGCAAACAATCACTGAAGTGCATTGAGAGTGCATTATCCAGTGTGTGTGAAAGAAGCCATAGCCTAAAACCCTATTATTTTCCTTTATTTATAGGGTCAAATGTATCATTTTGTCTGTTTTCTTCCTTGTTATTTTTGTGGATCAGTAACATTTTTTTGGAAACTGCAAACCTGAATTGTAGTGCATTTTTTTTAGTGGTTAAACACTTTGTTTGAACCTGATGATATAATTTAAAGGGCCCCTTGCAGAATTCAGCATCCTCAGGATCTTAGCTCTTGCACATGTGCATGCATTTTTTAAAAAAGGGAAGTCTGTAATTCTTGGGGTGCTAGGAAAAGCTTTGAAACATTTTCATGTACTCCCCTTTGTCTCTGTCATACACATCCCCAATTTATGTTTTGAAAAGTTATCAAAACTATACACCACATGCACAATTTAATGCAGTTATGTTTATATCCCGCCTTTCTTCCATTGTTTAACCAAAGCCAGCATTTATAGGTTCCTAGCAGATCTTCCACTTGGAATCATGCCCCATCCTGCTTAGCTTCATCAAGGTTGCTGCAAAATGAGTCTTCCAACCAATTCAGTTTTCTAGTTGAGGAAGCATTGCTTTCTTTATTATACACCAAGCCCCATTTCTAGCTTTCTGTATAAAGTTACTTATACCTAAATTCATCCTTGTTTCCTTGGCTTAGCTCTGCATAGCATTGCAGCCTTAGTTGTATTGCTTCTTTTCTAAACAGAGGGAAGGGGATTTAGTAGACCGGGGAGTCTTTCATGCTCTTATCACTGTTAAAATTCCCTCCTCAGGTAACTGAATCTAAGACAAAGAAACTGGGCCGGAAAGGAAGCACTTCCTCTACTTCCTCCTCTTCCTCCAGTTCAATGATGGACCCCCTGAGCAGTGTTCTGGATGGCACCGATCCATTGTCATTGTTTGCAGCTACTGCGGATCCAGCGCTGCCTGCATCTAATCTGGTAGCCTTCAGGAGCCATGGAGTTAACTAGGCTGCATCTGAGCAGAAATGATATATTACTACCTTCACATTCTGTAGGGGCACATTCAGCTATCCATGTTTCTGTAGCTATTTGGGTGAAACTCCTTCACAAAGGAAAAAAAAGAATGTGTTTACAGTCTGACTATATGTTATGCAAAATCATGGTTTAGTTAAACTATCTGTGTTAATGTAGGGCCACTCAGGTGAGCCATATTAGTAAAAATATTTCAGACCAAAAATCTCGAGCCATGGTTTTAAGTTGGTTCCTCAGCCAAGGTTAGTCCTTATTGCTTTGTGTGTTGTATCAACACAGACATTCTGGCTTATTTGTTAATGCTTCCTTTGCAGCATTGCCAGGGGTCATTTCCTAGAAAAAGAGCTGCAGGAACTCATTAGCATAAATCATTAGCATATGCCATGCCCCTTGATTGGGCTGAAATAGCGAGGATTCGGCTGCTGCCAGATGGGGGAGTGTCCCTCCCTGGCAGTGGCCTGATCAGCGCCGTTTTGGCCCCAATTCAGGCCGAAATGGGCCCAAAATGGCTCAAAATGGTCATATTGGGCACGTTTTGGCCTGGATTGGGCCCAAAATGGCCCAGATTGGGTCGGTGCCGGGCAGGGGAGGGGTTCCCCACCAGGCACCGACCCAGTCCTGGTGGTTTTGGCCCTGACCCCAGCTGAAACGGTCCCCAAATGGACAAAAATGGCCATTTGGGGCCTGTTTGGGCCCAGATTGGGGCCAAAATGCCTGGGATCGGGTCGGTGCTGGGCAGGGAAGGGTTCCCCCACCCGGCACCGACCCGAGCCGCGCCTTTTCGGCCCCAATCCAGGCCGAAATGGGCCCCAAAAGGCCAAAAATGGCCATTTGGGGCCCCTTTCGGTCCAGATTGGGGCTGAAATGGCCGGGATCAGGTTGGTGCCGGGCAGGGGAAGATTCCCCTGCCTGGCACTGACCTGATCCAGGCCATTTTGGCCCCAATTGAATCTTAAATGGCTCAAAATGTCCAAAAGTCAGGTGGGTGGGGCCACCTGACTATTGGGGGAACTGCTGGAATGGCGTTCCGCCGTCTTCCCCCTGGAAATGAGCCCTGAGCATTGCAGCCTAGAATGCCAGCAAAGTCTCTGCAAGGAGAGGCATGAAAGGAGTGATGAAACCGGCATTTGTTGGGGCAAATCAGAGTTTGAATGGTCATCTCTGAGCTGAATCCTGATTTCACAAACTGACAGTAGTTAAACCATGATTTTGCTATGTACCTAAACTGAACCTGTATTGGAAATTAAACTTTTAACCAGCATGAAAATGTGACACCTTCTTCCTTTCTTCCTCTCTAGGATGGATCCAGAAAGAAACGTGATAAAGATGAAAATCTGACTGTAGGGCTTGACTTTGAGCCTTGGTCAAGCAAACGAGGAGAGATCCTTGCTAGATACACAACAAATGAAAAACTGTCCATTGTGAGTGAACATTTTACTTAAAAAAAGGTTGCATGTATGTATGAAGCCTCTAATGATACTGAGCCAGTGAATCTAGAATAAAAGAGATTTTTTAAAAGTGCATAGTATTTTCAGAGTAAATTCCAAGGTGATATGTGTGTTAGCTTGCAGAAACCAAAATAAAGAAAAGTGGAATAAATTTATTGTGGGGGTAATGGTTTTGTGGACCAGGGCCCACTTTATGCATATGACAGACGGGAGGCACAATAAGATTTTTGTGTGTGTTAATTTCAGCATAATTCATGTCAGCAGCAAAGACTGTTCTAACCATTCACAGAACAATATGCCTTCCATCTGACTCTGTGCAGTTCTTCTAGTCATAACGCAAAAGTTAGTACACAGAAGGAAGAAAACGGGAGTATTTTATGGACTGCAAAGTCTAATGTAATAATGATTTATATTTCTAAATAAATCAAAAACTAATAATAGGGTTGATCCATTAGAAGAAGACAACCCCAGACAGCCGATCAGGAATTCACATTGTGTTGTGTTGAAACTTTTTGAGTTTTACATAGCACTTCCTCAAGCAGTGTTTTAAACAAAGGAAGAAAAAAAATTGCAAGGAACACTTCCTGCCCAAGGAAGAGTTTTGTGAGACTAAAAAGCTCCACACAACGCATTGTGAATGTTGCTTGGTCATAGTAAAGGTTATCTTGTTACATTTCTGTGGCTCTTAGCCAGGAGATGGGAATTCTTAATAAGGTAAAAGATATATTCTAAACTAGTGTTCTCCTTGCAGAACTTGTACATGGGATCTGAGAAGGGTAAGTAGTCACTTCATCCTCAACACCCTGGTCTCCCCCTCACGCCGGTCCAATTGGTGGAGGAGGAAATTGCCATCAAGTCACAGCCACCTTGAGACAACCCCATAGAGTTTTCAAGGCAAGGGACATTTAGAGGTGGTTTGCCATTGCCTGCTTCTGTCCAGTGACCCCAAATTTCCGTGGCAGTCTCCCATCTAACCAAGGCCAACCTAGTTTAGCTTCTGATGAGATTGGACTAGCTGTGAGTACTTAAGAAAAAGTGTTCCAATATGTCTGTGTTAGTTTATTTTACACTATAACATGCAAAAGCGGTCTTGAGAACGTATACTTGATTATTTAGGTAGTCTAAAGTCATGATCCCATCCCCCCCAAACTGAAATGAGAACTTGTTGGATTCTTTGGGTCTGGTTCCAAGTCTCATTCGTTGCTCTTTCTTTCCATTACCAGACTTTTCCCACTGGAAATATTACGTGTGAAAATCCATTTGTTGGATTGAAGTGGCCAGTTCATTCTTCCCCCCATCCCCATATAGTCTGTAGGGTCATTTTTGTTTCTGGGGACATCATTCTGACATTCTGTGATTTTTAAAAATCCTGTTTTGGAAGAGATATACCCATGACTCCCTTCATCCGAAATAACTTACAACAGGGTTCTGGCATGGTTTTAAAGCATGAAAACATGCAATTGCTTACAGGAAAAGCAACCACTCCTGGATCTGCCGTTTCTGAGAAGGTGCGGACGAGGCTAGAAGAACTGGATGATCTCGAAGAGGTGAGCAAGTACTTCAATCTTTGTGCATGCAGAAGGGGATTGGGGAGAGTCTGTTTCCATGGAGGGCAGACCTGCTACCACTTCCTCTGCTCCTTCCTTCCAACCCTTTGAAGCTTAAAGGGAAGCAGTCTCCTGTAAGGAAGTGCTTGGGGACAGATTGTTTCTGCAGCAGTGGAATCCACCCTTTTGATCTTGGGAAGGCAGGACAAGATAAAACGAGCATATGTATCCCCAGAGGTCATTTGAGCAAAGTTTTGGATGGCTGTAATACGACCTTTGCTGACTGTGCAGTATGAGCCTTCTGCCTCCTCCCCTAATTCCAGAGTGTGAAGAATGGGATGTCTTGTGCTTCCGCCTGATGAACTGGAGTGCTATCGGAGACCAGATTTGGGAAATGGGGGGGGGGAGGCAGGTATTACTGAGGAGGGCCCCTTGCAGAATTAACTGAGGCCAGTGTGTGCGACTCCTTAGTGTAAAGACATGTTACACATAAGACAGACCAATAGATTTTTAAAAAGTGTACATAGTTATGTGTTACATTGGGCTGATGGGTGGGGTGGGAACCCCTGAGAGTTTACATTGCTCAGAGCTGCTGTTCTAGCTAGTCTGAAAATGGAGATTTTTTTGCTTCTGATGAGTTGAGTGGCTAAATTGTCCTTGAACGCTTAGGTGAAAGCTTGGGCTGGGAACTCTGGAGTCCATGGTCTAGAATTAGTGATTTTAAGACCCGCTGACTGTAAATGACTAAGTTCTTTTATTTATGTACTTGGTGGTGCTTGTGAAATACGATGTTTGATGCTCTGAACATTTGAACTGTGTTGTGTTCTGCAAGCCCAAACGCTTAAAGAATGTTGGCTGGACTTCTTCAAAGACAACTCAACTAGGTCCATCTCTTGTTGAATTTCAATGATAGACGGTTATGTAACCTGCCACTTGGCAACGCTGCAAATTCCAGCCTCAGTCCAAAAGGAGAGGAAGAAGCTTTTTTTGGAGAACCTTAATAACTTTTGTTTATGCACTGCATTCTTTTCAGGGTTCACAAAAAGAACTGTTAAACTTGACTCAGCAAGATTACACAAACCGAATTGAAGAACTTAATCAATCTTTGAAGGATGCCTGGGCCTCAGATCAAAAAGTCAAAGCTCTAAAGATAGTTATTCAGGTCAGTCTTGATTAATGTTGGGGGTTCTCATGTTGTCTGTCTCCTGGCCAATGTTGGGGGCTACTTTGTGGGTAGACATTGCCTAGAGGGTGTGCGTATGTATTATAATCAATTCTGATGCAGAGTTTTTCCTATGTTATAGGCTTAGAAGATGGGTAGGAAGAATGATTCATTCTCCTACAGTGCAGGGTTTCTTTTGTAGTCATTTAGATTTTGTTTTCTTAAATAAATCTCCTTGTTTTAACTGTTTCTTGTATGCCAAACTATGAGCTTTTGCAACATCGGCCCTGACAGTAATATGTAAGAGTGACGTACAGTGTGTTGGAAAGTGTGGAAGATAAAATGTGCCCAGGGTCACTGTGGGCTAACTTCTCATGGAGCGGGGGTGGGGAGGGGGGGAATGCGGCCTCCTCTCCACGTGCAGTGGATTGAGATAGTAGAGTAGGCTACTGAGGATACCGAGTTTTAATGCTATCCCAAGTGTCATCTCCCTGCAAATTAAAAAAACAAAACAGCTCATCAGAGAGAAGGTTTTATATTTTCTTCTCAAGCATGATTAAAGCTATACTGCTGGTTCTGGAAGATGGGAGGCTACTACTAGGGGTGTGCAGCAAAGAAAAACAGATTTGGGAAATCTGAATCAGGGATTCAGGGATCCCCCCAAAAATCTAGGAAAATCTGGGAAAGATTCTCTGATCCAGTTCGGACAGATTAGAGAATCCCAGATTTATGCGGCCATTATTCACTGTGGGGAAACTTATCTGGGGGGCTGGGTGTGTGTGTCATTTTTCAAGCAAATTCTACTACATTTGCTGTCCTCTGAAGACACCCCAAATTTCAGGAAGTTTGGACCCTGGAGTTCCATTCTGTGGGCCCTTGAACAAGGTGCCCCAGCCACTCTCCATTGTTGCCTATGGAGGACATATTTCCAAGCTGGCTCTCAGGCAAAAAAATCACAGGGGCAAGGTTGCCACTGGCCAGAGGCACACTCCCAAATGCAAGCCCAACGTAGAGAAAGCTCAGCAGAACCAAACTGTTGAGCAAAGGAATGGAATCCCCCCAGAAGCAAAGTGAAGCAAGGGGGCCAACATCACACCAGAGAATCATGTCAAAACAGAATTCCACCCAAACCAAATCGAGGCAAGGGACGCTGTTGCCACTCAGCCCCCCTGTACCAGTGTCACTCACAGAAGCCAAACAGACAAGGAGAGCTCCTGCACAGATTGGCCACTCCCTCCCCCCCCCCTTGGAAAAAAATGTGGGAGAATAGAGGGAAACAGCCAGCTAAGAGGTTGAAGCCACAATTTAGCAGGATTACCCCAGATTTATCTGGGGTCTCGGACCGGATCCAGGATTCTCTAATTTGATCTGGGAAAGCCAGATTTAGCTAAATCCAGGTTTTCCCTCGAATCCTGGACATGGACTGCACACTCCTAGTTAGGACTGATCCTGAGCCAGTATGATGTAGTGGTTAGACTGTCAGGCAGGAATCTGGAAGGCCCACGCTCAATCCCCACTCTGCCATGCAAGATCACTGGGTGACTATGGGCCAGTCACTCTTGGTCGGTCTGACCTACCTCACAGGGTAGTTGTTGAGAGGTCACAAACAGAAAGAGAGCAGAATCTTATTGGAGTCCACTTGGATCCCCATCGGAGAGACAAGTAGGATATAAAAATCTAAATAAATAATTCAGAGTCCCAAGATGGGTTTGACAGCATCTGTTGTATAAAATCTGGCTGCTAGTTGTGTGTGCTTTTGAGTTAAGTATGTTCTTGCTGAAATTTAAAGTTAGCTTAGTGACAAACTTAATTAGTCTTAATGTAACTCAACCATCTTTCTCTCTCTCTAGTGTTCAAAACTTCTGTCAGACACAAGCGTCATTCAGTTTTATCCAAGTAAATTTGTCTTGATCACCGATATTCTCGATACGTTTGGTAAGTACTGAAACAATGCTTTTCTAGATCAAGGGTTGCTGAGGAGTGATTTTTATGAGCAGAGATTAAATTGGTTGAAAATGTCTCCAGAGCAGCCATGAGTGTTCCTTCCCCGTCCTCTAAACCCCCAAGTCGTTGCAGAAATGAATACAGTTGCTGCCTACTGGAAAGTTCAAGATCTTCTCCCTGTCCCTGACTGGCTTGCATGCATCTGGAAAGTGACTTTTTAAATTCAATTTGCATCTCTGTATAGAAGTTTGACAGTGCGTAGATGATTCTGACAAGTTTTTCATAGCGTTCATTGAAAGATAAACTTCGTGATGGGATTCACTAATATGTAGTTTCTAATATTGTTTAATTGTTTATATGAATACAATGAGCAAATGTGGTTAAAATGAACTAAGCTCCCGTGCCAAAAGAGCTCTTGCAATTAGAGCCTGTGGCTTGCTTAGTATTTGCCTGTAGATTTTCCAAAATGGATGTGGTCATACTGATACAGTCGCCAAATCTTGGCCTTAGATGTACAATTCCCGGATTTAAATATAAATTGTTATACTGTGCACCTCTTCACGATCTCAACAAGAATGATTCCTTGTGTTAAGAACTCCAGAACCCAACAATTGCCTCTCTGGATCAGGCCAGTGACTATCTTGTCCACCATCCTGCTTCTGCCAGTAGCCAAGGATGGAATGAAAGTGGTGAATGTCTGCTGTAAATTGTCTTGAGCACCTGATATTCCAAGCTGTGTTGCCTGTGTACGTGGAGTTTTCGTTTTTGTTTCTCTACCATGGGCCGCAGCCGTCAATAGGACTGTGTTCCGTGAATTTAATAATAATAATAATAATAACAACATTCGATTTATATACCGCCCTTCAGGACAACTTAATGCCCACTCAGAGCGGTTTACAAAGTATGTTATTATTATCCCCACAACAACCACCCTGTGAGGTGGGTGGGGCTGAGAGAGCTCTGAGAGAGCTGTGACTGACCCAAGGTCACCCAGCTGGCTTCAAGTGGAGGAGTGGGGAATCAAACCCGGCTCTCCAGATTAGAGTCCCGTGCTCTTAACCACTACACCAAACTGGCTCCTTTTAAACCTTTTAGAAAGCCACCTAAAGGTATGGCCACGCTGCGGCAATAAATTCCAGCCACTACTTAGATATTTGGGGCAGGTTGTTCTGTTTGTCCTGACTGGTCAGTTGTAGTGGGGATCCTGAGTCCTCTCCTTCCCTCTCCCCCTCATCTATGCTGCTGAGTCTGGATATTTGAGACAAATCAGAACGTAGGATTTTATGACATTAATGTTATCCAGTTCTTACCTGAACTCTCCTTTTTCAGCAGTGAGAATTGGTTTTGCTGAAGCGTGAAAGGAATCTTTCTGTCTCCAGCTGAATATTCCACAAAACATATTCAGAAATACATGTGTGTGTGTGTGTCGGTCTGTCTGTTTGAGTGTGTGTGTGTGTGTCTGTTTGTGTGTGTGTGTCCCCAGATTGCATTTCCCTTTTAGAAGTCTCAGTTTACTGAAAGCTGCTTACAGCAGTGAAATATCTCTTGTTCAGGAGAGAGAGAGAGAGAGAGAACCAGATGTTCTTTCCCAGACAAAACACAGGTGACAATGTAATATGACCTGCCCTCCACCTCTCTGACTCCAGTGTATTTAAGCCCCCCAAATAACATTATCAGCATCTTCAGATGTTGTTAACCTAATTTCAGAGCCCTTTGTCACATGGTCTGCAGCGGCCTTTCGCAGTGCAATGCTGACTATACATACAAGTATGCAGGGCTTTTTTTCTGGGAAAAGAGGTGGTGGAACTCAGTGGGTTGCCAGTACAGGAGGCAACTCTTGGCGGTAGGTGGTGCCCCTGGTACCACATGTGCACGTGCAAAGTGCACACATGCTCCTAGGCCAATGATGTCATTTTGGGTCAGCTGGAACAAGGGGGAGTTTTTCAATTACCTTTGGCGAAAATGGTCACATGGCCGGTGGCCCCGCCCCCTGATCTCCAGACAGAAGGGAGTTTAGATTGCCCTCCGCGCCGCGGCGCAGCGGGCCCTCTAAACTCCCCTCTGTCTGGAAATCAGGGGGCAGGGCCACCAGCCATGTGACCATTTTCAAGAGGTTCCAGAACTCCATTCCAACGCATTCCAGCTGAAAAAAAGCCTGGCAAGTACAGCTATTGATATGCAGCTTCCCACATCGTAAGTTTGATATTGTGACAGATGTTTTGTTGGTAAACCAGTTTGTGGACACAGTTTATGTGGAAAAGTGGCATGTAAATATTTGAAATGGAGTAAGCTGGCTGTTTCCAGTGGCCACACTGTATGCCATTGTACTCTTGATTGATTTGGAGCCAATTGATTTTGGCTGCTTCAAAGGGTAATAGTACATCTTTGTATTGGAATGACTGGATATCAAACATAAGCCAGAAAGAACTGGTTATTAGTTCTGTTTGCTCAGGGAAAAAGTTCTTTGTCTCTCTTAGGTAAATTCTGTCTATATTACACCACAAAGTTATCTGTAAGTATTCCATCCTCCGCTGTGTGTTCCCATAGTTACTTAAAAGCAGGGCATTTTTTGGCAGTACTCACTCGTACTGAGGACTGGCACTTCTCTGGGGGGCTCTCCCAAGTCCTGAGTGGAGGGCATTGGTAGAAATCAGTGCAGTGTTACGTATGAATATGTAACAAAAACAACACTGCTTCAAAGCTTAGAAGCAACACAGGCCTGGGCAAATTCTTTCTGTTTGTGCACGTGCCCACACAATCACACTGTTATCTGTAAGTATCCCGTTCTCTGCATGGATTGTCCCATGGAAACATCAATTGACCACAATTAGGATGCTTGAAGTAATTGCCATAGTAAGCTGATTCCTAGAGGGAGCACAATAATCTAAGTAAGTGCATACCAGAGCAATGATTCAGGTTGTAGGTCCACTCCCCACCCACCCCATGGCAACACAGTTATTCTTTCCTTCCTCATCACTTCTGTACATTTTGTTCTTGCCCTTGCATATGGCGTCTTCTCTTGCATTCTGGAATGGCTGTCAATGAGGGTATATATGTGGTACATGAAATTCATGTCTGTTTATCTCATTAGTGGACATTCCCTTGGGGCAGAATAAGAAAGATGTAACTAATGATTTTACAAAACAGATTCCGAATCCATACATCTGCCTTAAGAGCTGTTTTTTCCTCCTCTTCTCCTTCCGTTGGTGCCCAGCGAAAGAGGAGTTACACCACGTTGATAAACAACAGTTAACTTGGGAAAGAAACGGCCCCAAAAGAGAAATCCCACAAATGAATCCTTGAGAAATCTCTTGCTTCTTCCACTAGGTGACAGTATAATGCAACTGGAAGTTCTTTAGCAGGAGAGGAAAGAATTATACCTTATTTAGTTTTCTAACCTATCCTGTCCTGAAGGCTTGTGGCAGATGAGGAAGCAAAGAAATCAACACAGTGGAATAAAGTTTAAACAAATATGATTTTCTTGCTCTTTCCTTAATCTCAAAGACCAGACTAAACAGACAGATCTTAAATAATGCTTCCAGGAAAGTGCTCGGGCTTGTGGTTTGGAGGGCTCTTAACAAACTGTAGCTAGTGAAGTGACCTGCAGTCAGACAGTTCCTTTAATTGTAGCTCGTTTAATTAGTCCATGCTCTTGTGTTACATCTGAACGTTGTCACTCTGCTTTCTCTGTATACTGTTGCACAGCTGAGCTGTGGGCACAATTCACTGGGAATCCCATCCAAGTGAATGTGTACATTCATTTCATAAGGACTGGAACCAATTACGTCAAAAGAAGGGTGGGATAGACCTTTCAGTAGCTATGAACTCCAATAGCCAGTGAGAAACTTGGTTTCAAGAAGCTGCAATCTCACTGCGTTCCCAGTACTGAAGACAGACGTGCTCTGTGGGCTTCACTGTGGGCAGCATTGTGCTGGACCAGGAAGAATTCTTTAGTCTGAGCCTGTGGAGGCCGTCTGATTTGTGTATTCTGTATTTCTTCTCTTTTCCATATTTCCCGCATCATTCTTTAATTGGGAATGACCAAACTGAACACAGTATCCGAAATGAATTCTTACCAGGGCTGAAGAGTGCTACTTTCTTTTTTTTTAAAGTTATATTTGGTCATATTAGTGAATCGTATTCAGCTTATTAACCCTTCTAATTTTTGTTCCAAGGTGTTTCCGAGTGCCTGTTTATCAATTGTCCTCTCTTTGAGCACTTCTTTGTGTGTGCATGTAAAACTTTACAATGGGACACGTAATATTTGACGTTTCTGCCCTACCCTTGTCCAAAGCTAGGTCTTTTTTATTGTTGTTTCTGATCTGAGGTAGTTCTTGGCAGCGTTTGCTGTCCCTCTCAGTTTTATTTGAATCTCATTAGATGCTTCAGCTCCACTCTTCCATCTAAGATGTGGGTTAAAATGTGATATAGTGCTTTTCATTGTGATACCTATTCATTTATTGGCTTGGTTCCCATGGAATATTTCCACAGACTCGAGGGATTTCTGTCGATGGAGTGGGATGTTCTCATCTCCCTCCCCCCAGTATAACCCATATGCACTCAAAGAGGTTCCTCCTGGGGGATGAGGGGAAATCAGTGAAAATCAACCCCCCTTCTGTCTGCAGCAAAATGCATGCTGCCTGTACTATGACCGCTGAGTATCTCTCAGATTTTTTTGGTATCCATCCTCTGGAAGCATGCCACAAGTCCTCTAAAGTCTAGCTGGTAATATATCTAAAGCTGTTACTTGCGTTGTCTTTTGTGCTGATACATTAAAATGCAAAACTTGATGTCCTTCTTGCAGGAAAGCTGGTGTATGAAAGAATCTTTTCCATGTGTACGGATAATCGCAATTCCTTGCCAGGTAAAGTTGGTGCTCTTCCTTACCTAACAGTGTAGTTCAAGGATGCTTTTTTTAAGGATTTACCTGCGGATTTAAACTGCAGTCTTAAATATACTTACTGGGAAACCACGCCTGTGTAACCCTGTGGAACAGACATGTTTAGGAGCTGGCTTCTAATCTGCAGAGTGTTGAAGACTGCTCAGTGCCAGTATTATGCTGTTCTGTAACTGGTGCCGAATTTGTTTTTCAGGGTGGTGGGAGAAAGAAAATACTAACCGCAGATGTTAAGCCTTTAAAAGAGAATCTCTTCAGTGGATCATGGTGGCTTACTTTGTTTTCAAAATAGTGCCTAAGCATCAGCCCTCACTATTTTCCTTTCCTTTTCTGAGATGGGGTCAGCACTATATGTGCATGTGGTGGGGAACGATGTGCCAAAAATCCTTCCCCTCCTCTACCTGTAGAAAAGCTCTTCTGCCGGCTTTTCTTTGGATCTGATCTTATTCTCCATAATGGGGAGAGTTGTATGTGTGTGTGTGTGTGTGACTATGTGGGAGATGCACAGACTTTGAGTTATGCAACTGTTTCATTTGGAGTGCTCTCCTCTCCTTTGTCCTCCTCACTTTTGGGGTGGTGGAGAGTATATGGCCCTCTGCCTGAAGCATGTACAAGATGAACAAATAGTAATTTAGAAAAATGAATCTTGAAATTCCTGGTGGCAATAATGTTGGAATGAGGGATTCCAGCACACTTCATAAACATGCTCCGTTTCCAAGGCAGAGCTGTGCCTTGAGCAGCTGTGTGGAAGAAGAACATGCTCATTGGTATTTGTGCTCATTCTTTCCATTCCAATAAAGCACAAAGTTCTGATTTAGCACCAAATCTCCCCTCCCTCCCCACTGCTGCCTTCAGGAAACTCGAGTTGAATCCCAAGTCATGCTCACTGAAACATACCTAAATGTGGCAGGGAGGCGGAGATGATCAGTTCGGAAGGGACACACTTTGCCTCTCTGATGACGAAACCAACACTTTACGGCAAAGAACCATCAACAAAAGCCGGCCTTATTCTCAAACGGAGCCTTTAAAAAAGCAGCGGCTCGAAATGCCTTTTGTACTTAATTTTTTAAAAGCCATTAGATTAGACTTCTGTGCTGCATCCCTGATCAGAGTGTACTTCTCGTATTCGCTGTCAAACAGCAGCTGTTAATTGTAGTGTCCTTAACCGGCTTGGCAGATAGAGCATGCTTGAACCTAACGGCTCCAGGTCCCCGTGGTGCTTCATTATGTAAAAGTCCTCAAGCTGTGGCGGGTGGGGGGGGGTACTGCTAAATGGGAGAGATTTGCCCTTTCTCTCTCCCTGAGATTTCTGCACAGGCTCAGCGTTTGAGGAGAGAGCAGCATAGCAGCAGCAGCATAATTAAGCAGTACTCTCTCTCTGCATCCATTCAGTGGAATTGAAACTTCCCTTGCTTCTGCTTATCAGCCTCTTCTGTGACTGAAAGGTACTCAGAACGCATGACAAATTTTTCTCCCCACCTTTATCGGTGTGTTCAGCATCACCAAATTAAAAAAAACAAAACAAAGGAAAGCGGTCTCAGTTCATTGCAAATGCAAGACGTGTCTGGTGTGGTTCTATGGGAGCAAAACTGTCTTCCGAAAGAATGTTTCTCAGTTTGAACTGTTGAAAATTGGGTCACCAGCAGGGCTTTTTTCAGCAGGAACATGGTGGAATGGAGTTCTGGCACCTCTTGAAAATGGTCACATGGCTGGTGGCCCCGCCCCCTGATCTCCAGACAGAGGGGAGTTTAGATTGCCCGCCGTGCCGCTCGGCGAACTCCCCTCTGTCTGGAGATCAGGGGGCGGGGCCACCAGCCAGGTGACCATTTTCTCCAAGGGCAGCCCACTGAGTTCCACCACCTCTTTTCCCAGAAAAAAAGCCCTGGTCACCAGGATGTGATGATTGGTTGCCTAGATTGCCACGATCACGCCTCTGGCTGCTGCCTAGGCATCTTGACTCATTGTCAGATTTTCCTAGCAGTGGATCAAATGTGACCTAGATTCTGGATCCCCGAAGTTCCGTAGACCGAGAAGCTTCCTTTCAAAAGGAACTGCTGTAGCATCACCGCTTGAGGAAAACCTTGTATTGAAATGACCACATAAATACACATCTCTTTGGAGACATGGCACAAGGCTAGAATTCTGCTTTCAAGAATTTAATTTTTGGCCCTTTTATATATTAACTCAGAGGAGGGGTCTGGGATTTTTTCTAGATTTAAAATCAAAGTCCAGTGGCACGTTAAGGACTCACAATGTTTATTTCAATATGAGCTTTGTGTGTCTCAGCTTACGTCTTCAGATATGGGAAGCTTTCACATATTGAAATAAATGCTAGAGTCAAGTCCCGTAGCTTTCCAGTGTTAGTCGTTGTTTTCATTGCTACAACATGGCTGTCCCTTTGCGATCATCTAGATTTAAATACATTAATAGTTTTGTAGGATACAGAATCTATCCAGCATGGAGGGCTGTGCTAGAAATACTTCAATGTGGGATGAGAGCTGTTGTTCAGGTACATGTCTGTACAACCCTCATGGTATTGTTGCCAATCCAAAATGTCTGTGCTTGGATCCCAAAATTCCTTATAACATTTTGAAACTGTGGGGCGGTCCTCTCTCTCTGTCTCTTTCCCAGTAACCACTGCAGTAACGTTCTGTGTCATTTCCTTTTGTCAAAAAATCTGGGCTTTGGGAAGGCAAGCCAAAGGCTACCCAACCGCTTCTTTTAAAGCAGAAAAAGGCCAAACCAAACTGCTAAGATAATGAAGCTCTGCTCCCTAAAACCAGCAAGGCAGGATTTAAGCAGACAGCAAATTCTAACGATTATGGCATTATGTAACTGTTCCTTCTGCAGTGTCATATCGGTTTTTATCATGTGCTCCTCAGCACCAGAGCCAGGCTAGGAGCAGCTAGTCTCTGTGGACTTTGGATGCTGAGGACATTCCAAGCTGGAGGCCTCTTTTTGCTAAGCTCTATTGAATGAACACACGAATCAGGCACAGGAACAGCAACTGCCTTGTACCTTTTGCATAGGTTGGCAAACTAGTTTGTGAACTTCCTACCCAGAGCTATCTCAATCCTAGCTAGCATTAGCGGAGGGGGATCAGTGTTTTTGTGCTTGCTTTATAAGACCGTCCAGTGTGACGTCTCCAACTATACTTGGTTAGTTGGATGCAGGTCTACAGCTAGGTGTTTTGCGATAGGTTTGATGCAGAAGCTACTCGAAGCTATTTAACTGTATTCAATGTTAACTTTATAAAATGGGTAAATAGCGGTGTCTAGTGTTTGTGAGTGAGTCTTTTGCATTAATTGGTAATAACAATGAGATTTTTCAAAGTTTTGTATGTTATTCATCGACTGTATGTGGAAGACAGGTGCCATATATGAAGGGTTAAGGTGTAACCAAATTTGCAGATATCCAGTGGTAATGGTGTAAAGGTAAAGATAGTCCCCTGTGCAAGCACTGAGTCATTACTGACCCATGCGGGGAGTCACATCATGACGTTTTCTTGGCAGATGTTTTACGGGGTAGTTTGCCATTGCCTTCCCCAGTCATCTAAACTTTACCCCCAGAACACTGGGTACACATTTTACCAACCTTGGAAGGATGGAAGGCTGAGTCAGCCTTGAGCCAGCTACCTGAACCCAGCTTCTGCCGGGATCGAACTAAGGTCGTGAGCAGAGCTTGGGCTGCAGTACTGCAGCTTACAACTCTGCGCCATGGGGCTCTTGGTAATGGTGTAGTGGTCAGTATTATCGGGCTAGTTCAAATTATATCCAGGGCTTTTTTTCTGGGAAAAGAGGTGTTGGAACTCATTGGTGGAACTCAGGACCACACAATGACGTCACTTTGGGTCAGCTGGACAGGGCAGGATCGAAGGGGGGGAAGGGGGAGTAGTCTGCCCCGGCGCCAGGCACAACTGCCAGCCCCGGGAGTGCACCTGGGGAAAGGCGAACGGCACGGGTGGCCTCCCAGCCACCCGCGCTGCCTTTTGCTTTTCCTGCAGGGCAAGGGGTGGCCAGCTTGCAGCGCGCCCCTTGTCCTGGAGAAAGGCGAACGGTGTGGGCGGCCTCCCAGCCACCCGCGCTGCCTTTTGCCTTTCCCGCAGGGCAAGGGGTGGCCAGCTTGCAGCGCCCCCCTTGCCCTGGGGAAAGGCGAACGGCGTGGGCAGCCTCCCAGCCACCCGCACTGCCTTTTGCCTGCCTTGGGAGGCTGGGAAGCCGCCTGCGCCATTCGCCTTCCCCCCCCCACCCCCGTGGCAATCCGGCTGTCCCGACGTGCTGTGGAGCTGGTGGCGGCGGCGGCAGCGCAAGTGGTTCAGAGGCCGCCCGCGCTGTTTGCCTTTCCTCAGGACAAGGGGTGTGCAGCAAGCTGGCTGCCCCTTGTCCTGCGGGAAAGGCAAAGAGCAGCGCGGGTGGCTGGGAGGCCGCCAGCGCCGTTTGCCTTTCCCCAGGACAAGGGGTGCGCGGCAAGCCAGCCGCCTCTTGTCCTGCGGGGCAGGTGAACGTCGCGGGCAGCCTCCGAGCCACTCGCACTGCCACCGCCACCAGCTCCGCGGCGCACCGGGACAGCTGGCTTGCTGCGGGGGCGGAGAGGGGGTTCCCCAGTGTGATGACATCACGGGAGTGACGTCATCACGCAGTGCCAGGAGCGCGCACGTGCATAGCGCATGCGTAACTATCCTGACTACAGTTGCCCTGGGCACTGGCAACCGTAGATCCGGCCCTGCAGCTGGGACAAGGGGGAGTTTTTAAAAGTTTAAATTGCCCTTGGCGAAAAGGGCGGTGGCCCCGCCCCCTGATCTCCAGACAGAGGGGAGTTTAGATTGTCCTCTGCGCTGCTTGGCGGAGGACAATCTAAACTCCCCTCTGTCTGGAGATCAGGGGGTGGGGCCGCCAGACATGTGACCATTTTTAAGAGGTTCTGGAACTCCGTTCCACCGCGTTCCTGCTGAAAAAAAGCCCTGATTATATCTTAATATGATTTTAATACTCAAGAGTGTCAACCCCCCCTCCCCCGCATTACTGTGAAAATTAAACACTGCTAATTTTTAGTTCAGAACCAAAACAAGGAAGAGGTTTCTCAATGTAATCTTTCTTTTCCCCCCAGATAACTTTAGTCCAGAATGTGTTAATGATACTGCCAAGGAAACCTGTTTAAACTGGTTCTTCAAGATTGCTTCCATCAGAGAACTCATTCCCAGATTGTATCCTTTTTTTTTTTTTAAATGAAACTTTTAAAATGATGGAAATGTTATCTGACGTATGCTTGGATTTCTGGAAAAGAATGTTGTAATGTCTTACTGTTTTTCATGTGGAAAATCTTAAGTGACAGCCAGAATCGTAAAAGGCCTATTGTGTGTAGTGGCAGCATCAGAAATGCCAACGGAACTCTCCCCGTTCAGCATTGAAATGGAGACTAGATTGATGGCTAATTTTTTTACAACTATTTTTTAATTATGGTTTTTCAGTTGGATTGCAATAATCATAATAAGCAATGAATAGCAGCAGCATGGTTGGAGTGGTTAACCCCATTCACATCCCATTAACAATGGAATGGATCCATCAGTTTCTCCCAATTCCCCCACATACTCCAGCCTTTCTCTTACATGGCTTTTGTCCATGCAGATCCCATGATCCCCAGTATAACCTTTTGTCTTGTCAAAGGGAACCCATTTTTGTCAACAGAAAAGCTGGCTGGATCCACCGCAGTGTATGACATTTCAATTTACTGCTGAGAACTTAAGACGTTTGGTGAACCTATAGTTGTTTAGAAACATTTCAATATAATATATGCCCTTAATGGTTGCAGGAACATTTGTGCTATTAACATATAAAAATAGAATTGCATTTCAGCGGACACTAATGTGATTTTTTAAAAAGAAATTCAGATGTAACTGTTTTGGAAATTCATGGAGTATGCTGTTGAGCTGTTAACGGTTTTGAACTGCGATGAAATCTTCTCAAGGATTAACATTTTCCATATTTTGTTTATACCGTTGTTTATGTATGGGTGCCCTATGATTCCTCCCCCCCATCTGCCTGTTTTCTGAAATTAGTCCTGACTGCATCTGTCCTTTATTTTATCTTGATTTTTATTGCACTAAACCTGGTTTGCTTTTTCATATTCTACTTCGGTGTGTGGTAAGGAAGGATCCTGAACAGCATTTTTTTAAATTTTATTTTCAGGCCCAAAGCAGCTCATGAAATTTTTTTTTAAAACTTCAAATAACATTAATAAATGTTCTGAGGGTAAGAGATTCTGGAGAGCTAGTGTGATATAGCGATTAGAGTTTAGGGGGATCCAGGTTTGAACTTCTGCTCAGCTCAGCTGTGACATGCGCTTGGTTAACGTGGGTCAATCACTCTTAGCCCAACCTTACCTTTCAAGCTGGTTGTGATGATAACATAAAGAACAATATACACAGTTTTGAGCTCCTTGGAAGAATGACAGGATACCATTGGAATAGACGGAGATTCTGACGGAGATGCTTGGCTGAGCTGGACCTGGGCCTGACGGACGGGTGCCTCCTTGGCCTGCCACCCTGGGCCCCATCAATAGTATTTGGGAGCTGGAGGGAGAGGGTCTTCCAGCTGGATCCAGTGTGTTCCGGGTCTGGTGGCAACCATGACTCTCTAGAACCTGGACAAATATGGTCAATAACTGGGGGACATTTCGTTTCTTTTTCTGGAGAGGATTTTTTTCCTTTGACTCTCTTCTTGTTGCAGCTATGTGGAAGCAGCAATACTGAAATGCAACAGGTTTCTTTACAAAACGTAAGTATTCAACAAACATCCAGTGGTATAAATGTGGCAGAAATTTAGACATGAATGCTATCCAGGGATTTCTCTAGTTTCGGACTCTGCCCAGGAACTTTATTTCATGCCAGTGGCTATGAATTGTTTGCTGGAAGTGTAGGGAAAAGGGACAAATGACGATCAGGATTCAAAAAAACTTTCTGGGGTGCGCCCTGTTTAAGGAACACAAGCCTAAAGTCTCCTTGGGCACCTAAATGGTTCCTGCTGAAATTAGGGGCTGCATTCCGTTAAGAACAATAGAGAAGTCTTCAAGAGCTCTTTTTCTCCTGGGCAAAATGAGACAGTTCGTGATGATGTGATAAGTTGTGTGAGTACATCAGTAATTTAAAAATGCAAACAAGTCAAGGCACACCAGATGATTGTTAACAAATAGAATATTTATGTTGGCTAATAATTCTGCAGTCCTAGCGTTTATCCTTAGCCAGGTGTAAGCTACTGACACAGCGGCCTTCTGAGCCTCCTCAGTGTGTAGTTTAGATTTTAAAATATCCCAGAGAAGTTGGGGTTTGGATCATGGCAGTAATGGAGGAGGTTTTCTGCAAAGAAAGAAAAACTTTCTCTTGTCATCATTTCCCCAACTGAAGTGACACAGTCTGGGCTGATCCTTAAGATGAAACTCACCCATCCGTAGATCCAATCACAAATCCTTTGTCTGCCTTTTTCTTTCTTTTGAGGCCATAACAGTGTGGGATGATATACAGAGATAGTATGGGGAGAGGCCTGCTCACACTTAGTTCGACCCAGAGCTGTCAAGAAGAACAGCAGAGGAGAATGAAGTTTCAAAATTTGCCTTCTCATATGATCATTTTTTTTAACAGAGGGATTTCAGAAAGTCTCCCTCGACTAACCTCCATGATCCGAGGAATTGGAGATCCTCTGGTTGCCGTCTATGCTAGAGCATATCTCTGCAGGGTAGGATTTTATTACCTTTTAACAATGGTTTTATTAGTTCCATGGGCGGTGGGGGAGGGAGGTGTGTGGAGATTAGCAGCAGATGGATTTCCAGAATGAGAAACAACTAGGATAAATTGTCGAAGGCTTTCATGGCCAGAGAACGATGGTTGTTGTGGGTTTTCCGGGCTGTATTGCCGTGGTCTTGGCATTGTAGATCCTGACGTTTCGCCAGCAGCTGTGGCTGGCATCTTCAAAGGTGTAGCACCAAAAGACAGAGATCTCTCAGTGTCACAGAGAGTGCCCTGTGACACTGGGAGATCTCTGTCTTTTGGTGCTACACCTCTGAAGATGCCAGCCACAGCTGCTGGCGAAACATCAGGAACTACAATGCCAAGACCACAGCAATACAGCCCGGAAAACCCACAACAACCAATTAGGATAAAACTAGATTGGATGTGCGGAGTTTTGTGTTCAGCACTTCCGGGGAGGGGCGAGTTACTTTGTAAACAGCAGCTTCCAGGGGGCCTAATTTGGAATGAAATCATAGCACGGGAGGGAAAATGTTCAGAATTATTCTGAATATTTGTAACCCCTTTGACACCTATGGAAAACAGATTAGGCAGTCCGGAAAGGAAAGTGAAAGGCATCCACACATACACCCCATTCCCTGCACCAAGGTCAGTGAGAGCTGGGCACCCCCTGATTGGTGTTGCTGTATTTTTACCAAGGGAGGGGAGACTAGGGTGAGAAGAACAAAGCCTCTGATAGATGTCCGTCTGCACTTACCAAATTAGAGGGAGATGCAGACAACAGAAACTCTACTTTCACATTGGTCCTCTGACTGCTTGCTGTTGATGAATGCTCTGCCTACAGAAAGAGTCCTCTTTGTCTCCCTTTCCAAGCACCTCATCCTGCATTGATTCCCACTCAACCCTGTCGTATATGTATTTACAAGATACACGCATTGCAGCTGAGGAAATCCAGTATTTGTCTCTTTCTTTGAATGCAGGTTGGGATGGAAGTGGCTCCCCAACTGAAAGAAAGCCTTAACAAGAACTTCTTTGATTTCCTTCTCACCTTTAAGCAAGTGAGTGATTGCCCGTAGCGCTATAACTCCAGTGGGAGTGACCGAGACCCTCCTGTGCCTGCCTCTGGATTGGCTAGACTAAGCTATTTGCTGTTATCGTAAAAAATTGTCGATTGACTTTGTCTATCCCAAACACAATGCAAGTGCTAGGAATCTCATTGTGCATGATGATGGGGGTGGGGGGGCTGTGGCTTGGTAGAGGAGCAGCTGCTTGGCGTGCAGAAGGTCCCAGGTTCAATCCCCAGCATCTCCCGTTAGAAGGATCCCACAGCAGGTGATGTGAAAGTCCTCTGCCTGAGACCCCAGAAAGCTACTGCCAGTCTGACTTGACAGAACTGACTGTGACAGACCTAAAGTCTGATTCAATGAAAGGCAGCTTCATGTGTGTTCATCCAGACCACCATAGCATTCTTGAAAGCCCCACCTGCACTGTGGTGCTGGGCCAGGTAGCCATAGGAAAAGTCTCCCCTGCTTTCCTACTTCCTTCCTCTCCCCAATGTACCTCTTTTGCCATCTCCATTGGGTGCTGCCGAAATGGTATTTGAAACCCCCACGGTAGGGATGAGAGGGAAGGAGGCAGGGTGCTGCTGACCTCTGCCCTGATGCAGCCACAGGTAAATAGTCATTCTTTGGCTCAGGCGCTCCCCCCTTACTGAAGATTGTTATGAGCCCTCTTAACTGTGCGTCAGGAAACTACAAACTGACTTTTCTAAGCATGAGGTGGAAAAGAAACCCTCCGGTGTGAGGAATTGGCACTCTCAGATCCAAATCGAGATGGTTTTAAAAACCTAGCCTTAATTGTATTGCCTGTTTGCACAATACTTTGGATTTTACCTGCGGAGACATTTGGAGTGGTCTTTATGCTGGCGTACACCACCCCACCTCTTCTTACCATGGAACGTTGACTTGCTTATTTAAAAGATTTATATGCAACTTTTCTGACGTATTTCTTTACATCATTTATAGTTTGCCTTTCTCACTGAGATTCAAGGCGGAATACAGTGTGCGTTAGTCAATTTCAAGGACATTTCAATAAACAATGTAATAGGGTACATAAATGCAAATTTGCGAGATTTAAAATCAGCTGGAAAAGAGCATAAACTCTAAGACTGACATATTAAACCACAGGCATGAGAGCCAAGCACTGGTTCATCCTTTCCTACTCTTACTCTCATGATCTGCTTAAAGTCATGCTGAGTCATAGAATCAGCAGTGTTGATAGATGGCCCTCTAGCCTCTGTTCAGAAGCCTCCGAAGGAGAGCCCATCATTTCCCAAGGAAACTCTTATTTGTGCATGGGGGTCTTTTTGAGCCAGCTCACACAGAACCCACTTAACTGAGAAACGTGGTGAATGGCTTTATTTTCTTGAGTGGTTGTTCGCTTGAAACAGGTGTCCAAAACTTTCCTTGACTTCACTGTTGTGGGATTTAACTTGGAATGCATCCTGTTGTCTTACTGAGGAGTTGGGAGACTTTTTCAAAATGATTTATCTTTCTTTTTAACAGATTCATGGTGACACGGTTCAGAATCAGCTGGTGGTACAGTGTGTAGAAATCCCATTATATCTAACTCTCTATTCTCCTGCAATAGATTGGATTCTACAGTGCATCTCCTATCGGGCTGCAGAGGTAAAAAGAACACTTTGACTATGGACAGGTTTAGGAATGAAGATCTAAGATGGTGCTTGAATGTGTCCATGGTGTTAAAGATACGAACCAGGAAACTCCTCAGGTCCTCTGAATCTTCCTTGTTTGCTAGACCCCTCTGTAGAAGCATTTCGTTTGGCCACCATCTGGACACGCTTCATTTCAGGAGTATGCCAGCCCTTTGGTGTTCTGCGGATAGTTTGTTTAGATGGGCCTTTGATGGAATTTCAGATTCACTGGGCCCCTATGTCTGAAGATGTAGGGAAAGCTTGGTACTGATATTTTAGTTGCTATGAATTAGAACATTGTTTTTGGATGTATTTATGTTTGGTTTTGAACTAGTATTGTATGCTTCCTTGAGTTGCTGTTCAAGGTGGGATAAAAAGCTTTTAACAAATTGTTGTGTGTTAGTATTAGCATGCATAATTTGGGAACTGTTTTGGATGCTGTATTTTGCAAGTTTTGATCTGATTCGTTATACGATCAAAGCTATCTGCCATCTAATCAACCTTAAATATACAGGAAATTTCCTTCCTTCCTTCCTTCCTTCCTTCCTTCCTTCCTTCCTTCCTTCCTTCCTTCCTTCCTTCCTTTCTCTCGCTTGCTTGCTTTGCCTCTAAGGCTGTTTATAATCAGAACAACAGATAAACATAAAATAGAAATTGGACTTGGAGGCACAAGCAATTTTTAGAAAATGGTCTTTGAAGCGAAAAGTTTTTTTTTTAAAAAAAAGTTTGTCCTTCCAAAGCAACTGGAAGTTGGATGCCAGTTTGCATACGAATGTAAGATGTGGCAGCTTGTTAATATAAAGGTTAATGGAAAATCTGCAGCTTTAGAGTTCCAATGCATTTTTGAAAAATTCAAGTTGCTTATCTGACATAAATCTGCCAACAGAGATGGACTGGCAGTTGTGCACCTTTGTGGTCTCTTGGACACCATTATTAAAAATACTTTCACATGAGAGTCACTTGCACTGAAATCCAGAGTGTCTCATGAACGGGCACAACAAATAACTGTCTTAATCTAGGCTATGTAAAGTGACCAGCCTTGGTGACCTAGATACATTTTTTGCACAATTTGGGGCTGTTTCTGAGTTCCACAAGTAGTTGACGCTGGCATTTTGCTGGCATGTGGCTTTATCATGCATATAAACTCTTCCCTTGCCAGAAAGAGAGAGTTGCTCATAGTTTTGCCCAGTAGATTTACTTGGAATAAACCTCTGTTGATGTCCTGCCACTTTAGTAAATGGAGATTAGAAGGTTACCCTGCATAGAGACCCAGCATTCTTTAAAACAGTGGCAGGATTCCAACTGGAAGATTTCTACAGGCGGAGAGGGGCATTTTTGCTAATTCCCTTCCTTCCTGCTGCAGCCCCAAATGCCCCCTTATGTTGTTCCCGAGGGCTCCTGTCCCCTAGAAGCAGCATTGCAGGGCGGGCATTTGGCGCTTCAGATACAGGGGGAGGCAGAAAGTTCCATTCTACTGACAAAAAGTCCTTTCAATCAGCAGAAATTGCCACTAGATCCAAGCCAGTGCTTGCTCATGCAACCCAAGTCTCCAGACTTGATGATCCAACAGTGTTGCACATTGTTGATAGATCAGATAAGGATGAGTCATACTTCTAGATTGGTTGGTTGGTCGATTGATCAATCAATGGATTGATTGATTGATAGTCCACCTTTCTCACTGAGACTCAAGGTGGATTAGACAGTGCTGGTCAATGTAATCAATTGCTAGGACATTCAGTGAACAATATAATAGAGTATAGGTTAAGGGAATTTGAAAACAAGCATAAATCAGAATACAAAGAAGAAGTATTGCTGAAACAAACCATCAATAATTAAACATGGTATATTTAACAATGCAGAAACTACGCAGCAGGAGCAGAATTCAGTGATACATGCAAAGAATCCAGGCTGTTTTATGATATTTTTTAAAAAGCCACTTGTATCTGGCATGTGCCAGGTGCAACAAGGAATGAAGAGATGGAAGGCTTCCTAGGAGTAATACTGCTTTTGTCTGATGTAAATGGAGATGTCAATTTTCTCTCCATGTGTGCTTACTGAACCACTATCTTACAGCCCACTACCACTGGGCTAGCATGTACACATCTCCTGGGAAAAGGGGGTTAATAACGGCTGTTCCCACACTCCTCTGTGTCTTCACAGTTGACCAGAGTGGGGAAGCTCAAGAACCACTGAGTAGTTTGTTATTGTATTGTGACTGGAGAGACCCAGGTTCAAATCCTCACTCTGCGGCGAAGCTTACAAAGTGACTGTGGGCCGATCTCTCTGTCTCTCTTTCTCTCAGTGTGAGGAGGGGGTGTGGCACAGTGGTAGAGTATCTGCTTGACATGCAGAAGGTTCCAGGCTCAATCCACAGCATTTCCAGTTAAAAGGATCAGTTGGTATAAAAGACCACTGCCTGAGGTTCTTGAGAGCTGCTGCCAGTCTGAGTAGACAATATTGACCTTGATGGACCAGCAGCCTGATTCCGTATAAGGCAGTTTCATGTGTTTTCTGGCTCATGTTTTTATAGGGATAAAATCACCCAGAGGGCCACCTAGAGCTCCTTGGGGAAAGAGTAAAATTAAAATTTTATTCTTAAATTTGAGAATGTTTAACATTTAATTTATATCTGTAGAAATCATCATTTGCGAGGGGCATGTTAGTAGGCTCTCAGTGCCCCATTTCTCCTCTTCCTCCATCAAGCCAAAACATTTGATTTGGGCACGGAGCCCCAGTCATTGACTCTCCAAGGAATAGGCTCCGAATCAATAGCAGTACTCCCCACATAATATCAGTAGCCCAAAGGACATATTAAACACATATATTAAAAGCAAAATTTTGGTAACCAGAAATTATAATGCATCATTCATGGTTTTTACAGCCCATCTTATTTTCTAGCATAAATTGAGGGGATTTGTTATCCTACTTTGGAGCCTCACAATTCTGTTCTCCATGCTGCTTTCTCACCTTGGTTGTGCAAGTTACACTTCCTTTTTATTTTTAAACCTGATCAGCATAACATTAAAAACTCCCTTTCAAAGTCTGAGGCAAAATTTTAATTTCTAACGAGGCATTAACACATTCCAATCTAAGGTGTGTACAGAGGGGTGGGGGATAGCCAGTAAAATACATCTATGTGGAAATCTGAAATCTTTTGTCTGTGTTTGTTTTTTTAAGCGGTTGTGTTGAAAACGGTCTTGCTTTGCCAGAAACCTGCACTTCCTCCTTTTGCAACAAAACTGTCATTCTAGCTTTGTTTATTTGCTTATTTACTGACTTATTGTATAGTCCCACCTTTCTTGTTGGGATTCCAGGCAGATTACACAGTTAAAAAACAGTACAATGAAAACAATACTATTAACTGGATTACAGAATTAGAGAATGTGAAAAAACACTATAAACAGTGCATCAAAGCAGGATTACCAAAACTGGCAAACGATGTAAAAATAACGGTATAACATGTACAACAGGAAATGACAGTATACGGATCATGCAGTAAAAACAGTATCTTGCATACAATGAACAGTGTGATGAAGCTGGGATATAAAGTAAGAAAACAATAAAATGTGGAATAAACAATGTAGTAGAGGATGTCTTACATTTTTTTCTCCTAGCCATTAAGATTACAACCTTATTATAAAATTGCTCTCCTGAACAGTTCCGTTTTACACATTCTGCAAAATTATAGAAGCGTGGGGCCCTTCCTAGCCTCTCCTGGCAGGCCGTTCCTGCAGGTGGGGCCCATAACAGAGAAGTCAGGGGTGTGGGCACCTGTCAATCTTACTCATTGGGTGCTCCCAATCAGGGCTGGCTGACTGATCTCTGAATGGCAGCTACCGACTGGACTTTTTGAAAGGGAATGCCTCTTCAGTGAGCATTTCACTTTCTCAGAACAATATTCCTGAATCACTTTTTTATTTTCTACCCTTCCTCCTGGGAGCTCAGGGGAATTGTCCGTGGTTCTACTCTCTGCCATTTTATCACCGCAACAATCCCATGAAGTATATTGGCCTGAGAGTGACTGGCCAAGGTCTCTGAGTGGGCTTCCGGCTAAGAGATGTTGTATGTGTATTTGAATCTAGGTCTCACACTGGCTCGAAAGTGAAGCCAAATGAAATCTGCTGCCCAATAGTGATGCAGTAAATTCGGCAGTAATTCTTATTTCACAAAAGGGAGGGGGGTAAAGCAGGTTTCCTAAAAATGCTCAACATGTATCCGTAAAGATGTTGGTGTGCAGGCGAGCAAAAGGGGGAAGGGGAGGAAGATAAAGGTTGTACTTGGTCAGACACATAGGGAATGAGGAGCTGAGCCCTGCTATCACTGACAGCATCCCTCGCCTTTGGCGGAGGACTGGCCTTGCATGTGAAATAAAAAGGTCTGGCTTTGGCACATGTGCTTGGCACATGTGCCAAAGGTTGTCTGCCTGTCAGTTAAGGTTTTTTTAAAAAAAAAAAAAGTTGGATGCCTTATTTTCATTCTCATGATATTTTCTTTTGTAGGTTCTGCTGACTGAGATGATGGAAAGGTGCAAGAAGCTAGGCAATAAGTACGTACTAAGTTTGCACAGCCTCCAATCCTCCGACCTCTTAGATCTGCACTTGCTCTACGGAAGGGGACTGTGCTCCAGGTGCAGCCTCTCCCTCCCCCCACCTCAAACACTGAGCCACAGCCCGTCCCTAAATGAAGCTACCCTGCAGTGAGTCAGATTGCCTGTCTATCAAGGTCAGTCTCCTTTACTCTGATGGCAGCAGCTCCCCAGGGTCTCAGGCAGGATGTCTTTCAAATTACCTATGGCCTGATCCATTTGATGCCAGGAATTGAACCTGGAACCTTCTGCAAAACAGGCGCTCTTCTACTAAGCCAGGACCCCCATCACTGGAATAGCCACTGACTAGGAGTGCAGCTGAGACCTTTGGAGGTGAAGCAGTGATAGCTCTTGTGAGCTATATTATTGCCAGAAGCCTCTTAGATTGGTTCTACTGATAAAGCTTATTTACTGGCAACAGAGCCCATTGTGAAAATAAATACATCAGGCTCTAGCAGCGGGGCCTTGGGAGGGCTGTGCAGGTGTGGCCCTCTGATGGCCCCACAGCCAGCGTAGAGGTGGCGGGAAGGCTGCCTCGGGGGCAGGGGGCATGGCTCCCCTGCACTGCACCTCCCTGCTGCCTCTGTGGCCCCTCAGAGGCCTGCTGCCGGTGGTGCAGAGGCATAGCACAGACCTCCAATGGCCATGGAGGCGGCAGAAAGGCCGTGCAGGGAGGTCAGGGCTCCCCTGCGCTGCTCCTCCCCACCACCTCCATGGCCCCTCAGGGGCCTGCCGCATCAATAACTTATCTTTTATCCTGACACAGGTGCACCCAGAGTGCGCCTGCGCCAGGTTAAGAGGTGAGTCGTCGCAAATACGGCTTGGCTTTTATGTATAGGATCCCTTTCTTCTTCCCAAGAGCATAAAGTCTCTTTCATGTGCCTCCTAGGCAGTTGCCACCCAGATCACTTGTGGTATGCCCCTGCCTTTGAGGCTCACCTCACCCCTACGTTGCTGTCTTTTAGAGGCAAGGCCGAAAACATTTCTGTTCACCCAGAAGAGTCCAGTAGCACCTTTAAGACTAACCAACTTTACTGTAGCATAAGCTTTTGAGAATCACAGTTCTCTTCGTCAGATGCAAAGAGAACATCTGACGAAGAGAGCTGTGGTTCTCGAAAGCTTATGCTACAGTAAAGTTGGTTAGTCTTAAAGGAGCTACTGGACTCTTTTCGATTTTGCTACTACAGACTAACATGGCTAACTCCTCTGGATCTCTGTTCATCCAGGTTTTTTAATTTAAGGATTTGATTTTTAAAACTATATTGGTCTGTCAGCTGTTATTTTAAACTGTCAGTGGTCTGTATATGTGTTCTATGAATCAAGGCAAAAACAGCAGCTGGCCTATCTGATGAGCGCCAAGAAGGTTCTCGCCCATCTCCCCCTCCCCAGTCCTTCAGCAGTACTTCAAAGATGAAAACAAGCAGCTTAGACTCATCACAGACCTTATTTTTTGGCTCTGTTTTAAAAGTCGCCATTCTGTTGTATTACAGTTTGTTCATAACTTTGTGGGTCACCTGTAGTCCCATTATGTTTGGAAAGGTGGGGCATTTCAGTACTGTAAAAAACAAAGATGAAACTTGGTTCTGTTTTTTCAAAATGGATAATGATACAGATAATGTTCCTTTTCCAGTGCCTTGCTCTTGAATTCAGTAATGTCTGCCTTTAGAGCTGAGTTTATTGCTGCGAGGTCTATGGATTTTATCGCCATGATTAAGGAGTGTGAGGAATCTGGCTTTCCCAAGGTAAACTTTATCCTTCCCCCACTCTGCAACTTCAAGGTTTTTAATGAGTCGTTTTCGTGCTTTTTAGAGCCAATACACAAAAGATAAAAAGAATATATATTCTTGTTTGAAAGTAATTTCTGCTCATGCGAATCATGTTTTATTTCTTATTTTTATACGTTGCTCCTAAATCTTCTTGAAAATGTCCATTGCAACGTGTTCAATGCAACGTGTTCTGATCTGAAAATGTAAATTGGTACAAAATGTGGTTGCTAGAAGATTAACTGGAGAACAGCACACGTAAATCCAGTGTCCGGCCAAATATACTGGCTCCAGATTGTTTCTGGGACCAGTTCAAAGCACCGGCCTCAACCTTTAAAGCCCTATATGGCTTGGGCCCCAAAGACCACAATTTGAATTGGCCGGCTGGATCTTGGTGAAGGCAGACTTGCTTAGGGCCAACCCAGGAATTATAAAACAGTCAGAAAACTTTGTAGGACTCTTCTTCAGGCTTGATGTTAACATTCAGCAAAAATAGCAAAAGGCAGGGGTTGGGGAATGGTTGAAAAGCCCTAGTGTGAGCAGTGGTGTAGTTTCAAAAAAGTTT
Organism: Eublepharis macularius; assembly: GCF_028583425.1. Lineage (NCBI taxonomy): Eukaryota > Metazoa > Chordata > Lepidosauria > Squamata > Eublepharidae > Eublepharis > Eublepharis macularius. The sequence goes on from NC_072801.1 coordinate 19,637,195, forward strand.
AAAAAAAAGCACATTTCCGAGTCAAAACAAGTTTTACTTTCATATAAGAAGATATAGATGGGATGAGATGATGTGAGTGTGTGTGTGTGTGTGTGTGAGAGAGAGAAAGAGAGAGAGAGAGAGGTGGTTCCATTTTACACTGCCCCCCCAAAAAGATGTTTGGTCCCTGCCTATAAGTCATTGTTCAACCATCTGTGAAACGAGTGGCATTGCAGAGCTGACCCAAGACAAATATAATGATCTAATGTTTATGAGATGGATGTATTGCTAGTTCTCTTTGTTGTGATCTCCTAGTAAAGGAGTGCTGTGTCATTCAGACACTCAGGAGTGTTTCCGGACTTTCTTTTGTATCACAGTACGATAATGGCAATGAATGGATTTTAGTTATCTGTTGGTAGCTTTTAGCTGAGTAACAATAACTAATGAATGCAGTTTTACATGAAGTGATTGGATATTTCCACAGCATCTTCTCTTTCGCTCCCTGGGGCGGAACTTGGCCTTAGCTGACCCACCAGAAGGCGATCGACTTCAGATCTTAAACGAAGCCTGGAAGGTTATCACAAAGTTAAAGAATCCGCAGGTGGGCTGTTGGTGGGAGAGGCCTTAAGGCAGCCACCATTTCTTATTTTCTGCAGTGCTAGTTCTAAAATATTCTCTTTGAGAATATTACTTAGCTTTCTTTGCCCAAGGAATTTGCTGTTACTTTACACCAAGATTTTTGAATGCAACAGACAAAGAGCATACCCACTTAAGAGCTCATTTAAAATGCAGGCTGTCGGGATTTAAATGCAGCCGTAATGTTCTAATCCTCCCATATCATCTGTGAGGGTTGATTTACTGATTGATGGAAGACTCTTTGGGGGGCGGGGGTAGGGTAAGAAGTTACGTTATTGGTTTGGGGTTGATTATTTATGTAGGTTAAACTGTTAAACGTTTAAAATCTGTTTTGTCATATACTGTATATGTTTGTAGTAAAGTGCTTTGGCCTCTTCATTGGAGGGAACATGCAATATAAGCAGGGCTTTTTTTCAGCTGGAACGCGATGGAACGGAGTTCCGGCACCTCTTGAAAATGGTCACATGGCTGGTGGCCCTGCCCCCTGATCTCCAGACAGAGGGGAGTTTAGATTGCCCTCCGGAGGGCAATCTAAACTCCCCTCTGGAGATTGGGGGCGGGGCCACCAGCCATGTGACCATTTTCTCCGAGGGCAACCCAATGAGTTCCACCAACTCTTTTCCCAGAAAAAAAGCTCTGAATATAAGTGTTTTAAAAATATATAACACAGGATTCAATATATGAGGGTGAGAACTGCAGATAAGGCTTAATAAAAACGTGTGCATTTTTCTAAAAGGATGCCCTATATATATAATTTCAACTCATTCATCTTTCAGGATTATATCAGCTGTGCAGAAATCTGGGTGGAATATACCTGTAAACACTTCACGGTATGTGAAGACTGTTTTTTTCCCATTGCCCCCCTCCCCAACTCCACACAACTTTGTGTGTCAGCATAGTTGTTGATGCTGTACAATAAAACAAAGTTACATGAAGTTTTACACGATAAAAGCATTTTAGATGATCTCTGCATCTTGTTCACATGATACACTATTATATGTCTTGTTTTTTGTGATGAGTAGATGTGAGCAGCTTAAAGAGGCAGTGAGAAACTGTGGCATTAAATTCTTTTAAAACAATCTACTTTGAGCAATGCTGTATAGAGGCTCATCCTTTCTGAGACCCTTATTAGTGACCAAGAAATACTGCTAATCCCCACTACACCAGCCACAGTGGTATGGATGTTAGAGTATCAGACCAGGATCTGAAAGAGACCCAGGTTCAAATCCCCATTCTGTGATGGAAGCACCCTGGGCAACCTTGGGTCAGTCACACTCTCTCAGCCTAACCTACCCCGCAGGACTGTTGTGAGGATAAAATGGAGAAGAGCATGTTGTAAACAGTTTTGGGTCCTCACTGGGGAGAAAGGCAGAGTAAATGCAGTAAATAAATAAATCTCTGTGGTGCACAATTGCTTACACCAAATACTGTTTATCTCTGTTTTAAATATTTAGCAATTTTATTGATTAAGTTTTCAATAATGCAGATTCTAAATGGTGTGTCCCTGTTATGCTGAAGTAAGTTTTGGTAGTCTTCAGGGTGCTAATGGATTTTCTGTGTTTTATTTTATCATACAGCAGTGTGAGCTCTGGGAGCCTAAGTAGTAAATAGTCTTTTTAGATTCCTAAAGGACAACATTCTGAGCCCTCTGTATAGCACATAGGGCCTGCTTGGCTTTAAAAACATCCAATCCTTTTACCTGGTTTTGATGATGAAGTCAGCCGTACCACGCTTTGTGACAGATTACCTTTGCACTCCACAGAAGCGTGAGGTCAATACAGTTTTAGCAGATGTCATTAAACACATGACACCAGATCGGGCATTTGAAGAAGCCTACCCCCAGGTAAACAGAAGAATATTTGTTTAAAAATACATTATACCCACAAAGGTTGTTGAGGATGAGAAGTAGCTTTTAAGATGGGTAATAATGCATGTTCTTTGAACAATAAAGTTGATCTGTTTAAGGCTTAACTGGATACATTTAGCTGTGTGTGTGGGGGTAATTTAATGGCTGAAGGAAATCTGTTGGTAGCCTTCAAATAATTTAAAAAGGGGAGAGGGGACGTGGTTGTAAGTGCTGTGCCCAGCAAGGAATGGATAAGAAGCAATAGGTTTAAATGGAAGGATGGTAGAATTTGATTAAACATAAACATAAAAGCAAGTTACCTATGTTTCTTTTCTTCTTCCCCCTCCCCGTTTGTTGTCTTACCTCCTGTTTTTAGCTTCAGTCGATAATTGAGAAAGTCATCACCTATTTTCATGACTTCTCCGTTCTGTTTTCATTGGTAAGTTTCTAGGTGGCTCTGTGAATCATTTGTTTGTAACATCTATTTACAAAGCAGTGTGCAGCATAAAACATGACTTACAGAGTGCACTCCTGTGCAGAGTCATTTCAGTCTAAGCCAGTTGCTTTCACTGTGCTTAAACTGGAATAACCCGCCATAAGATTGCACCGTAAAGACTAGGCAACAACCAGTTAAGAATAAAACCAGTAACAATGCACAGCAATAGCAGCGGGATCAGTCTTCGAGGCTCAGAATACCAGTCTCAACAGTGAACAGTAGGCTTGTTCCCAAAGGAATGGAAGGACGAGGTTTGTTTTTGCCTGCAGACGAAGTGGTGAAGGCAGCCTGCTGCCCAACATCATGGCAGCTATTTGAAAAGGCCTTGGCTGCTAGTTCGTGCATCCCCAAAAGATGGTACCCAGATCAGGTGTTCACTGGCAGATCTTGGTGGTGCTGGTGGGAACTCATAAGGGAAGAGATACTCCTTGGATAGGCTGGGCTTCAGTTGTTTAGGAACCACGCAGCTTGTACAGGGGAAAAATCTTTTAATGGATGTAATTCCAGAAAGATTTGAGCACGGATAGAAATTAGAGAAACAATGTTCTGGTAGAACTGGGAATGACCAGATGTCTAGTTGGTGGTAGTCTGAACATCCTCCTCAGCAGGCTACAAGCTTCCTTTGTTCTCTGCCTGCCTTTGTAACCATATAGACCTTGAGAATCTCCCAGTGTCCCTGGCCTAATCCTGAAATGTATAACTAAATGAAGAGGGTTTCAGGTGGGTGGCTGTGCGGATCTGCAGTAGAACACCAAGATTCAAGTCAAGTAGTGACCAACAAGATTTCTATGGTATAAGCATTCAAGAATCAAGTACCCTTCCTTTGGTATCTGATGAAGGGAGCCTGACTCTTGAAAGCTTATATCCTGGAAATCGTGTTGGTCTTTAAGGTGCTACTGGACTTGAATCTTACTGTAAGAGAAGAGCTCCATCAATGTGGGGAGTATGCCATTTATTTCTGGCTTTGTATGTTATCATGAACCTTCTTGTTTTGCTTGTCTTTGCTGCTTGGGTTCCTGATTAGTTTGGGATTTTTATTTATTTTTTGTTTCGTATTTATGTAATTAACACATAAGTAAAGTAACATTAAATTGCATAAATTTAACAGGAAAAATGGCCCCAGTAAACATAAAATGGAGTCACAGAATTAAATTGTAATGCATTTTCAAACTGAAATGCTGAAGTTGTGAAATGGGGCTGTGTCCATATAGGGGAGGGGAGACTGGGAACCAGTCCAAGAAGCAGAGAAATCTGCTTGAGTGCATGTCCCTAAATGTGATTATGGTTTTCTTGATTATTTCTCCTCCTTCAGGAAAAATTCTTACCGTTCCTGGATATGTTCCAGAAGGAGAGTGTGAAAGTGGAGGTTTGCAAGTGCATCATGGAAGCTTTTATTAAGTAAGTATAAAGTATTCAAATTAAATGCACTCTAGAGAACCTTGAAGATCTATCAAGGGGTCGTTAACAGTGGCGGATTGAATTAGTTTGAATTTTGTAAGAGTATTTTGCCTTCGTGAAGGATTGGGCTACAAAGGAGAATTTAAAACTCATTTATAATTCTTATTGATCAGTTATTTTGTATAAATAGCTTATTACTGAACATAATACATTAGCTGAAGCTTGTGTATAAATAAGTTAGCAACTGTTGGATATAATCCAGCAATATATTGAGCGTGTGCAAATGCGCTTTGAAGGGCAGCTTGCAAATGCAAGGTTGTGTGGTTTGGTTGGACACTCACTGCAAAGATGATTGTCTGCCGCCTGTGTAGGGTGGTGCAGTGTTTATACACAGATGTAAAACTGCATATGCCAAGGCTTCTCTCTCTCTCTTTCTCTGTGTGTGTGTGTGTGTGTAAGAGAGTGCTATAGTGCAGGTCTGGATCATACTCCATGTTCCTAAAACAGGTGCTTAGATGCAGTTCCTGCTTAGATATTGGTTCTGTGCACAACAGCTTGCAAACCCATATGCTTTTCAGCTGTACCAACAGCAAATGTGATACAGAGAGAGCATATGGGGTGTTACAAGCTCAATTATGGAAGGAGACAAAGTCAATGGTTCCTTAATTAAAGAAAAATCATAAGATCAAAATAGCTTCATTTTCAGTGCTGAATAAACTCTTTCAGGCATTTAATTTCCCTTTATCACTTTGTAAGATTGAGATTGAAGGGTTCACATTGCACTCGCTTTAAAAGCCATGATTTATTTTTAGCAAGAAATGTTAAGTGGTAAGAGTTGAATCTCAAGAAAACAATCAGCAGAAATGTTAGCTAGAGAAACAAAAAACCCTTCAACTTCCTCAATCCATTATAAAGAGTGCAGTGTTGCGGTTGATTGATCATACCAGTGGTGCAATGTTTCAGGAGCACTGGATGATAAAATTCTCACATGGTGCAAGACAGATTACTGAATGGCTTGGAGATGTGACTGATGGTAAATAAATCCTGTGGTGTTTCACTTACAGTTCTGATTCATTACACTTTTTGCTTGAAATGCTTCCCCCCCCAATTATATTTGGACAATAGATTATTAATTTTTTGAAGAAGTACACAAGTACTGATAAAATCTGGAGAAGCGGCAAGTGCCATCCTAGAAGTATAGATGTGTGTGAGAGAGCAGAGGTAATGCAGCTTCTAATACTACATTCACTGCAGCGTATTTTATTTAATTTGTTTGTTGCAGTGTTATTTGTTCCTCAAGGCAGCATACAAAACTGTACAATCATATAATAAAATCACAGCATCTGAAAATAACAGAAGCCATAAACTGGGGTACCATGATAATGCATTTTTGAAATAAATACAATAGGACATTATATATCCATCTACAAATACACTTACTTAATCCCATTGGAACAGAATAGTTTTCACATTGGTTGAAAAGCATCCACGGAGGTATGAACTCTTTCTTAGGGTACACTCCCCTCAACTTTGGTGCCACCAGGGTTTCTTTTGAGCTGGAACACTCCGGAACAGCGTTCCGGCACCTCTTTAAAATACCTGTGTGACTGGTGCCATGTGGGTATTTTTAAAATGGCCTGTATTGGCCATTTTGGACCATTTTGGGCCTGTACCGGGCTGCTGCCGGGTGGAGAGGGCTCCCCTGCCCAGCAGCAGCTCGTTCCAGGCTGACTCGGGCCTGATCTGGGCTGTTTTGGGGGCATTTTGGGCCCATTTAGGGTCCAAAACGGCCAGGATTGGGGCTGAGATGGCCAGGATCAGGTCGGTGCCAGCCTGTTCCAGGCCATTTCACCCCCAATCTGGGCCATTTCAGGGCTGTTTTAGCCATGTTGGGCCCATTTAGGGCCCGAAACAGCCTGGATCGGGGCCAAAACGACCAGGATTGAGCTGGTGCCGGGCGGGAGAAGGTTCCCCCACCCAGTAATGGCCTGTTACTGGCCATTTTGTCCCCAACATGGGCTGTTTCGGGGCTGTTTTGGCCATTTTGGGCCCATTTAGTGCCCGAAAAGGCCCGGATCGGGCCCCAAATGGACAGGATTGTAAACTTTTAACAACAAATGAGTGATTTATATAACAGCATTTAAGATATTGAGCTAAATAGCCTGATACAGGTTTAATATTCACTATTCTTGATACTTGGTTCTGGTTTAGTATTAAGATTTGGTTTTATTCTGGAATCCTGACTGTATTTAGCCCATTATCTCCTGTGGGGGAAGAATCTATCCTGGGGGCCACAGGGGCCATTTTCCAAGGAAACTCCACAAAATTGCAGTGAATCTAGTCCTTCCTATCCTCTAAAGACCCCCCCCCACCTCAAATTTCAAGGAGATTGGACCCAGGAGTCCAGTTTTATGGGCCCCTGAACAAGGTGCCCTCAGCTATTCTCCATGGTTTTGTATGAGGGGAAGGACTCCAAGGCTTTTCAGGGCAGAACCTTAACCAAACACACAGGAGCAAGGTGAACCAAAAAAGCTCAACAGAACCAATGTCAAACCAAAGAATCTCAGCAGAACCAAACTGAAGCAAGGGACATTTACAAGCCCAACAGAACCAACATCAGACCAAAGAATCCCAGCATACAACTTAGCAAGCCAGTAATATCAAGGCGGCAGCCACACCTGGCAACGGCATATGGCAAGCAAGCAACACTGACAGATACACACACAATGTTGCAATCTTTAACATGTGGTTCCTGGATATTCCTGAATAAATCTGGGTAATTCAGTAATGTAAATACTTGTTTATTTGAAAATATCCAAATATGCTGGATATTTCTGGATATATCCAAATAATTCTGAATATGTATTTTTCTGCTATATATTTGGTACTCCCAAGCTGAATTGCACACCCCTGCTTGTGACTCTCTGTGTGCAGAACAAGTGGTAAACTCCTGAGCTCAAACCCCTTACCCTTTGACCTTGGGTTCATTCCTCCTCCCAACATGTTGTTATTTATAAATCAGTCAATCTAAATTCTGCAAAAACTGGCTGGAGAATAAAGGATGAACACTGCACATGCTTTAGGCATATGTGTATAACTTGTATTTTGATCTTATCTTAAAATGGCCTATTTTAATGTGTGTGGTTGGCAGAGCTCTGAGCTGTGAATCGTTGGAAGGAAAAGAACATCCGATCCGTGTTTTTGGATCCAGAAAAGCACAGAAGGAGTTCCCTTCATGCACTGAGGTTTCATGCTGCTCCTATCCTGCTGTAGCCCCCCCCTTGTGTGCCTCTTTGTGTCCCAAATCTTGGCCAGGGTCCCTTGGGAAGGCATTAGACATGGCATAGAGACTGAAACTTGTAACTTCTCTTTCTTCCCCATGTTTCTTGCTCAAGTAGAAGTGCCCTCTTGGGATGGGAGAAGTTGTTGAGGACCCAAATTAATGGCAGGATCTTTGGAATTGGGAACAGGAGATGTTCACAGAAAGGATTTCTTTCCCCTTCTTCCTGCAGCCCCTGGCAAGCTGTTCCAGGAAAACTTTGGAAACTCAATGGGATTATGGTGCAGGGAACTGGCAGACATCAACGTCTATCTGTTCTATTCACTGAAAAAGCTGTAGGAGAGGGGAAGGGGAATGGAGTGATTTCTGCTATTGTCCCTCAACCTGTAATCCCTCTCTCTGCCTGTCACTTTGTTCCAGTGGGCCCTCAGCTTTTTGGAGTGGGGATCACCGAAAGGTAGCAGGGGGAAGGCTCTGTCCAGTGAATTCCTTCATGACTCAGAGGCTTCAGTCTTTACAGGTTACCTATGTGCTGCTTTTTGGATTGCAGTTGGGGGTGGGGGAGGTTACTTCAAGATAACCTCAGTTCCAAGGCAAACTGCAGGTTTCATGGTGACAGCATCATCCTCTGTTCCGCTCAACCAGGAACTGCATGCACGAACCCTAGCCCTCTTTTGTTTGTCGCCCCTGAGCTCTGCAGTAAATAGAATAGGGAGTTTTTAACACTCTAGAATCAAACGATGCTTTAAATGAATACTTATTTTCTGTGACAAGACTTTTTTGCACAGCAGGGAAGCATAATTGGTACAGTATATATGGAAAGAACCACTAATTACCATGCTGAATGTTCCTCTGTTCTGTAGGCAAGCAGAAGGAATTGTACAAAAAGGCATAGCCCCTTAGCTGCTGCTGAAAATTCAAGCATTTTTGTATCTCTGTTGGGTAGACAACCACCACACTTCTACCTGTGAAGATGTTGGGGTGCCAGCAAACAAAGGGGGGCAGGTACAGTAGGAGCCCCCCAGCAAGGGGCTCATCTTGATTGCTTGGGCAGAGAGACAGGCAAGCGTGTCTCACAAAATGGTGTTTGTGACATGTGTGCTACAGATGACATTGCCCTGATTGATGATTGTTTCAAGCAGTTAAAAGGTGTGAGCAGTAGGCAGCTCTCAAGTTTCTTTCGTGTGTCCTGTCAGGCCACCTCAGAATCCCAGGGATTGATCTTCTAAAGCAACAAGTCACTGCATCTGAATTTAGTGTCAGTTGAGTTGTTATGTTTTTGGCACCTTAGTAATCATCTGTTTATTTATTTATTGGCTGCTTTTCCATATAAAAGATGTGCTCGAACTATTCTACAATTAAGATCAGATGCAACAGTTGCTATAAAATCTGCCAGAAAATCTAAACGCTTCAATGCCACACAGGAGTAAAACAATAAACCTAAACGAACAATGGTCGCTCCACCTCTTTCTTCCCAAAAAAAGAGAAGCTTCAGTCTGTTCTTGAAGGCTGGGATTTATGGCACCAGTCTCATCTCCAGTCACAGGGAATTTCACAGTTGGGGGGGTGATGGTCAAAGAAGCCCCCCCCACAGGCCCCCACCAATCTAACCTCAGCCAAGGCAAGTGTCATGCACAAAGCTGGGCACCTTGGTTACCTTCAACCCTAAGTACAGATATTTAACCTTTGCACTGTTGTTCCCCCCACCCCATGTGTGTACGTTTAGGCATCAACTGGAATTGACCAAGGATCCTGTAATACTCAATGCCCTTCTGCACGTGTGCAAGACCATGCATGATTCTGTGAAGTAAGAGATTTGTGACTTATCTTTATGGAACAAACAATTGTTACTATTTTTTTAAACAGTGGCTGTTTGCGAGCAGATCTAAGCCTGTAAGGGTGGGTGTGATGGGGGTGCTTTCCACGTGCTGCTATTATTCATTGCTCTGGGTAACACGAGTGGGGGGCTGCGGAAGAAAACGATGAACACAGGTGCCCCTGCCTCCTTAATCGTTGCTTTGTTCTGAATGTTGGAATAAAAGGAAGATCTGGAAAAACAGCAGTGATCTCATAGCTTAACTAATGGGGAGAGACGGCAGAGAGTGTTGGGAGAGCATTGAGAGGAGTAAACAAAGTGGCAGCTGCTGTTGAGGTGTCGTAGTGCCAGTCCTGTGCCTCCCCCCCCCATTGCTTTTATCAGAAAGGGGGGGAGCTCCAATTTCAGCGAACAATGCAATATTGATGCTGGTGCTTTTTTTCCTAGCCAAAAAGCACTGCATTGGAAGTAAATAACTGGAACTTTAAAAATATTTGCCATTTGGGAAGGGTCAATCATACACCATTCTCTTTTCTGCCCAGGTTTTCCCAGCAGAGAGTTGCCTTCCTAATGTCAGTGCTCAAAGGGTTCAAAGAACCTCCGGAATCAATTTTTCATGACACCGTTTCATTCGAAGCTACTCTGGGGACGTGGTGGTAATTCCAGGTTCCCAAATCCATACTTGGAAAATCTGTGGTGGGATGGGGAACCGATCGTAAATTTCCCATTGTTTTGGCATCCTCTTCACTTCTTCAGCAACAAGTGTATTGTGGTGAAAAGGATAAATAATACTCCACACGTTCCGCCAGTTTTTGATTTATAGCTAAGGGGAATTCTGAACCAAGAGCCTCTATTGACTATGCAGCCGATTATTGGTGGAAACTTAAAATAACTGCTGTGTTCCCCCCATTTGGCTTCAGTTCATGATGCAGCACAGTGCGGGTCATTTAAGCATCTAGTGCATGGACATATTTTCAGATTAGCAATCCTTTCTGGTAGCCCAGAGACCATATTATAAATCTTCCAAGCCATCCATCACTTTCGTATTATGACTGTGACGGATGGAAAAGCACTAATGAGATAATAATGGCAAGGGCCTTCATCCCTCACCTCTCCCCACTTCCCAATTGAATTTGCATTAAAACAATCACCCTGCTCCCATCTGGTGTCGGCATTGGGAGAATTGCAAAATATTACTCTGGAGACCAGTGTGTTATGGTAAAAGGGTTGCACTGGCTGACTTAATTGTCACGGAGCTCAGTCCGTTTTCATCAAAACATGTTTGATTTATTAAGATGCTGTTTGGTAACCAAATGAAACGCTTCTGCTTTGAACGCTGGGTTTGAATTTTTGCAACATTCCAGAATTTTTATGGCACATCACGTTTTGTTTCAGCCCAGTGTCTTATAGTAGAAATGCAGATCACTTGAAATAAAGTAATAGTATGTTGTGCTTGGTTTGACCCATGAGCTGAACCCCATTTAACCATAATATTTCAGACAGTACTAGTAAAATCCAGAGGAGTTAGCCGTGTTAGTCTGTAGTAGCAAAATCAAAAAGAGTCCAGTAGCACCTTTAAGACTCACCAACTTTATTGTAGCATAAGCTTTCGAGAATCACAGTTCTCTTCGTCAGATGCATGGAGGGCAAGAAGAAACTGGTCAGATATATAGGTGCATCTACTCCACCCTCCCCTCTCCACCTATATATCTGACCAGTTTCTTCTTGCCCTCCATGCATCTGATGAAGAGAACTGTGATTCTTGAAAGCTTATGCTACAATAAAGTTGGTGAGTCTTAAAGGTGCTACTGGACTCTTTTTGATTTTGCTACTAGTAAAATGTATGTGTGTGACTGTAGGGCAGGCTAGTGGAAGGAGCAGAGCTTGGCTGTTCTGTCATTCTCTCTGTCCCGATGAGTTCTGAAGGTCTAAATGGTGTGCAGAAGTGTCATAAAACTTCAGACCCTCCAGTGTTCCCTCAACATGGAAAGGCAGGAATGGCTTCTGAAGCGCAAATAATTTTGCATAAGCTTCTGGATCCAACAGGGAAGGGTGTCTGGAGGAAGCAGAAATGCAATTCTCTTGAGTTCTGCTGTTGACTTAACCTTTTTAGTCGTAAGTGAACTCTGTTACCAGTCCGTGGGCCTTGGCAGTTACCAAGCTGTGCCAACCTCTGCTGCTGGTCCTGATGATGAGACACATCAACCATGACAGTGTCACTCTGGTTAGAGCTTCTCAAAACTTGCTTCCTTGAATCACGGCATGCTGTAGCTTGTTTACCCTTGCTCAGTCACATACTGTAATCTGGATATCTTGGGAGGCTCGTCTGTGGAGTACCCCTGGGCTGCCCTAATAGGTTAATTCACACCCTTCTTTTAAACTTATATACTGTATTTTCCCCCAGAACCTGTTTATCTGAGTGCTGCGTATGCACACCTGCGCATGCATTTGTTCTTACACAAATAGCCGTGCAGCTCTTAGGCCCCCTCTCCCTGTGCCATTGTGTTTCCTTTCTAACTAGACCCATAGAAAAAATAGGCACTTACACCCCTAACTTTTCAGCAGTTCCACAAGAGGCTGCGCTGACAATATTCCCAGAGTCAGGGGGTTGAGAGAAGGGTCTGCTTCCATAACCTACTGAATCCAGTGACCTGTACTTTAGGAACTCCTAGGCAATTTAATAATTTGATATTTAAATAAGTTTTGCTCTGCTTGCCTTCTAATGGGAGAATGACTTCAATAGTCCTGTGATTTTGATTTTATCATTAAAAGTTGAAAATATGAAAGCGTTGCTGGGGGGAAAAGGCTATGCATTTCAAAGTCCATTATAAGATGTAGAAGTCTGTTTTTAATGGTGTTGTTTTTGATTTTTCAACTTATTTTGATGCCTTTAATGACCTCAGTGTAACTAATGGGACAGATCCCACCAATCTTTTCTGCTGACAGAAGCACTTTCCTCCAGCACGTTCCAGCCTTTGAAAGAGCCTCTTGCCCCCATTGGAAACTTGTTGCGCAAGAGAAAATAGATCTTCAGGATCCAACTCAATACAATGCCAAGACAGGATGCTGAAATTCACATTTTAGGGAAGACGTTGCTAGAATGTAGCCGTACCAGAAAGATCTTTCATTTGTGGTTTGAAGTTGAACAAGTGGGCTTTCCTTTTAAATTCTGATCCCTGTAAAACATTTTATTTCTAGTGCACTGACCCTCGAAGATGAAAAGCGTATGTTGGCGTCTTTGATAAATGGATTTTTAAGAATGGTGAGTACCGTGAACATTATGTATAAGAAACTGGGTGAGGGAGGTTTTTAAGATCTAAGAGAATTAGCGATAAGTTTCCATTGCAAATTTTGGTGGGCAGTTACGCTGTGTATCATCATAGAAGAGGGAGTCTTTGACATTCCATAGTGGTTAAGTTTAATTAAAAATACCTGAAATGCCACACAATGGTTCATAGTGATGGAACGTTTTTTGGCTTGCTTGAAAATTGTTGTTTGCACGAAGCGAATTGACAAAAGTTCTGATGAATACTTGGATGAAAATTGAACACATTCATGAATGAATGAAATCGTCTGTAGCTGAAAAAAAGAACTGGGTAGTAGGTGATGTGAAGAATCTCTAGTCAAGACTTTAGATAGCTGCTGCCAGTCAGAGCAGACAATACTGATCTAGATAGACCAGCCATCTGACTCAGTATAAAGCATCTTCATGTATGTTGAATAACAGCCTTTTTTTGTTGAAAAGGATCATCTTACTCACAGATAGTCTTGTGTGCTCCAAGCCTCCCATAATCCAACCCCCCAGTCTCAGGACATTTCTACGAGCAGACTTGCATAAAAGGTTTGCATCACGTCAAAGGAGATTGGAGGAGCTTCCTAGAGCATACAGTAGAAGGGAAGAGAAAGAGCTGGTATTTTTCCTAAGGCTGCTGTGAAATGAATTGCCTGGGAAATATTGGATCCAGTATTCACCTGCCGCATTAGAGGATAGCACTATGCATCAGCATATAAAATGGAAAGAATGAGTAACTGGATGCCACAGTTATGTCTAAGGAATGACTTCTCTGCATCTCCTTAATCCAGGTTTCATTCAGCCGTGACTTTGAGCAGCAGCTGAGTTTTTATGTTGAAGCCCGATCAATGTTTTGCAATTTGGAACCTGTTCTTATCCAGCTGATTCATGTAAGCATTATCTCTTAATTGTAAATAAACCTTTAGCAGGGGAAGAGAGTCATTCTGTACATTTCTTTGCCATGGAGTGTCAGTTTTGCTAGCTCTTTAATAAGCATTTGTACCAACATGTCCAGTATCAGTATTCAGGTTCTTCCTTCCTTGTTAATTCCGCAAAGTTGCAAAGAAAATTTAAGTAAAAGATCTTCATTTGGTGGTGGATTTGTGTAGGGTTCCCCCCCCCCATTTGCAACCACAGATTGTCCCAATGAAAATTATCATGTCTTACTCTTTTCTGAATGAATGGCACATATTGGTAGGGTGCTACCCGTACCACCCTAAGCAGAGTTACACCCTTTCTATGCCCATTGCCTTCAGTAGACTTAGAAGGGTATAACTCTGCTTGGGATGGCATTTTTGCACAGAGTAGACCTGGGGTAGCCAGACTGTTAAGGAACATGTACGGGGCGGGGCTTTGTGTAGCTTGGAGTACAAACAGTAGGACAGTGGAAGAGAATCTCACTGCATTTCTACGAGCAGACTTGCATAAAAGGTTTGCACGTCACGTCTTGTTAGAAGCATCTCTAAAGTCTGGTTATTCTTCTAGTAATCAGTCCCAAGCAGAAGAGCTTCAAGGGTGAAATTCCAGCAAGATTGTCTTTGTATTGTCGAAGGCTTTCACGGCCGGAGAACGATGGTTGTTGTGGGTTTTCCGGGCTGTATTGCCGTGGTCTTGGCATTGTAGTTCCTGACGTTTTGCCAGCAGCTGTGGCTGGCATCTTCAGAGGTGTAGCACCAAAAGACAGAGATCTCTCAGTGTCACAGTGTGGAAAAGATGTTGGCAGGTCATTTGTATCTACTCAGGAGGGGTGGGGTTGAGCTGAGTCATCCTGTAAGAGTTTCCCAGGGTGTGGAATGCTAATGGAGGGAGGCTTCACTGTATCCTGAGGAGGTTCTTTTGCATATGGATTGGTACTTGATGTGCTAATCTTCTCTGCAGGGCTATTGTCGGGGATAGAATGTTTTGTTAGCCTGGTGTTTTTCAGAACTGGAAACCATGCTCTGTTCATTCTTAAGGTTTCTTCTTTCCTGTTGAAGTTTTGCTTATGCTTGTGAATTTCAATGGCTTCCCTGTGCAGTCTGACAAAGTAGTTGGAAGTGTTGTCCAGTATTTTGGTGTCCTGGAATAAGATACTGTGCCCTGTTTGAGTTAGGCTATGTTCAGCCACTGCTGATTTTTCAGGTTGTCCAAGTCTGCAGTGTCTTTCATGTTCTTTTATTCTTGTCTGGATGCTACGCTTTGTGGTCCCGATGTAAACTTGTCCACAGCTGCAGGGTATACGGTATACTCCTGCAGAGGTGAGGGGGTCTCTACTGTCTTTTGCTGAGATTGTCTTTGTTGCTGTAACAGAGATGAACCAAGGGTGCTTACTGAATCCTGCTCAGAATTTTGTCCTGGAAGTGACAGATACAGCTGTCTCTTTGACAGAAGTGACAAAATATTATGCCCATGTCAGTTTTTTAAGCTGGTTTCCAGTACAAAGTTACTCCTGTCACAGCTATGGCTTCCAACGGGCTTAGACTGGAATAACTCTGCATAGAATGGCACTGACAGACAAATATGAGATCTGTAGAACAGGCACAGGATTGAACAAAAGTTCAGCAGATCACTGAATACATTCGTCTGGACTCTTCCAGTGTTGCTGTATAGTTCTTCTGTGCAGTGCCACATTGAGACTGCGCATGCTCAGACCAGTCATTCAGAAAATTTTATAGAATGTTGTGTTGGAGAGTTGTCTTTCTGCTTCTTGTGTGAAACCAGTGGGAGAACACTTCAGTCTACCAGGACATTCCATCAAGGACTTAAAGGTCACTGTAGTTCAACAGAAACCTTTCAAAAACAAAATCCAGCGGGAAGCTGCTGAATTGGAATTCATATGTAAATTTGAAGCAGTCAAACTGGGATTGAATAGAGACTATGAATGGTTATCTCATTATCAGAAGTAACTGACTTCCTTAACAGAAGCAAACTGATCTCCATATCAGAAGCTACTGTTTGCATCTACTCCGCCCTCCCCTCTCCACCTATATATCTGACCAGTTTCTTCTTGCCCTCCATGCATCTGACGAAGAGAACTGTGATTCTCGAAAGCTTATGCTACAATAAAGTTGGTTAGTCTTAAAGGTGCTATTGAACTCTTTTTGATTTTGCTACTACAGACTAACACGGCTAACTCCTCTGCATCTATTCCATGGGTAAGACGTCTCTACTCACAGATAGAGCCCCGTCTATCAAAACCATGATTTCCATTTTCTCAAGGAACAGGTTTCAATCAGTGTGGCTCATTCGGCTTCTCTTGGATTTAATGGCTTCCTCTACTGCTGTGGTTCATTAAGCCAGGCTCAATATGTGTCCTTTCCAGAACTGGTTCGTTAGCATTCACAAGGCATCTGTACACTCCCAGAACCACAAATTCTCTATTCCATACAGGGTACTAAAATCTCTCATCTGTTGGGGTCAAGACACTAATCTGATTGTGGGACTCCCATTTGGGCAATGTTGTGATATATCTATTCAGAATGAATGGTAATTAGCTGAAAGGTCATTGCATATCAGTGTTTTAGAACTCGGGGCTCAGTGTTACGCTCTTGTGTCTTTTACAGCTGTGCTTCATGGCAGAGTCAGACAGGTGCAAACCGACAGCACCACAGCGGTCTATTACTTCATCAAACAGGGCAGCGCTGCTTTCCTGACGAGAAATACCATCTTGCACATACGTTTATGCTTGTGGTTGTTAATATGAATGTTTTTCACGGAACGAAAACAACTTTTGCAAAAACACCAAAGCATCCAGAACTGATCAGAGGTCATTCTCTTCTGTGGTTCTACATAATTGCAGAAAACTGCAGAATTCACTGTTGCCCACAGAATTTTCTCTTGAGCATGTCTGTTTTCATTTCTTAGTTTTTAAGAAAGGAGGTTTCTAGTTCTTACACATTCAAAGGAAAGGTTTAAATATGTGTAAGCGATGACTGAACAAATGAGAGGCTCAGTAGGAGCTTCAGATGCCAGGAAACAGGGCTCTGACATTCTGCACGGTGCGTTTTGTCTCCAGATCAGCAGAATCAAAATGAATTGTGCTAAGATACAAATTTCCATAATTCATGCAGGTTGCAGAACGTCTCCTCCTCATGCAGAATCTCATGAAATTTGTGCACAGAAGCATGATTGTGCAGGATTGTTCCTGTGGTTTCTTCGAGGCTAATTCAGCAGTTAAACTGTTGGAAATGGATGATTAAATGATAGTACATGGACTTAAGCCAATTTAGTCCCATTGATTGCTGCTTGGTGGAAAAAACCTCTTTCCGCTGGTTGAGTTGTAGCTGGCCCCACCAGTAATGTAATCTTTCCAACAGAGTGTGAACCAACTGGCAATGGAAACGAGAAAAGTGATGAAAGGAAATCATTCCAGAAAGACAGCTGCATTTGTCAGGGTAGGTGTGAAAACTGAATGATTCCCTCGTTCTTAATTCCCTCTGTGCTAATGAGAGCCGTAGAAAACATACACGGACAATACCTGCTCTCCTTGCTGTCTTCCATCTTATGATGATAGCCAAACAGTCAGGCTTCCTGTATCTTTAACAGTCATGCAGAAGGAGGATTTGGGCAGATAAAGTAAGCAGAGGGATTGCACTTGATGGATCATTATCACTTCCTCTATTGGTCTTTGTCTGTTTGGTTGAGGCCCTCAAATGAGCCACAGCCATGATATATAAAGAGTTCTGCTGGTGCTTTTATTGAGGGGGGGGGGGAGAGCATGGAGAGAAGAAAAACAGAAAAGACTGAAGGTTGATAGCAGAGGAAGACCAGCAGAGAAATAAAGAAGAACAACATAAGAGGCAGAGTTACAAGAAGAGTAATCCATAGGATGTAGCAGCCTGAATACCCCTAGATCTCAGAAGCTAAGCAGGGTTGGCCCTGGTTAGTACACAGATAGGAGACTACCAGGGAAGATCAGGGTTGCTATGCAGAGGAAGGCAATGGCAAAGCACCATTCTGTTCATCTCTTGCCTCAAAAACCCCATGAGGGATTGCCATAAGTTGGTGGTGACTTGACAGCGCTTAATTATTTTTTATTTTTTTATTTATTAAATGTATAGCCCACTTTCCCTGCAAGCGGGCTCTGAGCAGGTAACATAAAGTAATAAAACCACATTAAAATACATTAAAACATAAAATTCAGTACAAGAAGGCAGCAACCCTACACAGTGGCCCATATTGCCAAGCCCAGCCCAATACATCCCATGGAGTGCGAGATGGTATACAACATTAGGTGAGTCAGCAGACAACCAGAGGGAGGGTTATTATTATTAATGCATAGTAGTAGAGATTCAGTGTGAACAACATTGCAGGTTTGTGCTAGTCTAGAGAGGCATAGGACCACCAATAGCCACTGTCCAAAAGAGCCCAGCTCATCCCAGTAGTCCTAAAACCACTGCATCCCCAGTTCGCTGAAGAAATGGCTAGAGTCGCCTATTAAAAGTCTCTGTTCTCGTTTTCTTAGGCTTGCGTTGCTTTCTGTTTTATCACCATTCCATCGTTGACAAGCATTTTTGGTCGTCTTAATCTGTACCTGCACTCTGGGCAGGTTGCTCTGGCAAACCAGTGCCTTTCACAAGGTAAGACTTTTGACTTTGTGGTTACCTCATATGTGTGTGGGGTGTGCTTAGAAACATTTTTAGGATGCAGCAGGGTTTTTTTGCTGGATAACCCTTGATGGAATATCAAAGGCTTCTCAAGAGCTGAGTCCTCTGTAGGAAAACCTGGGGACGGAGGCTGAATCGTTGCCCGCTCATCTGACCTTTGTAGAAGAAGAAAAAGAGTCCCTTACACAGAAGCAATAGAACTTTGATGGGAAAATCCTGTCCGGGTGGCAAGGCCTGGCTAACGTTGGGAATTGTGAAGATCGAAGAAATGTGCTAATTTGAAATGGAGAGCTAATGAATCGATGATTAAACGCAATGTTCAGAGGCTGCATTTCACTTTGAGACAAGATGCAAAATGAGTGTTGTGTACAAGGAAGTGATATGCTTAAAATTCTGGTATTAAAAGTAATACAAATGGTAAGAACATTAACACTGACGGGCTGATTTTCCTTACTTAATTAGGCTGCTTTGTGTCTTCAAAACAAAATCTCCCTCTGCTTTTAATTTTTTTTGACCATCTTGACTGTCACCTGTTTCACCCTTCATAAAAGTTCCAGTGCTTAATTTCGCAACCATTTATTTATCTCTCTCTTTTCAATGTAAAGAGTTCTGCCCTGCCCTTCCAAAAGAGCTCAGCGTCGCCTGCAGGAACAATAGATCTAGTCTGCAACACCAGCCTGTTAATACCACCATCACAGTCTGACGGTCAGTTAATACTGATCTATAAGCCGTCCCAGATTCTCGGCGGGAGGGGATCCCTTCTTACGTCCTCTAGAATCCCATACTACAAGGTTGGGGCAATAAGGGGGAAGGCTATTGAGTGAGTCGTGGTCAACGGAGCCAGTTGTAACGAGGGTACCGCCAATATAGTGTTGCTCAGCTGACCAGACCTGACACATGAGTTCATACGGGGCTTACATGCTGGTAAGGGTGATCGCTTTGGCTTTTTGAAACAGGTCTGCACTCTTCTTTTTAATTTTCCCCCCTCTCTTCTTGAATGAGAAGAGCCATATTTAATAGCATGTATTATCAAATTATGGATCCAGGGTGTGCATGAAAATGACAGGGTTTGCAACGGTTGTAATGGGGAAGATGGTAATTAGTTGCCTGAGAGCTCTTAACGTGGCTGTCCTGTGGCCTCAAAGCTAGCCTTCTGGGGCTATGATAGGACATAATTTGTGCCTGTATCGGTCTCCAGAGTGTCAGGTAGGGAAATGAAGATGTGTGCTCTGTCATTTGGAGGGTAATGCCATTGCAGCTGTGTTGCCTTCAGTACACAGCTTTGCTCACTGGGAGTGATCTTGATTTACAGATTGCTCTGCAGATCGCAGAGAAGTGGGATGTAAATATTTTAAATAAACTAGCAGTAATTGTGCTAAATAATGGTAGTTAAATATTTAATTACTGAAAAGGAAATTCTAACAGTTACCTCAAAAAGTTAATACTTGCATAGAAGCACTGTGATTAAAGCCTCTATTCCAGTTTTGTTATTTTCATAAGAGCCAGTTTGGGGTATCGATTAAGAGTGGCAGCACTCTAATCAGGAGAGCTGGGTTTGATTCCCCACTCCAATGCTTGAAGCCAGCTTAGTGATCTTGAATCAGTCACAGCTCTCTCAGAGCTCTCTCAGCCCCACCCACCTCAGAGGGTATCTGCTGTGGGGATAATAATAACACTTCGTTATTAACCACTCTGAGTGTGGTATTAATCTGTCCTGAAGAGCAGTATATAAGCACAAGGTTATTGCTATTATTATAAAACGTCTCAATCATATGAACTTTTCCTTTCCCTTCTCTAGAAATGTGTATGCTTTTTTATTTAGCATATGGGAGAGTATGAAAAAATAGTTTGTGTTACATTTCTGCCTCTACTTTAAACTCTGGATTGGTTGGGAAACAAAAGAGTTTAGGACAAGCTGTTGTGTGGAATTCTTAGTGTTTAGTTGATAGAGTTTGTGCCACAAGATGATTAATGATCAAGGATTAGTACGGCTTGTTTAGGAGGAGGCAGCCACAATAACACATACACACACAAGTCCCATTGAACTTGTGGTGAGTAGTTTCAAAGTAAACATTTATAGCCTGTGATTCCTTGTGTCAAGATGAGGATCAAGCAGTAGGTAGAGGCTGTTTGGGATTTCTCTTTTTAAATCCAGCCTTTCTCTAAGGAGCTCAGAAGAGCGAAGGGATCGGATGGCTCTCTCTTCCCCATTTTATCCTATCATCTCTATGAGAGAGTGATGGGCCCAAGGTTACCCAGCCAGTGTCGGAGCCAAAGGAGAATTTGAACCTGGTCCTCCCTTCTGCCTAATATTCACTGCACTGTACTAGCTCACCATTGGGATTCCCCTTGCATGAAGTTGTCACAGGTTCATCTCTCCACATGAGAGCTTGCTACTAACACTTTATACATCCTCACACAGCTTGCTAGTAGATGCAAGCTTTGTTGGCCGTTGTCTGTGTTCAGCGGAGAGAATGCTCAAGTGTCTTGAACTAAGCTGAAGGCTGAGAGCTGTTTCATGCGTTATCATTTTAAAAGATGTGAAGGGACGGTCAATGAGTGAGTCCCTCCCTTGTTAGAATGAGCCTGTCGGGGCTTTTTTGACTCACAAATTGCACGTTGAACCAATACTGGGCTAGACAAACCATTGGTTTGAGTCTATACAAGATGGTTCTTGTACCTAATGACCTGGTAGCTCACAGATTGGGTGATAGCCGTTTGTATATCCTTCTCATCTTGATGTATTTTTGAATGTGAAAGAGACTTCTGGGACGGACTGTCCCATCTTTAAACTACTCTTTTTAGAGTTTGTTCTAACAGAGGAATTTTTGCATCCTGCTGTACATGGCACAGTCCTTTCACATTTGGATAATTCCAGATATATACAAGGGAGAGGGGCTTAAAATCTTCTCCTTTTCAGGGGTGTAATGGATAGTGTCAGCATTGTACTTTCGCTAGTAATTTCCAGCAATGCATGCAAACAAGCTGACCTAGGAAGCTGACTAAGGCTTTTTTACCGCAAGGCTGCTGGTTTATTTCTTTGTTTAGAAATGATGCTGCATGTATCATCCGGGCAGAGGGATTTAGAGTGGAGCTGACTCTCCCATCCAAATGTGTTCTTAAAACAATAGAGCTGCTAAGTCAGTATGATAGATTTTGTGTTTATTTGGCTTGTTTACAGACAAACCAAGGCAAAGACCCCAGTGTGAAATCATTTTTGGTTCCTGTTCTGTGATTAACTCATTAGGGTTTTCCCCCTCCACCCAGATAATTAGAGTGTGTGTATGCATGTTCAAAATTTTAACCTATGCTGTCACTGAAGGATGCATGTATGGATAAAGTAATCTTAAGTTATCTGGTATGTTAAAAACTCTACTACAAGAGCCCTTTCTTCTCCTTGAGTATTTAATATTGTGTGAAATAGAAATATAGGTTGCAAATAATTCTATAAAAAATAAATGATGGCGAAATGTCAAGTTTTTCTAAGGCAAGATGCTGAAATTGGAGGTTCAGATTTCAAATATCCCTGTTTCTTTTCAAGATTTTTTCTCTTGCTGTCTCTTCCTACCTTCGGTGCTATACAGAAGCATTGGAATGAACACTCTTGAGTATTTTTTTTAATTCCTTTGCAGTGAATGATGAGTTATGTAGTTGTCTGTAGAGTACCAAACCTATGATGTGGTGCAACTGAGTATATTCTAGACAGCCTTTAATACCCCCTTTTTTTTGCAAATTAAAGGAAAGGAAACTCCACGGGGGTTATAGTCGGTACTATATACAGTACAGCATGTAAACTCTCAAAAAATAATTTAATCACTGTTAAACTTTTACAAATAACCAAAGTTACAATGTTCAATGTATATTTACACAGTTTCACTATCACAGTATTCAGAACAACATTCAAAGTATCCAGAATGAACCTGCAAAGTAAATTAACCCGTGTCCCAGTGACGTATCTTCTTGAAAGTCACACAAGAACCAATGTCCTCTTTGTAGTCAGTTGAAATGTGATGTCACAATGCAATGACTGCGGGGATAAATCATTCCTCCAAACTTGTTCCAACGCAAGCTACTTGTCCTAAACGGAAAAAAGAAAGATTGGGCATGTCTCTTTTTTCCGTTTAGGACAAGTAGCTTGCGTTGGAACAAGTTTGGAGGAATGATTTATCCCCGCAGTCATTGCATTGTGACATCACATTTCAACTGACTACAAAGAGGACATTGGTTCTTGTGTGACTTTCAAGAAGATACGTCACTGGGACACGGGTTAATTTACTTTGCAGGTTCATTCTGGATACTTTGAATGTTGTTCTGAATACTGTGATAGTGAAACTGTGTAAATATACATTGAACATTGTAACTTTGGTTATTTGTAAAAGTTTAACAGTGATTAAATTATTTTTTGAGAGTTTACATGCTGTACTGTATATAGTACCGACTATAACCCCCGTGGAGTTTCCTTTCCTTTAATTTGCAAATTACGGTGGGGGCAGCCTTTTTGCATTTTTAATACCCCCTTAGCAAACTTTGACATCAAGTAAAAATGGGTATACTTATGCTACAACTTTCATTAATGCAAACCAAAAAAAAGTAGATAGAAGATACCCCTTCAGAGCTAGGGCACAAATTTAGCATGCCCACATCATAAGAAGATGCTTGAATATTTTAAAAGGTAGAGTTGGAAGCATAGGCAAGCTGTGGGAAGGCTTAATATATGGCCCGCCAGGCTTAATTGAATTACTTTGTGAGATTCCTCAGAGTAATGCTGTCAAGACAGAATGATAAATCCTCAGCAGGCATGCTTCCACTCCCGGATAATGCGCTGGATAAAATGAGAAACTCTGCTGGCAAAATGTCCAGCATGCTTGTTAATTCTCCATTTCTCACAGCATTGGTTTGAGCATGTGACATTGAAACAGCATAGGGTTTTTTCCTGACATTTTGGTCTTCTTGATGCTGTTAATGTCTTTGCGTGCTTGAAGAATAATGTACAACATGCCGAGAACTATCTAACTAATTCGGGCTTTTATGTATGACTAATTTCACCGAGGGATTGATAAAAATGGAAAACACACATCAGGGTGGGATTTGTATTGTTTAAGTTCACTGAATAAATCTACATTGAGAGTTCAAAAGTACACAGTGCTGTGGTTGATCTAATATTTCTGTAAGCTTCATTCCCCAATCTGAAAGCAAAGCAGGATTTTTTTTCCTCCCATGACCTGGAAAATGCATTTTCAGATTCATCCAGAAATGAGGAAGGAAAGACATTGTGATCTCTTTCCTCCTCCTCCCCGCCATAATTTTAGCTTCTTTTTATTGACTGCCTCACAACACTGGGGAGGGGGGATTAGAAGAAATGCAGCCACCTGTCTTTTTCCACTGGAACGACAAGCATGTCTGAAAGAGAGTATGTTTTTCCAAGGGGTCAGAATAAAAGGATAAGAAGGAAAGGTCCCAGAGGAAATCTTCATTTTGAAGGTACTTTGATGCAAGGTGGAATGATAGTTTTCTGTCCCCTGAGTTTAAGGATGGGGCACAGTGTAGAACCACATATTAGTTTTGTTCTATTGGGTTGTATAAAATCGCTTGTCAATTGCAGATGGCAAGCTTTAAAAATGCTAAATTGCATGTTACATTGGTAGTCTGTGATTCCCCTCCAATATATATTGTAGCCTAAACGAATCGCTACAGGGGGAACGTGACCTGGAGTAGGATTGGACTTCAGTGTAGGGGAAGGAAGGGCCTTAACTGTCCCTCAGTGCCATTTCTTGAAATGAAACACCTCCCCTACTCAACTGCCATTAGCCTATGGGCAAAGAGAGGGGTATCTTTTCTAATAGAAGACGATGGGTTTTTTTATGTAAATATGGCACCTAAGGGAAAGGATTACCCTCTACCACTTCCCCGTTGTCTGATCCAACTTTTCTCCTCCCACTTTGCAGCTTCTTTTTAAAAACAAACAGTACATCAGAGAGATCAGAACAAGGTTCTCCAAGTAACATGTAGTTTGGCTCTAAAACAATAATAAGGAAAATATCTCAGTATAGATAAAACACACACACAGAAGAACAGTGTACAAGATCACTGCTACCTTTATAAACCCCCTTTATAAAAGTGATTTTTAAAAGTGTGCCTTACGTCACCCCAGACATTTTATCAGCACGTTTATTTACTTCATTTATTCCCCACTTTTCTTCCTAATGGGGACCCAAAGTGGCTTACAATATTCTCCCCTCCAACCTAACAGCAACTCTGCGAGGTAGGTTACTCTGAGAAAGTGTCACCCAGTGAGCTTCAATGGCAGAGTGGAGATTTGAACCTGGGATTCCCAGATCGTAGTCCAACACTCTGAGCTCGTTCTAAAGAGTCACATAGGATCCCCAGCCTTTCAAAGAGGGAGTTAGCAAAGCAAAAGCCTTTGGAAACGCCCCCCCCCCCCGCACTGCCATAATTTATAACTGTCAAAACCAGATTATAACCCCCCCCCAAGCCTATCTAGACCCTCTTAGAACAGGCCATTAATTTTTTTCCCTTTTCTGAAGGTCACACCCTTAGGAAGGATATAATGGGGCTCTACGGAAGGATTTATAGCTTAGTGGTCAACCAGAATGAAGAAAAAGCTGTTACGCAGGAGAAAATTTAGTGAAGCATAAACTAGACTGCATACGGTGTAGTGCACAAGCTATTAATTGGAATCTAGGAAAGCTGCAGTAGCAATTTATTGCAACGAGTGCTGCCCCCCCCCCTTGCCGAGCACGCTGCTAGCGCACACTAGCAATGGACAGAGGCTGTGTATTTCAGATTTAACATGCCGTATTTCATGTCCAGTCATAGTGCTGTGTGTGTGTCAGAGAGAGAGAGAGAGATGGCTGAAAAGGTGGTCCATAAAAGGTCTATGGAGGCTTCCCAATCTACGTAATCCCCCCTTTTGATTATCTTTGTTCCCATCTGGTTCTCAGCTGCTTCCTATACATTTCCTTAATTTTTTTCTATCAGAACTACCTGCCGTTCCGAAAGAGAGCCCCTGATGTTTCCTCCTGGCGGTAGTATTCAGTACCCTTCAGAACCAAGATTTCTTTTAGGACTCTTCCTTCTGACCTCATGTTCTGACCCCTGGAAACCATACACAATCTTTCAGTCATGACTACATGGAGCTGCCTATATTGAATCAAACCACTGGTCCCTCAAGGTCAGTATGGTCTATTCAGACTGGCAGCCGCGCTCCTAGATTTCAGTCAGAGGTCTTTCACATTACCTAATCCTTTTAATTGGAGATGCTGGGGATTGAACTTGAGACCTTCTGCATGCCAAGAGATGCTCTGCAACTGAACCATGGCCCTTCTCCTCCCCTATGACATGTTCATAGTTCCAGTGGGGGAAAAACAAGTGGCTGCATATTCTTCCCTTCTTCCTTTTTTGTAAGAAAAAGACAATGCCACTAGCAGTATTAATATACACAAGAGTGACTGCAGATTCTGGAAGGGGTCCTTGGTGTCTCTCCCACAAAGTGATTGATGCTTAAGGGAGGCCTAGATGGCAGTTGGGCCCAGCACCTCTTGAACTCTTCTTCTATTGCCTGCCCCAGATCTCAAAGCTGTTTCTTATTGATCGCAGTTGAATCACTATGTTAGACACTGCACCACTTCCTAAGTCCATCTCCTTTTTTGTTTTGTGTGTGTGTGTGTGTGTGTGTGTGTGTGTGTGTGTGTGTGTGTACACTATATGTCATCAGATTGCTTCTGACTTGCTGACCCTATGAATGAACAACCTCCAAAACATCATATAATTGACAACCTTGCTCATGCCTTGCAAACTAAAGGCTGTGGCTGCCATTATTGAGTCACACTATCTCATGTTGTGTCTTCCTCTTTTCTTAATGCCGACAACTTTTCCTAGCATTATTGCTTTTTACAGTTAGTCTCATCTTCTCACAATGCTACCAAAGTACAATAGCCTCAGGTTAGACATTTTAGTTTCTAGGAAGAATCCAGGCTTGATTTCATCTGGAACCCTCTTATTTGTCTTTTTGGTGGACCACAGGATCTGTAATACTCTCCTCCAATACCAAGACTTTGCCATATGAGAATAATAATACTAGACTGCTTCACTGTCCTCTTGTAAAAATTGCTGAGAGAACTTATGTGAAGCTTTTAGCAATTTAGAGAGTTCAGAGCATTATCATCATACTTAATCATTAACCGTATGCTTAAACTTATTATTGTCTTAGAAAGATGGTATCTTTTGCTTTCGTTTTTTAAGTTGTGGACATGTTCACTGAATCTGTTTTGCATTTCTGAGAGTGATTCGAGGAGCTGCTTTTGTTCCTCAAGCCATCACAGCTTTCTGAAGAAAGCCTGCACAGGATTTGAGGATATAAATAGACGCCTTTTGCTCACAAGATATATATTGTCTGCCCTTTCCGGTTTTGGCAAACCCACCCATTCCTCAGCATCTCCTCTCCTAGCTTCTTTGGCCTTTGTTGTTCTGGATGCTTTACAAATGTCAGGTAAATTATTAGAAAAATGGAGGGAGGAATGGTTCCTAGACCATGTGTCCCCATACTCTACAACATTTCACAGATGGAAATAGACATGTGCTTGTAATCCCCTCCTCCAATACTTCGCAAGGCCCATTCTCAAACACTGCTGAAGTACATTTCCACATACCGCATACGGTGCCTTGGACTTCTAGGAGGAACTTCTAGGCAGGCATACATTACACCCAGTCCCTAATTGGTCACAGCACATTTAGAAAATTTTAATCAAACAGAAAATGCATTTGTTTCCAAAACAGGTGAGAAGTCTTGATTGTTAACAGCATTTGTTTTATTATACAGTTTCCCTCCTGTAGATTCAAAAGTGAGGACGGTGGATGTTCTTTTGGCTAAAGATTTATTAGAAAAAAAATATTTATCCAGTAATGTGCTACCTCCAGTCCAAAATCTATCTTGATGGCTGCAGTGTACGAAATGGCTGGCTGTATGCTGCATGGACACTTACTTTCCACGCACATGCATCTGCCTGCATGTGCACTAGCAATGATAGGTATCCACTCCACAGAGATTTTCTTCTACTAGCAGCCTTGGCTAAATCGGTTGCCTGTCTTGAAGATGTGTAACATCACACAAATGGACAGGTGCATGTCATCTTCACAATTCTGAGAGTCTTGTTTTGCTTCATCAAGGGCTGGAATTTAAAAGCTGTCTTCTGGTTTTGTTCTTTTGTTTTTTTTAAGCATTGCTGTTCACTAGGGATGTGCATTTCAGCTTTCTGAAAGCCGAAAGAAAGCCGAAACAAAAGTGTTTCGGCTTCTTTCAGGTTAGCCGAAACGTTTCGGGCTAAGCCGAAACGTTTCGGCTAGCCGAAAGAAAAAAAGCCGAAACGTTTCGGCTTTAGGCTTTTTCAATGGGAAAATGCTTCCGGCGTCTTCCCGGACGTCTGGGGGAGGCATTTTCCCACCGAATCAGCCCAAAATTGGTGGGGACCTTCCTCTAACCCCTCTCTACAAACCCCCCAAGTTTCAGACCGATTGGACTTTGGGGGGCCATGTTATGGCCCCCCAAAGCAGGTCCCCCTATCCTCCCATAAGAAAGCGAAGGAGCAGCATATTGTTAGCATGCTGCTGCTCATCTTCTTCATTATTTCCTATGGGGAAAAATGAAGAAGCAGGCTTCCTTTGCCAGGGGTGGCATTTTGCATGCAAAATGCCCCCTCACCCTCAGGGGCCCTTCTCCCACCCCTCCTCCCACCCCCCACCAAGGCTCAGCCTGCTCCCACTTGGGGGGACCATTTCATGGCCTCCCCAAGTAGGTGCTCTAATCTCATTCTCTACCACTGACAGCTGGGGGAGGCTTGTCTTGCCAGGGGTAGCATTTTGCATGCAAAATGCCCCCCAACCCTCTGGGGCTCTTCTCCCACCCCCCACCAAGGCTCAGACTGCTCCCACTTGGGGGGGGCCATTTCATGGCCTCCCCAAGTAGGTGCTCTCATCTCTACCACTGACAGCTGGGGGAGGCTTGTCTTGCCAGGGGTGGCATTTTGCATGCAAAATGCCCCCCAGCCCTCTGGGGCCCTTCTCCCACCCTTCCTCCCACCCCCCACCAAGGCTCAGACTGCTCCCACTTGGGGGGCCATTTCATGGCCTCCCCAAGTAGGTGCTCTCAGCCCCCAAAGTCCACCCCCTACAGCCCCACACAAACCCAATTCCCCCCCAGCTGCCACACACAGACCCAAATCCCCACATTAGCCCCTCACAGACCCAAATCCACCCCCAGCAGCCCCACACCCATAACCCCAGGAACAGGCTGGCAAAGGCCAGCCCTCTCCCTTTGTTCCCTATGCTGGGAACTTCTAAACTCTCTTTCCCTGGGCAATTCTGCACAGCCCAGGGGTGCCACAATGGTGGGCACACTTCTGAGTGCCAGCTGGTCCCTGTGAAAGAGCACCTGAACCACAGACACCCTCCCTCAAATTCCCCCACCACCTACAGAGATGGCTGGCCAGCCAGCCCCATTGTTCCCTATGATGGGAACCGACTGCACAACAAAGAATAAAACAAGAACAACACAAAATAAAGTTTTTAAAAAATTATTTTCTCCCTTCCAAAGTACAAGTAGGCAAAGCATAATGACACATTACACCAGCAGTCCCCCACACAGAAAAATAACACAACTCACTTAACATCAGAGAATCACAAAGCACGATTCCTGTCAAAAACACTTTATTTCTTGAACAGCTTTAGGTTACACAGCAGGGGGGAACACCAAAGGGCATGGCAGCACTGAGAGCACCTACTTGGGGAGGCCATGAAATGGCCCCCCCAAGTGGGAGCAGTCTGAGCCTTGGTGGGGGGTGGGAGGAAGGGTGGGAGAAGGGCCCCAGAGGGCTGGGGGGCATTTTGCATGCAAAATGCCACCCCTGGCAAGACAAGCCTCCCCCAGCTGTCAGTGGTAGAGATGAGAGCACCTACTTGGGGAGGCCATGAAATGGCCCCCCCCAAGTGGGAGCAGTCTGAGCCTTGGTGGGGGGTGGGAGAAGGGCCCCAGAGGGTTGGGGGGCATTTTGCATGCAAAATGCCACCCCTGGCAAGACAAGCCTCCCCCAGCTGTCAGTGGTAGAGAATGAGATTAGAGCACCTACTTGGGGAGGCCATGAAATGGCCCCCCCAAGTGGGAGCAGACTGAGCCTTGGTGGGGGGTGGGAGGAGGGGTGGGAGAAGGGCCCCTGAGGGTGCAAAATGCCACCCCTGGCAAAGGAAGCCTGCTTCTTCATTTTTCCCCATAGGAAATAATGAAGAAGATGAGCAGCAGCATGCTAACAATATGCTGCTCCTTCGCTTTCTTATGGGAGGATAGGGGGACCTGCTTTGGGGGGCCATAACATGGCCCCCCAAAGTCCAATCGGTCTGAAACTTGGGGGGTTTGTAGAGAGGGGTTAGAGGAAGGTCCCCACCAATTTTGGGCTGATTCGGTGGGAAAATGCCTCCCCCAGACGTCCGGGAAGACGCCGGAGGCATTTTCCCATTGAAAAAGCCGGTAAGCCGAAAGCCGAAACGGCTGGCCGTTTCGGCTTTCGGCTTATATGAAAGAGAATCCTCTTTCGGCTTTCTGCTTTAGCCGAAAATTTTTGGCTTGCACACCCCTACTGTTCACCACAAGCCTTTAGAACAGGGAAAGTTACATGCAAGTTGGTGAATGGATAAAGCCTAAATTTAAAGAAAGATTTCAAAATTGTATATTTTGAAGTAATTGTAAGAGCCAGGAAATTCTGGTGTGGGCTATTCTCCCCTGCCCCCATTGAGATAGAAGTTTTGTATGCTGTGATTATAAGCAATGTGTATCACGTGCATTTACAGCAAGATAACAACCACAGAAGTTGTTATAATGTGTATATTTGTTCTAGGATGAAAATCCACACCTTTTTTTTTGCCTTTGTACCCCTTGGGAGAAGTGAGATCATTGATTTCTGTAAAGCTGGCTGTACAAATTAACACATCCTTAACAAAGGCACAAAACCCCTCCCTCCATGTTAGAAATAAATATGCCCGTTAAAAGGAAGCAAATTTTCTGAACAGTGACAAGGATTTTGTGTTCCTCTTTAGGTTAAGGGGCCAGAAGAGAAACGTTTTCTGAAAAAGGAGAGGTCCTTCTCATACATTTGAGTTTTTAAATGACATGTCTTTCTGCAAGCTTTCTTTAAACTATAAGATGTGTGAATCTTTGCAAAAGAGACAGTCTGGCAGATGAAAAGAGCAAGAGTCCAGGAGCACCTGTAAGTCTAATAAAATTAGTGGTAGGGTATGAGTTTTCGTGAGCCACAGCTCACTTCTTCAGATACTTGTATCTGAAGATACTGTACCACTAATTTTGTTAGTCTTATAGGTGCTCCTGGACTCTTGCTCTTTTCCATTGCTACAGACTAATACAGCTACCCGTCTGAATGTGGAAAATCTGCCTTCCCTTTTTCTGCTCCCTTTAGCATGTGTCAGTTCCTGGGTCTCAGATGATCGTATTTTTACCGCAAAGTATTTATGTGCCCTGGATCTCAGTTTTCCAACATATAGAATGGGACTGGATGAGAATTGCCTGGGTTTTTAGTCCTATTGCTTTATAAATTCTTTAACCTGAGTGCCAGAGTAGGACACTTTGTTTGGCATGAGAGCCATGCTAGAATTTTTGCCCTCCCAGTATTTATATGCAAGACCAAAACCTTCCCCAAAGGTAGGATTTTTAACTTTCTAACAACAGCAGGGTAGCACAACAGAGTGTTGAGTACCACATGCAATCCAGTGGCCTTCAAGATGTCAAGCCTCTGCTTTAAACTATGTTGAAAACGTATAGGTGTGCCGATGAATCTGGGTTCCACTTGCTGATGCTATGGCAACTTATCTTTTTATAGCGGACGCTTTTTTCAAAGCTGCCATAAGTCTTGTACCTGAGGTTCCGAAGATGATCAACATAGATGGGAAGATGCGGCCCTCGGAAGCATTCCTCCTGGAATTCCTCTGTAATTTCTTTTCCACTTTACTAATCGTTCCAGTAAGTAAGCTAACATTTTAACCCTCCTTTTCTGGGCTTGAAACTGTTGTCTTTTGCAAGTTAGGCTTGCAAATGGCAGATGACATAGCAAGCCTGAATCTGGGTTGTACTGCATATAGGGAATTACGTACACATACATATCATGACGTGCTTCCTAGATGTAAGAATGATTTTCGGGAAGGAGAAGTCTGTTGCATATACCCTTTCTTTTAGTCTAAGAACAGTCAGCAGCAGCCCGGGAGTTTCAAGAAGTGAGCAACTGGTGGACCTAGCATCATCAGTCTGTCTTGGCCTAACCTATCTCACAGGATAAAAATGGAGGAGAAAATATCGTAAGCAGCTTTGGATCCCCCATTGGGGGATCAATAATTAGGTAGCAGAGAGAATCAGAGGATCTTAAGAACCAGGGACAGCTCAAGGGTAGTGCAGACCTTTCTAGGGCAACGGGCAAAGCTTCATTGAGCTTTTATGGCCCACTGACTGAGCTGAAACTGAGGAAGGAAAGGAACCTTGAAAGGGCAATGCTTGAGTTCAGAGCCCTTGAGCAGCCTCCAGTTACATGTCCTTCATTCCCAAACAAACACATGCTGGGGATCAGGTGAGTTTGGGTGGCTGGTGCATTTATGCAGGTGGGGAAGGTCAGACTTCTGACTAGCAATGTCCAAATTGCTGGTCCTTCCAGTCCATAAGCTTGGATCCTACTGTAGATCTTCACCGGCAGAAGGCATTTCCAATGGTGGAATGGGACTTCAACACACACACACAACCCGTGGCTGGAATGCTTCCTGAAATGCTGCTCCAAGGAGATAGACAGGGGACCCTGAGGAATAGTATGAAGTAAATGGGAGATCTTCAGTGAGAGGGTGGAATCAGTGAAACTCCCCCCCCCCCAAAAAAAACTTCTGTTAGCGGAAATCTACTCAGGATCCAATCTGCAATCTGAAACACCACCTCTGTTTAAAACTTGCTCACTGTTAAACTGATTGACATGAGATAGCTACGGTGATACCTTCAAGCTTTTCTAATTACTCTGAAGCCTTTCTGTCTAGGTGTTTGGCGGCTAACAGACAGCTGAGCTGACAGAAACATCTTCAAACATGACATTATGATGATTTTAATAGCTTACATGCGGGTTACACACCTTTAGAGGGTTTGTTTTAATTGTTGCTAGTTTGGAGCAGGGGGAGAAATTGGTCGGTTGTGATTAGTCATTATCTTGGTATTTATCCTTTTTAGGATCACCCTGAACAGGGTGTGTTGTTTCTCGTGCGAGGGCTGCTTAATGTTATCCAGGACTACACCTGGGAAGACAACAGTGACGATAAAGTCCGGATTTATGCAAATGTTCTGCATCTGCTTTCAGCCATGAGTCAGGAGACCTACATCTATCATATCGACAAAGGTAAAGTGTGAGCTTTTGATGCTGCAGAGGTGGCTGTGTTTCTTTAGAAATCACCCCCTCCCCAATCATTATATCAAATGTTGCCTCATTAAGGACTAGGGAACTGTTTATACATACATGCCTTGCAGTCTGTGCTGAGCAAGTGGGTCTGTGCTGCATAAATATCCACTTCCTCAGTTCCCACTGTAGTCATCTGGGTCTTAGCCCTCAAGGAACATAAGTAGGGGGTTATAGTGTGTGTGGGGGGAAGGTAATTGTTTAGAAAAGTGCTCCCTCTCGTCCATGAGCAGAGTTTCCTACTCCGAGCAGAAATGGAGCGTAGGATCTGAGCCACATATATCTAATGGGCAAGACCACTCCCTATGCCAAGGTATTTACCTTCTCAAATGAGACATTATGGAGAAAACCAAAGAGAGGAGAGTGATGGGAGAGGAAAGATAACAAGGGAGAAATGTGAACATGGGCTGTTCCACATACTTAGACTACGTCTGGTGCCTGCGTTGAACTGTGAGTGATGCCTCAGTTGCATGGTAGAGTAGAGGAGCAGTGTGAACCCCTCCCCTGTGCTGCAAACCGCTTCGGGTTGTGAACTTTCATGCGAATAGCCTGTCGCATGGTGACCATGATTGCATGATTCTCCACCACCCACCACCCTGCAAAGTGAGCAAGGCAATGTGAACTGGGTGAATTTTCACTGTCATGCAAGGAGAAGTCTTAGCAACACATGGAAGATAAGGGAAGCAAAGGAAAGAGGGGTAATCAAAAACTTTGTGCCAGGACTCTGTGTGCATCTCTAGTGTTGAATTGAGTTTCATCTCTTAACAGTGAACAAAATAGAGCAGTTGTGGGCGCCTTTCATATGGTCCATGCTCCTCAAGCTGTATTAATGAAGCCTGCAAATAAAGAATCTTCCCCTCCTTTGCATGGATTTGATGCACCCAGTAGCTGGGCCCACACAACTCTCTTTAACTTCAGCCCTGGTTGGACAGGGGACTCAGTGCTTGTTTACCCAGGAATGCACTTCAGAAACGCTTACTAGCTGGAGTCCTCCTCCTCACCATCCTATGACTAAGTACATACTGAGTTTGCAATTGGATTAGTATCTTCCACAAAGAGCCTAAGCGCTTAATCCATGTGTTGCAAACCTTATTTGTGCAAAACATGGGATTAAATACTGTTTTGTTTTGGTGACTGTCAAGCACTTGGTTCTTGAAAGCCTTCAGGTATTTGAAGCTTTAATATCTTACTGGTGGTGCAGTCATGCTCATGCTTAATTCTCATAAGAAAAATATAAATAATAACGCTTTGCCCCCTCCATCACGATGATGATCAAAATTGTGTGTGTGTGTGTGTGTGTGTGTGTGTGTGAGAGAGAGAGAGAGAGAGAGAGAGAGAGAGAGAGAGAGTGTATTCATTTGTTACTCTGGGCAGGTAGGCATCACCAAAAATGGGGTTTACTCTACTTGTGGCCCCTCATTTGAGGAACTTGCTTATTGCATTTGAGTCTGGTGACTACTCTTTGGAGTGTTCAGTGCTTCTTTAAAGAGGGTTTTCCTAGGCCTTTGGGAATAGGTAACAGTTCTGTGCATTTTTAAACTTAAGGTTGGTTTTAATGCATCTTCTAATTTATAGGCTGCCTCAAGAACTAGGGCATAGGTAGGCTTTTGGTTATTTGTTAAATTTATGGTCCATCTTTCTTTCATCATGGAACTCAAGATGGTATGCATGGGATTATTTTATTTTTTTATCATCTTCATTTATATACTGCCTTTCTCCCCAGTGAGAAACCAAAGTGGCTTACATCATTCTCCTCTCTTCTGTTTTTTCCTTACAACAAACCATGTGAAGTAGGTTAGGCTGAGAGTGCGTGGCCCACAGTCACCCAGTGAACTGTCAGGGCAGATCAGGGCATCAAACCCGGGTGGCCCAGATCCTAGTCCGTCACTTTAGCCACTATACCATACTGGCTCTCAGGACACCTCCCATCCAGGCACTGTGATGTGTATCGCTTACTGCACTTTCTTTAAAGGCAACTGGGGAATTAGGAGGGGGGGGGGGAAGATGGCTGCTCCAGCTTGTGTGTATGTGTATGAGAGAGAGAGAGAGAGAAAGAGAGAAGTGGATCAGCAGCAGAGGCTGCCAACCCCCCCCCCCCCGCCCCCATATGCTCCACCTGAGGACAGCAGTTTATGTTGCCAGTTGCCACATTATAGAACCACTACCAGACATGGAGATGAATACCCTAAAAGTAACCCTCATCGTATTCAAACGGCAATGCAAGAATTGGCCCCAAGAGTGAGCAAGTTCAGCAGCATGTTTTTCAAGCTTAACATATGTAGGTCCAGTTCTTGCATTAGTATTTAAACACGCACAATCATAATATGAGAATTGAGCCTGAAATCATCATGTTCAGTAGGGTTTTTTTCTAATGAACTTATCAGGAATTCAACTGCGATCAAGGTTCTGATTTTGGGTGCAAGGCTAAAATTTGAAAAAGCATTTCTTTCCAAAATCAAAGAATGCACTGCAAGAGGAGCAGTTTTTTCTCTCATATTTCAAACAGAGGTTTTAATCAAGTCAGAATAATTAGACAGACAACTCATTAGTGTAGTTCCCAGAAGAAACTGAATCTCAGAACTTCTGTACAATTTGCAGAGGGTATTTGTATTTTATATGTTTAGAAGTCTGGTTATTTTTCCCTGTGGGTTTCAGAGGCCAAAATAGACTTGATTTCTGCAGCTTGCAGGGAAAAGATAAGTAACAGACCTAAACATCAGACTGTAAAAGGAAGCATCTTTGTGGAACTTCGCAGGTGCCGAGGTCGTTCTTCTTGTATGTTCCCACATCTTGTACTGTGGATGGACCAATTTCATGGCAGGGTGTGCAACACTTTACTTCTCTATATAACCCTTCAGGCAGGAATCCTTTTTTAAAAGGGGAGAAGGGGAAATGGTTATTTTTTTCCAAAGCAAATGCTTCTTCCACCTCCAAATCTACAAAGGTAAATTTTTAATAATAATAACATTCGATTTATATACCGCCCTTCAAGATAAGTTAATGTCCACTCAGAGCAGTTTACAAAGTATGTCATTATTATCCCCACAACAAAACATCCTGTGAGGTGGGTGGGGCTGAGAGAGCTCCAGAGAACTGTGACTAGCCCAGGGTCACCCAGCTGGCTTCAAGTGGAGGAGTGGGGAATCAAACCCGGTTCTCCAGATTAGAGTCCCGCGCTCTTAACCACTACACCAAACTAGCTATCCTGCTTTTTGACCATAAAGTCCACAGAACAGCTTATAGATCTTAAGTATTTCTTCCCTTTCCCTCCCCAGTCCCATTATATGAGTCTCCGTTGCTGAGAAAACACTTTAGATTCCTCCTCCTAGAATGAGAGGTCTTAGTGTAATGAAAGCCAAGCAAGAATTGAATAGACTTGTAGGTGTTTTGAATGGCTAAATTGCTGAAGGAAAAATAGTCTTCTAAAGTCAAGTGAATGTTTGTTTACTTTCTCCCTTTGCCTGTTTTTTTTTTTTTTAATTTGGAACATCCTGTTTTCTTAGTGGAATCCAATGATACCTTGTATGGTGGCGATACCAAATTTCTGGCAGAAACCAGCAAGCTGTGTGAAACAGTAATAGCTCAGATCCTGGAGCATCTTAAGAGCCTTGGAAAAGATGAGGTAAGAGACATGCCTTCCCATTGGCAATGTAATTTTTGGAAGCAAAATGAGATGAACAGCATTTATTGGTGGTCGAATACAGCATCTCTAGGTTGGATGGGGGGAAAGGGTTTCCTTTGTGCTATTTTTGTTTTATTTTGAGCTCTTCGTGCCTTTTTGGTTATCCACATGCATCAGTACCTTCTGATGTGAGCTTTCTTTGGTTCAGTTAATTTGAGAACAGAAAGGGGGGGGGAACAGTCACTGACAAGCACGACAAAGTCTGAGCAAAAAAGACCGTTGTAAACCAACCAGTTCTTGTGTTCAATGTCGTTTTAATATTTTCCTTTAGGCAACATCACAATCACACGTAGTTGACAAACATCCGTTCAGAGAGTGACCACCCCGGGGGGTCGCTCCCGACGGGAGAATGGCAACGGGTATGCCCGGCTGAATATCCCGTTTCGCTATACACACGCTTCTTCAAAAGCCTCCTTCTCTGAACACTGGAGCAGGCTACTGGAGAGGCAATTATACGGAGGCTTTTGAAGAAGCGTGTGTATAGCGAAACAGGATATTCAGCCGGGCATACCCGTTGCCATTCTCCCGTCGGGAGCGACCCCCCGAGGTGGTCACTCTCTGAACGGATGTTTGTCAACTACGTGTGATTGTGATGTTGCCTAAAGGAAAATATTAAAACGACATTGAACACAAGAACTGGTTGGTTTACAATGGTCTTTTTTGCTCAGTTAATTTGAGATCAATGGATTCCTCCCCTCCACCCTATCTGCATGCCTTTTCTGAGACTTTGAGGAAGAGCAGCATACCTTCTGAAACACCAAGACATGCTCAGTATCTTGGATGTTTATAGTTAATTGGGGAGAGATCACAACACAGTGTTGCTGTATTGTGTGCATTTTGTTCAATCTTTGGCATCTCCAGTTAAAGGTTGTGGAGCTGTGAAACACCTCTACCAACCATGGTCAGCAGTACTGGGTTTAATGGACCATTGTTTGGACTCTGAATAAGCAGCTTGTTACCCTGTGGAGGACCTGATGTATTTTTGGAATGTAGCAGCAGCTTCTTCCTTGGGGAACTTTCCCCCATATTGGAGTTTCGCTGAAGCCCTTTCTCGTTTAGCGGGTGTTGTAAAAACTGTTCTGTCAGCAGGACTGGGCGGTGTCTTCCCTTCCCTTCCTTTTTCTGGCTTCAGCAGTAATTCGCACAGGGCTGCTCAAGTGAACTATGAAATGAGTCAATTGATGTGGCAGGTTGGCCAGAGCTGCTTGGCTGCTTCCAAGTATGCTTCTGCTGATTTGATCCCTCGTCAAGATGGCAGGGCGGCTCTGCCTCGGAACTGAGGGTGTTTTTCTTTCCAAGGGAGCGGAACAAAAAAGGAAATCCTGAGAAAGGGGCAGGTTTTTTTTTAAAAAAAAATCATATTTATTTCAAAGATAAATGAACTGCAGGTTATCCATACAGGTGTAATATATCTTGCTAATATAATTTTACTTACTAAATACAATACTAAATAATATTAACTTATATATAATTATATTAAACTATTAAGTCCTATAAATGAGCTGGTCTACTCTAGTTTTATAAATTCAAAATTGTTTGATAAGTTTTATTTGGTAGCTGTATATTTTCACTTCTAATAAATTCAAAGAAAGGAAACCGTTTTCCATAAACTTTGTTGTTTGGGGGAAGTTTTCAGCTTGATAAATTCCATCATTAATCTTCTCAAATATGAAGTGGTCCCAGATTTTTGAATACCAATTTGTTATTGTAGGTATAGTATGATCTTTCCATCTAAGTGCTATTGCATTTTTTGCTGCCATTAAAAAGATATTTATAAGGTCTTGCCTAATTTGAGGAATATATCTATATCATCCCATTGATGTAGGAATATCAGCTCAGGTTTCATTGGTATTTTATATCCAGTCAAAACAAATATTGGGTTTAAAATTGTTTCCCAAAATTCTTCTATATAACAACATTTCCACCACCAATGTAAATAAGTTCCTGGTTCACCACATCCTTTCCGACATAAAGATGATCTTTTAGAATACATGGCAGCTAATTTTCTGGGAGTGAGATACCGGAGAGGGGCAGTTTCAAAAGAGCATCCAGCCCGCTCAGTGGGGTTTAGTGCCATCAGCTTGTTGGTGTTACTCCAAGGCTTGGCAGTGGGCTTGTGAGACTCGTAATGCCATTGTGTAAGGCTTCCCTAGCTGTTGCCACCACTGCTGCTTCTATAAATTTTTATCCCTGTGTTTTAGAAATTGACCTTACTTTTTGCTACTTTTGCAATGCTAGCACTAGCGATCACGAATTCACATGCATCACACAATGACACTCTGCCTCTAGTGGGTTCGTTGTGTTATAGTAGGCAAGCAGAAGGTAAGTCAAGAGGGGAAAGGACACAGACTGAAGCAAGGCTGAGGAGGGCTGCTCCGTCCTGTTAGTGAG
This sequence comes from Eublepharis macularius, assembly GCF_028583425.1. Taxonomy (NCBI): domain Eukaryota; kingdom Metazoa; phylum Chordata; class Lepidosauria; order Squamata; family Eublepharidae; genus Eublepharis; species Eublepharis macularius. Next base: position 19,676,094 of record NC_072801.1, read on the forward strand.
AAAAATCTTGGCAATCTTTCATTTGGCCTTTCTAAAGAAAGGCAAGGCTGATTATGGCATAAATCATAATAATCCTGCTCTCTGCTTTACAAGAGAACCCATCTTCCAATTTTAAGATTTATCAGCTAGAACAATAAAAAGCAGCTATTTGCTGTTTTGGTCAACATTTTGGTCTGAAGCAACATCTGATTTCTGTTTCAAGAAAACTGCAAATGGCAGATTTGGGGACTTTCCCATCACATCTCGAATCATGAGGTTTTCCCTCTCCCTTCTTTAATACTAAACGTTTAGCTTTAATTAGCATTCTGAGGAACTCAAAAAGTCTTTTTGCTCCTTTGGGGTGTTCAGATTGGTCCTAACGAAATGTCAAACAATTTCATTTACAATATTAGATTGCTGAAGCATTTCAGAATAACTGTGAATAATTCAACCATTCTTCTTCCTTGTCATATTATTATTTACTCTTGCTGGTTCCCCTTTTGTTTATAATGTGTGTTGAAGGGATTTATCTTTTAGTCTTCCTTGCGTCTCTGCACAACATATAAACACTTTCTCAAACACCAAAGTTACTTGTGAGGCTAAGCTAATGAATAAGTTTTTTTCTTTAATAGTATACTTTTAAAAAATGCCCATTCATCTTCCGGTGATGAGTGAAAGATTTTTCTGTTACTCTTCCATTGTTTGATGTCCTGTGAAGACAAAACAGGAAGCTCATCCATGGTGGGCTTTGGATATCATTAACATTGGAGGATGGAAACAGGAACAAAATGAATATTTTTAATAGACATTGCTTCATGTGATGTTGCTGCTACAATTTTCTTGCATCCCATTATCCCAATTTCAGCATGATCCACCATATATGTAGGCAATCACCCATCAAACACAACATTTCCAAGATCAGCCTGACCAAATGTTTGTCTTGTCAATATTTTAGGTGTGAAATGTCATCAGTGCATAGTTTCGTAATTCATCTTCCTGACATTTAAGATTTTAAAAGTATGGGTTATTCCAGACTAGATTTTGGTCCCAATTTTCCTTGTGGATTTATCTAGTCTAGGGCACATTACATAAATAACAGTGCAATGCTGAGCAGCGTTGGGATTGTACTGTAAACTGTTTCTGAATGAAACTGTATACATGAAGCTGCCTTATACCGAATCAAACTGTCAGTCCCTCAAGGACACTGTTGTCTGTTCAGACTGGCAGCAGCTCTGCAGGGTCTCAGGCAGAGGTCTTCGCATGCGCTGGAGATGCCAGGGACTGAACCTGAGGCTTTCTGCCTGCTCTGCCACTGAACCGTGGTGCCTCCCCTAACTGGAAAACAAACAGAGGTACAACAGGGATCTGAGGACCTTGTTTTGCTTGAAGGGACTGCAGTTTTCTCATAACAAGAATGTGACTTTATTGTATTGGGCTTCTTAGCGATGTTCACTTTAACCTATGCAGTGGTCATTAATGGAAAACGGACATATCTACAATGCCTTATTGGTATGTCATCACCAGAACCTTTCCTGCCCTGACTTCATGCACCGAATCTTTTCCAATAATAAAGAGTAGTAAATGTTGTTAGCATAGTGTTGTTAGACAATATTGAACCAGTGGATTCCCACCACCACCCACTTTGTCATTGACTGCTGAACTAATGAATCCCTTGTTTTAAAAAATTGTAGACTTTAAAGCGACAGAGCCAGTTGGCGCTCTACTTCTTCAATAGCATTTTGGCTCATGGAGATGTGCGGAACAACAAACTCAATCAGCTCACCGTGAACCTGTGGAACCTGGCTCAGAAACACGGCTTTGCAGACACAAAAACTATGGTAAGGGGAGCCAGAGAGAGGCTTTGAAATTGCTGTGTACATGGGGGTGTAAGCTTGGTCTTTGCGGGGGGGGGGGGAGTTGTGTTCTGTATTTTCAACTTGTAGAAATCTTGGCTTAGCAGAATAAGGGTTAGCTCTGTGCTGCTAACAGTGGCACTTCCCTCTAGCACAAAGGAACCTTCTGCTGATTTAAGCCTTTTGAGTCAGCAGAAGGCTCCTCATGCTGGAGGAAGAGATCCATGTGATCAAGTGCTCAGCTCTTTCCAACTGGTAGACCTTGAAAAAAATTACCTTTGTTGTTGAACCTTACTGTGAGGTCAGTTTGTTCTCTATCCCCAACATAAAATAATAAACCAGAAGTTTTTCTCCAAAGCAACTTAGACACTGCAGTGCATACATTATGCAGTATTTAATTTGCATACCTGCTTGCGTTGATCATGGGAAAGGGTGAGGGAAGCTACACGAGGCACTGGAGTCCTGACCCAGTTTCTACTGAACAGCTCTTTGACTTCAGGGATTTTCCTCTCCAGATACTGCCTGAATATTTTGAAACCCCCCCCCCTTTTTTTTTTGCAGCCGTAAGGGATGCAAGCTCACTCTTTCCCAAATGAAAGACAGCCCACTGAATCTTGGTTTTCCACCTTTAGTGCTGGCATAGAATAGGCAACGGGTGGGGCAGGGGAGGAAGTTCCCCAAGTGGCACAGGGAGATAAGGTATTTGCTTGTCCTGTTGTATAGAAAAATCTGGTTCTCCTTCCCTCCCCATTCTAGGTAAAAACCTTGGACTATATTAAGAGGCAAAGCAAACACCCAGAGTTGAAGCATTTTACAGAGCTGGCACTCAGACTTCCTCTGCAGTCAAGGACCTGATGAATCAAGAGCACCTGGAAGGCAAATTGCCAAGGCCGATAAAATATAGGCTGCATCTTCAGCTGTTATTGGAGTTCAATATCTTTTCATTTTGAAGCGTCCCTTGGTGCGTGAAAGATTTATTCTGTTGGAGGCAGAAGGGAAAACCGTCCTGACTGAACTGCAATCATCTTTGAAACGAGTCTTTGTTTCCCAGCTGTACAGCCCTTAAAACATTAAAGAGTGATTTAAATGCTGACTTTGGGGTTAATAAAATTTATCTTTCGGTTTCAGAAGGGGGAATAACTTTCATACCCCCAATCTTGATGTGGCTGTGAAGAGAAGAGGAAGCTTACTTTGCAGTGACACTGCAAGCAGTGGTTCTGCAGCGTTGCTGCCTTGAAAGAGATTGTCTCATACATCTGATAAACAGCAGCTGTCCTAGAACAGCTTTCAACCCTTTCCCAAATACGTGGCTTGGTGTAATTGAAACACATAATGGAAAAGGAGAGAACCGCTAAAAGAAGTCTAGGAGAGATTCTGAGAGGGGCTTGGAAGCAAATGTGTTCAGGGATCTTTTGTGCTTAAGCTCCAAATAAAAGGGGAGTGGGTTCTAATCAAGAAAAGGATGCACTAGGCATGAATACAGATCTTTCCTAGCATTGTTTAGCTGGCTGTTTTGCAACTATAAGGGACGCTTATTATGATGCGTGATCCAGCCTTCTTTTGCCTTGATTATAAACCCCAGTGAGGGATTTATAATTTTTTCTCTTTTAAATTTCTAGTTAACACACTTGTTTGAGCAAAGGATGAACAGATAACTGCACAACAGGGGACATTATACACTTAACCTTGCAACGTCCTTACCTCCATCCCCTGGACATCAAGCTGGATACGCCAGGCTTATGTTTTCAGAAAATAGTTGGGATTTGGTGGGCCTGTAGAAGAACAGAATTCTATGACAGTAGGAATAGCCACGTGGGAGATTTCCTTGAAGTAGCATCACTGGCACACCAATAGTTTTGGCCAACATCATGTGTCTCTGTCAAACTATGCCACAACTGGGTTTTAACTATTGTGTAGTAACAAAGTACAGATATGTCTGAATGCCACTTTGGAATTGGTATTTATTTATTTAAAACCTTTTTTTAAAGAATATTTTTAAAAAGTGTTGAACAAGGGGGCAAGTTGTTGCTGTTGCATTGAAACACAATATGTAGTCTTTGTTCCAAACCTTTGCTCAGCAAATACTGTAGACTTTCTAAACTTCTTTTCATGTACATCATGCTTTTCCTTCAAACCAGCACCTTGTCTGTCTGGGATAGGGCTGAATCCACTGCTAGGGCAGTTGCTATTATCAGATTTTTTTTTAACCAAAAAAAAAAGTTCCCTATTTGGCATGACCAAACTGAGAAATGAAGATGCAAGTCCTCTCTAGCCAATGGTGGGACTGTTGTGATGTCACAGAAGGGCTCCAGAAGCACAGGAGGTGTGTATGAAACAGAGACCACTTGGATGTGACAACAAAGGAAGTAGTGGGGAAGGGAGCACAGGAGATGAGGGTAGGACTGAGGGAAGAAGGGTGCTGAAAATGAGTCACGATTCCAAAAAGAGAGAACTCATAGAAGCAAAACAAAGGAGGTGCTGGGTTTCAGTTACTATGGATGGGGCGTTGCATATACATATCCTATACAAAAAGACATTGCTGGAGTGCAGACTCTTAAGAAGCTATCCTGCATAGAACTCTGCTTGGGGATGGCCCAACACCAGACACTAAAGCCACCTGAGGCCACAAATTGGAAAGAGGAAGAAACATCGCTGCAATTATATGAATAGATTGCCTCTTTTGCACTTTTCCGTGGCTTGATAGTGCAGTATACTCTCTGTTAATATTATGTGGAAAGACTGTTTTATGCAGAACAAGGGTTATGATTCTTCAAGATGGCGTTAAGGGCATAGTTGTATAATGGCCGAGTGTTAGACTAGGGTCAGGGTCGAATCCCCGCTCTGCCATGGAAGCTTGCTGGGTGACCTTAGGCCAGTCACACACACTCAGCCTTACCTCATAGGGAGGTTCTAAGAAGAGGAGAACAAAGTAAGCTGCTTGGGGTCCATCTTGGGGAGAAAGGCAGAGTATACAAGGACTAACTAAATAAACAGAAGTACTCCTACAGTTAGTGACCACTCAACTGCAGTTCTATCTTGGTGGTTCAATAGTCAATTTTATTTTAGGGCCAAAAGAGATTTTCTTTCAGTAAAGGCCTTTGCTACCTAGGATGTAATAGAATTGAGGAGGTATAGTCTGGCCCCCTCATACAGCCATTGTTCATGCAGCCTTCCATATATGACAAGGATCTGCAGCTGAAGAGTCAAACTCTGTCAAAAGAGCAGACCAATAAACAGCCAGTATAAGAAAGCCTGTTTGCAAGACACAGATTTTATAGTACGTAATATAACACACAAGCACCCTGTGCTACTGTTTCAGTTAACTGGCATAAATCTGGCCATGGTTTCAAAGTGGAATAGTTGTACTGCTGACTAATTTGGAGTTGGCAAAAACATGTAGAAACAATGTATGTCAACCTGTACATGGATGACCATTCCTGCGCTGATCTTGCACACACCTTCTGTGACTCATCCCTATTATATGGTCAAAACCAGGAACATGTTAAATGTTCCGTGTAAGCCCTTCTAAGTTCCCCTCTAAGTGGTTCTGCAGTTTGGAACAGATTATTTCCTCTTTAGACGATGGGGTTGCTGCTAGGTCTGGATTCTGAAGCCCACTGAATAGAAAAAGTTCTCCACGTGATCTAACAAGGGAGGGGCCATGGCTGTCGGAAAGCATCTGCTCAACACGCAGAAGGTCCCCAGTTTAATACCCAGCATCTTCAGTTGAAAGGATCTGGTATTAAGTGATGTGAAAAATGTCTACTGGAAATCCGGGAGAGCTACTGCCAGTCAAAGTGGACAGTAGTGACCTTGAGGGATTGATGGTCTGATTCAGTATAAGGTAGTTTCATGTGTTCAAAGGGAGGAAAGTAACTTTACCCCATGACATAAGGGCTAAAATATGTTACGTGGTAGTCCCACCCACCCCCAGCTTTTTTCCTTCAGTGTAAAGAAACTGGCTTCAGGTTTAATAGGGAAGGGGTGGTGTGCTTCCTTGCTAGCTGCTTGCTTAACATCTGCCTCCCACCTTATCTCAATGGGTGGAGAAATAGCTGGAAGGGGTGAGTTGAGCATGTTTGTTAACTACAGTCAAGTAGCTTGCAGGGAAAATGGTAAATCTAAAACCACCCACAGTTCCTTTGTGTTTGAAAACAACAGAGCCCACGCTACTGGGGGGGGCGGATTTCAGAACATCTAGAAGGATTTTATACTTTGCAAATCAGAGTTGCACTTACCCGTAACTGTTGTTCATAGAAATCTTCTGCGCAGGCATACATTGGGGATGGTGCAGGTGCAGGCCAGCCACGGAGAGATTTTTCTAGCTTCTAGAAGGCTGCTAGGGTGCCCTTCCTCTGGCACGCTTTCCCGCCAAAATGGTCACGTGCCATGAGGGAGAGGCACCTACTTCTCTCAGTTCTCCTAAGCCTCATAAGCATATAGATTAAATAAGAGAGCTCACTGTGGGGCAGGAGGGAGGGAATGTGTGCCTGCACAGAAGTTGATGAACAACAGTTAACAAGTGCAACTCTGTTTTCATCATCCATCTTCTGTGCAGTTCCACATTGGGAAAATAGCAAGCTACTCACCTACAAGGTGGGAGTGAGTCTCTAAGTAAACAGAGAACCAGGTGGTGGCTGCACAAATGTCAGAAAGCGAGACATCTCTGGAGAAGGCAGCTGAGGATGCTTGAAGTTTCATAGAATGGGCCCTCAAAGGAAAAGGACATCAGACTGCAGTGTGATGGTAGCACAGTTTAATTACAGAAATAATCTAACAAGACAAAAGTCTGAGGTGACATCTTAAACCCCTTCTGAGAACAGGCAAAACAGACAAATAAAGCTGATGTCTAGTTGAAAACTGCATTCTCTTTAAGTGTAACAGTAACACCCTACGGACATCCAAATTGTGAAGGGCGCGTTCAGCATTATCGGTAGGGTTAGGAAAGAAAACAAACAAGAAAATAACCTGAGATAAATGGAATCAGGAAACCACATTAGGTAAAAAGGTAACACTAGGTCTTAGAAAAATCCGTTGGGGAAAGAATTGAGTGAAAGGGGAACCTGCCCTAAAGACGGCAACTTCTCCAACACGCCTGGCGGATGTAATTGCAACAAGGAAATAGGTCTTGAAGGACAACAAGTCCAAGGGGCAGGAGCCCAAAGGTAGGTAACATCAAACAGGATAATGCTAATGACAAGTCCCAGTGAGGTACAATTGTTGACGAGGGAGATATAAATTAAGGAGTCCCTTAAGGAAACTCTTGAAAAGAGCTTAGGGGAAAAGTCTTCCTGTCAACCAGACCATGGAAAGCCAAAATGGCCACTAAGTTGGTCTGAATAGATGTGGACAAAAGACCAATGACCTTAATAGCCAATAAATACTCAAAAATAACAAGGCAAGGGACCAGAAAAAGGGGACAATCTTTTGTGCAGAACCCATGCAGAAAAATGCTCCCCTAAATGCAATTTGTTGGATGCTCTTATGAAGGATTTATGGGCATTGAGAATTAGGGGTGTGCACCAGAAGAAAAATCCCGCTTCGGTTTATCCAAAGTGGGGAAAAGCTTCATAAACACCTGAAACCCTAAGCGGCAAGCCACTTCGGATTCGGGTGTTTAAATCGCTTTGGTATACTCCATAAAGATTCGGAGCATACCAAAGTGAGGAGAGAAACTTCCAGGCCCCCCCCCGTCAACACCTCCCCCACTTACCTGGCCCTGGAAAGGGGTATTTAAACCCCCGCCAACAGCTGCTTGGTGGGGATTTCTCCGCCAAACAGCTGATCTCAGGGTTTAAATGCCCCCTTTCTGTGCTGCTGCGCAGCGGCAGGCTGCACTCAGCCGCTTGTCAGGGAAACCCCTGACAAGCGGCTGAGTCAGGGATTGACTGGGAGGAGAAATTTAAACCCCGGCAGGCTGCACTCAGCCGCTTGTCAGGGAAACCCCTGACAAGCAGCTGAGTTGGGAGTGAGATGCTCCTCTCCCTGCCACTGTGCAGCGGCAGGGAGAAGGGCATTTCACCCCGGCAGGCTGCACTCAGCCGTTTGTCAAGGAAACTCCTGACGGGGGGCGGAGCACTGCTACGAAACATGGTGGACGCTTCTTTCTGAGGCTCCAGGCCCTTCCCGTGCCTTAAATCGGCTCACCTGGCTTCAAAATACCTGAAAGCGATGAGAAAAGCAGGAGCAAGCAGAGCAAAAAAACCCCCAGCACAATCAGCCTCTGTAAAAAGCGTTTTTGCTCCGGAAGACCAGAAAAACAGCGAGGAGTCTCAGGCCGGTAAGAGCCCTAAAATGGCCGACACAAAGCATAGCAATAGCTACCTAACCAAGCAAGATCTAACAGACTCTTTAAAAGCCCTTGGAAGTAGTATTATTTCAACAATTACTACAACTCTGGTTGAAAAAATAAATGCTGGCTTGGAACCTATTACTAAGCAGCTTGCAGACATCCAGGGATCTCTCTCTTCAGTAACAGAGACTGCTGAGACAGCCTTAGAACGTGGGCTTACACTACAAGAGGAAACGAGGCAAATTCAGATAGCAGAAGACATGCTATCTGCCAAAGTAATGGAACTTGAAATGAAACTTAAAGCTAAAAACCTTAAGATTAGAGGCGTCCCAGAGAAGGAGAAAGCGAACTTAGACCTTGCCATATTTATCTCCACATGGCTGGCATCAGCTATACAGCTTGAAGATGGAATCACCCGTAGTATTGATCTAGCCTATAGGCTAGGCCCCATGAACCCAAATAAAGCTCGTTCTCCAAGAGATATCTTAGTGTCTTTTCGCGACTATAGAACAAAAGAGAAGATTCTTTTAGAAGCTCGTAAAAGGGGCCATTTGCTCTACAAGGATAAAGGAAACTCCTAACAAGCGGCTGATGTCCCTCTTCGTGCCGCTGCACAGCAGGTATTTTTCCTGAATTGGAAACCCGAAACATACCCCCCTATTTAGAATGACCTGTGTGACCTCCTTAGAAAAGGTCAATCGGGGGGGGGGGCTGATGTGCCATGCTATCACTTTGAACCTATTGACATCATGGTGCAGCACTGGACCCCTGTGCAGAAGGTCAGGGACTTTTGGATTCCTTGTCATAGCAGATAGTTGGGAGAACCACACTTGGCGTGGCCAAAACTGTGTTACTAAAATGCAGTGGGTGCCCTGCAATCTAATCCTGCCCACAACTTGAGATATGAGTGAGTTTGGTCAGAAGGCACAGAAGCAAGCTCCTGACCATGGGATGTGGAATGCGTCCCAGTGACTGAGGGTTGCTGCCAGCCAGGGAGCCAAAGGCTGGTGCTTTGGTGTTCTCAGCTGTGGCAAAGAAGTCTACTGCTGGCATTCCCCATAGGCGGAAAATTGGGCAGATGTATTTGTCTGCTGTGGACCATTTGTGATGGTTGTGGACCATCCTGCTGAGGACATCTGCCTGTGAGATGTTGTTTCCAGCATGTGGATAGCATGCAACAACACCTTGTTGGTGATAGCTCATTCCCACATCACTGTTACTTTGGTACTTAGATGCACGGGCACCGTTCCACCCTGCTTGTGTGCACCTGAACAATCTTGCTTCACACGTCATCTGCAAAAGAAGAAAGCACCAATACATTAATATGGAGTCCAGTTTCAGAGGACAACAAAGACCTTTGAACAGAGAACTCTTCACAGCAATCACCTCACAGCAAAAGCGGAGCCCTCCACTATTTTGTCTGGAACAGACTTTGAGGTCATTTCAGACACATGGTCAAATTTGGATGCTACTTCCTCTTCAGTCCTTAAGTGAAACTCGTGAACCTCAGACAGAGAAGGGATCTGGGGTGGAACCGGAACAACGTCTTCCTCCCCTCTAGCCGGTGTTGAGCGTGGAAAGGTGGTGGAGGGGGCCTTACAATGCCTTTTGGTGCTCCGTTGAAACTGAGGAAGGCTTGTTTGGATCCAAAGCATGCATCTTATTCTTCCATTTCACCTTTGCATTTTAGATGGTGGCTTGGAAGATATCAACGGAACCAGCAAGATAGCAACGGAACCAGCAATTGGGACTGGCTCAGAGATTGGAACCGAGGACACAGAACCTGGCCGCTTAATCTGCTTCTACGTGGTAGTTATCTTCACTGCCGGGATATCAGAGCAGGAGGCACGCCGCTTAGAGTTCTCCCGCTGGTAGATAACTTTACTGCTGGATTATCGGAGCCGGACACCTTTTCCCATAGGGCTGCCTTAAGCCTCACAGCCTGATCACTGTGGGCCTTAGGAGTGAAGAGTTGGCACTATTGGCAAGCAGAAATGTTATGAGACTCCCTTTGGCAAAGGAGACAAAGCTCATGCTGATTGCTTTGAGTCACTGGTTAAGCAATGAGTACCTTTCTTAAAGTACTTTGAGCCATGAAAAATTCTATCGTCGTAATGGAGAAAATGGACCAGAATGGAAGAAGAGGTAAATTGAAAACTAGGAGCCAAAACGCTAGATGTGCTATCCTGAGAGCGGCAAAAGGAGAACTGAGGGAAGCACGGCACATGACCGTTTCGGCAGGAAACTGTGCCAGGGGAGAGTTGCCCTAGAATCCTTCTAGAAGCTAAAAAAATCTCTGTGGCTGACCTGTGCCTGTGCAGCCCCCAATGTAGGACTTGACAGAAGATGGATGATGAACCTTTGTGCTGGCAGGGAAACTGGGAAAGGTGCATGTTTTTTCAAGCTGAAAGCAGAAATTGTGGCACTGTTGCCATAGAGCTGCTGTCATGATTTGGTCTCTTTGACGGTGGTAGCACAAGATGGGAGGAAGTACCCCATTGTTGCTTCCCAGACCTACACAGTGCCACCAGCAACCAATGTAAGTTTCATTGGCAATGGCATCAACAATGGGGCTTGAGTCCTTCTTGTGAGTTTCATGGAAGAAGTCGAGGGACATAGTCATTACTACAAAAGTGCTATGTGCCTGGGACAACAATATTTCTACACAAGTGCTATGTGCCTGGGACAACAATATTTCTTGAGTCGGTCTTGTCTGTTAGGAGATGTTTGGACTTGTCCTTTTGAGACTGCAGCAAATTAGAAATGCATCTTCAGTGAATTTGGCCTCCTTGATCCTAAATTGCATATCCATAAAGAAAACATTTAAACCCACGCACAAAAGGAACTTCGGAAGCCAGGGAACTCTTGGCGTTCCTAATTAAACCTACAGTCTAAGTGAATGTTCATTGTATACCAGAAGCGCTTTATGTAGGTTTCTTCATGAAGACGACATCATAGAGAGCCTTATAACTTAGCACTTTTACAGATCAGTACTTTTACAACTTAATGTTTACAGCCTACTGCGATGCATATTTATGCAGTGGTAAGTCCCGCTGCATAAACATGCATAGTTCAATGATACCTCCAGACAAAGCATGCAATAGAATTGCAATCCTAATGTTATTCTTCTGTCCACTGGTTGATAACCATAGCTGTCTGGTGTCCTTAAGTCCAATTAATTTCAATGGGGAACTGATAATGGTCAACTGTCCTACTGAACACAATGGGGCTTAAAGTGCTTAAGTATGTCAGGAATTGGCCCGGCAGGACACCACGCAAAGATAAAAGTTAAAGCTTAATTTCTTCATCACCTTTGTTCCGTGCTCCAAGTTCTGAATAGGTCTCTGGCCTTCTGCTGCCTCAGCAAGCAGAGAGCTATACTTCCAGGTCTTGGTGATAAAGGGAGAGTTTGCCATTGATGCTAGCGAGAATAGAATCTGGCCTTTTAAAGAAGTCATTGCAGCAGACATGGGTACAAATGGATCACTGTCTTTGTTACCACCCAACAATTAGCCGTATCTGCTGTAAAGAAGGCTGAAATAGCAATACCCTCCTCAAAGCCTGATCATAATGAATTTGATTGGAATAATGCTCATAAATCAAATAAAAAGAATATTATTTTAATAAAGTTAAACAATAACACATTTAAATAATGAGCTTAGACTACTGTTGAGGCTATGAAGTTGTTCAGACCCCAGTACAAAAGCCCTGAAAAATCAAAAGAATTTCATTCCCCTCCCCCTGGAAAAACATGAAATGACCCCATAGTTCAGACCCAAACAGCCAGTTTTCAAAATGCAGTGGGATGAATCTGAGCTTTCAAAAGGTAGCAAAGTCTTTGGAGGAAGATGCTTGTTCCCTGACCATGAACGATATGGGAGCAGAGAGGTAGAAGTTTTCATTCATTGACATGTTGAATGTATTAACCTGAAGTCAGGTGAAGTTTGTTACTCACTTTAACAAATGTTAATCTTCCCCGTCACAAAAAATAAACCACTGCATATAAAACCAGTCTCTTACCCATAGTTTAGTCCTTTAATTTTATAGATTTCGAAGCATATTTATCTATGTATGTGTGTTTCTGAGGAGCTGACTGGAACCCGAGGCCGGCGCCTCGCTGTTGCTTCCAATCCGATGCTTTCTCAAACTGAGCCTGCAGGGACCGCTGCAGTTTCTCCTCTCCATGCCTGGCCAGAGCCATGTTATGTTTCATCACATTTGTTGGCAGCTCCTGGGTCAACGCTGGACCTTTCTTAAAACCACCCAACAGTCTGAGAAACTTTGTTTTTCGCTCTGTACTGTCAAAGGTTGCCGTGCTCCACTGACCAAAATGGTGATCCTTAAGAGATAAAAAGACAAAAGGTGGATGCTATTCAGTTGTAGTCCTTAAACCCTGAATGATTTCTTATTAAGAGGATATGAGCACGTTGTATTAGACACCAACAGACTTATCAGATCCTAGCTGGAGAAAGAATTGCCAGTACAACAGGCAAGCATGCGGATAGTACGCCTGTGTATTGTGGGACACCTGGTGAGCATGTTTATGTGCATTCATTGATGTACACACCGCCTGCATACGCATACAACACACATGGGCCCCCAGTCATTAGGGGCCCATGGTGCCAATCACTCCAGCCAAAAGCTTGTCCCATAAACAAGCCATAAGCTTGTTTTCATTATAAGAATTAACAGCTATATAAATGCCAGTAAAGATTCATGGGGGGCTGGAAATCTCATCCTCCCTCACCACAGCTCCCTTTCCCATGCTTCTATGCTTCCCTTTGCTTTTCCCACACTTCTCCTTGCTCTGCTGTAGAAAATGTAAGCATTATTATTTTGTGTGCATACAAGGGGAAGCTGGCACAATGGAGAGTTGCCACTACGAATAAACATGACCAAACGGAAATGCATGCACACACAGGACAGCATCTCTACAGCAACTGAGATAGAAGCTGGAAATCTGTCATGTGGCCAGGGGCCCTTGGAGACAGCCAACCGCTTTGACATGTAGAGCTGCACGTGCCAATCAATGCCCACAAATGCCATATCACAGAAGTATAGAGACTAACACAAATGAATGGGCTGGCAGGCAATTTAAAGATTCGTCGTCGTGGTCCCCCCGCCCCATTTCCGTTAAGACCTTGATAGCTCCATTATTCCCTCTGCCAGGGTTCATTTGTCAGGGCATGATCCTCTAAGATGCAATTGCTCTCCCCCTTCTGTCAGTTAGTAGCATTCAAATTTGTGGCTAGCTGAATCCAGGGAGGGAATTGCAAGCACCCTCATTTTCTTCATCTCAATTTCATGGGGGCGGGGGAGGGAGGGGTCATGCTAATTAGAGACCCGGTGGCAGTAATGTCTGAGGGCTATCGTTATTTATATTCTGCAGTAAATAGAACATGTTTTTTGCAGCAATCACATCACAGCTAATTCCCTAAGGGAATGGGGGCGGGGGAGGGGAATGCTACTTTTCAGGATTTATGATGAGAATTACATCTCACTGCCTTTAGAGTTCACCGGGCTTCTTTCAGCATCTCTAGAGACTGGACTAATTTGTTCTGTAGAATGACCTCCAGTTTCCAATCAGGGGAGAGGCTGGCTTGCCAGGCAACAGACATGACCAGCATAGCAAAACAGTGACAGCAGAGAGCCACATGCTATAAGCATCGGAACTCACCAATTCGTCCTCTTCCTTGACGGCCTTTGTTTTACCGGATTCCCGATCAATTTCTTCTTGGAGAGCCTGCCGTCTTGACTAGAACAGACATAAAGCTCTTATTTTTCTTCCCCATGTAAATTGGTAATTGGATAAGGAGGAGGCAGTTTATGATTTGATCCATCAAAATACTGCTGTATACCACCTTGTAGCAGCAGGCTCTGGAGGGTTTTTTTAATTACAAAAAGCATCAAAGAACACCAATAAAACTACAGCACTGAAGTGCAGAGAGCAGCATTAAAACACAAAACAGCCTGCAAAGCAGCAGAAAACTACAAAAGGGATTTTTAAAAGCCCACACATTCAAGAAGCGTATTAAAACATTTCTGGACCTACCTTTGAAAACCTGACAACCAGAACCCCATTCCCCCTAATTTTCAACTAGGAGAACTTGGTTAGATGCTTTGAGGAAGTTTCTTGAGCATTCTAGTGGGAGGGGCTGGGGCTTGGCCCACCATTTATTTTGCATGCAGAAGTTTCCCAATTCAATTCCCAACAGTTCCAGTTCAAGGATCTTGGGTGCAAAGTATTGGGAGACCTTTGACAGCTGCTGCCAGTCAGAACTGACTATATTGAGCTAGGCAGACCAAGGAGCTTATATCTGCATAATAAAAAGAGGGCTTATACATAGTCCACTTTCCAGGCAAAAGATCCCAGGTTCACTCCTCTGCAGATCTAGTTTAAAGGATCACAGGAGGAAAGCACTGGGAAATTACACGAGATCCTGGAATGCTGGTGCTTATCAGAATAGACAAGGTCTGACTAGCTATAGGGCAGCTTTATGTGCTCACCCACTTCAAAGCATGTAGGCTTATTATCCCTTTAAATCAATCAATTCAATTACCTTTATTGGCATACAATAAAAGGGAAAGAAGAAAATGGATAAATAAATACAAACAATAGGACAGAGAATAAGGGATCCTCACTGGTCAGACCCCACAGTAATAGTACACTAAGTAAAAAGGAAAATGTACATTTATCCCTTTATCTAGAAACAAGGTTTCCATGGGGAAGCAGTATTCAGTTCTGTGATGTAGACAAAAAAATGTCCTGCAGGTTGGAAAGCTGTCTTTTTCTTGGCTTAGGGAGCACGGCCGGTAACACAGGTGCTCTAAAATTACTTACCTAATAGAAGGGCAATGAAATACACTTTGGATCAATGAGCATTTTTATTTGAAACCAGACAAAAATACAGAGTTGTGAACACTGGGATTCCTGAACCAGCCCCAAGGGGTGCTACTGTAGTAATTTTCCCAAAGCTTTAAAGAACACGGAGATTGTACCTTGTCTATGCGTATTTCATCGCAGTTTCCTTTCTTAATTGCCACAACTTGTATTTCATCTTCCCTTTCCTGTTAAAAACGTATAAGATTAGAGCATTGCTGTGAAAATCTTCATACTCATAAGCCAACATAACCTCTCACGTTAGGCAAAAATTATAAAAGTGTTATCCATATTTAATTACTGAAAGCTGAACACAAGCAAAGTTAACCCACTAGCCATGGTCTGCATGGAACTTGGTTTACTCTGAGAGGCTCTGGTGCTTCTTCTGGATTATGAATACTGTAGAAATGAGGGAATAGCTGGGCCCACACAAATGGACGACGAGGGATCTGTTTCAAAGCTAAACGCCAAGAAATAAAACCCAACTCCCAAATGCATAAATGAAGAGAGGTGTCAATTATTGACACAGATCTGAGCAAGATTAAGAAACATCCATGAAGTCCCCTGTTATGCTGAACCACTGGGAGGAGAGAGGGAGTAACCAGCACACAACAAGAACAATGGGGGAAGGCAAGGGATGCTGTATAAGTCATGGAAGCCGTTGCCAGGCAGCTGGGCGCAAGTGAAACAGAAGGAAGAAGGTTGCCAGGGGGGAAAAGATGTATGGAGTAAGCTTGAAGGACCAACTCAAGCATGAAATAAGGAAAGGAGGCAGAGACAAGGCGGTGATTTGCAGCACATGGGTGCCGGGAAAGAGCCATGGGCTTTGCTCCATTTGTTCCTTGTCACACATGTGACAAAGTAGTTCAAGGCAACTCTTAAACAACTATCTCCAACCAACACTGTTGATGTGGGTTTCTTTCAAATGTACCAAAAAATTGTTGAAGTCAGACTGCTAAAGTGTCAGGAATGGAGCAAAGATTTATACTGTGCAGAGAGGCAGATGAGAAAGTAAGAAGCATGGAAAAGGGTCTGTGAATGAAGAACTCTCCTGTTGGATTGGATAAAAAATACCATCTTTGTAGACCAACTGGGCCCAGTAAGGCACCTAGACATGTATGCATGGGTGTTTAGAGATCAACATCCAAGTATACAATGCTTCCCACAGACAGGAGCATAAAGAATAGCCCACTGGATCAGACCAAAAAGGTTCATCTAGTCCACTATACAGTGACTGACCAGATGCTTGAAAAGTCCCACAACCACAACAGCCATGGCTAAAGCCTCCTTCAGCAACAGCCTCCAAAGATCGAGCTTCCATTCAGTGATCGTGGCTAATAGCCAGTGGAAGTATGTTTCATAAAATAATTATTCATGATGCAATGGACTTTTTTTGCCCACACTGCATCAGTTTTGTCGGGTACTCCCAAGTCCATTTTCCCTGTACTCTACATAATTTTATAAACCTTAATGCACCCACCACTACTTTCCCTGGCATACATCAAACGCTTTAGAAAGTGTAGGACGGGGATTGTATGGCAGGGCTTGGTACTGGCTGCCCTCATTCCAATGAAAGGGGTTTCCACAGCAGCAACAGCAGCCACAGCCTCTGGACTGGTAAGCACCCGGGATTTCCTTAGCCAGTGTGTGGTTCCATTCCCCCTTCAGGCTTTCCTTCTTGTTTCCTCTTCTTTTCCCACTCCTAATGGCTTTCCTTCATTTTTTAAATTTCTTCCTTCTCTATCTCCCTTGTGCATTCCTTTGTTTCTTTTTGTTCCCCATTGCTGTCTTCCTCGGTCTTTTGGACTTTCCTGTATTTCTTTTTATTCCCCTTCTTCAGTTCTTTTGCCGAGTGATGAGGGAGGTATTGTTTTGGCTCTGCCTCCTATAGCAGCCATATTGGCACAGCGCTCACCACCCCCTCTCAAAATCCCGAAGATGCCCACATGCTCAAAAGGGTTTAGGATACTCTGCCCATTGTTTTTCTAACCGAATTCACAAGTTACAACAGAAATTGATACATGTTCTAGTCTATTTAATGCACAGCTGTTGCTGAAGGCTGACCTGTGGTGTCTCTTCCTCTTCTTTCATTCATACACACAATATCGCTCTGGAAATTGGAATTCTATGGTACCTATTGCTTTGGGGACTCCAGTTTTTGTAAGGCATTACAGGTTTAATGTATTGTCGAAGGCTTTCACGGCCGGAGAACGATGGTTGTTGGGGGTTTTCCGGGCTGTATTGCCGTGGTCTTGGCATTGTAGTTCCTGACGTTTCGCCAGCAGCTGTGGCTGGCATCTTCAGAGGTGTAGCACCAAAAGACAGAGATCTCTCAGTGTCACAGTGTGGAAAAGATGTAGGTCATTTGTATCTACTCAGGAGGGGTGGGGTTGAGCTGAGTCATTCTGTAAGAGTTTCCCAGGGTGTGGAATGCTAATGGCGGGAGGCTTCACTGTATCCAATCCATATGCAAAAGAACCTCCTCAGGATACAGTGAAGCCTCCCGCCATTAGCATTCCACACCCTGGGAAACTCTTACAGAATGACTCAGCTCAACCCCACCCCTCCTGAGTAGATACAAATGACCTACATCTTTTCCACACTGTGACACTGAGAGATCTCTGTCTTTTGGTGCTACACCTCTGAAGATGCCAGCCACAGCTGCTGGCGAAACGTCAGGAACTACAATGCCAAGACCACGGCAATACAGCCCGGAAAACCCCCAACAACCATCATTACAGGTTTAACTTGGTCTTCATTTCAGGATCATTAACAAGGGAATCAGAACTCCCTTTGGAGGTCAGACATTCTTACAAAGCTTCACAAGACCTTTCTCTGCCAGTTTTTGTGGCTTTCTTAAAGCCCCACTGTTGAAACTGCAATGACAGCAGTTTCATTGGCAGGCAGAAGCTTGAAAACGAGGCTTCAAAATCCAAAGAGAACCAGTTTTATTTGACTTCTGGTGGCTTGACAAAACACCTTCCAGCGTTGGAAGCTGATCGTTCCATGGCTCCTATTTTCAAAGCTGCCCAAAGAACAGTGGCTCAGTTTTGCTCTGTGGGGAAGATACTGAAGAACGCACGTCATGCCAGCACAGAAACTAGACAGTGTACGCTAGATCACCTTTGCAGGGTATACGTCACCAAGAGATGAAGATTCAGGTGTGAACTAGCCTTAATAGATAGCAAGTAGCAAATTGCTAGAGGTGAGAGAATCCCAATGTCACCACTCCTCCCCCTGCCAAATGTGAGTCTTCTATTTCATGGCTTTCTGTCATGCGTTATCAGTGACTTCCTTAAACTGGAGAGTGTGGGAGGCAACATATGCCTTTGGCTAGGGGGCTGGACCTTTCACTCTTTTTCCACTGCACAGTTCCCAGGATGAGTTTTCCTCATGAGATTTTACTGTTGACAGTGTTAGTTTGCATTTGCTACAAGCTGCCTTGGAAACAATATGTTAAAGGTAGTATATAAATAAATAAAATAAAATTTTTAGCTGAGAAATATGACAGGCAAAGCTGGACTTCCCTTCCCTTGCTCCCATCTCGGCAGGAGCTTCAAACTCCCCTGCCTTTTGTTTACTTCTTCAAATGAGTAGTGTGATTGACTGCCACTATCAAGCTGGAATTCACCTCCGGATACACATGAGTGGCTGCCAAAACCTAAAGGATGGCCAGCAGGCAATGCCGATTTAATTAGAAAATTTATCCCTGCAATAAAACCACCCTCTCTTTTGAAAGGTCAAAAGGAAAAACACCTAATTAAAAAAAATATTACAACAACCCCAAAGGCCTGACTGGAAAAATCCTGTAACGAATAATGGATACATGCAGACTCTCTTGCAAGCACCATGTGCTTTGTTTACTGGCAGACAACTCAGGGACGGAGACACTGGGTTGGGTCCGTTTTTTTGTTCCACTTCTACAAGGGATTGTTGATTTTCCTCCTCCCCCTGCACATCCCCCTGCCCACAGTATTCCCAAGGGACCACTAACCCACAAGAGGTTGACACAGGGAGAGGGAGGTATCAAAGTCCCTTTACATGAGCTCTGTTTAGGATGCGGTTCTTGGGATCAATCCATTCCTGCTACTGGATCCTACCTACACCCAAAAATGGTTCTACCACTGCTGAACTTCAAGAAGTTCAACATTTACTTCAGGCTGTAGCTCAGAAGATAAGGGCATGCCTCGAAAGTGCAACAGCCCAAATTCAGGCCCCACTGAGTCAAGAGAAATGCAAGGCAAGGAAAAGGCAGCGCTTACGGTACTGGACTACAAGTACCACACAAGTCATGCTTTGTACAGCGCATGCCTTACCTGCCAAGGTACCGTTCTAGAGGGACACACCACCTAACAGGGTGGTAATAAAATAACACATAACCTGATCTGCTTATCCACGTGGCCTGACATGGTGTTCATTAATTGGGACCATGGCCATTATGGCTAATGCATAAATAACAGCTGATAAGCAATGCCAATTAGTGTCTACTTCTAATAGACATTTGAATTTTATGACAATCAAAAAGACTGTAATCAATTAATCTAATTCAGTCCATTGATTTAAGTATTTCAACCTATTCTGTCATACGCGAGGGTTTAGAACACTTTCTCTAGTAGAATTTTACCTTTGCTTCTTTCTTGATTTTTGCTTGCTTCGAAATGGGCTCTTCCTCATGTTCCTTGGACCCTTTGCTCTTCTCTGCCTTCCTCTTGGTGTTATGCTGCTTACCACTGTTCTCTTGGAAGCTGCAGTTCTCTAAACGTGCTGCTTGATCTCTCTCCTTCTTTGATTTTTTGGTTTTCTTTTTAGCTCTTTTTATTGCTGCTTTCTCCTCCCAGTCAAACACATCTTTGTTGCCCTCCAGAAGATCTGAGCAATTATTTGCAACTTTGGCATAGATTTTTTTCTTCTTGAGGCCTTTTCTGTCTTCTTTAGAGTTCTGGATCTGATTAGTTTTCTCCTGTTTTTCTTCTGATTTGGTCTTCCAAAGAGTATGTGTAGAAACAGGATGGTTTTCCTGGTTACCTACAGATGTCAAAAGGAAATCAACTTCCTCCTTCTTCAACTTCTTCTTTGACTTTTTCTTCTTTGGCTCTGCTACTTCTCTTCTCTTTTTCAACATACGGGCTATGTCCTTCTGATCTTGCTTACAATAATTTTCTTCTTGTAGCTCACAGATTGGGTCTGCAGTACCTTTCTTCAAAATCCTACTGCTGGTTCCTCGATGGTCCACAGATATTATAGAGCAAATAATTCTGCTTTGCCCCTTGCTTACAGCATTCTGGACAAGAGTCCGTTTTCTATCTGAGAGCCTCATTTCATGAGAAATGGTTTTTACCGTGGCAGACAAGTCTGTCTCAGAATAATCATCTTCAGCTTGTGACAGAATCAAGGAACAAGCAAGCTTGTGTTTCTTCTTCTTCTTCCTCTTTGTATTATATTCACTGTCACCTCCACAGGTGTCAGGGACATGCCTTTTGCGTTTTTTACCAGCAAGGACACAGACTTCCTGACTTTCTGTTGATTGGCCTTGGCTTGGAATGCTCTCTTGCTCACAGTAAAGTCTTCTTTTCCTCTTTTTCTTTAACACCTTAGGTTGTTTTTCTGTTTCTTTTATTGATTCTGAATCTGAATTGCTTTGCATAATAATGGGAAAGTCTATGCATGCTGCATTATTTAATTTACAGTCCAGTTTCTTCTTCTTCTTCTTCTTCAGATATGAATTGTTCTCTTCTACTGAGCGTTTCTTTTTTTTCCCCTTGGTCTTTGTGGGTAGAGCATCATCATCTATTATAACAACAGGCTCATTGCTGGTAGCCCTTTTTATTTTATTCTTTTTCTGCACAGCTCCCTCAGCATTGTACTTCTTAGCATCTTTTATGACCATTCTGAAAAGCAACAGATAACACAATAGTTTAAGGAAGAATCTGGTGAAGATGCCTTCCACAAAAATCATTGAAGGCACAAATGATACCCTGCGTGTGTTAGTTGCCACACACATCTATTGTGAATGCCTCTTTCGAGCCTCGAGAAGCCCTGAGCCTGCTGGTGTGGGGAGGACGGAATATAAATAGAATATAAATAAATAAATAAAATGGGAAGAGGACTGGCAAAACTCCCCCATTCTTTCCTCATCCTTGTCTCCAAATTCACTTTAAGAACAACTCTGGAGATTCATCTACCTACTCACAGATTTTTATCCCGACCTTCCTCTTAGAAACCCAGGGTGACATACATGGTTCTTTCCTCCATTTTATCTATCCAACAAACCCTGCGAGGAAGGTAAGGGAGAATAGTGGAACAAACTACAACAAGCTACCTGGTGAACATGGCTGAACTCCAGTCTCCCCAATCTTCTTGGCCACTCCTTCCTTCAGCCTTTTATAAAATGGCCCCTTCCAAAGCTAGTTTAATTTTAGGTTCTGGACTTAATGGTCTTGTGCACCCCACCCCCAGTAGAGGGCAATGAATGATGAGAAACTACAGTCTCCTTTGGGAGTCCACCCAACGAAGGCATGAGTTGCAGGGTTGGATTACTGCTCCTTAATTTTTCCTTCTTTTGTAGGATTCAACAGCCAAGTTGGCTTTTGTCCTTGCTTTCTGCTTTGGTCAGGGAGTTTTTCCAGATTAAGTCTGAACAGTTCCCAGCATGCAATAGGCAGAATACAAACTTGATCAGGCAAAGGCAGGCCTGATCAGAAGAGACCTTGGCAGTATTAAAAAATGAGAATAGGTTGAGGACACAAACACAAATTTAAGGTTTCTCATTTAAGACACATCTACCCTAAACCCTAAGAAAGGATAAATTTGGGTTTAGATGCTCTACCATAGCTGTACAGATGTTTGAAGGAGGAGAAAAACCTCTGCTTCTCTCAAACAGTTTCCCGAGACAATGCAACATCTGCCAACTTCTGGCAGTTATAATTTTAACAACCTCATTTATAGTTAATGCTCTGTGGCTAACAGCAGTAATTGCATCTTTGCAAAGCAACAGAATCAAAATGTCTCTCTCATGACCATATAGTGTATTTACACATTTGAGCTGAGCCTTAGTGTGATTTAAATAAACATATGAAAATAAAAATACCTCTATCTTATGACATCAACAGCGTCCCTTCCTCTGAGAATCAGGGAAGTTCCAGTCAACCCACTTCCCACCGGCAGCCTAAAATCAGAAAACTTTGCATTTGTATCTAGCACAGCTGGATGGGGTCTATGATTAAGGTTTCTCTTCCCATTTCTGTAGCTTAAATGTGAGCTCCAAGCAAAGAGCACCAGGCACCGTGACCAACTAAGAAATTTATCTACAATAAAGTATACTGGAAAAGTCTTATTAGAATTAATTTTCAAGTCACATAGTATATAATATATAACCATGAATCTCAAAGAGGAATTCAAAAATAAATCAATAAAGAATGGTAAGGTCACAAACTGTGTATTATTCCCCAGCGTATACAGATACAATAAAGTGCTGTGTGCATATCAGACAAAAATGAAGTCATTCTTACGTTATATGACACGCCAAAAAACAGTTAAAGTGACCAGTGCCTATTCATTTAAAGTGACAGTGCCTCATAAATATATATACAAAAATGCCACATCTACTAACATACAATCATACAAAACATAGGTATGCCTACAATGTTAGTTCATATAATAGAATAAAATCTTGTCAAGAATGCCTGAAATGGGACATGAAAGCTAGCCCACCCATAGTAGTTATGAAGAAGTATCCCCATTGGGTCCTTGGAATTCTATTATATGAAATAACATTGTTGGCATACATGTGTTTTGTATGATTGTATGTTAATAGATGAAGCATTTTTGTATATATATCTATGTTACTTTAAAGGAATAGGCATTGGTCACTTAACTGTTTTTTGGTGTGTCATATAACGTAAGAATGACTCATTTTTGTCTGATATGCACACAGCACTTTATTTTATCTGTATAAGTACATTGGGAATGATATACAGTTTATGACCTTGAGTTGCCATTCTTTATTGATTTATTGTTTTTGACTGCCTCTGCAAAAACGTTGTTATTGGCATAGCTTGTCTCTTTGAGATTCATGGTTATATATTATATACCATGTGACTACAAAATTAATTCTAATAAGACTTTTTTCAGTATACTTTATTGTGGATAAATTTCTTCATAGTTAGTTGGTCACGGCTCCTGGTGCTCTTTGTTTATTTCTTTTTCTGTGACTCTCTCGTTTGTTTTCAGATGTGAGCTCCATCTTCCTGAATGACCTTGGGACAGCCAATATCGCACTCACTCTTAGTCTAACCTACTTCACAGGATCATCTTGAGAATATGATGTGGGAGGGTAGAACCAGGGGTCATTTTGTAGAAAAAGAGCTGCAGGAACTCATTAGCATAACTTATTAGCAAATGACACACCCCTTGCCATCACTGGAAGTGTGTCATTAGCATAACTGATTTGCATACTCTACACCCCCTGACCTCACCTATCCTGGCTGTTTTGGATGCAATCCTGGCCATTCAGGGCCGAAATTGGTCCCAAAATGGCAAAAAAGGGCTGAAAAGGGGCCCAAAATGGTCAGAATTGGGCTGCTGCTGAACGGGAGAGTGATCCACCACCTGTAAAAGGCCCGATCCTGGCCGTTTTGGGACCAATCCTGGCCGTTTTAGGTCCAATCCTGGCCATTTGGGGCCCAATCCAAGCCAAAATGAGCCCAGAATGGCCAAAAATCAGGTGGGCAGGGACACCTGCCCTGTGACCTCTTTGGAGAACTACCGGAACTGCGTTCCAGCGCGTTCCCCCTCAAAATGAGCCCTGGGTAGAACTATCAATACTACCCACCTCTCAGCACCTTGGAGGAAAGACGGGAGGTGCTGCTGCTTCGGTGGGGGTGGGTGGGTTATATTTAAAAGGGGATTACTCATGGAAGACAAGTATACGAACAGCTATTAACCACGATAACCAAATTTAACTTCCACTTTCAGAGGTAGTATACCTCTGAAGATCAGTTACCGGTGGACAGACAGAAGAGGAAGCTTCAGAATACCCAGTAGAGGAAATAGGATGTTGAACGAAGAGATCTTTGGCCTGATCCAACAGGCTCTTCTTGCATCCCTGTTTGCTCCTGCTCAGAAAACAAAAGAGCCAAGCATCCCATCCCAAGGCTCTTCTGTAAAACTCTCATTCCTTCACCATCCCTTGCATCTTTTTTCAAAGAGGATCACAACTTCAAATGACAGTGCTGTGATATATTTGGAGCGGTTGTTTAAACTGTGCCTTTAAAAAACTGCTACAGAGCAGCGTGCGTGTATAAACACACACACATTCATGGATTTTTACCTATACCTAAGTACACATGACATGTGTATATATGTATACACATAAACATCAGCCATTGTCCACTGGATATCCCATGATGTTCTCACACTTACTCTGTGTCATCCGCTTTGAGTCTCAGTGAGCGAAGCAGACTATAAAAACAAAAAAATATGTATCTATTCATATTATATATATTTACATTAACAAATATATTTACACACAGATTGATTCAGACACATATTTACCTATACGGAAACACAATGTATACACTGTATATACATGCATATTTATTTTAAATTTAAATTATATTTACATACACACTTATATTTGAATGCATGCATTTGATATAAATGCCTGGCCGATAGTTGGTAGGTCCCCAATTCTGTTAATCGTGCAGATGTTCACCTCACACTCTCTCACACACCCATTTTCAGGCCAGTTCTGGACGACGTGAAGTAAAAATGAAAGCCGCCGGTGCACGCGACCTCCTCTTGCACCAGCAACACCCCATGCCGAGATCGAGGCTTCCCTAGCCCAGAGTTCGAGTTCTCCCCACCCACCCCTCCGTACTCCCGCCGTCCCTTCGTGCTTCCAAGCCGGCTTCCTCACCCTTTTTCATTCACTCACCCCCACCTGAAGCGACGACTTGACGGCCCGCTTCCCTCCTCACGGCTCCTACCGGCGAGGCGCACCCGGACAGCAAGGGCGAAAAGGGACCGGACAATGAAGAAATAAAGCCTCCCTTCCTTCGCTTGACCCGGAAAGGAAAAGCGCCGCGGCCTAGTCGGGCCTTGCTGGGTAACGCGCCCCCTGGTCTGTGTTTGGGGTTGCTTAGCAACCGCTCCCTCGGCATGGCTGCGGCTGAGGAACCGCGGCCTCCCCTCAGCCTGTGGGAGCAAATCTGCGCAGGTGGGCGCCGCTCAGACTCCTCTTTTCTTTGTTTTCTCAGTAAATATCTTTTACTTTCTCTCCTCACCCTTCTCTTTCTGGATTTGGGGTTTTCTTTTTTTTACATCACCTCAGCTTGGATGATTTTTCAGTGGGTTTCTCTGAAAGGTGTGTGTGGCGCCAGTCTTTCAGGCTTCGTTATTAAGGGAGAGCAAGCCAGCCTAGCTTGGCTCGACCGTTCGGGAGTCTGTCCAATTTTGTTCAATAGGGCTTCCCTCAGGAATGTTTTCTTAGGCTTGCAGCCTGCAGAAATACGCCTGGGGAAGAAGCGAGACTGCACAGATGCCAATACATTAATGACAAAAAACACAATCTGTTTAGTACATCAGAGGCTGTTTCATCCCTCCCTAAAACTTCCCCCACTTTCTAAATTTACTGTTTCGTGCTTACAAATATATAGCAGAATATAAACACTGACAAAGAGGTGAACAAAAACCAAAAATAATTTGGAGGAAATCCATTTTCCTTTCCTTCAGGAATTAAAAAAAAAACTATTCGGACAAAAAAATTTAGGGGAGCACTGGGGGGGGGGGACCCTATGAAATCCACTCATTCTTTTAGAATGACTGCCTTCCATGGAGGTAGCTCAAGATGGGTAGCCGTGTTAGTCTGTCTGTAGCAATAGAAAAGAGCAAGAGTCCAGAAGCACCTATAAGACTAACACAATTTGTGGTAGGGTATGAGCTTTTGTGAGTTACAGCTAACTTCTTAAGCTCACTTCTTTTTTCTAAATTTTAGAATGACTGTATTGCGTTTTTGAATGAAATTTTACATATTCAGAATATGTAAGATGAAGATTTTTAGTTAAAATCTCCATTATTAGATAATAATTTCTGTGTATGCTACAGAAGCAAAAAATATTCCCTTGGAAATACTGTATAATTGAGACAAATTTTATCTATAGATAATAGGCTATAATATGTTTGATAATACTCCATTGAAGAGGGCAGTGTTTTCAGTGCTACGGAGTTTAACTCAATACCCAGATATGCTGCTAAACCCATTATGATTACATGGCCCAGTTTCTGCCCCAGTAGCACACTTTTTTCTTTTACTAAAAAATACATTTTTTTTCTATTTGTAATTTGTATTTTTATTGATGACAGAGATTTATTTACTTCATTTATACCCCAACTTTCTCCCCATTGGTTACCCCAAGCAGTCTACATTGTTTTCCTCTTATCCATTTTCTTCTCACAACAGTCTTGTGAGGTAAGTTAAGCTTAGAGTGTGTGACTGGCCCAGGGTCACTCCGCAAGCTTCCATGGTAGAGTAGGGTTTTGAACCTGGGTCTCTCAGATCCTAGTCAGACACTGTATACTTACATACAGTTAAGTAGCAGTTCTGATGTCCCAATATGAGTACTGGGCCATTTCCACACTACTCACCTTCAATCGGAACGCCGCGGAACATTGCGAACAAAACCTGGAAGATAGTGTTTTCTCACGCGAGTTTTGTGTTCAAAACTCACGCGAGAAAACGCTATCTTCCAGGTTTTGTTCGCAACGTTCCGCGGCGTTCCGATTGAAGGTGAGTAGTGTGGAAACGGCCCTGGACAAGTAGCAGTTCCACAATATTACTCATCTCAGGAAAGAGCTAAACTGCTTCTCTCCTTGTACCAAACTGGGGGGCCTGTTCACATGCTATTTTCAAACGGGGAAAAAACCCTATGTGTTTTTTCCTGACTATGGAAATCCCAGTTTTTTTAAATTAAATTTGGAAATCCAAGCCAGCTATCAGCACTACTGAACTCAAGACGGAACGTCCAATTCCATATATATTAATTTGTTTATTTCCTTTTAGTTTCAGTTGTCTCTAGTGGTACCCCAGGCAAAAGTAGACTTGTACTGTATTGTCGAAGGCTTTCACGGCCGGAGAACGATGGCTGTTGTGGGTTTTCCGGGCTGTATTGCCGTGGTCTTGGCATTGTAGTTCCTGACGTTTCGCCAGCAGCTGTGGCTGGCATCTTCAGAGGTGTAGCACCAAAAGACTAGCTGTGTTTGGACAGCTAGCAGGAGAGCATCCAATTTGTTACCAAATTAAGCATTAATATCATTTTTATGAGGAACAGGAATGCAGTTCCCACATGAATTTAGCCTAGTAAATTCTCATGGTGAGGACATTAGATTATTGTCTCATAAAGCAGTAAAAGCTTAGATATTATGCTTATTGTAATGTGAGTTTAATTGATAAGGAATACAAATACAAAATACTCCTCCTAGTTTTCAGTTTTTAAGAAAGGAAGGTCAAGGGAGCCCGTGTCAGTTACATTCCTCAAACTGGGCCAAGTTTTGGCTTCCTATTTTTGTGAGGTAAGATCCATAAGAGACTAAGACCTAGCAGTTGTCCTGAGGCTTTGGAGATGACTTGCCCCAGGAAATTCACAGCTCCTCCTCTGTGTCTGCTTTTAGACAAGGTGTTAGATATACCGCTTTTGTCTGGCTTTTGGTTTGGCAGGAAAAGTTCTTAGTTTTATTGTAGGATGTTATATTTGATTGTGCTGTTTGTATAATTGTCATAACATTGCTTTGGTTGCTTTTATCACTGATTTTATTTTGGGGAAGGGGGTGTTATTATCCTGTGTTTGTAAACTGCCTTTAGTTTAGAGAAAGTGACAAAGAGATGTCTAGTCAATCAATCGTGGCTGTCTCCAGCATTAGTGATAGCCCTTGGGGTAATTTGGGAAGCTCTTGTTGGTGGTGTGATTGATATTTAATCTATTGGCATGTTATAAAGGGTTATTTTCCAGCATCAAAACTGTTTCAGAGGCAACTTGATCTACAAAACTGGTTCTGTTAAGATCTGCTTTGGGAGTTGCCAGGGGCTTGTGTGAACCCAGTGGAAGTGTTGACCTTAAAAAAAAAAACATCAAATTTCTGTCCATGCCATTAACAATTGCTACATTCCAATTCCCCCAAAACAGGCTGACTAATTTGCATATTTATGCAGATTGCTAATATATCAGTTGTTGCATTGCCTTCCAGTTGTTTTGTATCCTTTCCTGGCAGCTACCATCAAAAGTCAGGGAACGGTCAGAGGAAGTGTAGTTTGACCTGACCAATTACTCAAGCTTGGATTTGCTCATGCTTTCTTCTCAGATGACAGCAAGGGGGGGGGGGGGATGCAGCAAGTTTGTCACACACTGCTTGCCTTTTAGTCTTTTCTCTCAAAAATAGGGCAAATGATGTAATTTTTAAAAAGAGATTTCACTGTTTTGCTTGTGTTTAGGCAACATTAGGAAGGTTGGCCTTTTGGGGAAAACACTAGTCATCACAGGATGCTGGGCCAAATGAGGTACAAGGAAAGAACAGGGTTTCTAACCATGTTTTTTCAGGGGCGGAGGATTGGAGATCAGGAAGGTAGTACTCAATTCGGCACTGAGTCTATAAGACAAGGGAGGGAGGAGAGAGTAAAAACTAAAAATTCAGTAAGTAAGTCAAGGCTAAATTAAACAGAGAAAAGAACACAAACAAAAAACAAAACACTAGGATAATAACATAAAAATAAATATAAAAGGCCTCACAAATGGAGCACAGCCTCACAGCATCCTATTGCATCAAAACCAGAAGCCTGCTGCCAGAAGGGAGCATTAAATCCTTCCCCTCCTTTGCAGTTCTTCCCCAACAAGTCCCATGCTCGTGCATTTCTATGTTACATCATGCACTGCTACATTCCATTCAACCACCCCGAGGCAGAAATAAGCCAAGCTAGAAAGGAAAGAAGCTGTATTGAGGGATTACTGGAAGAAAACATGCAAATACTCCCAACCTTACCCCTCCATTATTGTTATCAATAACTCTTGTTTATTTCATTTCATTTTATTCTTCTAAGCAGTTAAAGGTGGCTATTCTCACAACAACCTATTGAGTAGGTTAAACAGAGAGAATTACTGGCAGAAGGTCACCCACTCTGATTTTCTTGGCAAGTGGGAATTTGAATCCAAATCTCCCCAGCCTTAGTCCAACACTGCAACTGCTACGCTATTTGATGTATTTGGGAGCCCATATTTGCTGCTTTAACATATAGTTCTCCTCGTCCCAATTAACTGAACTCTCAGCCCAAATTTGCTCAGCTCCTTTTTGATCTGAATTTTTTTTTAACAGAAATGGAAGCATTATCCTCCTTCTCTAAGACTGAGGATTTCTACTTTACTTACTGTTTACTAGATTCTTGGCATTCATGAGCTTACCCACTTTATAGTCCCAAGCACTGTCACTAGAACCATGGAGCTAAAAGCAGTCCCAAGGGTCATCTAGTCCAATCCCCTGCACAATTCAGGAAATTCACAGTTAACTGCCCTCCCCACTCCCCTAGTGACTGCTACACTATACCCAGAGTACAGCAAAAAACCTCCAGGATGCCCTGCCAATCTGGCCTGGAGGGAAATTCCTTCCTGATTCCAAAGTGGCAATCACCATTACCCTGGGCATAAAAGAAAGGGCCATGAGATCCTAGCACCAGTTTGTCCCTTTCTGCCTTCCCTCACCCAGTCTGCTTAAAATTCATGCGGAGTCATAGAATCAGCATTGCTGTCTATCCTCTTCTTAAAAACCTCCGAAGGAGAGTCCACCACCTCCTGAGGAAGTCTGATCCACAGAGGAACTGCTCTGTCAGGAAGCAAAATCAAAAAGAGTCCAGTAGCACCTTTAAGACTAACCAATTTTATTTTAGCATAAGCTTTCGAGAATCAAGTTCTCTTCTGCATCTGTCAGGAAGTTCTTCCTAATGTTAACCAAAAACTCTTTTGATTTTGTTTTAACCCATTGGTTTTGGTCCGACCCTCTGGAGCAACAGAAAACAACTCCACTCCATCCTCTATGTGACAGCCCTTCAAATGCTTGAAGATAGCTATCATATCACCTCTTGGTTGTCTCTTCTCCAGGCTGAACATACCGAGCTCCTTCAATCTTTCCTCATAGGACTTAGTCTCCAGACCCAACATCCTTCTTAAACTGTGGTGCCCCAAACTGAACACAATACTCCAAGTGAAGTCTAACCAGAAGAGAGTAAAGTGATGCTATCACTTTGCATGTATCTGGACACTATACTTACATTGATACAGCCTAAAATCCCATTTGCCTTTTTATCTACCACATTACACTGCTAACTCATGTTCATTGTAAGACTCCTAGATCCTTTTCGCATGTACTAATACAAGACAAGTTTCACCTATCCTTTAATCATGTCTTTGAATTTTTTCTTACCTAAATGAAGGACTTTACATTTATCTCTATTGAAATTCATTTTGTTAGTTTTAGCCCAGTTTTCTAGTCCAACAAGATCATCCTGAATCTTGATTATGTCTTCTACTGTATTTGGTACTCCTCCCAGTTTAGTATCATCTACAAATTTAATGAACACCCCCTCTATTTCTTCATCAAAGTCACTTATAAAGATGTTGAACAACACAGGCCCCAAGTCAGATTCCTAAGGCACTCCGCTTTTCACTCCTCTCCAAGAAGATGAGGAACCATTTACAAGCACTCATTGGATGCAATCTGTCAACCAGTTACAAATCCACCTAACAGAAGTAGGATCCAAACCACATTTTACCAACTTGTCGACAAGAATATCATGTGGAACTTCACTAGAATCTGTACTGAAATCAAGATAAACTGTGTTCACAGCACTCCCCTGATCAGGCAAAGTAGTAACTCATTCAGAAAAGGAGGTTAATCTGACATG
The DNA here is from genome assembly GCF_028583425.1 of Eublepharis macularius. Lineage (NCBI taxonomy): Eukaryota > Metazoa > Chordata > Lepidosauria > Squamata > Eublepharidae > Eublepharis > Eublepharis macularius. The sequence continues at coordinate 19,707,038 of NC_072801.1, forward strand.
ATTTGTTCCTGAGGAACCCATGCTGGTGTAACCTCTTTTTGTATAGGCGCTATGGAGCTAAATTGGGAACCAAACTTACAAGACAAATGTAAGTTAAGATATTCCTGTAAATCAAAACCTTTCAATAGTCAGACTAACACAACTATATTTTTTTAACTGAACATGTAGGTGCAACAAAGAACAGAAACTTGCAACCAATAATGTCTTTGAGTTAAGCCAAGTAACTGGTTGTCACTTGAAGCCTCTTCAGGGTGAGCAAAGTCCAACTTTCCGTTCCTCCAAGTGCCAGAGTCCCTTACTACAGTTCTCTTATGGAAACAAACTGGAATCCCAGGCTTCTGTCTTTATCTTAGGAATTACAGCCCCTATTCATGGTAATAAGAGCTCGTAAAATGTTATCAAGCTCCCCAGCAACCAGCCTTCTTGGCTGCTCAGCTCCAGACACTGACTCCACCCTAGTGGGCTAAACCAACTAGCTCATGGGGCTCGTAATAATCACAGAAGAAAAGAAGAACTAGGTGGAAGGTGAAAAAAAAATTCAAGTTTTGTAGATTCCAAAACTTGAATAAGTTTTTTCATCTTCTTCTGTTCTTCTGCATACTGGTGTGGCTATTGTTTCTCTTAATAATCATAGCCATCTGCTTTAAATGCCCAAGGACTGACTGTTTGATGATTTGTTCTAAAACCTTTCCAATTATGGACATCAAGCTGATGACTTGATAGTTACCTAGGCCTTCCTTTTCCCCTTCTTGAAGATGGCGACAACGTTTGCCTGCCTCCAGTCTTCTGACACCTCACTGTTCTCCAAGAATTCTCAGACATGATAGACAGAGTCTCCAAAATTATTGCAGCAAATTCCTTTCGTACACTGTGATGCAATTAATCTGACCCTGAGAATTTGATTTCATTTAAAGATACTAGGTGTTTCTGTACCACCCCTATGCCTCTCTATATATTTTCAGTGAGAGGGGTATTCAGACCTCAAGCATTAATAAAAAACACCTGATGGTTCTTCCCCCCCCTCTTTTTTTAAAGAATATGAAGCAGAACAGCCTCAACATCCTGACAGTATTAAACAGAAAGAGGAGCCCTTGCCTTTCATTCAGGTAAAAATAATCCACACAGGAAAACCTTTGACTCCTATTGTTAAATTTTGTAGGGCTGCCACCTCCTGGAGATTTTGGGGGAGGAGCCTGAAGGGTGGGGGTTGGGGAAGGGCGGGACCTCAGTAGGGTGTAATGCCATAGAGTCCACCCTTCAAAGCAGCCATTTTCTCCAAGGGTACTGATATCTGTGGCCTGGAGATCACTTGTAATTCCAGGAGATTTTCAGCCACCACTTGAAGGCTGGCACCCCTATGTTAAAGTGGTAGCAGGGCTTTTTTTCAGGGGGAATGCTGGGGAACGGAGTTCCGGCACCTCTTGAAAATACTCAGCAATAGTGCTTGAAAATAATATGATTTCAAAGAATCCAATATGTTTCTTCCTCATTTTCCTCTTGAGAGTTCTGCCACCTCTTTTCCCAGAAAAAAAACCCTGAGTGGTAGTATAAAATTTTCTGTTTGTATTCCTAAGTACATGTGAAGACAGTGCTAGTCATAAGGCAGTGATGTTTTGGAGCATATGTCAAATATTCCATATGTTGCAAATCTCCCAGAATGTCTTAAGGTGTCTGAGGACCACAACTAAATGTGATATAGGAGTCCCATGATTAGAACTCTGGCTTGGCCCTAAAAAGCAACCATGATGTGTGTGTGCGTGTATGCCTGCATGCACAACCTGGATTGGTATTAACAGTGTTGCGTACTACCGTTTTTCTCCCTAGCACTATTTCTTTAATTGGAAGCACACCACACACACACTAGCTGTTTTAAACGCCAGTAGACAATAAAGACAGGTACATATGCCAGTCTATATAACCTGCTAGGGCATAGAGCAGATGCTAGGGGGATTTCTTGTTATGGAAATGGCATGGGGTGGATGGGCCAAGAGTCAACTCTGCCTTTCCCAGTGCTGCTGTACCTCTGATCTATATCTGGCAACTGCTTTCCAATGCCAAATCCCACATGTGGAGTTCTCTTCCTTCCTTCTTAATATTAAAAAGTATACTGTCCCTGTTGACTTCATTTTTTATGAATTGTCATGTTGCTGAAAGATGCACAGCACTTACTTGTCGTATTCATGCATATTTCAGTCCCCCTGCTTGATAAAAAGGATGCAAAGGGACAGGCAGAGCAGGAGGATGATACCTAGCTGTTGTTTTTTAATGTGGGTGATTTTCACCTTTAGTCACAAATGCAAGAAGAGCTTGTAAATTCTTGTACAGTGAAATCAGAAATCCAGAAGAAAACACTCAGGCCATTTCATGCATCTGTTGCCTATGAAAGCTTCATGCTGCAAAAACAGAGTGTTCTGCACCGATTCAGTGATCTTTGATGGTCTTAGAAGTTTTCTGTAATGCACAAAGGCTCCTCTGCCATTCCACTATTTGTATCTTCAAGCCAGTTTATAAACAAGTTTCAGCAATGTTGTTTTCAGTCACAAAAAGCAGTAGACTTCTATTTATCAGTAATGGAAATTAGTAGGAAATTGCTCTATGTACATTGGAGGGCTGTTTATTTATTTATTTGTATATTTATTTATTGGTCATTGTTGTCTTCCCTGAGTGGCTTTTCAAAGTCCCAAATCATCCACTGAATAAAACAATAAGGTGGAAGGGAGATACTTATTTTAGTAATTCTGTTCTTGACTTTTGTAGAACGGTGAAGGTGATTTTAGGAAAATAATAAGAAATGGTTTCTTCAGTATTCCAGTTTTGTAGCCCTTAGAAATTTGCTAAGCAATTAACATTGCTAAGCAATTAACATTTTTTCTCTGACCCCTCCTCCCCAAATCTTGCCTGGGTTGTTGTTCCCTTAAACAGGCTCCTCTGATACCTTTAAGTGCTGATGAGGGTGAATCACCAACTGAGGAATGGGTTCCTTTGGGGCCCCCTTCTCCCATCATGATCCTGCCATCGCCTGAACTACCCAATCTGAAAACATGTAAGTAATATATAATGCCGTCTTTAATTAGCATATCACCTTAATAGAAATAGAAGAAATTATAATGTATTGTCTATATGTGCTGCAAATGTCATCAAAAACCTTGCTGAGTTACCAACTGTGCTTCATATTCAAACATCAGAACAGCACTGGTGCACTTTTATAGATCCCTTTCCCCTTGCAAGGTAGACTTAGCATATTTTACTCGCATTATAATAAGCAGGAATATCTAAATGTACAGTTTATTATTTTTTGCTTTTTCAATATCATGTTATTAATATCACATTTAATATTACTGCCTTTTTGAAGTAGTAGAGGGATATATGAACTCGTGTGGTGGGCTGGCTCACGACAGCTCAAACAAATAATTAATAATAATAATAATAATATTAGATTTATATACTACCCTTCAGGACAACAATGCCCACTCAGAGCAGTTCACAAAGCATGTTATTATTATCCCCATAACAATCACTCTGTGAGGTGGGTGGGGCTGACAAAGCTCCAAGAAGCTGTGACAGACTCAAGATCACCCAGCTGGCTTCAAGTGGAAGAGTGGGGAATCAAACCCAATTCTCCAGATTAGAGTCCTGCTGTTCTTAACTGCTACACCAAACTGGCTCTATAAGCCTATAGTCTGTATCTTTTTTTAACAAATAAGCTTAAATTTGGAGATTCTTAGCATAGGTATAAATCTATGAAGATGTTTAGCATAGATAATAAGTCTTAGAGCAAACAAATATGCTTTGTTCATTTGTTGCCCAGGTTCTCCAAGAGAATTTTTAGAACACTTTATATTTCCAGTGCTTCTCCCAGGGATGACGGAACTGTTGCATCAGGCTAAGAAGGAAAAATGTTTTGAGGTCAGTTGTAAGTTTTTAGCTGTTATTTCTGAAATGATGTTCAGACCAGCAAGAAAATGGATAAAAACCATTTCGTGTCTTGAGCTAGAGGTCTTCTTGTGCAGTCACTCAGTTGGTCTGAAACAATCTGTTCTGAAATGTACATTTTATGTACTTGGGAGCCATCCCTCAGGACTTATGGCACCCAGAACTCATCAGCCTGTATGGCTCCTCCCGTGGATTTTTTTCTGTGTGTTTACTAGGCGTACATGCTCTAATGCCCTTCTGTATGTTGGGAAAGAGCTGGTCTTATCTATCATGGGACCTACTATGACTGGGGAAGAGGGCTTCTCACTCCCTCCTAACACTTCGGTTCCTTTGGTAGCTGCCACCACCCAAACTGAAACAAGCTTGACCCTTCACTAGCCATTTAGGAAGCTGGTGAGCTTCTGTGCATGTGCAGAGTTCTAGTAAATGGCTGAGCATGAGGCTTGTGGGTGAAGCTTAGATGCAGTTTGACTGAACCAAGAAAGATCTTTATATAAAAGATAGAGAATACAATGGTATATATAAAGGATTAGTGCACAAGACTTAACAGCTAATACAAGAATGAAAACAAAACATAAAGTCTAAAATCTACTATTCCTTGAGACTTACCAAATAGTACCTGAAACAATCACTGCAAGGATAGGGGTGTGTTGCTTGTGGGGGGTGGGAATAGAGGCAAGCCCACCTCTACTGCCTACCTTTCTCCATCCCAATGAATCACAACACAGAAGACATCAGAACATTTAAGGAGGATTTCCGTCCCTCTTAGAGAGTTAAAACAGTCTCTCCCAAATTCCATGACCTAGCTGGCCCTTGTCACAGGCACACAAAACTATTTTTATGATGGCTAGAACAACATCCATTTATCCCTCACAGGAGACCTGTAGATATATGTCCTTAGCATGACAGAAACCTACTGTACCCTTAGTTACTAGGACTGGTGGATGCCCCATCTTCCTTTTCTTCAGTGCTCCTTACTTGCTCTTTCCAAGCCAGCTCTATTGTCTTCTCATCTCCTGCCATACTCTTCTCTGTTTCCCAAGCTCTCTGTCACTTCCTCCTGTTTCCAATCTGCTTTTATCACTGATTCTTTCCTGTAGACACTTCTGCCTCCTGAGATCCTACTTACACCCTCCCATGTGAATCCATTAAAGGAAGCAGGTGTAGCCACCCAACACCTGTCAATAGTGTTACGCTCATATTGAATAGAACCTTCAAAGGAAGGGATGCCCCTGAATAAAACACCAAGGAATGGACAGTGTTTTTAATATGTTTGTTTATTTAGAGAAAAATTTTAAAAATAAGACCATTGAAACACAGCCATTAAAAATAAAATAAGGCCATTAAAAACAAACTGAGCCATTTAAACAAACCAGGGCATAAAAACAACGTAACGTGACATGTACATGGAGTGTATAATATAGATAACACAGTCTTCAAGCCGAAGAAGACCATAATGCAGCTAAAAGAGATTTAAAAAACCCTTAGTCACAGGGCAAAAAGCAGTGTTTTTTCCTGGTGCCTAAAGGAAAATAAGGTAGGCAACACGTGAGCCAACACTGCAGGGATGGGGAGGACATTCCAAAAGTGAGGTACCAGCACTGAAAAGCCCTGTCTCAGGTCGCCATCCACCTCGCTTCTACTAGCAGGGGCACAGAGGTCCCTCAGAAGAGGGTCGTAACTGGTGGTCTGGACAATATTAGTAGAGGCAGGCAGATGGCCATCTCATCATGAATAGATTATGGGTTTCTCAGAGGCATCTGGTTGCCATTGTTGGAAATAGAGCCCTGGAGAGCTAGCACAAGATTGTAATAATAATATAATAATAACATTCAATTTATATACTGCCCTTCAGGACAGTTTAACACTCACTCAGAGCGGTTTACAAAGTATGCTATTATTATCCCAACAACAATCACCCTATGAGGTGGGTGGGGCTGAGAGAGCTCCAGAGAACTGTGACTAGCCCAAGGTCACCCAGCTGGCTTCAAGTGGAGGAGTGGAGAATCAAACCCAGTTCTCCAGATTAGAGTTCCACACTCTTAACCACTACACCAAACTGGCTCTCCAGTTGTCATTGGTGTGTTGGACTAGAACCATGAAGACTCCACTTTAAGCAAACTGGGGGCTTGGGCCAGTTGCTTTCTGTCAGTCTAATCTACTCCATAGGGTTGTTGTGAAGATCTAGTGGAGGGGTGACAGATTACTGCCCTGAGCCTGTAAGGAGAGTGGGATAAAAAAGTAATATTTTAGATAATAGAAATGCTGGATTAGATGGACCAGTTATCTTAAACAAGGTTGTTCTGATCTGCCAAACCTGGACTATGGATAGTGGGCACAGTGCTTCCAGTTCCTTCATGTTAGAGCTCTGAAAGGAAAATCTGAATTGTTTATCTGGCTTTGTCTGGATCTTGGCCAGTTAAGCATTTCAAGAAGGGCAAATGCAGCTGCAGTGTTTTTTTGAGCATATTTCATTAGAAAGTTGAAATTGTGGATCCCCCGTAGGTTTAATGATGGGTTTCTCAGACGCTAACCTAATTAAGTCTTCATTTCGACTGTATTTCTTTTTCTTTTTTCCTTTTGCTTCTTCTCTGGCTTATCATAGTTAAGATGTAGTTATTAAGAGTATGTTCATATCCCCCTCCTTCTCTTAAAAAAGAATCTTTCTAAGCAGTAATCATCAGAGTGTTTAGGGGCATTTTGTATTTGAAATGCATTTCAAAATGACACCTGCAGTTTAATGACTAGTACAGCAGCCTGACATTACTGCTATTTACATTTTGCAAAAATGATCTCCTGAAATATTGTTTTATCTAGAAACGCCGTTTATTTCTGTAGTTATACACCACCAGTCAACCCTGAATGGCTTGCAAATGGCTTACAACCCATAAAATTTGGCATAAAAGTAAAACATGTTAAGTATATGCATGTGCACCAAACCAAGGAGGCTGTTTGGCAGTCTCTTCTCAATTTGACATAGTCCAGATTACAGATGTTCTTTTCATAGGTGGGCAGAAACATTAGTAGGTCAAGGTCTAGTTAGCCGAAACACTGGGAGATCCAAACCACCACCTTCACCACCACCTCAGGTTTTGCTGAACAAAACACCCTCATTTTGGTCATCTGTTCTTTCATACGTGAGCACATGAGTGCCTTGTATTGAATCGGACCATTAGTCCATCACAGTCAGTATTGTCTACTCAGATTGGCTCTCCAGGAAGGGCTTCCAGGGGCCCAGACAGAGGTCTTTCCTGTCACCTACTACCTGATCCTTTTAACTGGAAGTGCCAGAGATTGGATCTGGGACTTCTTGCATGCAAAGCAGAGGCTCTGCCATTGAGCCACAGCCCCTACTCAAGAAGGCCAATTGGATGTGTAAGAATGTCTTATTAGAGACATCTTGAACCAGGCAGCTCTAGGTGAGCATCTTCCCTTAATGCACACACTGAACACACATGAGGGGTTGCCTTATATTGAATTAGATCATTGGTCCCTCAAGGCCCATGTTGTTTACTCAGAGTGGCTCTCCAGGATTTCCAGTAGAGGTCTTTCACATCATCTACTATCTGATCCTTTTAACTGGAGATGTTGGGGATTGAACTTTGGACCTCCTGTATGTCAACCAGAGGTTCTTCTATGGAGCCACAATTGTTCCTACTTTAGGGCTAATAACAGCATGGAAAGTGGGTTTTGATTGAAAAAACCAAATTAATGCCAACACCTAGAGGAAGAGTGTTTGCTTAAGATAGTGGTGCAGTAGAAAGGTTTTCAAAAACAACAAAACAGGACTTTTAGTTTCCTAGGTGGAGGAGGCCTATTCAGAGTAGATAGGTAATTTCTGTTGCCATTCCCTTTTAAACCCACAGTGTATTTGCATCTGAGCCCTCTTCACACCACCCAAGAATCACTTGCAGATGTGCCCTAAGATTGAAGGGCACCATTAAGCAGTCATTTTCCGAAGCGACCATGGAGGTCAGTGTTAACTGAATTATGGTACAGATGAGCCAATATCCTATAGTGACCAGCTTGAGAGCTCTGCAGGAAGTGTTGACCTGTAAGCAAGATGGAGAAAGACTTTTTTTTTGTCTCACTCCTTGGTGAAGGTAGAACTGGCAACAATCCATAAGAGTGTAAGTGAGACTTTTACAGGAAAACAGTAATTGTGTAAGACATCCTGCAGCCATCCTGGCATCAAAAAAGGGTGTGGGTGGGGAAAGGAAGCTGTCTTTCACTAAGTCAAGTGACTGGTCATCTAGAGCAATATTGTCTGCTCTGATGAGTAGCAGCTCTCCCAGTTCAAGGGCAGAGAGAGATGTTTCCCAACACCTTTTAGCCTGGCCCCTTTATAGGAGTTGCTGGGAATTGCTCCTGGGGCTTTATGTGTGCCAGGCATGCACCCTACCAGTGAGCCATGATCCCTCTTTCATTCCCCCCCACCATGACCTAAGGTGCAGTAAGCCCAAATATTATTAAATTCATTTTAAAAGTTTAATGAATGATTTTAAATCATTTGGTTGTCAAAATGAAATCCAACCCTCAAGTTATAGTTGACTTATGGCGACCCCTGGTGGGATTTTCATAGCAGGAGACTAACAGAAGTGGTTTGCCATTGCCTGCCTCTGCAACCCTGGTCTTCATTGGAGGTTTTCCTTCCAATTACTAACCAAGGCTGGCCTTGCTTAGCTTCTACGATTTGATGAGATCAGGCTCTCCTAGGCTGTCCAGGTCAGGGTATTTTAGCACTCTTTTAATCTCTCCCTCTTCACCTTCTTTTCTGTGGCATCATTGCGCCAGCTGGTGGGGTGAGGCATGACCTGAAAGTTGGACATAGCAGACCTTTTCCAGTCCTTGGCTACTTACTTGGGATCGGAGTTGGGCTATGTGTGAGCCACATGACTGAGCCCCTGCTGCAGCTTCTATGGTGTCTTCTGCTAAATATCCTGAGGGTTCAAGTATAGTTTGCAAAGGGAAAGAAACTAGAGGCTGTGGCTTTTTGTGACCTTTTTAAAAAATGAGCAATTCATCAAGCTATTAGCATAATTTTTGCACACTGTTGTCTTCAAGGGCATCGAACAAATGTGATGAAGAATGGGAAATTATTTGCATTGTGAAAAATAACTTGAAACACATCTGTTGTCTAACAATACATATTGTACAGAGATTTCCTGTGTACATCCGGGTTTGCTCAGCAAAAGACAGCTGTGCCAAAGGCGGGCTCACTATTTCCATACTAAGAAATCCTGGCAAAACCTAAAACAATATAAAGAGCTGTTTGATTCCTAGAGTGTAGTTTCCCCAGTTTTATTGGAATTGCACACAAGATAGTAGATAGAGCTCTGGACTTAGACTGAGGAGACCTGGGTTCTAGTTGCCACTTGTTTGTAAATCTCATGGGACATACAATGGCATGTTCTAGCTGGTATCTCTTCTCAGTGGTACTGTTCTTCCCCCTTCTCATTTATTGTTACCATCATTCAGGGAAGCATCTTCTAGAAAGATCCTAAAGAGGACACAGCCATGGCTAATACTGCTTATTCTAGTTCTGACTAGAATATTTGCAGGGTTAAAAGAGGTTTAAGTTGGAGAGGCGGAAACCAGTAGTTAAGTACTCCCTTCTGTCCTTTTAATCAATTGTCCCTTCCCAAAGTGCTTTTTATCTGAGAAAGGACGTTTGCAAAGGCTGCAGTATAACATGTAACTTTGTCCCTAAAACCTCAGTGCTACATTCAGGAAGTCCCACTGTATTCATTTGGACTTCTAACTGATCTAGGAAATGGCTGCATCCCTCTCTGATTAGAACAGCAAGCTTGACCCCTTTTCCTACAAGCAGCTACAGTGACCTCAAGCCATTGCTATTGAGTGTTTACTAATGACCATTGTACAGTGGAAGGTACCACTTGCTCTCTGTCAGCATAACCACCTTACAGGACTGTTGTGAAGGCAAAAGTGGGAGGAGCCTCATTTATACTGCCCTTTTTGGAGAGAGGTTAGGAGTAAAATTGTAATAAATAATTCAGTCTACTTAATTATTTATTATTACAGTCTAAATCAGGATCCTCAGCCTTTATGAGCCTTCAGGAATCTTTGGAAGTCTAACACAGGCATGGTGGGTGCAGCCAGAAAATGGCTGCCACAAGAGGTAGAGACAGCTACAAAATGGCTGCCACAGCTTACCTTCAGTTGCACAGTCCTTGTGCTGTGCTGGTAGCTGCTGCCAAAGCAATATTTTTAAAAATCTGTATAGCCAATCAAATTTCCAGTGTCCAATCAGAAGCCTTACTGGGCAAAAGCCCTACCCAGCCCTACCCACTTTTAAAAAACATTTGGCGGGTGCCAGGAAAGAGTGTAGTGGGCTCCATGGCACCCACAGGCACCACATAGGAGACCCCTGGTCTAAACAGAACTGTAAGCTATTGTCAGTCTGAAATAGTTTTTATCTTGCTGATATAAATCAACATAGTGATCCCTAGCAATTTGTCTCATATTTAATGTCATCTTCTGTCTTTTAGAGAAAAAGGACAAAATTTATTGCCCTTGATTTCCTGACTGAATGGTTGTACAAGTAAGTCAGTTACAGTTGTATACATTAAATATTCCCAGTAATGTATTTTTTGTTTATACAAATGGAGATTTGTGCTTTATATTAATTGTAAACAATATCTCTTTTTAATGTATGGTGAAATTATCAGCCACAATCCACAGAGGAAAGATGAACCATTTGTAGAATTCTTTGAGATCCCCTTTGTGAAGGATTGGCTAAAGGATCAGTAAGTATTGGACCAATAAGACAGACTGCCCCCTTCTTCCTTTCCACCAAATGTAGATAGAAATGCAGCAAAAATGTCCCCTTTTGATTTCCTTTTATTATTCATGTATAACAAAGCATCTCTGATATGCATGCTAATTTGGTAGCTACCTAGATTCAAGGCATTTTGTCCTAGATTAATTTGCACAGAAATTGGACTGAAGAGTGCTAAACATTTCATTATTCTGAAGAATAGAGGATTTTAAATTGCCTGCTGTTATTATGAATATCTTTATGCTAATGAGCAAACTGTGTTTATTAGTGTAACCGTTTGAAAACTTTCCTTTCAGGCGCTACATTGATAAGATATCATTCCTCCAGAGTGTTTTAAAACAGTAAACAGGATGTGCTTTTTTGCTGCTTTGCAATTACAGTAAAACAGTCAAGACCATCTACCTTAACATTTTTTCTCTGAATTTTTAAACGATCATCTTCCATGTGATGTATGGTAAATTTACAGCCCAATCCTAAGGTCTGGCTCGGTGCTGGCGCCTGCACGTCAAAATAAAAGTGGCGCCACTCTGCCACTCCCTATGGATTTTTGCAGGAGAGCCACGCCAGCACACGAGCTTGACAAGGAAATGCGCAGCTGCTGCCAAGAGCACCCACCTGCCATTCCCCTGACAACCCCACCAATACCAGCCAATGGCTGCACTGTTCCCCTGACAGATACACAAGGGGCGAGCAGCGATGCAGCCAATGGGCAGGCTGTGATCTCCGCTGCCCAGCGATACACACCCCTGTCAGGGAGCAAGCATCCCTTCTGGGGTGAGGGACACAGGTAACACTGAAGATGCAGACAAGGCACCCACCCTCTTGCCCATACAACCCCCATTTCCAACGAGGGCTAGGCTGGCAGCTGCAGTTCCACTCACTAACAACCCCCATCCTCGCTGCTGCAAGACACAGGTCCCCCCTCCGGGAAAAGTGGGAATAGAGAGGCTGTGAGAAGTTAAGAGGAACCCAGCACCCAGGATCAGCCCCCCCCCAAGGTCAAGGAGAGGCAACTATATAGAGGCAAGCAGGGGTGGGTGCCACAACAACTGACAGTGCTGCCCATTAGAGACCGTTGGGGTGACTGGAAGGACCATTGGATGGGATGGGAGCAACCAACGCCCATCAATTTGCAGCAGCTCCATTACACAGCACTGCATCGAAAAAGTGTTAGGGGAATGCGGGGTGTACCTTTCAAGCCATGCTTTGGTCCCAGGATAATGCCCCCCAGAATGGAATGATGGCCCGTGGGACCAGAGAACCTGCTCTAGGGGCCACCATCCCACTACCCAGTGCAAGTTTTCCAGAGTCCATCCTTGGCTTTGCGAAGAGCAAACAGGAGAGGTGTATGGCCTCACTGGGGAAGAGCCCCTGGCATCTCAGGATATCGCTCCATCTCCCCTCCCCCCCGGGCAACAATCTCACTCCCCACATGCAGAGGTTCTCTGCCTGGCTTATTAGACACCAGGAGAGCTGTTAGAGAATGGAAGTCCTCTGTGGCACCACCACCTGGGGCGGCACAAGGGTTTTTGGTGCTTGCGGCTGGCCGGCAGGGGACCCCCTCCCCCTGCGCGCACGCAAGTGCACACGCACCAGCCTGTGTGATGACGTCATGCATGCCGCCACCGGCCCGATCACTGCAGCGGGCGGCTCTGATGGTGCGCAGGCGGGCCTCCGAGCTCTCCCACTCTGTTGCCTGCGCCACTGCAGATGCCTGCCCGTGGTGGCTGCACCCAGCTGGGGGCGTGTGCTGGCGGCGGCGGCGCAGGGCAGGAGGGATAGGAGGCTGCAGCTCTGTGGCACGCGCTCCCGCCCCCGCGCCTCCTCTGGCGTTCCCTCTGGCACCCCACGCCTGAGGCCACTGCCAGCCTGGCCTTAATGGGCGCACCGGCCCTGACCACCACCACCCCCGCCAGACACACACAGGCCACACTCCAAGTACCACCCTGCTGCACTCCATGAACCTAAGAGGGGGAGGGAAGCTGGCTGGGGCCGGAGTGTCCAAGGTGCAACTGGACACCTGCTCTTTTGGCCTGCAGAGCCATGCAAAGGCACGGAGCCCCCTAGAGTCTCATTGGAGCAATCCCACCTGTCCCAGCCCAGAGTCAGAGACCATTCATTTCAAAGTGTGGAATGGCAACTCCTCAGGGAAGTGGAGGAGGTCCACTGACAATCAAAGGCAAGCAAACAGACCAGAGAGGGGTTGTTGTTCAGAACAAACTCTGAAAAGGAAAGAGAGTATCTGGACTAGCATATCCCCAATGTCGACCAGCCAGGACAGGAGCAAAACCAGCCTGTGCAACTGTCAGAGCCTTGGGATCCATCCCCTGTTCTGTGAGGTTGAGATGTGGGCTGTCAGGAGAACCACTCCCTGGGCAGGACTTGAATGGCAGTTGAGGAGGAGCATGGGGGGCTGGAACAGCCATGCTCCTTGGCTGTCCTGATGGGCTGCAATTGCCTGAAAGGGAAACAGACACATGTGTGGCAAGGGACCTGGTGCTGTGCAAGCCCAAGTCCAGTCTGCCACATTCTGGGAGGGTGTTCATGGGTGTGAGCGGCAGCAGCAGCTCCATCGTCACAGGTGCAGCCCTCAGGCAGATGATGCATGCCCCTCCGGCGAGAAAACACTCCTCATCTGCATCAAGATGGCCTGATCCTGTGAGGGAGACAGTCAAGGGAATGAGCACCCACCACCAACCGGGGGTTTATGAAAACCCAGTCACGCAGATCTGCAGCCGCACTTCCTCCTCTGCTCTGTGTGTGTGTGTGTGTGTGTGTGCGCGCGCGCGCGCGCCCGGCTGAGGGGATCTGAATAGAGCCCCTAAATGGGAATCTGGTGTCCCCCTGAATGGCTATGTCAAGGGCAGTTTCCTTTGTGACCAGAAGGAGCTCCCACCCCAGCAAGCCTCATCTGCAGAGACTGGTGTTTGGAAGGGTGCAGGTGAGGGAAGGGAGGTTGCTGGTATAAACAAGCGTGCCGGGAAGTCGCTGCCCAAGCTTCTTATCTTTCAGTGCTCCCTCGCTCCATCACGAGCTGGGGACTCAGGTGTCAGATGACCTGCAAGGAAACTTGGGTGGTAGTTGTTACTTGTACATTCCAGATTAGCTCTTCTTCTGTTGAGTGAATGCAAAGTTCTCCCTAATTCCTCAAAGTCTCCCAAGTGCACTCATGCCCTGCCACTGTGAGCTCCCTCTCCCACCTCGCGTTCTAAGTCCCCATGGCAGAAGGTGAAGTTTTGCATACTATGCTGTGAAAAATAAGAATATATTTCTCAGCTGGGCCCAGTTTTACACATAAAGCTGTTTTATACATGGGCTCATGCAGGTTGCCATCTTAATTGCCATCAGGTGGAAACAAGGCTGTCTGAGGTAGGAAGCAAAGAAGGGTACAGTTCAGGGGCCCTGGGAACTCAGAGAGGCCGTGGGGTCCAGTTAAGTCATGTGATTTGTTTAATTTTGATCATTGGGATTGGTCCCACCAACTAAAGAAGGTGGGAATGGTGATGAGAATGGATTGTACTATAGGGTTTATATTATGAAGCCTTAGAAACTTGTATACAAGGAAAGGGCTATGGCTCATTGGTAGAGCATTTGCTTTGCATGCAGAAGGTCCCAGTTTGAATCCCTGGCATCTCCAGTCAAAAGGATCGTGCTGTAGGTGATAGGAAAGATCTCGATTTAAGAACTAGCTGAGCCACTTGCCAATCAGAATAGATTACATTAACCTTGACAGAAAATTGTCTGACTCAAGGCAGTTCAGTTAAAATGTACAGACATATGATTGTTGAAGGTATCCTCTCTTAGGTGAAGGTTTCTTCTTTGAATGCCCCACGATTATGCAATAAATATGTTTCCCTTAAAAATAAGGCTCTTTGATGGACAAATATGGACATTGGTCTCATTATATGCACCAAACAATGGCCAAAAGAAATTTTATGAGTGATTCTTCGAGAAATTATTAAACTTTCAAGAAGGAGAGATTTTAATTTTCGGAGACATGAATGGTGTCTTGGATTCCAAAATTGATAGATCAACAAGGTCGGGACGAAACCTTCCAAAGTATGTATTCAACTGTATGTCAACCCTGGAAACAGAAGATGCTTGGAGATGGCTACATAAAAAGAAAAGAGACTATACATTCCTCTCAGACAGGCAACAAACGTATTCCAGAAAAGATATGTGTTGGATGTCCAAGAGCCTTCTGATAAAGATAGAACAAAGTTCATCCAAGGATCATAGCAGACCATAATCCAATAGAAATAGTATGTCAAACAGGAAATAAAAAAGAAAGAAGATGAAGACTGGACAAAACTCTATTGCTACAGGAGGATGTATTGCAAAAATGCAGGGAAGAATTGACAATATTTTAGAATAAATATTACAAAGGATGTTGATCCAATAACAATTTGGGAAGCCAGCAAAGCCTATGTAAGAGAAACACTGATGGCAATAGTGTCCAAAAAGAAAAAAGTTAAGTTTGAAGTAAAAGACAATTTAACCCCAAAATCGAAAAAATTGGAACAAGACCACAAAGGAACAAGGGAAAAAGAAAACGAGAAGAAATTAAGTTGCTAAAGAATCAATTAGACTTATTGGAGGCAGAAGAAATTCAGAAAAAAACTTAAATATCTAAAGCAAAGGCACTTAGAAGCCGCAAATAAACCTGGAAGATACTTGGTGTATTGTCTGAGAAAAGAGAGAGAGAAAAGAAGGATACTAGGAATCAGGGAAGGCAATCAAGTAATCCATAGAGCAAGAAATGAAAGATCAAATCAGAGCTTTTTTCTCCAACCTCTATAAAGAAGAATCAACAATAGAAGAAGAGATGGAGAAATATTTACAAGCAACACCAATTAAAGAATTCACCACTGAGCACAGAAAAATCCTAAATCAAGCAATAACAATACAAGAGATAATTCTGCAATCAAAAAGCTAAAGGCTGCAAAAGCCCTAAGTCCGGATGGATTCCCTGCCATTTATTACAAATCCTTCTAGGATATATTGGCTATACCTTTGCAAAAAGTGATGAATGAGATACAAAGCAAGAATATTTTACCATGGACCTGGCAAGAAGCTAATATAACTTTAATACATAAAGAGGGAAACGATCCATTAATACCACAATCATATAGACCTATCTCTTTATTGAATGTGGATTACAAGATATTTACAACAATAATGGCTGAAAGATTAAGAAAATGCATTTCAGAGGTAATTCATGAAGATCAAACAAGCTTCTTCCCAAAGAGATATATGAAAGATAACATTAGATATCTCTTCAGTGCAATCGAATATTCAAGAAGAAAAAGTGAAAAAACTGCATTTATGTTTCTGGATGCTGAAAAAGCATTTGATAATGTTTCTTGGAAGTTTCTTATCAAAACATTGCAAAGAATGTATTGTGAGAATGAGTTTCTGAATTGGATCCAAAGTATTTACACCAGTCAGCAAGCTGCATTTTTAGTGAATGGTTTGTTTATGAAGAAAATTTAAGTAACAAAAGGAGCACATCAGAGATGCCCAATATCACCACTATTGTTTATTATTGTGCTAGAAATTTTGGCAGTGAGAATCAGACAAGACAGTAGAATTGCTGGAATAAAGGAGGGGAAAGAGATATACAAGATGAAAAGCTATGCACATGGTGTCATATCAGGGACGAATTCACACACTTCTCTGATTTATGTAATGGAATAAATATCAAGATTTGGACAGTATTCTGGATACAAATTGAATAAGAAGAAAACAAAGATAATGTTACTTTTGATAACGACAGAGGAACGGGAAAAGATTGGAAAGATAACAGACTGTGCCATTACTACAAAGCTGGTAAAGTATTTAGGGGAAAATGTATCATGATGAAATGAGAATCTCTATAAAAATAATTACCAAAAAGTTTGGATAAATATTATTGAAGATTTGCAGAGCCAGGAAAAATTAAATATTTCATGGCTAGGAAGAATCTCAGCTGTCAAAATGAAGATTTTACCTGAATTGAACTTTTTATTTCAAATTATTCCAATTTATATAGAACAAATTCTCAACAAGTGGCAGAAAGTAATAAATGACTTTATATGGAAAGGAAAGAAACCAAGGATAAGTTTTAAAGTACTACAGAACAATAGAAACCGAGGAGGACTGGCAGTACCAAATAACAAGCTATATCATCAAGCAGCAGCGTTAGTTTAGATAACAGATTGGATTATAAATCCAAGTAGCAGACATATCAAATTGAAGACAATAGATGCTAAAGAAGGCATCCATAATTATTTATGGATCAAGAAATCATGTAAATCTATTCACAAACAGGATGGGACCCATATTATAAGGGATGAATTGCTTAAAATATGGCTTCAATGCAGAAACAGATTAAGTCCACTAATCTCCCCATTGGTGTCGCCAGTTAATGTTCACTATGACGCAGTCACGAGAAATAGAATTGATCAGCTCAGCTATGAATCAATGATGGATAAAAAAGGAAATGTAAAAACCTGGCAAGAAATACAAGCTCAAGGCAAAAAATGTATCATCAAACAGTATCAAGACTAAAGGAATAAACTCTTAAAGAAGGTGGTAGGTTGAGAGAAAAAACGCAATATAAACTATTAATATCTGGAGATTGGAAGCAGTTCTTGGGGAAGATTTACAAAATCTTATTGCAATATCACACAGAAATGGAGCAAGTTAAAACTTGTATGATATAATGGATGGAAAACTTGGGAGAAATTATCCCAATGAACATATGGGAAAATTTATGGACTAAGGACATAAAATTTACAGATTGTCAGTTACTGAGAAAGAAATGGTATAAAATGTTCTTTAGATGGTATACTACTCCCAAAGACATTGTGAGAATTAGTAAGGGTTACAGTGGACACTGTTGGAAATGTCAAAGCATGGATGCAACATTTTATCATATGTGGTGGACCTGTAAGAAAATGCGAAAATATTGGATAAAGATACATGAAGAGATGCAGAAGATTCTCAGATGTGAATCAAATCCGAAAAATATGGTCTTTTAAATATCCTACCAATTAATGTTAGAAAAAAACAGGGAGATCTTTGATCTTACATGGTGACAGCAGCAAGAGTATTATTTGCAGCAAAATAGAAAACAGATATCTGTCCTGATGTGTTAGAGAGATAAGATTCATGAATATGCATCAATGGCTAAACTGACTACCTATCTACAAAATAAACTGATAGCCGAATTTTGGGGGAAATGGAAGGATCTCTTTGACTACTTAGGTAGAAATTAATTTTAATTAAGGCAACTTAATATAAAGACGAGAATTAAAAGAAAAAGCTGATATTGTAGTTTGTATATGTGAACTTAACCAAGGAGAGGGAAGGAGAATTAGTATGCAACTATGTTTAGATATAGCAAATTTTGAATGCATTCCTTTATTAGTTCAATGTAAGTTTAAGTGTAGTGCTTGTACAAGTCTCAAAACAATTCTATATGTACTGTTTATATAAGATTTTATAACTCTCAACTCAGTTTCCAATCTAGTATTTGTATAATCTTTTATCATGCACTTTCTATTTTCACATATTTTCTTTTTTAAATAATTTTTTTAAAGAGTCTGATCATTTAAAATATATTTTTAATTTGAGTGTGATTATTGCTTACCTTCACAAGCATGCTTCCAATAATAAAGGTGAATGCTTTGTATACTTGATCCTGTCAAAGTTTACTCAGAAAAAGCTTTTGTTGTCAACAAAGACATGTAGCCTGTTTCTTTAAACATTTGCCTAACTTAGAAAACAGCCTTTTCCTCAGAACAAAGCAAAACTAACAAAAGTGTTGCCATGTAGATATTCTGAAACTTTGATCTCTTAAACAAAGGTGATGTTTTATCATTTTTGTATGATTTGTTTAATTTCAGCCCAGCTACATTAAAGCAAAAGGCTTGAAAAAGTCATTAACATTTTATAGAAGAGCTGGTGACAATTCTATTACCTTATCTCCATTATTCATATAAATGAAGATAGGCATCTATTTAACAGTTAATATAACAGAAGAGAAGGGAAGCCACTCTTGGGGAAAGCAATGGCTCACTATTTAATGAGTATTTAATTTGATCTTTCAAGGCACATAAAACGATGAGCCATTACTTTCCCTAGGAGTGACTTCACTTCCCTCTCAGTTTTTTAACTGTTAAATAGATGCCTATATTCATTGAAACTAATGATCTGAACTAGGAATAGCCTCTACTCCAAATTGCCATTAGAATTGCTTGGCTCTGATGTAGCCCAGTCTTTTCCATTCCTAGCTCACTCCATCCTCAGGTAAGCTGGATTGAAGCACTGTCTATGCTGATTGCCATATGTAGGTAGGAAACCGCTTTCTTGCAATTCATTTATCCCTGCAGTTAAATCCAGCCTGCCAGGGTTTTCTTTGGATCAGGGCCACTTACACCAGGCCAGTAGCAGTTTTACAAAGTGGCAGTGTCAGCCACAATATCTGGGCTGAGAAAAGACCATTTTTGCCCCACCCAGCCAACCTACTCAGAGCCACTGCAAAGGAAGAGACAATAGCTGCAGTTCTTTGCTTAGCTCTGTGCCCAAGGGAGGAGAAAGTCCCTCCCCATCTGTGTTTCTCATTGTCTGTCAACTAGTCCTGGAGCAGATTTTGGTGACTGGAGCTTTGGCGGGGAGGGGGCGGTGGGGTGAAGGAGGTAATATAAGGTCCAGTAGTCATATTTGAAGGAACTTTTGGTGGGAAGGGAAAGCTAATGTTAACGGTTTAATTGCTTAATTTAATTACTTAATTTAATGTGACCTGCTTGAAAGATCTGTGTGAGTACGAAGATGGCGTACCTTTTTTAAAAAAAACAAAATTAACCAATATATTTTCAACACGGACCTAATTTGTAGGCTGCAGCCAGAAAAGAGTTAAATGTGTGCTCTGCAAGGATAAATGTAACACAGTGAGAACACTTTGTGGAAATATCAGGCGGGTAGGAGGATGTAACTGGAGTAGCGTTGCATGATATGAAGATATGTTAACAGCCTTTTTCAGATTCACCTGCAGCTTTGCTGAAGAGGAACAAGAGGAAATAGCATGAATTTTTGCTTTGGTGCATGTTTCCTGTACCATCTGCCCACAGCCAGCTGGCACATGAGCTTTTTGGACTAGGGTTACAAGAGTCTTCCAGTTCCCTTTGCAAAACCACTAGCAGTGTGAAGTATATTGAAAATCTCTATTTGGTAGCTGTTCTTTCCCCACCCCCTGAATTCTCTAGCATGTACTCCCTGCTTGTATATGTATATATTTTCCTGGATCTGATATTGCTCCTTCGATAACAAATTGTCAGCCCTCCCCTGTGCACCCTTTTATTTTTTTGCAGGCAAATACATATGTTGATGTGTTCAGCACACTTTCCCCACCCCCTCTTTTCATATTCAAATTTACCAGCCGGCTAGTCTCAGCTGCATTTATAGTTGACACTACTGTCACTTCTCAGCTGGCCAATTGGGCTAATTTTGCACGGGTGACTGGCTTTTTTCTTTGCTTACAATGTGCAATGTTTCTACAGGCATAGAAGTATTTCAGAACTCTGCCTGTATCCCAGTTGTGCCATAAGCATTCATTTTAAACTCCCATCTAGGACTGCTTTTTCTTACTAGGTCCCAATGACAGGGTGACAGGTTTGAAAATTTGACAGAAGCTTTCTTTTGGGGACCCTTTTAAAAAAACAAACAAGAATTCTATAAAAAAGCAGGTTCATCCATTTTTGTTTCAAATACTTCGTAATTAGTGTGATTTGCTGCTTTCAAATATTTGTGTCCTGCCTACCAAACCACAGGCACGCCATGTAACTATTTTATTTATTTATTTTTATTTACTTATTTATACTCTGCCTTTCTCTCAAATGGGGGCCTAAAACAGCATATATTGTTCTCCTCTCCTCCGTTTTATCCTCTCAAAACCCCTGTTAAATTGGTTAGGGAGAGAGGGTGTGAGTGGCTCAAGGTCACCCAGCAAGCTTCCACAGTGGAGTAGAGATTTGATCCTAGTCTGACACTCTAACTACTACACCATACTAGCCCTCAGCGATATTGAAAATTACAATATAAATAGCAAAGTAACTAAAATAAATTCATAAAAGCAAAACAGCCGTCCCCCAACGTAGTCCACGGACTCATTTCCAGGATCCCTTCCCCAAAAGATTACCTCACACAAACATTTGTTTCTTTATTTCAAAATGTATGCCCTGCTACCTTGCACTCAAGATCGCTTGCATAATCATAAGAACAATCTAGTGAGCTGGAAAAAGTATGGAAGAGGGCAACCAAGAAGGTTAAGGAGTTGGAGCACCTAGGCTACAAAAAACAGTGCTAAGGGGGGATGTGCTAGAGGTTTTTAAAATTATGCATGGGGTGGATACAGGGAGTTTTTTCTCCATCTCCCATAATACTAGATCTTGGGGGCACCCAGTGACCTTTTTGGGAAATAGGTTCAGGGCAGACAAAAGGAAATACATCTTTACTCAACAAGAATTTAAATTGGAATTCAGTGCCAGTAGTATAGGCCACAATTTTTTTTAATTATTTAAGAAATAAAAAAGAACAATTGATAGTGCATAGAACCTTATACAAAAAGCTATTAAATAAATTTAACAGAATATGTATGCTGTGAAATACATTGAATCATAATAATAATACATTGCAGTACCTACAGAGTATAAGTAAAATATATGAACTATTTTTCTTTCACACCCCTTCCTCAATTCCAAGCAGATAGTCCACAGCAATACAGATTATACTTCCACCTATTGTTGAGGATCCTGCATAAATGAAACTTTAAAGATTTATATGCTATTTATCCACATTAAATTCTATCAGAAATTATTAAATATTAAATACATTGATTGACTTATAGAGCAATAGGACATTTTATGCAAGTATTTCACTTCAAAACAAAGCGAAAAGAAAAACTAGAAAAACAATTACTCTAGGCAAGTATAATCAAATATATAACTACTGAATTTTTAAAAAAAATTTCCCTTCTGTCAGCAATGAGTAAATTCATTTTATTTAGTTATTTATGTACAGTTAGTAAACTAGTTTAATCTTCAGTAAAAGAATTAGCTATTATTTATTTAATCCATTAGCACACAAAGTAATAAGAAATTACTAAGAAACATAGTAGTTCACAAAAAAAAATGATATTCCAACAGGGAAAAGAAAAAAAATCTTTAAAACTTTACATTTATCTAAAGGGAAGATTATCCATATTTAATTCCAACATTTGTTCATTCTAGAAAGCTTTTAATATCATAAGTTGCTATTTTAATATTGTTTTAATTATATATGTGAGGCAACTGATGACAATTTTGCACACAATAATAATAAAAAATTAGAAAAAATGGTATTTCATAAAGAAAAACATAATATTTCAGAAGGAAAAGAAAAATAAATTTAAAAAGGAGGGGAAATTGACAGTTACTTTAAGAAGATATGTAAAGATATGTAAATAGACTGGCAACTAAGAATTTCCCATTCCATCAAAAATAAGTTGGATCTTAGTAAATTACCCAAGAGTGATCTTTGGATATATATTCTATCTGAAGGGGGAATTCCAGATATTTTGGTTCCAACAGTTACTCATTTTAGGAAGGTATTAGCCTCATAAATTGCTATTTTAATTAATTTGTTTACCTCTTAACCTGATTTTTATTATTTATTATAAATACCAAATCTTCTAAAACTTTACTTTGTAACATAATTTGCTGTAGGCGACAAATATTGATAGCTTTAAAAGGGGGTTAGACAGATTCATGGAGGAGAGACCCATCAGTGGCTACTAGCCATGGTGACTGAAGGGAGCCTCTGCCTTAGGGTTATCAGGTCCCCTTACCCTCCTGGCAGAGGGGGGACCTGGCATTTACCTGGAATGTCTTCCAGAAGTGCACGTTTGGTGGCAGGCATGCTCCTGTGCTTCCCAGGGGGCAATTAAGGAAGTGACATCATTGTACCCAGTGGGAGCACGCCTACTGTGTGCGGGCCCAGAACGTTTTTTGCCTCCTGGGCCTGTTCTCCAGGACTTCCCCCCCTGCTGGCCAGTTGAGAGACGGCGGGGGGGGGAAGGCTGGGAACTGGGGATCCTCCAGTCTGTCCGGGGACCTAGCAGCCTCACTCCATCTACAAAGGCAGCAAACTTCTGAATACCTGTCCTGAGCCTTTGCCTCTATAACCTGTTTGTTTGGTTGGCTCCTGTGTGAATCAATATACTGGATTAGATGGATGAGTGATCAGATCCAGTGGGCTGTACTCACAGTTCTTATGCAGTAATAGCTTAATAGTATAAAAAAACTCATACATTGAAACAGTAAAAGGAAAACAACCTCAAGGAAACGAATGACTCAAAAGCATGGATTTTGCTGCCCACAAATAAAATCAGGACCAATCCACCTGGCAAAGTCTTGTAAAAGAGGACTGCTTGGCAGAATGTGCAAAAAGCTGCTCATGATTTTACCCTCCTGCATTTCCTGTGGTAGCCCATCTCCAAAGGACTACCGCAGAGACCTTATTGAGTATGTTCAAACATGTTGAGTAAAGGACACAGCTAAGAGAAACTTGCATGCAAGTTCATATAGGCAGTCCTTCAAGATTGAAGTATTTCCAGAATGCATCACATGGACCAGTTCTAGTAACGTAAAAAAATTAATTTTATTAAAACCATAGACATTAATTATGAACACTCATTTCCATCCATCATGCTGCTTGTTCAGATTTGTATAGTCCATACTGCTTTATATTGATTTGATTTTTCCCTCTTTAATGACCTCACCCTCCCCCCAAAATTTGGGTGCTGCCACTTGTGCGTAAAACAATCCTTCTGCTGTCTGCCTTGTTGAGTCCTAGTTTCCTGCGGCTGTTTGCTGATATTTAGAAAATCCGAAGCTTTCTGAATCCAGACATACTCAGATGAGGAGTTCTGGATTTTTCCGTCGTTGTGTAACACCATGCTTTGGAGCTTCTCAGCTGAACCCTAACTGGTCCTATCAAGAGGCAAGGTGAGGGGGTGGCTTCTTTGTTAGCAATCAGACTTGCCCTCGCAATATTAAGAAGGCTTATGAATATGGCTACGCCATAAGCCTCTTCATTAAATGTGTTTCAAACACAATTACTGCCCAAGCAGACAGATATACGGAAGCCAGATCCCGGCCGGGAAACAGAACCTTGCTAGCATGTGAGATGACAGGCAAAGCCAGCTCTCAGCCTCCACACCCTGGAGTTGTGCATAGATCTTAGGCAAAGGGTCCTCCCAGAGTTCCTGAATTAATCACTGCAACACACCCTACCAATCTTCCCTGATCCATTCTCCTCAGACAACTCAGTGCTCTGATAGACTTACCCACCCATACTTTGTGGGTCGTCATTCATCGCTGATAACTTTAGTTCTGCCCAGGAAGACTTATCAGACCTTCCCAGTTCATTGTCTCGCTCTGAAAACAGTTCGTCAGTTCTTTGCCAAAGACAGCTTCCCAAGCCTTTGTTCTTCCCTGGGAATAATCATTTAGACATTATTTTGGGGCAGAAGATGCAATCTTGCCCCCAGGTACATTCCACAGTATTTCTGAACTACCCCTCTGCCATAGTCATGTGCATGCTCTCGAATCCAGCATCTATCCTCGAACCTCTGTTCGAGCTCTTCTGCCTTGACACGCTGGTCACTCAGTGCTCTCTCATCCTCTTTTGGATGGTAACTATCACCCAATTCCTCAAACTCTATCCAATTTTCACCAATGCTTTCTAGTTAACTCTGAGTGTGTGTTGTGTGTGTTTGCCTGCAGTTGATTTTTGTTATTTTCAGTTTTTAAAAACCTGTTTGATACATCTGTCTGGTCATTGAAAGAGTTCTCTAGCCGGGACAATCTTCGTACACAGGTGGTGATCCTGAAGCTACCCCCTCTCACTGCCTCTCTTTGCATGCTAATTCCCACAACTCAAAAGGAGACCTCCCCATTGGGTAACATCTTGAGATGGCTCACAGGGTAGAACCACCACCACCCCACCGCAGCCAGCATGCCATGCTTGCCTCTGCCTACCCTGTCAGAGCAGCTAACATTTCTACTCTCATTGTACCTCCACACCTCTTGAAACAAAGCAGGGTAAGCCTCAGATACCCAGTAGGGAGTTCAGGAAGCCTTTTTGGGCATGTGCAGCTGACCAGTAAGGAACTAGAAGTGAAGGAGCATTCGCTCCTCAGGCTGTTGAGCAAGGGTAGGTGGTGAGTGGCAGCCAGGGGGACAGCAGTAGGCCCTGTTGAGCTGCTACTGAGCAGAACCCTTATATGGTACATCCTAAAGAAACAACTGCTACAGTTGGGTCCTCAACAACTACCACGTTCATAGGGAAAGGCAGCAACAACATTCTTTCTTGCTCCTCTCTCTCCTTTCTCACATAAAAGCATAAATACAGCCTGCTGGATCAGACCACTGGTCCATCTCATCCACCATCCCATTTCACACAGGACCAAACAAACAGGGCATAGAGGGTGAGGCCCTCCCATTTTGCTGCCTCCCAGCACTGGTATTCAGAGGTTTGCTGCCTCTTAAGATGGAGGCTTCCTTTAGTTTTATGTGTTCTTATCACACGTCTCCCTATTGGTGAGCGTACTTTCATTTCCAACCAAACTAACAAGCTGCAAATCTATTGCCCTCCATGACTATTCAACTTACATGCTATTTTGGCTTCTCTGCCCTGTGTCTGTTTTTCCAACTTTCTTTTAATACTCTAAAGCCCCTTCTAGTTAAGGTTTGACATCTTCTAGGTCAGTGCAATGCTTAGCGGATCCTCTCTTCTGCCATGTTAGAAATGATAACAGGGAGAGATTGCTTCTCATGTTTTTACTCTCCGCAAAGATCCAGGCAAGCCCCTGTCATGCTCCCCATGTCAGAGAATAAGCCACACAGATTTAGTGTGCACGGTTTCTAAACACACTGGAACAAGAATTACTTCAGGGCCTGAACTGTTAGCCTGTCAGACTCAGTATATATCAAAATCTGCAAAGCACATTTTATCTTTAGACTAATGCCTGCTCTCTCCATGTGCACATGGTTTAAAATTTAAATTGGATTTTTTAATTTAAATCAGATTTTATTTAATAAAATGCTTTATGAGGAAAACTCTATCTAAAGGTAGTTTTCTATTTAAGATACATTATAGAGCAAAGGGATTTTGTCATGAAATAAAGATTAATTTTAATTATGTAGTATGAGATTCTATATTCAGGCAATGTTTAAAAATGTTGGTAAACGGATTTCATTAATTCATTCATTAGGGTCTCAATGTCATGCTCTTCCAGCAGTTTCTGTGATTATTTAGGGTAATTTTTCTGTCGACAAGATACCGTAACAGATGTTTTGTTTTGCAGTTCTCAAAATTGTGAATTTGTGTCTGCAAAGATAAGTGTCTCTTCGTTATAGCAAAAATGTTTTAAAATAAATATAGAGTTGAGAAAGAGACCTCAATCCTATTGTTTCTTTGCAAATCGGTGTACCTAGTGTCCGGGTTCTGAGTCCCAGCCCCCAGACTTGCCAGGAGGGAACAGTGGGAGGCAACCGGGAGGCAGTGGCCCTGCCACCCCAGCCAGCAACCAGGTCCAGAACCTGCCTACTGCAGGGGGAAGGGGCGAAAGGCCAAAGCCTCAGAGGGCTGGAGGGAGCAGGGAGAGACCAGCCAGTCCCACCCTCCAGGGGGAGGAGAGGGGGCTAAGCAGGCCAGAGGCAAAGGGCCAAGGCGGGGGGAATAAGGACCCAGCAGCAGCCCAAACAGAGCCCTTACTAGCCAAGGAGGAGAAACAGCCACTACAGCCTAGAGCCACACCCCAGCTAGAGGACAGTAGCCTGGCTCAGGAGTTGCTAGGAGCCAAGCCCCTCCAGGTGGAGCTGCCACAGGCATTCTGGGGGAGGAGATGGGTAGCCCCGCCCAGCATCAATGAGCAGGCAGCCCAGAAACTGGCCAGGGCAATTCCTCATGAGCAAGGCCAGGGAAGCTCAGCAGCACAGAAGCCGGCTGGGGCAGCTCCTCGCGAGTAAGGCCAGGGAAGCTCAGCAGCACAGAAGCCGGCTGGAGCAGCTCCTTGCGAGCAAGGCCAGGCAAGCTCAGCAGCTCAAAGGTCTACTGGGGCAGCTCCTTGTAAGCAAGGCCAAGGAGACCTCAGCTGGGGATGGTTCGCATTCAACTCCACCCTGCCAGCAAGGCAAGGAATCCTAGAAGGGGTTAGTGATAGGAGGGAAATACCTGAGGGAAGGCACAGCTGGACCAAGTCAGGAGAGGGAACAAGCCTGGAAGGAGGGCGGGGCGGAGAAAGGAAACCCTATAAAGGGTGGCTAGGAAGAGCTCTGAGGTGGTGGGTGTGAGTAAGGAGTGATGGCATGGAGTGAGAGCAGAGCAGTGTGAGAGTGGAGGCTTGGAGGAGAGTTCTGGGAGGAGGAGATGATGGAGGACGCAGGGGATGAGCAGGCCAGTTTGAGCAGGCCAGCGAGTGGACTGAGAGGGAGTCTGGGTGATGTATACTGCCCCTCCTTCTACAGAGCAGGGTCCTGCAGCATCCCTGGTGCCCCTCTGATGTCAGGGCCGGCCCAGCCGGCGCCCCACCCAGTGGCGGCAGCAACAAGCCCTGACACCCAGAATCAACCCCTTACCTCTTAAATGCTAAGTTTCAAGAAGTTAAATGAACAGAAGATTGTTTTGGGGTGGAATAGATCTGGATAGTATCATATTATTATCTCCCTTGAAGAAAAAACCTATAATGGTAGCAGGCCATAAAAGAGACCCAATTTGGTTTTAACCACATTAGTTAATAAACATGGATGTTTAAGCAAATAGAAGCATACATATGTTATATAATGTTATTGTTTTAGTTGGTTATTAAATAAATGGTTCTTATTATCTCTTTCCAATAAAGTACAGCAGAAAAGTTGTACACATATGAATGATTAACCTATTAAACTAGAGATAGTTCACATTGCAATGTTTTCATAATTGTCTATTTCAAGTGGTAAATAACCAAACAATAATTAGTTTTCTAATATAATTGTAAAACTAACCTGAAAAGCTGTTGTCCTAAAAATGAAACCTTCATCTGGGTTTCAAATATGAAGGTTATAACAACGAGCAAGAATGAGCCTTAAGGTAGAAAACCATGTTTTAAACCAAGTGTTACTGACGAGTGATTTAAATCATGATTTAAATCAAATCTATCCTGTTTTCAAGTGATCAAAAAAGGAACTTATATTTAAACAGCTTGCATTCTCTTATCAAATCAGTAGAGAGCAGAGAGTTATTATCATCTATTCATAGGGTTAGAACAGAAGAATGTGTAATATAGAAAAACCAGAAAATTTCTGCATGAGTGCAAGATGATATTCTAAAGAAATGTAAGAAAGACTTAGAAGAGTTCTTCAAAGTGAACTGCACCAATGGCACCTCCATCACCACAATTTGGGAAGCAAGTAAAGCTTTTATGAGAGGGAACGTGATAGCTTCGACTTCAAAAAAAGGAAGGAGAAAACAAAACAGATGAATGAAATCACAGCCAAAATCCAACTTTTGGAAGAACAGTACAAAAAATCTCTTAAGAAGACAATGTTAGCTGAAATTAAGCAATTAAGAAATCAACTGCATCTATTACAAGTTGAAGAAATGCAGAAGAAATTAAGTTTCATGAAGCAGAAACATTTTGAACACACAAATAAACCAGGTCACTTTTTGGCCCATTGATTAATGAAAGAATCCAAAAGAAGGATACTAGGAGTTTAAAAATCAGATGGAATTACATATATAGAAAAAGAAATACATCTGCAATTTATTTCCTTCTTTTCCCAATTATACAAGAAAGAAATTCCTAAAGAACAAGGAATGAAAGATTATATTAAAGACACACTAATTCTAAAGTTTAAATCAGAAGACAAAGAGGTGATGAATCATAATATCACAGTACAAGAAATCTCACAAGCAATAAGAAAAATGAAAAAAGATAAAGCTCCAGGTCCGGATGGGCTAGCAGCTATGTATTGTAAATGCTTGGAAGAAGAATTGATACTGCCACTTCGAAAAGAGATGAATAAAATAAGTGAAGATAAGATTTTACCCCCAACATAGCAAGAGGCCCATATAACGTTGGTCCACAAAGAAGGAAATAACCCAATGTTGCCTCAATCATATAGACCTCTCTCTTTATTAAATGTGGATTACAAATTGTTTACTTCTATATTGGCAGAAAGACTTAGAAAATGCATAACAAGCCTAATACATCCAGATCAGATGGGCTTTGTCTCAAAGCGATACATGAAAGAAAATGTTTGATTTGTAATTGACGCAATGGAATTAGTGGAGGGGGGGAAGGACATAAGATCACATTTATTTTTTTGGACGCTGAAAAAGCATTTGACAATCCCTCTTGGACCTTCTTACAAAAAGTAGTACAGAATTTAAATTGTGGCTCAAAATTTGAGAATTGGATGCAAGGAATTTAAACAAAGCTAAAGGCTAGGATTCTAACCAATGGGGTATTAACAGAAGGATTACAAATCAAAAAGGGCACTAGACAAGGCTATCCACTGCCTCCATAATTATTCATCTTAGCAATGGAAATTTTTGCTTCAAAGTTAAGACAAGACTCTAAAATTAAAGGCTTGAAAGTGGATTTTGAAGAATTTAAATTGAAATGTTATGCAGTTGATGTTGTTTTGATGATTTTGAACCCACATGAAACATTACAACATGTTTTGGAACATTGTGTGAGTTTTGGAAATTTTTCAGGATTTAAAGTTAATAGAAAAGAAGCTAAAATAATCGTCAAGTTTATAACAAGGAAAGAAGAAGAAAAAATTGAGGAACTGTCGGGATGTGAAATAGCAGTAAATCCAGAGAAATATTTGTGCATAAATATAACAGGACAAAAGGAAACACTATTTAGA
The DNA here is from genome assembly GCF_028583425.1 of Eublepharis macularius. NCBI lineage: Eukaryota > Metazoa > Chordata > Lepidosauria > Squamata > Eublepharidae > Eublepharis > Eublepharis macularius. Next base: position 19,736,708 of record NC_072801.1, read on the forward strand.
CAATTATGAAGTATTATGGAGGAGGATTCAAAAAGATCTTAAAAGGTGGCCAAAGTTAAAATTGTCTTGGATAGGAAGAATTTCTGCAATCAAAACAAATATTTTACCGAAAATTAACTTTTTATTTCAAATGTTACCAATTAGTATAAAAGATAAGACACTCTAAAGCTGGCAAAGACAAATAAACCAATTTATCTGGAACGGCAAAAAACCAAGAGTAAGATGGGCAGCTCAATCCTAAGCCCCCGAGTCAACACCTCCGCTCGTCCATTGACGTAAATGCGGCACCACTCTGCTGCTTCCTATGGAGTTGTGCGGGAAAGTCTCGCTGGCGCCTGAGCACAGCAAAGTGAGGCACGGCCACTGTTCCCCTGACAATCCTGCTCACACCAGCCAAGGCCACACCACTCCCCTGACAGGCAGGCGAGGGGCAAGCAGCAGAATCCCTGCTGGGGAAGGGGACCCTCCAGTGCCAGCGCAGGGCCTTGCGCCTAACATGTTTGTATGTCCACCCAGTGTGGTCATGCGTGGCGGCCTACCCGTGGTAGCACACCTCCCCGCCCACCGGCGGGCCCAGTGCCAGCACAGGGCCCCCTCCAGTGCCAGCGCAGGGCCTTGCACCTAACATGTTTGTATGGCCACCCAGTGTGGTCACGAGTGGCGGCCCACCCACGGTAGCACACCTCCCCGCCCACCGGTGGAAGGGAGGGTTACGCCTGTGTAAATGCAAGTTGTGCCCACCTAAGCCTTAGTCCTCTTCCTGTGCACTTTCCACCACCACCCTCCCCACACTTAGGATTGTGCTGTTAAGGTACTACAAGACGAAAAAAGAAGAGGAGGATTGGTGGTGCCAAATGTCGTTATGTTATAAAGCAGCTGGCCTGGATTGGATTGCAGATTGGATTAAAAACCCAAAGGACAGATTAATACGATTTGAAGCGGTTAATTTGCCTGAAGGGCTACATAATTACCTTTGGGTGAAGAAAAGAGCAAAGACACAACATAAAAGTCATGTGATAAGAGACAGTTTGATTCAAATTTGGGATTAGGAAAGAATGGGGATAAACCCTCTGATATCACCAATACTGTCACCAATTGATGCCTTTGGTGATAAGAATCAGAGAAAAGTTAATGACTTTATAACTTATCAAGATATAATAAACTCTCAAGGAAAGATAAAATCATGACAAGAAATTTGTGACGAAAGAAAGAAAATACAATGTCTGATATGCCTTCAGGCAATCCCCAGATTAAAGGAAGTTCTCAGGGATTACAGAGGCCAATTGAGGGATTTCCTGATTTTGAGAAGATAATCACGCAGAAAAAAGATCATATTTTGGGCCAAATTTATAAACTTTTACTTCAATATGACACAGAAACAGAACAAGTTAAAACTTGCATGATAAAATGGATGCAAAATTTTGGAGAAGAAATAACATTCCAAATTCCAAAATTTATGGACTAAGGGCATAAAATTTATGGCAAGCCAAACACTTAGAGAAAATTGGTACAAGATGGTTTTTAGATGGTACATTACACCAAAAGATATTTAAAAAATGAATAAGAAATATGTAGGATCATGTTGGAAGTGTAAGGAAGTAGATGGTTCTTTCTTTCATATGTGGGGGACGTAAAAAAAGTTTAAAAATTTGGAAAGATATACATGCGGAGATACAGAGGATTTTGGAAATTAATTTTTCCATGAAACCCCAGACTATGTTGTTAGGAATAATACCAGATAATGTTGATAGAACACTACATGAACTATTTTGGTATTTGCTAATGGCAGCAAGAGTGGTAATGGTGAGTAAATGGAAAGAAGGAGAATGCCCCACCAGGGAAATCTGGAAGGATAAAATGTCAGAATATGTGGTGATGACAAAATTGACAAATTCCATAAATAGAAGGCCAGGGCTTTTTTTCAGGGGGAACGCAGTGAAACGGAGTTCCGGAACATCTTAAATATGGTCACATGGCTGGTGGCCCCACCCCCTGATCTCCAGACAAAGGGGAGTTTAGATTGCGGCGCGGAGGGCAATCTAAACTCCCCTCTGTCTGGAGATCAGGGGGCAGGGCCACCAGCCATGTGACCATTTTCTCTGAGAGCAACCCACTGAGTTCCACCACCTCTTTTCCCAGGAAAAAAGCCCTATAGAAGGCCAATTAAAGAATTTGAAGAGAAATGGGGAAAATATTTCACTTATAACGGATAAACTTTATAAGATATCTCAGTCTTGTAAATTTGAAAATGATTGCATATTGATATATTTTATAATCTGATGGTAGGATAATTAGTTATATAAAGATAATTGGTAGAATAAACAGTATAATATTGAAATATTAGTAAAAAGCAAACATCGTTATTGTTAAGTAAAATATAAGTAAAAGATAATGATAAGTAGAGGGGAAATAAGGGTTTTTTTTCATTTTCTAAGATAAGGAGTAGAAACAGGTCAGTATTTTCAATAGTACTTATCTTAATACTCCCCAAGGATATGACAACTAGCTATATTAAGTAATAAGCATTGTTACTGTTAAAATGGTCTTTTTTCTCTTTTATTATTACTAATATAATGAGTAGAAATAGGTATGAATTCTGCATGTGCTGTTTAATTGGAAAAATATATACTAAACAGACGTAATGATTAAATGCTATTTTAATATTTATAAAGGTCATAATTTTTGTACTCTCTTTTTGTTTTAATAAAATAAAATTAAGAAAAAGAACATTTCTCCATGAGCAAGGGAACACTTTTGTATCTAGCCTAATAATGGTTAGTGACCAGAAGTGACTCAAAAACAGTCAAACATGCTTCTTTGTATTATGCTCTGGTCATCACAGCAGTATAGTGTTTCTATTCCCGCCTGCAGGTACATGACAACTATTGGTGCCTGGTGTCAAGAGCCGTGAGCTCCTTTGATGAAATTGCCGGAGAAAAATGTGATGGGTAGATTTTACAACAGCCCCCTAATGTTATGGAACAGGAAGATGCATAAGGGTCTTGACTACTCAATACACTCTTTCTGGGCCCAACCCCACAAACCAGAGGTGCTCTGAGAGTTCCCTATTGCAACTTAGGCATGTGAAGGCCTGATTTGGATTAGGACTGCAGTGTATGAGGAAACGGTGCTTAAGTAGAAGATGGAAATGACACACATAATGATTCTCCAGGGCCTTTATAGATAAGGTACAGGAAGATCCATGATGGGATCTTTCCAGTGCTTTAAAAATGAAAATAGCAGCACTGCAGGGAGGGAGAAACAGGGAGGGAGAAAATCCCTGTGCGATTTTTCTACTCCCTGTGTGATTTTGCTGATAGAAACAAACAGCCCACCGTCCCATGTGCTGCTGTTGGCCCTGGAAGGGAAAATCAAGAATTAGTACCTTTTCCTGTTCTTTTTCTTTCCAAACTATTGACCTTGCAGGGTTGGAAGAATGAAACCTCCATTTCCCCATGTGCTGCAGTCCAATCTGAATCAGGACCCTGGATAGCTGCAATTTCCATTTTAAAAGAGCTAGGAAGATATGATCACAGACCTCCCTACATTGTGTTTAATCTGGCTGTTGTTGTATCAGTAGAAAAGTTACATAGACATGCATGACTGAAGTCCTAAACTGACCAGCAGAAACTCTGCCCATCATGGTACTATCTCTTGTTTTGAAAGCCATAGTTTTGGTGCCAGCAGTTGACACATTTTTAACCATGTGATCTCATGGCTGAGGTTGTATGTGCAAGAAACAAGCTATTGCTCTGGGATCTAGAATCTACCCAGGGGATGGGTTTTTTAAAATTATATTATTAAAACAAAAAATAAGATTTAACTTTAGATAGAATATCAGAAGCAGAATATAAAACAAAATGACATTAGACGGTAAACCTAATATTGATAACAGAATATGTAAAAATTATTAAAACTACATAATAATATAACAGAAAGTAACATTAGGGAATAGATATATAACATAATATTAAAACTGTAATATTTCTCCTCTCCATCTCTCCAGTTATTTAAGTTAAAATACATTATACTCAGCATTTTATGTTCAGCATTTTAAAAAACCCTTATCTTTCAGCCACGTAGCAAAAAAAAAATCCATTTTCCCTGAAATTGGCTTATTATGCATATAAGAGGTTAATTTTGCCATTGACACATAAATATACAAGTTATTTATCCATTCAGTCACATCTGGACAAAGTACAGCCTTCCATTTTGTTGCATATACTACTCTCACCACTGTCTCCATATATTTAAAAAGTTCACTCTGTTCTTTTGTAATACTACTTGGCAAAATATTGAATAACATATGTTTTGGGTCCAGCATGAAGCAGAGCTTTAATATCTTTTGCATCTCTTTATGTATTTTTATTCAATATCTTCTTGCTTTTTTGCATGTCTACCACATGTGATAGAATGTTGCATCCATACATTGACATTTCCAGCACCTTCCACTGTAGTCCTTATTAGTTTTTGCAATTGGGAGTAATATACTATTTTAAAAATATTTTATACCAGTTCTTCCTTAACATTTGGCAATCCATAAATTTAATTTCTTTAGTCCATAAAGATTCCCATTGACTCATAAAGATATTTTCTTCAAAGTTTTGCATCCACTTTATCATACAGTTTTAACTTGTTCTGATTCTGTTTTTTATTGCAATTTTATATACTTTTCTTAACAAGTGTTTTAGATCTCCATTGATTAGTTGTTCAAACACTGTTTTTTTCTCTTAGTTGATCACCTTCTTTGGATAGTTGCTCTTTGAATTTGTATACCACTTGATGGTACATCAACCATGGAATGTTTTTCGCTTGAGCTTGAATTTCTTGCCATGTTTTTCTTATGCAAGGGACTGTTAATGTAAATACAGTTCTGGCTGTTATGTATTTAAGTCTATCTGGTAAAGGAAAATGTAGTGAAGTTGGAGGCCTGCAAGGAATTGTGGGAGGGGAATAATTTGGAAATCTTCCCACTTCTAAAGTCTCCTCCTCCCAGATTCTATAAGAGGTTTCAGAAGGCTAATTTCCCCTCCTCACCCCCCCCCCCTGAACTGACTCTGAACTGGTCTTGACACACCATACTTACTTGAACACGCTCAGTCCTCGTCATGCTGGGTTTCCCCCCCTTCTGGTTAGTTTACAAAGAATATTTTTATATACATAGGGAGTTCCCTTAAAATGTAAAATCCTCTACTTCGTCTGTGGGTGCCCTGGCATTGCTGCTCCTGTGATAGACACGAGTCACCTTTGTTACATAATGATGAAAATAATTATGTGTTCTCTATAGAGGGACTTCTAGGGATAACTTTTTTTTATTCTGAAAGCAAAGCCGCACACACATTTTCCATACATTTGGTTGTCAGCTCCTATTCATCTCGGAGCATTGCAGCTGTCTCTTGCCACAAATAACTGATCCCCTCTTCCCCAGTTGGCTGTTGATAGGCACTTGCCTATGCTCATAATCTATTTTTATTTGACCTGAAGCCAATTGCTAATATTCCTGCAGACAAAAATGGACCTGGCATGACTTCTGCTCCCTTCAAACTAGCCTGCTGAAATGATTGATATCTCATGGTGACTTCCATATGGAACATTAAGCCCTTCTCTGTTTGACTTGATTTATACATGCCTTTTTCACTTTAGTCTTGGATCAGTTCCTGACAGATCCTCATGTTTTAAAAATGAAGCTGTAGAGGTAGTCAGAGCTAATTTGGCCAGATTATAAAGTGTGATCTTTTGTTTGCTCAAAAATTAAGGTAGAACGTGTAAGTTAGAAATGAATTGATACATGCCTAATCCTCGGAGGCGTTGCATGGGTGCTGGCCCTTTCCTTTCCTTCTGTTCTTCCATCATGGAACTCATGGCAGTGTGCATACCTGTGGTGTCACCGTGAGGCCCCCCACTCATGCACTGATCAGTCCCAGACGTGTTTTCTTTGGGTAGTGTTGCTGCCCCATGTGCCCTGGGGCTCACTCTGAAGTTGAGCCTGTCAGCATTTCTCTCTTAATACAGAAGCTGTCAAACCTTTTTCACTAAGCCCCTTTCAAAGAGAGGGAAAGAGGGAAAGTCAGGACTTTGGGGGGCCTATTCCCTCCAAACTAGGAGGTGTCCTTCACCGTCTCTCTCTGTCCAGTCTTGCCTCTGGTGAAGTGCATTAACTTGTTTTCCCCAGTCAGGGCTTCGTTATGGGTTCCTGCACTGAGATAATTACTGGGCACCCGTGAAAGACCCTTCTTACTTACCAACCCTAAGCTATGGAACTCTTGAAGCAAGCATTGTAATTGACATCACCTCTGCAGAGCTTCTAGCCCAGCATGAAAACATACTTGTTTCAAGGGCCTTTGGATTTAATTGATAGAAGTTTTTTGAAGATTTTAATGTTGTTAGGTTTTAGTGGTGTTCTTGATTTTATAAATTGAATGTTGTTGTTTACTTTAAGGATGGTTCAGTGTTGTTATTTGTGTTATTTAGTGGGATCCTTTGTAATGATTTGGGGCATCATGTTGAACAGAAAGGCAAGGTATAAGTTTATGGAATAAAATATACATAGCGTTCTTAATCAGCCAGGTACATATCGCGCGCTCTCTCTCTCTCTTACACACACACATATTATTATTGCCAAGCAAATGTCCTGATCTTGAAATACAAAGAAACTGCATTAAAAATAACTTTGTTCTTAGCACATGTATAATGACAATGAATATTTAATCCCAGATGCCAAGCGATTCTGAAAAGGAAACATTTGCTTTAGTCCTAGACCACCAGTTCCAATTTCTCTGCTGTTATCTGAAGAGGAAGCAGGCATCATAATTCAGTCGTTTTGGAGGGGTTATCGGGTAAGAGTAATCTGTAATTATTATTCTGTTTGATGTTGAATGTGTGTGACTGTGGAAGCCCTGGGGGAAAACCCTTACATAAATTTTAAGTAGCAGGTGCTATAAATAACTAGACCTTCACTAACTTCACTAGTGTTTGTAAAGAGGCTGTCTTGATTTAAAATCTTACCATGGGAGGAGGATGTGGTGAGGAACTCAGATGATTTTCTACAACAAAGAAATTCCAAGATGAAATTTGGCTTTAATAGGGAGGAAGAAAATATCCTCTTGGACTTCCATTCTATGCCACTTTGTGACAAAGACAAATCTGATAAAAATTCCTATGTTCCAGCATATTAATCAGAATAGAGGAGGGAGGGATCCACTGATGTAACAGAAAAGTTGAAGAAAGTATGTGAGAGTAGTTTAGGAGAAGGATAGAAGGAAGGGAAGCTAGATGAAGAACAAAGTCAAAGGAAGAGTGGACGTTTAGCAGGAGGTGGCCCTTGTAGTTTAGGGGGCTTAAGATACGGTGATGGCACATGGTATATAGCCTCCTTGTTGCAGGCAAGCTGGCCTGAGCCTGCTCAGTGCCTGAATAGGAGACCGCCTGGGAACCCCATCTACACATCCTGTATCCTTAGAGGAAAGTATATAGAAGTATAATCAATAAAGTAAACTAAATTAGGATTGGGACTGAATGTGGTATAATTGTTAGAATGTTATAGTACAATCCTATGCAGAGTTAACTCCAGCCTAAACCCACTAAAATTTGGACGGAGGAAATTTTGTATAGGATTACACCATTGGATTGAAACTCAGAAGACTAGGGTATAGGCCCCATACTTGCTACAAAAGCCTACTTGCGATGAATAAGTTATCTGAACATGATCTGACTCACAGTTGTTAAGATAAAATGGGGGTGAGGAGAATCATGTGTGCCATCCTGGGAGGGTAGATGGGATAAAGCATAGATAGATGACAGGATATTAAAAGCAATTTTGAAAGGGTGTTTCTAATGGCACATTTAACAGAGATTTATATGTTTAAGGTTCCAACAAATCATTATTGAAAAACCATTATTTTGAGTAATCGTAATATTTTTGTGGTGTGCAGTTACCAGCACCCCCAACACTGGGAGTATGCTTGTAGCCTGAAAAAAGAAAAAAAATAGCAGAGAGTCCTCTGGCATCTTAACCAATATTGCTGCAGGAAGGAGACCTTCCTTATGCATTTCATAGTACAGGGTGTTGGGCTACTGGCCATGGATCTAGTATAGAGCTACATCAGGGCTAACACCAAAAAGCAGTGTTTTGGGTTGTCTTCTGTGTCACAGCTGAGAGAGACATTTGGTTTCTGGGGTATTTCTAAAATAGATATGCCCTCAACAGTTCTTCAGTGTGTAACTGTCGTGCATCATGATATAAAGGAAGGTCAGAAATGATCATAACAAGGCACTATTGTCTGCTGACTTGAGTTCAGTGGCCTTTGCTTTGCTGTGTAGCTTCTGTGACCTACTCCACGGAAGCAGCTCATTATAAAGGTACTTTTCCTTCCAAAGATGTAAACTGTCTTTTGTCAAATGAATGAATCAATGGTATTGTATTGAAAAGGACCATGACAGAGGCCAAGCTTATGTAGTTTATCTCTAACATTTCTTGTTACGCACAGTAATATTACAAAATCCATTCTGTTTTTCATTACATCATTGTTTTATGAAAGATTGGCTGCAAAAACCTCCTGGAATTTGGTGTGTCCTGATATAATAGAGTTTCAGGTTTTAAGTAAAGGCTACTAGATGGTCTCAGATTCAATCACCAGCTCATCCAGTGAAAAGGTAATATGTGATGTGAAAGACCTCTAGCTGAGGCCCTGGAGAAGTCATTTACAGTTTTGGAGTAGACAATACTGACCTCAGTAAACCCAGGAGGAATGAGCACTTCCACATTGTGCTGCATTGCATGCGCTCTGTTGACTTTTTGGGTGCAAGAGAAAGAGCATGTATGCAACCATTTGCCTTGCAGGCAAGTGCTACAGTGCTATCCTAGCAGCTCACCCTGAGTCAGCAAGGATGTGAAAAGCACACATCAGGAATTCCAGGCCACTTCCTTAGGACTTTTTACAATATTTCTATGAGGTGATTCTAGGACATCTCCCTAAGGGACTCTTCTTTTGGCAAAGCTCCTGGACACCACACAGGAAGTGACATGCACATGGCAAAAAATGTAAGGGCTTTCCTTGATACCAATTGGCCAAGAAAACCTCCCTGCCAACTGTGCCCCTCAAACACTGTCAAACTGCTAGTGAGGCTGATGATTATGTTCCTCAAAGTTGTAATTGGATATTGCTGTTAAACCAGGTAACACTTTATATTGGCCTGATGCTGAACACTGGAACTCACACAGAAATGTCATTGACTCCTCGAGTAAACTTCTACATATAGTTCCTCAATTAGTTGATCTATCAGCAACTAATTGATGGCCAACAGCATCAGCAGCCAAGAGGGTGCTTTTGACTTTTAAACAACCTTCTCTCCCCTTAATGTTATTAAAAATGAAAACTTTTTTACTGTTGCACCTAATCACTCCTGTTGGTGTTTCATAATATGATTGTCCAGCCACTTATTGCCAAAAGAAGTGCAAACCAGCCCTTTGTGATAAGTAATAGCTGGGGGCTATTGTTCCACACTATGTTCCACATTGTCCCTCCCCTGCCCAGCACCGACCCGATCCAGGCCGTTTCAGCCCCGATCCAGGCCCAAAAGGGCCCAAAATGGCAATTTTGGGCCCGTTTTGGCCTGGATTGGGGCCGAAATGGCCCAGATCAGGGCCAAAATGGCCAGGACGGGTTGGTACTGGGTGGGGAAGCCTCCCCCACCCTACACCAACCAGATCCGGGCCGTTTCCACCCCAATCAAAGCCAAAACAGCCCCAAATGGCCAAAAGTTAGGTGGGCAGGGCCACCTGATAGTGAGCTTTTGGGGCACCTGCCGGAATGGTGTTCTGGCATATTCCCCCTCCAAATGAGCCCTGGCCATAGCCTTCTTAGCCAGTGGTTTGGAAGAAGCTCGTTCAGAACAGCCCGGATCTGGGGAACGTCTCTTAGTTGACTCGGTCTTATGGGACTGACACTGAATCTATTCTGATGAAGTCATCGGTTCCGTCAAGTCAATTGGAACCAATCTTGCTTTGGCCTTTGAAATGTCATGGATCGATTTATGGGCTGATTGTTTGTGACTTTGTACCAGAAGTAGGGCCTTGCTCAGCAGAAGGTTTAGCTGCTGGCTTTTCTGCCCTCGAAAGCACTATGTTCCACATTGCTACTTTTGAGTCTGGCCGCTGGATCATTATGGGCCTTTGGGGTAAACTTTTGGCAAATGCAGCAGGCAGCTACATTATGGGACTCACCCAGAAATAGCAAACAGAGCGAGTGTTCATCCGAGTGGGTCATCATTGTATTGCATTTCTCACACTTTTTGAAGAGCAGTGTTTGGGACATAATGTCCAAGATAATAAAAATGTAGAAGAAAGGTAGAAGTAATCAAGAGCAAAGCAAAGAAGTACCTCTCTCTAAGGCAGCAAGAGAAGAACTGAGGGAAAGGAGGGGGCACTCAGACTTACAACATAGCTCAGCGGGAAAGACCACACATGCACATTACTGGGTCAGAGTACCCTTTTAAGCATTAGAATCTCTCCGAGGCTGGCCTGCACCTGTGCAGTCCCAATGTGTGCCTGCACAGAAGACACTCAAAGAACAACAGTTACAGGTAAGTGCAAGGATTAACTGAGCCCCCAGCTATTTCCATTAAGAATTGCAAACCCATGTTATATGACAAACTTCTAAACTGTGACACTGAATTGGCCTGCTTACTCATTGATGATACTATAAATTCTTCAGTAGCAGTCACTAGTACATAGGTAGTGCCTGAACAACTGAATATACAAGCCCATCCTGTAACAGACAACCCACCGTGGGTGAAACATCTAACTAGCCACCCTAAATTCTACCAATTGACTATTAAAAGGCTCTGGAGGTATCAGAGTTATTTTCTGGAATATAGCTAGATAGCATTCTGAATTTGTGGACAACAGTTTTGAACAATATTTAAGAAAATGTAATGTCATCCTCCCCCAGGAAACATGGTGTCTCTGGACCCTTTGTCATTTTTTTTACAGGGCTCTTGTCTTGCCAGCTGTTAAATCTGGCCCATTTGGGGGGCGGGGGCAGCAGTGGTTTGGTGACTTTTATATCTGCTGCAATAGAGTAACCCAGCCACTGCTTTGGTCTGGTTGCAAGTACCTCCACATTTCTAGTAAACAACTGGGGCACATTCTCTGCATTAATGTTTACATACCTCCAAGTAAGAACTCTATCATGTGGAACCAAGTTTGGTTCTCTCTCCAGTGGACGCTGGGGAAAGCAGAGGAATTACTTCCCAGTGTTGACATTCTGTTATTGGGTGACTTTAATGCCAGAGTGGGCCAGGATGTTAACAGCTTTATCAGAAAGGAACAAATTAACCCTGAGGCCTTATGGTATCTTGCGTGGGCTTCCCTGGATGGGGTTTTGAATAAGAGTGGTGTTTACCTTTTGAACCTAGCTTTTAGGTATGGTTAGTATAGCCTTCATGGCACTGAATATAATAATTCTAACGGATTTTATACCTTTTAAAGCTCTAATGGCGCTAGTGCTATTGATTATATCCTGGTTTCCTTGTCTCTTTTATCTAGGATTCAGCATTTTGATATTCACAGTAGATCAGAGAGTGATCATTTGCCTTGAACTGTACCTCTTTCTGCACTTACTAAACTTTCACTTATGAGAAGTTATAATAGCACAGGTCCAAATTTAGGCAAATGACATCTTAAATGGAGTGTTAGTCCAGACAACAAAATTAAACCTCAACTCCCAGAAATTAATAGAATTGAGAAATTACATGAACTCACTTAACATAAATTCAATATCTTTACAAATATTATTTCTTTGTTGAATCCTTACTTAGACAATCTAACCAGGGCCATATAAGAAATACTTGGTTCTACTAGGAATGTAGACTTATGAGGCAAATATTATGTGCACTTCAAAATAGAATCAGAACAGCTAGGTCTGATCATTCAGTTCAACTATTGTCTCCATTTCATTCCCAATACAAGCAGCTCTTGAAGAGGAAAAACTCTCCTATTGTAAATTACAGTGGGAAGACTTGGGTTTTTTTCATTATATAAAAATGGTAAGATGTTTTGGGAATTGATAGCTCTAGGCACCCAAATTAGTGATTTTAACACTGATGCACTTAGTCCAGCAGAAAAGTGGTTTTGTCATTTTTTTACTCCTTATAGTAATACTCAAACTGAGTCATTTCCTGAAGAGCCACTTATGAATTTGGACCCTCTTCCAACCTGGGACCCAATCTCAACCTCAGGATGTAGTCAACCAATTGACACCTTGACCTTAGGTAAAGCTCCAGGGGAAGATTTGGTGCTTCCTGAGATATTTAAGCTGAATGCTCGTTGGTGGTGCCCAAATTTGTCTAGCCTTTTCTCAGAAATCAAATATACTTGTATTATTACCTCTAATTGGAAACAGAGCATTATAATTCCTATTTATAAAAAAGATGGTAGGCAAGACCCTGCCAATTATTGCCATATCAGGCTTCTGGATATTTCTTCTAAATTATATATTCGCCACCTTCTACACAAATAGGAAGATTGGGCAGAATCATCAAACCTTTTTAATCCTAAACAAGCAGGTTTTCGTGAGGGTCATAGCACAGTTGATCACTATATGATATTGAAGGACATGATTCAGAAATACACCACAAATTATAGAAGGTGTCTCTACATTCCTTTTGTTGACCTCACTTCAGCCTTTGACTCTTGAGCGATCAAGATTATGGGACAAACTTGATAAAACAAACATCGACAGAAGGCTTTTCAGGATACTGAGGTAACTATATTCCCATCTCACAGTCAGGGTAAGAATGGGTTCACATAGCTCTCTTATGGATCCTGTCCCATCAAGGAAGGTGTAAAACAGGCTTGCTTATTGTCCCCCTTTTTGTTTAATTTTTATATTAATGATTTTGTCCAGGCCATGGAATCCCAGAGACTTCTTCTAACCTTAAATGGTTCTTCCTCCAACAGAAGAAGCTCTTAAGTTGGAATAAGGTTGGATCTGTGCCACCGGGTCAGCCAATAAAATCTGCCATTTAAACTCACCTCATAGAGCCAGCCCTGACCTAAAGCCTAGTATTGTCACCTTTAACTGGTGATGGCCCTCCAGAGTTCCAACCGGAGGTCTTTCTCAGCTCTGCCATGTGAGATCCTTTCACAGAAATGGAATGAGCTGAACTTAAGAACCTCTACATACCAAGTGTGCATTTCTCTGCTAAGCCATGTTCCCTCTCCAAACAGAATTTCAAACAATATGGTACCCCCCCCCTTTACCCCAGAAGAGGTTGCATCAGAATTCAGATGTTAATTACAGAAACAGAAGGCAGAAAAGGATGGCAGGGAAAGATGAATTTTTATAGACTTGGTATCCCCAAGTATAAGTGAGCTTCTGCCATTGATCTATAATTGACGCTTTGGCTGAATAACAATCTTATTCCTGTTCGTCTCTTAAGAAGATAACACAATTGTTGTAACAGACAGGTCTAGTCCCGCCTCTACTAGTGAACAACTAGTATTGGAATGTTGGGGTTGCTTGCAGTGGAGAACCATTAAAAGAGTTAGGGAGAGGGGAAGAAGGGTTTTGGGAAGCAGCAGGTATAGCTGGCTACTAACAACGCTTATATGTAACCATTCACTGTTGGGAAAGTTAAGTTCAAGTCCAGCGGCACTTTAAAGACCCACAAGATTTTACAGACTATAAGTTTTTTTGTTTTTTTTTAAGGTGGGCAAGATGTTGCAAAGAAGTAAGATAGGATGCAGAGGTACAATGTGAAATGTAATTAGCTTGACTAAAGCAGAGAGAAAATGCAAAAAATTAGTATCTGTTGTGAGAGAAGAATTCAGTTTCCCAGTTCAACTCTGGAGGGGGTCCATTGTTCTGAATTTGTGAATGAACTCAAAATCAGCAATCTTGTATTGTAATTTTTCCTTGAGAGTTCTCTATTTGAAGACTGCCACTCTTAGGTTAGCAGTGGAAGATTCTGGAAGAATAAAATGTCCCGCTGGTTGTGATATGAGTTCACACGTTAGGAACTATGTATCTTCATTTTTTACTAACTCCAGTGTTGTTAATCTTGTAAAGAAAAGTTAACTCTCCTATCTCCTCTGATTAACCCTAGCTGGCTGGATGTATGTGGGCTCAGGGAAAACAGCACACTCACTCAATTCAGTCTGGTCACAACCAATGTGTCTCAGTAACTACATAGTGGCAGCATATATAGGAAATAAATATTGAATTCCCTTATTCCAGCAACTCTGGCCAGTAGCTGGATAAGGAGTGGTTAATACAGGGAACTGGCTATCCCATCTGGTAAGGTCTCTGAGAGAAGGTGAGAGGGGGAGCCTGTATGTGTGGAAGGGTAAGGGCTCTTTGCTTAGTAAAATACTGCAGGTTGTGAATTGTGACTGCCTTGAAATGCCTGTGTCCCTAAACCTGAGGAAGAGAAGGGTTTTGTATGGGAGGCAGTGGGCAGGGTATCACAACAACGTTTCAGACTGCCTGTGCTGATGTCTGTTGGTTACATATGTCTTTACAAAAATGTAGTTATGTAGACTTAAGGTGTTAAAAAACAAGCAAGGTTTATCAGTTTTCTTACAGGGCCTTTTTTTCTTAAACACGTTCAGGTCCGCTGTGAACTAGAGGTTCAAGAATTACGTCAGTGGCAAAAACATCTGAGAGAAACCAAGAACATTACAAAACGGGTGCAAGAGTTCTGGGTCAGACAAGAGAAAAAAAGTAAGTTGACTACAGCTGCTATTCCCCACTCCCTGTGTAAATAATGTAAACTTTTTCAGAGATGAAAATAGAGACAGACGTATTTCTAACACCTCTCTTCTCATATCAGGGATCCTTGCCCAAGAATCTTTACCTCACACAGACACTTTAATATATTGTTGAAGGCTGTTCTCCATCTGCTGTCTTGCTTTACTTTGCACCTGCCTTCCATCCATTGATTTCAAAACCAAAAGAGTGGTCTTTCTTTTGTTTAAAAAACAGATATGCCATTTTTTTTCATCACAGATGTATTTGAAAAATATTTTCCCCCTGTATGTATAGTGATCAGAAATTAAAGATTAGGCTTCAGCTGCTGCAGTGCATGTGGGGTCAGGCTGTTCACTGCACAGGGCCTTAGCGTTCATGCACACTCGTTTATATGCATGGGCAATACAGTGTACTCGTGTGTAGTCATTTACCAGACACTCCAACAAGCAAGGACAGTCCTGATTTTCTGGTCCCTGTTCCTGATAAATTCACATCTGTTAGTCTCTTGCCTTGAAAACCCTATGGGGTTACCATAAGTCGGCTGTTACTTGATGGTACATGAACTTACGTACTTAGATAGAAATCAGACCATCAGTCTATCATGGTAGTGGCTCTCCGGGGTCTCAGACTGAGGCCTTACACATCATCTACTACTTGATCCTTTTAACTGGAGATGCAGGGAATAGAACCAGGTACCTTCGGCATGCAAAGCAGATGCTCTGTCACTACTTCCTACTTCACATTTCACAACACATATAAAATCATAAGCAGTGGAATACAGAAACAGGGAAAAAGGTACTATAACAAAATTCCCCAAAAAACTTTCTAGAGGATGCCAAATTACAACCAGCAAAAATAACAATAATATAAAACAATTCAGCACAAAAATTCCCTGAACATTAAAACAAGGGTACAAAATTACCAAATAATTGACAGCATTTTTGAGTATATAAATGGGTAAAAATTTGGCACCTAAAACAGACCAGGCACCTGCAGGGAGACATTCTACCGCTGAAGTGCCATCACTAAAAAGTCCCTGACTTTAATAGGTGTCTCACGCTTACCTATTTGCTTGATCCCGTTCAGTTCAGTAAGCAAAGGCTTACTTGTTCATTGGTATGAGATGTTTCCTGCAATTTCTTTCACTTTTTAACTCTACATGGCTTGAAAATTGCTTGCTTAATTTTGTCAGTGATGGTATAATAGGAGATAATTGATTTGCAAATGGCTGTGACCAAGAAGCTTTTAAAAAATGCATTGCTCTGATGTGATTCTCCTTGAGTGTTCATCCTACATTTTCATCAAAGTAAAGTGCCAAAAAATACATCGCCTGAGCTAAAAATAAGATTTTGCTTGGCAGTGTCTGCCAGCTCCGGCATGCGACTTTCACGTCTCTTGCCTTTATGACAACAGCATCATATACTGTTGTTAGATCTCGGCACTTGCAATGGTAAATCTGTCAAAACAGAAACCACTTACAAATTTAAGACTTTTTGTAGGCGTTCTGTATTTAGACATGTCCAATTTATTTCTTTTTGTCAGCTTTGTCTGAAATGAACTTCTTGAAATTTTGCTCCTTCTTCATTTGCTAGACAGTGCTGCAATGCCTGAAGTCACTGAAATGGCTAAAGTGATTGTGCATCCCCACAACCACTTCTAAGTAAAGCAGGTGCTAGAGGAGAAGAAAAAGGAACCGAGGGAAGTATTTTAGATCTAGGAACAGGAACAGACTGGGAATATTAAAGTTAATTATTACCAAGTAACCATTTGGGTCCAGGAGGTGATTAATTCCTCCTTGAGTGAGGGAGCAGGCTTCAGAAGATCAGTTTGGAGACTGATCCTTAAAAAAGCTTCCCTTGGCCCTCAAGGATCCCCCCCACACTATATTTATTTATTTAAATGTTTATACCTCTGTCTTTCCCTTGCAGCTTACAATTCAAGGTGCTTAACAATTCCAAAAACGTTAAAAAATCATGCACAAAACCATAAGGATTCATTTTCATCCCTCTGCCCAAGAAAATGCTTATGGTTTAAACCCAGTTAAAAGGCCTCTCAAAAATAAAATGGCCTTACAGCGCCTCCAGAAATGAGCATAGTTCCCATCACTTCTAAAAAGGATGCCCCCTCACCTCCTTAAAGAACCCATTCCACAAAGTGAGAGACCTGCTTGCCAACCTTTCCTTCTTGGGAAGGGGTGCTTGAAGTCTGACTTTTGAATGGAAACTGCCTCTTTCACCCCA
The DNA here is from genome assembly GCF_028583425.1 of Eublepharis macularius. NCBI lineage: Eukaryota > Metazoa > Chordata > Lepidosauria > Squamata > Eublepharidae > Eublepharis > Eublepharis macularius. The sequence goes on from NC_072801.1 coordinate 19,753,698, forward strand.
GTGGCTGAGATTTGCTGAGAGAGAGAAACAGGAGTGTAATCCTGTTGGCTTTTTCAGTCCTCTTAGTGGATATCAACACCATTGCCCATGGCATCATTCTGTATCATCTGTCCAGGACACCATGTTCCAGTGGTTCCATTTCAGCTTGCCCCTGTTTACCATGGCTCTTCTACAATGGAGTCTGCCATCTGTAGTTTTTCTTAGAAAAGTATTTGAAAAAGAACTTGCTGCCCAAATAAATGAGGCCACTTTATTAGTCCATCATGATGTTTTTAATAAATTTATCCAAGTGATTCACTGACTGAATGTTGCATCATCATGATAACAAAGAGATGGTTAGGGAGTTTTATTTTATCTCATTCTCTCTCAAGACTAAATTTGTTTAGAAGATCCAGCATCCTCTGGTGTCCTACTCACTGTCATTTGGCAACCCTAAATGCAGCAGTCACTGCTGTGAGCTTCAGATTCAAGAATCCTTCCTCTTCTGGAGCTATCACATGATAACAAAACTGTTTGTTCAGAAATGTCCCCAAACAAAGCCTTGCCTGTGTTGTGAAAACAGCAGCCTCTATTGAAAGCCTAGCATGAAGAGGGCCACTCCTTTTTCCTGTAATCTCATATTTTTAGTTTGAAGTTTAGCAGTGGGGCACATTCAACTAGTTTAGAGAAGGACCTCCAAACATTACTTTTAAGAGTTTGGGGGGCTGGTTTTTGCTGATTCCCCTTTATTGCTGCAGCTCCCTCCTTCTAACAAATATATGCAGTCTCAATCACCACACTGCAGAGAGCAATATGGAGTATGCTGTGTTTACATGAAGTGCTTTCAAAATACCAGAAATAGTTTGGACATTTGATCTCGGCAGTGACAGCTGAGAATGTAATGATAAAAGTCATGCAACTGCAGAGGTGGATTCAACTGTACTGGTCCATATCCACCATCAGGGCAAGGTTGAAATGCCAGATGCTACTGTGTCAGCATTTCAGTTCTGAAAAATGACACTAGAGATGAAAAGCGATGGCGTTGTTAGTTGTAAAATCAAAAAGAGTCCAGTAGCACCTTTAAGACTAACCAATTTTATTGCAGCATAAGCTTTCGAGAATCAAGTTCTCTTCGTCATCTGACGAAGAGAACTTGATTCTCGAAAGCTTATGCTGCAATAAAATTGGTTAGTCTTAAAGGTGCTACTGGACTCTTTTTGATTTTGCTACTACAGACTAACACGGCTAACTCCTCTGGTTGTTAGTTGTGTCAGTCTTCAGATACATTAATACTAAAGGAAGACTCCCTGGATGAGCACTAGTGTTAGCAGTCAAGTCATACCCTCATGCTAATAGGGAAGTTTGTGAATATGGCTATATTATAACTGTCTCTCCTCATGTGCTTCAAGCACATGGCTTGTTGCCTGGCTAGGCAAAAACAGTTCCCAACTCCAGCTGGAGATGGAAAATTACTGAAACGTGAGTCATGAGGCAGGACTGGCTAGCAGCCCCACACCACGGAGATGTGCATAGATGTAAAGACAAAAGGTCTTCCAGGAGTTCCTGAATTAATCACCCACACCCTGCCAGTCTTTCCTCTCCCTAATCAGAGTTAATCAGGGACTTGATAAACAATTCCCTTCCATTAATCATGGGTCATCAATCAATTTTTGTAACCTCTAGTTACACCCAGGAAGGTATAATCAAACCTTCCTCGTTTTATTGCCTCTCCTCTGGCGACAGCCATTAAGCTATTGTTTTGGGGGCAAAGATGCCAGTTTTGCCCCAGGATACATTTTGCTGTATAACTGGGCTCTCAGCTGTGTGTTCAGTGTTTGTGTTCTGAACCCATGCATGCACCCTCAAATACATCTGAGCCCTCCCCCCTTCCATGAGACGCTGGCCATCCTCACTGCTACTTCCATGGACCCTCTTCTCTTCCAGGACTGGTAAATATAGCCCTTCCCTGAATCTCTCTCCCTCTTCCTCACTGATTTCCTTAGTTCTGTGTGTGTATTGTGTACATTTCATGTGATTGCTCTCTTGCTGCTTCTTTAATAAAAACTTGCTGTTGAACATCCACATGTTTACTAGAGAGTTCTCTGAGAGAACAATCCTGGTATAAATTGGTGGAGATCTGGCTAGTTACCCTCTCTCACTGCATCTCATTGTATGATCATTCCCCCAACTTGCAAGGAGACCCCCCCATTTGGGTAACACTACGATTGCCAGCAACAGATTGGGAAACTCCTGGAGATTTTGGGAGTACAGCCTGGAAAGAGTAGGGTTTGGTGAGTGGGGCGACCTCAGTGGGGAATAATACCATGGAGGCCACCCTCCAAAGCTGCCATTTTCTCCAGAGGAACTGATCTCTGTGGCCTAGAGATCAGTTGTAATTCTGGGAGATTGCCAACAACCCCCTGGAGGTTGGCAATCCTAAGGAGCACTGATATTCTCAAGAAAGGCCACATGGCATGTCACCCTGGTGTTCTGTGATTGAAACTTGAGACATGTAATTTGGGACTGATTTGGAGCTGAGCAGTGGAAATGAAGTTAACTCTCCCACCACCTGTGCTGTTTCCCCAGTCCTAAGTGGCCTCTCAGTGGCTCCTTAAAGCACCAGTGAGGAAGGAGACAGACAAGGCTGTGGCTCTGTAGGAAAACACAAGTTATCCTTGATTGAGTCCTTGACATCTCCAGTTCATGGGTCTCAAGTAGCAAATACTGGAAAAGGCTTTTCTCTGACCAAGACCCTGAGGAACTGCCACCAATTAGAGTAGACAGTACCCAACTAGAAAGATCAGTTATCTGATTCAGTATAAACAAACCACATGGGGCAGTTTGCACTGCTGTCCCATAAATTCCACATAACACTCAGCACAGTTAAGTTCAGCACTGCTAGTTTCAAAATGCTTCTGAAGGAACTGCTGCCACTGTTCTTCTCTTTATTGTTGAAACATGTCATTGGGGCCCTGAAGAATTGCCAGTTTAATCCCGGTGTGTGGTTCATGTGTCTCGTATGTCTGGCAGTCTGAGAATTTAAATAGCGCCTTAAAGGGGAGCAAGGAAGTCTTCCATGTGATAGGAATGCTACAAGGATCATGTGTGTCTGTGTATGTTTTAAAATTAACTTTGAACAAAGCTACTGCTAATCCAGGAAAAGGGCAGAGCCACCTCTGTGTTGCTTCTCAAACTACTTGAGTATTCTTGACTGTCTGGGATCAGACATTTTCACCCTGTCGGCCTCCTACCATGGTGCCCTAGAATTAGTTTTCTAGAGCCTTTTCAACAAACCAGGAGGAAACTCTGCCCTGACCGGTGTCGTTTGCTTCACAACCTTCTCTGACATACTAATTGCACTTTTCCCTCAGCTGGCAGTCTTATAAAAAAAGGTCTGCTCAGATTCAGCTGCACAGACAGAGCCACTGTCCTTCCCATCTTCCTGTCTCTGTCCTTTATTCTGTGGAATAAAACAATATTCTGCTCCTTAAGTTCACTGACTGGTTGCATGCATGCAGGGTGGGGGAGGACTGCTGTCATGAGGCAATTACGGCTACATTATGAGCTGCTGGGAATTTTAGAGTCATGGGAGATGTACAAGAGGCACATTTCTGCAGAAAAATCACAAGTGGACCTTGGCTAGACTCTCTTTCTCAGCCTAACCTACCTCACAAGGTTGTTGTCAGGATAAAATAATGGGGAAGGGCCCATTCTGCACCATTCCCAGCTCCTTGAAGAACGAGTGGGATTTTCTTCTTACTGGGCATTTTCTGAGCATTCGTCTTAGGTCACTCATGCTGTGGGAAGAGCATGGATTGTGAATAGGTCTACTGACTGCCTCATCAACTTGCGCAGCAATTTGGACCTCATTCAACTTTTGTTTTCACTTGTCTTTATTGACCGTTTAAAATCCATTCAGCTACCCACTTAGGTCATCGCTTCATGCACCTGAATATGGGCAAGATGCTATGATTGGAGCTTCCAATTATTTAGGGTTAAAAAGCACTTGGGCCAGAGGGGGGATTTGGCTTGGGACCAGGCCATAGGCGGATGGGAAGATTAAACCTTTTCTCCCCATGCTGCCCCCCCAATAGAAAAATCACTTCCCCCAAAGCTGATATTAGTCCAGAAGATAATAAAAACAGGCCCTTAGTATTGTATCTGCCTATTTCTCCTGCCTCCCAACTGGGGCTAATAATAATAATATGTTTATTGCTTTTCCGGCCAAAGCCATAAGCCATACAAACACCAACAAAATATGAACTGTACACTTGAACATACCCAATTCACATAGACATAACTCGTCATTATCACTTTAAACTATCTAAACTCATGGAAATCTTGTTTCTTTATCACCGTGGCTAAAAAGGAAGCCACTATAGCAGAGGTTTGATTGTCAGGAAAGTTATCAGACAATAACACTGAGATTGCCCAAGGAAGGAAAGGAAGCTTTTCTTTTAACATAATAGGAATAATAAATCTCTCTCTTTCTTTCCTCCACTTAGGGCAAAAAACTATTATATGATCCAAGGTCTCTAACTTTCCTTGTCCACAGTCACAAACTCGTTCAGAATAAGGGAGTCCAGAGAAACGACCGGAAAGCACTTTAGAGGGGAAGGAGTTAAGTCTAGCCAATGTGAAGGCTCTGCGTTGAGCTGGAATCTTTAAAGAATAGCAATAAAATGGAATAGCCTCTGGGGGTGAAAGTCCCAGGGATAAGCCCAAACATGTACGTCTGGCTCTCTGGAGAGTACTGCTGTAATTGAGATCCTTTAGTTTTAATTTTATAACTCTTAGGGCCTCATTTGTCTGTAAAGATGTTATATCAATATCCAAAATTTTTAGTTTCTGGTTAATTAAATTAGTTCGGCTACTCTTATAGGTATCCTGCGAGATCAAATGTGCAAAACCTACTTTCCCTGAATTGTCCTTGTAAATTTCCTTGTTCAAGAACAACTTAAAGGCTGTAATCCATGCTCTCTTCTCAATTGAGGGTTGGGCGAATAACTGGGGCTAATAGCAGCTATTGTTTAAAAAGCACAGTGGAAAGGAGTTTTTGTAAAAAGGTAGAAAGGGTGGGGTTTTTTTTCATAAAACCCTCCTTTGGGTCACAGTCCCCTTCTTGCAGCAGCCTTATAATCTTTAAAACATTTAGAAGGTTTAATCAAGGGTCTCTTAATTTGCATCTGCTTGTACCATCAGTGGCCTCTCTGGCCCATGAAACCTTATACTACAAAAAAATGTTACCCTTTAAAAGTGCCACAAGGCTCTTTGCTTCCCTTCTTGTGGACTTGTTTAGAGTAGCAAACATAAATGCAAAGCTCCTTAAGAAGGCTGTTTTGAAATGAGGTTTGCATGCAAGTATAAGATGAAGAAAGAGTTCCAGATACCGCATTTCTGCTAAAATGTATAACCTATTCAGATGTATCAGCCTGGGTTTAGAGATTACCTAGAAAAGTATTGTGAAGGATGTAGTGGCTTTAAGATAAGAATCGCCTGTCCTGTCCAGACAGGCATCAGCTCCGGTTTCATATTGATGCTGTTTTGGGCATTTCATTAGTCAGCTTAAGAGATACTCCCATTCTATATATACTTCACTCCAAGCCATCACTAATAAGCTGTACCCAGTTGCCTTTCTATAAATGAACCTTCCCTTCTTTGCAATGTTGGCCAGCTGCAGGCTGCAGAAAACTTTTGTCATTATTCTCCTGCTTGTTTTAAAGTTTGTAGTGGGTGATGTCCCCTTCTCACCATTTTTGTAAAATGAAAGTGGTGTGGAAACCAACCTTTGGGAAAATAGTCTTGCCTTGATTGTATTCATTCCAGCGCACGTAACTGCACAGATCTTGCAGATGTGAGTCATGCTTTGAAAGGCATACTTGGACATGGATCACTCTGTCCTACCTGGACTCAGGTGGGGAAAAGGATACTGCAGCAAGGTGGGGACAGCTGCTAGCAATATGATTAGTACCCTCCATTTTAATAAATTCTGAAAGAATCCAGAAAATGTTTATCAGCCCTCCCTCAATAGTAATTTGAACACTCGTAGTCGTAACTAGTAGTACCAGGCAGCTGTTTGTAGGGGAGGGAATAGTAAAATGTCATATTCAGCCATACTGGAGGATTATTGGACTGGAGCCCCTTTTGTTTGCTTTTCTCAAATTCTGAAAGGATATTTTATATATACATATTAAAATAATGCTGCCTATCATAGTTAATTAGGGCATGCTCAGTGTTTGCATTCCTTCTATAGTATTTTTCATTTGTGAAGGACTTTACCAGAACTGTGGAATTTATCTGTGCAAGAAACCTATGGGGGTACGATAGCCTGGGACACATTGCCTTGCCTAAAGCTGTGCAGTGGTGCTGCACAACTGAAGGGCGTGCCACATAAGACATTCTTCTCCAAGAGGATGCCTGTATCTGTGTTGTGTGTGACCTTTGCCAGGGGCGGGGGGACCTGTGGCTGTGTGGTAAAGACTGAGCTTTGCTGACAGAAGTATCAGTGGTGAAAAGATTTCGGCAGGTATTGGGAAAGACATTTCTCTGCCTGAAACCCCAGCAAGCCGCTGCCAATCACAGTAGACTGTACTGAGTTAGACAGCTCCGTGATCTGTCTCTGCATTACCTACTGGAAACATCTTCAGCCTTTACAGGCCCACTAACATGGGATTCACTGAACTGCAAGCACATGGCATCGGAGTCCCATGGCGGGAAGAGGGGAAAACAGAATTATGAGCTCACAGGCATCAATGCCAGGACCATGGGCAAGCAAGCCAGAAGAACAGGGCTGGAAAAACAAGCCAAGCATCAGCAAGTGTGCCAGAGTGAGGAACAAGACAAAGGTCAACCTCCTTACCCTACTGAGTGACCACACCTACCTGTCCTGCTGGTCTTGGCATGTGTGCCAAGAGAGGCAGGAGACAGGACACCTATGTGCCCTGTGTAGTGGGTCATTTCAAAAGGCTTCAAAGAACATTGCTGCTCTATAGGGGCTTATGACACACCAGAAGGGACTTCAGGGATGCACCTGAGGTTCCTGGCCCATGGGCTGAAGAGCTACTGTCATCCTAGACAGACAGATCACTGCTCTGGAAATGTTTGTTGCAGGGAAGCAGAGGATCAGCAAGAAAAACTGCTAAACTGGGCAGAAAGGTATATAGATATATAATATAACAGCTTCCCATTGAGGGGCATCTAACAGTTCCTCTTTACATTAGATATAGAATCTGATGTAATCCGCCCTGAGCCTGTTCACAGGGAGGGCGGAATAGAAATATAATGAAATAAAAATAAATAAATGTGTAAAACATCAAAGAACTTAGACGTAGGCCTTGAGCGGGTGCAGGTTTTTCCATATGCCCCTTAGCTTAAAAAGGGGGGGGGGATTTTATATCAGCCAGGATTCTGTTGCTCTCTCCCACCCTTGGGGGAAAAAAACCATTAAATCAGCTAGTCCAGTTTAAAGAAAGCCACTAACTGCCCTTAACTCCTACCAATGTGAGCTTCTAGGACAGAGGAGGAACTAAATGATTCACTGCCCTTTTCCTCAGAGCCAGGCCATTGTTGTTTTCTAAAAACCTTTGGAAGCATCACCCTTGCTGTCCCTCTTTTCCTCCATCGTTAAGAGAAGCATTCAGTTTATTTAAATAGCTCTTTGGGACATACTGTTCAGCTGACAGCCTGCATTTTAGTGGGATGCTCTTTGAGGTCTGTCACATCCAGTTTCCTTTGAAGCCATATCAATATGTGCATAGGCAGATGTGGGCATGTGACAGGTAGCCCTGATTGCCAACCAGCCAGTAATGGGACCTTCACATTTCCTTTAATCTCAGCTTACGGTTTTAGCATTTACATCATGTTTGAAGTTGCCCTGACAAGTGAGCCTAGAAAACCACTGTTTGGCATTTCTAAACACCCTTTGGGAGTCATTTCGAGGTGGGAACGGTAAATTAATGATATTTCAAAAACGTTCCTAATATGTCTGCAACAGTAAATTAGGGTATGTGCTTCCCCTTCCTGTTGAATCACATAACTGTTTTCTGCCCATTTGTCCAGAATGGCTGGAGATGTGCAGGCTGACATGGTTAAAAAGTAAATTCTGTACACCAACACACATCACAGCGACAGTCCTGAATATACATAATTAGATGGCCTGAAGGGGTAGAATGGACTGTATTTCTTCAAGCCGTGTGTAATGGATGCCATTTTTGAATGCCCCCTTCGCAGTTCCATCAGCTGGCAATAACGCTGCAGAAGGAAAGGTGGGGAGGGCTGGTGTCATACTACATGATTGAGTGGAAGGCAAGTACAGCGCAAGTGAACAGGGAAGAATACATGTGAGTCTGTTCACTTGCAGTTCAAGTGTCATTCGTCAGTTGCAGCTTGGCCCGTAGTGAACAGAAGACTAGGATCGAGGAGCTCCAGTTTCAAATCCCCAGTTGAAGCTCTCTGGGCTATCTTGGGCCACTCCGTCTCTGTCAGCCTGACCTGCCACACAGATGGTAAAATAGGAAGCAATATTTATGCCACACTGAGTGCCTTGGAGGAAATGTACAGCTAGAACAAGACCTCTGCTGACCAATAGCAGCTAGAACCAGCAGAAGACTGCTAATTTTGAACTGTGTTACAAGTGTATGCTGCTTTAGAAGTAGAAAAGGGGGCTCTAAATATTAAAGAATATCTGGCCATCATCATGGATCGCTTGACTGTGAAGTGCCTGAGGATACCAGGAAAAAGCAGAAAGGATCTAAAGAGAAGGACTTGTAGGTAGGAGCAAAAATGGAATTGTAACTCTAGAAGGAAGCAGGCACTCATGTCCTGGAGCCTCCTGTGGCCTTTCTAATGTTTGCGTGTGTGCGTAAAGCAATTTTCATTAAAATAAAAAATAAAGTGAAATTTAATTTTCTAAACATTTCCCCCAACAGAAGTAAAAAGTCGTATCAGACTAGTAACATCTATGTATGCTGGGCCCACTAAGTGGTCTTCAGCTCATGGGTTAGGTCCCTAAAATGGGTTGCAGAGTCCTTGTAGAGCTACCAGTTTATGCTGCCTTTTGGACAAACTTCCTGCCAAATGTGCATGCTTAGGAATCGTGCCTTCTTGTCTCCCTTTGCACATATAGCCGGGAGGAGCAGCAAGTGAGGTCACTGAGTGGAGAGTATTCCCCCATGACACTGACCCTTGGCTTGCTCCTCACGATGCTACACCTCCTGATGCTCAGCTAGTATTTCATGTCCTGGCTGTCTTGGTCTGCTGCCCACATTCATATCCTTAAACACTCATGAGGTCATGACTCTTCCCTGGTTTTTGTGATGTGACTGAAACCACATGACTTCCTATCACATGGTTGCAGTGGGTCCCAGATCTGGAAATGTGGATGATGACTATTGAAATAACTATGCAGGCTGCACCCACCCTGAATTCCAGCCCTGCACGTTAAGGGGGAAAGAGACAGAGTTGCTAAAGGAAGTGAGACCAAGTAGGCAGGGAACAGAAAAGCCAGGCCTTTCCCACCCTGACTTGAATGAACCAGCCCCTTCTTTGGCTGTAGGCTTCTAGCATCTCATATGGCAGCCTTCCTTGGGTATGTGAATGCAGAGTAGGAGGCTGTTACTCTTATCATGTAGAGCTTTTGTTCATTCATGATTGTTTACTCCAGCAAGCAACCCTACTATGCTTTTTTGTTTGTTTGTTTGGCTGACTTCCCCAGCTGGTGCACTTTCTGTGGACCTCAGAATACAAGGAACAATTCTTTATCAACACTCCTCTTGTTCCAAATGCACTTGTAATTTATTTATTTTTTTAGAAAAAGCAGACAACCGTTCGATCCTCTTTTTTTAAAAGGCATTGTGGGAGAGAGGTTAGACTCCCTTGGTACAAGGAAGAAAACTGAGTTCAAACCCTAAAATAGCACCTTTTCTTGAATTTCCATTGAGAAAAATCAGAAGAATGACCCCCCAATAATGAATACACCAAATTCTAAAGGAAACTACAACAAATATGGTACTGTTTTTGAAACCATAATGAACAGGTCAGTCCAGGCTTCACCTGAAAATCTATTGGAATTGGATTTTGATGTCAGTTTCCAGGTTTCTTACTGCATTTTTTTGGTATTTTGGTTACAGTGGGAACCAAGATAGAAGAGTCAACACAGCCCTCACCAATTCAATCAAAAAATTCACTACTGGAACTTGCCCCTGCCTCCACCTCCCAGATCACAGAGAAGGATGAGAGCCTGAATCTGCATTGACAATGTTTGTAGGCCATCCCCCTCCCGGGGGTGGGGGTGGGAGGAAGGAGTTGGGCCTTAATGTGCTGTTTAATTATGCTGTCAAAAAACTCCTTATCAGCTGCTGACTGATAGGAATTTTTACCTGTATCAGAGTGTTAATACAGACCTGAAGCACCTAACCAGTCTAGTCTTTCAAAGTTGAACTCCATCCAACAGAACCAAGAAGTCAGTTCTCATCTCATATAATCCAAGAGTCCTGTAACCTGAGCTTGATCTCATCAAATTCAGTGTGATGGACCAAACCTGGCCATTTTGGTTTAAGTGGAGGCTGTGAATTGGGTTGAAAGTGATCAATGATCCAGGCATCAACTGAAGTTCTGACAGAGCTAGTGCTGTAATCTTCATAGGATGCTGGGGGAGATAAATGTCCATTGTATTCTCCTAAAAATTTCTGTTAGAGGGAACAGAAGACAATCGGGGGTTTCTACCCAGTTTTCACACTATCGTATAGTAATAAAGAGCCTGCTGAAGCTGGGAATGTCAATCCAGCTGTTTTCTGCTGCCCCCCTGCTTAAACACACACCAATGTCAAGGCAGTATGATCTAATCAAACTCATCCATTTAAGTGGAACCCTTTGTCCTGGAGTTAAAACTTTTGCAGGAGTCACAGGCACACAACAAGATGGCCACTGCTTTTAAAAACAAGTTCAAGCATCCTTGGTCACCATGAGCGTGTCATCAGAGTTAACTGAAGGTTCTGCTGTCCCCAGTTCTTCTGAACAGCTGGCAGCCTCTCATCTTCAGAAACTGGGGCTGCAGACCACAGAACGTTGCAGCAGCTAGGACCGCTAGACTGTACACAAGATGCGCCACCAACACTCTCACATGCTGATAGTTAAAACGAAGCCTATGTCCAATGACCACAACAATGTAAGTAAATAGTAAAGCCTTTATTTTAATTTTTGTTAAGAACAGCATTTTGAAAATAAAGTATATTTGCCCATGCTTTACAACTTCTTTTTAATCTTGTATATTTATGTACAGTCATTATGGTACACATTGATTGTCTTGAAAACCCTTCAAAGATGTACAAGGTTAACGGTATGCAACAGTCAGCAGCGAGGAAGGGGTACATTATAAAACACACATTAATACATTTAATAAATATATATATTATCAAAAATGAGACTTGGCTCTCGTAAGTTAATAAAAAGCACCTGCTGTGTAATCTGGTAAAATGGTACGATAGCCTGGCCTGTTTTTATAAAAGCTACAGTGCTTATGTTTTTCCCGCCTGGGGTTAGAACCAAGGCATAAAGCCGAAAAGTTAACCAGATAGGAGGGGCTGTCCTTATAAATGCGGACACAGCTAGAATTCTAACACATCTTGCTAATCTAGAGTTTCATCCCTAGGAAGGTCTTTTCTGGGGACACGCTACCTTTCAAAACACCATGATTTGAGCCCTGAAAAATATTCATCACAATCCTCTCCAGGGAGAGGCCAGTGTGGAAACAACCTTTCACTTCTAGATTGCCCGTGCCAAGAACTCAAAGGGGCTGATGCAGGGGAAAGACCCCCTGGTTCTAACTTGTGTGATTGCTCCACACACAGCGCCACTGAACAGACAGTAGCACTAGCTCCCCATCAGTGGAACTGGCAATACAAAATTCCACAGGGCTTCAACTGGACAGCCCAGCTTTCATGGAATTGGTACACCACAGCCAGTTAGTGGAGGTGAACGTGTCGTTCACAGAAAATAAAGAATGCTTGATGTATTGAGATGTTTGACATTTTCTGGAATGTGCTTACTCGACCCAGCTAGTCCTTGGGAGTTCTGCTGTTGGCATCAGAGAGGTGTGGGTTGCAACCCATGGGCACAGTCCTCATGTAAATGCTATTGAAACAGTGAAGCTTTACTGATAAATTGCCTGGAGTTCTAGCTCTTTTGCTGCCAGCTATCATGGGTGGAAACCACTTAGCTCATTTAGAAAACTCTAATGTAACCAAGTTCCAAGGTGCTGTAGCACTTCATTGTTTTCTGTCATAAAAGCATTATTAAGTTGGCAATGGTGGAGAACATAGTAGCTTTTATGTTTACCAAAGTGAGTTACCATGAAACTGACTCCCTACATAATTTGTGCTTACTGTTGTGAAGTTGTTTTGCTCACCAGATGCTCTACATTCTAAATAATTTTCAGAAAAGGCAAAAAGTATTGACACCTCTGTTACATTAACAAAAATATAACAAACACAAAAGTGCCTTTTTATTTCCAATCATACATTGTTTGGGGTGCATCTAACATCACAAACACCACAGACTGAGAAAAAAATTAAGTGGTTCAAAAATAAGTTGCTGTGGGAAATATATATAAATCCCTTTTATAGTTTAAAATTAACACACCTCCTACCACTACATATCACGGGCCAAGTTCACATGAGCAGTAAATGGAAGTCCTGTGTTTGCAGGATCCAGCCCTGTCTTTGTTTAAGATCCCAAACTGCCATTGGCTTAATGGGGAGCAGGATTGCTAAATCCCTTCTTGTCTAGAAAAGAAAAATTAAACATCTTAATATTTCTGAATCAGCTTTTTAAAGAAAAGTTGCCCCTCAAATTAAAAATAGATTAGTTTGTTTCCATTGATTTTTGCTAACATTAAACTGTTCTGCCATTTATACCATGTTCATCTTACACGTTTCAGAAACCCATTTTCAAACTGCAGCTCTACTTTAAAAAATACATGCACATTATACAGGAAAGCATCAAACAGGATTTTTGTATAGTGCCAAATTTAACATTTTCTGAATTCAACTTTTTAAATCACAATACTTTATTCTTTTTTGAGCAAGGCCTCTTTTAAAACAGGAATGTCTAGATTGCTTGGCAATAGAAAATCCCTGGCCTTTACCATGTGTTTCTCCTTAATCAACTTTTATCATTGATTCAAGGTCTGATGAATATTTTTGTAAAAGTATGTATGTGTCTTGTTTGTCTTGGTCAGAGTTATCTCTCAGGAGGTAACTTGGTTCTTGTGATGATGCACAACAGAAAATTATTGCTATTCTCTACTTTTAAAAGTTGAAAAATGTTAAATAACTTTGCTATGAGAATCGTGGTGTGTTAAGGGATATTTTTTAGAATACCACAGGGGATATCACATTCATCCTGATCTCTCATCCCCCTTCTCTGTCAAAATAAAGGCTTGTGTGGTCTAGAGCCCCCATGAAAGTTCATGCTAGAATAAAAACTTCTTACAGATGACACAAGACCTATGTTCATTTTTGCTGTGAAATACTAACACAGCTACTCCTCGGGAATTTTTTCTTGGTCAGGGAGAACATTTTAGTGTGTGTGGGGTTAGCTACATGGTCTCATTAACATGGTAAATCTGTACCTTGGCCTGAATCCCTTTAGATTGCAGGTGGGATCCATGTGATGGAACATCTTTCCCAAACAATCAATTTTTTTCCACAGAGAAAGCTAACAGGAATTGAACTAGAACCCCTTCTCCACACATCTGAGAGAGGGTTTCCAACCTGTCCTCCTCCCAGACGTGGTAGTTTTCTACAGGCATGTTTTATTTTGGTACACTTCACCCACCCACCCCCCATCTGCAGTCTGAAGCAGCACAAGCTCAAGTCTAGTCAATAGTAGAAACGAGGTATGTGAAGAAAAAGAGATTTTTCCACCCACCAAAAGAAATAGGGGTTTTTTTCCTTCTGCAAGATACAGCTGGTAGCTTTTCCTTGTTGAAGCTACTGAGCTATTCATTGTTGTCTGTATATATCTTTTTATTGATCGTTCAAAAGAGAAATGTATTTATGCCAGAGCAAATGCGAAAAGAAAAGGTCGATTTTGCTACCTATTTTGTAATCTTATGTCCTAAGACAAGAAACCAACCAACCAAACTCAATAGTTTTTAATCTCTAGGAAAGCAGAGTGCAATGGTGGCCAGCACTGAGGATGTAATGACTGATTCACATGCCCAATATGCATTTAAATGCTAAATAATGAAGGAATGATTTTGCTGAACACCATTAAAACCATGGAAATATGAAAAAGGCAGTGAGAACATGGTACCCTCTGGAAAGAAAAAAGAAAGAAAACCTTTCCCCAATAACCAAAAGAAAAACAATCCCATACAAAATAAAAGGCTCCATATTAAATTGACCACACAATAAAATGCAATAAAATTAACAAACCATTTGCAGTCCATGAAGCTTCAGTGTTTAGCTGGGGATGGGAAGGAATATGTAGTAGGGAGGGGAGAATTTTGCAGACTGCCCCCCCAGAGAAGCCCCTCTTACTTTCCTTGTTTTTGTCTTCCATCTTGCTGTTGCAGTTGTGTGTGTGTGATTCTATGAAGTGTACAATAGATGTCCTTAAACTCCAAGTGGTTCTGGAGATAGTTCATACCTATGATGATGCAAGGGCTATGTTGTCTTGGTCTGCACATACAACTCTGCCTTCTTACACCAGCTTTTGCAGTATCCTGCATGCAAGAGGAGGAGTCAGTACTGCCCCACCCCATATGTACACAGATTACCGGGTGACTTTCTGTTGTCACTTCTCAGAAAAAGAAAGCCGGTCAGGAACCATAGCTGGAGACCAAGTCACCAGATCACAGTTAAGTGCATCTGATAAGCAGGCACCAACACCTGCACTTGTATAGCTTGTATTAGAAACCCACTAAGTATGTGGCATATAAAAATGAACCTCCTCTTTACTCTGGGGTGAGTTTGTAATCGATGGTCTATTGTGGATTCTAAGGGACAGTCAAGCTGCATTCTAGATGAATGGGGATGACATTTTTGTGGACCTTTTAGAATTATCAAAGAAGACTGACAAGGTAAAAAGATAACCCTACAAGGCCAATCTCTTACGGCAATGTGGATTAAATTTTAATAAGGACATTGACTTGATATATTTTGTTTTAGTCTCCTTTCCAAAGCAACCAGTTTGCCTTGCACACTGGCTTCAGATAAAAGCTCTCTTGCCTTTTCAGAACACTGTGTCCCCTTCTCTCATTTTTCAAAAAAAAAGTGTGCCTACACCTATCTTTAAATATAGTTTCAGCTTATATTTCACTGCAGAGGTTTCACTTTTATGGTTAGCTTATCAATTCAACAGTGTTCACATTACTTTCTTTTTTTTAAGAAGTAAAACAAGCTATTGCCTCTAGGCCATCCCAAGCTCCTGGATGGGGTTTTGTTGGGGCGCTGTTTTGCGTTGCTTTGTCCTTTGCTAGCATTGACTCCTCCCTCATAAAGACACACTGCCAGGATATAAAATGTGTTAATCATTCTCCATCCTCTAAAAAGCCTATAAAGCTTTTTCACCAAAGGTGTCTTCCAGTGTAACTTGGCGGAGCAGTTGGAATCTGGAAATAAGAATAAACCCATAACTAAGTAGTCTAGATGGTTCAGAAATCACTTTAAAGAGAAAAATAAAGAAGCAGCAGCAGCTAATTACTTAGACAAACACACAATACTGTGGCCATGTCCTACAGAAACATAAAGTGCAATTGATCATTTATCAGCTCAGGGGTATTTTCAATGTGACTACAACACCATTGACTTATTTCTGATCTGTGCATGTGGGCAGCCAAGTTCTCCTTGACCCCTGGAGACACACTGCATGTTGCCTATGTGTATTATGGCAAGTCACCACAGGGGTCAGTGGGAATGATTTCTGCTGAGAGCAGGCAGAGCCTACAGCTACTGGCTCACTCCCAGCCACTTGCGTCTATAAACTCCACCTACGTTGACATGACGGAGGGCTACTAATGCAGCCTTGGCCTCCTCATACTGCCTTCCCCTGGTTTCCCCTTAGGATGGCTCAAAAACTCCCACTCTTCCAGAAGACAAAAGCAATTCCTTAACTGCTTAACTGCAGTTAAGTCCAGAATGATGTGATGGTGCTGGGGGCCAGCAGAATGCTTATGCAGCATGGCCAATCCATCTACAGCAAACAGGAAGAGAAGAAGTGCAAGAGACTCTCAGAATTCTGAGTGCAAGCATGCCTTTGGAGCTCAAGGATCCCACCTTGGGTGAAATCTAGAAATTCCACTGCACACATTAAGGCAGATATGGAGGAAGATGCAGTACACATCACTTCTTCCTTCCTTGTTTCTAAATAATGTCTTATTTTTATTTAACAGCTTCATTTAAACCCCACCTTTCTCTCCAATGGGGGCCCAAAGTGGCTTACATAATTCTCTTTTCCTCCATATTATCTCCTCAACAACCCTGTGAGGTAGGTTAGTCTGAGTGGGTGTGACTGACCTAAGGCAAGCTTCAGTGGCAGAGTACAGATTCGAACCTAGTTCTCCCAGATCCCAGTCCTACAGTATAGCCACTACACCACTCTGGCTCTCAGGATCTGATCTTAGGATCAGGGAGTTAATTCCACCGAAATAAGTGAAATTAAGGCTGCATTCAGATATTATAATAAACTATGGGTTGATCAAATCCGAGTTAGCTGCGATGTCTGAATACAGGAAGTCCCACAAACAAGACTTCATCAGTTGACACTAAACCAGGATTTCAAAACTAGTAGCTGGTATGGTAACCACTGTATGTAAGAATTGTGGCCCATTGTGAGATCTGAACTGACAAAACACAGTTTTGTTGAATAATATCCTTTCATATAATTCCCTATGTCCTGATGTAGGAAGCGGTACAGCCCTGGCACAGGTTACTACCTTACAGGGGCTTTATCTAGAGATGGGCAAGTTCCACTTGGTTCACCTCCACCTTTATTACTCAACTTCCTTCCACTGCTGCAGTGTAGCTCCCAGAGTGACATTAGTAGAAAACTGGGGTCCTTTTCCTCATTAAGATCCAGAGTCTAAAATTTCCCACTTCATCACTAGCTGGAAGCAAGGCTTATATATACTTCCACTGCTGCAGTGTAGCTCCCAGAGTGACATTAGTAGAAAACTGGGGTCCTTTTCCTCATTAAGATCCAGAGTCTAAAATTTCCCACTTCATCACTAGCTGGAAGCAAGGCTTATATTTCTGCCTCCAAGTTCTAGAAGCAGTTCCCAAGTTTCCCTTGCAACCAGTCACAGTATCTGTGGCAATCTTTAAGCCACAATGATACTGCCTTCCCCATGCTGGATCAAGCTAAGAGAACTTTGAGCAAATCAAGCACATTTTTGTGCTTTTCAAAGGGATGGAATGAGCTGTTGATTTAAAGAAACAGAAGTCCATCTTGCATGACGAGTGGAAGCTGGCTTAGGAGCAGCATATTAAGCAGTGCATATGCATGCAAGGAAATCAAGAAGTGGGGATGAGCACATTCTCTTTTTGTCAGCAACCAAGAGCAAGCACAAGCGCTCTGTGTAGTTCTTTGGGTGCATTTAAACACACATGATGCACATGACATCTAAAGGAGTCTGTTTGGCTCTCCATCTCTAAGCCAGTGACCCAGCTGTAGATTGACATCCAGCATCTAAAGCTTCACCACTGTGAGACAGCACATATTTGCCATTAACTAGCTGAAATTAAGTGCTTTATTTAGTGTGCAGGTCAGCAGCTAACTTTTTCTTAGGACAGTGCTGGTTTTTGAAGCAAAAGAATGTTGCAAAGTTAAAAATAGTGGACATTACAGTCAACTTTACTGTTTTTTTTTATTGCAGTGTTCAGACCAATCCCACAAAAGCAACTTGAACGTCATCCCTCCACACCCCTAAATGGCCTAAGTCAATTCCACAAGTTTTGAAATTAGGACACCTTCAGAATGAAGCAGTGCATGCATTATTTGCTGCCAGGACCCCCCCACCCCCCATTATAAGCAAGCATCCACTTGAGTAAAGTTCTGACTTGAAAGCAGAGGTTCTGCATTCACCCCCCCAAAAGGCATCTTCTTCTACCATCACATTTTGATACTTACAGTCCCACCATTTAAGACAACTGCCATCTCAGTGGGCTGGTAGACGTTGCTTCTGAAGGGAGCACTCGGACGGCTTCCTAAGCTGCCGTTGCGAAATCCTGCCGTTCGTAAAGCTGTGTTCGAGGGCGAGGGGAAGGAACAGGGAGGCAAAAAAGAAAGAATGTCTCTTTCTGGCAAATAAGGAAAATTTTCACTGACCATGCCAAGTGTCTTAACAAAAAATAGTAATAATCAGAGACTCTGTGCTCTGAAACATTGCAAACCGTTCCTAGATGGCAACTAGGGGCCCCAGCTCAAAAGCAGAGCTCTTACTTTGCACACAGGACATCCCACGTTCAATCTCCAGAATGTCCAGTTGGAAGGATCCAGCTGTAGGTGTTGGGAAAACCCTCCACCTCAGATCCTGGAGAACTGCTGCCAATCAGAGTAGACAACAGTAAGGTTTATAGACCAGTGGCTGGATTCAGTATGCAGAAGGGGTATGTGTGCGGATGTAGACATAAGCTCAGTTTAAACAGGTCCGTCATGTAAAGTGACCAACACCAGCATCACCATGATATAGAGTTAAAACTGCCACAGTAGATTCTTGGCTAATCTTCCACAATCTTTCCCGAAGTCTCTGCAGCTATTTCATCCTGTACGGTGCTCTGTTTTCAGTTTGCAAGTATTTATTACGAGTCTTTCAAATATGGAGTATTCATTCAGCAGTTTTCACTCAGCCTACAAGCAATACAATGGCAAGCCTCCTTCTTTCTCTCCCCCTTCTGTCAAACGTAACCTCATTTAGACTGTGATCCTTTATTTCCTTTCTTAGAAATAAATCCCAATGAAATCAACATTATTTTAATGGGAAATCGTGCGGACAAGGGTGTAGCATGAACACTAGTGTGGTATAATGGTTAGAGTGTTGGACTAAGAGCTGGGGAAGTTGGGCTCAAATCCCCACGCTGCCCAGGAAGGCTGCTGGATAACTGTAGGCCAGTCAGTCTGTCTCTGCCTAGCCTATCTTCCAGGGCTGTTGTAAAGTTAAATGGGGAAGGAAAAAACCATGTAAGATGTCCCAAGCTCCAGTTATCACAGTGCACAAAACGAAGCTACTTCTAGCAAATGTGCTCAGGATCTTTTCATTAAAGCTGGGGATTCCCAGAGTCAGTATTTGAAATTCATTTAGGAAGTTTGACATGAGAGCTGAGTAGGAGGGAGAAAAAGCATCAGTCTATATAGTGATAACTAATAGATTTGCAGTGCAGTCCTAAGTATAGTTATGCCCTTCTAAATCCACTGAAGTCAGAAGGGGCTAGCGCTGCTCAGAAATGCACCGTTAATCTGGCTTTTTTTCCCCATTCAGTGTTGTGGAACTGTGTTTCTTTTCGAAATATCAAAAGCAGAGAATGAATTGCTGGGGGTGGGGGACAGAGAGAGACTGCTCTGACAGTCTAAATAAATATACTTTGCAGTTCAGTGCAGGTGAACAGTGAATAATCTTTGTAGAACTCATCCGCCGCCACCACCACTCACTGAATTCCAGTTTGTAATCTGATTGGCTGCCTTAGGAAAAATGATCCATAATGCGAACACAGTCCCAGTAACTTGCCTAGTTTTAGTCATTCATGAGCTAAAACTTTGCATTACGTTTAATTCAGGATACAATTGGACAATGGACAAAAATTAACCATGGGCCGTCCAGAACCATGGTTAGTCCACTACTATGCACGTGGAAAACCTCAAATTCTCATAGAACTGTTCTTATTTCTGACTCTACAGCTTCAAAATTATTCTGAATGTTTAATTTTTTAAGCAACCCTACTTTAGGACGACCAGGGCCAGCAAGCGCAAGAAGAACTTAGTGCTTCTCACTGTTACATCAAACTCCTCAAAACTGCTCATTCCATGAAACCTAAATCCTAATCCTACCTCAAAACATATTTTCCCTTACTGCCAATCCTGTACTGAAACTAAGCCAAAGCAAGTATTACAACAATGAAAACATATTCTTCTCTTGTTATCTGAACTTCCATCTTATTCCCTTCCTTCTTGTTACCCTGCATAGTAGATATTAGATGGTAAACAGGAGTGTGCAGTTTGGTTCAGTATTCGGATGAGAATACCAAATTTTGGCTGATTTGGTGAAATTCGGGTATTCCAGATCAAAACAGTGAATACAAAACTAAATTCAGTATTCTGGATTTTTTTTACCAAATGAATTTGGTAGTCCGGTAAACAAGGCCTGGCTGTTCCTTTGCTGTTTCCCTGCCAAGATCAGCAAAGAAGTTCCTGCCATTTTTTGCGGAGAGGAGAGTCATTTTTCAACCAAACTCCAACAACTTTGCAGGGAACCTACTCCTGACTGTCCTTTAAAGACCTCACCACCACATTTCAGGAAGACTGGACCCCTGAACAAGATGCCCCTAGCCACTTCATTGTTTGGGGGAAAAGTCAAAGGTGACTCCCATTGCAGAAACCCACAGGGGCAAGGCTGCATGGCCAAGGCACACTCCCAAATGCAAGCTGGGATCATCCCAGAAAAAGCCCAACAGAACCAAAGTGAAGCATGGGAATGGAATCCACCCAGATCCAAAGCTGAAGCATCACACCAGAGAATCACATCCATTCCACTCAAACCAAACTGAAGAAAGGGACACTGTTGTAACTTAGCCCAACAGAAACAAATGGAAGCAAGGGAATGCCTTGTGCTTGTGTGGACTTCTTGGTTCTGTTCTGTGGTGTTCCCCCACTGGCTGAATCCAGTGCCAGTGCCTGGCTGCTGTGAATAATACTGGTTCTGTTAGGCTAAGTTCTGTTAGGCTAAGTTCCAACTGAAATCCTCTCCACCACTAAGTGACCTTACGTGACCATCCTGCTACTTCTGTAGGCAATGTACAAAGAGAAACAAGAGATGCAGCACCCTTGCTCTCTCCACACATGCGCATGAGCTGCATGAACTTTCCCAAAAGCATCAGCTCTGTAGGGGCTACAGGGTCCTAGCAACTCAGGGGTTGAAGACCACTGATGTGAAGTGCCATTTCATCAAAGGAACTAATACACAAAAATTAGAACAAGTAAGCAGCTATGATGGTTGCAAAATTTTACTAACCACAAAGCTGCAGAAGGCCTCCACTATGGCAGGTGCTATACCTCTTTACCCCAAGAGCCCTTCCCCCTTGGTATTTGATTTCATAAAGTGTCCTTGTCAGTATTAAATTCCAGATGTTTAAATACATTTTTGAAGGGGAAACAACATCAAAGCATGCCAAGGTGACCTCTAAATGAACCAGAACTCAGTTACATTTCAAACTCAACAGTCATGGGATTTGCGAATTGTTTATTTGATCAACCCAAGATAAAACTAATTTCCTCATCAATTTTTCCAAGCTTCCTGCTGTCTTGGCACTATATATTTTCATACAAAACATTCTTCATCAGCTAGGTTGTTTTACAAAATCAGTTGGCTGAGATGGCTGCTCTCTTAAATACTACAACACTGAGACAAATAACAAGAGAGATGTATTTTATTTTCTATTAGCACTCCACTACCCACCCCCCAGGCAGCTTCACAGCTAGAGATGGGCAGGAACAGAAAAAAAACCAAACATGATGTTCGTTGTTCATTGCCATCCACAAACAGGGACTCACGAACAACCATGAACATGACCCTGTTCATGAACATGTGCGTGGTTGGCTGTTTGTGGGGGCCAGCATCCAAGCCATCATCCAAGTCAAGATCCCAACTGCACCACTCCCAGAAACCTGACCTGGGCAGGCACCAGGAAAGGTACCAATAATAAATAATAGCTTGGCCCCAGAGCCTGGCAGCAGCCCTGGAACTTGAAGGGGTAGATCCCTACCGCACCACTCCCAGAAACCTTACCTGAGCAGGCAGCAGGAAAGGTACCAATAATAAATAATAGCTTGGCCCAGAGCCTGGCAGCAGCCCTGGAACTTGAAGGGGTAGATCCCTATCCCACCACACACAAAGAAAATTCAAGCTCCAATGCACTCTATCAAAATGCCAACAGCAACTGTCTCTCTCTCTCCACTGTCTGTAAAGTCAGAGCTGGGAGCCCCCCTCCCCCCTGGTCTTTGCTCCCTTGTAACAAATTTGGAGCTTCACACTTGAAAGGAAGACCTGCCTATCAAGCTAAATTGGGCTTAGACTGGGGTTTCCAGGGCAACAGCAGGAGTTCAGACAGAGTTCAGACAATCCCTGCATAAGTTGCCAAGGGAATTAATTGCAGGTGCCAGACTGTCTGGCTTGACAAGCAGCAAGACAAACAGCAACGAAGGAGGCTTGCAAGGACCACCTGTTCATTTAGAATGGGGCCTCACGAACAGCTTGTTCGCGAACAGCAGATTGGGCTGTTCGTGGCTTTTTTTGTTCGTATTGCTGTTCGTGCCCATCTCTGTTCACAACTGCAAAAATACATACACATTTCAATTATGTCATTCTAGTGAGATTGTAGAATCTCCAGCAACTGTCCACTTCTGAGGATTTGAAGAATTTGTCCAGGCAGCTTAACACATTCAGAAGTACATCCTTAAATTCCACCAAAGGAAGTGGGAACTTTCATATACATGAAATATCTTCTTTTTCTCACACAAACACCCAAATCACTCCTCTCATACATTAAAACACTATTGAATCATCTTTTCCACATGAACATTTCGGGCAAGGTGCTTCATACTTCTAGACACTCATGCTGTAGCATATCTCTAGAATAGACCAGAGCGTGCACAACAAAACCCATCTTGCTTCAAAGGCAAAACCGGAACAATTTAAGCACAGTGATCAACCACTGAAAGACACCATGAAATAGAGACTGACTCTCATCACTAGGAATTGTAGGAATCTATTTATGTAACTAGGATATTTCTCAGTGCCCTCCCCCGCCCCAGTTCTGGAATGCCTGCCCCTATGAAGCTCATTCATTCCTGCATTATTAGTTTTTAAATGCCAGATAAAAACACTTCTTTCCAGCCAGGTGTTTAGGTAACTCTTTAATTGACCTGGTATTTTATTCTGCCTCCCTACAGCCTGCCTTCCATTCATAAACTGGATGTGCTGTGGATTTTACTGGTTATAGTTTTACCGTTGAGAATTTTATTGTTTGGAATTTTCTTAAATCTGTTTTCAATCACATTAAACAAACTGTATGATCGGTTGGTTTAATTTTTATTAGCTGTCTTGGATGAGATTTTTTAGGAGGGACAGGATAAAACCACACTTCATCAGATGCCCCCTCCCTTCCAGCCTTTCTGGGCAATCCAATCTCTTAGACTTCGTCAGTGACCAGGCATTCTGCAGCAGGGAGGAAAAGTGAATAAAGTACTTTTCGTCAGCCTGCCTGGTCAAACAAGGTCCCTTTTTTATTATAACCCCCTCAAGATATATTTTAAACTATAGAGCATGAGATGCATATAAGTATCTGCCCCTCTATTAGCTCGCTTTATTACTAAACAAGGACACCCTCGTCGCTCCTACTCTTTATCTCAAAAAGCGAAACCTGAGTGCGCTACTAGAGTCACCACAAAAGACTTACCTGCGTTATGTTCATCCATTGAAAAGGCTTTATTTTCCATGTAGCTCCGAGGAAGCTGAAGGTCATCCTCAAAAGCCGTTTCACGCATGCGTGGTTGTGAAGTATCAAAATAATTAGGTGTGTTTTCTTGTTGAGATGGAAGAATGGAGCAGTGGACCTCTGGAATAGCATGAAAGATCACAAACACCCAGCCACTGGACAGCAGGGCTATTGCAAGAGTAGGGTCACTCCATTGGTCTCTTCTTCCCAGTTCCTTGTTACCATACAAATACATAGTCAGCCAAGCAACCCAAATGAGAATTGAGAAAAAGCTGGCTATAATGAGGCATACACCATTCTTCTTCCACTTCTTAAACTTTCCACACATCGTGAAGAAAGAAAAGCCCATGGTCACCACCATCAGAAACATGACATAGATGGAAGCCATTGCAAAATCCATCGGCTCATAATTGCAAGCCAACTGTCCATCTCTCACAATAGTCAGTATCATCCACTCAGTAGCAATAATGACTTGGACAAGTGCAAGACAGATGGCCACACCAGCCAGCTGCCATCCTGATGGGCTTTTGCCATGCCGTACTAGTTTCCGTAGCCTCCAGGCCTGAGCGAGCAAGCATGAAAAACACAGTGCGAAGAGGACCCCCCACAGAAACCGGCGGACTGCACATATGGTCTCATCTTCCTGTATGATGAATGCAAACGCCAAGCCAAAAAGTCCCAAGGTCCCCAAAAGGAAGAGGAAATGCACTCCCAGAGGACTCTTCTTCTCTTTATCCTTGATGAAGGGCAACCTCACAAGCAAGATCAACATCAGCAACAATGTCGTCAGCACTCCAGCCCCAGCAACAGCTTCCACTACTATCCCCCAGATAGCATCCAGATCACAGAGGTAAACATACTGTGGAAGAAGGTCTAGGCCACACCCTCTTGAGGTACTGGAGTTCTCAGACGACCCGTAGCCAACCACAAAGAGGAGAAGAAGACTGATAAGGGGAAAGGCGATCATTGTTCTGCCTGAAACAATATGGCAAATAGTTGAAATGAGGGCAGCACAGTCTTATTATGAAACCAATACTAACAACAACAAAATTATAATATTACTAACATTAATACCATTAAAACGTCCATAATAGCATTATAAAATGGCAATAATGATAATCTTTATTACTGATCACATTCTATTATAGTAGCATTAAAATCAATAAGGATGTTAACAAAATTAATATCAATGGTAGTGTTATCATAAATATAACTACCCATTTTTATTCCACCATTCCTCCAAGCTCAGGGCAGAGTACATGGTTCTTTTCAACCATATGCAGGGTCATCAGGAAGGGGGCACAATTCCAAAGGCCCAGGTATATCAGGTTTTCTGAATTCCAATCTTTCACTTTTTTTTGTTTTTGGTGAGGGCCAAGTTACAAGTGATGAATGACACTTGAACGGCAAGTGAACAGACTCACATGTATTCCTCCCTGTTCACTTGTGCTCCACTTGCCCTTCACTTGATACGTGATCGAGTGGAGTGCAAGTGGAGCATAAGTGAACAGGGAGGAATACATGTGAGTCTGTTCACTTGCCGTTCATGTGTCCTTTGTCACTTGTAGCTTGGCCCTTAGTCTCTAACCCTTTCCACGATGGGGTATGCCTTTCCCCTTATATCTCCACAACAAAAGGGCTAAAGTCTTTTAAAACTTCCCAGCATTGAAGCCAAGGCAGATAACCCATGAGGAAGTCATCAAAGGCTGGATACTATAGTGAGGGTGAGGCAAACACTTGTCTGTCTGAGATGCCGCTAAGCTCATCAACCAAGCCAACGTTTGAGCAAGGCAAGATGACACCACCACCACCCCCAGCCCATTTTCAAATTCTGGTCTCATTCCTTTTCATGTTTACCCCAGCTGGGAAGTTAAAACATACTTAATAGTAGACTAGCAGCTCTTTGTTAATATTATCAACCGTCAAGTTAGTTTCCCAATGATCTATCAACGTAGAAAATGGGCAATTTTGCTTTCCCCCCCTTACATATACAGTTTCCTGTATTAGTGTTTATAAAATAGTTTTTTATTATTATTGTATTGGTGAGACATCTGATACTTGGCCCTTAGTAAATGTAACTTTCCTACTGCAGCCATTAAACTTCATTTTCTATGATAAACAACTTAACCTTTTAAAAAGCTATGTAAGTAAAATCAATCTCAGTGCTTCCCATTTAGCACCACTATACAAGCAGCGCCCTATTTTGCTCCTGGTTTTGTGCTAGGTAGAGGCACGAAGGTAAACTGAGACAGATTTCTTACTGGTTTACTTACTAAAGATTACTGTGAAATGAAGTCTTTGTGAACTAGAGCCCACTTCAGATGTATCCTATATTGGTAGACATGTCTGTGTGTAAATATAAGATTACAGCATTAGACAAATGGCTGTAGTGAGAAATACTGAGAGGCACAAGCTGAGCAAACTGAGTAAATGATATAGTGGGAATCATTCCAGGGTCTGGAAAGAGGTGAGGAAACAGGCCTTTGCTTCTTTTACACAATTATGAAGTCTTATATATAGATTGATAAGCTATACAAGTATAGGTGGTGATAAAATAATTAGTGATGTGAAGAAACTGAAAAGCAAGAGGGGTTTTGGGGGGGGCGGGGTCCTCTGTGCTACAATCCATCCATCGTGAAACTGATTGGCAGCCAAAAGGAAGGACTACATCACATGCTGCATAATTTATTTATTGAATCAACTACTATCGGAGGTGACATCCATTGGTTCAGAAAACTTTAAAAGGGGATTCAACAGATTCATTCAGGTGGACAGGTCCATCAGTGGCCATTAGTTATGACAGCTAAATAGAACCTCCAGGGCTTTTTTTCAGCAGAAATGCGATGGAACGGAGTTCCGGCACCTCTTAAAAATGGTCACATGGCTGGTGGCCCCGCCCCGATCACCTCACAGAAGGGAGTTTAGATTGCCCTCTGCGCTGCCAAGCAGTGCAGAGGGCAATCTAAACTCCCCTCTGTCTGGAGATCAGGGGGCGGGGCCACCAGCCATGTGACCATTTTCACCGAGAGCAATTTTAATTTTAAAAAACTCCCCCCTTGTTCCAGCTGACCCAAAGTGACGTCATTGTGAGGTCTTGAGTTCCACCACTGAGTTCCACCACTTTTCCCAGAAAAAAAGCCCTGAGAACCTCCCATGTTCAGAGGCCATATACACTGGAAAACCAATTGTTGGTGGCAGCTGTGACAGGGTAGCTATCCCCTGCTGGTGGGATCCCAGAAGCATGTGGCTGGCTGGTGAGATCAACAGGAAGTTGGACTGTACAGACGTTTGGTTTGATCCAGCAAGCTTCTTATTTTATTTGTATGAAGGCCATAGCACATATAGTTACATTATCCTCATTTCAAATATATTTCAGTGAGTCCACTCCTTCTTCTCCATCTTAAAGTATGCTACTGAATTATTAAAGTGTGCGGGAGAGAAGGAGACTGCAGTTTTCCAGTGTGGAGAGCAAGGCGTTCTGTGCATGCTGAGAAGCATTTTCTTCCATGACTCGGCCTGTGCTGAAAACAAACTCTTGGGCTAAGCCCTAGCGAAATCTTGGCATAAACTGAGAAAGTAGTTGTGACGGTCAATGGCAGCAGAGACAGATTCTAGAGGGGTAGCCATGTTAAGTCTACTGTGGCAAAACCAAAAAAGAATGATGTTCCACCCTTAAAAAAAAATAACACTGCCATTCTTCCCCATAAAACACCTTTACATTGTTGCAAGCTTGCTTTTTGGTTTTGAGTAAGTAAAAATATTTTTAGCACAATCCTAAGCAGAGTTACACTAGTCTAAGTCCACTGAAATCAATGGGCTTAGACTGGAGTAACTCTGTTTAGGATTTCACTGTTTGAGTACTTTTTGAGAGTCTTGCTACATTCAATGGGACTTATTCCCAAGTAATTTATGTCTCCTCTATAATGCACTGCAATATTCTGGCTATGTCCCATGGCTGGAGAGTCGCTGATTCTGGTTGCTTGTTTGTTTTTTGCACCATATCCTATTGCAGCATAATTTAAGTGCAGTCTATTCTTACCCTGCCCCTTTCCTTTACTGTTTATTACCTAATGAATGGTTATTGTTTTATTCATGGTATTAGGAAACCACATAATCTCTTTTGTTTTCATATTTAGTTTGAATTAGGGTCATATGGTTTTCTCAGATGGAATCTTTGTCTGGGGGCCCACGGCGGCGCTTAGCAACCCTGCCCATTGTTCCTCACGACAACCCCTTGAGGCAGGTTAGCCTAAGAGAGAGGGGCTGACCCAAAGCCACCCAGCGAGCTTCAAGGCTCAGGGGGGATTTGAACCCAAGTCACCCAGGTCCTAGTCTGACATTCTAACTACTACAGCATGACCCCGAGCATTCCGTCATCACAGATCCCAAGTGATTTTTATTTGTATATAGTAACCTCAAGTGGAGGGATTGTTAACCTTTCCTAATGCCAAAGAGCTCTCTGTAGCTGCTATTTACTCGAGGGAAGGAAACAAAGATAACCCCCCATAAGGCAAATAGTAATTTCAGAACAGGGGAAAAATTAAGGGTTAGTAAATGATGCAGGCAGAAGGCTAAAACCTATGTTCCCCTTGCACTGTAAGTCCCAGCCTAATACAGGGACTAATAGAACCCCAAACTAATAATGCAGAGACTAATAGAACCCTAATAACACTAATAGCCATCACAGTTTACTAGAATGTCTAGTTTAAACACTCAGTGCCACAGAAGCTATTATGTAATTTACGTATTCAGGGTTCTTAAACTATACCCCTACCTGCTGATCGGCTCAGGGTGGCTAACAAGAAAAGCTAAAACAGCTTAAAAGAATAAAAAGAGCTCCAAATTCAGTACATTATAAAAACACTTTGAGAGAAAACAGCAGGATTGCTCTAGATGTTTGTTAATTACAAAACATGAGTAAATGGATGGGAATTAGAAATAAAAGAGGCTTTGTTCCAATATCAACTTTTTATGTAATTTGTACACCAATACAGCTTAGGGGAGTTTTTTGGAGCCTGCCCCTGGCATTCGGTCAACAAGCAGGCTGACCAAGCACTTGGCCTTCTGTACAAGCCATACTCAGGCAAGGAGGTCTGTCTTGGTTGGATTTCTTTTGCCTTCTTCCTTCCTTTCTCCCCACCTCCTCCATGGCCTGGATTGTTCTCATTTGTACTTTTTCTTGTTTACTCCTTTCCAATGCTAGCCAGACTCCTCGGGCTATTCAAAAGATTTCTTTTTAACTTCTCTAGGGTGCATATAGAGTTGGGATTAAGCAAAGGAGCAGATAGGAATGTTTGCAAATAGAAATCCACCTGATAACAGGCAGACAACAAAAGAACCGTACTTGACATCCTCATCAAAATTCTGCGCAGGTATAAAAGGATTATGCAAATCTAAACATCGGCTGATACAACTAATCTTATCACATCTTTGTATGGCCTGGAGTCCCTGCTCCTGCTGCTTGGCCTTCCTGCCAATTGTCCAGCACCCAGTTCCCAACAGTAGCTAGACAGATGACTCAGGGAAGCCTACAAGCAGGGCCCACGAACAACAGTCCTTACCTCCTGCCTGCTCCCCAGGATCTGGCACTCAGAAGCATCCTGCATCTGAACCTGCAGACCCGGTTCAGCTATCAATGATAGACACAGCCTCTATAAATCTGTCCAACCCTTTGTCCTGCACCAAAGTCAGAGTCAGTGCATGATACCATACAAGGTCCTAGGCAAACATTATTCAGGTCTCACTCAACCCAAATTCAAAACCAATGATTAATCGCCCTTTGGATAAGAGACAAATGATTCCATTTGTTGCATTATTTTCAGCACTCCATGTAATCGATCAATGTCACTACTTGCTCTGTTGGGTTGGCATTGTCTGCAACCATGACCAACCATCTCCAGGACTGCCCATTTCTGTGGAGACTGGACTGCAGGAGGAACAACACATGCAACCCCCCTGCCCCTGACTTCATTTTCTGTGTCTACATCTCGTGGGGAGTGGAGGAGAATTCCTGAGGTCTGTCAGAAGAAAGTGTCTCCTGGCACCTTCAGGATTAAAAACAAGGACACACACACACATTTTATAGAAGGGGGGCTGTGGCTCAGTGGCTGAGCATTTGCTTTGCATGCAGAAAGTTCCAGGTTCAATCCCCTGTATCTCCAGTTAAAAGGACTAGGTAGTAGGTTATGTGAAAGGCCACTGACTAAGAACCAAGCTACAAGTGACCCCTGACACAGGTTGGACACTTGTCAGCTTCCCTCAAGTTTTGATGGGAAATGTAGGCATCCTGGTTTTACAGCTTGGCTCTTCGACTGCTGTCCAAGGGACTTTTCAACTGTCACTTGTCCAACATTCCGCCAAGCTGCCTACATTTCCCATCAAGACATGAGGGAAGCTGACAAGTGTCCAACCTGTGTCAGGCGTCACTTGTAGTTTGGCTCTGAGACCCTAGAGAGCCACTCCCAGTCGTAGCAGACAATACAGTCCTTGACAAACTAATGGTCTGATTTAGGCAGCTTCATAACCTGTAAGCTCAATCCATGTTTCAATGGTCATGTGGCTGTAAGCATATTGACACATCAGATGTGGATATGTCACGGTCACAGATCCACCATAGGTTGGTCGCTCTCTCTCCAACCTCCTCTTTCCATTGGAAAAAGAACGATGCACAACACAGCCGTCAGTTTAAGACAGGAGGAGTTTGCGCCACTTCTGTTACTCATAAAGGTAAAGATAGTCCCCTGGGCAAGCACCGAGTAATTACTGACCCACGGGGGGATGTCACATCACGTTTTCTTGGCAGACTTTTTACAGGGTGGTTTGCCATTGCCTTCCCCAGTCGTCTATACTTTACCCCCAGGAAACTGGGTACTCATTTTACCGACCTCGGAAGGATGGAAGGCTGAGTCAACCTTGAGCCAGCCACCTGAACCCAGCTTCCGCTTACTCATACTCAGCTGTAAAACATTTTCTGTCTCCTTTTGTCGAAGAGAGATGACTATAGGTTGCTTCAATCCTCCGAAATGAGGAGAGGGCAATAACAGAGAAGCCAGACAATGTGGCATAGCAATACTTACATATGATTTTCTAATATGCAACAGCTACATATACTTTTATGAAAACTTGCATACAAAATAATTTCTGTTCAACTATGAAATGATGCAAGCTAATTGTCAACTTCAAACATCAGGCCAAAGAATTAAGAGCACTGTCATCATGAAACACAAAAGTAACCCAATTTTGAAGAAATGTATCCTGTGCTGATTTTCTTTCTCAAATTGAGACATTATAACCAGATCCCACATTCATAGAAGCATTAATAGGTGGCAGTTAATATTTCATTCAAGAAAAATTTCCATTACTTTCTGATCATTGTTTTCTTCCATCTATCTCTCCCCCAGGTCTGAACAAGGAATTGTTCTTACTCACCTTAGGTGCTAATATCAGGCATATAAGATTTATACCTCAGTAATTTTTTAGTGGGATCTACTTCTCATGTTTTATGTTAATCCTATTTTTCCTGTCAGCAATTGGGAGTGGTCCTTGCCTACCTGGATGGATGACTCTTTGATTAGGTCTGGTTTTAAACCGGCCACTTATTTTAACATCTTGTTTCCAGCCTTTAATATAAATTCATTGGCTTTATGTATGTTACACTCCATGCATCTGTTGAAAGAGTATAAAAGACTCCATTTTTACTGTTCTAACTGAAAGATGTACGCTTTAAACCCTGCCAGTGGTTCTTTCAGCAGAGGTTTCAAACAAAAATAAGTGACAAGAGGCTGGTTTTGTTGCTTAGCTTGAGTTGTTGGGTCAGTTGAGATGTTTTTGGAACAACGATCATCATCGTTAACAAAGCCTTGAGGAATAGCAGCTTTTACATAGACAATATCTCCAGTCTTCTTGAAATAATACTGAAGTGCAGGCCAGATAGCAACAGATCCAGCCAACCTCTGCTCTTTTATTCAGTTCAGCACATGTGCCAACTGTCCCCATTTATCAGGCTCACTCTCCCTTTGCTCTAGCTAGTCCACTGTTCTCATTTTGTCCCTAACTTTGCTTTTGGGAATGCCTCTTAATTTCTTTTAAGCATGGAATACTTTCATTCTTTTGAATTTGGCTCCCTTCCCAGCATCTGTAGAAGCTAAATCTCGAGCATCACGGATGCACCTGGCTGAGCACAATGTATATAAAAGTTAAGTACATTAACGTTTAGGCATCATGTGGTGCGCAACCTGCTGTATTAATGCATTGCAGCTGCTATAGAACAACAAGCCCCCAAAGCATGCGATGTATTGTCCGTGCCGAAGCTATGCTGGTTTTGGTGTCATCTGTGTCTGGAAGGGATCCCACCTGAGAATCCCGTGATGAGTGCTACAGAAAAAGATAAGTGTTTTCAACTGTTGTAGGCCCATTGTGGTTTTCTAACATATCTAAACTAGAACAAAACACCATTTGGCTTTTAAATATTGAAGAATAAATCGAACACAGCAGGAGAACAAGAACTTTGGGCAGTGTGCAGTAATGGAAGGGTGGGGCTTCAGCAGAGATTAAATTAGAAGCATTTTCTTTTTTTTTTCTTTTCAATCTCACAAAACGTTGGCGGGCCTGAGGAAAGTAGCTCCACAAAACTGAAGTGCCTAGAAGGAGAGAAGACTCTTGATGATGGGCACCAAGGGAATCAGGATTGGGTGTGTTTCATTCTCTTAACCCAAATTTCACGCAGCCTTTGGGGGGCTAGGGAGCCAGAGGGTTTCCAGAATGCTAAGTCTGAATGACCGTGCCTCCATGCTGCCGTAAACCATGGCCTGAGTTATCCTGCCTTCCAAACTCAGATGGGTTGAGGGCTGGCTGCTCTTATCTGCAGATACTGTCTCTTCCTTATTCAGAAGCATTTTACAAAAAACCATCACTTCACAGGAATACATCTGCATATTGCAAACTGGTAAATCATTCTGGGCTCTGAGGACAGGGTAGGGTATATGTGCAGTAATCAAAATACTGTTTCCTTTTTTATCAAAAAAATCTAAATTTGGGGGCATACCCTTGATGCTCCAAATTGAGACAGGGATTCTTTCTAACCCAATAGTGAGCCATTGGTTTGTTTCCATAACAATGTCCTTATCGTACATACTGGGAAGGCATTTTCTGCTGAGATAACAACACATCCTGAACACAGTCTCTCTCAACATATCACTGCCAACAACAGAGAAGCGTAGAATTAAACTGAGAACAAAACCTTGTCAAATAACAACAGCTACACTAACTCAAATAAACAGAATCCATTTACCATTATGCAAATACTAGAAAAATCCCAGGCATGTATTCAGCCTGGTTCCTAAAAATTCAGCACTGTCACCCATTTGTCTTACCTGTGGCACACAGAAATTCAATATTGTCTCTTAGAAATCTGAAATATCTTTGCAAGTCCTATCACTGACCTCTTACAGAGATGTTTGGCAAGTGGAATCAAAATTATGAAATAGCTCTCTGTGTCGTTTGTTCACATCCCCAAAAGCACCATGCATGAAAAACTCATGAAGTTGCCTCCTCCTGAGTTAGCCATTTGCACTGCAATCCTAAGAAGAGTTACTCCAGTCTAAACCCATTGAAATCACTGGAGTAACTCCTTTTAGGATTGCACTGCTGGTATATTAAGGTCAGTACTGCTGATTACTCTACCTGGAAGCAGCTATCTGCTACTTGACCGTTTTAACTGGATCAGAGATCAAACCTGGGACCTTCTGCTCAAGAGGCACATGCTATACCACTAAGTCATGGCTCCACCCCAAATTATGGCACTACTTTACCATTGCATGGACATGTATATGAAACCCTGGGTAGACTTAATTTTATGAAATGGTGTATCTATGGTGCAACCTTATACAGAGTCAAACCATTGACACATCTGGTAGCTCTGGCTTTCCATATGACCTAGTCTTCCTGCTGCCACCAGCGTCTTCCAGACAGACCAAAAAACAAAACTTATATATTCTTAATTCCAGAGGAGCAGATATGCTACTCTGATGCAGAATCAACCAAACAGGAGCCTTGCGGCACTTTAAAGACTAGTCAGTCAGTCATTCAGCCTTTATTGGCATCAGTTAGCACAATGTACACAATACAGAAAACATAGAAAAAACAAAGTTACTTCTGGAACCACTCCAGCAAGTAGGTAACCTTGCATCAGCATTTGTGAATTACAGGCCGTTTGATGAAGTGGCTTATGCTAGCACAATTTTTTTTAGGTACCATAAGACTCTTCTCCCCAGATACTTAAGGAATGAACAAAGGTGAATTCTTTTGCAGCATGTGTAATAAACACCTGGGATCGTTGCTGCAGAATTACTGCATGTACGGCTCTACTTTTTTGCAAGCAGATTTCTCTCCCTGCTGCAATTCCAGAAGGAAAGGACACACATACCCAGACATACAGCAACATGCCAGAGAGTTGCTTGCGAGTCACATTTCTGCCCAGGCTTTTTTCGGCCAGATTGGAGGAGTATGCTTCAGAACTGATAACTGAGCAAATGACAGTTAAGTGGAGATCAGACTGCTGAAGAGAAGTCGTTTCAGAATAATAATTAATAATTAGGGAATGTGCTTTGCATGCAGAAATGCTGCTATGGTTTCCTCTTAGTGTGCATAATAATACAGTGCGCAGGGCTCTGCTCCACCACTGCTAGATGAGTTACTCTGCTAGAGTGAGGAGAGGCAAAGTGAAAAAATCACCATGTATTTTTAGAAGACAGAAGGACTGAACTGGAATCCAAGTTGGGTATATGGTTCCGGGGTGGAGGGGCACAACTTGTTCATCAGTGAAAGACACATCAAACTTTTGGGCCATCTTATATTCAAACACCTCTGTGATTATGAGGATTAGCAAATAATATTAAACTTTTGAGATCTGGGTTTAGAATCAACAGGAACCTAAAGCAGCCCGCAGTCCACGCAAGGTGCCTTGTTCCTGATTCTCCTGTGCTACTGCTCTGCATTAGGGCTGCACTCCTTGTGCCCCACCAAGGTGAACCGCAACCTCATCAAAGATTCAGACAATTCCATTTTGCTGCCAGGCCAGCCCTACAAACAAACAAACAAAAAGGGGCAAATGGCAGCACTCAATAAATCATAAATAAGTCATCAACGCTTGGCTGATAAGAATCCAGAATTTTGAGACGGAAGCATAAATTTCACCAGCAATGTTACTAGGACCTAATTTGAGCCAAGCTACCACCTCATCATCACCTCATTCTGCGTATATAGGCCAGGCTTGAAGAGGATATGCCAGGGACTGAGCTCGAGGCCTGCTGCATGCCCAACCACTCTCCAATGGAAATCTGAAACCAACTCAGCCCACTCATTCATCTAGGTCAGTCCGACCTACTCTGACTAGAAACAGTTCTCCCACATCCAAGGCAGGGGCTTTCGCTGCCAAGTCTGCATGCAAACCACGTGCTCCATCATGGCGTTACAACCCCTCCTCCAGCAGTCTGCTTTCCACCACTCCCATACACAAACAGGTCCTCTGAGCATTTGCAGAGCATACATCCCTCACCACTGAGAACATCTTGAGGAATAAAATGCAAGCTGGTTTAATTGCAGGCATCTCTCTGTACGAAGACTGCAAGCCCAGAGTTTGTCCCTGGGCAACTCTGCACCAGATCTACACCCCTGTCCCCCCTTTCTCCAACAGGACCATCATCCAAATTTCACCAGATGCAATGCTGCAGACAGGCCAGGGAATCCAGCGCCCTGGATTTTCTTGGACTTTCACACTTCAGGAATGGGTGAAAAAACATTGGCCAGCCCTAATAAGGGTTCAAAGCAGAGGAAAGCCTGACTTCCTCTAGGTGAAACTAGCATAAATGCCTGTACAGAGAAGTGCCAGCCTCCCTGGCTGCTGGTTTGTTTTTAAGAGCATGAGATAGGCAAGAGTCAGCCATTAAAGAAGCCACAAACGGATCCAGCTGCAACCGGCCTTTTCTGTTGTGAAAACCTTCCCCCCTCCCCACCACTCCCTCTCTCCCGCCAATGCATGTGGCGTGAAGATTTAAAACATGACTCAGACCCTGGGGGCTTCTTCTATGCACTCCCCCAAACATCTCCAGAAGGAGCGTTTCCACAAGATGGTCTCCCCCTCCCACATATCCGACCCATGCCTTCAAGTTCCCACAGGATATTCCTAGCTCCTTAGCTTGGAGCCGCCTGATCAGATCACTCTGTCAGTGCACGAACAGGCAAATGAGCTACGACCCCTGCAAATCCACCCCCCCCACACACACACACTTAATCCTATCTGCAACCTCTCTTACCTTTTAACCCCCTCCTCTTTGCAGTCTTTTCATTGCTTGGCTCCCCCCATGACTTACTGTCAAGATTGCTTCAGGACTTCGCCAACACATCTCCCTGTACCCAGCCATTTGCCTCCCCTTACTCCGACGATGGAAGCATCCCCCCCCACCTCCCCTGCCTGTCCTATATCCAATCTAATCCCCTACATGGAGTCTTAGATTCAGCCTGCCGTCTGCTATCAACTACCAAGCTAATTCTGCCGAGAGAAGCCAGTGAGGTGGAGTGGAGAAAAGGCTTTACATGCTATTCTCCCACCTTCCAAAGATCAATAGATTCTGAGCTCCATCTGGGCTACCAAACAGCTGTCACTCTGCCATGTTATCGGGCAGAGCTTGCACTGCCCCTCTTTGTATGTGAACAACCCAAAAAGAAGAAATCACACACACCCTAGCCCTTCAGTCATCCCTTTTTCTCAATGCTCTCACGTGTAATTTCTAGGGGAAACTTACTCTGTATAATTCAAAAGCTTGCCTATTGCATTTCAAATACAAGGAATTTGATGGAAAGGGACTGTCATAACTGTTTTGCAGGACGCACCACATCAAAGACCATGGCTCCAATTCTGTTCACCTCTGTGGGAGTTAGCCCCATTAAGCCTCCATTTGGAGTAAAGGTGGACTGGATTGCACAATGCATCCCTTGGTGTTTCACTTCAAACAACAGGACCTCTCTAAACAGTTTTCTGGACCCCAAATGCATTGAGATACTTGGCCTGGTGCAGGGGACGCAGTTTCAGCTCTCTTGTCTTCTTTCCCAATCCTGGAGGAGTAAGACTTCCCTAAAGCCTGGAGTTTGCATTCAGTTCGGACTGCAGCAGCCGGCCTGCATCCTCTTCAGCCAGTCCTTTGCAAAAATCATAACCAGCCAGCAGAAGAGCCACACAAACAGCTGGCTCCCCCCCTTTCTTCCTTTTGTCTCAGGGGTCAGAAGGAGCCTGCAAAAGTCTCTGAAGATCTCACCTCCCCAACCGAGGCAGAGCATTTCCCCCGTTTTTAGTAACTAGGCTCCTGCTGCAAAGCACACAGTATTACTGTGGCCACCCCCACATACCCCCCACAGGCACCTAGGATGTGCATTCTGTTTTCTGCTTCACCACTAAGTTCCCAGTTGGGCTGCACCAGAGATTTGCAGATGGATGTCAATGGGGCGGTTCTCCCCTAATTTTGACCCAAACACCCCTAACGCACTTCCCACCTGTTCCCCCAACTTCTCCCATCCCACCAGAGCTTGTTCTCCGCAGTCCAGAATCCACTCCAAATTCCTGACCACCAATATCATGCCCCAAACGTACTAGAGATATACCATACTTTGAAATATAAACCAGTCTCGGGGCACCTTCACCGCCACCAGAAATGGATACAACAACAGCATCCCCCAACTCCCGCTTGGTTTTGCTGCCACAGACTAACCCGGGTGCCTCCAAACGGACCGTTAAGAGCCCTGGAGCTGCTGGCCAGGCGAGAAGGCGAATTTCGCAGCCCGAGCCCCCGCTCGGCTTCCTTAAAAGCAAGCCCCGCTGAGTTCTACGGAGGATGAATGTCTCCGTAAGTGGGCGCAGGACAGCCGCTCAAGCACGGCTCTCTAAGAGGGAATAAAGCCCGAGCGAAAGCAGCGGCGCTGCCTTCCCAGAAAACGCGCTTCCCGTCTCAGTCTCTCGCCCGGCTTTGTCCGCCTCGAAAGCGGGACCGCTCGACCCAAACCCCCGAACCCCCCGCCTCCTCTCCCTCTCGCGCACGCACAGCCCCTACCTTGACAAGAGACGCCCCTTGCAAACTTCGGCGCTGGGCTGCCCGGCGGGCGACCAACTCCGGCGCGCGCGACGCCGCTGCAAACGTGCCCGGAGTGCCGATTGTTCCCTACCGCATTTCTCCGAGTCCCGCCCAGCCCTCCTGGCTCGGGACCCGCCGGGGCTGCCTCGCTGGAGCGCTCGGTGGCGCAGAGCCCGCCGCGCTCGCAGTCACGTTCGGGGCTGGGGCGCCCGACAGACCCCCCCGCGGCGCTGCGGCCCCGACCCGGCTCATGGAGCGCGTGAACGGCGCGAAGGAGGCCCGCCCGCCTGCTGACAGCTCCCGCCCCGCTCTGCAGGCCCGCGGCTCCAGCCTGCTCCCCCGGCCGCGCGGGCCCAGCAGCCCCGCCCCGGCCTGCCGAGCCCCCTCCCTCCGGCGCGCCTCCAACGGCCCACAGCGCCCCCCGGCGCGCGCAGCTGGGAAGGAGCCCCAACGGTCAAGCGCCCCGCGCCGGCCTTTGCCGAGCGCCTCCGTTCAAGCGCCTCGCACACCGTCGCTGGAGAAAGAGGGGCGCGTCGGAAGCCCCCCAGTAGCGCCCCGGTTCCAAATATTCGCGGGATCAGGGACGTTGTGTGCCCTGGTGGGGAAGGAGGAGGGATCAGCCACATTCACCAAGCTGCCTTTGGCTTCCTTTTCTGGCCAGCCAGTGTCAGAGGGCGTTGGAGGACATGCTCTTGTGGCACCCAAGCTAGTCTCCTGTAAGCCCTGCCCTAGATTCCTGCAAGCTCGCTTTGTATATGTGGCAGTGGGAGAGGTGTTTTCTTTTAACATAAGGAAGTCTAGCCCCTTGCTTGTGCTTGGCACAGGGAACGGTGGGATTTAAACCCACCATCTCAAGGGCATGATTGTGCTTTGAACATATTTATTTATTTTATTTGCGGCATTTATCGTCCGCCTTTCTCACTGAGACTCAAGGCAGATTACACAGTATGAGGTTAATACAATCAGTATCAAATACATTTCAATACAATACAATAAGGTGAAACAGATAAAAGTTTAAAAGAAATAGCATTAGCAAGGATCCGAGACAGTAGAAAAAATACTGGAGC
Source organism: Eublepharis macularius (assembly GCF_028583425.1). Taxonomy (NCBI): domain Eukaryota; kingdom Metazoa; phylum Chordata; class Lepidosauria; order Squamata; family Eublepharidae; genus Eublepharis; species Eublepharis macularius. The sequence goes on from NC_072801.1 coordinate 19,792,569, forward strand.
AAAACATAATCAATTCTACGACTAACATTGGACAGCAAGGAGTGCTGGTTGTACATAGGAGTACATATTTAAAGCAGCAGATAATATATGAGGCAAAAATAGTGATGAAGTCTATGATCCCCAACTCAGTGAAGCATCTGAGTCTCCATCCCTACAGTGCAGCCCTCCCATTTGAGTAAAAGGCCTTTTTTGAATAGTTCGGTTTTGCATCATTTATGATAAGCCAGGAGAGTGGGGGCCCTTCTGACTTCCTCAGGCAGGTCATTCCACAGGATAGGGGCTACCACAGAGAAAGCCCTTGTATGGGCTGCTGCTGACTTCACCTGTGTGCAGCCTGGCACCTGCAGGAGACCCTGTTCAGATGAGTGGAGCTGCCGTTGGAGGACCATAGGGAGGGAGGCAGTCCCGTAGGTATGCCAGACCAAAGCCATGATGAACTTTGTATGTAATAACCAGTACCTTGAACTGAGCACAGTAAATGATGGGTAGCCAGTGGAGCGACTGTGGGATGGGAGTGATGTTCATGCTCCTGCTCGCTCTTGATAACAATCGAGCTGCAGCATTTTGCACTAATCTGAGAGAAATGTCCTGAGAACCAGTTTGGCTTGAGGATGTGGGTTGAAATATTCAAAATCAATACCATGTCACTGTTGGAGCACTGTACTGGAGCACTTGGTGCTTTACTTACTACCAGATGAAGAGATTTGAAGCTTTTAAATGTTTGCACCTAAATCTATTGAAGGAAGAACCTAAAAAGAGGCCTGCTTGGAACAGATTGAAAATCCAGCCTTTTCCCCTCATTGTCCATCCAAACGTCTATAAGTGGGGCATGAAGACAAAGCCCTTCTCTTAACTGTGGCCCCCTGGCTAGTGGAACAGGCACAATTTCTGTGAACATGGAGGTGCCAGTTAGCCACAGTAATTAATAGCTATTCTCAAAAACATTTAATTCAGTCTTATTTCTTTTATTTCTTCTGTTAATGTTGCTTTACAGTTCTGACCAGTGTGTTTTATAGATTTTAGCATATGGCATAATTCCTGATAGTCAGCAGTGTTAGTCTGTAAGAGAACAATAAAACAGGAGGCCAGTAGCATCTTGAAGATTTAACAAATTTCACTTCTGTTCTAAAAGTTGCTATTTGTCTACAAAATAACTCTGTAGGGAGATGCTAATGTGAAATTGCTAAATTAGGATTTAGGTTCGGTATTATCTCTTTGCCCCAGTCTGAACAAGGACTTGGAATTGCTCACTCCCTGTCAGTGTTAATATCTTGCATATCCTACTCCTTACAACACTTAATCGGTTCAGCTGTACTGGCTGTCCTTTTCTAAATGAAATCTGTTTATTATGTTGCACTCTGTCCTTTCCAAGATCAAGTCTAATTTTGTGTTTGCTTGTCTGTCAACTGTTGAGAGAGTAGTTCAAGTGGAGTAAATCACTCTTTTGATCGGATACTGTTTTAAACTGGCCTCTTGGTACTGTCTGCTGATGTTGATATGCATCTACTAGTGAGTTTCCACACTGATGAACAGCAAAACAGCAATAGAATTGTTCTCCTTAACTAGCATTATAAGAAGATTTGTTATATAAGGGGAGGAGTGACATACAGCAATGGTGGTCGCATAGAACAGGAGCTCCCAAACCTGAACGCCCAGACAGCAGCATATAAAACATCTTACCGGTAGGGTTGCCAGCCTCCAGGTAGTGGCTGGAGATCTCCCGGAATTACAACTGGTCTACAGGACACAGGGATCAGTTCACCTGGAGAAAATGGCTACTTTGGCGGGTGGACTCTATGGAATTATGCCATGCCAAGGCCCTTTCCCTCCCCAAACCCAACTTTCTCCAGGTTTCTCCAGGCTTCACCCCCCAGATCTCCAGGAATTTCCTAACTTGGAGCTGGCAACCCTACTTACCAGCCAAGCAGGTATTTGTAATCTGGGGAAAACAAGCAGCAACAAAAACAGAAGCGTTGTTGCTGATCCAGCTTCAGCTAAATCATTCTTTTCCCCTGGTGAGTCCTACAGTTTAGCAGGCCCTGGGGCTATGAAGATGCCTAAAATGGCGGCCAGCCAAAGCTTAGACACTAATGTTAATGCATCTCTAAATAAAAAGGACCTTTGGGACCTAAAAGAGGATCTAGAACAAAGAATTACATCCAAGCTTTCACAACTTATAGAGCCTATGATCTTCCAACGTAAAGAAATTAATGATACTCTTAAAGAAACAGCACAAATGGCAGCTACTGCCTTGGAGTTGGGCCTTACACTCCAAGAGGAAATCAAAGACTGGCAATCTTTTGAGAAAAATATTCAAGAAAAATTCCTAGAACTGGACAATAAAACATGTCAAAATAATTTAAAATTTAGGGGGCTTGACGAAAATGTAGAAGGTACTACAGATCTTTCTTCCTTTATCTCCTCATGGTTAGCCAAGGTACTAAACTTGGAAGACCCCAGTCATCATTAGAGCCTATAGACTGGGCTTTTCAATTCCTAACCAAACTAAATTTTCTTGTGACATAATAGTTTAATTCCTGCACTTTCGCACCAAAGAAAAGATTCTTAGACTAGCTTGCCTTAAAGGTTTGCTTCTCTACAATCAACAAGAATGTAAAGTTTTCCAGGATCTTTCTTCTGAAGTATTGCAAAAACGCAAAGGGCTTAAAGAAATCACCAAAAGACTTATAGATGATAATATCTGTTATAGATGGAATCATGTATCCAACTTAGTGATCCACTGCAATAGAAAAACCTACCAGGCAAATGGTTTAGAGAGCGGAAACATTCTTTTGCGAGCTCTAAACTTAAAACTCGCTACCGCAGATGAAGACAAAACACCATCAGAGAATCCAAAGAAGACATCAAGACCACCTAAACTAAGCAAGATTCCAGTTAAACAATCACTATAACTCATCATTATTAACTTTAAATATCTCATGTTTAATATGCTGTATTTAGAAACATGCAAAGCCTAAGATTTCTATATCGGCATCTTTTTCTTTTTTATCTTTGCTAGCTGGAGGGAGGAGGGTGAAATGGAGCCTGGGCTCCTATGCTCCCCCATAGTTAAGATTCCTTGGATAGAAGGCTTTTTATAGCCTTCATTTCTCTAGTCACGAGTCCACTGAACTCTGAGGTAATGCCTCAGATCAGAGGTTTAGATACTTAGTTTATTTAGTGATTAGTTATTATATAAATTGTTTAATGCCTTGGTTGTTAAGGGAAGGGAAAAGGGGGAGCAGGGTAATAGGGCAAAAGGGGGAGAGGGAATAAGGGAGAAGAATTTTTTTTTCAAAATCACTTGAGAGTATGATCAATCATAATTTATAGTAATGGAACACATGAAAAAATCTATTTCTATGAATTGTTAATGTTAGAGAATACAGTACTGCATTTGGCAAGTAGATCAACACTGGAGCATATTTGCACGTTTGACTACAGATGGGGACAAATTCTTTATTTTTATTTTAAATAATGAACTAGAACTATAGATTAATGTCAATTATTTGCAGGGGTCTAAATAACAAAATCAAGGCCAAAAGGATGACTAAAGCGATAACCAAACTTGGAACTACAATTTTATTTCTCCATTAGACTCGCCTAAAAAAGCAACAATCCCAATATTTAAATCAAACTGATATGATCAACATGCATCAGTCCTGGACCCATTCCAGTCCGGTTTCTGCCCAGGCCACGGGACTGAGACAGTGTTGGTCGCCCTCACAGACGATCTCCGTAGGCACCTGGACCAGGGCAGGTCGCAGCTGCTGGTTTTGCTAGATCTCTCAGCAGCATTTGACATGGTCAACCATGATCTGTTGACCCACCACCTCGCTGATGTGGGGATTCGAGGTAAGGCCTTACAGTGTCTTGTCTCTTTTCTCCACGGTCAGGGACAGAGAGTGGCACTGGGGGAGAGGTTATCAGCATGTCAACCACTGGTGTGCGGTGTCCCGCAGGGGGCGTTACTCTCCCCTTTGTTATTCAATCTTTATATGCGCCCTCTCACCCAGCTGGCACAGAGTTTCAGACTGGGTTGCCATCAGTATGCGGATGACACCCAGTTGTATCTGTTGATGGAGGGCCAGCCTGGCTCTGCTCCCAATGCCCTAATTAGAGCGCTAGGGGCTGTGTCTTGATGGGTGAAGCAGAGTAGACTGAAGTTGAACCCCACAAAGACAGAGGTCCTGTACTTGGGCCATGGGGGAAAGATGTGGGGATTCAGCTCCCAGCCTTTGACAGGGAACCACTTGTGCCTGTCTTATCAGTCTGGAGTCTTGGCATGACACTGGATTCCTCCTTGTCTATGGAGGCCCAGGTCGCGGCAGCTGCCCATACTGCCTTTTTCCACCTTTGACAGGCCAGGCAGCTTGCCCCCTATCTCTCAACCAATGACCTAGTGACAGTGATCCATGCCAACGGTCACCTCCAAATTGGATTACTGTAACCCGCAGGGCTTCCCTTGGGTTTGACCTGGAAATTGCAGCGCGTCCAAAATGCTGCTGCTCGTGTCCTGACAGGAATTTCATTCAGGGCACATGTGACCCCAACTTTGCAGCAGCTACATTGGCTCCCCATGGAGTTCCAGATCAGGTTCAGGGTTTTGGTCTTGACCTATAAAGCTCTAAATGGACTGGGACCAGCATATCTGAGGGACCACCTCTCCCCATATGTACCCTGGAGAGCCCTTAGATCGGCAGGTAAACACCTACTGGTGGTCCCTGGCCCCAGGGAAGCTCAGCTGGCCTCAACTAGGGCCAGGGCGTTTTCTGTCCTGGTCCTGACCTGGTGGAACTCTCTGTCAGAAGACACTCGGGCCCGCCAAGACCTTATATCTTTTTGGCAGGCCTGTAAGACAGAGATGTTCCACCAGGCATAGGGTTGAGGCCAGCACTTGGATCCATTCGAAGTAGCCTCCTTGCCATTCTTCTCCTAGTGTGGGGGGGCGTTATATGGTCCAGCTGCCCCTATGTGCCAGGGAGTTAGAGTTTACCAAACCCACACCTCCACCCTATTTCCCCCGTGTATGGTGTGCAGGGAAAGGGGAATGGCACCCCATCTGGGTTATTGAAATGTATGCTGCTATATAAGATTTGATTTTATTGTTTTACTGTTTTATCTGTTTACCTCTGTAATCTGTCTGTTGCTGTAACCCACCCTGAGCCCACTTGCGGGGAGGGCGGGCTATAAATGTATAAATCAATCAATCACAAATATGATCACAATATTTGGCTATATCACCATCCAACTGACAAAGATTACTCTATTCGTTCATAAAATTCATACATGAATTGATTATATCTTTTTATCTCACAATTTAATCAATCAAGCAATATCTTCACAAATTAGCAAAAAAAATTTGGTCAGATCATGCCTGGATTGACTGTATTCAGTCACTCAAAAATGCAATTAAAAGACAGACACATTGGAAATTAAATAAATCTTTTTTATTAAATAAAACAATTCAATCAGAAATTACCCTTGATGTTAAACAATATTTTGAATTCAATACCCAGTGCGAAGCCTCCCAGTCCCCAACATGGGACACCATGAAAACTGTGATAAGGGGAAAGATGATTTCCATTGTATTGTCGAAGGCTTTCACGGCCGGAGAACGATGGTTGTTGTGGGTTTTCCGGGCTGTATTGCCGTGGTCTTGGCATTGTAGTTCCTGACGTTTCGCCAGCAGCTGTGGCTGGCATCTTCAGAGATCTCAGTGAGAGATCTCTGTCTTTTGGTGCTACACCTCTGAAGATGCCAGCCACAGCTGCTGGCGAAACATCAGGAACTACAATGCCAAGACCACGGCAATACAGCCCGGAAAACCCACAACAACCACGATTTCCATTGCTTCTTACTACAAAAAACAAAAAGAAAAAAATAGAGATGAGGTCTTAATTAGAATCAGAAAGTTAGAAACTGAACATTAAAAAGTAGTAAAATATATATAAACAATTATTGGCAGAAAGAAAAATTCTGGAAAATCTAGAAATATCTCCAAAAAAAATTATTATAGATGAAACAAAAATATTGGTACAGATCCCCAAAATCACTAAAAATCCTCACCTAGAAAGTCAGAAAAAATATTTCCTCCAGAAATATCAACTATATCATAGATGCTCAAGGTAGAATTCAAACAAGTTCAGACAAAATTAATGCTATATTTATGGAATATTATAAAAAATATTTGCAAATCTAATAATCCTGATAGCAATTTAATTCTTAACAATTTAAACTCTCACAAATTCATTAAAAAAATCTTGCCAGAACATAATCAGTTTATAGAGTGCCCTATCACAACCCAGGAGTTGTAAGATATAATTAAATCACTAAAGGCCAATAAGGTTTCTGGCAGGGATGGATTCCCTGTTGAATTTTATAAACGCTTTATTGACAACTTTTGGGTTCTCTTTTAAATCAAAACCATTTTTCCCTGGTATATTAGCTAAAAGATTAGTTTTATAACAAACTATGTACCTGGAGAGCAAACTGGATTTATGCCATCAGTAAATCTTATAGACAAAACATGCAAAACACTAAATCTAATTAATGTTTCTGACAATGCAAAGCTTTCAGCAGCACTATTAGCTTTAGATACAGAACAGGCATTTGAAAAAGGAAATTAGCTATTTAAAACTATTGTATTATATGGGTTTTCTTGAACATTTTAAAAAAGCGATTAATGCTAGTATATGACGCCAAAAGCCCTAGTTGAAATCTGCTGCCCCCTGCTGCTTTTTTACCAGATGCGAAGGTGTAGATGGGCAGGTTGCTCCAATGGGTGCTGGGCCACTAAAATCATCACTGTCTATATCTCCCTCCTCTGATTGTATGGTGGGGGATGTGGTAAAAATTGTGATTCTATTGGTGGGCGGAGCCCTTTACAGCGGCATTCCATGGGATGAATGAATGCTGAAAAACAAGAGAACACCAGTTAGTGAAATTTACAAATGGTTTTTACCAACATCCTGTTGGCACCCTGAGTTGGATTTGCTACCTGGTCTCGCATAACATTTAATTACTATATGGACTGTACCTTTCACAATCATCATTGATATACCTTTGAGTGAGAATACTGTGTGATTTTGTATTATTTATTGGGAATTTATGGTATGTATTGGAGATTTATGGATATGTAATTGTTGTTGAATGACTGATATTTATATATGACACTAGTATGCACTAATACACTTTGCACTTTAAAGTATTGAAAAATCACTTACAATCCTGGATACTGAAGTAGTGGTGTGAATCTGTGTGGGATTACTTAGGGTTTTTTGGAGATAGAAAAATGCCAATTTGGCAACTGCCATGACCTGGGCCTCCATTGAAAAGGAGGCATCCAGGACTTGCAAGATGACATTTAACTCCTTAAAGACTGCTTCATATCAACCCATCAATTTCCCCTTATAGTTGGAAATCATGCGAAGAAATAAGGTCTTACATACATTGCTAGTGACGATGTATTTATATTAAAAAATTTGGCTAAATATTTTATCTCATATAGAGCAGATTACTGGACATTCTGTCCCAGCAACACCAGAACTAGCTTTAATTAATCTGTGGTTGGAAGCTGATATATCCAAAAAATCGAAAAAACTAATCACAATTCTTTTGGTGGCGGTTAAAATCTGGAACCACTATTTCATGGACAATGACCAAATTACTCACACAGACTCAAATTCTTATCAATCTAGCTTGATTCCCAGTTTTGGAATATATGGCAAACATGGGCATAAGACTAGTTAAATATTACCCATATGACCCCTTTTAGTTTTTAAAAACTTATATATAAAACTACACTTTGCAATACGTTTGTTATCCATTTTTTATTAAATAGTTATTGTATTGTTCGATTGACTACAACCTACTCAAGTTCTAACATGTTAACATTTGTATTGTTTTATATTATAAAATTCAAAATTTAAAAATAAAAAGATTTTTAAAAAGAAGGCTTGTAATAGATGGTAGTTTGACAGAACACAGCGCATGAGGTGGTTGTGAAAAACAGGTCCTTTTTTGGTTGTTGTGGATTTTCCGGGCTGTATAGCCATGGTCTTGGCATTGTAGTTCCTGATGTTTCGCCAGCAGCTGTGGCTGGCATCTTCAGAGGTGTAGCACCAAAAGACAGAGATCTCTCAGTGTCACTGTGACACAGAGAGATCTCTGTCTTTTGGTGCTACACCTCTGAAGATGCCAGCCACAGCTGCTGGCGAAACGTCAGGAACTACAATGCCAAGACCACGGCTATACAGCCCGGAAAATCCACAACAACCATCGTTCTCTGGCTGTGAAAGCCTTCGACAATATAAGGTCCTTTTTTGTTTAAACAAAAGTGCATGTCCTAAGTATAGATTAATTAACCTGTGGAACTCACTGTCACAGGATGTAGTGATGGCCACTAGTTCAGCCATGTTTCAATGGAGATTAGACAGGCTGATAAAGGATAGGTCAATGGCTATTGGCTATGATGACTAAAAGGAACCTCTGTTTTTCAAATGCAGCAACCCTCTGAATGCTAGTTGCAGGTGGGGAGTGCCGCAAACCCTTGTCTAACTCAGGCTTGGGCTGACCTTCCTCTACCCTGAGGTAAAATTTCTCCTCACCAAGCGTATGAAGCTGAATACTGTGCTGGGAAGCCTTTAGTAGTTGAGGTTTAGTTTAGTAGTTGAGGTTTAGTTTCACCTTTCTTTCTTGTCCCATCCTTTAGGAACCTATAAGTGCTGCAGTTACCCTGTTGAGTCTAAGTAGAGGAAAGATCAGCGCTTCCCTTAGAAAGAAACTGGTACACAAGGTTTATGGAAACTCAAAAGGAAACAAAGTTTATTTAGAAATAGGTTAAATAAGTACACATGTAGGCAGATGTTTAAAACTGAAGTAACTTATAGGTTCTTGTACTGAATACTTCATGGATGTGAGGCACAAAACACTTGGTATGGTTCCTAAATTGCTAGCTTGGATGAAAGATGTTGGTGTTACCAGATTTAAAGATGTTACAGTAAGTTCTTTCTGAGGTTGGCACTTCCTCACAAGTTAGGTGCTCCACTTTTAACACACACAGAGCATGATTTCCCCTCTTCTGTGGACCTTAGGGTACTTAACTGAGTCAAAACTCTTTTTCGATACTGGTCAGGCATTATAATTATGCCCAAGCTATAACCCTGTTCCTTTGGCCGAAGCAGAGACTCCTTTCTACCCACTCCCTTGGCCCGCTACACTTCCTAGATCTCTTGTGTCTATGCAGGAGTTAGTGTTGTCTTTCCCATTTTAGTCCAGGACTACAAGTGCTTCATGAACATAATGATTTTTCCTTTAAGGGTCCACCTTCCCCTTCCTTCCTCACACAGAGGACTCTCTGGCTGACCCTATCTGGTCAGAAGCCAGACTCCAACTCCCTTCACTCTTCAGTTTTCTCCCCCAACTGTCAGCCCTTTCCTCTGGTAGCACCAACTGTCTTCTCAACATTCCAACACCAACTGCCATTTCAGGCTAGCCACAGAAGCGGGAGGGGGGACATGTCAGTCTTCCCTCTTTTCTATTGTTTCAATGCCTGTGTAACGATTCCAAGTAAATGTGTGCATGTGTCTTTAAATGCTTGGTTTGAGCTAGGTGAGGAGTGGGGGTGAGAGAGGGAAGAGTGAGTGATGTGATTGGTTGATGACTGAGAGTGTGGGCGGAGTGAATGCAGTTTAGACTGACAGGGCAGAGAGAAAGGTTGGAGTCCGAAGAAAGCAGGCTAGCTGTGTGCTGCCTGAGTATACTGAAGTATTTATGACAGAAACATGACCTGTGTGGAACCTGAACTGAGTATGTTTGTGAAAGGACACTCAGTCAGGGAAAGAGAGGCCAGCTGTGTGCTGCCTGAGCAGGTTTAATATTTCTGTGAATGAGAGTCAGAGAAGGAGAGGCTAGCTGTGTGCTGCCTATATTTGAAGTATTTGTGAGAGAACTATTGAGTCTAGTGAAGGAGGCTAACTGTGTGTGAAGCCTTAGAAGAGATCTGTGTGAATGAGTTTATAGGAAGTAACTTTAAGAACTAAGAACTACTTTTATGAAACCAATACGCTTCTTGAAAAATAAACATTTATTTTGTTTTGTTATATCCCAGTGTAGCTGTCATTGCTATATCCCATTCATATCCTCAGGGCCACATAGAACCACGAAGGAGCCTGACACTTAAACACGTTACCAAAGGGGAAATTTGAATAAAATATTTTGGAATAATATATTCCTGGTGGCAGCAAACTACCCAGAGGGTGTAAGGGGAAGATTAAAAGAAAAATCTACCCCCCAAAAAGTACAGGTCATAACAGCCTGGCAATCCCAGCATTTTAAGGTGAGTCCCTCACATGGGGTAACAAGGAAAGGCTTTGGTCTTCATTGCCAAGAGGCAGGCATATTAGTCTGTTATAGCAAAATAAAGCAAAAGCCCAACACCTTGAAAACTAACAACATTTATTTCAATATAAGTGTTTGTGACTCACAGCTCACTTCAGATATGGTCTTTGTGCCCTGCTTGGAGGCCTTCAGGGGGGGCATCTGTTTGGCTATTGTGAGGAAGCAGTTGCTGGACTATTGGAAACCTCTTTAAAATGCTGTGTTAATTATGAAAGCATTTCAAGCCTGCTTTCCCTGGCATGGTGGCTCCTGGGCTGTCTGGCCAGAGGTGGGGTTGCAGGAGAGAGGCTCTGTGAAGGGCTGTTCAGCAACAGAATAGTGAGGGGCTCGTGAGTTGACCTCTAGGGAAGGAGGAAAAGAAAGAAAGAAAAGTTGTGTTCTGTTTAAGCATCAGTTCAGGTTTGAAGGGGCAGCGGCAGCTCTATGACCACTCACAGACTTCTGGCCCAACTCTTTTAAAGCGGAAAGGGTTACATTAGTGTGGTCAGAACACATGCAAAGTGGCTGGTGTAATTCTGGTCTGTGCAGTTAGGCCACAAACTGAGAGCCAGTTTGGTGTAGTGATTAAGAGCATGGAACTCTAATCTGGAGAGCCAAGTTTGATTCCCCACTCTTCTGCTTGAAGCCATCTGGGTGATCTGGGTCAGTCACAGCTCTTTTAGAGCTCTCTCAGCCCCACCCACCTCACAGGGTGATTATTGTTGTGGGGATAATGACATACTTTGTAAACCGCTCTGAGTGAGCGAGCGAGCAAGCCAGTTTGGTGTAGTGGTCAAGAGCATGAAACTAATCTGGAGAACCAGGTTTGATTCCCCACTCCTCTGCTTGAAGCCAGTTGGGTGACCTTGGTCTAGTCACAGCTCTCTGGAGCGCTCTCAGCCCCACCCCCTCACAGGGTGATTGTTGTGAGGATAATAACAACATACTTTGTAACCATTCTGAGTGGGCATTAAGTTGTCCTGAAGGGCGGTATATAAATCAAAAGTTATTATTGTTAAGTTGTCCTGAAGGGCAGTATATAAAACGAATGTTGTTGTTGTTATTTATTTACATAATTTACACCCTGCTTGTTCTCCCCAACAGGGACCCAAAGTGGCTTGCTTATATCCTTCTCCATTTTATTCTCACAACAACCCTGTGAGGTAGGTTAAACTGAGCAGGCATGACTGGTCCCAGCTCACCCAGTAAGCTTCCATGGCAGAGTGGGGTTTTGAATGTAGGTCTCCCCAATGCTAGTCCAACACATTGACCGCTATGCCACACCGGCTGCCACCACACTAGCACTGACCCAAAAGAAAATCAGTCAGGAGTACAAAATGAACAAACCTCTAGATATGCAATTATTCAGATTTGCTCTTAAAGTGACTACGTGCTTATACAAAGTGCTCTATGACATTGGTATACAAAAATAAATATTAATTCATAGAAAAACATACACACAAATATATGAGTAGCATCCATTCTTAAATATATATATAACCGTTGATTCACACAACATACAATTACAGACTCAACTATAAATATTTGTGTCCTCAAAATAACAGTCTTTGAAGCTCCTTCTAATCTAGTGGGGGGGGGGAGGCTCTACGGAAGAGCAGATGAGTGATAGTAACGAAGTGATAAGATTGAAATGCCTGTTTTTTCTGTGGGAAGCGGCGTGGATAGAAGAATGCCGAGAGTCCAGTCTCCTTTGTTTGTCATTGTTTTCATCTTCCCCTCATGCAGCTGAACTTTGGTAAAGCTTCAGTTATCAGTCTTAATTAATTTGTGGAGCAAGTGAGCTCTTGTACAGTATGTAGGAGATCTCAGGAAAGAAAGACAAACTTTATAGATGAGGAAATGAAAAGTAATCTATGGGCCAAGCTAGAAGTGACGAATTACACCTGAATGGCAAGTTAACAGACTTACACTTGATCACTACATGATTGAGTAGAGTGCAAGTGGAGTGCAAGTGAACAGGGAGGAATACATGTGAGTCTGTTCACTTGCCATTCAAGTGTAATTTGTCACTTCTAGCTTGGCCCTGAAAAAACAAAATTTCAAGAAGGTTGATAAGATGAAAAAGTTATGGGGGAGAAAAGGGCTAAATGATCCTTCGGTCTGATATCCAAGCTCTACTCTTAAAAAAACCAACAGTACCAGTCATTGCTGGGATAGTTTTGCAAATGTGCAGGAATCTCTAGATATGAAAAAATATCTGAATTGGTTAAAAAGGGGATAATCCCTGCCTCCAGCATTAAAGGTGATGTCTGTGGAGGAGTGAAACTTGGGAAATACACACTGTCAGTTCAGCTGCCATACTGGGTGGTTGTAGCAACCCAAAATTGTGCCAGGAGGAGGAGGAGGAGGAGGATGTAATGGTGAAAGGAAACAGGAGCAGGAGCCAAGCAGGAACAAGGGAAAGAGGGGGAAGCCAGTGCCAGCGGGGGAGGCAGGGGACAGAAAGGGGCAAAGTGGAGCCAGTTGCGGAGGGGTGAGGATCTTGGAGACAGGGCTGACTGGGGAAAGGGATTGCCTCCTTCTCTCAGGTTCCCGTCTGGTAGAGGTAACCCTGGACCCTCCAAAAAATTATGGGGCTCCATCCCCACACCAGCACAATCCAAAGCAATGCCTCCCGCAGCAAAGGGAACATATAGGAGATGATTCCATTTCAAACTCGAAAAAATGTATGCAAGAGCGCCAGTAAGCAGCCACTTGGGGAGAGCAGCCTCGTCCCCCAGTCAAGTGTTTCTCAACTCTTTCCCTTTGCATCTTCCTCCTGCTCAGTATGGCTGTCCATACTAGGCATGGGCACAAACAGCATTACAAACAGAAAAAACCCACGAACAGCCCAATCTGCTGTTCGTGAGCAAACTTTTTGTGAGGCCCCATCCTAAACGAACAGGTGGTCGTTAAAAGCCTTGTTCCTTGCCTTCCGCAGCCCAGGCAGTCTGGCGCCTGCTGCAATCAATCCCCTTGGCAACTGGAGGGAGAGAGGGACTGAACTCTGTCTGAACTCCTGGCTTTCCTTCTGGCTTTAACCCTTCAAAGTACTTCCAGCAGAGAGTCCCGTTTTTGCCACTGTGAAGAGAAAATTACAACAAAGGGACCCATGGATCATGGCTTTTCTGGGGTTCAGAGAGATTGCACCTTGGGGGTGCAACTTGGGGGGTCTTCAGAGGACAGTGAGGACTATGTCCCCTGCAAATTTGCTGGGTATTGGACATTGGGAAGGTCAGTTTGTAACCCCTCAAAGTAGCTTCCACCAGAGAGACCCGTTTTTGCCACTGTGAACAGAAAATGACAACAAAGGGAAGGACCCATGGATCATGCCTTTTCCGGGGTGCAATCTCTCTGAAACTGGGGGGGTCTTCAGAGGACAGTGGGGACTATATCCCCTGCAAATTTGGTGGTTATTGGATATTGGGAAGATTCTCCCAGGTGCAAGAGGGACAAGGAGAATCTCCCCACCTCTCTCGCACTGGGCAGGCAGCCTGGCTGTGCGACTGCTCTCCTGGCCCTTTAAATGATCAGCTGGCATTCGGCAGTGGGAATTCCCCTCCTGCTGCCTGCCAGCTGATAGTTTAAAGGGATCTTTAAAGGGCCAGGTAAGTGGGTTTGAGGGGAGGGGGGGAACTGTCCTCAGGGCACATGCATCATTCTGCTAGGCTGTGGAATGCATTTGGGGCAGTATTGACCTGTGCTCAAGCATCTTCCCCACCACTTCCCCCATTACTTTGTCTTTCTTCCTTCCTTTCTTAAATTTTATAGAAATTTTATTTAAAAGAAAAGATATGAAAATAGAAAATGCGTAATAAAAGATTATACAAACACTACATTTGAAATTGAATTGACACTTAACAAACTTATATAAACAGTACATTTGGAATTAGTTTAAGACTTATCCAAGCACTGCATTTAAAATCACATTGAACTAATAGAAAAATACATTCAAAATGTGCCATAAGTAAATGTAATGGTATAATGGCTCTCCTTCCCCCTCCTTGGTTACTTATATTTATACAACCATAATATCAGCTTCTTTTTATTAATCATTTCCCTGTTTTATCTTCTTATCTTTATACTAAATTACCTTAATTAATGTTAATTTATGCCCAAGTAGTCAAAGAAATCCTTCTGTTTTCCCCAAAATTCAGCGACTGGTGTATTATGTAGATAAGTAGTTAATTTGACTATTGATGCATATTCAAAAATCTTATTTCTCCACTCTGACACATCAGGACAGATATCTGTTTTCCATTTTGCTGCATATAATACTCTTGCTGCTATCACCATGTAACAGAAAAGGTCTTTCTTTCTTTCTTTCTTTCTTTCTTTCTTTCTTTCTTTCTTTCTTTCTTTCTTTCTTTCTTTCTTTCTTTCTTTCTTTCTTTCTTTCTTTCTTTCTTTCTTTCTTTCTTTCTTTCTTTCAGCGTGGTTCAGTAGCCAACATGAGCAATCTCCATCTTCTGGATGGAGATTCAAGAGGAACCATGGACAACTTTATGGCCCACAAAAGCATTTTTGTGGTGCCCAGCAACTTGACTACTGAAACAACTGCAAACCTTCTGCAGGACATTTTCAGGAGGATATTAAGGGCATGGGTTTCCCAGCTAGTTCTGTCTCCATGACTATACATGGCTACCTGGAATCCTTCTCAGATTGTCCTTAGCCACCTGGGAGGTCTAGCTGAAAGCAGTTTCATCTCAGGGACTGGCAGTTTTCTGGCCAGCACCATAGTCAAAAAGGTGCTTGACAAAGAATGTTCTGCTGCTCAGAAGATTGACACGTTTCTCCCAGGGGTCATTTCATAGAAAAAGCACTGGAGGAACTTATTAGCATAACACATCAGCACAACTCATTAGCATATGCCACACCCCTTGACATCACCAGAAGTGTGTCATTAGCATAACTGATTTTCATATGCCACACCCCTTGACATCACCTATCCTGGCTGCTTTGGACCCAATCCTGGCCATTCAGGGCCGAAATTGGGCCCAAAATGGCAAAAAGGGGCTGAAAATGGCCGAAAAGGGGCCCAAAATGGTCAGGATTGGGCCGCTGCTGAGTGGGAGAGTGATCCCCCACCTGTCAGAGG
This sequence comes from Eublepharis macularius, assembly GCF_028583425.1. Classification (NCBI taxonomy): domain Eukaryota; kingdom Metazoa; phylum Chordata; class Lepidosauria; order Squamata; family Eublepharidae; genus Eublepharis; species Eublepharis macularius. The sequence continues at coordinate 19,808,047 of NC_072801.1, forward strand.
CCCTATCTGGGCTGTTTCAGCCCCAATCCGGGACGAAACGGGCCCAAAATGGCTGAGAGTCAGGTGGGCGGGGCCACCTGACATGTGACCTCTTTGGGGAACTGCTGGAACTGCGTTCCTGTGCGTTCCCCCTCAAAATGAGCCCTGGTTTCTCCTAAGAATGGCGGTACCAGAATGCGCAATGTGCCTGGGGGCACAGCTCTCTCAGACATAATCCTCTGAAGACAGAAAGCTCACCATCTCATCTGCTCTTCAGCTTTCTGCCTTGATCACTTCTTTCCATTGTTGGCTTCCCTTTTGAAAGTGGCTGTCCAGTTCTTCCAATGTTTTTATCCATTGCAGCTGCGTGCATGCCTTGAGGGCCCGAAGGGAGGGTAGACAGAACTGGTTTTTTAAACCTGTGGAAGACCACTCAATTTCTTCAACTTTGGGAACAATCACCAGCAGTTATGGAACTCAGGACATGAAAGTGGACTGAATTCTACTGGGTCCTGCTTGTGACTTACTTGTGACCTCTGGAAAGCTTATGTTTTTTGGGGGGGGGTTCCCTTCTTTTTTAAGGTGCTCTGGAATTTTCGTTCCTCAGTTGGAGCTTGGGAGATTCCTGGAGACTTGGGATAGTGCCTGGAGAGGGAAGAGTTTGGGGAAGGAGCTCAGTGCCCTCCTCCCAACACCAAACCTCCAGAAATTTTGGTTCTTTAAACCCATGGGACACATCTCCATTTTTTCTTCAAACATGAGGTGATGGCGGGGGGCATTCTGCATCCTGCCATGGAGTATTAAAAGACCTGTGTTTCCCAGCTAGTTTCACAGCTTTCTTATACATAAAGCTCTGGAGACAGAAAGCTCACCCTCTTATTTCCTCTTTTGTGTTGGTCCTTTTTCAGTTGTTTGCTTCCCTGGCACCCATCCTAGCTCAGCCCTGTTGTTGTTGTTTTTAAAGGCACCAACGTTGCAATGTTGCTGTTTTTTAAAAAACAAATTCAGGAAAAAAACCCTGGGTTGCTGTTCAACCAGTCAGGACCCAGGGGGATAAAGGGGACAGCAAAATACAGAGCCAGGCCTCACACCAAAGAAAACATTCTGCATTTCAAAAAATCTGCAGTGACTTCATGGGGGAAAAAATTGGGGTATGCTGCAGAAAAGCTGGGGAAGGACTGATTCAGCAGCAGACCCAGCCCTTCTTTGTGCAGAACACCAAAAAGTCTGGGAAGCGGTTTGGAGACTGCATCGGAGTATTTTGATCTCTCATGCAGAACTATGGAGAGAAATCAATAAGGTATGGGGCCCAATAAGGTATGGGGCCAGAACTGATTAAAAAGCTCCATGCAGAAAAGACCTCATACAACAGATAGGGGTTTCCATTGGAGAACAGAACATTGGGGAAACATTTGCAGCGAGAAGTTGAGAGCCCCTTATAGATTTGTCATATTAAATACCATTTAAGAATTTTGTATTATTATTTCCTACTGAAATATTCCCTGCGGTGTCATGGCAAGTTTAATAAGCAATTCCACCTCCATAGAGAATTGCTGGATGAGAATAAAAACCTGAATGTTTTTTTTTTATTTAAAGCTACGCCTTCTGCAGTTTAACAAGAAAATGGAGCTGTTAATGAGAATCATTTATTAATATTAGTGACTAAGAACCTAGTAATAAACATTCAACAAATTATTTGTTTTTGCCCATTTATTTATTATTTTATCCCGCTTTAACCAAAAAGTGAGTAACCAACATCAAATGACAATTGATACTGAACTTTAAGTGATGTATCACAAATGCAATACTTAATGAGATGTGAAACATCTGCTTTTTGTCATAAGAAAACACTCATGTTCTGTGCTAGAGCCCTGAGAAAACGAAGCTGAATTTATTTGTGAATTCCAATTGTTTCTCTAGTATTCCAGGTTTTGTTATTTTCCAGATGTTATAGAGGCCACTAGATGGCACTATTGACTTAATTGTTTCGGGTGGGTAGCTGTGTTAGTAGAATAATTGGGGTCCAGTAATTCCTTAAAGACTAGCAACATTTTCTGAGGTGTTTGCTTTTGTGAGTCAAGAGCCAAGGTTTGACTTACAAAAACTTACACCCTGGAAATTTTTGCTAGTCTTTAAGGTGCTATTAGACTCAAATTTTGTTCTACTGACATAACTGTTGTACACAGGTAGACTGGATAAGGCTTCTAAGTGATCTCTTTTTAGGGATGCTGCCAAATTTCGCAGCCTCACAGTTTCTACTTGACGATCTGCCTTATGCTAATCAAACCCATGACTTTTAAGTGTTTTTTGTTGCCTTGGGGCTGATTTTTTCTGGTCAGATCAAATGTTTACAGTCTTAGCAGCAGCTCTGCAAAACAGGCAGGTCTGCATTATTTCCCCCTTATTGACAATGGAGGAAATGGGCTGAAGATGAGAGACAGGAGCTTACCTTAGGCTACCTAGTTATTTGTTTCAAGAAAAAAATTAAGATCACTTTCATACACTCCTGTCTTCTTTGTATCTTGCAGAACTGGCATTACTGTATTAGGAGGTACAAAGTGCCTGTATTCCCACCCACCCTCTTGGGCCAGATTTTGAAGTTGAATCAGGGTGCTCTCTCCTTTGGACTTCTCATCAAATAAAATCCTTATCTGCTGTGTATTCAGCAGACAGTCTGAGCCAATTTCCAGTTTTGGAAATCCTCTGGATCTTGTGGATATTTCAAAGTGCCAAAGTTTAACAATCCCATTAAAAAATGGCGACATAGGTCTCCTGGGGGCCATCAATGTCCACTTGGACACCCTGGGAGATGTTTTTTCTGACTGCCCCAGTACACATTTTTATAATGAAGGCATCACTGAACAGCATATCCAGATATTCCGTGATGATAAACTAATAAACCTGTATTGCATCTGAAAACTACAGCTGCAATTCTTTAGTCTGATATACCTTTGGATAACTGACTAACAAGGTAATGGTTATATATATGATCATAAGAGGTGGCATTCTCTCTGGTAAGTGAGACAAAGGCCGTTTCCACACTGCCAAAGCTTCCAGAAGATCACGCAAAACTCACGGAATGAAGCGTCTTCCTAGCACGATTTCCCAGCACAATCCCGTTTAATGGCGCAATTTCTGATGTCATCACACCATTAAAGTGGATCATGCCTGGAAATCGCACTAGGAAGACGCTTCGTTCCGTGAGTTTCATGTGATCTTACGGGTGTGTGCAAAAGCGGCCAAGGTGCCATGCCTTTCCTAAAGGACCTCAACCACTTGTTCGTTTATAACTACTTACGTTAAAAGCATCTAACAATATTTTATTTTTCTTCAAAGCCAATACTTGATTAACAAGGGTCACTTACTTTAGTGATTTGAATTGTTGGAATTTGATTCATCTTGTTGATCGACCAAATACTGGAGCCCTATTAATATGCAAACACACACAAAGGGTTTTTGTTTTTGTGGCTGACTTACGAATTCGCCCTTCAGCTGATTCAAGTCCCAGCAAAGGAGCACCTTTTAAATAGGCAGTAGCTGCCTGCAAATCGCTGCCTATCACAATGTGGGTAATTTTGCACAGAGGCTGAGCTCCAGCGGCCTGAATAGGAACCTGCCTAGAATCATCATGCCAGTTTGTTGTGCTAATGAGAGGGAGGAGGCGTGAATAGCAGCAGGTGCTTCTGCGTCCCCAGCCTGCATCGCTCCCCAGTGGGCATTTTCTCGGCTGAATCATTCTTTATTTGCCATTCCCCTTGCAGGTGGTTCTCCAAGGATAAATGAGACAGGGAAATGAAGACGCAGGAGGGGGAAGTTTGGAAGTGACACTAAAGGCTAGCGCTTGTGATGTTTCCTTGTACGCACTTACAGCACCATCCTAAGGAGATAGATCTAGAGGAGTTAGCTGTGTTAGTCTGTAGTAGCAAAATAGTAAAGAGTCCAGTAGCACCTTTAAGACTAACCAACTCTACTGTAGCATAAGCTTTCGAGAAGCACCGCTCTCTTCGTCAGACAGTCTGACGAAGAGAGCGGTGCTTCTCGAAAGCTTATGCTACAGTAGAGTTGGTTAGTCTTAAAGGTGCTACTGGACTTTTTGCTATTATCCTAAGGAGAGACGCCTTCCTAAGATCATTGCCTTCAACGGACTTAGAAGATTGCAACTCTGCTTAAGATGGAACTTTTGGTTGAAAAATTGATGTAGCAACTAAGATTGCTGAACATTTGTTCCTGTTTTCCCCTATCCTGTGGGGCTATTAGCCGCTTTCATGAGCAGGGGAAGAGCACAAGAGGAACGGGACGAAAGCTCCCCATCCTCCAGCCCAATCAGTGCTTCCCCAATGAGCACTCCTAGGCGGCTGCATAAACATAGAAGACCACAGTTTGGCCCTAAGAAGGCCTTTAATGGATCGGTTCAAGGTCCAATGAATCGAGCATTCCTTGCAAGAATCTTCTGCAAACTCACAGACATAAATAGGTCAGTGCAGAGAAACAAAGGTACATTGGAGAGAAACGGAGATGGATTTGAGACTGCTCAGTCCCATCTGCCCTTCTTCTTTTACGGATGGTAGTTGAAGATGGAATGTCAGAAATAAAAACCCCACCATGATACATATCAGACTTCCCTTTACATCTCACTAAGTCATTCCAGAAGTTCCATGTGTTTGAGCCAAACTGTGGCATGCAGACAGTTTTGTCAAGGAGCTGAACGTAGGGCTTTTTGCCTCTGCCACTAATAGCCAACTCATGAACTAATAAGTTACTTCTTTGCACATTTTTAGCCTGGCCAGGCCAGCCATTAGATAAAGAGATTTTTTTTATCCTGCCAGTGATACTATAGCAGATGAGGGAAGAAGACAAACCATGATCTTCCACTGGGCTGCTGGCCAATTTCTGGTGGATCTCCTGGTGCCTGCTGGTTGCTGGGGGTCTAGCAAAGAATGGTGGATCTTCTAAAACAGCCACAGAATGTAGCAATGGACACTAACTTAGATGATATTAAGAGAGAGAGAGAGTGCCAGTTTGGTGTAGTGGTTAAGAGCGGTTGGACTCTAATCTGGAGAACCAGGTTTGATTCCCCACTCCTTTGCTTAAAGTTAGCTGGGTGACCTTGGGTCAGTCACAGCTCTTCCAGAGCTCTCTCAGCTCCATCCAAACTCACAGGGTGATTGTTATGAGGATAATAACAACATACTTTGTAAACCACTCTGAGTGGGCATTAAGTTGTCCTGAAGAGCAGTATATAAATTGAATGTTGTTGTTGTTGTTAAGAGGAGATTTGAACAGATTCATCAATGGCTATTAGCCATGAAGATTGAATGGAATTTCCTTGCTCAGAAAACAAATGTATTTGAATATCAGTTGCTGTTGAACAATAACACAAGGGACTTTGGCCTCCATGCCCTGTTCATAGGCATTCCCCTGGCATCTGGTTAGCCGTTGTGTAAATCAGGATGTTGGACAATGTGGGCCACTGGTCTGATCTTGCAGGTTTCTTCTAATGTTTCTGGACCCTTGCTCCGATCTATCAAAATCCTTCGTAGAGCAAGACCAGACATGATCTGGGAGACCAGAATCTCTCTCTCTGTGTGTGTGTGTGTATGCAGACACATGCTGCTTTTTTAAAAACTTCAAAGCAGCCATCTGGAGTAGCTAAATGGACTGGGGGTGATGAGGAGCCTTTTATGTGGTGTTTCCCTGATCCTCATAGCCCCTGTCCCGAGAGTTTATTTCTTGGGGGAGGGGGGGGCTAAGTACAAATGCAGAACTGCAACGAACAAGCAATGTGTGCACAAAAAAACCCAAACCCCACCCACACAAGTGCTTCCAATGTTCAGAACACCGGGGGCAATTTATTACAGACAAAGATGTGAAAATGGACAAATGGATTTTTTAATGGAAGATTATAAGCACTTTGCGAGTATTTTTAAACATGCAAAATGGCTTGAGAGTGTTCCTTCAGACAGTGGTTCCCATTGCCACCTTTTGCTAACCAAAAAAAAAGAGTTTCTGACAAGTATTGAATAATTCCAGGTGCAGAAAGTATTGATCAGTCTATAAGGGCGGCATTTGATTCACTAATTGCTGGTTAAGATAATCTCATTGGGATGCTGGAGGGCATCGACTCTGGTATTTTGTGGGATAAGAAGGTAGAGGTAATGGTCCTTCAAGGCCGGGGTGCGGGAGGATCCATTCATCTGTCACTTCGCCTCTTTGTTTGAAGCAGCTGGCAAGAGAGTTCAAAGGCTCTTTGTTGAAGTCACTGCTAGCCGGTCGAATCTTTCCAAGCATCCCCGCCTCCTCCGAGTGGCCTTTCTGGAGATCCCACTTGAATTACTCCCAATGCATAAGGATGAAAGATGAGGCAGATCAGGAAAAGCTCTGATAACTGGCTGATGGGGGGAGTTCAAGCCTCCCAGCCTCCAAACAGTTGCTTTAAGCTTGAATTCCAAACATAAATGAACTTTCACAGGAAAAAAATGATTCTTGTGGGTTTGCATCAATGCACTGAACTTAATTTCTGCACTAAACTCATATCCTTGCAAATTTTATCCCCAAACTTTTTTTTTAAACCACCTCTTTTTCTTTATAGGAGTAAGATTCAAGTCCAGTAGCACCTTGAAGACCAGCAAGATTTCCAGGGCACAAGTTTTTGAGAGTCAAAGCTCCTTTTGTCAAATACCAGAGCTTTGACTCGCGCAAGTCAAAGCTCTGGTATTTGACAAAACAAGATATGACTCTCAAAAACTTGTGCCCTGGAAATCTTGTTGGTTTTCAAGGGGCTACAGGATTTGAATCTTGCTCTTCCAATGCAGACCAACACAGCTACCCACCTGAAACGTTATTCTTTAAAGTTGTTCAAGGCAAGCCAGCCTTGACCAGAAAAGGATCTGGCAATTCTAGTGGATTATCTGGACCCATCTGCTCTGCAGGCACTTTGCTTGCCTGTGCTCTAGCAGTCTCTGGCTTGGCTTCTGTGAGTTGGATAGATGATGTGTGAAGCTGCTCACGGGGACTGAGTTATGCTCCAGGAGCATGGACCGTTGAGAGCCCATTGAAGGAAAAGTCTGTAAAGTTGGACCTTTGCTCCCCTTCCAGTGCTGGACTGCTCCATTAATAGAATCACCCAAGTTTGGCTGTAGAAAGTCCCTAGTGGAGTCCCTGGCACCTTTACGATCTATTTGGTGCTTGTGTGGGGTTTGCCTATTGTGCCTTTTGTGAGAGGTGTCATACAAGTGTTAGGGTGGCATAGTTGTTAAGAGTGTTAGACTAGAACTGGGGAGACACAGGCTCATATCTCCGCTTTTCATGAAACTTAATTTGGTGTCCCTGGGCCAGTCTTACACTTTCTCTTTCCTGGCATAACCTGCCTCACAGGGTTGATGTGAGAATGTAGTGGCGGAGGGGAGAACTATGTATGTCTACCCAGTCTCCTTGAAGAAAGGGTAGAAAGAATGTGCTAAATGAAATAAATAAAAGTCAGTCAGATAATGTCCCTTTGCTTAGGAGGCTCCCTGCCTGCTTGGATCACAAGATTTTTAGATTGTTTCTGGAGGGTGCTAACCCCCAGTTTCCAGTTTGCTGTGCAAAAATTTTTCACGGTGGCCTGTAAAATACACAACAAAATTATGCCCATGGAACCTAAATGTTAGAATCTTGGCCAATTTCTTTTTAAAAGCTATATTTTTGTACAATGGAATTCTGGTGGACATTTTCTGTATTCTGCATTGTTCAGACCTGTGCTGGTCTTTGACCGAGTAAGTTGATTAATCGATCACTTAGATAATGCTTGAAACTACCTGCAGGGATACTGTCAAATGCAGCCTGACCTCTGCAGGCATCTTGCTTCTTCCAGGCAAGCTGCCGGAAGCCCGAGTGAGCCGCAGTGTCAACGGCTCCTCTAACAAAGGCTGTCATGGCAGCCAAGTTTGCTGCCCCCCCCCTGCCTCATTCCATATTCACTTTGTGGAGAGGGAATCAGAAAGAGGAGGTGAGGCGAGCCGCTTAGGGAAGGAGCTCTCTGCAAGCCAGGCCGCCTGAAGTGCCTGAATGTGGGTTAGGAGGGGGCCTAACCTTTTGACAGTGGGTTGGAACATTATTAAAACAGCTGGAGCTGTTTTGACAACAGGCTCCCCCCCCCCAGGCACTGGAGACAGATGAAGCCAATAACTGCGGCTAATTGCAGATGCTCCTCTCGCAGCCAGAGCCAATCCCTTGAAAGGGATCAAGTTCTCCCGCTGCTCCTTGGAAGCAAGGCAAAGCTCCGGCAGCCAAACCAAGTCTTCGCCATTAACCTCCCAAGTGTTTCTGCTTTACAATCTCTGTGGGGTTTGGAAAGCCGCAGAGGGAGCAGCTATGCAGAGACCCATGAGGAGGTGGAGATGAGGGTGAGCCCTAGAAAACGCATGCCATTGTGTGTACCAAAGGCACTTTACTCTTCCACCTATTAGGCAAGGGAAAGGAGGAACCTGCCCCATGCCCCCAGCCAGTGATCCTTGATTGACAGACAGCTGTGGAATAACAGCCAGGGGAAACAGTGGCATTCCCCCTCGGCTTCCCTTCTCAGACGCATTAAAGCAATCAGACATGCTGACTTGCTTCTAGAATGTGCAAAGCACCATATAACAGACCGAGGCAATAAGTCCTGGGTTCAACTCTTGCTTCTGCCATTAACTCATTAGGCAAGCCTCTCCCTCTTGGCCTCATGTCCCTCTTTTGACCTACCTTACAAGAACAGCACATAAACAACAACGTTTGATTTATATACCGCCCTTCAGCACAACTTAGCATCCACTCAGAGCAGTTTACAAAGTATGTCATTATTATCCCCACAACAATCACCCTGTGAGGTGGGTGGGGCTGAGAGAGCTCTGGGAAGCTGTGACTGACCCAAGGTCACCCAGCTGGCTTCAAGCGGAGGAGTGGGGAATCAAACCCAGTTCTCCAGATTAGAGTCCCACACTCTTAACCAGTACACCAAACTGGTTCTCACACCAAACAGAGGACTCTCACGGAAGGGGAATCCAGTTGAACGCCCTCCCCAAGGCTTGCTGTTCCCTCCTGTGTTCCATTTACCCTCTCTTTCTCCTCCTCCTTGTCCTGCTCTCCCTTTGAGACCATCGCACTGAATCTTCAAGCACCCACTGTGATTGCTTTGGCAACCTGCAATGCCAGTTGAATTTTAAACAGGTTTTTTTTTACAGACATCACAGCGAAGGTTTGAGATTTTCCCACTCCCCCATTCCAGCTCAGTATTTGTTGTGTTAGAGTTTTAGATTCTTTGGGGTTCTCCTGAGTTGGCAAAGCCCTACACAGTAGCTGTGGCTGGCCACATTTGGGGTCTGCACAGAGGGCCCAGCCCTTTGCTGTTACTGATTCTGTATTTATTTAAGACATCTTAAGACCAGCTGTGCTCCAAGTGGCTTACAATCAATACTAATTTTTAAAAAACACCATTGGGGCAGTCCTAAGCAAAGTTAAGCAGTGCTCAGTTCATTCACTTCCTGGACTTTGAAGGGTGCAAGTCTGCTTAGGATTGTAATGTAAATGGTAGAACCCATAATCATAAATCCACTTGCAACAATATTGTGGTACTTGCAGAGTCTAATATTTTGGAACTGCATGAGCCGAGACAATATAAAAGAGGCAGTTCGGTAGCACTTTGAGACCGACAGAATCCAGCTTGTCTCTGAGAAGCCCCTGGGCTCCTGATTTTATTTTGATGCTGCAAGATAAGAGATCCAGAGGAGTTAGCTATGTTAGTCTGTAGCTGAAAAATACTTTAAAGAGTCCAGTGGCACCTTTAAGACTAACCAATTTTATTGTAGCATAAGCTTTCGAGAACCACAGCTCTCTTCATCATCTGGCAAAGAGAGCTGTGGTTCTTGAAAGCTTATGCTCCAATAAAGTTGCATCTGACAAAGAGAGCTGTGGTTCTCAAAAGCTGATGCTCCAATAAAGTTGCATCTGACGAAGAGAGCTGTGGATCTCAAAAGCTTATGCTCCAATAAAGCTGCATCTGACGAAGAGAGCTGTGGTTCTCAAAAGCTGATGCTCCAATAAAGTTGCATCTGACGAAGAGAGCTGTGGTTCTCAAAAGCTTATGCTCCAATAACATTGCATCTGACAAAGAGAGCTGTGATTCTCAAAAGCTCATGCTCTAATAAAGTTGCATCTGATGAAGAGAGCTGTGGTTCTTGAAAGCTTATGCTCCAATAAAGTTGCATCTGACAAAGAGAGCTGTGGTTCTCAAAAGCTGATGCTCCAATAAAGTTGCATCTGACGAAGAGAGCTGTGGTTCTCGAAAGCTTATGCTCCAATAACGTTGCATCTGACAAAGAGAGCTGTGATTCTCAAAAGCTGATGCTCCAATAAAGTTGCATCTGATGAAGAGAGCTGTGGTTCTCGAAAGCTTATGCTCCAATAAAGTTGCATCTGACAAAGAGAGCTGTGGTTCTCAAAAGCTGATGCTCCAATAAAGTTGCATCTGACAAAGAGAGCTGTGGTTCTCGAAAGCTTATGCTCCAATAACGTTGCATCTGACAAAGAGAGCTGTGGTTCTCAAAAGCTGATGCTCCAGTAAAGTTGCATCTGATGAAGAGAGATGTGGTTCTCGAAAGCTTATGCTCCAAAAAAGTTGCATCTGACAAAGAGAGCTGTGGTCCTCAAAAGCTTATGTTCCAATAAAGTTGCATCTGATGAAGCTCTGATGTTGCTCTGATGAAGAGAGCTGTAGTTCTGAAAAGTGTATGCTACAATAAAGTTGCATCTGACGAAAGCTTATGCTACAATAAAGCTGGTTAGTCTTAAAGGTGCCACTGGACTCTTTACTATTCAGATAAGAGCTTCCCATGTGGAAGCTCCAGCTGCATTGTGCTCTGTCCATGGTGCTGCGTCAGAGCTGTCCATGGTCAGCTTGCTCTATTTTATAGATCATCTTCCAGAGCACGCCCCCCCCCAAACAAAATGCCCGTGGGGAAGCCAAGCCCAGGGCAGAGGGAGGGGAAGGGAGTGTGAGAGAATGAAGGTTCTGAACACCCTTCCTGTTCACTCTCGTTTCCCTTTTGGTCAGAACGACTCCTTTAGGTGAGATTGAAAGTGAGGCTCCAGTCTCATTCAATGTCATGAGCTAAGACATTCCAATCATGAGGGTGCATAAATAAATAATAAAAATAAATCAAAGAATTAAAAGTCAGCCTTCTATTACTCCCTTCATCATAAGTCTGAAAACTCTGGTCTGGCAAATGGCCAGAAGTGTTCATGGGCTGGTTGGTAAGAACGTATGGTCATGGTGGTAGAAAACTAGCTGATTGGTCAGGAATCAAAAATAAGGAAGGGTCATAACTTTGAAGATGCTGTGGAGAATGGACCAAATATCAGTGTCATGGACCAGACCAGACCACCAGAGCAAAGAAATACAGAGGACTCTCCTGAAGCAGAGGCAGCCGGTGAACCTGCCCCAGATCCACAGCCAGTGGCAGAGGCACTGCAGGAGGAGGCTAAGGCTCAGACATAGACCCACAGCGAGGTCCCAGCACATCGGTCCCTCAGCTTCCCAGCCCTGGACCAGCAGCAGAGAGCCAGGCACAGGCCAGCTCTCCCCTATCATCACCAGAGCCTTGGGAGCGCCGTCAGAGGAAGGCAAGGAGAGCCCTCCAAGCCAGAAGGTGCAGTGCCAGGCTAGCAGCACAGCACCGGCCCAGCATCAACAGTGATGATGAGTGCTTGCAGGAGCAGGACTGAGACAGCTGGCAGGTGCATGCTACACAAGTGGCTGAGCAGTGTGAAGCTTAAAAGCAGCAGAGAAGGGAGAGGCTGTGTGGAAGCAACACGTCTGCTCACTACTGACCTTGCTGCTGTGTTTGGCACTGATTCCCTTGCCTCTGACCTCAGCCTGTTAGTGTGGACTTGATTCCAAAATACCCCTTTGGACTTGAAGCTGTGAATGTTGTCTAACTGGTGCCTGAACCTTGGAACTGTGATTCAACCTGCTCTGACAACTAAAGAACTTCCCCTGCCCATGGTCTGTGTGAGTCAGTAGTCAAGACAATCAGCCTGCATCAAGAACTTTAGGGGAAGGGGTGATGCACCATAGTGGTGAGTGAGAACAGGGCATTGATCAGAGGCATTTTGTGAATTGTCTGAAGAGGATTACAAGGCAGAAAGGAAGGCCGGTGAAGAATTGGTTATTGGAATGCGGGTTACAGGAAAACAGATCAGAGGCTATGTAGAAAGAGTGGGGGTTTGGGCATCCTTTTCTGAAAACCCTGTAATGTGAACCTTGCTGCATCAGACCCAGAGGCTGTTCAACCTGCGATCCTATTGCCCATAATGGGCCAAACAGATATCTCCAGGAAACATGCAAACAGGGGCATGAAGGCAACAGCAGCTGGTGTTTAAAGGTCTCTGAACATTGAGATTTCCAGTGCTAATAACATTGCTAATAACAGATTAGATTGTTGGATCAGATTGTTGGATTCTGTTTCTCACAGCAGTCAACCAGGTGACTCTCAAAAGGCCATTAAGCCTTTCCATCCATCCATCCATCCATCGTCCACCTTTCTCACTGAGACTCAAGGCGGATTACACAGTATGAGATTAGTTCAATCAGTATCAAGTACATTTCACTAGAGTATCAAGGACATTTCCATAAACAATGCTGTAGGGTAAATAGATACAAGTTTTTAAAAACACAGCATTTGCAAGAATCCAATACAGAGTAGAAGAAATGCTGAAATAGAACACAATCAATTCTAGGACTGACATTAGACAACATGAAGAACAGGTAGCACATAGGAATACATATTTAAAGCAGCAGATAATATGCAAGGCAACATAGTGGTGAAGTCTACGGTCCCTAACTCATTAGCAAAGCATCTGAGACCCCCTCCCTACAATATAGCCCTCCAATCTGAGTAAAAAGCCTTTTTGAATAATTCAGTTTTGCATCATTTGTGGAAAGCCAGGAGAGTGGGGGCTCTCCTGACCTCCTCAGGCAAGCTGTTCCATAGGGTAGGGGCCACCGCAAAGAAAGCTTGTGTACAGGCTGCTGTTGATTTCACCCATGTGCAGGCTGGCACCATCAGGAGACCCTGTTCGGATGAGCGAAGCTGCCGTGGAGGAACGTAGGGAGGGAGGCAGCCCTATTATATGCTGTGACTGGTAATCAGAAGTACATAAGCATTAATACTGGTCCCACCCCCCACTTCTTTGTTTAAGAACTGCTTTTTAAATTGCTGTGCACATTTTTATTCTTTTGATAGCAAGTTCTGATTGTTGGTGACTGGGGAGAAACAGTGCAAAGTAAGGTGAGGTGTAGGGAGTCGTACTTGATTATTTCTGGCTGGGTGTTCTTGTCCACTATAATTTTACAAGGCTGGAGGGTTCATTCTCAGCCTTCCCCTCCGTGCCCTGCTTCTTTTCTGCCTCATCACCTAACCCAGACATACCAGATCAATAAGTCTTCCCTTTGGCTCCTTCCCATTGATCTTGTATATAATTTTCATTTTCCCTCGACTTCAAGTTTAATGAGATGAACTTGAGAGGACTTTTAGATTCTCTTTCTTTAAAAACAGGAAAAGAAAAAAAAGGAACCACCAACGTAACAGCCAATTTTCTTGATTATGAACAGCTCCGCTTAGAATTTGCTTTGAGGTAGCCGAAGTCTGTAGAGTAACAGGAACGTTTTCCTTTTCCTCCTCCTCCTCCTCCATTTTGGTAGTGAGTCAGATGCCCGAGGGTGGGTTTTTTTTTTCCTTCTTGACACAGAACATGTAATAAATGAACTTGTCTGGGCTTTGAGTAAGATCCTGGAGCCCATCTCATGCCTTGTGGCAGTGACAACCCGTGTGGCCCTTTTATGTCTAAATCAGGTCTCAACTCTTTCACCCTCACATCCTTAATATGGAAAAGGTGCGGAAGACTTGGACAGACAAAGTAAGTCTTCACAATGCATTTGCGAAATCAAATGCAGCAAGATGTGGGAATGACCTCTAGCTTAAACGGCTGTGGAAGACCATAAGCTGAGTCCCTCAAGAAATCAGGTGGAAGTGTTAGGTCAGGCCTGCCCTCACGTTATTAAGAAGGCTTATGAATATGGAATATCATAAGTCCCTCTCCTCATGTGCTTTAAGTCCAAGCAGGCTGCCTGGCTAAGATGGAAAACCACTGGAATGTGAGCATGAGGTCAGACGAGCTTCAGCCCCTACCCTGGAGTTGTGCAGAACTGAATAACAAAAGGGTCTCCAGTAGCTTATGAGTTAATCTTGTCATCCACCCTGCCAATTTTCCTTGATCCCATTTCCCTACCGAGTCACTCAGACTAATAAGCCTCACCCATCCAGCCAGCAGGAGTCACCAATCCTCTTTTTACACCTTTAGTTCCTCTCAGGAAGGTACAATCAAGCCTTCCCAGTTCTATTGTCCCACCTTGGGAAACAAGCTATTGTTTTAGGGAGCAAGATGTCAGTTTTGCCCAGGGCTTTTTTTCAGCTGGAATGCAGTGGAACGAAGTTCCGGAACCTCTTGAAAATGGTTACATGTCTGGCGGCCCCACCCCCTGATCTCCAGACAGAGAGGAGTTTAGATTGCCCTCTGCGCCGCTTGGCGCAGAGGGCAATCTAAACTCCCCTCTGTCTGGAGATCAGGGGGTGGGGCCGCCAGACATGTGTCCATTTTTTCCGAGGGCAACCCACGGAGTTCCACCACCTCTTCCCCCCCCAAAAGCCCTGGTTTTGCCTCAGGACATGTTTTGCTCTATAATTAGGCTGTCCTTCCATGTGCTCAGTGTGTCTTGGGATCTCCCACCCATGCATCTTCAGACTGCATGTCTGAGTCCCCTCTCTCCCCTTTCATGAGACGCAGGCCATCCATGCTGCTCCTCCATGGAATCTTCTTCGCTCTCAAACCTCTCCTGGAACTGGTAAATACAACCCAACCTTTGAACTTCTATTCCCACTTTCCTCACTGTTTCTTTAGTTAACTCTCTCTCTCTGTGTATTGTGTATACTTTATGCCATTGATCTTTGTGATTTAA
The DNA here is from genome assembly GCF_028583425.1 of Eublepharis macularius. Classification (NCBI taxonomy): domain Eukaryota; kingdom Metazoa; phylum Chordata; class Lepidosauria; order Squamata; family Eublepharidae; genus Eublepharis; species Eublepharis macularius. The sequence goes on from NC_072801.1 coordinate 19,823,057, forward strand.
TAAATTAAAAACCCTTTTGGGCGAACATTTGCCTATTTATTGAAAGAGTTCTCTAGAGGAAGGGATCCTCATATACATAGTTACGTTATTCCTCCTCCTGCAAGTTTCTCCTTGTTGCTAATTCCCTCCAATTTACAAGGAGACCTCATTGGGTAACACAAGGGGGAGGCCAATTTGGAACCCACCTCAAATCAGCCCCTTGAAGATTCTCTAAGCCTTCCATCCTTCCTTATTCATTTATTGTCAAGCCATTTCCCCCCCTTTGGTTTAATTACTTGCACATATTTTTCTGTGTACTTGTTGCAAGTCTAATTGAATAAAGACCCTGAGCCTCTTAGTCAGTAGCCTGGCTTTCTTGCATTTGTCATCCACACAGGGATCAGCTAATGTACATGTGGATACACTGCTCCATCACGTTCCAAGAGGGTGGGGCCATCCAGTGTCTTGCATGGAATCGGCTGGCCTCTGATGCACCTTTTAGCATACAGTGGGAGCAAGTGCAGCATACACCAGCTAGCTCCTCCAAACAGAAAATCACAATAATTTGCTTTGTGGTTTATTATGTTATTCATTTGAAATACCTTCTGTAGATTGCCTTTCTACCAATTTATTCAAGATGGGCTACAAGAAAAGCAATGGGACATTTACAATAGAGCAGCACACTGGGAAAAGAAAAAAAAACAGCTGCTTAAAAAATAACCCTCATTTCGTGAACAGCCATGGAATACAAATAGAAATCACTCTATCTACCAGCCAATGGGGTGGCTCGTACCTATTAGGAAAGCAGTGTAAACAGGCCAGCCACAGAGGAGGCAGGCATTTCTACATACTGTTGCAGGGGGAGGGGCTCTCCAGGCTTGCAGAAAAATATCACTTTGGAAAATAATGGAAAGGAATCTCCTTGTAAAAGTGACTTGATGAGGACTGAGGGCCAAACTACAAGTGATGAATGACACAGGTTGGACACTTGTCAGCTTCCCTCAAGTTTTGAGGGGAAATGTAGGCAGCTTGGTGGAATGTTGGACAAGAGACAGTTGAAAAGTCCATTGGACAGCAGTCGGAGAGCCAAGCTGCAAGACCAGGATGCCTACATTTCCCATCAAAACTTGAGGGAAGCTGACAAGTGTCCAACCTGTGTCATTCATCACTTGTAGCTTGGCCCTGAGATTGCTCCTGGAGACATGGAATCTTAAGAGCTGTTGAGAGTCAGTTGTCTCTGTGTTATGTGCCATCAAGTCACTTCCAACATATGGAGACCCTATGAATTAACAGTCTCCAAAACATCCTATCATTAACAGCCTTGCTCAGATCTTGCAAACTGAAGGTTGTGGCTTCCTTTATTGGGTCAAGCCATCTTATTTTGGGTCTTCTTCTTTTCCTAGTGCCACCCACCTTTCCTAGCATTATTGTCATTTCCAGTGAGTCATCTTCTCATGCTGTGAGAGAAATATGCTAGTCTCAGTTTTGACATTGTAACTTCTGGGGAGAATTCAGGCTTGATCTGATCTAAAACCAACTGTATTTGTCTTCTTGGCTGTCCATGGTATCTGCAAAACTCTCCTCCAGCATCACATTTCAAAAGATCGGCCTTTCTTCCTGTCAGGTTTCTTCGGTCAGTTAAAGGGGCAGTGGGGGTGGGGTGAGTGAATCAGTTAAAGGGGGAAATTTAGGGAGTTGTGGGAATCTACTTCCTCAAGAGGGTTTAGAAGCTTATCAGTGAAAATCCTAAACTGAATTACTCCGGTCTAAGCCCATTGATTTTAACGGGCTTAGACTGGAGTAACTCTGCTTAGAATTTCACTATAGATGCAGGGAATAGATTTTGGGGGGAGAGGAGTGGGGGTTTCTATGTCATTTCTCCTTATGTGATTTTCTTGCAGACCCCATCTTTCAATAATAGCCAACCCCTCTCCACACACACACAAAGACACCACCCACAAAAGGGCCAATCACCCACATTAGTGTCCCAGTTAACCTCCACTGCTCTCTTGGAGCCATCAACTTACACCTGCTCTCTCCAGAAGGTCTCCCCACCAAAATGAAACACCCTCCATAAAAAAAGTCTGCAGAACACAAAGCAATAAAACACCACGCACACTACTGTCAAGATATACTGGAGCTGAGATTGGGGATAGGCGGCTTTTTATTGGTATAGCCTCTCACCCCATGGCTAACTTGTCCCCTGCACACTTGCAAGGGGTCTCTCCTACTGGGGCAGGTTCTACAGCTTTCCCCCCTTCCTCTAGGCCCTGCCTCTGCAAGCCCTGATGCTACTTCCAGATCTGCTTCGGCAGCGCGCCTTAGGCCAAGCTTATGAAACATGCCCCACTAATGTTAGGTGTTCATCATCAGTGATTCCTTTCCCCCATGCTTTCCCTCACCTGACAATCAAAATGAAGAGGAAGAGGAACTTTCAGTATCATTGTGTAATGAATGAACAAAAGAAGAGAGCTTTCCGGGGGTGGAGGAGAGATACAATGAATTATTCAGCCCCCCTCCCCGCAATGATTTGGAGATGACAGCAGGTTATATCCTGTGAGGGGCTCTCTGATTTGATTATGGTGTTATCAACCAGCAGGTCTAATTGGTTCTCTCCAGTTGTGGATGATCAGATTTGCCAGGTTGGCCAAACTCTTTTTCAAGCAATGCAAACAACCCAAATTGCAGTAATATCATGATTATGAGAGACCCTCTCTAAAAAGCCTATTACTAATTCATTTGGATGGCTTTTAAGAGCTTTGAAGAAGTGCAGCATAATTTACGTGGGTGTGGGCGAACCGGTGAATTCAGACTGGAAAATTTCACTCGTTAGTATTGTGTGTGATTTAAAGACTTCCGTGTCAGTGCAAGGGATAATCCTGTTTTCCACTGCGGTGGATCAAGAGTAGCAAGTAAGGGAAATATTAACAACATAACATCTAACAAGGTGAGGGCAAGTGATTTCAAGCAAAGTACATGGCTGTGAAAAAAATAATCTAAAACGAGTGAGCGCAGCTATTGTATCTGTTCAGAGAGAACCGAGACCGAGACGCGGGGCGGGGGGGGGGGGGAAGAAGACCTGATCCTGACTGTAGTTCGTATCTTATAAGATCTACCAATCTAACAGCATATTAGAAAGTTTAACTTTAAATAATTGTATTATGAAGGGAATTCAATACTTGTAGTTGTAGTCTGTGTTTTTATGTTGTTTTTCCCTCTCCCCTTGTTTCCTTTTTCCTTTTTCTGTTTGTAGTTTTGATGTTAGTAATTAAAATAATTAAAAAAAAATAATCTAAAACTATTGCAAAGGTAGAAGTGGGAAATAAAAGTTGGAGGACTGCCCCATTAAAAGGAGCAAAGGCTTTGCTGGTCTCTTTGTTGCTACAGATAATGGTAGGTAGCTTACACTGAAAGAGTAGAATTGGCCCAGCCAATGAGCGTCACGGCAACGTGGGAATTCAAATCCATTTCTCCCAGACTTTAGTCCAACATAGTGATCGTCAATATGGTGCCCTGCAATAGGTTGCCTGGCACCCATTTACTTCTTCTCCAAAGCAAAAAACTTATCCTGGCTTACCTACACCTCATTGTAGCAGAAGATGCTTCAAAGGAATCCAGGAGGGTTTATTGTCTCTTCTGCAGGGAGTGCCAGTTCCGAAACAGCTGGTCATAAGATGGTGCTTGTCTTGGACCCAATAGCCCATAGTGGCTATTTTGGGATTGATGGTGGCTGTTCTGTGATGGTGCCCACTCCCTGTTCTCAACATTCCAAAAGTCCTCATTTTTCCATTTGTGGTGGTCCTGCAAAGAAGTACATAGATATTGGGTAATGGTACATAAGTTATTACAAAATATCTTACAGATAACAATTCCTTTGAAACCAGAGATTTTTTTATTAAACTGTATGTCGGATATGAAGAGAGAGCAAGAACACTTAGTAATCCATATAGTAACAGCGGCTAGAATCTTATTAGCAACCTATTGGAAACATCAAAGAGTCCCCCAACAAGAAGAATTAATAACGAAGGTAATGGAGACGGCGGAAAGGGATAAAATAACATTGTTAATGAAAGGGCAAATGGAAGATTTTTCTGTACCATGGGAACCCTTCTACAAATGGATGACAAACAACAATAACCAGTAAACATAAATATGATACTAAGGTTAACTATATAATGACATAATAGAGCTCACAATTGATGTAATAAGGTGGAATATAAGAGATAAAAGAAATAGATAATAGATATCGACAAGTAAAATGATAACTGTTTCATGTTTGTATATATGTGTTGGAAAACAATAAAAAAAATTTTTTTTAAAAAAAATATGCCAAAAGTCCTGAAAGGCTCAATGAGAACTATGACCCCCCTTCTGATCTAACCACTGCACTACATTGCTCGTATGTGTACAAAACAATTTCTCCGCAGGCCAATGGCAAATGACACATAGTCACATGGCATAACTTCAATAGACTGGAATGTTGATCCCGAGGTCTCTGAGAGGCACTCTCTCTTTGCACAGAGATGGCAGTCATTGACACTGCTCCACTTGCAATTTTCTCAGTGGCTGTGCTCACAAAGATGTCCGCTCCACCTCTGCCATCAACTGGTGCAGTACAATTTGACGGAAGGCAGCAGCCCTTGGGGAACCAAATCCAGCAACTATGCTTTCCCGTTGGCATCCCTGTGTGCAAAACACAGCTGGCTGCTTGCCGCTTGCCCAGCTCGTCGAGGAGCCTATTTCCCCGCTTCTGTTTTCCTCGTGAAACTCGAGGACGTTGGAGAGGAGAAGCTTTAATTATGCCTCTTATTTCAAAAGCAAATAGTGAAGAATGTGGTGTCTCATTTGCTTTTCTTTTTTTTAAAGCCCTTGATAAGCTCTTTTGGCTGGCTCTGCATATATGCAGCAATAACAGGAGTTTGAACAGTAAAAGCATTCCTCCTTTGAAGAAATATGCTTGACCTCTGCTAGATGATAATGCATCACCCCTGTGGACAAATTCTTTACTCTTTTAGGCAGTGTCCTGCATGTCAAGAATATTTATTATTCAAAAGCACTTGGTGCTGGATGGCACCTTGCTCCATGCTGGGTAAAAAAGAGGAAAATCAAAAGGTTGTTATAGATGCGTTCAAGAACGGGAGGAGGCCTCACTCTGGGGTCCAGCATCTTGTTTGCTTGCCTGAAAATGCTGGAAGGATCCCTGATACAATCTCCAGGTTCTCCTATTAAAACTGATCTTGGAAAAATTCTGTTCTGCATGAGACCTTGGGATAGCCTCAGAAGTCAAGAGGACTGGTGGCCTGCCTATATTCAATACAGTGAATTTACAGGTCATTTGCCCCACACCTGTAGTCTAATTGTCATGGGTGAATTTAACATTGTGAACAGGACCTTATGAACAGTCTTCAACATAAAGTGTAAGAGTGATTATTAATTAAATAATAAAAGTTGCCTTCTGAGACCATAGTGGGAAAGGCAGGCTCTAAATATTTAACTAAAGGCTCATACAACAACAACATTTGATTTATATACCACCCTTCAGGACAACTTAACGCCCATTCAAAGTGATTTATAAAGTATGTTGTTATGCCCATGTGAGGTTGGTGGGGCTGAGAGAGCTCTGAAAGAGCTGTGACTGACCCAAGGTCACCCAGCTGGCTTCAAGTGGAGGAGTGGGGAATTGAACCTGGTTCTCCAGATTAGAGTCCTACCACTCTTAACTATTACACCAAATTGGCTTTGCACCTTTGTTGAGATATATACTCTTACAAACCACCACACTAATAAAATCCCGCTGCTTGATATCCTCCCTAGTTCAGACACCATGCCAAACCGCAGTTAACTTGCTTGTTTATGAAGCCAGGCTTCAACCCACAGAATATCGCTCAAATTCTGGTTTGCCTTGACAAATGTTGGTTGCGATATTTTACAACTGCAGCTTGGCAGGGCGTCTCTGGGGAGTAAGCCAGGATTAAAATCACAGCGCCTGAGACCTTGTATATTATGTGAAACTCCTGTTGACACTAACTGTGGTTAATCCGATCTTGGTTTGACAGATGCTAATCAACCAGAGTTAGTGGAGTGGCCTACATTTGGACACTTACATTACTGTAGTTAAACTAAACCATGGTTTTGTGAACTGAGCCTCTATCAGGGCAATCCTAAGAAGAGTTACTCCAGTCTGATTTCAATGGGCTTAGACTAGAGTAACTCTCCTCGGGATTGCAGTGTGTGTGTGTGGGGGGGGGGGCTTTTAGTATACTGTTAGGACTACAGGCTGAATAATTGCAACTATATGAATCTCTGCTTTGCTTTTGTTTACCTTGGTTGGCACTATTTGCTAAGTAATGAGGAAAGCAACTTTTTATAAGTGGCATTTCAGCTGTATGCCAGCTGACTTGCAAGGCATACAGTGCCATCCTAAGCAGAATGACACCCTTTTAAATTCGCCGAAGACAATGGGCTTAGAAGGGTATGATTCTGTTTAGCATGGCAATGCTAACCCAAAATGGAGAGGAAATGGGAGCAGGTATAATGCAAGTCCCTGCATGAGATCCCAAGCCTGTCTTGCAAGGCAACAAAAAGAAGGGCACACACAAACCTGGACGCCCACTTGACTGTGTACAAGACAGCTGGAAAGACGAGAGGGAGCAAAGGGTGAACCTGGATTCATTCTCAGAGGACACGGAAGGCAAATATTGTGACAAGATGGGGCTACTAAAGAGGAACAGCGTGTGCTTCGGAATAATCTGAGCAGAACAATCAGTGCAAGCAAATAAAAGAGAAGGGGAAAGGTGACATCAACTTCATGTAAAATCAATGGCTTAGAGTTGACTGTACTCTCCCCCCCCCGCCCCCCCCCCCCCCGCGGCCCCAAAAAAGCACATTTGCCTGGTGTTAGAGGAGCAGATTTTGTAAGGAGTACTCTAACATACAAATTCTGGTGGATCTTGGCTTAGTGGTAGAGTATCTGCTTTGCATACAGAAGGTCTCGGGTTCAGTCCCCAAGATCTCTAGTTCATGGTTCTGAGCTAGTAAGTGTTGGGAGAACTCAAAGAGTTGTTCCCAGTCAGAATTTCCCAAGCTGAGCTAGATGAACCAGTAGCCTGACTTACTATGGGGCACTTTCATACATAATGTTCAGGGGACGGGTGGGGGGAGATGGATAAAGTGTATGGCAGAAGATCCCAGCCTTCAGCCTGCAAAATGGGGGTACATATTGGCCTACCTTACAGGGTTGGTGCAGCACTTGCTTTAAAAGGATTGTGTCAGTTTTCTCCTCCCACTGCTGACCTCATGGCGGTCCTTAGGGTCTGCTTTTTCCCAGGAAAAGCATTTTGTGATGCAGCAGGAGTGGGAAGGTAAATGTAACTCATTATATAGTCTTACCTTGGAAGTCCTGCAGAAAGAGTTGGTTTTCTCTTTTGGTATTGCAATAAAAGTGGATGGGTTTCATCACTGGTATTATATGTGATTAATAATTTATAAAAGGTATCACAGGATCTGAAATGGCCTGATTTGTTTGAAAGAGGTGGCCCTATTTCAATTTTGGTAGTTATTCATATATGTGAGGCAACAAGAGTGACTTACCCAAAATACAAGGGACTCCAGGGGGTTTCCTGAATTTGATCAATGAAGTTCTCCACAAACATCTTTACAAAGGAGTGGTTGTTTACTTAGATGACGTGTTATTGTATTCACAAGATTATGATTCTCATATGAAATTGGTGCAGGAAGTGTTGAAAACCCTGCACGCTCACCAGCTGCCTGTTAAACTGTCCAAATGTGAGTTTCAAAAGAGGGAACTAGACATTCTGGGATATCGAGTATCTGGCCAGGGATTGGGAATGGATCCCACTAAGGTTCAGGCCATGGTAGAATGGGAAGCCCCCAGAACTAGACGGCAATTGCAATCATTTGCTAATTTTTACCGACCCTTCATAAAGAACGTTGTGCAGATTTCGCTACCATTAACAGACTTACTGAAGACAAAGGGGAAGGAACTGATGCAAGTAGTGGGGATAGAATAGGGGCTAAGTTCGGCCGGTCATCCCGAGACCTATGGACAGACCAAAAGAGTTAATCAGGTGTGGAACAATTTTTGAGGTGTTACATTAATTATCAGCAGAGTGATTGAACAGATTTTTTGGTTTTCGCAGAGTATTGTTACAATAACAGTATCCATAGCTCCACGGGAGCATCCACCTTCAAAATCGCCCAGGGGTTTGAAGGCAAAGCAATGTGCTTTATAAGTGACCCATCCCCCACAAAAGGGGGAGACTTGACTGAATGGTGGACTAAGCTAACCAGCCAGTGGGAGATGATTAAGCAAATGGTGGACAAAGCAAAAGAGGACTGCAAAAAGCAAGCTGATCAGAAACGTCCCCCCTCCCTGGAATTGAAAGTAGGAGACAAAGTGTATGTTTCTACAGAAAATCTACGGGGGGAGCAGCTGAGTAAAAAACTTGGGTGGAAATATTTGGAGCCCTTCAAGGTCATCAGGATAATCAATGAAGTAGCAGTGGAACTTAAATTGCCAAGGAACTTAAAGACATGTCCATCCCGTATTCCATTTCAGCCTCTTGAAGAAAGCACCACTCCCCGATGTGTGGCACCTGGAGCCTGGAATTCCTCCCCCCCTCATTGTAGATGGGCAACCCCACCACAAAGTGGAAGCTAAATGGACTCTAAATGGAAACGTGGAACCCTGTATTACCTGATTCAGTGGACTCATTCTGACAAGAGTAATTTGGAGTGGGTTAAGGCTTCTGATATTAATGCTCCTAAATTAGTACACCAATTTCACAGAAAATACCTGGCGAAACCAAGGGATGGATAGTTCTTTGGTGGGGTAGAATGTCAGATAGGCTTTCAGCATATCTGTCATGCATCATATGTCTTTTGTCTCAGTGCCTCTGAGTGGGTGCAGAGAGTACCAGAATTGTGTAAACCTGTTGCTAACTGCTTATCTTCCAGGCAAGATGCTTTGGTTCCTGCAGATGCCTGGGAATGTGACCTTGGGTCCACTACAGAGACTGCACCAAGCTCCTCTTCTTCCCCCTCCCTTCTTCCCAGGCTATGCGCACCAAAGCTCCTAACTGCCTCTTCTTTCTGCTGGTGGGGAGGAGACATTAACCTATAATTGAACTAACTTTCCCACCTTTAGTCATTCCAGTCAATTCCATTGTCACAGCATCTTGATACTGGTATCTTTCCTTAATAAAACATCTTTAACTCATACACTGGAGTGATGCAGTGAAGTATTTGGGGAAATACCTGGCAAGACCTGACAACATTCCAGTTTGAAACACTGATGCATTATTAAACTATGCAATCTTGTTGCTTTGACCAAAACAACATGGTACATTTTTGTAAAGGAAGGGAGACAAAAAAATCAGAACATCCAAACAAAGATGGAAGTGGTTTAGAAACTATTTGAATTCTAAACTAGATGATGTAATAATATTTTCCTCCTTACTGTAAGAACTTACCTTGTTCATTTGTGTCATGAGTCAGCCAGGGCTCAGCGAAAGTGAAGACTCCTCAGGGGAAGAGGAGCCCCGTGCAGCCAGCCTGGAACTACCAAAACCTAAGGACTCCTCAGGAGAAGGGGAACTAACAGAAGCTGACCAGCAGGGTGCTGATCAGCAGAGACAACCAACACCTAAAGCACAGCCAACACCCTCTAGCTCTAATCTAGCAGGTGAAACTCAGTTAGCTGGCCCCAGCCCCCCAGTCTCACCTCCACCCTTAGAGTGCCGTAGACGGAAGCTGAGAAGGGAACTGCAGGCAAGGAGGCAAAGTGCATGCCTCCTCCTGAGCCAGCGCCACCTGGCTCCTGATGATGAGAAAGACTAGGTGCAGGATCCTTGCCCAAGCAATTGGCTGCACTCATGGCTCTTAGCCCTGGAGCTATAAAACCAGTCAAGAGAGGCTGCGGAGAGTGGATGCAATGCGAACAATTGTAGTGAAGCTAGTCATTCTGCCTTACTTTGCCTGAAAGCCTGACTACCGGACCCTGGCCTGGCCTGGCCTGGCCTGGCCTGGGTCCGGACCCTGGCCTGGGTCCAGGGCCCGGCCTGGGTCTGGAGCCTGGCCTGGCCTGACCTAGTTCCAGGGCCTGGCCTGGGTCCGGGCATAGCCTGGTTCCGGGGCCTGGCTTTGCCTGGCCTGGGTCCGGGGCCTGGCTTGGCCTGGCCTGGGTCCAGGGAATGGCCTGGAATGGCCTGGCCTGTTTTGGCCTGGCTTGGGTCCAGGGCTTGGCCTGGGTCCCAGGCTAGGCCCAGCCCCCAGGCCTGGCTCCCAGCTTCCAAGCCAGGGCAGGCCAGGGTCCCAGGCCACGGTCCCAGGCCAGGCCAAGGTGCCAGGCCAAGGTGCCAGGCCAGGTTTCGAAGCCAGGCCAGGGTCCCAAGCCAGGCCCCCAGGCCAGGCCACGGTCCCAGGCCAGGCCCCCCAGGCCAGGCCAGGGTCTCAGGCCAAGGACTCAGGCCAGGGTCCCAGTTCAGGACAGGGTCCCAGGACAGGTTCCCAGGCCAAGACAGGACAGGGTCCCAGGACAGGACAGGACAGGACAGGACAGGGTCCCAGGCCAGGGTCCCAAGCCAGGCTGCCAGGCCAGGCCAGGCCAGGCCCCCAGGACAGGCCAGGGTCCCAAGCTAGTGTCCCAGGCCAGGTCAGGCCAGGATCCCAGGCCAGGTCCCCCAGGCCAGAGTCCCAGGCCAGGCCCCCAGGCCAGGCCCCTAGGCCGGGCCAGGGTTCCAAGCTAGTCCCCCAGGCCCGGCCAGGGTCCCAGGCCTGGCCAGGGTCCCGTGTAGGGCTGCCAGACCCCCGGTGGGGATGGGGGATCCCCCGTCCCCACTTACCTGGCCAGCGGGGGGGGCGCACCTTCAATGCTCGCCCCCCTGTGGTGCTGCGCCCCCCCTCCCGTGCACAGCAGCCCCAGGATGAGGCCTGTTTTGGAAGGGATCGGGGGCCCTGTGGAGCGCAGGAGCATTCCTGCGCTCCGCAGGGGCCCACAACGGGCCCAATCCACGCCAAAATGGGCCCAATCTGCGCCTGTTTTGGCACAGATCAGGTCCGTTTTGGCGCGGATTGGGCCCGTTGTGGCCCCCTGCGGAGCGCAGGAACGCTCCCACCTCCACAGGGGTCCAAAATGGACCCAATCCGCACCAAACCGCACCTGATCCGTGCCAAAACAGGCGCGGATTGGGCCCCTTTTTGGCACGGATTGGGCCCATTGTGGGCCCCTGTGGGGCGTGGGAGCATTCCTGCGCTCCTCAGGGGCCCACAACGGGCCCGATCAGCACCCAAATGGGGGCTGCGTGTGCACACGAGTTCCTCTAAGGTAAGAGCCAGGCCCCAGTCTCCCTCTGGGAGATCGAGGGGCCTGGCAGCCCTAGTCTCATGCCAGGTCCCCCAGGCCAGGCCAGGGTCTCAGGCTGGGGTCCCAGGCCAGGCCAGGCCAGGCCAGGGGCCCAGGGCACGGTCCCAGGACAGGCCATGGTCCCAGGCTAGTGTCCCAGGCGAGGCCAGTCCAGGTTCCTAGGCCAGTCCAGGGTCCCAGGCCAGGCCAGGCCAGGCCCCCCAGGCCACGCCAGCGTCCCAGGCCAGGGTCCCAGGCCAGGCCAGGCCAGGGTCCCAGGTCAGGCCAGGCCCCTAGGCCAGGCCAGGGTCCCAGGCTAGGCCCCCAGGCCCAGCCAGGGTCCCAGGCCAGGCCAGGCCCCCAGGCCAGGCCCCCCAGGCCAGGCAAGGGTCGCAGGCCAGGGTCCCAGGCCAGGCCATGTCAGGGAATATTGCAATATTCCCTGGTCTGGGGAATATTGTACTCATTGGAGAAAGGGCAGAACAAAAGTATGATGAATAAATGCTCCTACCTTCTTCATGCCTGTGCCCCATCACAGGTTTGATGAGTGAACGGGGCCCGTCTTGGTAGTGGAATTTTACGTGTATGGAGCTCCCTCATCAGGGAGATTTTGTCCCATTCTTTGCTTGTTTTTGGTCAACGCTGTGCTTTTTAGAGAGCCTTTGGCCCATATATGGGTGAACTTGTCATTAGGATTTTTGGGGTGTGTGTGTGTGTGCGTGTGTGCCACTTTTAATTTGTTTGCTGGTTCTCCTACTGTTGTTTTTATTCTTGAAAGTTTTGAATGTTGTTACTGATGATCCGTTAGCTGCCTTGTGGGGTTCACATGTTTTAATAAAGAAAACAACGAATGTGGCTGCTATACAGCCAGCCTGCTTGTCAGAATTTGATCAGACAATTTACCAGAATTAGTTTGTTTTTTCCTGTACAAATGATATCTTCTTTGAATGTCTACACAGCTTTTTGAATTATGTTTTCCTGTTGAATCGTTTCATGGTTTTGATCTGTGCCTGGGGCATTGTGTTTTGGAAAGGTGCCATGGAAATCTTGACAATCGATAAATAAAGTGTTGGCCCAGGAGTTTTCGAATCCTGCATTCAAGATATATAATATGCAAATTAGATATATTTGCATAGCCTTGTTTGCATGATTTATTTTACATCCAAAGTTCCTTTTCTTCCCCCTTCCTCTTTGAAATTGATGAAAGAGTGGGATGGTAGAAGGCTAAAGAGGAAAGGACTGAAGAAAGAAATAGAACCTTGCTATGATGGTGGGGGACTGAGAAAGCAGACAAATACGCTGGCCCATCCATTGACCTGTTGACTTCTTGCACCATTTTCTAGCATGGGCAGGAGCTCCAAAGGCTAAAAAGGAATGGGTATATGGGGGAGAACCTCCCCCAAATCTTCCCATCCCAAGGAGCTCCGTTGGAGAATATTCTTCATTTCCTCTGCTTTAAGAAGATGTTCCTTTGAACCTTTGTGGCTGATGCGATTATCTGTCCTCTCAGACCTCTATCTCAGACCTCTTTGCATGCTTGGCAACCGACGTACATCGCATTTAGGAAAGGGGCAAAAATTGGTGCATTTTTAAAAAAAATAACTTTATGGCAGAAGTAAACCTTTGTTTGTACCCCATTTTACAGAATGGAGGGCACCGATCTCTAGAGGGAGATACATGGGAAGGCTTTTTAATCCTCCCATTGTGCTACCCTCCCCTCTGAAAATAGCAGTTTTTAACAGTTTTTATCCTTTTGGGAGTGGGAGGGTGCCTGTAAATGTCCTCAGAAGTTTGGAGGTAGCATTTGGGGCAGGAAATTACATTAGGGAACAAGTGGATTACAAGCCCCACACCCTGCTGATCTCCCAGAAGTTACACTGCTGGGCAGCCACGGCAGTTTACAGAAGAAGCAAAAAGGTTCTTTAACATGATCATGGAACTACATGTCCTTAGCTGGGCCGATTGCAGACGACTAACCGGAAGGCACTTCATGCCGCCATGTTCCGGATCGCGACGGGGAAAACGCGAAATACCGCGTTTTCTCGTGTGAGTTTGGTGCGACATCGCACCAAACTCGCGCAAGAAAACGCGATATTTCGCGTTTTCCCCGTCGCGATCCGGAACATGGCGGCATGAAGCGCCTTCCGGTTAGTCGTCTGCAATCGGCCCTGGTTAGTCCGGACTGGCTGTGGTGGAGAGATCTTTCCAGGGTACTGAAGTACCATCTGTTGGAAAGTGCTAAAAGTTCTTTACGTTCTGAACCTTTATTACACAGAAACAAACAAACAAAAAGGTTTAACAGATTTATTGGCACATAAACCTTCACGGACCAGAGGCTGCTTCGCCGGCCCTCTTCTGTGAGATCTTAGGTCACTATAAATCTCCAAGACTTTAAGGTGCTACAAGATCCCTTTTTTCCCTCCAGTTGCAACAGCTTAACAGAGCTACCCCTTTTGGAATTCAATTCACACAAGGGTTCTGTGAGCACGGAGGCCTTGCCTGTCCCTCAGCAAACCTCACATGCTTGGAATTGAAAGGGGTTGGATGGAAGATGCTTAAATCACTGTTGGTCGTGGATAATTCCAGTGGGGTAGCTGTGTGAAGTCTATTGTAACAAAATAAAATCAAAGTTCAGCTGCACTTGAAAAGCTAACATTTATTCCAGCATGGGCTTTTGAGTCAGAGCTCACTTCTTCAGATGCAGCTTTTTACAAGGAAAATTATAGGGAGGAGTTGGGGCCAGGGAGGGGCTTGACGTGGATTATAAATCTTTCAGGTATGAATACCAGCATAAAGAATGGAATGGACCAACTGTCTCCTAGGGCAGGTCCTATTTAATCCTTGGCATGATAAAAACTTGTTCAAGAGGTGTTTTAAAAATAATTGTTGGGCTGGGGAAACCATGTCCCTGTAACAGCTATAGAAAAAAATTGCATTCTAGCTCTCCTTACATTGCCAAGAGCTCTTCTTTCTGTGTGTAAGAAGCTTCCTGTCTGTCTCTATTCACCATACATTAAACTTTGGGTGGGGAATGCTGCAGGGTGTTGTCGCCAAACTGTATTTATAAAGTGCAAACAAAATTGCATTCCACTTTGCAACAGTAAGATATAAAGACCAAGATACGGAAAAGAGAACTTGCTATTAGGGTATAACACTGTACATGTACAGCATTATATATTTATTCATTTTGCTTTTGTATCCGATCTAAAAAGGAGGCTTATGAAGTAATTTTAAAAAATTAAACACAGTAAAGCCCCTTTTTGGAAAGTGTTTCAGAAGGAGCAGTTCAGAAGGTACCAGTTGTATACAACAGAAGGATTGGCAAGGCTGAGAACCTGTGCCACACAAAGATGAGATTTTAATGTCAAAACTTCTTTATCAAGAGAAACTGGTTATTTTAGGAAGCCACCCGGCTTGGATTCAGACCAAGCAATCTAGAAGCGTGTTCCTTCATAGGTCTCCAATTTTTAGTTTTTTCCTTTCTTTTTTGGCAGTTTTAATGAGAATATTTGAAAACATGATTAATTTCCATGAGTAAGAAGGTGTTTGGCTTGTGCTTTGGAGTCTGTCTCAGAATTCCACACTCACCATATGGAACGGCTGCTGCTGTTGTTACAGCTTCTAGGCATGACAAAATCAAGACCTGGTGCTTGTGTTCAAGGAATGTAAATCCTTCACATACACCAGCTAAAACTTGCAAATCCTACAGCTGTTTCGGCTTTTCTACAAAAGTCACATCAGTTTCTCAAAGCACTTTATTGTGGAGGTCTGTAATAAACCATGGTGAGCTAACTGAGGAGTAAGGATAATGCAATGATTAATATATTGATAATGAATTATTTATTGCATTTATAGATGTAAATACCGAAGCACAGACTCATTACCGAGAATCATGGTCTGATGAGCCCAGAGTTGTTGTTGTTATTATTTATGTCATTTATAGTCCGCCTTTGTCTCTGAAACTCAAAGCAGATTACACAGTATGAGATTAGTACAATCAGTATCAAGTATATTTCCATACAGTATCAAGGACATTTCCATAAACAATACCAAAGTGTAAACAGATACAAGTTTAAAAAGACATAGCATTAGCAAGAATCCAATACAGAGTAGAAGAAATACTGAAACAGAACATAATCAATTCTAGGATTGACATTAGACAACATGAAACATGGGTCGTATATAGGAGTACATATTTAAAGCAACAGATAATATGTAAAGCAACACAGTGGTGAAGTCTATGGCCAGTTTGGTGTAGTGGTTAAGAGCACGGGACTCTAATCTAGAGAACTGGATTTGATTCCCCACTCCTCCACTTGAAGCCAGCTGGGTGACCTTGGGTCAGTCACAGCTTTTAGGAGCTCTCTCAGCCCCACTCAACTCACGGGGTGTTTGTGGTGGGAATAATAATAACATACTTTGTAAACTGCTCTGAGTGGGCATTAAGTTGTCCTGAGGGGCAGTATATAAATTGAATGTTGTTGTTATTGTTATGGGAGTGTTATTTATTATAATATATAATATAATTTGAGTAAAAAGCCTTTTTGAATAATTCAGCTTTGCATCGTTTGCAGAAAGCCAGGAGAGTGGGGGCTCTCCTAACTTCCTTTGGCTGGTCATTCCACAGGGTAGGGGCCACCACAGAGAAAGCCCGTGTATGGGCTGCTGTTGATTTTGCCTGTGTGCAGGCTGGCACCAGCAGGAGACCCTATTCAGATGAGCGAAGCTGCCATGGAGGGTCATGAGGAGGGAGGTGGTCCCATAGGTAGGCCGGGTTAAGGCCATGAAGAGCTTTGTATGTAATAACCAATACATTGAATTGAGCACAGTAATTGATAGGTGTAACAAAATGGTTGCCAAGGGTGAAATGAGTGCTGCTAGCAGTTAATCTGTCTTAAAGGGAAAAAAATGTTCCCCATGAGGTTTAATAGGCTGTAGGGCCAGGGAGGGGCCTGCAGGAGTTTTGGTAGGGGATGCCCTTCTTCCTGGACTACAGCTCCCAGCTGCCCCGGGCCAAGAAAGTGCGGGAAAAATAAGGGGCGGAGCAGCCTCCACAGAAATACCCAGCCCATCCTGAGGGGAAGTCAGTTGCCTTCTTGGTGGAAGAAGGAGAGGCCCCTGCTGCTGGGTGAAACCCGGGTGCCTAGGCCCTAAGCGTGGAGGGCCTGGGAGGCAGCAGAGGGGAAAGGAAGGGGGAACCTTCCCTCAGACCACCCACCCCCCTTAAGGTAGAGTAGGGAACAGTGTGGTAGGGAAAGCAGACAGCGGTTCTCTTCTGTTTGATTTTCTGCCCTAGGGGTTCTGAACAGGGGTGGGGGGTCTACCCCTATGTGTTGTGCCTTTACCTGCTTTGTGTGCAAGTGCTCTGTGTATAGTTACTAAATTATACTTTTTGAATATAAAGAACCTTGTGGTGCTCTGACTACATAACCTCCCCCACTTGGCACGCTACAAGAAGGGAGGGAGCCCGGGAGAAACTGATACGGCTAGACCTTGGTGGGTTGCCAATTCTCCAGGGCCCAACCGAAGATTGGGTAATTCACTTCCCAGTAAGGAAATTCAGCCAGAGGGGTCTCACTGCCCCTCAGTCAGGTGGTGTACAAATCAGTGAGTGGTGGCAGCGATGGAGAGTGTGAGCCACGCCCACCAGGGACGGTGGGAGGCGGATAGTGGGGCTAGTAGGCCATTGACGGTGGCTCAGTTGCCCGGACTGAGAGCCAGCGCCCGTTCCGCCACAATAGGTAACAAATGGAGTGACTGTAGGAGGGAGTGATATTCATACTACTTGCTCCTGCTAACAGTGAGCTGCAGCATTTTGCACCAATTGGAGCCTCCTAGTTAACTTAGATGATAGCGCATTACAATAGTCAAGTTTTGATGTTACCGTAGCATGGGTCCAGGTGGCCAGGTTGGCTGTGTTGAGATAAGAAGCCATCTTCCAGGCTAGAATGAGATTGTAGAAAGCATTTTTTGTGGCTGCCTTAACTTGTTTTTCTAGTAGTAGCGCTGGATCCAGTATAACCTCTAGGCTCTTAACAGAGTCTGCAGGGGTCAGATGAACTCCACCAAAAGTGGGGAGTACAATGTCTTTCAAGGTCTTTGCCTTCTGTTTTCTCTTTCTCCTTCAGACTTCAGGGTCGAAGCCTTAGGTTCATTTCCCAAGAGGTAGCTGTGTCAGACTGATCCCAGAATTTGGATAAAAGGCAAGCTTGCCTAAAACTAAGCAGGTCTTTATTAGTCAGCATGGTGCAGTGGTTAGAGCATTAGTCTGGGAGACCCCCTTGCTATGGAAGCTTGCTAGGTCCCTTTCAGCCTATTTTGCCAGATTACTAGGAGGCTAAAAGGGGAAAAGGGAGGGCCATGCATGCCTTGTTGATATCGTAGGAAGGGTGGGATAGAGAGGTCTTTGCTGCATAGATAGTCTCTCAGCTTTCTGTATATAGATAAGAAAACTCACCTACTTAACTGGGTTGGTGTCAGCACATTACAGCAAGATTATAGATGGGGGCAAAGTGTAATACTTGAAAGTGCTATCAAAATGTGGCTGTTCTCATTATGTTAACTTTTGAGAAGACAGCAGCTTCAAAGGTCATGTCTCTCTTCCCATGCCATTACCAGGTAACAGGTGCCATTTTTTTTGAAAAAAAAATGAGAAATCATACAGTATGGGTAATGAGCTCGTGAAAAGTTTTGTGTTTTTTTTAAGAAAAGAAAAAATGGTTCTTTTCTAGGTCAAAATGCAGACTCAACTCACTCATTTCTTTCAAAATTCCTCTTGGGCACGAATCATCATTGGCTAAAGTTAAATCCCAAAGGACAAGGGCCCTCCTGGTTGTACCCCTATCGACACTGCCGAATTGGGAATCTGTTTAAATGTCAGGTAGACCAAGAAAAGAAAGCAGGACACCACCATAGATTAGCACAGAAATGAAGACATTTTCAGGCGAATGCCTGCCGTTCTGGAGGCAGCTGACGGGAGATAATCAATAGAAAAACTAGGAGACATGGCAGCGCAGTGTGAGTTCTTGGCGAAAGATCTATAGCTAAGGTAAACTGTCAAGGAGGTGAGAGGCTCCCTGTGGTGGCCTGCTTTAAGAATGACAGGCCCATCAGCACCACGGCAAAGCATCCAGAGCAACGGGTCACTTCTGAAGGAAAGGGAGAATTTGTCCAAACTGATTGCAGGTGGGAGGCAGTGGTGCAAAGAAAGAGCAGGCCTGTTTGCTTAAAGTCCATTAGACTGTACTTGCTAAGCCTCAAATTAGTCACGACGGCAGCCCCCTGCAACAGGCTACTGCTGTGACTGAAGGAAAGGAACCAGAATCAACTGGCTTGCAGATGCCAAATGGCAGGAAATAAAGGAAGGCAGGAAATGAAAGAAGAAATTAAAGAAGAGAGAGATAGCGAGAGGTTGGGTTCTGTACATATTAATAAGCAACGATCTTGGATTTAAAAATGTTGAAAGCGTGTGTGTGAGAGAGAGTGAGAGCGTGTCTTTAGTTACATGCTCTCATATGTGCAGATGCTGGTTGTGACTCAGGATTGAAGGAAAACACTCTGCACATGCTCAGAGAGTCCCTTTTCTTGATTATCATTTGAACCCTAGCCCATGGAAATAGGTACCAGGGATAAGTAGTGATGCCCCCTAATAAAAATTAATTTTGGCTGAGCAGCTCCCAATTTTTTAAACCTTTTTGCTCCACCTGTAAAGACTTCAAACTTGCTTGATAGAAGTAATAAAAAATAAAGAGTTTTTTAGGCTTTGACCAAGCTGCAGGATTCCATCGTAGAGGCTACGTGGTGTTTCTTCAGGCTTCCTCTCAAAGTGTTTGGTTTTGTGGAAACAGAAGGGTTCTCATGAACTTTTGAAGATCTAGGTTTCCAAACTGAACCCTACATACTGATACTGATTAGAAAACATTCATATGGGAATTGATTGTATATGATGAGGCTAACCGTTTAGAAAGCAAAGGGTGGAGTCACACATCCAAATCTGAATTTATTTTCCACCACAGCTGACTTATAAGAGAATCAAAGAGTTGAAAGGGGTCTTCTCGTCCAACCCCCTGTTCAGTACAGGAAATCTAAACAGACTGTTCCTGACCTTTCCTGTCCAGTTTATCTGAAGCTCTCGAGCAAGGGAGAGGCTTCCTCACCCTCCACCCCAGGTAATGGGTTCCATTTTCAAACTGCAGTTAACAAGTTTCTCCTAACTTGTGCCTTTTGGGAGTTGGGGTTTCACTCTATGCAATGCTCAGAAGAACACTAAGGGTTAATTAGATACTCTGTACCATTCCAAAGATCACATCTTTGGTGACCTGTAAGTCTTGTCTATACTGATATCTTCCTTCCTTTTAAAGTTATCCTAATTTTCAGCACCTTAACATCTGGGGGGGGAGGGCAGAAGGCGGTATGGTATATCCCAATCTTATCAGATCTTGGAAGCTAAGCAGGGTCAGTGCTTGGATGGGGGACCACCAAGGAGGACTCTGCAGAGGAAGTCAATGGCAAACCACCTCTGCTTCTCCCTTGCCTTGAAAGCCCCTTGCAGGCGTCACCATAAGCCGGTCATGACTTGATAGCACTTTATATACGCAACATCGTGATATCTTTTGGGGTTTGTCTGAGCATTATAATAATTCTTGATTTCCTTCTTCAGACAGTAATTTCTCTTGTGTAGAGATCTATACTATTGAGCTTCTATAGTCTAGCCTGCTTTGATTTAAACAAATGTTTTTAGTTTTCGTTTTTGCTGAATATCATCTCTGTAACTAACTATTATGAGAAACGGGGTGGTGTGTGGAAGATTCATGTGAAGAGCCAATGTGGCAGTCCAGTGTGGTGTAGAAGATATGGAGGTTCAGATCCCCACACTTTGGGCCACTTCCTCTTCCTTGGCCTACCTCACAGGGTCATTGCAAAGACAAAAGGGTTGAAGAACTACGTTCACCACATGAACTCATTGGAAGATGAGTGTGACAAAAGTGTATAGGCAATTAATGACTCCTTATAGCAGCCATCAAACACCTGCTGTGCCATCCATGGAAGCAGAGAACATCTGTGAGCTTCTGCCCATTGCAGCCCTTTGCCTTCCCTTGATTGGCAGACTTCCCAAAGGAGAAGCCCTTTATTAAATCTCCTTAGCACCATTATGACATTCTTGGCCGGTCCTCGGGGATTTTGGGCTGCTTTTTTTAAAAAGAGAGACATTTGTTTAATTGATACATTTATGCATATCCATCACACCTGGCCAAAAGAAAAATCGTATTTTGCCACCGAGCACCAAAAGCTAAATGAGAATCACCCCTTGTTGAGGTTGAAAGGGCTGCTTGGAGTTTTCCTGGTGGCCCTGGATCTCATCACAGCTGTTCGTGTCCTGATCCGACACCGACCCGACGTCTGTCTCCTGTGCTTTTTCAAGGGGGAATCCTGAAGATCAAAGTCCCCAGACCACCATTTGATCTCTCTCCCTTTTGTAAACAAGCAATGAAACAAAGCACATTGCGGGGGAGGGGTCAATTGCTATCAAATGAATTGTTCGTTTTATGTATTATTTATTTTGGATTTCTCTCCTAGCCTTTCTAAAAGACTGGGGCAGGGACAGTGTTAATTATAATAATTATTCTCAGTCAGTGCTAGGGCTGCGGTTTAATGAGTGGAAATTTTTCTTTCCCGTTGCTTATGGGCTAATTATAGAGAAAGAGATCGCTGGAAGAGCCTGTAGAGGCCAGCTAGCCCACCTGCGATCCCGGGTTCAAAGCTAGCACACTCCTGGCAGATTGTCAAGCGTCTGCTTTGAAGACCTCCAGCAAGGCAGTGCCCACAATTACCTTCTCCTAAGTAATGTTTCCATTGGCAGACTCTTTCACCGTTAGGAAATTTCTCCTAACGTTCAGCTGAAACCTGCCCTTCCGTAAATTCAGCCCAATGAATCTCGTCTTCCCCTCCCAAGCAGCAGAGAAGCAAGTCTTTGCTGTCTTCCAGAATTATTCTGGCATTTCAACGATAGCCTTTGAACATCTGTACAATTTTAACTAAAATGTCAAAAAAAAATTGCCCATAGTTTCACTTGTTTGCAAAATGGGGAATGAGACAATTGGCAAGGGGTTGTGGCCCCATAGCAAAATGTCTGCTTTGCTTGAAGGAGGTCTTGGGTTCAATTCCTGGCATTTCTAGGAACAACCAGAGCTCGGAAATATTTTTGTCTTCCCGAGGCTGTGGAGAGACGCTGACAGTCAGGGTCTTGAGCTAGAGAGATCACTGCTCTGCTTGGAATAAGGCAGCTTTATAGTTGTCATGTACATTTTATTATATTGGTTAATGTGCATACTAAAAAAGCAAAAAATTGCCTGTGACAGGAGCTGTCTTTCAGGAAGCTCCCCAAGCAAAGACCTGACAAAAATCCAGGCATTTGTAGTCCATGACACATTCTGCACACGTTGGATAATGCACTTCCAATCCTCTTTATAGATCATTTGGAATGGATTTTTTCGTGTGAGGAACAAAAAATCCACTTCAAACAATTGATAAAGTGCATTGAAAGTGCATTATCCAACATGTGCGGAATCAGCCCATATCTGTGAAGATCTTATTGCCAAGGGATGGCGCCTCTATTCAAAAGCCTATCCAGGTGGAATATCTACGTTTTGGGAAGCTGTGGGGCAAGGGTTCCCATTGCCCCCCCCTTGTGTACAAATCAGCTGATTAATTTCAAAACTATGTCCACATTGAATCACATACTCAATCATTTCTTCCCTTTTTTACCTAGTAAAAAGTCCAGTAGCACCTTTAAGACTAACCAACTTTATCGTGGCATAAGCTTTCAAGAACCACAGCTCTGTTCGGCAGATGCATCTGACAAAGAGAGATGCATCTGACGAAGAGAGCTGTGGTTCTCGAAAGCTTATGCCTCAATAAAGTTGGTTAGTCTTAAAGGTGCCACTGGACTGTTTACTATTTTGCAAATACAGACTAACATGGCTAACTCCTCTGGCTCTTTTACCTACTTTCTCTTTCTTCCATTTCCTCCCTAGCGTCCCCACTTTTGGATTAAGTGGTAACAGTCTTTGTGTAAACTGCAACATATAACCCCCCCCCCCATAAGATATGTTAAATACCCCTTTGTGACATTTTAGAGGTTTCCTCTGCTTTTCTCTAAAATCAGCAATGAAACGCAATAAAATGCTCACTCATCGCGCCACCCTGATGTCACTTCCTGGATGAGGTCAGGTAAGGTGAGTGCTGGATCCCCCCTCCTGCTGGAGGCTAAGGGGACCTGGCCACTCTATGAATAAACTATAGATGATACCTGAGGATATTGATAGAAATTTATGTTCTTGTACCTATTATCCAGCTCTTGTGAGAACTGGGGAGGCAGGTAGAAGCGGTGTTAGAGCGGCAATCTCAAGCCGTGTGCTGAACCGCTGGGCCTCCTGGGTGACTCTATCATCTCAAGAAGTATCAGTCCCAAGGGCTCTTTGCATACGACGAGCAAAGTAAGTTGGTGCTGCCATCTCCAAACCTCACTAACTACCACTGACCTCAGTCTGAGACCCTGGAGAACAACTGTCAGCCATAGTAGACAATTCTGGCCCTGATAGACCAATAATCTGCCTCGCTTTAAGACACCTTCATGCAGGGCTTTTTTTCTGGGGAAAGAGGTGGTGGAACTTAGTGGGTTGCCCTCGGAAAACATGGTCACATGGCTGATGGCCCTGCCCCCTGATCTCCAGACAGAGGGGAGTTTAGATTGCCCTCTGTGCCATGCGCGGAGGGCAATCTAAACTCCCCTCTGTCTGGAGATCAGGGGGCGGGACCACCAGCCATATGTCCATTTTCAAGAGGTTCCAGAACTCCGTTCCACCACGTGCCAGCTGAAAAAAAGCCCTGCCTTCTTGTGTTCATGCGTGTGTAAAGTAATACACCAAGGAGAAGTGTTTCCATAGCCAGAGCTAACAGCACTCCTCTGGATCTGTCTTTTCTGGGCGGAGGGGGACGGGGACAACTGACCACTTCCACCACAGTTTTCAAGAAGTGCAATCAGTACCGTTGTTATCATCCTTCCTCTGGAAGATTTGTCCTGGAAGCCGTTGGAGAAAACTGCAGCATCAAGCCTGGGGTATGACCTGCTATGTATTTTGTAGTACTGTGTGTTTAAGTGCCATTACATTTTGTGCATTATTTATTTGTAAGCTGTCTGGGGTGTATCTGTGAATGGAAAGGCAGTTTAGAAATTTGCAATATAAATAAAAATAAAAGATGGTAGAAATCTCCCCTGAAAGAAGTGTCTCTCCTCCTCAGGGATTTGAGAGTCAGAATTAAGGAATCTTTTTCTGGAGAACTTTTAGACTTTGGCCATTCTGTAGTTTGTAATAATCCTTGCAGTGGACTTCTATTAGTTTTTTCTCATGCTGGCTTGACTGGGTTTATGCTGGATTTTGGTTGCTGTCAGCCTTGGCTGTTGCTGTTCTCCTGGTACAGTTTGATCATTTGTGGCGAGATCATTTGTTGTGAACCCTGTACACCTGGTATGGGGTTCAGAGATGACAAGGTGGGAAGTGACTATTTTAATAAAGAAGACAGTGAGCAGCTACTAGGCAGGAGGGAGATTGGGCACTGGTAGCACTAGCAGCAACCCTCCTTCCAGGGGGATTTATATTCCAGAGCCTCTGCTTTTGATCCTATTGCCTGTAGAAAGGCAGCTAGGCTGTGCCTGAGTGGAAAGAAATCCCGGATGGTTTTGTGTTTCTAAAATGCAACAGACTGAGTTCTTTCCAGATCCACTTTATTTGAAAGATACACGCATAGCCATGAATCGGTGTCTCCTCCCACCGCTATTGCTACAGTGCCGCTGAGAAGATAAACCAAGCAGGCCCTCGATGATTTGTTTTAGGGAAGGAAAAAATTAAAAGGCTCCAGTGTATGTAGCAGTAATTAAATTCCTAATCAGTGACAGCGCATTTAGCAGAGATGGATGGCTTTTTAATACCTGAGATGAATGCGGAACAGACGTTGTCGCTGTGAGAATGACACTGTTGTGGTCACGTAGATTGTGAAGCGGGAAGGGCAATTCGCCAGATGTGCTATTGAGGAAATGAAATTATTGCTGCCCCTCCCCCTAGATTTGGTTTTCCCACCTTGATTTCTAGCAGCAAATGGGGAAGCCAAGGATAAATCCCTCTTTAACCCATTGGGAGCCAATTTCATTAATTCAGTTATATGTGTATGCTATTTCTCCAGCAAGGCTTAAGCACCTGTATCAGAAACAGTGTTCCCTGGAACGCTTTCTCCCAGCAAGCGATTGTGTTTGAATGGTGCTCGGTGGATATGATTGATCAGTTCTTCATGGTGTCTCATAAAATACCAGTTGGCCCTGCTGTAGCATTTAAGGCACGTCACGGATATTGCTGTAATCCTTACAACAACCCTGTAAGGTCATATTGCAGAAAGACTGTTGGCAGCAGAAGAAATTGGTTTGCCTAATGTCAGCTACTGAGGCTGTGGAGGGGATGAAATTCAAACAGGTGGCCTTGCAGGAAATATCAATAACGACTACGGCAATCAGAGTGGTGGACTCAGCTCTGGGAAGCCCAGGTTCGAATTCCCACCCTGCCGTGGAAGCTCATTGGGTAACCTTGAGCCAGCCACATTTCCTTAGCCAAACCTACTTTGCAGAGTTGTTGTGAGGATAAACCAGAGGAGGGGAGAATCGTGTGTGCTGCGCTGAGCTCCTTGGAAGGAACAGCAGGCTCAAAACGTGACTGAGATGCCTGTGTATATCTGAAGACCTTTCTGTGGAGTCAGGGGATCTGAGTACTCGGAAGATGCGGCCCCTGGCCAAAGAGAAATCGGAGCCTTGGCCAGACTTTCAGGCAGCATTTTAACCACTGTGAATTTGCATCTGTCACATTGAAGCCAGACAATGCCTTCTCGAAATTAGGTCAGGATGGAGTGTAGACTGCCACTTGGCTGGCTGGGTAGGGAATTTTAGACAACAACAGGTACACAGGAATAATGCAGAAAAATAATCAAACAACCGAAAAGCAACCAAGGGTGCAGGGAATGAAAATAAGATAGTTGTAAATGTGCAAGTTAGCCGCTCGACGTAAAACACCATAGAGACAAGTCATTGCAGTGTCTACACTTTCCCACCTGGGTGGTGGTGGTTTGATTTGGGGAGGATTGTCCATTACCAGGCATGGGTACCAGGTGTTGTAAAAAGAAACTGTCTTTGCTTGTGCTTCAGCCTGGTATATCCGATGCTAAATTACAGCTGTCCTTTTGATTCAGTGTCAGGCAGCTGTGAGAGAGGACACATGCCAGAGTAGGGATTTTTAGGGAAGCTGGAATTATCATGCACAGATCTGTGTTGTGCCTGCATTTGGAATACTGTCTATGGTTCTGGTGTCTCCATCCGAAGTCTCCATTCTGCCGTGAAGCTCAATGGGTGAAGTTTGACCAGTCATTCTCTCTCCCTTTCCTCACCGTGTGGCTGTGAAAATGGAGAGGGGAGAGCCATATATGTCACCATCAGCACCTTGGAGAACAGACAGAATAAAAATTCACTAGGTAAATAGAGGGGTAGAAACAGAAAGTAGGAGTTGGCTCATAGATAAAGCATCAGTTTGGCATGTTGAAGACCCCGGGTTCAATCCCCAGCAGGTTGAGTGAAAAGGAGTAGGTAGCAAGTGATGTGAAAGATCTTTCCCTGGGATCCTGGAGAGTGGAGAAGACTGACTTTGATAGATCAATGGTCTGGCTGTGTACAAGGGAATGTCATGTGTTCAAGACTGAAGGCCAGTGCTCTCAGACATGTGTGCTGACATTACATTCCTGCCCATTGTTTACAACCTTTAGCAGAGATTTTACTCAGTATTCCCTTTCTGTCAGAAGTAAACCAAGGGTCTCGCCAGAGATGAAATCTTTTCTGTTGTGGCAAGGAGACTCTCGAAATTCTTCCCCACAAAGGTAATCCAGTACCCAGCATTAGACAAAAAAATAGCATTTTTATTTTTCTGAGTCTTTGGATATTTGTTTCACCTGCAATGGTGTTACCTGGAATGGTCTCCTTGTGAGTACATAGAGGGGGGGAATTAGCAAGCAAGGAAGACAGCTATGCGAGAGGCCAGTAACTATGGGATCTTTCTCACCAATAATTTATGGCATGCTTTCCCAAGGATAGACACACAAAGCCGGTGTTCTTAATGAAAGGATAATTGTTTTATTCGAGGGGCGAATGCATACACGCAAGATTGCATGCAAACACACAAGAGGCCTAGGAAAAGCAGTGGTGAAGGTGGAATAGATTTGAGGGATTGCAAGGTGATAAATTCCTATCTGGAGAGCACGGAAGTCTGCAGAGGGAGAGCTTCAAACACCAGTATTCTCAGCCAGGAGAGCAAGAGGCTTATGGCAAATCTCAAGCGCTTTCGGATCCAATAAGCGTGTACAGAGAGAGAGGGGCTTAGGGAAGCAACCCTAAGGGAGCAGCCAGGAGGCATGCACAATTTGAATGGGCAAAGGCACTACTCCTATAGAGTAAAACATGCCTTGAAGTGGGAGGGTCCACCTAGCTGTTAGAACAAAGACTCCAACGGCCAGTTCCTGGGGTTAACAAAAGGCTTGATTACCTTGATTGGTAGCTGCCAGGGTGTGTGAAAGAGAATGCAAAATTTGTTCTAGCGCTGCACAAAGGGGTAGTTTGTTAATAAAGTCCACCAGAGCTGTGTGCTTTGTGTGATCTCAGCTTGGATGTATGCTCAGCACATTTTTATAGAAAAGAGTCTACAAATCCTTTAACACAAGGCAGAGTGGGCATTTGAACCTGTCCCCTCCATAACACACAAATTGCTGGCTCATGCAACTTTGGGAGGGCACATAGGGAAGGGAGGCATTTAATACTTCAGCATCCAGTCCATTTTGCTTTTGGGCTCACTGCTAGCATTTTAAAGGAGAAGGACAGAGTTTAGAACACATTTTTTCCTCTTTTAAAATACTAATAGCAGACTGGGGAGCAGTTTGTAATTGTGAAACTTAGTGGAGGTTGAAGAGTTAATTTCCCTCCTTTCTCTGCTCAGCTCAGAGGCAAATTGAGGCTGCGGGAGCCTGAAATTTACATTTTATGGATGGACTTCTGATCCTTCATCTTGTCTTTTCAGGCCCTAACCCCCATAGTGTAATAATGCAAGACAGCCCAGCAGTGGAAAAGTGTAACACAGTTGCTTTAGAACACTTAGATATGAAACCATGTGAATCAGAAGCTGCTCCTGGGGCTCTGAACTCCAGTTGTACAATGTAAGGTGGGAGGGGGGGTTACCTCTCCCTCTCCTTTGGAACACTCTCTCCCTTGAGGCTTGCCTGGCATCTACCTTCCTGTCCATTTTATTTATTTATTTATTTTATTCAATTTATATTCCGCTCTCCCTGCAAGCGGGCTCAGAGAGGATCACAAACGGTAACAAATACAATAAAAACAAGGTAGCATAAATTAAATTAAAAAATATCAGTCAGTACAATGAAATCTATATAAGACAGTCATGCCCATATTGTTCATCCACCAAACATCATGCTCCAGTCCAAATCATTTAGCTTTACCCAAGCTTTTAACTGGGGTGTGAGTGTGCATGCCTCTTCATATCTGAAGGTCTGCTAGCACAAGAGCTTTTAAAGTGAATTTATTGTGGGCTGCTGAGAGTTGTTTTATGCTCTTTTGCCCCGGCTTGTTTGTACGCCTTGCTTATTATCATTATCAATAATTCTAATGTGGTCCTGGGCAATTTCTTCATATCATTTTTACCATGTGAGCCATTTCAAGAACCTTTCTGGAGAGGCACTGTATACTTTCTCTACAAATACGGATCCAAAGTGGTGAAAAAGGTTTCCAACCCAGATAGTTGCTCTTTGGCCAACACACAAGATTTGCACACACACACTCACACATTCTTGAGAGTTTCCTTACATCTGCACTCTAAGTCACATGTCATCATGACTCACAAGACTTAGGGGGTGCAGGGTGTTGCCCACATTTCCCACCATTAATCTGTTACCCAGTGAGGAGGTCTCCATGCGAGTTGGGGGAATTAGCATGCAAGGAGCGGCAATGAGAGGTGAGTAACTTAGCGAGATCTCCACCTATGTATATGAGAATTGTCCCTGCAAGAGAACTCTTTTTAATCAACAGGAAGATGTTCACTCAAAAGAGTTTTTTATTGAAAATAACAAAGATCACTTGTACACAAAAACACAGAGCACACACACAGCTAACTAGAAAAGAGTCCAGTAGCACCTTTAAGACTAACCAACTTTACTGCAGTATAAGCTTTCGAGAATCATCGAGTGATTCCGCACATGTTGGATAATGCACTTCCAATCCTCTTTACAGATTATTTGGAACGGGTTTTTTTGTGTGCGGAACAAAAATTCCACCTCAAATGATTGATAAAGTGCATTGAAAGTGCATTATCCACCGTGTGCGGAATCAGCCACAGTTCTCTTTGTCAGATGCATGGAGGGTAAGAAGAAACTGGTCAGATCACATCTGACCAGTTTCTTCTTACCCTCCATGCATCTGATGAGAACTGTGATTCTTGAAAGCTTATGCTACAGTAAAGTTGGTTATTCTTAAAGGTGCTACTGGACTCTCTTCGATTTTGCTATTATCCAGAGGCTAACTCCTCTGGATCTAGAGCTAACTAGAAAGCAGAGCTGAAAATTGGATAGAGTTTGAAGGACTGGGTGATAATTATCATCCAGAAGAGGGCGTCCGAGAGAGACAGCATTGAGCGGCCCACGCATCAATGAGGAAAAGCTCGGCTGGAGGTCCGAGGGTGGATGCTAGATCCAAGGGCATGCACACAACTATGGTGGTGGAGTAGTCCAATTATACTGTGGAATGTATCCTGGGTCAAGATTGCATCTTCTGTCCCCAAAACAATAACCTAATGGCTGTTTCTGGGGTGAGACAAAGAACTGGAAGGTTGTCTCCAGGGTGGCACAATGAATGGATGAGCCATCTCCAGGGTCAGACAATGAACTGGGAAGGTTTGATAAAACCTTCCTGGGCGAAACTAAAGTTATCAGCAATGATTGACAAGCCATGATGGATAGGGGGGTAAGGCTATCAGAGCCCTGAATTGCCTGAAAATGGGAGAGTGGATAAGGGAAGATCGGTAGGGTGTGTTAAGGTGATTAATTCACCTTATCTTCCCAAAGACCTTATTGGCTTAGGATCTCTGTACATCTCCGGGGCGTGGGGGCTGAAAGCTGGCCTTGCCTGACATCTCACATGCTAATAATTTTCTGTCTCCCGGCCAGGACCTGGCTGCCATGTTTCTGCCTGGCTTGGGCAGTATTTTGTGTTTAAAACACAAACAGAGAAGAGCTTATGGCATAGCCATATTCATAAGCCTTCTTAACATTGCGAGGGCTGACTGTTAACAATTGAAAAGTCCAATCATTTTTTAAAAAAATCAAACCTCAATTATTCTGTTGGGTATATTAATGAGATTAGAAATATAAATTCCTCAGCTTCGTTAAAACAAAAATTACAAATAGCAGATTTAGAAAGAGACAGAATTGTCAGAAGCTGACCCCTAAATATATAGCTTGCTTATTGCTGTTTAGGATTTTTAAAAAATGTAATCTGTCAGAGCTACCATTTAAAAAGGGAAGGTTTTATTAGCTGAACTTATAAACTACATGTGGACCATAGCACTGTCATTCAGAAACAGAATAAATTAATGTTTGAGAAGGAATGTTTAGGAAATAGACATTCCTGCAGTGCAATCAAGAAATAGCTATACATTTGAGTATTGCCATGATGTTGCAGGAGCAATATGCTTGGCAGATTTCCATACTGAAGTCTTGTACCAAATACCTGCAGATGTATCTCTTTTGGAAGAACTATGGCTCAGTGATTGAGTGCATACTCTGTGCACACAAATCCCAGGTTTGGTGGCTGGCATCTCCAGTTTAAGGGTCTCTGGTAGCCAGTACTGGCAAAGACCTGTGCCAGAGAACTGCTGCCGGTCAGAGTCGGGCTAGATGAACCAGAGTGCTGTCCCATTGTGGGCTTGTTTTATGCATGATTCTCAAGGAGCCGTGGCTCAGTGGCAGAGCGCTTACTAAAGCAACATATAAAGAGATATCTGGATATATGTATGTTTTGCAACTTCAGAGGTTAGCAGAGGTTACATTAGTGCAAAGCACTGTGGTTGTGAATGGATTGTCCTTACCTTTTTAAAAACATTTTTTTGAAATATTGTTCTTGAGCTTTGCATGGCAGTGTCAAAGCCTGGGCTTCTTGCATTTCATTGCATTTTGACACTCACTGTTTATTTTTTCTCTCTCTTTATGCCCATGTGTGTATGTATTTGCCAATGTAGGGCTTGCTTCTGGCATCGGATGAAGCGTGCTTTCATCTACAAAAGAACTTGCTAAAGCAAATCTGTTAGGCTGTGATACTGGTGCGCCAGAAGGACTTCGCTGGGTGGGTGCAAGATTACAAGGGTGAGTCCTTGCCTGCCAATATCACATTTAAAACAGTCCTTGGTACAAGGTGCCACTAGACTTTGTGTTTCTGCAGTAGACTGTCTTGTCCCCACACTGTAGTGCAGATGTTCTGTATTCTGCAGTGTTTGGAAGCACTTTTCCAACATTCAGTTCTCACTATTATGTATTTTATTCCGGTCAAATTTATTTATTAACATTTATTACATTTGGTGACAGAGGCTGGCATTTCTGTGTATGTAATTTTTTGGTTCTGGTTTATGTATAGTTACTTTTTTGTTTCTGTCATCCACTCCCCTTCTCCAAATTGTTCTTCCTTCCTGGTTCTGGCCATTTGGTTTGCTCTAGCTGCATGATGTATTACTGTTCATATTGTTCAGGGGTCCCCAACCTTGTTGAGCATACAAGTGTTTTTGGCTTTTGGCTAGGGGATGGTGACACAAAATGGCTGCCATGGGAGCGAGCCCAACCACAAAATGGTTGGCATGGGAGTATGCTCAATCACAGAATGGCTGCCATGGGTGCTGAGGACCCAATTACAAAACAGTGGGCGGTCCAAGCATCCTCATTTGATGGAAACAGCAGTTTTTGAAAGCATACTCCTTTGCAAACACAAAAGTGCTGCATCCTGAGGTTAAAGCATTTCTTGCTCTAATAAAGTGGAGTAAAGTCAGTACTGACACTTTGATTTGGGGAAGGAGGAAGAGCTTACCAGAAAACATGATGGGCTGGGGATTACTGAGATATAGTTTTGTTGTAACTTGATTCTGCTTTGGTGTTTTCCTGCTTTTTCTGTTGAGTGAATTGTGTTTTTCCTGAGTTTAATAATTTGTTTTTTAGTTTGTAAGACACTCTGGTAATATTTGTGTGTGTGTGTCAATTAAAAAATAGCCGAAATAAATCACCATTAAACAACTACATCTTACCATGTTTTTATTAAAAAAAAGTATGCATTGTTGGTATTGTAGATTCCACTACCTTAGCCACTTTAAACAAGGGTATTGAATATGCAGGTTATGAAATCCCTTCAACAAATAAAACAAGATGGCTTGCTACTCCTCTCCCCTTCCATAATGGAAGAGACCAATAAGGAAGGGAGGAGTAGCATTATATGTCAAGGATGTACATACAAGGAAATACATGAATCTGAGCGTGGGAGGTGAGTTTAGAGCCTCTGGGTAAAAATAAAAAGAGAAATAATAGTAATATCTTGGTAGGGGTCTGCTATAGACCACCAAGCCAGGTGGAGGACTCAAATGATACATTCCTAGATTAGATTACAAAATTTTCAGAGGGACGGGACCTAGTGGTCATGGGAAATTTCAATTACCCTGATATCTGTTGGAATTCAAACTCTGTTACAAATGTAAGGTCTAATAAATTGCTGACTTGTCTTGCTGACAAATTCATCTTCAAGAAGGTGGAAAAAGAAACAAGGGAGGGGGTCTGCTATATTGGACCTGATTTTCACCAACAGGGAAGAACAGGTTGATGATATGAAAAGTAGCGGGCACCCTGGGTAGCAGTTAGGGTTGCCAGGTCCCCTCAAACTCCCAGTGGGGGATTGGAGCCTGGCACTTACCTGTGGAGGTCGGGGGGCACGCGCACTCCCACAAGCGTGATGACATCACTGCCGGGAAGTGATGTCATCATGTGGCTCCGCAGCGGCTCAAAACGGGCCCAATCCATGCCAAAACAGGCCCAAAACGAGCCCGATCTGGGCTCCCTGGCGGGGGTCTGGTGTCCCTAGTAGCAGTGACTGTATAATTTTGGAATTTAAGATCTTAGGGAAGAGAAAAGCTGGATGTAGTCAGATATATAGACTGGGGTTTAGAAAAGCTAATTTTTACAAAAGTAGGCTCACTGCGCGGAGAGGAAAGTGAAATTTTGACATATGATAACGAGAGGGCAGAACTGCTCAATTCCTACTTTGCCTTGGTCTTCATTTGCAAGGGGAATTATACTCACCCTGGCAAAAGGAGAACACATGAAGAAAGAAGAGAATTGCAGCCTAGGATAGGCATGGGGTGGTCCATAAACATCTAGATTCCTTAAATGAAATCAAGTCCTCAGGGCCTTTGCATCCTAGGTACTAAAGGAACTTACTGATGTAATTTCGGAACCTCTGTCTGTCATCTTTGAGAACCCTTGGAGAACAGGTGAGGTGCCAGAAGATTGGGATGTGTGGGAAAATGTTGTTCCCATCTTCAAGAAGGGGGAAAAATAAGGATCCGGGTAACTACCAATCTGCCAGCTTGACGTCTATAGCGGGAAAGGTTTTAGAACAAATCATCAAACAATCAGTCCTTGTGCATTTTGAAAATATGGCTGTGATCACTAAGAGCCAGCAGGAATTCCTCAAGAGCAAGTCATTTCAGACTAACCTTATCTCCTTTTTTGAAAGAGTTACTACTTTGTTGGCTCAGGGCAATGCTGTGGACATAGTTTATCTTGATTTCACCCAAAAAGTGCTTGTAAATAGTTCCTTATCCTCTTGGAGAAGAGTGACAAGTGGAGTGCCTCAGGGATCTGTCCTGGGCCCTGTTTTGTTCAACATCTTTATAAATGACTTGGATGAAGGAATAGAGGGAATGCTCATTAAATTCACAGATGCTGCTAAATTGGGAGGGGTTACAAACACAGTAGAAAACAGAAGCAAGAGTCAAGGTGACAGGCTGGAAAACTGGGCTAAGACTAACAAAATGCATTTCAACAGAGATAAAGTTCTGCATTTAGGTAGGGAAAAAAATCAAAATCAAAAATATAGGATGGGGGAAACTTGTCCTGGCAGTAGTACGTGTGGAAAGGATCTAGGGAGTCTTGGTAGATTATATACTGAACATAAATCAACAGTATGATGCAATAGCTTAAAAGGCAAATGCAAATTTTAGGTTGTAGGGTGCCCAGATCATGTGAAGAGATGGTATCCCTTTACTCTGCTCTGGTTAGACCTCACTTGGAGTACCGAGTTCAGTTTTGGGCACCACAGTTTAAGAAGGATGTCGATAAGCTGGAAAATATCCAAAGGAGGGCAACAAAGATAGTGAGGGGTCTGGAGGCCAAGTCCTATGAGCAAAGATTGAAAGAGCAGGGTATGTTTAGCCTGGAAAGGAGACTGCTGAGAGGTAATATGATGCCAAAAGGTAAGGCTGTTCCCGATTACAGTCACTAAATAAAGGTGGTCAAAAGACCATCGGGAAGGAAAATTCCACAATACTATAGTGCAACAGTTTATAAATCTTTTCAAGTGATTTTAACAATAATACATGATTACATCATATTACATATCATTTCTCATATCATTTTTCAACATTTTTCACAATCTTATCATTCATAATACACAGAAACAAGAGTCCTCTGCAAGAGGACCTGAGGGTGTGACGGCAATGCAGCAGGAAAAGTCTTTAAAGACTCAAAATAACGTGTCTTCTTTAACTTTTTTCTTTTTTCCTTTTTTCAAATTTTTCAAAAGCCAAGATGGAA
The DNA here is from genome assembly GCF_028583425.1 of Eublepharis macularius. Taxonomy (NCBI): domain Eukaryota; kingdom Metazoa; phylum Chordata; class Lepidosauria; order Squamata; family Eublepharidae; genus Eublepharis; species Eublepharis macularius. The sequence continues at coordinate 19,857,387 of NC_072801.1, forward strand.
AGGTACGTGGCTGGTCCAGAGATGAAAGTTGGAAAGCCCAGTGGTGCCCGGAACTAAGACCAGCAGATTTTCCTATAGTTCTTCGTCCATAAGGACTTCCTCAGGGGCAACCAGCTATTTCCGTACACACTTGCATAATATATGCGCAGAAAGAACACCCATGGACGTGGAGATAATCCTACGTCACGTACCTTTCCATCTTGGCTTTTGAAAAATTTGAAAAAAGGAAAAAAAAAAGGTAAAGAAGACACATTATTTTGAGTCTTTAAAGACTTTTCCTGCTGCATTGCCGTCACACCCTCAGATCCTCTTGCAGAGGACTCTTGTTTCTGTGTATTATGAATGATAAGATTGCTGAAAAATGTTGAAAAGTGATATGAGAAATGATATGTAATATGATGTAATCATGTATTATTGTTAAAATCACTTGAAAAGATTTATAAACTGTTGCACTATAGTATTGTGGAATTTTCCTTCCTGAGAGGTAATATGATAGCTGTCTACAAGTATAGAGGACAGAGTGGAGGTTTTTGGGTTTTTTTGTCGGGTCTGTTGCCCACAATCCCTCTATACTGTTACACATTTTTGATAGGATGTTGCAATAGCCTCGTGCACCTGTTCCCCTGTTGCTTTCCAGATTCCAGTACGGCGGGGACCTTATCTCGGATGGCTCGCTGCAGCAGCCTTGGGGCAGCTCCATCCTGATACTCCCATCCTGCTACTGATTACGTTCCTGCTTGATGGGCTAAGCGGGTAGGGGGCATGTAGAGGGGTAGTTATAGTGTATCATGTATTCAGTGCGTCATTCTTAACAAGGAACTTGTGTACAGCTAGATGCCTTTAATTGCTTCTGTGTATCCTATGGACATATGTATGGCGAAGCCTAGATATCTCAATAAAACCCATTTACTCAAGAGCCTGGATTTCTTGCTGCAAGGGTTGGGAGTCAGCTTCAACATATCCTGTCTTCCATACACTGACAGGTTTGGACCAAAACCAACGGGTTAAAATTAAATCACAAGAGTTTTTGGCTAAACATTAGGAAGAACTTCCTGACGGTGGAACAGGCTTCCTCAAGAGGTGATGGGCTCTCCTTTTGTGGAGGTTTTAAAGAGGCTAGATGGCTACCTGACAGCAATGACGATTCTATGATTCGATATCTGGTCAAAAATTTAGAGCTTCAGATAAGATACAAATAATTCTCACTGTATAACAGGGATAAGTTTCAACTGAATTCTTTTTGAGATTAAAAAAGAGGAAGCCTTAATTTGGCTGCAATTTTGGCTAAATAGTACAGTTTCACTAGATAAGTCTTTAAATCCTTCATATACAGGATACAATCCAGTCAAAATTAAGCATCAGTTTATTTCAAAAGATAGTTAAGCAGGTGTTCCCCACTCCACTTTGGTCCCTCTGTTTTTCTCTGAAATAAATTCTACCCAAAATACATTTAGGTGGATAGTTTTGTTGGACTGCGGTAGAACAGCATTGCTAATTAAGTATGTGCTAGTGGGTAAATGGACTTCAAAATTCCTCCTTAATTCTAAGACATAGAAAGAAAGCCTGACTGACTATATTTATATTTTTTATGATTCAATATGAATTTAGGCAGATTAGGAGTGGGTGGGGAAAAAGGGATGAGCCAGAGCTAGGCTCTTGTAGCCATTTATTATATGCCCAGAGTAATGCTGATCACCACTTTGGGATCAGGAAAGAATTTTCCTCCAGGCCAGATTGGCCAGGGATCCCGGGTGTTTTTTGCCTTCCTCTGTGAAGCGGTCACTGGGGGAGTGAGATGGATGAGGTTGCTGTGAATTTCCTGTGTTGTGCAGTTGGCTGGACTAGATGACCCTTGGAACCTCTTCCAGCTCTGTGTTTCTATGAAGTCACAGCGTTGTCCTCATCTGCCACCTTTGGCCATTTTCACACTGCTTACCGGCCATGGAACATTGCGCCATGCTCCCGGAACGACAGCGTCTTCCTGGCGCGATTTCGTGAAATCGCACCAGGAAGATGCTGTTGTTCTGGGAGCTTGGCGCAATGTTCCGTGGCCAGTAAGCAGTGTGAAAACGGCCTTTGTCTCTGTTAAGGATTAAGAATTAACCTCTGTTCCCAAAGTCCCATTCCCCCCTTCCTTTCTGGAACAAACATACAACATGGAACACCCCCACCCCACTTTATGAGTGCCAGCCAGCTAAAAGAGCCGCAGCAGCTAGTCGCAAGGCATCATATCAAGACTGTCTGGTTAAACCCCAGCAGTTTTAGATTCATTATAATTACACTTATTGATTTTTTTGGATTCAGGCATTCATTGCTATAGCTACTGAATGGAGGTGGCTTCAGCAATGCCTCCGGTGTGCTGGCTTTTGTGCAAGAGAGAGAGTCTTGCTAAGGGGAAGTGTGGAGGCGTAGCTCCCTGGTGGTGGCTAGAGGCCCGGCTCGTGCCAGATGGAGCCAGGTGCACAGCCTCCAGGTTGTGTATGATTGCAAGCAGTGGGTGCATCATTATAGAGCCCTGGCTGATGTTCTTTGGAACATTGGTGTGTGTGTGTGTGGGGCCAACTGCAGCACTCAGAGAAGAGAACATGAAGCTGTCTTCTGCCTCAACCAGAGCATGGGTCCATCGAGCCAAGAGTGGGGTGCTTCTTGTAATACAGGAAGTGCCTGGGATTGAAACATAAGCGTGGGCTCTGCTTCCAGACCTTCCAAGAGAAACTGTGCTGTGTTGTACTTCATTCGTACACTATGTTTCTCCCCTATGGGGATCCAAAGTGGCTTGTAGCATTCTCTCGTTCTCCATTTTATCCTCACAACGGTTTAAAGTAGGTTAGGCCAAGAGTATGTGACTGGCCCATGGTCACCCAGCAAGCTTTTTTAAATATATACTTATTTTATTAATAAGATTAAAAGCACAGTAAAAAAGGCAGAGTAATAGAAGAAGAAAAAAGTAAAGAAAAAAGAATACAAAGAGAAGAACAAAGATTGAAAATAACAGAAAAATAATATGTTTCATTTTCCATTTTTCTCTACACCACCTATCATATTTCAACAAACCTTCGCAAATTTTGAATTTGCTAATAAACTGGGAAGGTGGTTGGCCTATAGACTGAGAAAAGAGAGAGAGAAAAAATGATCTTAAAATTGCAAGATGGTAATACTATGCTAACAGAAAATGGGGCCATCCGAAAGACCCTTTTTAAGTATTATTCAAACTTGTACAGAAGACAGGATATTTCTTTAAAGGAATTGAATGATTGGTCGAATCCACACTTCCTTTTTGTTTCCACACCTTTTCCGCACCCGCAGCGCTGTTCAAGCAGATACTCACACACTTTCCCATTCCGTGTGTTCCCTGCCATCACCATGCCACAATTGCACCTCCTTTCCGTGCCATGTGATAATGGCGGAAATCTGTTTTTGCCTGGCCCCTTTTTTTTTTTTTAAAAAGGGCTTTCATAGCACATTTGCACAATAAAGAAAGGTCCATACACCGCAAAACCTACTTTAGTGAGCAGCGGTTTGTGCGGGAAAAGGCTAGGAACATATTGGCTGTGCTGCGAAGCATGCCAACCACAATCTGAGCCATCATTAGAAATATCACGCTCTGAGCATTCATGTTGGCGACTACTACAAGCAGAACACCACTGTGAGCAACAGGGTTTCCGGAGAATGTTTTAATGTGACAAATTATTTTCAAATTTGCCCACCATAACAACCAGCCAATTGTTAGAAAGTGGTCTGCGACGAGCAAAAAATGGGCCAATCAAAGTTGAGGGGGAGGGGACCTTGCCATTTCTTAAAAGTCGGAATATCGGTATAGCGCAAAATTGACTTTTTTTTTTTTAAAGGGAAGTGACGTGTGCCGTCAACGCTGACAACGGAGGAGGGAACCGCCCACTATAACACTTTACTCAGTGGCATATGGAGAACTGATTGCGCCACGAAGACGCACTGGGAGGGTGAATGTGATGATGCACAGCATGGTAGCGGAATGAACCCAGCTGCCATGACTGCGCAAGGTAAGCGGATGATGAGCGCGTGTGGATTTGGCCATTATTTAACCTAGCAAGCTTTCATGGCAGAGTGGGGATTTGAACCTGATTCTCCCAGGTCATAGTCTGACACGGAAACTGCTACACCATACTGGCTCTCTGAAGCATCTAGGGGAACAAAACATCAGAAGTTGCTCTGTACAGGTGGAGATCACTGGTACAGCCCAGTCGTATCTACCCTGCTAAGCGGTTTTGCTACCAGAGATGATGTTTAACTAGAGATTTCAGGAACTGCACCTGGGACCTTCAGTGTACAAGGCATCAGAGCACCACCGTGCTTCTCCTACATGCCTGTTCTGCTGTGAAGCTTGCTGGGTGCCCTTTGGCCAGTTCTTGTCTCTCACAACATACCTTGCTTCCCGGGGTTGTTGAGAGGGTAATGTGAGGAAAGGAGAAACTTGTATTCCGCCCTGAGCTTCTTGGAGGAAGGAGATTAAAAATAGACTAGACAGTTCATTTTTCTTCATAATCTGGCAGTGGCCAACACACCTATTGAATTAATGTGAAATACTAGCCCACTTTTCATTAGCTCAGTATTGACAAAGAAATCGTATGTTGGCCCCAGAGACCTAATTAAAGGATTCCATGTTTGGGCCATTAGCAGGATTTATAGTTTAGCAGAGGAAGTGTGATTATGGGCGATTGTGACTTGTGAGTTGGTTCTGCTGGCTGGTGTGTGCAGAAGAGAAAAATAACAAAGCATACACTTGCTTATAATTAGAAAGGAAATAAGAGTTCTTTATTGTAGGAACTCCATACTCTGATAAAGGAGGAGAGATAGATCCTAACTACCTATCTAGTCTAAGGATGGACATGGATGCTAGGACAAGTCCTGCATCCATGCTTGCAAGATGGAGGAAGGAGAAGGAGAGAGATGTTGCCTGGAAGAGAAGAAGTGAGAGGGAGGAAGTCAGGAGGAGGAAATCCTGAGAATAGCAATCTACATATCAAAGGATGGTCAGAGAAGTAAACAGAGTGCCCTGACCTCTCTATCTTTCTATCTCTTTGGTTTGTCCCCCTCTGAAACCTGAGCACTGAATTCTCCTCTCCCAACAAGTTTCTTGGAATTAGTACATTTTGGCTTGTTTGGCTCAGAGGACACCAATTCTAGTACTACAGTCTAACCCCCAGACCACAGTGCCTCTCCATGGATGCCATGGTACTTGCGGACACTTTTTTTCAAAAGTGAGCAGGGATTTCCCAGCAGGGCTTTTGATTGGTCATTGGAGATCTGCACTTATTATCCTGTATCAGAATTCCAAAGATGCCTGCAGGCTCAAAAAGAGTGGAGACCCCTGTTCTAGATCATGGGCTAACAGGTAGACTGTATGCTTTATATGCATAAGTTCTTCCACCCCTGGTCTACCCCCCCCCCCAGCCTCTTTGATGAAAACTTCTTGGGTGGAAGGTGTTGGGAGAGACCATTTTTCTGGCGAGTTGCCGCCAGTCAAACAGACAATACAGTGCAAGATGGACCAGTAATTGTGCAGTGCAGCTTCCATATTCATATGCAGGGCTTTTTTTCACCTGGAACGCGGTGGAACAGAGTTCCGGAACCTCTTGAAAATGGTCACATGGCTGGTGGCCCCGCCCCCTGATCTCCAGAACGGAAGGCAATCTAAACTCCCCTCTGTCTGGAGCTCAGGGGGTGGGGCCACCAGCCATGTGACCATTTTCTCCAAGGGCAACCCACTGAGTTCCACCACCTCTTTTTGCAGAAAAAAAGCCCTGTTCATATGTATATCATATTACAGAGCTGTGGAAAGGGCAGCTTCCTATATGTTCCTAAAACAGAGCATGTAGTGGAATTGCTTGAACATCCATCCCTGTCTTCATGGCGAAGGAACTTTCAGGATTACCCATGAGTTGCCATTGTTGTGACCCACCCTGAGCCCACTTGTGTGGAGGGCGGGATATAAATCCAACAAAGAAAATAAATAGTATCTGTATTGGTCTGAGAGGTGAGATCAAAGCCATTGCTGGGCATTCTCCTATGCCCACCAAAATTGGTGCACCAAATTGTTTATTAAGGCAGAGTTTTTTTTTTCCAGAGGTTTACTTTTTATCAGGGCTTTTTTTCTGGGAAAAGAGGTGGTGGAACTCAGTGGTGGAACTCGGGACCACACAATGATGTCGCTTTAGGTTAGCTGGAACAAGGGGGTGGGGGTTAAAGTTTAAATTGCCCTAGTTGAAAATGGTCAGATGGCTGGTGGCCCCGCCCCCTGATCTCCAGACAGAGGGGTGCAGAGGGGCCAACGGCGTGGAGGGCAATCTCAACTCCGCTCTGTCTGGAGATCAGGGGGCGGGGCCACCGACCATGTGATCATTTTCAAGAGGTGCCGGAACTCTGTTCCACCACGTTCCTGCTGAAAAAAAACCCTGCTTTTTATCTATGGAACAAGTGTGCAGCGCTCGAATCCCGCCTTCTAGTTTCTGTATGTGTGTTCATTGCAGATTCCTCGCCATTGTCTTTAACATTTCAAGGGACTGGAGCATCTCGGCCTCTCCTTTGTTGTGTCTGGAGAGTGTTGTAAGCGCTCGAATTAATTGCAGGCTGCCATGGCGGCTGAGCCATCAAATTCCAGCCTCGGAGAGGTAATAGCCTGATGATTATTTAACAGTCTGGAAGTGCAGAGCCAGCTTTCCGTTGCTTTGGTTTGGTGCGCTTTAGGGTGAGTGTGCTATTCCTTTTTTAAAAAAAAAAATTGAGGAATTAAAAGGCTAAAAAGAAAAAGTCAGCAGGCCTTCAGCAATGAATGGCTCTAAGTACATTGTGGAAGTGAAAGCCATGAATCATTTTGACAAGTCAACAGCTAATGGGATTGCAAAATGTGCGTGTATCTGCAAGAGTAGAGGTACGACGGTTATAAGACAGAGCTACTGCTCAAAATACATCCACATGTTCAACGGAATCCAGGTGTGAAGGCTTTTCATGACTCAAGGGTCTGATCTGTCATAGCTCCTCATTCCAAAAAGCCACGGGAACTGTAGTTTTATGAGAATGCTCAAACTTCTGTGTATCCCCATGATCGCACTCCTAGAAATAGAATTTCTTCTCATTCCTTGACAACCACACCGACAATTTAATTAAGGCAAGAATGCGAGAGACACACACAACAAGATGGTGCTCTGCTTTAGATGCTTCGGGTGGGCCTGTGACTCCGTGGTAGACATCTATGCTTTGCATGCAGAAGGATTCCAAGTTCAATACCCAGCATCTCCAGTTGAAAGGATCAGGTGGTAAGGGATGTGAAAGGACAGAGACTCTGGAGAGCCACTGCCAGGCCAAGAAGGCAAGAATGACTGTGATAGAACAACAGTCTGTCTCAGTAGGAAGCAGCTTCATGTGTTTGTACTACTACATTTTTATCTTGTCCTTCTTCCAAGGCGTTCTCCCTCCCCATTTCCACTTCACAATAACCTTGCAAGAGGTCATGCTAAGAGTGACTGGTCCAAAGCAGCTTTAACCCAGAAGAGGGAGAGATTTGAACCCAGCACCTAGTCTAACATTCTGAGCATTACACCACACTGGCCTCCAGCCTGTCCCCGTGTATGTTATGTGCTGTCAAGTCACCTCTGACCTATGGTGACCCTATGAATGAAAGACCTCCAAAATGTCCTATCATTAACAGACTTGCTCAGATCCTGCAAACTGGAGGACATGGCTTCTTTTATTGAGTCAAGCCATCTCGTTTTAGGTCTTCCTCGTTTCTTACTGCCTTCCACTTTTCCTAGCATTATTGATTTTTCCACAGACTCTTGTCATCTCATGATGTGACCAAAGTACGAGAGCCTCGGTTTTGTTATTTTAGCTTCTAGGGAGAATTCAGCCTGCCTCTACTCACCATGAATGTGTCCAATCTCCCGTTTTAAACATGTTTAAGTCAATGGCCTCACTGCATCTTATAATAACAAATTCCATAAACTTTTTGAACGTCAGCAAGTCAAAGGTTATTTATGTGATATGTGGTGGAAAGGTTTGCTTACCACCTATATCAAAATGTTAAGAAAAAGTTAAGTATGTGTGAAGAACACCTTTTCCAGATCTGTATACCATTTTTATTGGATGTATTGCTTAAAAGCTGATAATAATTTCCTTATAAGATTGCAAAAAGATACTGATAGTGATTTAGATTCTATCTGTCTATCTGTCTGTCTGTCTGTCTGTCTGTCTGTCTGTCTGTCTGTCTATCTATCTATCTATCTATCTATCTATCTATCTATCTATCTATCTATCTATCTATCTATCTATCTATCTATCTATCTATCTATCTTTATCTTATGAAAACATGAAGCTGTCTTATATTGCATCAGATTCTTGGTCCATCAAAGTCATTCAGTACAGTCTACTCGGACTGGAAATGTTTCTCCAGGTTCTCAGGCAGAGGTCTTCCCTATCACCTGCTGTCTTGTCCTTTTAAATGGAGATGCCGGGGATTGAACCTGGGACCTTCTGCAAGCCACGTAGATGTTTTATCACTGAGCCACAGCCCCTCTCCATGTTTGGAAACACCTTTACCATTTGCCTCTCTTATAGGGAAAATCTGATGAAAATGATCGATCAATGGCATCTTTGCAGGAGAGCAAACGCTGATGGAACTATGAATAATAAGTGCTGGTTTCGTGAGTAGAAAAGACAGATTTTTCCCACATGCAGTAGACATGTAAATGGGTGTGCAATAGATTACTGGAAACAAATGGTTGGAATTGTATCAGTTGGATGGAAGAGAGATTCCCTATAAAACAGAGTGTTTACTGATAAATTGGGTGGGTGACATGCCTACAAATATTCAAGCGGTAGCTTTATATATGATAACCGCAGCCAGATTGGTCTTTATCAGGAGCTGGAAGCAAAAAATGGGCCCCATATTAATGACTGGCTGATGAAAATAAAGAGACCAACACACTGGTGAAACTAATGGGTAACTAGCAAAAGAGAAATATTTCCAGTTTAGACTCATTATGGTCAAGGTTTGCCCAGAGAATGGAACTCACAGCAAAATGTGAAAAAAAGAATTCTTAATTTCACAGGGTTTTTATGTTTTGTGTAGACAGGCTCATTTTGCACTTACTATGTATACTCTTTTTATTGTAGCATGTATGTATATATTTTTAAAAATCTAGGAAGTAATTATAATTTATGTGTAGGAGAGCTTCCTTTTGTCTGTCCCTAAATCCGCTTTGTTTGGGGCAATTGTTTCAGCGATGTGCAACCTCATCAGCCTCAGAAGAGTGTAGGGCGATAACCATCTATAAAACAAACACGGCTGCACTACTGCAAAATGACACTGTAATGAGACAGCCTCCACCGGCTGAGAATTTATTAGAATACAAACAAGTATTGCCAAACACAATATAGTCTCTACTTATGAAAATATCAATCGTTACAGTTTGAATAGGCAGTAAATCACATTTGTATGTACTTCATATTGTGTTTTTGTTTTAAAAAAGCATTGTTCATACTGGTTTGGTTTTTTTTTTTTAAATGAAAGACACGTACAAATCATTTTGTCATAAGGCCTGGTATAATATATGTTCTGTTTCCTTTCTCACTGTAACTGGAGGCATTTGAAATAAAAGCTGAATCGAGCCAAATGCTAGGCGCAAGCATAGTCCCCCAGTTCCATTCCATTGTAATTGCAGCATGTTGCTTTGATTCACTGGTATCTAATTCCAAAATAACTAGGAGATTTAAAAAAATGAATTCTGGCATCAGAGCACGCACAATGAGCTGCTAGCGTCTTCATTGCTTTTGTATCATTTTTCTCTTCCATGTTACTAATATTCACAGATGCATTGCTAAAACACTGCAGAAAAGCAATCTCGATGTGACTTTTGCACAGATGACCGCATGAAAGCTCCCCCCCCCGATCTGCACATAAAATGTAAAAAGAATCTTGATAACAAGATTCTCTTACATCTCGATTGCTGTGTTGCAGTGTTTTATCTACGTACACATGCACGCTGGTAATATTCACAGACGGATCCGAACGGTATTGAAAGCTGTGGCACTGGGTATATGCACAGTGCACTGCACAACATCTGGAAATCCAAAATCTAGGGACAGACTCAGAGAAGGAAAAGTTCTGAAACATCCCCACAAAGTCTCGTTCTCTCTGTCTCCCCACAAACACTCGATTGTTTTTGCCTCTTCTGTTCTTGGTTAAATGCTGATTGTTGCGACATCAGCAATTACAAAGTGATTCAGCAAGGCAGTGCTAAGTTAACAACAGTCGTTGAATTAAGCTTTGCTAAACAAAGTAGATATAGTAAGGCCAAGCTTCTCAAAGGGTGAGGCAAGTTGCCCTCACTCCTGCACAGGTCAGAATGGTTACCAGGGAAAGCAGGAGGCCGTATCTGATTCTCCCAAATGAGTTTTGTGCACCAATATTTGACCAGGATACAAATGTGACTCCCTCCTCCTGAACAGGAGATTTCCCACTGCAGTAACTGGCAGTGAGAAAGCTAATGGTACAATTCCTTGGCGGGATTTTTGCATTATCTCAGTTAGACTCGCAAGGGGCTTCTACATTGGGGGAGGCATGCTGGGAGGAAGTTTAAGAATCTGAAGTGAAGTAAAAGCTTTCGGATAGACCTTGACAGTAGCTTCTGTGGCAGATTAAAAACAATGAAAATAACATTTCCCCAAAGCATCCTCGCTACCTCACCCCAAAACATGCACAATTGGGTGTAGTTATACCTCGGGGCTCAGCTAGAATTTGAAAGTTGCAAACTGGTTAATACCGGTACAGTAATTTATAATTTGCATGTTAGACTCGCCTGCATTGCACCTTTCCTGAGGTCTCAAATGAGCATGAATTTAAGACAGCTCAGACTGCTCCTGCCTGGTCTACTTGAGAATTAACCAGCTTGTAACTTGTGCAGGATCTCAAGCTGAGACTGGCAATAGGGCCCCAGCTGCTTAGATTTTATCACCTTCATGTTCTCAGAGAGTTCTAAAGGCCTGGCTTGCAGCGTGCGGATTGTCTAGTGTTTGATAAGCCATGGAGAAGTCACAAACATGCTGGAACGCTTTCTTTCTCAAGATAAGGAATAGGGAAATGGAGTGACTTGGAACTACCCTTGAGCATGTTCTAGCAACCTTTCAGCACTCACCGTGCTTTCCACAGGCAGTGTGAACGGATAACGAAGCTCAAGACAATGCATCCTCCTGGACTGAATCAAGACATCGGCTTCCTATCTCATTACCAATGCTGATTTCTCCACTACCCCTCTGCATACCTCACCCCATTCAATTATGGCTGCTATTGTCATTCACCGGAGATTGTCATTTGGCTTCTGTAATCACTCCACTCTCCAAGATATAAGGACAGATGGACTCACATTTTAGCTGTATCTGAAGAAGCAAGCTGTGGCTCACAAAAGCTCATACCCTACTAATTTTTTTTTTAGTCTTATAGGTGCTACTGGACTCTTGCGCTTTTCTACTCCCACAATATTAAGCTGGATCTTAAAGGCAAGGGCCATTGAGTGAATGGAGGAGCCCATGCTTGCATGTGACTCCAGTGATCACCTAGACTTGGAGATCGCATGCCCTGCTCAGCTGTGGTTATTTACAGATAATTAAATAATGGATCTGTGCCCATAATGCAAAAGTGGTTGCAGTGGGAGAGGAAAAACGGCTTTTTGCAAATTGTCCTTAGGCAGGATACATGGAGCATTAGGAGCATTCCAGACAAACCCCACTGAAATGAATAGCAAGTACAAGCTTTTGAGCGCTCCAGAACTCTACCAGGCTGCACGATCAGAATTTTTTTTTAAATGAAGGGAAGAGGAAAAGACTTCTGAGGAACGAAAAAGCTCACTCCTGCACTGTTTTGGTGGGCCCTAAGGAAAAGGTATTATACTCCCAGTGAGTTTGGAATTTTTCCACAGACCAGCATGGCTTGGTGCTCTCTGTACCTGTTGTCCTGAAATTAACAATGCCACCCAGAAGCAACAGTAATAAGACGGAGCTCTTCATTCAGCCATCGTTCTGCAGCAGAAGGCGTGCACTGCAAATGGGAGGCCCAAGGGTCAGATCCCAGCACGTTCTGTTAAAAGGGTCTTTGGGATCTCACATAGGCCACCTCCTATGGATGCCAAGACCTAGGCCGTTTTCACACTGCTTCCCGGCCACGGAACATTGCGCCGAGCTCCCGGAACGACAGCGTCTTCCTGGTGTGATTTCGCGCGAGAACAGGAGTTCTCGTTCGAAATCACACCAGGAAGACGCTGTCGTTCCGGGAGCTCGGCGCAACGTTCCGTGGCCGGGAAGCAGTGTGAAAACGGCCCTACACTCAATGGAAGAAAACAAAGAAGAGAATGAAATCTGCAAGCCCCGCCCTGGAACAGAGCCGGGGAGGCCAAAGTTTGCTCCCCCACTATAACATCCCCAAACAGTTCCATGAAAGGTAGGTGGCTTTCCTTGGCCCTCCTGTCATTCGAAATAGCCTACAGCCATTCAGGGTTAACAAACCTGCTTAAATGGACTGATTTAGTATAAGATCCTTAGTACGAAAAGTATACAGCAATTGCTTTCCACGCACAAAGTTTAAATATATTTTTTTCCCTTAAAAATCTAAACATTCAGTCACTTAGGGGTAGTTATTAATATAGAAGAGTAAAATGTTAAATATAAATGGGGGTGGGTGATTTGAAAAAAAATTATCAGATGCATTTTCAGAAACAAGTAAATGTCTATTGCACTTATACAATCATGTAAAACCTTTGCTAGGCACAGTTCCAAGCAAATTCTCAATGAGAGAGATCTATTGGTTGGTAACCCCATCCTGAAGAGTTCAGATCAGCTTCAGTTAGAAGTCAGTTTACAATGTAGAGAAACAAAATGCAGAGGAGGAATACATGACAACGGGGAGGTGATATAACCTGCTAGTAAAGCATCAAGTGTTTGTGCTGACATTTGGTGATAATTGTTTCAATGAGGACTTTTTTATTAGGGTAATTTTTAAAGATGTAAATTGTGGGGTGTCCCCCCCCGCCCCATTTTTGAAACATACATATGCACAAAATGTCCAGTAAGAACTCTCTAGCTCCCGGCACCTTGTTGAAACACTATTGGCTCCTCAGAAATTCTCTGACCCAGCAATTAAGCATGCAGCACAGCAAAGCAATGGGAAAGGACTGGTCAAATTTAGCAGTGGAAGAGAAGTTTCAGAAAACATTATCAGGTATGACCCTCCCTTCTAGCTAAACTACCCATGACACTGGAGTTCCATAACTGAAACTACAGATAATTTGGTCATGAAAAACAGCTGTGTTGATCTGAATTGTCAGTGGTGCGGTTAGGTAATATTAGACTCAGGACTTGACACTCCTCACCCCCTGTCATTGATGTAAGGCGTTCTAGGAACTGCAACTCCCAGACTACACAAGGGGAAGTGGAAGAAAAAGGATGGAGATTATCTGGATGGTGGTGGCCCTTCTTTAGCTACGGCCTGGATTTGTGGCCCTCTTTGCTGAGAAAGGATGGTTGGTCCCCGGGCTTTCAACGCAAAGTCCAATGCTGATGGCACCACTATGAATTGGGACCAGAACACTGGAGAAGAGAGGGTTAACATTGCGCCCTATGTCATTTCCCCACTGACCACCACCCCAAAAAGTTGCTTTAAGTCCTGATAGGGAAAAAGACAGGCACAATATGGGTACCTGTCTTCCCCCCCCCCCCTACCAGGGCTTAAAGCAATTGGGTGGACATTTTTGAATGAGAGAAATGGTATAGAATATATAACTTTCTCATCTCCAGTGCTGTCACCTTTACTGATATCAGCCCCCCACCATGTCTGCTCAGGGTCAAAGAACAAATCTAGTGTTCCAGTTGTGAGATGGCAACGCGTGTCATTAGGCCCTCAGACTAGTGAATGGAACTCTCTTTCGGGAAGGGGACACTCGTTGAATTAAGACCTGCCTGGTATTTGCCCCCTCCATTTGCCATAAGTTTATTTTTCTATGTAGAAGGGTTGCAAAACTAATATTGTGACCTGCTCACGCCTGGTGTCAAGTGCCACCCAGTCCCCAGAAGTCCAATGACATTCTCGTACCAGACCCTGAAAGCACAACAGCAACTTGCGGGGAGGGCAAAATAGAAATCCAATAAAATAAATAAATAAACTTCAACCATATGGAGGTCTATCCACTGCAGAATTGGGCTCATGAAAACCAAGGCAATGGGAACGTGAAAAAACAATGCTCTCGGATGCTTACAGTTTTGCCAAAATCCCATGCATGTGTTGGGGTATGTGATATGGAAAGTTATAGTTGGATTCTTTAAGGCCAGTATTAATTGCCCATCACAACTGTTTCAACAGCCAAGAGAGAACAGGTGAAAATATCCATTGTTCATGTTCCTCCTTGACATTTTCTAAAATGTCCAGTATTGCTTCTCTTGGTTTATAAAGCTGGATCTTTTGAATGGCTGCTTACTGAACAATCATTTTAAGCATACTGCCCCAATGGTACAGTTCTTGAGAATTGAAAAGTTTCTAGTGTGTTACTTCCACAAATGGATTCTACCCTTAACAGTGAATGTTCAAATGGTACATCTGTGATGTCATACATTCACAACCCCTCCCAACCCATTCTTCTTACATTCGTGAGTTTTTCAAATTGGTATAACTTAGAGCTGGACCAAGAAAGGCCCTGCTAGTTCTTATTTTTCTTAGGCATTATTGAGACCTATAGATTCCCATGTAAATCACAAACTAACAAAGCACCTTGGAGGATGGAACACTGAACTGGAAAGGGACTTATTGAAGTAGATGCCCACATAGATTGTTTTTGTTCTAGGCTCAGAGGAAAAAAGCCCCCTTCTCCTCCTGCAAAATAGTCTTGATGTCGCATTTTCAAAAAGCCTTCAGGGTCATTTGGATATTTGCAGCTTTTTTACTGCTTCACATGACAAGCCCTACAGTTCGGCTTCTAGTTTTGGACTCTTCTTCCAGTGAGCCTGCAAAAAAAGAGTTTATGCCACAATATAAATATCTGGCAGCTGGTTTGCTTCCTTTCTTCAACAGTAGATAATTCGTGCAGTAGAGTTTCCATGCCAGGATTCAAATTAAAAACACCCTCCTCTGCAGCAAAGGCATATAATAATCCCACCAAGAAATATAGAAAATGTTCAGTTTGGGTGTGTTGCTTCAGTTCTGTAACAGTTCTGTAACAGGACACTCTCTGGTAGCTTTTCACCCAGATTTTTGCACTGTACAGCATCACTATTTGAACACCTAAACAACCGCTACTGAAGGCCTCTTCTCCAAAGTGGTATTTGGGATGCTCTACAAGGTATAAAGCAGCTTTGCCTTCTCATTCCTTCTCCTCCACAGCAATGGCTCCTGTCAACAGTTCTAGCTTAAATACCTTTCCGGTTGTCAGACAAGTGAAACCCAGCAGCCATGCTTTGCAAAGGACTGTTTGGGCTCCCACGTCCTGTAGATGTAACAACTTCAAAAGAACTTGGCATCCAAGAGATTAATCTTTCAAGAGACGATCATGGTGATATTTTTATAGGCTTTCCATTTTTATCATATTGATAAACAAGCATTTTGATACAGTGCGAGTTGGCAGGGGATATCCAGGGGCTGCTGGTTATCGAAAAGTTATGGTTTGTATAGAACTGGACAGGTTGTTTCTGGCACTTAAAGAAGGCCTTGAGCGTGGCAGCTGCCATGGTGCGGAATCGCTTGCTAATGAAGCAGTACAGGAAGAAATTGATGGCTGTGTTCAGGAGCGCTAACATGTTGGCAACATCGGAGACAATGTGGATGGACCAACTGTCATTTAGCGGCGAGACATAAAGGTGATACAAGATCATGATAATCCTCGGTGCCCACAGGATGGCAAAAATGGAGGTGATGGTGAACAAGATGGCAGTTGTTTTCCCGGTGGAATAGCCTCTCAATCGGAAATGACACTTCTGCCGAAGCTTGTATACAATGATGGAATTCAAGATGAAAAAAATAGAACAGGGGACTAAGTAGATGGTAAAACAGTGGATCCAGATGAGGATGTGATGGACCAGCGTGCTTTTGTAGTCTTCTATCCAGATGTTGGGCCACCAATAATAAGGGATGCTGGTCAGAAAACAAATGATGTAAACACTTACTATCACTTTTCGGGTGCGGGCTGGGTAAGAAACCATGTGATATTTCAGAGGATGGCAGACCGCTATGTATCGGTCGATGGTGAGAGGCACGGTAATCCAAATAGAGGTGTGAATGGAAGAAAACTCTAAGACGTCGATGATTTTGTCCAGGACCTCTGGCATTTGCTCTTTCAGGATGAAATCTTCCAACAAAAAGTCTACAAAGACAATGAAGAAAAGCACCAGCAAGTCTGCAGCTGCCAGAGCTAAAAGGTAGTTGTAGGAGGATTTCTGCCTGCGAGCCACTAACTGTGACAGAATGATGACTGTCAAAATGTTTGCTAGAGGGAGAGAGAGAGAGAAAGAAAAAAGGTTAGCTTCCCATGAGGTTGCAACCATGATTTGCATAGCCAGGCCATTTCAAATGTATATGTAAGGTGCAAGCACTGAGTCATTACTGACCCACAGGGGGACATCACATCACAACGTTTTTGGGCAGACTTTTGTTACGAGGTGGTTTGCCATTGCCTTCCCCATGGGGAGACCCCCATGGTGCAGAGTGGCAAGCTGCAGTACTGCAGCCCAAGCTCTGCTCACGACCTGAATGCGATCCTGGCGGAAGCCAGGTTCAGGCAGCTGGCTCAAGGTTAACTTGGCCTTCCATCCTTCTAAGGAGGAAGGCAATGTCATCAACCAAGAAAATGTCGTGATGCAACGTCCCCCCCATGGGTCAGCAATGACTCGGTGCTTGCACAGGGGGACTGCCTTTACCTTTACCTTTCGAATGTGTATCCTGATTATTCTAGTTTAGACTCTACAGGATGACCTCAGTTTTGGTGCCGACATTGCTGGTTTCTGCTCTGGGGACAATCACCACCACTTCATTTGCTCTGTATTGGCTTCACCCTCTGCCATCCAGCCCCTTACAGTGTCTATTCTTGACTGGGAGTGGCTTCTCCAGAAGGGTCTTCTAGCATCTATTATCAGAGATCCTTTTACTGGAGATGCTAGGGATTGAATTTGGGGGTTTTATACAAAGCAGATGCTCTGTCCCTGAGATCTATATCTTTATCTATATCCAGGGCTTTTTTTCTGGGAAAAGAGGTGGTGGAACTCAAGACCGCACAATGATGTCACTTTGGGTCAGCTGGAACAAATGGGGAGTTTTTTAAAGTTTGAATGGCCCTCAGCGAAAATGGTCACATGGTTGGTGGCCCCGGCCTCTGATCTCCAGGCAGAGGGGAGTTTAGATTGCCCAATCTAAACTCCCCTCTGTCTGGAGATCAGGGGGCGGGGCCACCGGCATGTGACCATTTTTAAGAGGTGCCGGAACTCCGTTCCACCACGTTCCTGCTGATAAAAAGCCCTGTCTATATCTATATCTATATCTATATCTATATCTATATCTATATCTATATCTATATCTATATCTATCTATGTACACACACACACACGAACGAGTTAGACCATAGTCTGTCAAAGTCAGTATTGTCTACTGTGACTGGCAGCTCTTCAAAGTCTGATTCTTTTAAATGGAGATTCCGAAGATGAAACCTACGAGCTCTTGAATGCAAAGCAGATGCTCTGCCTCTGAGCCACAGCCGTTCTCAGATCAGACCCTGCTTTTATTCCAGAATCGCTGCAAAAATGTGATTTGTCAGACTTGTATTTAACAAAGGGAGGTTGACTCTCAAAAGCCTATGCCCTACAACTCTCGTTGGTCTTTAAAGTGCTGCTGGACTCGAATGTTGCTGCCAAAATGTGCAGGCTGCGCCCTAGCCAAGCATAACTGTACCAAGCTTGCTGCTGCAGTTGGTTCTGTCAGTTCATGCACAAAGCTACAGAGGCTCCCTGGCAGTCTGAGTTGCCAAGTATTGACAGTTTTTGCATGCACACAGTAATTACTTCTCTTGCAGAGCTAATGTGTGCTGTTTAATGTTAAACTTGCGATCGTGCTGATCGCCTTTTCAAGGCCAATCAAGAATAATTATGAGGATTCCTCTAAATAAGAATCAAGGGAAATAAGGGGAAGCAAAAGAAATCATGTCCTTATGTGCACTCCATGAATGCAATTGCCCAGCACAGACGGTGATACCATTCGATTTATAAATGCTGCCTGCACTTGATTTCTTAAAGAATTGGGGGAATTTTAGCAAGACAGTATCCGCTACTAACATTTTTACCTGCAGATATTCAGGAGAATGACACAATCACTCAAGTTCACAGTCATTTGTAGGCAGAGAGAAAAGGAGGTACATTTATACATTGCTGAGAAATAGCTGTTGTAGGGGGAAAAAACAAACAGGAGTCCCATGGCATCTTAAAATATTTAACACATTTTATTAGGGCATAATTTTTTGGTTCTAGAGCCCACTTTCTGCCAACGGAGGATCCACATCATGCAATTAGGGATCTGCTTATCGCATCCATGGAAGTTTATGCCCCAATAAGAGTGTGTTTAGGATGCTGTAAGCGCCCCCCCCCCACCTTTGTAATGATCCTTAGTGAGTGTAGGAAGAAAATAGTTTTGACATTCAGCAATGGCATCATTTTGTCAGGCTTCATATCAGAACCAAGGCTGTAGTCCTCATGATTGATGTTCTCCATGTCTCTGCTGCAGATATCCATTGTTTACATTACCAAACAGTTTAACATCAAAGCATCTCTTGGGCTGCCTGGTTGTCCTTTCTGCAAATGTGTTATAGCTGTTCCCTTTGGAAGAGGAAATGAGCCACAAGGGCCCATCCCTCTCCAGGGCTGTGGACAGCTATCACATGTCCTCAGAGAAGGACAACTTCTTCCCCACACAGGCAAACCCTTTCCTATGAATTATTTTTTTATGATTATTAGGTAAAGGTAGTCCCCTGTGCAAGCACCGAGTCATTACTGACCCATGGGGGGATGTTGCATCACAACGTTTTCTTGGCAAACTTTTTGTTTCGTGATGGTTTGCCATTGCCTTCCCCAGTCATCTACACTTTACCCCCAGGAAACTGGGTACTCATTTTACTGACCTCGGAAGGATAGAAGGCTGAGTCAACCTTGAGCCGGCTACTTGAACCTGGCTTCCGCCAGGGTTGAACTCAGATCATTAGCAGAGCTTGGGCTGCAGTACTGAGGCTTACCACTCTGTGCCATGGGGCTCATTATTATTTGATTATTATTATTATTTATTAAATTTATAGCCCACCCTCCCCATGAGCGGGCTCAGGGCGGGTTACAGTAATAAATAGGAATACAAAAGATAAAAACACTAAAATCACATGTCTATGGATATAACATCCTATAATCAGGCACAACAAACATAAATTTCAGGATCCCAGATGGGCACCTTGAAATCTAACTGCATGACTTGCTTGGGCTTACCAGGATGATCAGGGACCCTGGAATTTTGTCCCCCAGTCCCTATCCTTGATAGCCCTTGTCCTTCCTACTTATAGAGGAGGGATTTCTGGGTAGCTTTTGTCCCCACCCCTTTCTTGAGGGACTCAGCACTAAAAGCAGCAACAGCAAGAGGAAACTGTCTCCCTCTACATTTCATCTGGCTTTGTCTCTAACCAGAATTAGAAAGCCAATCTGACAAGGCCTGGAGATGTTCTATGCCCATGTTATATGGAGCGGGCTTGTGTGCAAAAGGAATGTTGCTATTTCCATTGGAATCCCACCAGAGATATTAAAGACAAGAAAGCTGTTCCTTTAACAAGCATGCAGTTTGGAACACCATCCCTGTAGTACGGTGGAGAATTATCAGCTTAGGACCGCCTCTGTTTAGGAGCTAGAGAAATAAATTTGTTCTGTACTGATGAGTCCTTAGTCCAAAGTAAATGAGAATGCAGGGAGACCCCTGCTCAGGGAGAAACCATCCATGGCTTAGTGTGAAAGCACTTCGCTTGGAATGCAGGTGGTCTCAAGTTCAGTTCTCTGTCTCTCTAGTTGAAGGATCTCAGGTGGGAGACGTTGAGAGAGAGAGAGAGAGAGCTGCTGCCACTTGGAGTGGGTGGTAATGAGGTAGGGATGGGTTTATGATCTGACTCACTATAGTGCAGTTTCCTATCGTCAGATGCTGCTAATCTTGAAGAGCTAGAAAAGGGGCAGGAAAGGCCAACCAAAATGATCATGAGATTGGAGCACATTCTGTACAATGGGCTTTTCCATTTACAAAAAGACAGCGAAGGGAGATGCTATAGGGATATGAAACGTTATGTATGGCCCGGAAAAGTTGCATAGAGAAAACACCCCTTCACCTCAGCCAGCCTGTAATATTAAAACTCAAAGGACCCCGATTAAGACGATGGATAAAAGAAAGAATGCATAATAATCTTATGGAACTCGTTGCCACAAGATCCCTATAAAAGGGGACTGGACAAATTCATGGAGGAGGGAGAGGTCTGTTCATAGCTATTTGCCATAACAACTAATGGAACTTCCATATTTGGAGGCAGTATACCTCTGAGTACTAGCTGCAGGGGAGGGCAGCAATGTGTGAGGCTTTGGCCTCTGTGCCTTTCAGGACATCTGATAGCTGACTGTGCAAAACAGGGACTAGATGCACCACTGGGCTGATCCAGTTGGTCTTTTTTATCTGGGTAGATTTCTCCATGGGCATCCTGTGCTGGTTTTTGACTGTAAGACTAGCTTAGTGGAAGATTGAGGTTTTCCTTGAAAAGCTTAGAGCACTTGGGAGTCAGATAAAGAAAAAAAAGAAGTAGACCCTAGGAGATTCCTATCTATCCATCTATCTATCCATCCATCCATCTGTCGCATTTATACTCTAATTGGGACCCAAAGCCACTGGCATCATTCATTTTATAACAGCAACAATAACAACAACAGCAACATCATTTGATTTATATACTGCCCTTCAGGACAACATAACACCCACTCAGAGCAATTTACAAAGTATGCTATGATTATCCCCACAACCCTGTGAAGTAGGTGGGGTTGAGAGAGCTCTGAAAGAGCTGTGACTGACCCAAGGTCACCCAGCTGTCTTCAAGTGGAGGAGTGGGGAATCAAACCTGGTCCCTACTGCTCTTAACCACTACACCAAACTGGCACCAAATTTTATCCTCACAACAACCCTGTGAGGTTAGTTTAAGCTGAGTGTATATGACTGGCCCAATATCACCCAGTGAGTATCCATGGCGGACCAGGGATTCAAACCTGGTGCCCATTCTAATAGCAGATTTCATAGCAGAATGTTCTTAGACAAAGGCAGCAAAAGAGCCCTTGCCCATCGGCAAGGTAAAGCATTTTGCAAATTGGTGATACTCCCATAGAAAGCAGGAAAATATTAGTTTATACATTAAAAAGAAGGAAAAAGCCCTCAGCAAACAGCCCAATGAGGCCTGAAAGTGCTCGCTGCCCTCAGAATTTTGAAGAGTCCGGTAGCACCTTTAAGACTAACCAACTTTACTGTAGCATAAGCTTTTGAGAACCACAGCTCTCTTCGTCTCATTTGACGAAGAGAGCTGTAGTTCTCGAAAGCTTATGCTACAATAAAGTTTGTTAGTCTTAAAGGTGCTACTGGACTCTTTTCTATTTTGCTGCTGCAGACTAACACGGCTAACTCCTCTGGATCTCAGAATTATGACACTGCTGGGAGTCAGTTAAGAAGAGAAGAGATGGCCACTCCAACCCTCAGAGTTCATAGTATCCTGAGTGGTGAGATTCAAGTGTGTGTGTGTGGGGGGGGGGGCGGATTTCCAGATTGTTTGCCCTCCCCTCCCAGAACTCCTTGTCTGTCCCCCCGCCTGTAAATAAAAATAAAACCCTTCCATCTCATTTAAAATGTGATCGAATAAAGCTGGTCAGTGGTTTGGGTTGGCCTTTGAAATTTTTAGATTTGCTGAACCCCAATTCAAAATCTGTATATGTTTTTAAAGAAAGCATTTGGTCCCTTATTTTATCTGAAAGATCTGAATGTAGTGCTGAAAACACCTATTATCATATACAGGAGCTTAGCATTCAAGCGTCTCTAGCCAAACTTACGCAGGGCTAAGCCCATAACATACCAGGAGGGGCTTACTTCTGAATAAACATGGCTAAGTTGGGGGCTGTCTCCTAGTTCTTTCTTCACCGTACCGGTGCTGCTATGCAACGGGCAGGTCATGCTATGCTTTGAAAATGGCTTTTGGTGTTTAAATGGGTTGCAGCGCAGCTTGCAAACAGAAGTTTCCACGTGGCTTGGTGGACAAAGTGCCACGGGCTTGCTAAAGAGAGTCTCATATTGTTATTCCTTCAAGTGGATAAACAATCCACCTCAGCATTAACTCTCACATTTCAAAAGGTCAGACCCACTGTTTGTTTACCACTAGGCAGAAATGCAGAAATGCGGAGGCCCTTTTGCCTTGAGACAAGAGTGCACCAATAGCTCATTTCAAAATATCTGCATTTGCTCCAAGATGCATTTCCAGGCGCTGCTGACCGTAAGCTGTAAAGGCTGGGGGGCCTGGAGGAAACGACAGGGACATCTCCCCATGAACCAATTCTGCCCCTCCAGAATATTATAATTTCAGGCTAGCTAGTCCATTCCAGTTGATACTGAACTGCCCTTGGATTTCTAGAGTGCTGTTTTCTTTTAATTTACAAACTATTGTTTTTTCCAGCATGCCCAGGGAATCCCCTGTACCTCCCAAGAAGCTGGGCCTGCCCTGCTTGTGGTCCTGGGTCAGAGCGTTAGGGAGAAGTGCTTGATCATCAGTTCTACTACTAGAAGCACTAAGTTAATAATAACTGTGCTTATATAGCACAGATCAGGGCCCCACTTAGAGTGGTGATGAGCAAAGCCAGTGTTGTTATTAGCCTCGCAATACGGCTGGGGCTGAGAGGAGTGGCTTCCCCAAAGCCTTCTGCTGAGCTCATGGCAGCAGTGAGATTCGAACCAGCAGAATGCTGATTCGCAATCCAACCACTTAACCACTATGCTACAAAAACTCCTTTTAAAGCCTGTGACCTGTATTCCTTCGGGTGGTGATCTTGACATTTTCCCAGACCTAGCACAAGCTTTTAACCCTCATTGGTGATATGGGACCCAGTTCTAATTATTGTTTATTAGGGTTTTTTTTTATCCTGCCTTTTTTGTGATGAGGTCAGGGTGGCGTACGTAGTTCTCTTCTATTTTGTTCTTGTAAAAACCCGGTGAGGGAGGTTAGGCGGAGCGTAATAGAGCAAGGCTCATGGCAGAGTGGAGATTTGAACTCCAATCTTCGCCGCTCCTAATCCAACACCCTAATCACATTAACCTCCTCATTCTGGAAGACATGCAGAAGGAAGGGAGCAGGTCCGTCCCGCTTTTCTTATCCTTGTGTGATAAAGGATACCTTCCCATCTCCCGCACAGCTTTTCAAGGTATGAGATATTGTCCAGCTTCGCATTTGGTTGCGATGATGAAAAATCTGTACATATTTTTCAAAATATTGTGTAGAGCAACATAAACTCAATACCAAGTCGTAATAATTGTAGAATTGCGAAAGGACTTTTGGCCCTGCACCAATTCCGATATAAGGAGTATGAGACCCGTAGGCAGACCCAGGGATCTTTCCCGTACAATTCTGAACAGAGTTACATCCTTCTAAGCCCACTGATTGCACAGCCAGTTTGCTCTCTCCAGAAGTTCTTGGATTGCTGACTAGCAGGGCTTTTTTTGGGGAAAAGAGGGAAATGAGGGAGAAACACTTGGGCCCTCTTACAAAATGGCCATTTCCTCCAGAGGAACTGATCTCTGTTTGGTGATCAGGGGGTGGGGCCACCCGTCACAATTGGTGCCGGAACTCCATTCCACTGCGTTCCTGCTGAAAAAAAGCTCTGCTGACTAGCAACCCTCACCAGACAGAGCTAGCAAGGGGTCTCCTTTGCTAAAGACCTTTCCTCCTCATAATTATTATTTTCAAAAGAGTCATCTCCTGCCAGAGAGGCCAATATTGACATGACTCTTGAAATGCTACTGAGTTTCAGGTTCTGAGTTTTGATCTCCTGTCCTGGCAATTCTTTTGTGATGCACATCTGAAAACACTGTGTTGAGGGATACAGATGGGAAATAGAAGGAAATCTCTAAGGGCAATCTCTCCTCTGCCATTTCTTCCACCCATCCAAAGAACTGAGAGAGCTTCTTAGATGGGTGTGGGAAGAGGTCATTCAATGCTGCATTTTTATTTGTCCACAAGCAGAAGAGTTTGACCAATCCTACGATAGAGCAAATCTTCTCAAATGAGCTTGCTATTTATGCAGAAGAAACTCAACAAGATGCCTTCCCTCTATAATCATGCTCCCCCCCCCCCCCAAAGGTGTGTGTGTGCATACGCAGGGCTTTTTTTCAGCTGGAATGTGGTGGAACGGAGTTCTGGAACTTCTTGAAAATGGTCACATGGCTGGTGGCCCCGCCCCCTGATCTCCAGACAAGGGGAGTTTAGATTGCCCTCTGTACTGCTCGGCTGGAGATCAGGGGGCAGGGCCACCAGCCATGTGACCATTTGAGGGCAACCCACTGAGTTCCACCACCCCTTTTCCCAGAAAAAAAGCCCTGTGCATACGTATATGCATCCTAGAAGGGGAAGCGGAATGCACCTCTTTTTCAGTCTTCTCAAACCCCTGTTGACATCAGGAAAACTACAAGACATGCAAAAGTATTGTGCCACACCCACCAGGCACCTCTCCTAACATGCAGTGGGATATTATCCCCAAGACTCCGGCACATTGTTGGAATCTTGTGTGTACTCTCCTGCTCCTGCAGAGCAGATGGGGAATCTGCGGAGGAGCCCAGCAACTCCATTTGGCACTAGGGCCTCTGTCAGGCTGTGCTCCTCTGCAGATTCCCCATCGTGCCAGCCCTTGATGCCATTCCCAAAGATATTTAAAGGCCAGCCTTCCAATAATGAGAGGCGCCTCTGTCTCCCTGGTGAATGAAAATACTATGTTTCCATACTATGTTTCAATAGGCACACACAAAGGAGAAATTTCGCCCAGCGTTTTTTGTTGTGGATGTAATGTGCTAGCAGGTTTGAACCAGAGAACCTGGCAGCAGGGCCCAGGAGCTTGATTCCCTGTACACCCTGTGCCAGTTGGCAATCATAGGAACTACAGGTCTGATCCAGGAAGCTCTGTGGCACTACCTTGACAATGGTTGGGAATGGAGGCTGTGTTTTGGATGCCCAGCCATATTGGGTGGCCTGGAAAGCTAGAAGGGAACTGAAGCCTCAGATTTGGCTGTCCGATCTGAGCAGCCAGAAGCCCTGCATGACAGAGTCTCAGAACTGCAAGCAGCTCTTCTCTGTGTGGCCAGCACAGGGGCACAGTGTGAGCCTAGTGGCTAGAACGTCAGACAAAGACAGCAGAGGTCCAAGTCCTAATCAATATTTCAGACATGTGCTTACATGCGCAGGTCTCCCTTGCTGGAATGAGACAAGAGCAGCTTCCATGAGGCTCCTGGATAGCTGCCCTGTTGGGAAGGGGCCATGCCTTGGTAGCACAAGCATCTCTTTTGTGTGCATAATGTCCAAAGTTGCATCTCCAGCTGAGAAGAATCCATTACCTGGTGAAAAAGACCTTCACCTGACAACCTGGAGAGCCTCGACCAGTGAGGGCAGACAATACTGACTTTGATAGACCAATGGTCAGACTTGGTAGAAGGCAGCTTTATATTTGGGCTCCTGGGTGCATAATACCCTCCGATTAAGCCAACGACACTCACAGTGCCGTTCTGACCAAAGTTATATCCTTCTGAGCCCATATGACTTAGAAGGGTGTAACTCTGTTTAGGACAACACGTTGAGCAGATGAACGTTCACTCAGGCTTAAAGAAGAATGCCACCACTGCTGTGTTGGGAGCAGTGTACAGAGCAGGCCTGTAACTCTGGAATAAATTTTAAAAGGATAGCTCTGAATGTAAAAAAATATGCTGGGGACAGGGGCGGTCTTAGTGATTCTAGGGCCCTGGGCAAAAGTCCGAGATGGGGTTCCAGAATCTCTGCTGCCCACCGCCACCCCACAATGGCATGACCCTCCCTGCCCCCTGCTGGGGGGACCCTGAGCCCAAGCAAAGGTTGGCTCTCACCCTGTGCAACATGGGTGGGAGCTGCTGCTGCCACCTGAAGCCAGCTGCCCAAGCCCTGGACTGGATGCGTGTGAGCAACTGTGGCCCCCACTGAGTGAGCTGCCATAGCCCTGAATGGGTAGGTGCAATTGGTAATGGGAGTATTCTCTATCTCCTCCCCTCCATCAAGGGTGCATGGTTGGGGGGTGGGCAGGCGCCTCTAGCATGGGGACCTTTAAAGATTATATATCGAGCGGATATTGTGATATAATTTCATTTGATGCAGTTCTCCCAGTTACCTTGTAATAACATAACAACATTTGATGTATATACTTTTGATGCGGTAGCGCATCAAAAGCATCCTGGAACAAGACTGTGGCTTAGTGCCACAAGCCTCACCAAGGAAGCATCTGCTAGGGCGGGACAACTTAACGCGGTTGTCAAAGCGCGTTTACAAAGAGCGGTTTACAAAATGTGTTGTTATCCTCACGACACTCACCCTGTGAGGTGGGTGGGGCTGAGAGAGCTCCAAGAAGCTGTGACTGACCCAAGGTCTCCCAGCTGGTTTCAAGCGGAGGAGTGGGGAATCAAACCTAGCTCTCCAGATTAGAGTCCTGCTGCTCTTAACCACTACACCAAACGGGCTCCTTCCCCTCCGGGTTGGACTTGTCCTAATTGCCTTGATCCCCAGTGCTTTGGTCACCCTTTGTACATGTGGATTGTGCCACCTTCACCGACTCCTATGTTCCAGAGACTCGGTGCTGGCTATGCTTACCATGCTGGGCTTGCACGTGCCGAATCCACCCCTTTGCAGACCTGGGAACAATCTTCAGGTTTTGTTATTGCATGAACAGCTGCCCTTCCTGTATGTGTCTCATTTCCACAGCTGACGCATCATTGCTCCGACCTTGACTTAGCAAAACAATCAGCAGACGCTTCCTTGGTGAGGCTTGCGGCACTAGGCCACAGTCTCGTTCCAAGATTCTTCTGATGCGCCACCGGTCCCTCCGCCTCCTGCAATTAAGCGGCATCTGCCGCCGCAAACCTTCTATTCCCTGGAAACTGTCTTTTAAACAGCGACAGCTTAACAGATATTTTGCCAGACGCGGGGTATTGACCAAGACTAAGTACATTTAATGCACAATCCTTCCTGCTACCTATATGGGGTTTTGTAAGCAATTTTTATCATGTTTTTTCCCCCCATTGGTAGACAATAGTTCTAGGCTTTAAGCAATGTCCGTCTCCCGAAATCTCTCAAAACCAGCAGTGTGACTTTTTACAAGCTAACAATCTGTACTTGATGTGTAATAAATGCAAGGTGCCAGGGGTTAATGGAGTTTAGCCCCATTGGCTGCAGCGCCAGGAATCAGCTTGGGGGCAGAAGAAGTCTTCGAACGTCAGCCTACTGTAATGGTTAGAGCGTTGCCAGTATGGTGTTGTGCTTAGAGAATCAGATGAGGGTCTGGGAAGCTGAGACTCAAGGTCATTTGCTTGAGCCTATGTGTCTGGTCCAAGGTTATCCAATCAGAATTCATGTCTCCCCAGCCCTTGTCTGGCGTGCCTTGAAAACCAAATTAAGTATTTATTTATGAACTTCATTTATACCCACCCTTTTCTCCCCACAGGGGAACCAAATCGTTCAAATCCATCGTTCTCTCCTCCATTTGATCCTCAAAACAACCCCATGAAATAGGTTAGGCTGAGAGCTTTGGACTGGCCTACCATCTCCATTCAGCTTCCATGGCAGAGTGAGGTTTCGAACCCGGGTCATCCAGATCTGATACTCTAGCCACTACTCCACACTGGTCACTATTATGTTACAGCATATTTAAAACTAGCCAGACCACCCCACATACACCTTTGCAAAATGCTATGACACACGCAAAAAGAAAGTTGCAAGAATCAAAACCATTAATCTAACAACTGATCTCTGTCCTTTGCATCAACTTTTCCTAGATCGTGAATAAAAGGTGTAAAAGGCTACAGATTTTTTAAAAGTTGCCCTTTGTACTTGATCCTCCTCCTTTAAATTGAAGAGGAAAATGGGCTACCTTTTCCTTTATGCAAACTCTCTGATTCTCAGTGTTGTTCTCAATAAGTGAACAGTCCAGTAGCACCTTTAAGACTAACCAACTTTATTGTAGCATAAGCTTTTGAGAACCACAGCTCTCTTCATCAGATGCATCTGACGAGAGCGGTGGTTCTCGAAAGCTTATGCTACAATAAAGTTGCTTAGTCTTAAAGGTGCTACTGGACTCTTTACTATATTGTGACTACAGACTAACATGGCTAACTCCTCTGGATCTGTTCTCAATAAGAAGCCATCACTATCTCACCTTGCGCATGAACTAATGAGCAACCTCAAGCTGCCTTATTCTGAAAAACAACTGGTCTGCCAAGGTTGGCATTGTCTACTCAGACTGGCAACAGTGTTCCTACTGCCTGGTCCTTTGAACTGGAGGTACTGAAAATTGAACACGGGACCTTCTGCAATGCAAAGCAGAGACTTTTCCTCTGAGCCGTAGCCCCTTCCTAAAAGTCCCCATTGGATTTAACCAAACCCCCAGAATCCTTGCCTTCAACCCTGTGCCAGCCTTGATCATTTAAATTGCAATCCTTTGCAGAATTAATGCCAGTAATGCCCATAGAAACCAATGGCTGTAGTCTGGTGTAAATCTGCACAGGATTGCACAGTTAGAAGGTTTTCAGGGGGATTAAAATACATGCGCTCAGGATACCTGAGCCTAAAAAGTCACTCTGTAAATAAATGTTTTCTCCTCCCCAACAGCACGGGCTGTTAGTGTCTCATCACACTACTGCAATGAAATCCTTGCATTTCTTTATACACTCAGCATACTGTACACGTACAGTCGTCTTGGATGGTAATGGAAACGTTGTCCTCAGATGACACCAGTGAAGCAAGACCGGGACAGAGGCATGCGGTGAAATCTCTGGTGTTTATAGCGGGGGTTCCTTCTGGTTTTATTGGATCAGATTGTCGGTGCCCTTGCTCCTAACTCAATGAGTTCAGCCTCTCTGTGGGGGACAAAAAAGGCACCTTGCCAATTTGTGCATGGAGCACAGCTTACGGTGCAAGGGTACATATTTGCTGTAGCAGCAGAGGACTGTTCTTTAAGCGGTTTTCCCACTCCTTGCATGAGATCACCCTCTTTTCAGGAAGATAGAAAAACGACAGGGAGTGCCTGGTATACCTCATTGCTTTCTATGAACTGCCTGCGCTCAAATTCTTAAGGTGGACTTGGGTCAAATGCATTAACAGCTTTTCATGGATTCTGTGTCTGTTTTCCCAAGAGGCAGACCCAAACTGTGCCTTGTTGGAACCAGAAGCTCCACAGGAGGCTAATTTCTAGCCATATCGAACCTGCGCATTGTGTACAATTTAGACTCCCCCTCCCTTTTTAACTTTTCCCTTTAATTCTTGGCAACAGATCCAAGATGAGAGAAAGAGGGGAGCCGAGAGCTTCAGACTTAATATAACAATGGCATAATTAACCGTTCCAGCATCCCGGTATTTTTTCATGCTCCGTTCCAAAATGAGCAATTAGAGCTCCAATCACTAATAGAGTATCATTTGCGACATCAAAGCCTTTTGAGTGGAACGAGGAATTTCTACGCTCAAGTATGCATCTCTCTAGTTGATTGCGGGGTGGGTGGGGGGATGGTGTTAGGGATAAGTGAGCATCTCTACTCTGCATGGAATTGTGTGTCAGTCATTAAAAATATTACTTTGCACTTTAAAGTGGTCTAATGGCCCACCCATAGCACCAGCCTCCACTTTTGCTTACCAAGATCAATTTACTACAGATTCCTCTGATAACAGATTGTTCTTTTAAAGCCACATGATTCTAGATATAGCTTTGTAGAAGAATGGTTTGGTTGCCCTTGATATAATGAGCTCCTCTATTGAGTCACAAAACTGGTAGGGAACTGGATACAAAGGCCTCTGAGGAGTCCTGGCTTAGTGGTCAAGAACCTGCCCTGCGTGCAACATGTCCCAGGTTCAATTCCTGGCTGCCCCTGAGCAGGTGCTAGGAAGGACCTTTCTTTATTGAAAAGCCACTGGCCCATCAGAGTAGAGAATACAGAGCTATCTGGGAATCAATGGTATAGTTCTGAACGATGTAACTTCAGATGAGCTTTAGATGGTGGTGAATTAGCTGGTGTGGTCCATGAAAGCCTAATTAGCAAAGCTTTTCCTTCTTTCACTTTTCTTTTTTTTCCTAGCAAGGTCATCCAGCTATAATCTCTCTCTTCTAAGTGCTCTAGGCTTCTGGCTGATCTACACATTCCCCATCCCCCACCCCAAAAAAGAAGAACATGCTGTCGAGTCACAGCTGACTCATGGCCATCCCATCCACAAGTGTTCAAGGGAATAGAAGGGCAGAGGTGGTTCGCCATTGCCTTCCTCCATGTAGCAACTCAAGTCTTCCTTGGTAGTCGACCATCCAAGTATTGACCGTGGTTGACCCTTCTTAGCTCCCAAGCTCTGAAGAGCTTGGACTAATCTAGGCTAATTGAGTTGCTCCCCCTACTCAAGTGTACAGATTTTTCCTGAACTGTTAGGTTGGGAAATTGCATATTTGAAACCAGCATTTCAGCATTATCCCTGCTTTGCTAGCCTTCTATAGGCAGGGAGTTTTTGATGTGCCAGTGTTTAGTCATGCATTCCGGCCTGATGGTTTCTGAAATGCTACAGTTCCAGAGTGCAAGGCCACACCGTTTTTCTAGAGGCAGATGTGAGTTTTTAGTTTGATGCTTGAGTGCCATTTTATTTAAAAATGTCAGTTATCGTTGACTTTGGTTCACCCTCACTTTAGTTGCTGCTGTTAATACTTCTTTTATTTTACACCGTTTTAACACAACTTGATGCCATATATGACACCACTGATGCCATTTTTACACAGTGGACCGCTAGCTGACTTCATTTTCACAGTGCAAGGGAAAGAGAAAGATGCCCCCCGCCAAAACTTTGCAGTTTGTTTTTAACAAAGGACAAAACAAATCTGAAATTCAGATATCCAAATTGGAACATACTATTTTTTTTTCAAATTCCTTGTGCCATAAAGTTGGGGAAGTAGATGAATGTTTCTTACAGACCAAGGGATAGCTGGGCAGGGACTTGATGGGAACTAGGATGGCATTTCAGAAGATCTGCCTTCCTTCAAAGATATTTTCTTAGGAGCAACCTCCCCTTTGCTCTGTGGATGTTACTGCAATGGTTAGCTGAGTTGTGTTCCCACTGGAGGGAACACAAGGACCTGTGGAGAGGGGAAATCCTCCTTCCCTCCTACTCCAGCTCCTTAGATTTATATTTTCATTGGCTTCAGTGAGATCAGAGCACATGAACAGAATCAGAGCACCATCTTGGGCATAACTATGCTCTTTCCTGGTAACAGAATATATCCAATTTCAGATGCAATTCCCTGAAAAGACTGTCCCATGAGATACTTCTGACAACGATCTTTTTGAACCATATGGGTCCCTCCTATAATGGGAATTTAAGATTTGAGGTCTGTGTGGAATTTAAGGCCTGTGTGGGCTTGGAAGAACTGGTTAGAGAATCCCTGGTTTGGCTATGAAGCTCACCAAGTGACCATGGGGGCAGGGGGCATTCACTTTTCCCCTAGCTAATCGCACAGGATTGTTGTGTATGTGTGTGTGTGTGTGTGAATTGAACCACCTTATCCTTGCATACTCCTATGATCTCTTTGGCAGAGGAGAGCTAGTTGATAAATGTGAGGAGTTAATGAGGAAATAGTCTGAAGCAGGACACACATGTCAACCCATTTAACAAGGAGGGAACACAAGGACCTGTGGGAGAGGGGAAATCCACCCCCCCCCCGGGGTCCCTTCTTCCTTTCCTCCTGCTCTAGATAAAGTTGTTCTAGGTTGCCTAGGTAACCCAAAATGGCAACTGAGATCTGTCTTCAAACTTCTTTTGATTTTATATGATCCCACTTCT
Organism: Eublepharis macularius; assembly: GCF_028583425.1. NCBI lineage: Eukaryota > Metazoa > Chordata > Lepidosauria > Squamata > Eublepharidae > Eublepharis > Eublepharis macularius. Next base: position 19,889,552 of record NC_072801.1, read on the forward strand.
CTTTTTTCCTTTTTTTTAAAAAGGGGGGGGGGAATTACCCCAGGTTTGCAGAAACATATCCCTTATCCCCGATTGCCCCCACTGCAAATAGAAAGCAGGTAAAAAGAAGCAGCATGCAGGCTAAAAATCTTTCATTGCAAATCTCTGGAGTCTTGCAGCATTGCATTTTAAAGAACCACAGCCTTGGTGCTCAATATTCCTTATTTTGCTAACGCTGTCAAAAGCCAGAACGTTGCCTGTCCAATTCCTGTTGGAAGTTGGCAAATGACATGGTCATTAAGTGGAACCTGTAACACTGGGCAATCCGATCCTACTGGCATCAACAGGTGCTTTGTTTTTTACTTCTGTGGGTGATGGCTTTTTGCTATTGTTTTTCAAATGGCGCAAACCTTTCTTTAAGGTCATGTGTGTACAATATCAGCAAAGAGAGAAAATTGCTTTCTGGCACTCCTTTGAAGTTTTGAAGGTAAATCAAGGTTGGAAATGAACCTGGATGAAAGGTTTTGTTGAGATCTCTTTTCAGCCCTGAAAATCAATGGGATGGGTCAGAAGGGTCTCTGATCCACTAATGAAGAAGTCTTGATCTGATGCACGGTCCCTTTTTTGCACAAGAGGAAGGCTCTGCCATTAGTAGAACAGAACCTTGGGATCCAACCCCCTTTTGGAACGGTTTATGGTGACAATTGACAAATAGATCAACCTCGATACCATAAGTAAATACTGGCATTTAAAAAAAATATATTAGGTTTGCGTACATATGAAAACCAGAGGGAGAATATTTCAGTCTCCCCAGATGGTCTGTTGCTGACTTGAAAAAGTCACTATTCTTCAACGAAAGAGAGGTTTCAGCGTGAAACTGCTGCATTAGAATTTGTCAAGAAGCTTAATACTATCACATTAAGCCTTAATAAAGAAAATGAATCCTTATTATGCTGCTAGTATTAAATTAGCTTAGGATCTCTAGTGAGGTTGTGTTATCAGCTACTGGTGCTCCTTTCAAAGCTTCCTATGCTTATCTTGTATGCACTGAAAAGTCTCAGTCTAGGCTTTTTGCATTTTATCCTCCTGGTTAGATTTCCCCCTCTGTGCCCATGTCTGGATAATCGACCATTGGAGGAAACACTTCAAGCATTGAATGAGAGTTCTCCACAAAAGCTTCTGCCACAAACCTGCAAGTTGTTGAAGAGGCAAAAGACTCTTTCCTGATTTGTCTCATCAAGGTTGATTTCGAAGACAGCAAATAGCTATGGGCTTATTAAAGAGACAGAAGCTCCAAGGGCATTATGTTGTTTCTTTTCAAAAACGTGTGTTAAAGATAACACTGGTTAACAGTAAACCTTTCGATACCAACAATGTCAGGATCTGTTTAACAGTCTCACTCGGAAACAAATCCTGTGGACGAAGGGGGGCAGTCCTAAGCAGGTCTCCTTGGAAGTAAGCCCCACTACAGCTTATTCCCAGGATAGCATGCTTAGGTTTGCAGCCTTATGAAGGGATCGTTTTTTCTACCCAGATGTCTCAGGGATCAGGTCCTGCTTGAAAGACTGATCCATCTAATTCTCACTCCTTCCCCAAGGAACTGAGGACTGCATGCATGGTTTTCACCTCCTCCTTTTTAGTCTCACAACAACCCTGTGAGGCAGGTTAGGCTGAGTGAAGTGACTCCTAAGCTAGACACTCTTCCTCCTAATCTCAGACATATTGAGGGAGGGCTGGGTGCCGTTGTTCTGTCGATTGCAAAATAAAGCAGCTCTGTTCAGCAGGGAAGGAAGGTGTTCTACAATCACCTATAGATGCACCCTGTTCTTTCATTTGAGGTCTTAGTGACTTCTGCCTTTCAAGACCTGGTTGCAATGCCCTGGGGGAGAGATTTGATCTCCAAGGCATTTGCTTTCATGCTTTCATAAAGGCTGCGCAGCTGATGAGGAAAGGGCAACCGTGCAGTCAAAGCCCAACAGTTGTTTTGTAGGTTTGCATATCTCTTGCTTCATCTGCAGTATTAACCAAGCTGTTCCGAGCCCTGTCTGCCAGAGCCGTTTACCTGTTAGCTGCTCCTCCAGCCAGTAAGCACGGTGCATCTGAACTGCGAGCTGTGAAGCTGGAGGCAGACTGTTCTTTCGAGCACAGTGCTGTGTCAGCACCACGGACAGTTCATTTGTTAAAAAGCATCCCAGGAAAACCTCCACGAGTGTGCAAAGGCCCGAGTTGGCCACTGATCGCTCAACAGCTGCTCCAGCTAGGATATACCTCTTTTTTTTCTTTTTCTTATCATGGCATGCTTTGGGAGACAGAGGAATGACTTAGCTAGAGAATTTAATCCAACTTTCTGAAGTTGGCGACCTCACCTAACTGGCTTTCCCGGCACCAGCTCTCCATAGCATAAACCCAGTAATTCTCTCTCTCTCTCTCTCTCTCTCTCTCACACACACACACACACACACACCACGTCTTCTTTGTGTGTGTGTAGGTTTCTAAGTCAGAAAATGTGACTTCCGAGAGGTAAGGGAAGTGGACTGAAGCCTTGAATAAAGTCCACAAGCCAAATCCCATCAAGTTTGCTGCCTCCCCTCACCCCATCATAATCTAAATCTTTCTCTCTTTTGTGCCGTCATGTTCCAACTGACTGGGCTTTCAGGGCAAGTGAGAAGCAGAGGTTGTTTGCTGTTGTCTTCCTCTGCACAGTCTTCCTTGCAGACCCTGCTTAGCTTCGGAGATCTGACGAGATCGGGCTATACCATGCTGCCTTCCCCTCCAAACTAAATCCTAATAATTGAAAAGGCAAAGCAGAGGAGGAGCTGCTGCTCTGTGGCTGAATGCATGCTTTGCTTTCCAAAGGTCCTACTTTCAGTCACTGGCATCTCCAGCTTGATCTCAAGTGGGACCTCTAGAAAGAGAATGGTGGCTGGCCAGAGTTGTCAGAGCTGAGCTATATAGACCAGTGGCCTGACTGTAGCTAAGGCAGCTTAACATGCGACTCTCCAGGAGAGCGCTAGAACATAGGCTTTGCTAGCAGAAGGTCCCAAGTCCCATCTCTGCCTTCTCCTGTTAAGAGGTTGGGCAGCAGGTTTTGGACAAAGACCTGCCACAGACCTTGGAGAGCCACTGCCAACCAGAAGCAGCGACAGTGGACCCGGGGTCTACCTTGGTGTAAGACAGCTTCATATGTTGAGAAGGTCAATTCCTGGCAGTTAAAAGATCCCCATCAGCAGGTGTAGATGGCAAAGCTTGGACAGTCATCACAGAGGGCTGAGCCTAATGGACCAAGCCTTGGGACTTGGGATAAGGCAGCCCCACATGTTCCGAAGCTGAGATAGGGAAGGAGCCCCCTGCCACCCCAACCTCCCCCATCCTGCTGTTCAAAGACCAGCTCCTTTCAGGGGAGCCTCGTACCATGCTTCCCTCCTCTGTCCAGTCCCACAGAGCATCCGGAAAGAGGAGTAAGTTGGGAGTTAAATCCATTTGGGGACTGACTTAAGAAAGCGACCCGTCCTACAGGCTGGGCGGTCTCCCCCTTGCCCCGGGCATCCTCTGGCCGCTGGAGCCTCGCACCCCCTCGCGCCGAGCCCACCACGGAGCTCCTCCGCCGGAAAGCAGCGGGGAGGCGGGCGCGCCCCTTACCTGGGAGCCCCAGGCAGAGCAGCAGGCTGTAGTAGACCACGGGCAGGAACCCTAAGCCGCAGCCGGGCAGGGAGCTGTTGCGGATGTGGATGTAGTCGTGCTCCATGGACGCCGGCTTCGGAGGGGCCGGGGAGGGCAGAGGCAGCGCCCGCCTGGATGCCGGCTCCGCAGTCACCCTCGGCCGCCGGAGCGCAGGACTCGCCGGCCCGGCCCCGCCGCTGCCTGGCGGAGGAGGAGGAGGCGGCGGCGGCACATGGCCGCGGACCTATGAGCGGCGAGGAGGGCTCGGCCAGCCGCGGCGCGCCAAGGGTTAACCCGCTCCCCGGCTCCCCTTCGAAGGCGCGCCCTCGCCCGGGCGCTCCGCCGGGTCCTAAAGGGACCTGCGCCGTTCGGCCTCCCGCTTTCCCCTGCAGCCTTCGCGTTGAAAATGCCTGTGACTTGCAGGGCTTTGGGCAGCCCCTGGACCCGCTTTCAGCCTCTTGCAGTTAGGAAGAAGCAGGTCCCCTTGAGCATGCGCAGAGTGCCCGTTCTTTACCAACCGAAAATACACGTGGCCAGGCCTGGGATTTTCAAGGAAGCGACTGGGTGAGGCTTGTCCCCTGACGCTTCTCATTTTGGAGTAAAAATATCATCATCATCAACAACAACCAATTTGCCAAGAGTTCTTTTGATCATTTCTTTTATGGTTTAATTTTAATTCTTGTTTGTATTTTATGGTTTTGTCATATCTTTAATTTAAAAAAATTGTCATCATCATCAACAACAACAACAACAACATTTGATTTATAATAATAATATGTTTATTGTTTTTCCGGCCGAAGCCATAAGCCATACAAACACCAACAAAATATGAACTGTACACTTGAACATACCCAATTCACGTAGACATAACTCGTCATTATCACTTTAAACTATCTAAACTCATGGAAATCTTGTTTCTTTATCACCGTGGCTAAAAAGGAAGCCACTATAGCAGAGGTTTGATTGTCAGGAAAGTTATCAGACAATAACACTGAGATTGCCCAAGGAAGGAAGGGAAGCTTTTCTTTTAACATAATAGGAATAATAAATCTCTTTCCTTACTCCACTTAGGGCAAAAAAATATTATATGATCCAAGGTCTCTAACTTTCCTTGTCCACAGTCACAAACTCGTTCAGAATAAGGGAGTCCAGAGAAATGACCAGAAAGCACTTTAGAGGGGAAGGAGTTAAGTCTAGCCAATGTGAAGGCTCTGCGTTGACATTTGATTTATATACTGCCCTTCAGGACAATTTAACACCCACTCAGAGAGGTTTACAAAGTGTGTTGCTATTAGCTTCATGACAACAGCAGCAGCAATAATAACATTCAATTTACACACACACACACAACCCCCCCCCCCGTTTCAGGACAACTTAACACCCACTCAGAGCAGTATACAAAGTATGTTATTATCCCCACAATAATCACTCTGTGAGGTGGGTGGGGCTGAGAGAACTCTGAGAGAGCTGTGACTGACCCAAGGTCACCCAGCTGGTGTCAAGCGAGGAGTGGGGGATCAAACCCGGCTCTCTAGATTAGAGTCCTGCTGCTCTTAACCACTACACCACTGTTTACTTCATGTATACCCTTTGTGCACGGTTATTTATAGGTTAATCAACTAAAGCTTTAGTTGATTGAATAGTGGGCCACTGGGTTACCACTTGACATTGGTGTTAAAAACAGCTTTGTATATGATGGGTTCCCATAAAAGAGACAACAAAGGGAAAAATATTAAAGATAGCCTTCTCAAGAGTAACCAATCTATGCATGCTTGCCTGGGGTAAGCCCCATTGAACTTAGTGGGGCTGAGTTCTGAGTAAATATGTCGCCCGTCTATTAAAATGATAAGCCGCCCCACAATTATCCTCTAAAAGGCATCTATACCAAAGTTTTTCTCTGATATAAATGTATTAATATTTATACCAAACTAATATGAATGGATTTTATTAAGTGAATAAAAGCCAGACAATTCATGAAATTTTAAAAAGCTCCTATCGGTGGCTGTCCTTCCTAGGAAGGCATCCCTTTATCATCAAATGCCCTAGAAATAGGGGCTACCAACTATTTTTTTACAGCTCTTCTGCTTTAACAGCAGCTGGAGATGCAGACATTTAGAAATGGAGCTTTTCTTATATAAGGAAAAGATTCACCCGCTTTCCCTGCATGTTAGGTTACAGTTCAAGGTATGTGAGCCATGCCACTTTTTAAAAAAGCGATGGATCAGTTCTCTAGATACGAAGATTTTAAAAGAAAAAAAATGTACACAGTCAGGTAAGAGCAGGCTGGGGATGATGAGAGGTAGTGTGTGCAGCGGTTACAGTACCGGACTAGGAGCAGGGAGACCCAGACTCAGGCCATTTCCACACGTCTTACCTGCTTGCGGAACATCACGCAAAAGACCTGGAAGACGGCGTCTTCTCACGCGAAATCGTGCCAGGAAGATGCTGTTATCTGGGAGTTCGCGTGAGAAGACGCTGTCTTCTGGGTCTTTCGCGTGATGTTCTGCAAGCAGGTAAGACGTGTGGAAACGGCCTCAGCTATGAAGTTCATTCCATGTTCAAAGGCAGAAACTCTTGGATCAGTGGCAAAGCGTGGGGGGGGCAGAGGGGCAGCCGCATCAGGCGCAAAATTATTAGGGGACACCAGCTGCTGAGGAGAGCCTGCACCTCGTCTGCAGGAGCCAGAAGGCCACCCACGCCACCCTGGCCGACTGACATGCCAAGGGGGCAGCTGGCTTGCTGAGCGCTGAGCTGGCCCTCTGCAGCAGCTGGCTGAGGAGTGCACCGAGTGGGTAGTGGTAGCACGGGCAGCTGCGGCAAGTGGCAAGTGGCAGAAGGGTAAGGGGCAGGGAGGCGAGCAGCCCTGAATCACAGGAGCGCTCCTGGAGGGGCAAGCAGCTGCGGCAGAGGGGTAAGTGGTGGGGAGGCAAATTGCCCTGAATTAGGGGAGTGCTCGTAGGGGGGTGGCTGCGTCCCACACAAATCCATCACTTCTCAGAAGTGACATTATCACACAGGGGCCTGGGAGCACGTGTGCACTTCACATGTGGTGCCACAGGCACCACCTCCTGCGGAGTTGCCCCGGGTGCTTGTAACCCACGCTATGCCTCTGCTTGGAACATCAATGCGGCAGATGTGGGCAACAACATATACCTTGTTTGTGGGCCTCCAGGTTGTATCTGGTCGATGGACCTCTGGTTTGTTCCAGCATGTTGACTTTTATGTTCTTCCTTGGTAACTCTTGGCCAGATGGATCTCATAGCCTACCTCACAGGGTAGTTGTGAGGATAAAGGGGAGAGGGGAAAGACACACATTCTCCATTTTATCATCCCAACAACCTTGTGAGGGAGGTTAGGCTGAGAGAGAGGGATTGGTCGAGGGTGACCCAGCAAGGTTCATCTTGAGTGGGCATTTAAACCCATGTCTCCCAAGTCCTGGACAGACACTCTAACTACTACATTACACTTTGTCTCCTTTCACAGGCTCATGGCTGGCAAGTTTTGATGTCACAACATTCTACCTCTCCCCTTACCATCACAGAGCGTATTTTTATGGTGTAAGAAGGTAGGGAAAGGGGAGATTTTCCACTCCCCCCACCAAACAAATGCATGATTATAATTGTTTTAAAAACCTAAACATATGGTAAGTTCTCATTTGAGGATTTATTGCTTATCAGGCTGCTTGTCAAAGCCCGCATGTAACATTATGATTCAAAACTGGTCATGGATGAAGCCATAAATCCAGCTCAGCCTCCACAGCAGCAGTGAAAACTCAGAGGACTTTCTCTGTGAAATGGAAACAGCAACGGAGCCTTTGTTTTTTGTAGCTCTTCCGCTCCTGAAATATGGGCTAGGGGTGCTTGGCTAGGACAGAATCAGTAATTTTCTCCCAAGAGTTAGGCAGAGGCCCATAATTCATGTGTAGCAGGAGCAAAGTGGTGGCTTTCCTTTCCTCTTGAAAAATGAGCTGTTTCCTTTGACTGATGTACACTCCATTTATGATCACACGTGGTGGTTTGTTTTTCTGGAGGGATCAGGTGCGCAGAGGACATGTTGCATGAATGAAGTTGTTCACCAAGCTGCCTTATACAGCCAGACCGTTTGCCTATCAAGGGGAGTCTTGTCTATTTTTTTTTATTTTAAAAACAAATGTTTAATCAGAATTTTCTGGCAAGACTCCAACACAGAACAATTTTTGACAGGTGGCATGCTGATGAGCAAGGGGGGGGGGAAATGAGGGAAGTCTTGTCTACTCTGACTGGTTCTCAGGTCAAGGTTTTCTACATCACCTGCTCCTTTTCACTGGGGATGCCAGGTATTGAACTTGGGACTTTCTGCATGCAAAGCAGGTGCTCTACCACTGAGCCGCAGCCCCTCCCAGCAGCCTAGCTGAGATGGTTGGCTCAAGTGGCAGATCTGGGAGGGGAGAGCCCCCTCCTCACCCATCTCCTTCAGCACCTCCTCTTCCACAGCTGCCTTGGAACCAGAGAACCGTACCACCACTGTCTCATTTAGATCACATTTGGGCTGATGGCCCATCAAACACTCACCAGAGATCTATAGCGCATCCCCTGCCTTTGATTTTACTTATTTCCCTGCTTATACTCTGCTTGTCCACCCAAAGTGGCTTACAACATTGCTGTCCATTTTATCCTCACAACAGCCACCCTGTGAGGTAGGCTAGGCTGTGGGACAGTGACTGGCCCAAGGTCACCCAGTGATCTTCTGTGGCAGAGTGGGGATTCAATCCTAGGTATCCTAGATCCTAGTAAAGAGTCCAGTAGTAACTTTAAGACTAACCAACTTTATTGTAGCATAAGCTTTTGGGAACCACAGCTCTCTTCGTCAGATGCAACTTTATTGTAGCATAAGCTTTCGAGAACCACAGCTCTCTTCATCAGATGCATTGTCAGATGCATCTGACAAAGAAAGCTGTGGTTCTTGAAAGCTTATGCTACAATAAAGTTGCATCTGACGAAGAGAGCTGTGGTTCTCGAAAGTTTATGCTACAATAAAGTTGCATCTGACGAAGAGAACTGTGGTTCTCAAAAGCTTATGCTTCAATAAAGTTGCATCTGACGAAGAGAGCTGTGGTTCCCAAAAGCTTATGCTACAATAAAGTTGCATCTGATGAAGAGAGCTGTGGTTCTCAAAAGCTTATGCTTCAATAAAGTTGCATCTGACGAAGAAAGCTGTGGTTCCCAAAAGCTTATGCTACAAAAAAGTTGCATCTGATGAAGAGAGCTGTGGTTCTCGAAAGCTTGTGCTACAATAAAGTTGCATCTGACGAAGAGAGCTGTGGTTCTTGAAAGCTTATGCTACAATAAAGTTGGTTAGTCTTAAAGGTGCTACTGGACTCTTTACCATTTTTCAACTACAGACTAACATGGCTAACTCCTACATCCTAGTCTGAGTCTCTGACTACTATGTCACATTGGATTTGCACATCTCTGCTTGATGATGTGCATGTTTTATATTCATGCTAGGTTGATGTTGGAGTAACTATGATCTATCCCTTTCTCCATGCTCAAGGTGTTTTGTAATTATTCTTTAAGACTATCTTGAATACCCCTTTTGAATTGTCAGTCCGAGCACACTTGGTCCGGATGTTGTCTGGCTGGTGTGTCTTTGAAATACCTTTCCAGAAACATTGCTTTGTGAGATACAGTCAGAAGGAACCGATAGGGAGGGCTCTTCTCTCTCATTTAGTCCCTGAGAAAAGGAAGAGGAGATTTGTGGAATAATCTGTGTCTGGATAATAGATCAGAAAGGTACCACAAGGATGAGTCACTGCTCTAATAAAAACCAGCTTTATCAGCAAAAGAAATGCACCAGAAGGAAGGGAGGACGGTGCATTAATTTTCTCAGGCTTGCAGGTGGAGTGCAGCCACAGAAACTGAACCGAGCGGCACAGTGTGAGTTGTTTAAGAGACCTACGCAATCTATCCGTTGGTAGGCTCTTAGAGAACAAATGCACATTGCAGATGGGGAGGACGGACCAAATGTTTGAATGATCCTGCCTAATCCCCCTTTAAAAGTGCAATCCTAAACTGAGTTATATCTTTGGACTTAAGATGTAATGGTTTAGGATTGTACTATAAGAGGCTCTAGAACTGGATGCTTTCCGGAGGCCATCCTTCCTTCTCTGAATGTCTGGGGGGGGGGGGGGGAATGCACATCGCCTTTTCTAAAGCCATTAATATTCGACACCAGAATTTAACACATTGGCATTAAGAGGTCATCTAAAATATGAAAGGGAGGGGATACGTTTGCTAAATGCAAGATGGCTTAAACTCTTTGTGGCTTTGGGATCTGCTGTGGCTTTGGGATCCGCTGCCCATTGGCTCCTAAACACATCGAGATCCCCAAACAAACCACAGTCCACATCATGCTTGTATTGGGACCAGCTATAATGACACACATAATCTGCATGTATATGAGCTTGCTAGAAGTCTTCCTCAGGCTAGATGCTACAAAATTTTAAAAAATTAAGGAGCCGGGGGAGAAAAATTATTCCAGGCCATATTTTAAAGGCCGTCTCTCCTGCCATCGCTATGCTTAATGCCAGCGCTGCTAGATATACTTAGGTGCCTTTGATGAAGGTTGCACTATAGTTCTTTTGGACAAGAGAGGGGGGAGATGGTATTCCTCCACTGGAATTACAAAGGCCAGCCACCGTCCTTTAATCTCTCTGACACTCGGCAAGATAGGGCTGCAGACAACATTTAAAACCATCAAGGTTATTGTAAAAAAAAAAAAAACCACCAACCCATCGTTTTCTTTTACTTTTCTTGGAAAAAATTCAAGGATAAGATCATTAAAATAACTTTCTAATAGAAAATCCCACCCTCCCTTGCTGTCAGTCAGTTGCAAAGCTTAGCTAGGGAGCTGCTTCCCTGTGGTTATTTTCTGCACTGCGCTTGGAATGATGGAGCGGGTGAACGGCACCCCTGTGTCTCACAGCACAGTGGGGCCTAGCGTTACTGGTGGCGGAGGTAGCAGACTGCACCTTCCTCTCCGGCCCACGTGCGCCTCTTTAGACTCTACCCCTGGCAGTACAAGGCTCCTTCAGTGCAACAGCAACCAGGAATCCTCCACTGATTTCTCTTCAGATCTGCAACTAGGAATCCCTTTATCAGAAGGATGGGCAAGGCCTGCCTAGGGGGTCTTTGTTCTGGGCCCTGCTTGGGTGCTTTAAACATCAGTGGCAGTAAGTGAGAATGCTTGCCTTATGCAGTGGAGATGTTGACAGGCTGCTGTTGAAAACAAAGAAGTGGGCCAGGCTCCCCTCCCAGCCGTGATCCATTAGCTACCCTCTTAGGGTTACCATCCTCTAGGTTGGGGCCTGGAGATCTCCCCCAATTACAACTAATTTCCAAATTAGAGATCAGTGTGAGAAAATGGTTGCTTTGAAGGGCAGACTCTGTGGCTTTACCCCCTGCTGAGCTCCCTCTCCAAGCCCCGCCTTCTGCAGGCTTCACCCCCAAATATCCAGGAGTTTCCCAACTTGCAGTCTTACCTCCAAAAATTACTTGACCCTTCTTGCAGTGAACCATAACATTTTACTTATGTAAGACAGAGGGCCAAGCTACAAGTGACGAATGACACTTGAGCGGCAAGTGGATCGAGTGGAGAGCAAGTGGAGGGCAAGTGAACAGGGAGGAATACACTTGCCGTTCAAGTGTAATTTGTCACTTGTAGTTTGGTCCAGAGAGTGCTGTCAAGGACATCTTGCGGTGCTCTCCTCTGGCCAGCATTTTCTCCCTATGGCCATTCACAGAGTGGGACCGATAAGAGGGAGGCCCTCTCTGTGCAGGCTTAAGTTGTGCCTGTTGACTTTAATTTACAGTGGCTGGAAAACCTGGTCCAGATGCTTAAGTCTGTGCACATTTGTGTGCGTACTTGCTCATGTGTTAAGATTTAACTAAACCTGCACTGTGGTTAGAACCTGAAAGGATGAATTCATTCATTCCCTACCGTTCACCCAGTGGGGACATAAAACTTACATTGTTCTCCTTTTCTCTATTTTATCCTCACAACAACCCTGCAAAGTAGGTTAAGCTAAGAGTGTGACTGGCCCAAGGGCACCCAGCAAGCTTCCCTGGCAAAGTAGGGATTCGAACCTGGGTCTTACAGATCCCAATCTGATGCTCCTACCCAAACGACAACTTTTTGAATAGGTTTTGTGTTTTCATAGTGTCATTTTAAAGAACAGGCCCTTGAATACCAACACTTCAGGTTGCAAAGGTCATTGGTGGCTTCCTTCCTTTCCTGTGTCCCTCATTTCTTTTGGCTCCAGTTCGAGCCAAAACAAAGAGGTTTGTGCTGAGGTTACAGAAATGTTCGCTGTCTATGAGGAAATCTCTGATTTCTTAGAAGGCCCACCAGGGAATGGGTTGGGCCCAGCTAGCTAGGAAGGGAGGCTGTCTGTGGCTCTGGTTGACTGTGGTGCTAACAGTCTTTTCCCATGGCAACTGGAAGTGAGTTACATGTCATTGTCGCATTTGAAAGATATTGACAATGGAATGGGGGGAGCATTTACCCCCTCAGCTTGATTTTCAAGAATGCTGGGTTTTTCAGATGTGCCTGGATCCTGGTAGTGGGAGAACGAGAACATGGCTGGCCTTCTACCAAACAGCACCCCAAACAGGGAGCATCTCTCCACGCTCGGCTCACTCCGTTGTCATTTGCTCACCTTGGGATACCTTATCGTTTTTATCGCTTTAGTAGGGCGTTTCACGACTTCGAGGCACGATTTGCATGCATGATTTATCCCTGTCATATAAAGATGATAGCTATGCATGCCAGGATCTGTAAATCTGTCTTTCTTTCGCGCCCTAGAAAAGCAAATAAGAACCAATTTTGTTTCGTCTCAGCATTATCAAAGCATTTTAATTGCATCCTACCGTCAAGACGTTGAACTGGGCACCAGTAGACCCCAAAACAGGGCCCTGACTCTCTTGCAGGGTGTATGTGTATGCAAGGATACAAGGTCGGGTTGCCAATTTCCAGGTGGAGCCTGGAGAGCTCTTGGAATTGTAACTGATCTCCAGGCTACACAGGCTGGATCAGTGCTTTGGGGTGTGAACTCTGGCATTATAGCCCACTGATGGCCCTCCCCAAACCCCATCTTTCCCATGCTGTCACCCAAATCTCCAGGAATTTCCCAGCCCTCTAGCAGGCAACCCTACTATGAGGGCAAGGTAAGGAGGCTCAATGGCAAAAATCTCCCTGTGCACAATGTGTGCGATGGCCATGGAATTTAGCCTGTTGTCCAGTTATGCTATATACTTATAACTAGTAAACGTGAAAAATTGTAAATTTGGGACCTAACATGGGAGGAAATTTGGCATATAAAATAGAGGTGCTCCCACTGAGCCACAGTCCCTCCCTCCTTTGAGTAAATGCCACACAGTAATCCAAGCTCTAGTTACAGTCTTTCTATGTATCTCTTGCTGAGAGAGATGACAGATTTGTTTTCATTTTTTTAAAAAAAATGCATCTTGCCTTTTAATGTTTGCAAAATGCTGTCTGGGCCCACCTCTTGCTGTGCTTCACAAGCAGCTGGGAGTTTGCCAGACGTGGGATGTCTCCTGCAGTGCGTGGCAGATGTTCCGCGCTACCCAGATGTTTAGAAGCTATCTCCCAAAGCACCTGCCCTGTATCCTTCAACCTCGCTGAGAGACGTGACCTTGAGCTGGCTACAAGTAATTTTGCCCCTCTTTTCTTCTCTGTTTTGCTTTCTTGCCAAATGGCTTTTGCAATTTCCAGAGAAATACGAGCTTTGAAAGGAATCGCTTCATACAAATCTGCAACTGTTGCTCTTCTGAGCCCATAAATTAGTTGTGATGGAGTCATAGAAGGATAGAGCTAGAAAGGACCTTGAAGTTCATCTAGCACAACCCCCTGATCTAATCAGAAATGTGCAGAGACAGCATCCCAAACAAGTATACTTGAGTGTACTCACAAGAAGATTATTCTTAAGAGAGGGAAATGAGCATCAGGGTTGGGAATGATCTGGGCTTTGACCCAGGCGACCTGCTGCTGCTCAATTAGACGACAGTGCTTACATACCAGGTTTCCCCCCCCTGCTGTTCCTCCAAAGAGCTCAGGGCAACATGTGGGGTTCTTCACACTACTATTTTATCCTCAAAACAGCCCTGTGAGGTGGGCTCCTGTTGATTTTTTTTAAAAGATGAGGCTTTGGGTCTCTTTGTATTGTAGATTTTTATTATTTTGTTGTTGTTTTAAATGCTGTTCCATTATTTCATAAGCCAGCCAAAATACTTTGTAAAAGCCTGGGGCAGGCACTGAACAAAATCAGTTAAGAGAACAACCAGGTCAGGATCACCTAGTGAACTTCACGGCGGAGTGGGTCTAATCCAGTACTCGTGCTGGCTCTCTCAGGAGCTGCATGAACTAATGTTTGCACTTGGTACGAGGCAGCAACAGATGTTTATATATATATATTCATACCCTTGTGCTTGTTGGGTAAGAGCACTCCGTTTCCAATCTTCCTGTACAACAACTGTTAGCACTTTGTTGGCAAGAGGGAGAAAAAGGAAGAAGGTTGCAGCATTGGAAGACTCCAGCCGTGCAGATATTAAAGGAGAGTCAGCGTTGCATAGTGGTTAGAGCATCAGACTAGAATTGGCGAAACCCAGATTGAAATCCCCATTTGCACCAAGATTGAGCTAAACTACATGAGACAAATTAAACAAAGACACTCAATTGAAGGAAGACACCATGTTAGCCAGGAAGCATAGTTTGAATTTCACCTCTCTCTATAGAGCCGGCAAAGATCACTCCTCAGAGAGTTTGTTAATTTCACCTCTACAGAGCTGGCAAAGACAATTCCTCAGAGGGTTTGTTAATAACTGACAGAGCCTTTGGGGAGGCAAAGAGGAAATTAACAAGCCCTCTGAGGAGCGATCTTTGCAGACTCTGTAGAGAGAGGTGAAATTCAAACTATGCTTCCCAGCTAACATTGCATCTCCCTTCACTTGAGTGTCCTCATGTAATTCATCTTGTGTAGTTTATCTCTAATTGGGTGACTTTGAACAGCTCACTGTCCCTCAGCCTAACCTACCTCACAGGATTGTTTTCCAAATGGGGGACAGAACCACGTATATTATCCTGAGTTCCTTGGACAAAGGGTGGATAAAATACTTCAGCAAATAATAAATACTTGCAACAACTCAGAGAGATAGGGTTTTAAAAAAGCTGGTTGAGGTCCAACTCATTGGCTCACCCCTAGCACAATATGCTAATTCCCTCCTGCCTACATTGTACTCGATAAAGAAAAGTTAAGAAAACCATTTTGTTTGCATCAGGAGGCTCTTTATTACTTGACCTGTATTAGTTTGGGTTCATCACTGTACAAATATACAAAATTGCCTGTAATGCACTTGATGGAAATCACAGGCGGAAGGTCATAGTGCGCTGACCCACAGCATCGAAAGCCCTTGCACACAGTGAGTGGGATTGCAGCAGAGTCTCGCACATTTTCCCACTTAATTCATTTTGATATTTTTATCGACGTGGAGGTGGGAATGGCCTGGAGAAGCGTTGCCAAAGTACAGTACAAGGATGGACTGCCGTGGATCTTCCAAGGGCTGCAGTGAAGTTTATAAGCTAATTGCTGCAACAGCACATGGGCTGTGGTGAGCTAAGTGCTGCCAGCCGCTATTTAAGAGCCCCAAAGAGGCTGTTTGTTAGTGATGTGGCAATTCTTGCAAATACCTTGCTTGAAAAGTTGCCCTGTTTACTGTGTTGGTTTGCTAGAGTTGAGAACCTGCGTTGTTGTCAGTGTTTTGAGCTCATTTACATCTGTGTGATTGGTGGCGGTATTCATCCTCACTCAGGCAGCCGTGCTTTGACACATGCTCACAATTTCCTGGATTGTTAGGGCTGATAGAAATTGGTCTCCCAAATCTGTTCAGGAGGCTACGAAAAAACCACCATCTCCATCTTATAAGGTTGCCAGGTGGGAGGTAGGAGACCTGGCACTTACCTTAGTGCTGCCCTAGCTTGCGTGCAAAGGTCCTGAGAGGCATGTTCCCCCACCTTTCCCCCCACCAGCCAGGTAAGCAGGGCAGGGAGTGGAGGGTAGGGTAGGGGGATCCCCTGCTCCCACCAGGGGACTGGCAACCCTACCACCTCACCAGGAAATTATGCTAGGGAAGCTTGGAAAAAGTCATTTGCAGTAGCTGGGAGGGTCCTGCCTTCTGTTTTAAGGACTACTCCCCATGGCAATTTACTACCCTGCCCCTCTTTTGGAAAGGTAGGATTTGTGACTTGGTCAGAGAGGAACAGCAGGGAGCAGGCTAGTCTTGGTGTGAGCACCACACTGGCGCATTTGATGAGCATCCTGTTGATTGCTTGCAAATTAAGGTGGCCAACCCTCACTTGGTCATAGATCCAGAGGAGTTAACCATGTTAGTCTGTAGTTGCAAAATAGTAAAAAGTCCAGTAGCACTTTTTAAACTAACCAACTTACTTGTAGCATAAACTTTCGAGAACCACAGCTCTCTTCGTCAGATGCATCTGACGAAGAGAGCTGTGGTTCTCGAAAGCTTATGCTACAAATAAGTTGGTTAGTCTTAAAGGTGCTACTGGACTCTTTACCATTTTGCAAACCCCACTTGGGAAATTCATGGAGATTGTGGGCAGTGCCTGGGGAGGGCAGAGTACAGGGAAGGAAAGGAACTCGGCAGGGATGTGATACCACAGATTCCCCACTCTGCAGCTGCCATTTCCTCCTGGGGAATTGATCTCTGAGCCTGGAGA
Source organism: Eublepharis macularius (assembly GCF_028583425.1). Classification (NCBI taxonomy): domain Eukaryota; kingdom Metazoa; phylum Chordata; class Lepidosauria; order Squamata; family Eublepharidae; genus Eublepharis; species Eublepharis macularius. The sequence goes on from NC_072801.1 coordinate 19,905,980, forward strand.
TCAGTAATCCCAGCAGAACTCCAGGTCGCACTGGGAGGTTGGCAACCCTCTTGCAAATGCACTTTGAACAGTTTTGACAGGGTATGCTCAAGAATGGCAAGCGGTTTGGGGCTGCAGACAGTGGCATTTGCCAGTTTCTAGAAACCTTGTCTAAACTTTGCATACGTAAACAGGCACTGCAGGGCTCAAAGTGCGACCGTTGCAGATTCCGCAATAGCTCCTTAAGCAGCCGGGGTTGTTGGTCAGATGAAGGAACTACAGGCTGTTGCATCTGGAAATTTGACAGAGCAGCCCATTGTGTCTCCTGAGCTAGGAAGTCAGGTGATGCTGGAGGACCAGTTGGGTGCAATGGAGGGGTGCATAGTGTCCCAGGGCCTTGGGGAGGCAAAGATGAAATTAACAAGCCCTTGCAGGCTCTGTGTAGAGTGGTGAAATTGACAGAGGCTTTGTCTTCTTAAACTATGCTTTCCAGCTAACATTGCATCTCCCTACACTTGTGTAAGATGCCTCATGTAGAAAGACACTGGACAGCAGGATTTGAGCCCAGTGTAACCTTAGAAACCAACAAGATTTTCAGGCTATCTGAAGAAGCGGGCTTTTGACTCTCTTGAAAATCTTGTTGGTCTCTAAGGTTACACTGGGCTCAAATCCTGCTGTTTGATTGCAGACCAACATGGCTACCTACCTGAAATCAGTCTGGGCAGTTGGTTGCAGAGTACTAGCTCCCCTGGCTGCCCTGCCAGCCTTTTTGTTCCCAGCCTGGTTGTCCTGTGCTTCATCTGCAGTCAATCCACCTGTTTCTGAGATACCTGCTGGCTTGAAGAACCTGACAGCCATCTCCCCTTTCTTAGGCTAAGAGGAAAGTTCAGCCAAAGGAAAACAAAAACAGGGTATGCGTTTCAAGATCACATTTCTAAACGTATTGCTAAAAGCTGCAAACATTAAGTTGTCTCATATTACCATGCTTCAAAGCCCAGAGGTAAATTTAAGCGGCCAGTGTTTGCAAAATGCCAATCTAGACATTGGCAGTGCACTTGCAACATATCAGATTGGGCTTAGTGTCCTTTTTGTGGAAAGTGAACTTCTCAGAATTAATATGGGGGAAATAAGTTATTGAGCATGCTGGGGGGAAAGTATTTTTTGTGCAAGGTAGCATTTAAACATGTTAGCATCTTCTTTCACTCCGAAGCGGTGAAGCCCTACCATGAGTGGCCAGACAGGTTATCTATTGTATCGGCAGAGGCTGAAATCCTAACGGTAGAAGAGCCTCTCCTAAGGAGGAGGTGTCCAGTGTCCACAGCTACTCACTTGGTACCACCAGTGAGAGTTTTGAGTTCTGGAGGGTTTGGGTGCAGAGTGTGGAAATTAGCATAGATAGAGACATTGGAGTAACATTGGCCTTTGGTTTCCAATAGTGCAATTGCACTGCTGTGCACTGTTGACGCCATGGTTGAGTGCACAAGCACTGTTCACACAAGAAGTTGCTGTTGTGCTGCAAGCATTACCAACTCCAACTTGGGAAATTCCTGGTGATTTGGAGGCAGTGCCTGGGAGAGGCAGAGTTCAGGGAAGGGAGGGAGCTCAGCGGGGATGAGCTGCCACTCTAGGCCTTCTGTTTCTCTTAGATGCTATGGTATACCATAAAGTTCACACTCCAACACTGTCATTGCCTCCAAGGGAACTGATATCTGGAGTTTGGAGATCAGTTGTCATTCTGGAAGATTTCCAGGCTTCACCTTGAAGATGGTGACCCTAAATCTTTCTGTGACTTTCTGTGACTTTCAAGAGTCACAGATTTCATGCACAATCAGAGCTGGTGCATTCTGCCCCTGCACAAACAGGGCGTTCTTTAAAGAAAAAAAATATATATGTGTGCAATGTATAATATATGGAGCACAACTGTACCTAAATGTACTTGACTGGTACAGTTAGGGAATATTGACTGGTGCAATTGCAGACATCTATTTTTGTTTTGATTTTTAAAAGCCCAGCAGTCAGCATGTGCAATATGGGGAGCAAGATGTTTGTGCAACTAGAGATTAGCAAAGGTGACTTCAGGAGAAAAAGCGTGAAAGGGAGGGAAAGGAGAAATGAGAAAAGGGAGCTGACTTTTCAGAAGCAAACATCCCTGCTCTCTTATACTTGGAAGTAAATTTCCTGGCAATCAAAAGGAAAAAAAATGGCAATTTTCCAGACTGTTTGGCCTCAAGGGCAGCCCAGAGTGTTAGTTTTAGAACTCCTATAACTCAAACTAGAGATTTTTGCTTGGTTTAGGGTACATCCTGCAACCACTTAGATGAAGCTGATCAAATTCCCATTTTTAACAGCAGCTAATGTGATTTTCTTTGCCCCCAAGTCCAGCAGTCCTTCACTCTTCAAATGACAAATTCATTTTATTTATTTTTTTTAAAAAAATTACATGCCACCTCTACACAAAATAGGATCCTCATATGTTCTCTGTTGCAGTGAACACTAAGTTCCTCTTGTTTAACCCTCAAGCTTCGCCGGGCTGCCAACTTCTATGTTGCATCTTTAAAGAACTGTTATACAATTATACTTTTAAATACTCCTACAGTAGCTAATTTTCAGTTAAGAAATTGCTCCAGAGAGAGAAGATGGAGGGTATTTTGTGATGTCAGAAGCAACCAAGACTATGAGCTCTTTTCTGCTTCAGACTGGCCGAACATAACCCTTGAACGTGATCCTCCAGAAAATATTGCACAGGTCAGAATAATGTCATGTTTGAACAGGATCTAGAGGGGGGGCAGGGGGTAGTCTGCCCCCGGCGCCGCCAGGGAGGGGGCGCCGGAAGCAGCTCCCAGAGCGTGCAGGCGGCAGGATGGGCAGCCACGCTGCCTTTTGCTTGCCCCGCGGGACAGGGGGCGGCTGGCTTGCCGCGCACCCCCTGTCCTGCAGGGCAGGAAAAGGGCAGCGCGGCCGCCCATGCCATTCACTTGCCCTGCAGGAGAGGGGGCAGCCGGCCGCCCCCTGTCCCGCGGGGCAGGTGCATGGCGCGGGCAGCCTCACAGGCTCCCGCGCTGCCTTTTGCTTGCCCCGCGGGACAGGGGGCGGCCGGCTTGCAGCGCACCCCCTGTCCTGCAGGGCAGGCAAAGGGCAGCGCGGCCGCCCACGCCGCTCACTTGCCCCACAGGAAAGGGGGCAGCTGGCCGCCCCCTGTCCCGCGGGGCAGGCGCATGGCGCGGGCAGCCTCGTAGCCCCCCACACTGCCTTTTGCTTGCTCCGCAGGACAGAGGGCGCGCGCGGCAAGCCAGTCGCCCCCTGTCCCATGGGGCAGGCGAAAGACAGCGTGGGGGGCTGCAAAGCCGACCGCGCCATTCGCTTCTGAAGTGAATGGTGCGGGCAGCTTCTCAGACCCCCGTGCTGCCTCCGGCGCGCAGCGTGATGACGTCATCAAAATGACGTCATCACCCCATGTCAGGAGCGTGCGCATGCTGTGTGCGCGCGCAAGGGCTGGCAAGCGTTGCCCCAGGCGCCGGGAGCGCTAGATCCGGCCCTGTGTTTGAACTTTATAGAGCAGAGTGACTCCTGATTTTATGAAGCTTACTGGAGGACACCCCAAGTAGGTATATAACTGAATTTTATGACAACTCCAGTTTGATTCAGAAGTACTGCTGCCATTGTTGGTTTCTCCACATTAATGATAAAACCATAATCCTCCTTTCCCCCCACTGAATGAATGAATGAATTTATTTGCAGTCAGAGACCATAATAATGACAATACATCCTTATCAATCAATAAAATAATTAAATCCAGCGTAAAAATGTAAAGGACACAAAAAAATACATTTAGCATTTAAAATCTTATCTTAAAATGTATATAGTTCTCTGGGAACCACAGCAATTCTAATATTTAAAACATTGACATTAAAATAGTTAAAATTGTAAAAAGAGAGCAGGAGACTATGTATGGCTATTCTTTTTATTATGTACTTTAACCAAATAGAGTCAGAATTTGGCTATTTGCCTAGAGATAGTTGGATTTTCATCAATTAGGAGTTTCTCCAGGCAGGCCTTATTTGCCTCTGCAATTGGTGTGTCTAAGAGTGGGGAAATAAACTAGAAATGTTGCTGGGAAAATGTATGGCCTTTTTTTCTTTCTTTTTTTTTGCAGCAACAGTGCCAAAATGGAACTAAAATATCGTAAAAGAAACTGACAAAAATGACAAACTTGTCAAGGAAAACACACACAACAATAATAGCCTTCTAGACCATGCATGAAAATTAAAACCAATGGGAAAAATGCACTCTTGTATATGCCTACATACAAGATCTAAAAGAGCCAAGCCAGGTATCTGTAGTGTTATAAATATTTCTTGTGAACTGATATCAGTCGAACCAGATACTGTAACATATACTTTGGATGGCCTACTTTGGTGATTTGTGAGTTCCAGCACCACGGTCCCAAGTTTGACAAACATCGATTTCATTTTAAAGAGGTCACCTCTTAACTTCCTTTTAATTAGCAGTGACAGATGTTCAACTGGAGGAACATCTTTGGAATCATTATCCTAATAACGTCCTGTTGGCTTTTAAATGTGCTCCTTCATGTGAATTGGTAATTAGAGCATCCAATCAGAACTGTTTCTGGTACAGGGGAAAACCAACCAGAGGGATACAAGCTATGGCCAGAGTTTTCTCTAAGCAATTAAATGCAACCCCAACATCGGCTTTTAACAAACCCCCCCCCAAATTCCCCATCAAAGCTGTGAACTTTCTTAAGGGTCCATTTTTATTTAAGTTACTTCTATTCTACTTTTTTGGGTCTACTGGACCCATAAAGCCACCTAGCAATAAAAAGAGGAGAATGATGGTTAGATTTTTTAAAATTTTATTTTATTGTATTTATTTTTATTTGACACAACAGCAGCAGCAGCAGCAACAGCAACCTTTATTGGCATTACATCCATGTTAACAAAAACACTCGACGCAACCAGAGGGCCAAACTACAAGTGACGAATGACACTTGAACGGCAAGTGTATTCCTCCCTGTTCACTTGCCCTCCACTTGCTCTCCACTCCAACCACTTGCTGTTCAAGTGTCATTCATCACTTGTAGCTTGGCCCTCAGTCTACAAATACACAACTCGCCTCATAGATGCAAGATACAAAAATTTAGCTACAGTTTCGATAACTTTTTGGTTCTGAGTAGCCAATAGGAAGATAACTTTACATTTATCAGATTTTCCAATTTGCTCTCTCAACAGCGGGTCAATGAGTATGGGACGTATATCACAGTAATAAGTACAATACAAAAAACATGTTCCAGGGTTTCTATGTCTCGCTGAGCACAAGTGCATAAACTGTTAGCATATGGCGTTTTATGGAATCTCCCATAAATTATCGCAGAAGGTAGCACATTAAACCAAGCTAACGAATAAGCTCTGCAATAATGTGGGGCCACTAAACAAGTGAGATATTCTGCCCTATACCCATGGGGTAAAAGCCCCAAACCTAGGGGTGAACGCTGCCTGTTGCAAGACTCCTGAGATTCTGAATCTCGATGTCAAGGAGTCTTTGTCTGATCAGTGCATAAACTGATTTTTCTGTGAGGGAAAACAAATCTTCAATATTATGGTTAGATTTAATAGCAGCACCATCAAGGCATATTCCAACAGCAGCTGACCCCAACCCAGTCAGTGAAACTAATGGACCCAGAACAGTAAGGAGTAATAACAAAACCTTCCCAGGTAAAACAAAACCAGCTAGAACCCAAGGCTGCAAAACGAAGACTTTTTTGGGAATAAGCGCTAGTGAATAAAATGGGACTTACTTCTGAGTAGCACTGCTCAGGAGCACTCTCAAAATCGTTTGCCCCAAATGCTCTCTGAAACAGAGCAGTTTTTTAAGAGCCTAAAACCCTTGACCACTGCCCAGATATTGGGAGGTTGTAATTAAAATTTAAAAAGCAGAGGAAAAGGGTGCAAGTAGAAGGAATGGTAAAACAGGGAAAGGTGCCTGACTTTAGCGTTCTTGAAAAATGCTAGAAGAAGATTCAGAAAGAGACTCGTGGTGTCTCCCTTGCCGTATTCGTGGCTTATCTGTGTATTACACACTTGTATTAATAATATAGTATTCTGTGTTGCCGGTCTCTTACCCCTCCTGTTTGTCAACTGCTTTGAACACACTACAAAAAGCATTACAGAAATTATTAAATAAAACACAAGCCTGAATTGCAGCAATGTTAGCGATAAATGACAGAGTGAGAGAGATTTTCCGTGGGAGTCCCTTTAACTTGATGGGGGGGCAGTAGATGCTCCAGGGGCCTGACCCTTTTAAAAAACCTACAGCTGATTGGCAGCTTTGTGGGAGGCGGGGCTCAGCTTTGACGGCAGACTGGCTCTCTCCCTGCATCTTGCAGGGAGGATGGGACGGCTAGGGTGCATGCCTGGTCAATGGGACAGGAGGAAGTGGCTACCCTCTGAAGGCCAGAAGGGGAGGAGCCAGCAGCAGCAGCAGCAGGGACAAGGTGTTGGAGAACCCCCTTGTCTCCTGATTCTGAGGCCAATAGGGGCACCAATAAGAGAAATTAGGAAGTGAGCTAATGGAAGGTTGGCCTTTGACACCCCCCCCCCCCCCACAAAGATTCCAGATAGATTTTTGACAGGCCTAGTGGTCCTGTCCTGAAATCTGTGTCTGTTTGGATAAATTTGCATGTATAATCCAACTAACGACTGCCAGTGCCTACGAGATTTCGTTTAGCCCAATTAACATTCTGTTGGGATTCCGAGATGGTTCTATTCAGAGACGCAAGCCATACATTAGCACCGAGCATAATCACTGCAGCAAAGATTCTAATTGCCTCCCTGATGCAATTTGGTTATACCATCAACTGAGGAATGGCTGCACAAAACTGAGAAAATTGCTGAAATGGCAAAACTGATTTACATTCTCCGATTAAAAGAACGGAGAAAAACCACAAACTTTTGAAATCACTTGGTAACTGTTAGTGATGTTTCAGGAAGCCTCAACACAAGCTAGATCTAAATGAACACAACCGCTTTTTGTGATTAGTTCCATTCCAATGAAGTGGCTCCATGTTCCATTATTGATCTCAGAAATTATGTTGCGCTGTAACTAGATCTTAATTTCAAATTGTTTTAGTGGTTTGGGTCAAATGACCGTACATATGATTGGTCAAATAACCATAAATAAAGAATGAAATGAATGAATCCCCATGGGAAATTTTAGATTGTAAGCCCCTTAGAGACAGGGGACCTTGTACTTGTGGGTCCACAGCTGCACATGGGCACCTTTGAATGTTGAGCACAGGTTGTGTGTGCCACCATAGAATGGCTACCAGGGTGCGTGTGCAGAGGGTATGACCAGCCACAAAATGGCTGGCATGGGGACTTGGGCCAGTCCCAGAAAGTTGAGGGATTTCAAGCCAAGCATCCTTCTAATGGAAAGACTGCTATTTCTGAATGGATGTTCCCTGCAGTCCCAAAGTTCTCTTGGACTCGTTTGGAACACCTCCGCCTCCAGTGAAGTGGAAAAGTAAAAAAAGCTGAGAAGGAAGCGGGTAATGGGAAACATATCTGCAGGCACCATGGTGCCCATGTGTGCCACATTAAGGATCGCTGCTATAGAAACATGGTAATCATGTAAAGTTTCAAGATGGGAGGTGCAGCTCATTGATTCCCCACAACATCCTTGGCATGCGAGCCCAGCGTTCACCTCCTTTTATCATCCATGTCCTCCACAGCTTTCCTCAGGAACTTGTATGTTTTCCTGAGTGAGGGGAACGCATGCGGAAGAGAGCTGAGATAGAATGTGAATGAGCAGAATTCTGCTCCAAGATTTCATTCAAGTGAATGAACTAGCTCAAAGCACCAAGAAAGCAGAACAGGTCCCAGTATCTTTTTTTCTTAAATGAATTTCTTAACTTCTTGTGCAGACCACAGAAGTAAGAGTCAAATGATTATTTTCTAACAAATCAGATCAAACTTGTTCTTGAACTTTGTCCAAATATTCCAGCATTGAATAAATGGAAGTCATCATGAGAGAAGTTTCTCAATTCCTACTTTCTTTCTTACCATTTGAAAAAGAAGGTTAATGTCCAGTAACATGGCATTCCACAGTCTTTCCATTCCATGTGTCAAAGATGGCAAGCTTGGCTTTGGATTCCTTGCTGACTTTTTATTTTTTGTCGTTAAACTCATTTTAATTGCATTTTCTTGTTTTATAACTGACAGTTCTCCTGTGGGCTTATATGATCCTAAAAGTGCAATCCTAGACTGAGTTTATATCCTCCTATATCCTCCTCTTTTCCTTGGCTCAATCATCAACCAACCGGAAGACTGCAATGAAGAAATCAGAAGCCTGAGACCTGAGGCCAAGCTAGAAGTGACGAACTACACTTGAATAGCAAGTGAACAGACTCACATGTCTTCCTCCCTGTTCACTTGTGCTCCACTTGCACTCCACTTGATTGAGTGGAGTGCAAGTGGAGTGCAAGTGAACAGGGAGGAATACATGTGAGTCTGTTCACTTGCCATTCAAGTGTAACTCGTCACTTCTAGCTTGGCCCTTGGAAGAGCAGCTGTTGGGGAGCTAGATAAAATCCTTAAAGATAAGGATGTCTCTGGGAACCAAGATCAAGATAATCCGGACTATGGTATTCCCCATTGCCATGTATGGATGTGGAAGTTGGACAGTAAAGAAAGCTGACAGGAAGAAAATTGATTTGTTTGAAATGTGGTGCTGGAGGAGAGTTTTGCAGCTATCATGGACAGCCAAAAAGACAAATAAGTGGGTCCTAGATCAAATCGAGCCTGAATTCTCCTTAGAAGCTAAAATGGCAAGACTAAGGCTATCGTACTTTGGTCACATCATGAGAAGACAAGATTCTCTGGAAAAGTCCATCATGCTAGGAGAAGTGGGAGGCAGCAGGAAAAGAGGAAGACCTAAAACGAGATGGTTTGACTCAATAAAAGAAGCCACGTCCTCCAGTTTGTAGGATCTGACCAAGTCTGTTAACGATAGGACCTTTTGGAGGTCTTTCATTCATAAGGTTGCCATAGGTTGGGAGCGACTTGATGGCACATAGCACACAAATGGGCTTAGAAAGGTGTATTTAGGATTGCACTGTATGTGCTCAGCTTGGACTTGCGGCTTTTAAAAAATTCTACTCTTTTATCCTTTCTGTGTTATTCTATTTTGCTGACTTGGTTGTTGTTTTTGTTTTGATTCTGTGTTTTAAATGTTACTGGTTTGGTATTTTTATCGGGTGCTGCCTGGATAAAACTTCCAAAAGGCAAGAGATGATGCACAAAATAAGGAAAAGGGCAACAGAGATTGGCCATCAGTAATGTGTGGACCTGATTATTTTCAATTGCCAAGCATTTCCTAGCATTTTTACACTGAAAGCAAGTTAGAGTATGAAGCAGATCCACTCCATTTTTACTTATCTGAGTCATTGCTTTGTGGCTGCAGTGAGGAATGGTGACTGAGAACAAGCTCCTAAAAACATTTTAGTTCACTCTGGATAGTCAGAATGCTTAATGTACCTTCAAACTTACTTTACAGTTAGGTTAGGGGGTAGACATGGGCACGAACCATGAAAAAACCAAACCATGCAGTTTGTGGTTCATGGTGTTTTCACAAACCAGGAACCATGAACTGGGGCAAGTTCATGAACCGGTTCGTGGTTCATGGGGTTTAAATGCCCCTTTCCAGCCGCTTCGCAGCAGCAGGGAAAGGGGCATTTAAACCCCCGGATCAGCTGCTTGTCGTGGAGATCCCTGACAAGCAGCTGATCATTTAAGCAGCGAGGCTGTTTAAATGCTGCTCGGAGCAGCAGGGAAATGGCCATTTAAAGAGTGGGTAAGGATTGGCTGGCTGGCTGGGAACTCCTGGCCAGCCAGCCAGCCAAGCCTCACCTGCTCTTTAAATGGCCATTTCCCTGCCACTCTGAGCGGCCATTTAAACAGCCCCGCTCTTTAAATGGGCCCACTCTTTAAATGGGCCTCACCCGCTCACCCATTCTTTAAATGGCCCCCATTTAAAGAGCAGGTGAGGCTTGGCTGGCTGGGAGTTCCCAGCTGGCCAGCCAAGCCCCACCCGCTCTTTAAATGGCCATTTCCCTGCTGATCCAAGCAGCGGGGAAATGGCCATTTAAACAGCGGGGCCATTGCCATTTAAACTGTGGGTGGGGCTTGGCTAGCCTGCCAGGAACTCCTGGCTGGCCAGCCAAGTGCCCGCTGTTTAAATGATCAGCTGCTTGTCGGGGATCTCCCTGACAAGCAGCTGATCCGCAGGTTTAAATGCCCCTTCCCCTGCTGCTTTGCAGTGGCAGGGAAAGGGGTATTAGTGTTTAAAACGAACCAAATGAACCAGTAGAACAGTTTGTGGAAGTTCATGGAAACGAGCTTTCACGAACCACTGGTTCGTGGGGGGTTTTCGGTTCATATTCTGGTTCATGCCCATCTGTATTAGGGAGTGAGTGCAACACTGTGGTTAGAATGTCAGATTGGGCTCTGGAAGATGAGGGCTCTGTGGGAAGCTGGTGTACAAAGAGAAAAAGATGAAAACCTACAGCAAGCAGCAAGGGCTAGTTAGATAGGAATATGAAATGGCTAGAAGTCTGTCTCTCCACTGTGCTATCGAGTACATTCATTCCTAAATAAACTTTCTTTACTCTTTAATAAGTTTGCATGACTATTGTTGTGTATATAATCTACCAACAGGTACAAAGCCCTATTTTGGCCATTAAACTTGGGTGACCTTACATTGGTCATTCTTTTAGCCTAACCTACTTCACAGGGGATAGGGAGAACTATGTATTCCACTCCTTGGAGATCTTTGGAGGAGGGCAAGAAAAACAATCTGCTAGGACAGAGTTGCTCCTATCAGACTGGAATGGCCAATTGTCCTGCTGCCTTTCCCAAAGTGTAGGGTTCAGAGTCTGTACCTCTGGCCAAATTCCCATCACTTCTTTAGTTTGAATGTAAATAGGGGTCTTCTGACACCTTAAAGACTAGCAAACCTTTATTTCAGATGCTATGGGTAGATCCTCACATTGCAATCATTTCACGGAGGCCTGTGGAAGAGCCTCCCTGGATGTTGTGAATGATATGTCAAAATGGCAGTCATCCATGTGCAGGATTTTGCCTGTGCATTTTCAAGATGCTTGCCACTGCCAAAGAGGGATACTATTAAAATTCCAAAGACGGGAACTCTTGAAACCGCTGTCATTTTTCGCTGGTCTATCTCCGTCAACATTAACTCTGGTAATTGCATTGAAAGATTTCATACAGACAATTAGACTTTGCATCGAGCGCCAGGGATATGCTGCACTTCAAGTGAGGATTTTATAACTTTATGGATTAGCATCTCATCCAGAGCTTGTCAGTCAGCCATTTATTCTAAGCTTACTTTCTTCCCTTTGAGTTGTGGATGCAGGGACAGATTCTTCAGTGCAGTTGCATGAAAAGAGGCAGGAGAGATGTTAAAATCTTATTAAGATTCTTCTGCACAGCAGCCCCTGAACCTAGAGGCTGTTCTGCAGGAGGAACTGGGTCTATGCAGAACCCTCAAGAGCCAAAGGAGGGAATAGCTATACCAGGAGACACCACCTACTTAAGAAACCCAGCTGTGTAATAGGCCAGAGCAGGTCACATGACAAATCCCAAGGCCTATAAAAAGTTTTAAGGTCAGGTCTGCTCCTTCGGACCCTGTTGAGAAACACTTCAGTTCACATTTCTAAAGCTGTCTAGTTTGCTTAGACTATCCCAATTTTGATTCCATTTCTCCTTTGTCTGGAACCATGGACCCACGAGTCTTTCATTTCTTCCTCATGGCTGAAATCTGAGTAAAACAAGCACTAAGCCTTTTTTTAAAGTCCATGACCTATAAATGGGCATATCATAAAAATGGCATAGATGTGTGCAGTAAAAATAGTTCCAAAAATCGACTGCAATGAAAATGAAGCTACCCAAAGACAACAGCAACATAGGAAATAAAAATGGGACAAAATGGTGGTTTCTGGAATAATACAGCGTGTTGCTCCAGTTTCCTGGTTTTGGGCCTTGCCATCTCACTTTAATCCCTAGGTAACTTGGTAAGAGCTAAGCCTGCCACGGCAGTTTGGGAAGTGACATTGAGCCTCTCTCGGGGCCTGGTTTTGCGGAAGGCTATACTTCTGAAGTGTACTAAAGCGTCACAATATTTCAGTAAAGGCACTGCTTCATTCAAGGAAAAGGCTGGGCAAGGGGAGGAAGAGAGCCAAACGTCGTCCTCAGCTGAACTCAGAGCTGGAGCAGAATTTAATTTACTAAGACTTCCAAATATGTTTCTACCTCGCCTTTCCACCTCAATTGATTCCTCCAGGTGGCTTATGACGGAGCAGCCCACAATTAAATGACAAACCAAAGTGTTATATGATCAAAATCCATTATAAAAATACAACAAATGAAACTAATTTGCTGTAGGCCCGAGTGAACAAGGCTATTTTAATTTGCAATCTAAAGTAGGCAAGGGATATCTCTGAGAAAAGCCACTATGATGTAGTGGTATCAGACTGGGAGACCCCCCCACTGCTATGAAATAAATGTCCCAGGTGACCTTGAATCAGTCACTCTTTCTCTCTGCCTAACCTACCTCACCAGATTGTTGTGAGGATAAAATGAGGACAGGAAGAACCATGTATCCGCTTCTTGGAGAAAGGAAAGAATTTTTTAAAAAAAGATGACGGGTAAGTGGGATAGGAGTGCAGCAAACCATAACAGACAAGTGATTTTGATGCCTCTTCTAGGGCACTTTGTATCTACAAGCCACTGCAGGATTGCGTCCATTGCAGCAACAAGAATTCTAGAAAGCACATAGCAGCTACTGGAAAATCCAGCCATCGTTTATCCTATTCAACTAAAGCTGTAACACTATTTGCGAAGTATATCTTCAGGGCTGTGCACTGAGACCCAGTAGCTAGCCTTTGTGAAGACTTATGTAAGACAAGACCAATTTCATTTCTTAAAGAGCCCGAACTTCTACCCCAATTCAGGTTTCCAGCCATTCATGGTTGTTATTTAGTTGCAACAAAATGCACCCAATTTTCACTTTCCTATTAATTAGGATGAACCAAATCATAGTGGTGTTGCGCTGCATCAAAATGACTCTTGGTGGCTTCCATTGGTCTGTTTACAAACTTGCCAATTTTATTTCCTTAGTATTTTTTGCAATTGTTTCAGGAACAATGAAGGGTTCCTTTCGAAAGCTACCCAGTACACTGTACTGTTCTCAGGAGGATGTAGATTTGCCAGGTGGAAAAACACTGGAAGCCTCTCAGCCTGAGCCTCTGGTTACTCATAAGTAAGTATCTCTGAGTTAATTGGGACTTGTGCTCGAGTGTGTATGAATAGGGTTGCTGCCTCATTTGGTATATAGAAGTGAAAGACTGCAGTGTATGTAGAAAAGAGCAAGAGTCTACTTCTTCAGATATCTGAAGAAGTGAGCAGTGATGAATGAAATCTCATTCCCTGCCACAAATCTTGGTAGTCTTATAGGTGTTACTGGACTCTTGCTCTTTTCTACTGCTACAGACAGACTGACACGGCTACCCATCTAGTGTTGTAAATGTTATTCCTATGTTTAAATCCCCACTGTGCAATAAAGTTTCCAGTGTGACCTGCGGCTGGTCATTTTTTCTCTACCTAACCTCCTTTACAGGGTTGTTCTGAGGATAAAATGGGCACCACACTTGATATCCTTGAAAGAAGGATGAAATAAAAATGTACAGATAAATAGGTAGGAACCTCCAGGTTCAGAAGCAGTATATCCCTGAATCCTAGAAACTGGGGTAGGACTCCTGTCTTCATGCTGCATTTGTGGGATTCTGCGTATATGTACATATGAAGCTGCCTTATAAGCAAATCACATCACTGGTCCATCAAGGCCATTATTGTCTACTCAGACTGGCAGGAGCTCTCCAGGGCCGGAGGCGGAGGTCTTTCCCATCTCCCACTTTTTTTTGTTACTGGAGACACCAGGGATTGAACTTGGGTTCTTCTGCATGCAAAGCCAATGCTCTGCCACTGAGCCATGGCTCCTCCCTAAGTAGATGATGGATGCAGGTCCAGATGGATCTTCTGTCTGATTCAACAAGGCTGTTCTTGTGAGTTGGTGTGCTGTAGCGGTTGGGCTAAGATCTGGGAGATTCAGGTGCCGCTCTGTGCTCTGCAGTGAAATTCCCAGAGTGACCTTTCCCGGACAGAAATTCCCGGACAGCACTTTCTTTCCACCTAACCCCCCTTGCTGGGTTGTTATGAGCCTGAAATGGAGAAGGGAGACTGATGCGTATTTCCCTGAGCTCGTCATGGGAAAGGAGGAATAGAAATGGAAGTGATCGGTGCTGTGGGAAAGAAGGCATTGCACACATCTTGCCTCCCCCAACAGCGTTTTTGGTTTGCAGAGTGGGCGTTGTGCTGGAGAAAGGAATCTCCTCGGCACCTTCATGAGACTCTGGCACAAAGGAGGGTAGAGCCTGGACTGCACAGACAAGAATGCCTTACTGTTTACCAGGTGCTGCTCAGCTCGGCCCTTTGCAGCAGGCTGGTCTCCGAGGAGTTGTGCCAGGTGCAGAGGGTGCTGGAGGTGTCCCCTTCCAAGCTTGCCTAGTTTAGTTTAAATAAGCATCACTGGGTGGAGGAGAAAGATCCTCCCCCAACCCAAAGTGCTTGGAAGCCTCTCTTTTAAAGGTATCGCCAACACAAAGCACAAGCCAACTCCTGCAGCCGTGCCACTGCTTAGCAACCACACATTAACTCCCCTGGAAAATGCCAAGAGAAGCACCAGCTGAAAATGATAGGCTGTCAATAATATGGGCATGAAACTCCAGCCAGGGAGGCTGCAAAGGGGCAAACACCCAGCCTGCCATCTGGGACACTGAGGCCCTACTTTGGTTGTTTCTTTTTGGGAGGGGGGAGACACCATGTTGCTCCTATGTTCCATGCTCCAACTGTCCTAATTTTGCATTCAGGGGATGCTTGGTTAACATTTTGTCAGCACAAGCTGCTCAGATTGCTGCTCTTCAGAGGGTCTCTCAAAGCTGGTGGATGCATCTCATTTCTCATGCACATGAAGGTGCATACTTGCGCTCCAATGAACATTAAATATTATGCACTGCACGTTTCCTGCCCTGCAGCCACTGAAGTGTATTTGAATTCAATGAATTGTTCAGAACATATTGCAAGACAATATATGGGTTTTTTTGATCTCTTGATATATCTTTAAGCAAGAAAACAATTTCTTTCTTGGCATTTAAATCTGTTGCAAAGAGGTGGTTGTGATGCATGCAGATTCAGCATACAATGGGCAGAGATGAGTTTTCAGCGATGTGTGCTAGGGAGTCGGTGGGCCCAAGGAGCAATCGTTTGTATGAGAACAGGAGCATTGCAGACATGTCCTTCTTTTCATCTAGATCTATCCAACATTCTTTTTGACTGCAGGACTGGTCAGTTTTGAGGTGGCACTGTCTATGGTCTCCTGTGTCTTTCCTAGTCAGCACACAACCACGCATGTGCCCCCAATATGCACAAAGTCCCTCCCACAAGAGGGGGAGTGGAATGTTCATACTTCAAGGAAAGCAGGAGGAAGAGAGGAATAAAGCTCACGTTGGAAGACAGTAATTCCTGAGAGGTTGCTACGTTCATCTATGGCAGCAAAAAGAAACCAGAATCTTGCAGCACCTTAAAGACTAAGATAGTTTTAATAATAATATTTGATTTATATACCGCCCTTCAGGACAACTTAATTCCCACTCAGAGCGGTTTACAAAGTGTCATTATTATCCCCACAACAAAACACCCTGTGAGGTGGGTGGGGCTGAGAGAGCTGTGACTACCCCAAGGTCACCCAGCTGGCTTCAAGCGGAGGAGTGGGGAATCAAACCCGGCTCTCCAGATTAGAGTCCCACGCTCTTAACCACTACACCAAACTGGCTCTCCAGCATAAGCTTTTGTCACCCGGAGCCCACTTCCGGAGCCCACTTCTGATGCTCTGAGTAGATCTTCACTAAAACAAAATTCCAGCAGCCTCTTAAAGACTAACGACAGTATGAGCTCATTACTGAAATAAATGTTGTTTGTCTTTAAGGTCCCACTGGACTTTTGTTTTATTTTGCAACAGTAGACGTAGATCATCAATAGATCTTCACTATCGTAAAGGGGGAAGAGTTCATGTCCCCTTCTCCATCACCACAAGCCTGATCCATAGCATTCCTCCTCCTTGTGGCAGTTTTAGGGCCAGATTATGTGTCTGGTGTTCTGATCATAGAGCGTCAGGAGATTGCTTGGCCCCTCAAGCCACTTGTGGAAAAAATGTCCTTTTTCCTCAGGCATTTCTTGATAGCTGATTCAGTGCTGCTGATATTTCCACGCTGATGTTTTGCTGTGTATCTTGGACTCGGGGGGGGGGGGGGTTATTCTAAGCCCAGGTTGTTTTCATTATTAGAAACATCAGTTTGTAATCCACCTTGGAATAGGAAAAATTAGTTTTATTAACCAGGGAAGTAGCCTTTCCTCCAAATGCATATATTTAGTGTTGAAGTTAATCTGCCCAAAAATACTTTGGCAAGGGCTGCCTGAAGAAAGAGTTTGTTGATTTCCTTCTTGACAACATGCACAGTACCCCATTAACCTGAAAAAAACCCCTTCCCCCCTACCCTACATGTCATCTAGAAAAAGAGGGAGGCTGTTACGACCCCTTTCTTTCTCTTGGGTAAATTTGGTCTTTACGCCTTTTATTCTTGCCCTCTCTTGGTAAATTGCTGCCACCAGGAATTAAATTCCAGAATAACTTAAAATTTCTCTTTTTAGTAACGTGCCTAAGGGTCAGGCTTTTTTGTGGTACTATGTGGCCCTGAGGAAAGGAATGGGATATAGGAATGACAGATACTCTGGGATATAAAAAAACAAAGTAAACTTTTATTTTTATAAGAAGCATATCAGTTTCATATTATTTCTAAAACCTGATGGTTTCAAAAGAGTAGTTCTCAATTCTTACTTTACTTAAACCAAGTCACATAGATCTTCTCTCAGGCGCACACACAGTTTGCCTGCTTTTCTCTGACTGAATGTTCTTTCACAAACACACAGTTCAGGTTTCCATATAGGTCATATTTCTCTCAGAACTGCTTAAAAATACTCAGGCTGCACACAGCTTGCCTCTGTTGCCCAGACTGAATCTTTTTTCTCCACTCTGAGAGCCAAACTACAAGTGATGCCTGACACTAGTTGGATACTTGTCAGCTTCCCTCAAGTTTTGATGGGAAATGTAAGCAGCTTGGCAGAATGTTGGACAAGGGACAGTTGAAAAGTCCATTGGACAGCAGTCGGAGAGCCAAGCTGCAAGACCAGGATGCCTACATTTCCCATCAAAACTTGAGGAAAGCTGACAAGTGTCCAACCTGTGTCAGGCGTCACTTGTAGCTTGGCTCTCAGTCTAAAACTGCATTCATTCTGCCCACACTCTCAGTCATCAACCAATCATATCACTCACTCATCCCTGTCATGGCCCAGTCTGAGAGTGAGGTCTCCTCTGGAGGAGAGGAGTCTCGTGTAGCCAGCCAGGACTCCTCAGGAGCTGAGGAGCCCTGTATAGCCAGCCCTAGCCCTGATTCAGCAGAAGCCAGCAATCAGGAGCAACACCTGATGGCTGATCAGAGCTTGCAGCCAGCAGCTGAGACACCAGCACCCTCTAGCTCCTACACCACAGGGGAAGCTCAGCCAGGGACTTCTACAGGTGCAGCGCAGCCAAGAGCCTCCACCCCCCCCAGGTTCACCCACACCCAAGGAACACCGCAGGCAGCGCCAGAGACTGGAACTGCAGGAGAGACGGCACAGTGCTCGCCTCTTGAGCCAATGCCAGCTGCTGGAGAGTGACGATGAGTAGTGTCAGGATGGAGCCCCAGCAGCTGGCTGAAAACCACGCCTGGCTATAAGAGCCAGTCTGGAGGAACTGCTGGGTGTGGAAGCAACGTGTTTACTGTCTACAACCATTCTGTGGTCTGTGAACCTTGCCTGTGCCTGTGCCTGTGCCTGTGCCTGTGCCTGTGCCTGTGCCTGTGCCTGTGCCTGTGCCTGTGCCTGTGCCTGTGCCTGTGCCTGTGCCTGTGCCTGTGCCTGTGCCTGTGCCTGTGCCTGTGCCTGTGCCTGTGCCTGTGCCTGTGCCTGCGCCTGCGCCTGCGCCTGCGCCTGCGCCTGCGCCTGCGCCTGCGCCTGCTTTTGGACCTGACACTACCGGTAAATGACCTTGGATTGTACCTGACCTTGCTCTTGGACTCTGGACTCACTCCTGGTGTTATCTCGTGCTCTGACCACCAGTTTGACCTGGCTTTTGCTCTTGGAACTCCCCTCAGACTCTGGCATTAAGGTTTGGACTTGAACCACCCTGCTTGGGCTGGCCCAGCTCGTGACAATCCCTCTCTTTCACCCCCACTCTTCCATCTAGACTGCACCAAGCATTTAAAGACACATACATGCATTTACTTAAAATCATTACAGAGGCTGCCTTCATTTCACACACAAGTTACAGTTAAGTGCAGTAATAAAAAAAACCCTTTTGTGTATAACCTTTCCTTTAGGAGGAATCGTTTCTGTTCAGGGTCATCTTCCTTTGGGGTAAATTCAGGATCTCTTCTTCCTCATGGTTGTGCAGTATGTCTGTATTGAATGTTGACATTTTCCTTGCCACTTTGCGTTGCTTTAGGGCAGAATTCTATGGATGCCGAGAGCTGCATCTTTGCTAGCAACTATTTAGTTGTGACATTTCTGAAAATGTTCCTTATTTGCGGGTATGAGGTGTGCAAGATGTTGTAAAAGTGCAGCATTGTGACATCTGCCAAATGGGAACACATCTTTCCTGACTGTGGCCTTTTATTTACTCCTCTCTTTTTGAGTGTTCACTCCTCAAGGATCAGATTTGTTTTGGCCTTTTTGCACACCGCTTACCTTTTCGCACACCGCTTTTAATCCTGGTAAAGGTGTTGTCTTTTTTGTCTGCACTGTCATGAAATAAAAAGGGGTATGTGGTGAGATGTAGATGTCATTGTTGACGTAACTGCCGGCATCCTCGGTGCCATCACATCACCAAGGCTCCCTTTTTATTTCCATGTATTCTCAATTGCATTATTACATTATGACGGTACATTATGGCATTAAAGGTGCCCAGCACTAAGATGTTAGCGGTAGGGGGAAAAAACAGAAAGGGAAGTGATAGTAAAAAGAAACCCAACATAGCACTCATGCTGTGGTGGCACAGAGTCACCCCGAACACAAAAAGCATAGAAACCTAAAAGAGATCCATATAATCACAACACGAATTAACAGTCATATTGTTATGACGCACTTCTTTTTTTAACCAGGCATAATGATGTTATAACACTACAACTCTATAAAATTTCTCCAATACAGGGCAGCCATGATCTGGGTAGACATTTATGTTTAGGATTTATGATCCACCCCCTGAAGTCCAAACTGGAGAGCCCCGTGGAGGCTGACCCAGAGCAAACCAGAGGGAAAGCCTTGCAATAACAACATTATGATGTTATAACATCATTAAGTTTTCTTCACAAAGCAAAAAGAAGCGTGTTGGGAAAGGAGGGGACAAGGGGAAGGAGGAGGGGAAAGGGAGGAGCTGAGAGGAGGATGGAGAGACCAATCAGCGAGAAGCGGCCTGCAAGGGGAGGGGACAGAACAGAGAATGGAGGGGGGGAAACTTTAAGGAAAATTCTGCATGATTGAAAAAGTAGACTCAAAACTGCAGTAAAAAAAACATCGGGAATAAGCACAGGCAGAAAATTCAAAGAGGAATATTGAAAAAGCTGCACTGAAATCTGAAGGGGCTTTAAGTGTCTGAAATTTGGAAGAAAACTTGAAGAGGTATGGGGCCAAAAGCGGCAAGAATCACAGTAAAGGCCTGTGAAGGGATTCATATTTTGAAGTGGGAAGTCAAAAGAATCCTTTCAAGCATGCCGTCGACTTGGAAAGAGCATGCCTATTGTGATTTAGTAGTATTGGACTCAGGGTCCGGGGTTCAAATTCTGACAGGTGGAGGGGTCAAGCTAGAGAAGATGCTGAGTTCTTTGTTAACCTCTCTCATCATGAGTGTTTGTAAGTAGCAGCTATGCAGTAGTCCAACTCAGATCTGGATGCTAGCACACATCCCTGTGCCATTTTCCAAATGCTGCTTGTATCTTTAGCCTGACAACACCTCAGTGAGGTATGTTAGGCTTAAGGGATGGACTAGTGTAGCTTCATGGCAGGGTGGGAATTTGAACCTGTGTCTCCCCCCAAGTCAACACTCTAATTACTATACTACCTTGGCTCTCCACTGGTGGCAGTCCAAAATGAACTTGTCAGCATGTGAAATAGCAACCAGTGAGCGATTCCGCAAATGCTGGATAATGCACTTCCAATCCTCTTTATAGATCATTTGGAACGGATTTTTTAATGTGCGGAACAAAAAAATCCACCTCAAACGATTGATAAAGTGCATTGAAAGTGCATTATCCAACGTGTGCGGAATCAGCCAGTGTGTCAAATGATGCCTTGATATTCAAGCGTCTGTATTTACCTCAGTTGCGGCCTACCTGGGTATTATCATCTTGGGGTCTCACTTAACATTTGACGTGTGTTAAACTAACAGAAAGCAAACACCCAAGGAAAAACAGTCTCCTACAGGAAAAGTGTTTTTGCCATATATCAAAGGAATTACTGATCAGATGGGAAAGCTTATGAAAAAGCATAACCTTCAAGCAGTATTCAGACCCACCCAAAAAAATACAACAGATGCTACGATCAGCAAAAGACAGTAGAGACCCCCTCACCTCTGCAGGAGTATACCGTATACCCTGCAGCTGTGGTCAAGTTTACATCGGGACCACACAGCGTAGCATCCAGACAAGAATAAAAGAACATGAAAGACACTGCAGACTTGGACAACCTGAAAAATCAGCAGTGGCTGAACATAGCCTTACTCAAACAGGGCACAGTATCTTATTCCAGGACACCAAAATACTGGACAACACTTCCAACTACTTTGTCAGACTGCACAGGGAAGCCATTGAAATTCACAAGCATAAGCAAAACTTCAACAGGAAAGAAGAAACCTTAAGAATGAACAGAGCATGGTTTCCAGTTCTGAAAAACACCAGGCTAACAAAACACTCTATACTCGACAATAGCCCTGCAGAGAAGATGAGCACATCAAGCACCAATCCATATGCAAAAGAACCTCCTCAGGATACAGTGAAGCCTCCCGCCATTAGCATTCCACACCCTGGGAAACTCTTACAGGATGACTCAGCTCAACTCCACCCCTCCTGAGTAGATACAAATGACCTGCCAACATCTTTTCCACACTGTGACACTGAGAGATCTCTGTCTTTTGGTGCTACACCTCTGAAGATGCCAGCCACAGCTGCTGGCGAAACGTCAGGAACTACAATGCCAAGACCACGGCAATACAGCCCGGAAAACCCACAACAACCAGCAATAGAAATGTTTAGAAAACTTCCATCTATTTTTAAATATTTTGTTTTGATCAAAAATTCTTGTCATGGTGCTGTGGCATGCAATTTCAGTCTGGATTCTGTGAGGGGAAATCTCAGCCCCTCCTCACTGGCCTCTGCTTCAGATGTGTGTGGAATCATATGAAATATATGACTGTCCATAGGAGCCTCATATTTAGTACGGGGCTGCACCTTTTTTTGAGTTAGAAACCCACCTCGGATCTATTTCTCTGTAATAGAGACAAGATTTACCCATACCTAGGGGCGGACTGGCCATTTAACTTGCATGAAAATGTCCCAGTGGGCCAGTGGCTAGGGGGAAATAGAGCTAAGCCCCAGCAACTTTGCCCAAGCCCCAGAGACTGCTTGCTCAGACCCCTCCTTTGCAATGGCAGTTGGCGTCAGCACAAGAATTGTCTTTTTCTGCACTGCTTCCAGTTTTGGGGGATGATACAGTGGGTAAGCTAATGCCCATTGCTGGCTTGTAGCACAGCTGGGGCGCTCAGGCTTGCTCCAGGGCTATTTTCACTTCCCGGATCCGTTGCTGCCCACAACTACTGCACTTCAGATTTATCTTCTGTTAACTTGGGGTAGAAAAGAGGGACTTGCCCCTGGCAAATGAGGACAGAGCAGTATCTGCCAGGCTACCGTGGACTAGGCCTGTTGAAGAACCCTTCATCCATCAGTGTGAATGGGTAAGAGTAGGAAGCGTTTTTGGTAAGCCGCCCATTCGTTTTGGCAGCTGCTACTCAAAGTGGGTGGATGAAATGTCAGCTTTGCCTGATTACTCACATGTGACACATTGGGAATGGGTAATGAGACTTGTGGAATAATTATATTTTGAAACAGAAAGCTTCAATCTGATCAGTTGCGCCTAGTGAAGGAGAAAACAAAATATCAAGTTACCAGGCAATTAAGAACTTGCGCAGTGATTAATGGGTATCTTCCATCTCTCTCTCTCTCTCATTTTCTCTGTTTTAAAAAGAGCAATGCCCTTGCATTGCATATACCTGTTATCTGCCAGAAGTTGTGGGCCATGTTGCTTAGCCTGGGATGCGTTATCAGGGTACAGTAGATCTTCTCCACGCCATTTATGCCCTCTCCTGTGCTGCCACTCCCTCAGGGTCCGGTTCTCTCCTTATTTTCAGACATCTTTAATGACTGCATGGGCAAGACACATGCTCAGTGGAGCATACCTAGCCCTTGCACTTTTAAAGACCCTTTGGCTAAAAACTAGGGAAGAGGTACTGGGTGATCTATCTCAGAGGTGTGAGGGCAGACAGGCAGAGAGAAGCAATCAAAAGCAACGGGGCAGAGCAGGATTTTCTTAAAGTATTCTCATAAAATCTTCTGGATTTCGTTCAGTCATCACTGGGACATCAATGCTGATTCCAGTTCCAGCCAATCTCTGTGCCTTTGGGTGCAGGGCACAGAGTGTTTCGGGGTCTTCTTTCTCCCCCTGCAAGGCTTTCCTCCAGTTAACATTGCCTTCAGAGAGTCCCTTCTGAGTGCCCCCTTCTTCAGAATTTGAACACCATGGACAGAGCCTCTTCTGTTACGTCAGCTCAATACCATAAACCCCATCTTTGCAGCAATTTGCCTGGTGCTGAAATTGTCAGCCTCGGTGGCTGGACTGAAACTATTATTTTCTCAAGTTTGTTGAATTTGTGTGTGGGGTGTGTGTGTGTGTCTGTGCGCGTGCGTGCGCTTTGGGGATTTGTTTTCCTGCTCTAATTCTAACTCTTTACTGTGATATAATACAGCTAGTATTATTCAGTCAGGGATTATTGGTCGGGGCAGGGACTACACATTGTCTGCTGATATAGACATGTGTCTACTAGGAAGTTTCCATGTTGCTAAACATGCCATGTAAATTAGTTATGCTTTGTTTCAGAAAAATCTTATTTCTGTGCTTGGCTTTATGTTCATCCGTCCCCCGCCAACTTTTCTGCTTCCATCCCTATTCTATCTCTTTCACTAAATGGCCAAACAACCGTTCATTATTGTACTTTGTTCAATGAATGTCCTAATTGTTGATTATATTATATTTCTACTTACAACTGTATAATCCGTCTTGGGTCCCAATGAGAAAGGCGGACTATAAACAAGCAAACAAATAAGTATCTTTCAGGGGTTTTGCTTCCAGGATGAGAGACTACAGCCCAGGGACAGCCCAAGGATTTTTGGTGTCCTAGGAAACTATGACATTCCCACCCACCCCCCACCACCATAGAGAGAAAAGTGAAAACTTTGGAATGAACAATGTAGTAATAAAAATAAAGAAGCTTATCAAAAGCCCTCCATGTTTCATCATGGCAGCTATAGAAGACCACAGTCAACAGAGATGGAGATTCTAGTTAAGGCCAAATGTCCCTTCAAGCCACTGGAGAAGGATCTTCTTGCCATTACGGTGCCCTAGGCAATTGCCTATGTGGGTCAAATGGTCAGGCCAGCCCAGCTACAGAAAATGAACTGTGATCTGGGGGAGTTCCTGGCCAGAAGCTTGCTTGATATGGCATTAGTTAAGCCACTCTCTGAGTCATGCTTCCTGGCCTGCATTAGGGGGATAATGAGGCTGGCCAACCTTATAGGGCTGTTGTAAAGGATTACTGTAAGATCACATTCATAAGGTGCTTTGAACACTGGCAACCCCTATACCAATGTGAAGTGTTGCTAGGAAGCTGCATAGAGAAGAAATATGCTAAAAGGCAGGACGAGCTACGAATGAAAAATTGGTGTATTTAGACATGGAGGGATTCCGCATGATCGACTTTGATCGGACTTTCTGAGCAGTCGTGCTGCAGTGGAGTCGTACGAATCCACCGTTCCCCGATTCTACATTAAGGCTTTTGTTTTGCATTGACATTTCATTTCATCATGCTCAAAGTCCATTGTGTGGAATTTGCCAGTATAAAAATTGATTCCTCATTGCTTTTTCGGGGGGAAGTATCGACAGACGTGTCTTCTTCATTAATTTTTTTTTTCAAAAAAACATTGCTACATATAAATGTTGCATCAAACAAACACATCAAATTTTTTCTCTAAACACATGTTGCTACATATAAACTTTGCATCAAACAAACACATCTGATCGGTCAGAGCATTTCCCACTGATATCGTGGAATGAGTATTGGTTATTGACATTTGGAGGGAAAATTGTTACTGATGACCCCGGTTTCCCTCTGCCTCAGAAGCTGTCAGCTGTCAGCGAGCAACAAGTAACAAATTTGGCGCATTGAAAAACGGATCCATTATTAGGCAGCTGTCATCACGTGACACAGGATATGTTTCTGAACAGACATGCAGAAATGTTGCAATGTTTTTTATAATTTTTTTAAAGAGAGAAACAAGGGGAAGGGAAAGGGTAGTGGGTGTGGCTTGGAAAACGTGCTCAACTGATCAAATTTAGTTGATTCGAAGGGTGGGAGAAAAGTGCAAGGGTGGGGAGAACATCGGATAAAGAATTTCGCACGATTAAAATCCCTAATCTGCAGCGAATGGACAAATAAGTCAGGGGAAAAGCAGGAAGGAAAAAAAACAGACAAAACCTGTAGTGACTTCGAAGCTGCTGCTAGGGTCGCCTTCTCACGTGTGGAAACACACAAAAAATTGAGGTCATTTGGAAGCTGAACCGCGGAAAACCACTAGTGGGGAATCTCCCATGGAGGGAAGGGGGGCTGTTTCTGGCAATGTGCTGCCTCTCCAATGCATTCGCATGGCTCCCCTGATCTCAAACCAAAGATCCCTGCCTGAGCCCTCCCTCCAGTTGCAACTACTGGACGCTTTATTCTGCATCGATCCACTTTTTAAAATGCTGCCTTTCTTTGGAGGAACAAAAAGTGTCTCTGTTTTCTCATTGCATCTTCATAATAACCCTGTGAGGAAGGTTAGGTGTGTGTGTGTGTGGGGGGGGGGTGACAGACCAAAGGTCATTTGGTAAGTTTTATGGCAAAAAGGGGGGGGTCTTTGAAATTGAGCCTCCCATCCTAGTCCAAAACTAATCATTACCTCAGCTTGTCATTGTTTATCTATTGCTGCTTTTAAAACCAAGAGGGTTCATTCGGCTATGTCAGAAAAATCACAAATTGCCCTGCAATCTATTAACAGCTCTGGAGAAATGCCATTCTGTTTGTGGAGTTAACTTTCTATGGGCTGCAGAGGGGAGGGGCCAGTTCTGGAGTAGAATGTGATTGGAGGGAGAGCCAGTCAGTGGGAGTTGGAAGTTGACAGTTGGTGGCTGGAGAGTTGAGGGAGAGAGGGCTCTGAGGGGGGATGGAGATCTAATGCAACCCCAGGTACTCAAGTATTGTGCCTTTCCTACACAATAACAACAACAACAACAACAACATTCAATTTATATACCGCCCTTCAGGACAACTTAATGCCCACTCAGGGCAGTTACAACATAAGTTACTATTATCCCCACAACAAAACACCCTGTGAGGTGGATGGGACATCTAAGTAGGGCATGAGGGAGATAGAGTAGGGGTTTCTTTTTATGTTGTATTATTCCTTCCATTCGCTGTATATTTGCCTGTGTATAGTTAGAAGTTAAATAAACAATTTTTGGAATTTATGAAGGAAGAAAGATCTTCTGTTCCACATAGTCCCCCACCCGCTTGGGCCCACTAGCAGAGGAGGGAGGTTAGGAGGCTGTCCCGCCTAACCAGGACCCCATACAGGGACAGTGGTGGCAGCAACTATCCGGGGACAAGTGAGACGGCTCCTCCAGGTGCTAGGTTAGGGGTAGGGAGGGGTAGGCAGAGCAGGGTCTACCAGTTAAGAAGGGAGAGGCCCCATTTCGCCACAACAGCCATTCCAAATGGGCTTCCCCATCATGAAAAATGGTGGATGGTGCATAACATTAGGAACAACCTAGGGTTACAGTTTGGATGGGGTCAATGACTGTTCCACCTCACCTGGAGTGTTGGTTCACCCCACTCCTGATTTCTTATTTTTAAGAAACAGCTTTTAAAAAATATGATACTTTCATTGCAAAAACGAGTGTGTCTTTTCTGGTTTAAAAACAACAAAAAGTGTTTCCTGCCCAAAGTGACTGTATGGGCCTCAAAGCCTTCACTTGCTATCAGTGTCTACCGCCCACTTGGGATATGTGAAGCTGCCATATCCCAGGCCCACACCAAGATCTGTCAGTGTGAAATCTGGGGTGCGAGGAAACAGAATGACAGCTTCAATTCATCCAAGGGAGATAACAAATCAAAATGGGTAGTGAGGGTCGTTGTGTCGATAAACAGCCAGGATGAGAGATTTAGAGCCATCTCTCCTGCAGGTTAGATAACTCAAGTCAGGTGAGCATCAAGCAATACATACTCATTTAGAATTGTACGTCTCGTCTGCTGCGGTCTTGATTTACTGCCATCTCTCTCTGAAAATGATGATGTCTGCTGATCTGATTGTTATTTTCTCTGCGTTAGGCATTTTGGCGTGGCTTCTATGTGCGCTTCAATCTTTGTTGAATAGTTGGCAGTTGTAGAACACAAAAAAATGGAAGTTGGAAAAGTAACAGTTTGAGAATGACTTCTTTGTGATTACATGTCCCTGCAAATTGGTTTCATTCTTTTAAGCAGTGTGCTGGGATTGTGACCCAAGGGCTAAGTGAAATAAATATGTTTTTGCCTGTACCTACACTTTAGAAATACGGGGAAACATCCTTTCTTGTGATTGTGTCTCTTTGGAAGTGGACCCTGTACCAAATAGTTCAATAATCAACTCCTCCTGGCTGCCATTCGTCTTTTGCCGCCTATCCAGACTTTGTGGATTGACTGTGTCTGAAATCATGGCATCGCGGACTTTCCAAGGTGGGATTTCAACCAAGGCTTGAGGTGTTGGCCCCTGGGCTTGTTTGGAATGCTAAGCCTCAGCCAACAGAAGTGTCCATTTCTGCTTTGTTGTTATTCTCAAGTCAATAGTCTCAGGTTTACAGTGGCCTTGGAGGGTACTAATGCAGCACCTTCTAGACATCCTGGAGCTTCCTCGCAATACTGGTGGATGGGACACAAAATGGTCTTCCACATCACAGGCTTTCTCCAGTCATCTTGCCTTGACGTTTCACTTTCCCTCAGTTCTTGTCACACACACACACCCTCAGCTGCAGAGACCATCACTCGTAGACCATCATACCACATGGCACATCACTGACGGGTGGGATCTCCAAGAACCAATCACGGCTTGGGGCAATTGTTTGAAACCCTTTGCGGGAGCGGGTGTGTGTGTGCAGAGTTCCATTGGAAATCTGGATGGGGGGAACTACGAAGAGAAACAAGCGTCATACTTACCACCTAGTAGAAGAATGGCAAGGCACTTAAGACTACCTAAAGGAGATAAGGGACTAGAGATTGTTTTGTGGGAAAGAACTTAACCAGTTTAGCTAGCCTCTGGCAATGTGTGCTTTTACAGCTCTTCCAAAACTGCTTATAGGAAAGGATCCAGCCAACTTGATTTGTTCCGTTTCTAACAGAAACCAAATGATGGAGGCTACTAAGGAAGCCCAGGATTGTTATGCAGAGGCAGGAAATGGTAAACTACCTCTGAATAGCTCTTGCCATGAAAATTGTACAGGGTTGCCATAAGTTGACTGTGACTTGACAGCACTTTTACACACACACACACATGGCCATTGAAGTCAATGAGCTTAGAAGGGTGTGGCTCTACTTGTGGCCACTGTAACACAGGTGCCTCCTGGGATGAATCCTAGCTGTGTCCAGCATATGGCATCTGCATGCACAACATGAACTTGGCTTCTGGGGGCAAGAAAGTACTATAAATTGACTATAAAGTATGGCTGCCACAGTCTTTAAAAGATGATGAAATGTACCCTGTGGATTATTTGGAATATCCAATCAAGCCACAGCACTAGGGGGGATTAACTCTTCCTTTCCCATTCACATCCACGCTATTTCCCTGATCACACCCCCGCACCCCCAACTGCCATTAGCGGCCTTAGGTCAAAAAGTTGGGATATGCAAGTAGAGATGGGCACAAACCAGAAAAAAAACGAACTGTATGGTTTGTGGTTCGTCGCATTTCACGAACCATGAACTTTCACGAATGTGCCCCGATTCGTGAACTGGTTCATTTGGTTTGTGAAAATGTCATATCCAAGTCAGTAAAGAAGGTCACTTACGAGCCAGCAGAAGATCTGCAGGAAGTCCATCCCCTGTTGCCTAGGAAACTGATTGATTGGTGTCAGGCTGTCTGCAGTGACGAACCAAAAAACGAACTAAACGAACCAGCCTAAAGTTCGTGATGGTTCATCAGAAATGGCCTCTGACAAACCGCTGGTCTGTGAACCACGAACCAACCCAGTTCATCACAAACTTTGGTTCATGACCATCTCTATATGCAAGCATACCTTTTTCTGTTGTTGTATGTTGTGTTTGTGAACCTTTGCATTTCATTTTTTGTGGCTGCCCTTCCTGACCTGTTTGTTTCTTTTATGCCATTTTAATGCAGTTGGAGCAAAAGCAATACAAAAATGGCGTATGTGATGGAGTGACCATGGGGTGCAAGCAAACAGAAAACGGCACATAAATAAAAACGTGTTTGTTTTGCACAAGAGGTGATCTAAGATAAAACAGGTACTTTAACGCTGGAATTGTGTGGCTACAAAAATCCAGTAGGAAATAGAGAAGTGGAATTCATTTTCACTGCCTGCTGCAGATCATAGCAACTGTGGGACTGGATCATTTTGAGCAGGGAAATGGCCCAGGAGAAAGAGGTTCAGATCACCTGTTCTCCTGCACCATGCCCCTGATCCAAATTGCCCCTCTGGCTGCCTTTAAGGAGAACACTGAAAAATCCCTTCCTGGATCTCTTTAATGGTTAATTTGGCCCTGAGTAGGTCAATCTGGCCATCCCTATTGAATTAGTTTCAGTTCTAAATTGTATCACGGTTCCGGCAATGCAACTCTGCACTCACTGCTATATCTTGATGTGGGGTGCAGGGGGGACGGACACATGCAGTGGAAATTGCCTTTCCTTGATAAATTGCATATTTTTGCTATGTATTCAAATGGCCTCCACTCTAATCTGGCCTACCAAGCTAACTAATGAATGCATTTTCACATTCTTCCTCCTCTGACACCATTTCGGGCTTATTTTAACCGACAGGCTATTTTATCATTATTCTTAAAAGCAGAGGCCTGCCACCAATAATTTATGTAGTGTCGAACCAGAGATAACGAATGACTTGCTGGCAGAGCTGGTATTTTGCTACTTGACAGTACTTGGTACTTGAATTTTCTAGCAGGCCAAGACATGTAATCTAACTTTAAGTAATTATGAGTTCTTTCTGTTTCTCAGCCAACTGCTGTCTTTAGTACTTATTTGTCCCCTTCCTTACATTTATAATGTGCCAGTATCTGTAACACTTCAGCATGACACCCCCTCTCCTTCCTACACAGTCACGTACTCAATACAAGAATGTAGAGTAATAGCTATGCTCAGGGCTTTTTTTCTGGGAAAAGAGGTTGTGGAACTCAGTGATGGAACTCAAGACCGCACAATGACATCACTTTGGGTCAGCTGGAACAAGGAGGGGTTAAAAGTTTAAATTGCCCTCCGTGAAAATGGTCACATGGCTGGTGGCCCCGCTTCTTGATCTCCAGACAGAGGGGAGTTTAGATTGCCCTCTGTGCCACTCGGTGGTGCTGAGGGCAATCTAAGCTCCCCTCTGTCTGGAGATCAGGGGGTGGGGCCACCGGCCATGTGACCATTTTTAAGAGGAGCCGGAACTCTGTTCCATTGCATTCCCGCTGAAAAAAAGCCCTGGCCATGCTATTTGTTGGGTTACATTCTCCATTAGCTCCTGCTTAGTGTAAGCTGTGGGAATTTAACCCCACACTCACAAGCACACTGCTTAATGGTTTCACCAATCAAAACCGGGCTTCTTGAGCTGTTGTTTTGGTGTGCGATTTCTTTTTTTGTGAAAAAAGGGAAGGTTCATCCAGGGTAAATATCTGATTATGTCGTTACACCACATAGCCAATCAAATTCACCTGTAGCTGAATTGGCAGTGTTTTGTGGCCTTACTCTGAAAGGGAGAAAAGATTTTTGCAGGTGCCCCACTCAAGATTACTGCTGAATGTTTCACTTGGGTGATCATGAAATGTGTGTCTGCCTCCCCCCACCCTAGCCCACCCGCAATTTCAGCTCAACCCTGCTTGTGTTCAGTAACTTAAAAAAAAAAATTATAACAGATATGGGATACAGAATAGAAGTGAGGGGGAAGAAAAATTCTTATATTTATAAATTTAACACACTGCACCGTTCAATCTAATATGTTTCAAACTCATAATTCTTATTACAAATATGTTCTGCGGCTCAGCTATTATTTTCTATTTTTCCATTTATTTTTAGTTATCGTCCATAAAGGTCTTCATCTTGACTAAAAACTAGGTTTCTTCAGTCTTCTTCTGTATCCAGGTGTACATTGGCTGCCAAATGTCATTATGTATTATGCTATCATCATCTTTCAACGAACTCGAAAGTTTATCCATTTCAGCTGTCTCAAGTATTTTTTTGATCAGGTTTTCTCGTGTTGGGGTAGCTGCCATTTTCCAGAGTCCCGCGTATAAAATCCTAACTGTTATAATTATATTCAAAATCACCCCTGGTTTTTATTAACTGGAACCAGTATGTGGTTTAGTAAAAAGAGTTCTGGTTTCAAGGGTAAACAAATCTTAAGTGTCTGTTGAATCATTCTATGGACCATCTTCCAGAACTCCGCCGCTTTTTTACATGTTGCGTTCAGTAACTTTTTATTTTGGGATGCTTCCAGGCAGCAGAGGCATGGCTGAGCTCCTTTTCCTTCTGCCAGGTTCTGCTTATGAACGGGCAGAAATAACATAGAGAACGTTAATAGTAACAGATGTTTGCCAGTGCACAGGGCAAGCATTTGATGCTTGCCAAGAAAAATACAAGTTCAGTCCACAAAACAAATCTGGCCAATCATTGACATTTATGTACATTTCCTTATTTTGAATAAAACATGCCCAATTCCCCACGGCTTTTAGATAAGATCAGTTCTGGAGTTTTTAGGAGGCAGGCTCTTTTGTTATGGTATGCCACATGTTTCTGTGACAAATTTCCTTTCCCCCTTTTCTGGGGGTGTAAGTCCTAATGGAGCAGAATCAGATCCTGCCCCTGACCAGATCTTTGGCATAGAAGATGTAAGGGCCCAGGTGCTGAATGCGAAAATAGACAGCAGAACATCATTAGCCAATGCAAATATTGTTTCCTGTTGGTGCTGCTGCCATTCATATGTGGTGGTATTTCAGACAAGGGCTATACTGGGGCTACAGCTCAATAGTGGAGCCTGTGCTTTGCATGCAGCAGGTCCCAGATTCAGTCTTTGGCATCTCCACTAAAAAGCACCTCCTGGAGACACCAGGAGACCACAAGATAGAGAGACTTCCACCTTAAGATCTTTTTGGAGTCCCTGCTGTCTGGACTCTGCCATCAGAGGTCTCCTGAGTATAGGACAGGGCCTTCTCACCACTGGCACCAGGACCATGTGCTGTTGCCAGCTGGGGATTGGGAAATTTCTGAAGATGTGGGGGTGGAGCCCTAGGGAGGGCAGGATTTGAAGAGGGGAAGGACTTCGGTCAGGTATAATGCCATAGAGTCTGCCCTCCAAAGCAGCCATTTTCTCCAGGGGAACTAATCTCTTCTATTTGGAGATCAGTTGTAATTCAGGGAGATCTCCAGGCCCCACCTAGAGGTTGTTCATCCTAGTTGTGCTCCTTCTGTGCTGATGGTCAGGTTCCCTGTAAAAGAAACGCTCTTCCAAACAACCTTTTAGATTTATCAACTGTTTCTGAGTTGGCAAGTGTCTTTGGTCCTATTGTTTTTTGCTGCTGTTCTGATTCTGGGTGGTGTAGGGTTGCCAGGTGCCCTTACCCTCCCACTGGAGGGGGGACCTGGCATTCATCTTTTTTTGTCTCTTCATGTGGCATGATGTCACTCCGTGCAGGACCCGTAGGAGTCCTCTTGGGGTCTATGTGATGATGTCACTCATGGGAGTGGCATTGTCGCACTGTCCCAGGAGCATGCCCTGGAGAGCTGTTCCCTTTCCTTTCCCCCTACCGGCCAGGTGAGCAGTGGCAGGGAGTGGGAGTGGGGGATCTCCTGTCCCCACTAGGGGACTTGACAACCTAGTGTGTTCCCTCCCCCTCCCCCCACCATTTTATTGACCTCTGTTGCTTTGTCTTTGAATTGGTGGAGGGGCTGGTATACTATTCTGTATTGTAGAATGGTCTTTTTTGAAGGAATTCATGAGAAACTGCTCCAATCCGCTCATGCAACGTGCTCTGTATAAAATCCAGATGTAATGGGTGTGTGTGTGGAAAAATAGAGGATTTCTCACACCTCTGTCTCCCTCGGAACATCCCACACTGGAGAAAAGGGCCTCTGCCAATAGAACAGGTCCCCCCCAAATAAGAGTGTTGGGTCATGCTGATTCATTCCACCGGGTGATCTTTTCTCCCATAGTGGGACATGGGGTTCTCCCCTTTGGAGACTCCTGTTTATCCTGAGCACATCCAAGGAGCTATTGTGCTCTCAAGAGGGGGCTGTTCATCTGTTCTGTGTTTGTGTTTATTCTAATCATTGTGAGGATGTTATAAAAAGCAACAGGGAAACATGAGCGAGGTTCAGAATTTTTTCAAAACACAAAACATGGTCCTGCTGCAGATGGGCCGGGCAATTATCTCACTGTTCACTATGCAGCTCAGTATTTTCCCCCTTCAGCATTGAAATGCATTTCCAAATCCTGTGAAGGAGTTACTCCAGCATCTGTTCCCCCCCCTTCTGCCTTTTGTTCTTGAATTCCTTGCCTGGAACGCTTACAGATCTAATTACCTAATTGCTTAGATATTCAGACCCCCCCCTTCAGATTTACAGTAAGGAGGGAAGCCAAAAAAGAGATTGAGGTATTTATAGTGTGGTTGTCAGCTTTTTAAAAAAGACCTGGTGTGGGACTTTTTTGAAGGGGCGGTGGTAGTGGAGGAAATAGTACAGGAACAAGTCAGCACGTTGATTTATTTCATTTTTTAGCCAGGTGTTCCTGTTAAGGAGCTCTGGGTAACAGATATGCATCCCCTCCTCCAGTCTGTGGTACAGTGGTTAGAGTGTTAGACTAGGCTCTGAAAGAACCAGGTTCGAATCTCCACTCTGCCATGGAAGCTCACTGGGTTTCTGAAAGTGCTGCAAGGTTACTTTGCTTGTTTGCTAGGGCTCTAACAGGGTGTAGGCTGCAGGCATTATGAAGGGAGAAGAGGGTTTCTTGGAGTTTGGTTGTATTTTATGTTTTAACTTTGGATTTGTAAGCTGCGGGGCAAGGTGGGATATAAATATTTTAGTAATGCAAGGCTCAACAAATCTCAGCACCCGATCTCCATGACACTTAGAAATTTCATTACAGCGCCTAGTATTTTCAGCAGTGATTTGAACGTAGTGTGTCTCAGGAGTTCTCAGTCTAAGTACAAAGGGTTGGATCTAGTGGAAAAACGAAGAAAAGGCCCAGCAAAAAGGCCGTATTTGGCTATGAGGGCTGTAATAAGGTTTCAAATTTACCCAGATGGAGCAAGAAAGTTGCCTGAATCCAACCCAGAGCTTATTTATCAATTTGTCTGAAAATGTTTTGTTGTCAGCTTTATGTTTTGTGTAAAGTTAAATTTATACATATGCATGCACTTTGCGCATGCACATGTGGTACCAGGGGCACCACCTCCCGCCAGGAGTTGGCAACACCCTGAGTTCCACCACCTCTTTTTCCAGAAAAAAAAGCCCGGATTAAACTGAGTTTTTAAAAGTGATAATGGGATTATGAGAAACGGGGGAAATGATAATAACAACTGTGTATATAAACTGCTCTTCTCGACGTATTAGTGTCACACTCATAGCAGTGAACAAAGTCAGTGTTGTTATCCCTACAATCCAGCTGGGGAACTGGGACTGAGAGGATTGGCGTGCCCCAGGCCACCTGCTGAGCTCATGGCAGCAATGAGAGTCGAACCAGCAGAGTGCTGATTTTCAGCCTAGCCAATGCTAAGCAGCTGCTGTAAGGCTACAATTTTGCTTTTTGATGTAATGACAACTAAAAGAGGCAGAGGTGTGTGTTCCCAACATGAGGAAACTCATGTTTTGTACCCATGTGGGAAGAACATTCTGTATCCCCATGAGGAAATGTGCATATTTTCAGAGATGACTAGAAGCAAGGCTTTTTTTCAGCTGGAATGTGGTGGAACGGAGTTCTGGAACCTCTTGAAAATGGTCACATGGCTGGTGGCCCCACCCCCTGATCTCCAGCAGATAGGAGTTCAGATTGCCCTCCGCGCCACTGGAGTGGCGGGAGGGCAATCTAAACTCCCCTCTGTCTGGAGATCAGGGGGCGGGGTCACCAGCCATGTGACCATTTTCTCCAAGGGTGATTTAAACTTTTTAAAACTCCCCCCTTGTTCCAGCTGACCCAAAGTGACATCATTGGTCCTGAGAGAATGCATGCACTTTGCACGTGCACATGTGGTACCAGGGGCACTACCTCCCATCAAGAGTTGCCCCATGTGCTGGCAAGTGGCAACCCACTGAGTTCCACCACCTCTTTTCCCAGAAAAAAAGCCCTGACTAGAAGCATGTGTTACATGTCCTCTCTTGTTGCTTCCGGGCTACATCTGAAGCGCCTCACTATCTCTCTCCGTAGTATAGCTGTGTCCACAGTTTTGCATTTACTAGTGCTTAAACAGTATTCAATATGGATCTAGGCAAACTTCTGCAGGGAGAGAGATTGATTGCCTAGGCACCACAACAGAAAAATGCCCATTTCTGGTTGGAAAAGTAATACATGATATGAATAAGTCAGAGAAGGTATGTTAACAGTGGAATCCTAAACAGAGTTACTCCACTCTAAGCCCACTGAAATCAGTGGGTTTAGACTGGAGTAACTCTGCTTAGGATTGAACTGTAAATCTCTTCTGTACAGCGCAAAGGCCACTAAAACAGTCTGAAGATGCTCCATAAGTTACCTTCCCTCAATAATACTCATTTTGTTAACTTTCTGTTGTCAGAAGTCAATTTGCTTGGATTCAGTCCACAAATGATGGGAGGTTTCACCTCTTCGAATCTTAAAAATGCCATAAAGCTGTCAGAGTCAATGCAATTCAGTCTATGTAAGAATTATACATTCTGAACACTTCTTACTGGAAAGGCAAGTGAGAAGAGAGGAAGTCCTTGGGTGATCATTGTCATAGAGACTAGAAAGGAAGGTATATAAATGAGAAGAATTATGTTTTGTCTGAATAAGTACTTATGTTGTCTCAAATCTACTGCTGATCAGTTCCACTGGGGGGCAGGGCGGGAGCAAACTATGAGCTCTAGGGTTATAGGGCAGTGACACAACATTTTCTGTCTACTTTTCCCCATAATATTTGTAATGTTCATGGCCCCATGTTCATACCGTGCACATGGAAGCACTTAGGTGCATTGGGGCCTTTGGACTGAGAGCTAAGCTACAAGTGATGCCTGACACAGGTTGAACACTTGTCAGCTTCCCTCAAGTTTTGATGGGAAATGTAGGCATCCTGGTCTTGCAGCTGTAATGGAGAGCCAAGCTGTAAAACCAGGACGCCTACATTTCCCATCAAAACTTGAGGAAAGCTGACAAGTGTTCAACCTGGGTAAGGCATCACTTGTAGCTTGGCTCTGAGCTATATGGTAGGCACAGAGGAGAACTAAGCCTCCTGGAAGAGGTCATTTTGGGAACAAGGAGATATGGGAGGAAGACCAGTAGTCCAGTACCCATAAACCTTGTCTTCCTTCATTAGAAAATCCACAGCTCACAAAAGTTCATACCCTACCCCAAATTTCCTTCAGTAGAAAAGCCACAGCTCACAAAAGCTCATACCCTACCCCAAATTTTGTTAGTTTCATAAGTGCTACTGAACTCTTGCTCTTTTCTACTGCTACAGACAGACTAACATGGCTACCCATCTTGTCTTCCTTGTAGTTCAAGTTCCCTCCAGGACATTTGCTGGGGAGCCACCACCAGAGCACCCCATTTTGATTACAATACAAATGTCAGCATCTTCAGGGGACTTCTGGAGCGCACATTGCTTGGTCAGTCTGCCAGCTGTATTTTATTCCAGGAAGTACCTGGACAATGGATGCTTCAAGGTGTTGGCACTCTTGTTATCTCCTTGGGACATGCTTCTGTATCTGCCTTCAGGGCAGCTGTAAGTATATAAGGTACTGAGGCTGGGAAACAGCTGCTGTGCTTATGCTGAATCAAAGGTGCTAGATGGCTGGCTTTGCATGGGAGGGGGGCTTAAGTGGTAACATGGACAGTTTGTCTCAGACTTTTTACCTCCAAAGAAATGCATTTGACTTCCAGCCAAGGAACACATTCTTCCATTTCTAATCAGGGACGTCAAACTTTATCTGCTGGGTTTAATTGGTGGTCATATATTTCTCTGTGAGCTTCCAATCGTTTTAAGTTGGTGCTGTTAAAGAGAACTGAAAGAGAATCTCTACAGCCTCCTGCAGTTTCCAGAAAGTTAGTTACTACATTTCCAGACACACCTATGGACTTTGCATGGAGGGTTCAGTGTAGGGTTGCCAGGCCCCCTCAATCTCCCAGCGGGAGATTCGGGCCTGGCTCTTACCTTTGAGAAGGGGGGGAGTGACATCATCACACAGCCCTGGGAGCGCACCCACGCTCTGCAGGGGCTTGGGTTGGGGGCTGCTGCGGAGCGCAGGAACGCTCCTGCCCTCCACAGCAGCCCAAAACGTGCCCGCAGATCGGGCCTGTTTTGATGCGCTGTGGAGTGCAGGAGTGCTCCTGCGCTCCGCAGCACCTGAAACAAGCCTGTTTGGGTACGGATCGGGCCCATTTTGAGCTGCTGTGGAGTGCGGGAGTGCTCCTGAGCTCTGCAGTGGCCCAAAATGGGCCCAATCCTGGTGGCTGCTGTGCGCAGGAGCGCACAGCACCACAGGGGAGTGTGCACAGAAGGTACCCCCCCCCCGCTGGCCAGGTAAGTGGGGGCGGGGTGTGGGGGGCAGGGGATCCCCCACCCCCGCCAGGGGTCTGGCATCCCTAGTTCTGTGTTATTTGAGGGGTGTGTTTTATTACTTGACAAATGCTTGGGAAGCATCCATAAGCTACCAGTGCTTGGTAAAGTTGAGACTGGAAAGATCTTTCTTGGTCTTAAACTAGAAAGAGACATTTAATTTCCAAGGTAACCTTCTTTGGCAGAATATTAACAATGTTTTTTTTAAACCATGTTTTACTTGACTGGAAAACATGTCAGTTACTCAGGAGCCAAGACAGGCCATGCATGAAGCAATGGGCATCCGAATGCACCATCATAGGAAGAGATGGGGAGTTAGCTGTGTCTGCAGTAGCAAAATAGCAACGAGTCCAGTCGCACCTTTAAGACTGACCGACTTTACTGTCGCATAAGCTTTTGAGAGCCACAGCTGACAAAGAGAGCTGTGGCTCTCGAAAGCTTATGCGACAATAAAGTCGGTTAGTCTTAAAGGTGCCACTGGACTCTTTGCCATCATAGGAAGAGAGTCCCACAACTAGAGATAAATGGACTTCTCAGTTCCACGAGCCTTCTGCTTGTCAGCGCTGGAGCTTGGCTGTAAAAACATTTTCAGCTTTCTAAATGGTGCAGATTGATGCTTCTCTGGAGGCTTAACAGTCTTTTTCTCTTTTAAGGTGGCCTAAAGCAGCATGTTCCAGTGCCACCCACCCTTATATGTTACCATTTATTTGATGCATCTCTGTTTTCCAACTACTAACTTTATACGCCAATAAAATCCAAACTGCATCAAATATATTTCCAATTCATATAATCTGGATCATAAAATGAAATGGCTTCAAGATGCAAACGCTTAAGTAGATTGAATGGATGTGTGTAAAGCTTTAGCACATTGAGTGGCTTTTATGGGAATGAATGTGGAAAAAGTAGATCTGGGTCTCTCTCTTTACTGGCTCTTCTCACAAAGTAGGGATGGATATAAGCTAGGGGGGATTTCTTTGCCATAGAAGCTCAGCGTCTCTTGCAAAGAGCCTTTTGAAGGAGAATAAATGTATCTGTTAAGGTTTCCAACACCTACAATTGAATACTCGATGGACATTGAAAAAATGCAGCCATCTATGATAAACTTGTGGTTTTTATTTCCATTTTTGTACATAGCTGCTAATTGTTCCTTACCAGAACTATTGCAGATATTGTAAGAAAAATTATGTGATGCCAAGGAAATGCATAACAGGAAACCGAGTGTGATGGAATTCCATAGATACTGATAGTAACACAAACCATAAAAGATGTTCTGATTGCTTTCAGTGGAGATTCTGCATGCTAGCAACTTGTCTGCTGTGACAGACTGGGCTGGTGGAAGTTGAGGGGTGGGCCTTGGGGTTGGAAGATTGGCTTGGAGGCTGCAGTGCATCTCTGTCTGCTCTATTCATAAAGCCAGGGCTTTTTTTTCAGCGGGAACGTGGTGGAACAGAGTTCCGGCACCTCTTAAAAATGGTCACATGGCCAGCGGCTGGAGCAGCGCAGAGGGCAATCTAAACTGCCCTCTGTCTGGAGATGAGAGGGTGGGGCCACGTGACCATTTTCACCGAGGGCAATTTAAACTTTAAAAAACTCCCCTCTTATTCCAGCTGACCCAAAGTGACATCATTGTGCGGTCTTGAGTTCCACCACTGAGTTCTACCACCTCTTTTCCCAGAAAAAAAGCCCTGCATAAAGCCATGCTATCCTGCAACGTCTGGATCCTGATCTGTGGGGGACCAGGTTGGAGAGGAGCAAATACACAAACATCCCTGTTTCAATTTTGTTTCTCCCTTGGGACCTCTCTGTGTGTTTGTTTTTCACCATTTTCTGTTTTGCCTTGAAAAATATATTTTCTTACTATATCTGTATACCACCTTTCTGCCAAAGTCCTCGATGCAGTCAATAGGTTCCCCCCTTTTTAATAACAGCTAAGAGATAATGATACAAGGAGAAAGGAATGGGGCGAGAGAAGGAAAAACCGAGGTGGCAACTCTTTCATAACTAAAATGACAAAATGGAGCCAGTAAAATTCTCAGAAGATCAAAATGGCCGCCTCAGCCAAGCACATGGGGAGGAGAATGCTTGCTCTCTAGGGTTGCCAGGTCCAGG
Source organism: Eublepharis macularius (assembly GCF_028583425.1). Lineage (NCBI taxonomy): Eukaryota > Metazoa > Chordata > Lepidosauria > Squamata > Eublepharidae > Eublepharis > Eublepharis macularius. Next base: position 19,945,694 of record NC_072801.1, read on the forward strand.
CTGGGTAATTCCTGGAGATTTGGGGGTGGAGCCTGGAGAGGGCAGAGTTTGCAGAGGAGAGGGGCCTCAGAATGGTATAATGCCATAGAGTCCATCCTCCAAAGCAACCATTTTCTCCAGGTGAACTGATCTCTGTCACCTGGAGATCAGTTGTAATTCCAGGATATCTCCTGCTACCACCTGGAGGCTGGCAACCCTATTGCTTTCTCTCTCTCTCTCTCTCTCCCCTGATGCAGCCAAATGGTAAAACTTTAGCTGGGTGTGGTGTGCACGAGGGAGGAGGGAATCACGGCCTCACCTTGCCTGATGAGGCACCCAGATGAATCAATAGATGTTGAGGAAAGGGGAGGGCCTCTCTTTCAGGTAGGGAGGAGCCAAGTGGAAGCTGGTCCTGTCGTGTCTGTGGGGAGGTTGAATATTATAATGAACTGAGGAAGGAGGAGGGAAAACACCCACCTAAAAAGAGGAATAATTCTAATCTTTTACGGAGTTATATCATGGACAGCCAAAAAGGCAAATAAGTGGGTACTAGATCAAATAAAGCCTGAATTCTCCCTGGAAGCTAAAATGACAAGACTGAGGCTATCGTACTTTGATCACATCATGATGAGAAGACAAGATTCTCTGGAAAAGTTAATAATGCTAGGAAAAGAGGAAGACCTAAAACTAGATGGCTGGACTTAATAAAAGAAGCCACGTCCTCCAGTTTGCAGGATCTGACCAAGTCTGTTAATGATAGGACGTTTTTGGAGGTCTTTCATTCGTAGGGTCATCATAGGTCGGAGGCGACTTGATGGCACACAACACACACACACATGGAGTGATAACTGTCATGAAATTCAACAGGTCCTGAGTTGATGTATGTGTGGGGCTGGATGGATTTACTACCTCACCCCACCCCTCATGCAACCAGGAGGTCTGCCGACCGATTGAACGATGTCTCTGTTTACCATAGAAGCAGAGGAACCACTTGTTTGAAAGATACTGTCGAAAAAGGGGAGGGCTGAAAGATGTCTGATCCGTGCTGTCATTGTACTGGAAGGTAATGATTCTTCCAGGTAATGCCTTCCCTTTCTACGAGAATAATACACTGTGCCTTTCAAACTTTTAGAACCATGCATAATTGATGCTTTGACTCCAGGTTTTAAAATTATCATAAAAGCAAATTCAAACTATTTTTGTCATTTGCTGGGCTGGATTTTTATGTCCCTCTAAAAGCTCTTAATGCCCATCGTGCTTCCATAGAGCACAGAAAGAATTCTAATTTATACGTATTGATTTCTAAATTTTACCCTTTTTTTGTGCCTTACGCTTAAGCACTTTCGAAGGTCGATATTTTTTACATTTTGTGGAGCTGCCACATGAAAAATGGCTTTATTTATCAATTTAGACCGTTTGAGCAGCACTGAAACATGCAGCCCAAGAAAAGCTGTCAGCAAACACTTCCATGTCTTACTTATTGCCACCCCTCATAAGCATCATGGAGCTGACTAGGCCTCAGATAGTACGTGACTCGAGAGATGATCGAGCTGTGCCAGAGGTCACCTGCAGAGGCATATTGTGTTAACCCTCTGAGAGGCTGTTTTTGCTGACCTCATTATTTTCCAGTCTGCATGTTTTTTCCAAATATATGATGGCATGTGGGAGAAGAAAGCTGGAACTCTCTAGTGATGAGTGGACTTCCCCAACCCATTCCTTACTTGTTTGGAAGTGCTCTGTTTTCTCTATCCTTATTTGTAGTTTAGATAGCAGAATGTTTGAGTTACAGGAAGTACAGCAATGCCATCTTTCCTCTTTCCTTATCTCCTATTACCATTGATAAAACATTGCAAAAAAAAATCACTTGTGTGGAGTGTTTTACCAGTCTGTGCTGCATTTGTCTCTTTCCCTCGTTCTCTATGATTGATGTCATATGTTCACAACTGATGTCATATGCTTTATCTATGAATTGGGTGTATTTGCTAAGGCGATCAAAGGATATTGACATTGTGACATTGTGGTGTTACCTTGTGCTTGGGTAGCCTTGAAGGGGAAGGATCCAGAAAGTCTAACGAGGATTCCAGAGCTTATCCTTTCTGCACAAGGTTTATGCCATTTTTTCCCATCTGCCGTGCATGCAGAATGTTTTGGGCGCAATCATCAGCGTCTTCAGTTTAAGAAAGATCCATTAGCAGGCAATATGCAGAAGACCCTGAGACCCTGGCCATCGTCACACGGCCATAAATTTAGCGCCAAACTAGCGCCATCTCCCGCTGAATTCTCACCTTATTCTGGCTCTCTTGCGATTTCGCCATTCTCCCCAATTCACGCTTTGGGACTCTTTATGTCATCTTTATCCACTTCCATGTGAATGCCCTGGATCGACTATGAACGCTTTGCAAAACCAAAACGTTCACTCTCCCTGATCATCTGTCTCACCTAACACTGATTCTCCTGCCCTACACTCCCACAAGCCCCAGTGCGACCTGCAATTAAGCCTCAAAGTAATTTTTTTAAAAAAACGTCAGCCTTATAGCGCTATAGCGCTATTCTGCCATGGGTGGGAAACTGCTACCTATCACGGTTGGCTTTTGGGTTGGCCCAGCACAACATTATAATAGAAGAGTGATATAACACAAATATGCGGAAATATGCTTTTTAGCTTGCATTTAGAAGTTGATGGCTTCTCCAGTACAAGAAAACAAAAGGGAGATCTTTGGGGGCTAGCCTTCTGGAAAACACGTGAAACAGTCTTTCTGAGGGTGCATATACCCTGGTGGGGAGAGGTTTGTATATGCAACGGCATCTAATGTTTGTTCAGTGTCCAAGGATAGTACACATATAGACATCCCTTATCAGTAATACTACCTATTAGATCACCATGCTCAAATGGCATCAGGGAGATTAACTAGGGAGGAGGAATCCAGAACAGGATGGAATGTATGTGCTTAAACAACCTCCACGCAACATGTGAAATGGACTATTCCAGTTTCTACATTGTTAATGGTGGGTTTTGTGCAGCCTCTAAAGTGATGTTTTTAATGTTCCCTGATCCACCTCCAGCAAAGTATCCTTTTCTAGCCACAGTGAGAAATGAACACAGAGCGCTTCTGTATTTATTTGAAGCGGGACAATTTATTTGACAGGGGACAATTCATACATTACTAAGCCTGTATGCTGATCATGTGGTCACAGCATCCGGAAAGGGGGAAGGCTGAAGTCCCTTCTCCTTGCGCACTCTCAGCCTGATCCAAACTGGGCCGGCTCCCCCCAGGGAAAGTTCCTGTCTGAAAACTCTCAGCACACATTTGTATAAATCTATTTGGAGATTTTATAATGTATTACTCGGCTACGGTTGCTAGCCCAGCACTGGCACCTGGTGGGAGCTTTGGGTGGGGTGTATGTTAACTGGCATCACTCTCCAGAGGAGTTAGCCGTGTTAGTCTGTAGTAGCAAATCAAAAAGAGTCCAGTAGCACCTTTAAGACTAACCAACTTTACTGTAGTATAAGCTTTTGAGAATCACAGTTCTCTTCGTCAGATGTATCTGATGAAGAGAACTGTGATTCTCGAAAGCTTATGCTACAGTAAAGTTGGTTAGTCTTAAAGGTGCTACTGGAATCTTTTTGATTTTAGCATCACTCTGACACCACAACATCATTTCCAGCACAAACCCAGTGACATAATCATGCTAGTGTGAGACTCTAGGATTCTACTGTAACTCTTTTTTTGTGTTAGAAGCGATACCATTGTATCAGAACAACACTGATCCCCCCCCACTTTTGCCCTGCCGCCCTACCAAGTGACCAGAGGGGACTGGGGCTAGAGCCAGAGGCCTGGGGATTCTAGACCCAGCACTTGGGAGAAGCTAGGCCTTTACCTGATACTTGCAGAAGTTCAGTACACAATTAAGATGGAACCCACGGGTGTGTTGCCCCCTTGGAGCACTGATGTATACTGTGGCCAGGGCTGGAGCCAGGATAGGTCCTGTGCAGGAGGTCTAGGAAGGTTGAGGAAGATAAAGGAAGGAACCAAGTTTGGTCTCAAAAATCTATAAAGTCATACATTCAGGGAGAAGAGGTCTCTCAGTGACTACATCCAGTCAACCTCTGAATACCAGTGGAAGGAGGCAACGTTGGGGGAGCCCTTGGCCTCTATGTTCTGTTGGCAGCTGGTTGGCCATTGTGTGAGACAGGATGCTGGACTAGATGACCACTGGTCTGATCCAGAATGGTACTTGTTATGTTTTAAATATAATCAGGACTTTTTTTCTGGGAAAGAGGTGGTGGAACTCAGTGGGTTGCCCTCGGAGAAAATGGTCACATGGCTGGTGGCCCCGCCCTCTGATCTCCAGATAGAGGGGAGTTTAGATTTCCCTCTGCGAATCTAAACTCCCCTCTGTCTGGAGATCATGGGGCGGGGCCACCAGCCATGTGACCATTTTCAAGAGGTTCCAGAACTCCGTTCCTGCTGAAAAAAAGCCCTGAATATAATAAACATCACTAACATCACATAATATAACTGGAATTCATTGAATACTACTGATTTGTTTCTTGCTGATGAATAAGAATTGCACCATCATTTGTTGTGCAAAAAAAGGTGGGGGGAGGGAAGCATCACGTGGTTAGAGCAAAATGAATTATGCATTCTGAACAGGTGGCTCACACAGCCTGCCGCTGCCGCTCTTGGTAACCTAAAACACAACCACTGATTTTTTTTCCATCCCAGGTGTTAGTCTTAACCTTTTGAAACCAACCAGTCCATTTATCACAGAGGAAATACTTATTGATGGAGGCATTGCAGGAAAACTGGGCTGCCCCTTTTTTAAGAGAGTGTCAAAGAAAAGAAAAGCCAAGCAAATATTTCCAAGAAAGCTTTGCATACGGTAGCAGATTTTAATAAAACAGTAGACATCTGGCTTGGCAGGAGCACACAAAAAGTCAGGTTAGTAAAGGCTAAAGTGGATGCAATGAAGGAAATCACCGGTTAGACCCTTCCATTTTGGGGTGGGCCAAGCAATGTGCACATGTAGGGGGAGTCTAATTGGGCTGCGCTGTGGTGGTGGACAAATGTTTGGGGTTTTTTTAGCCCTTCCCCCCTGTTTTCTGTATCTAAATCATCCACACTCTGAAGCTGCTATTAGCCCTTTAGGAGAAAAAAATACAGTCAGCATAGTTCCAGGTGCCTATATCTTTTCCCCTGAGTAGGCCAGATAGCATCTTTTGTGATTTAAACTAGGGAAATAGCATGGGGATCGTGGTTAGAGCCTTCCTCCCGGAGTGCTGAGCCCCCAGTCCCATTTGGGCCTCCTGTGGCTTCTGTGAAGCTAAGCCCTAAGAAAACCTGTAGGAGATACCGGCTGCAGAGATAACATCACATGATCTATATCTGGATGTATGGCCCTCTGTGGAGGGCTGCCGCTGCTGGGGCCAACCATCATCTCCACGGCACAATCAGCCCGATAGGAAATAAACACAGTCCAGCTGCAAGTGGTGCGGCACTCCCAGTGGTGGGACTATTGAGGAGAGCGGGCTGAGGCTTTACAGAGGAGGAAGATCGGGGCCACAGAGTCAGCTGAGGGAATTGTGAGCAGGATCTGCCTTGGACGGTTTCCACTTGCCCATGCCGCCTGGGCCAATGCTTTCCTGAAGAAAGGTAATTTAGGCTGGGGACTTTGGAACTCGACCAAGCACCTGGACGTATAGCCATCCTAGCTGGTGGAACTAGAGGTGCGCCATCCGGGATTCCTCTGCTGGGCTGGATTTATTTAGTTGTGGGCAGCTGCAGGCAAAACTGGTAATGAGGCAAACATATTGTCGTTTCCCTCTTGACACCCCTCCTGATCCTGGATGAGGAAAAGCCAGCACTTGTTCCCCAGTCCGATGTGTTTTGAATATCAATAATGACAAATATATTAAGTGAGATGTGTTTACCTCAGCACACTGCATTCTGTCGTGACTTTGAGTGGTGACTGGGACACAGAAGACAAGGGCCGTTTTCACACTGCTTCCTGGCCACGGAACATTGCGCCGAGCTCCCGGAATGACAGCGTCTTCCTAGTGCGATTTCGCGCAAGAACTACCGTTCTCGTGCGAAATTGCACCAGGAAGATGCTGTTGTTCCGGGAGCTTGGTGTGATGTTCTGTGGTCAGTAAGCAGTGTGAAAATGGCCATGGTACCTGAGGGGAGGATTGTGACCTTGCTGAAGACGAGCCAAGCATATACCATCAACATCCCCATCATTTGGCATATTCTTATCGCTAGGATTCCTTTGGCTGCCAGAGGCGTTTTGTGGCTGTGTGGCTTGTGTCATCTCTGCCCATCCCTCTGCATGACCCAGTGTTTTGTGAACAGGGCAAGTAGGCACACCATTTCTTTTGTCAAAAAGAGTCCAGTAGCACCTTTAAGACTAACCAATTTTATTGTAGCATAAGCTTTCGAGAATCAAGTTCTCTTCGTCAGATGCATAGTACAGAAACTGGTCAAATATAGAAGATATTCTATATTTGACCAGTTTCTGTACTATGCATCTGACGAAGAGAACTTGATTCTCGAAAGCTTATGCTACAATAAAATTGGTTAGTCTTAAAGGTGCTACTGGACTCTTTTTGATTTTGCTACTACAGACTAACACGGCTAACTTCTCTGCATCCATTTCTTTTGTGCCATTTATAAGCTGTTGACACAAAAATGGGCACCCATTTTTAAATGTACGATTTCTCCCCCTTATTGAATCATCCCCATGAGCTCTCTCAGCCCCACCCACCTCACAGGGTATTTGTCGTGGGGACAATAATAACATACTTTGTAAACTGCTCTGAGTGGGTGTTAAGTTGCCCTGAAGGGCAGTATATAAATTGAATGTTGTTGTTGTTGTTGTTAGTGTAGCTAGGCAAAAGGACAACTGAAGTTTTATACCAAGCAAGGAGAACCCATGTGAGAAATGGGATTTTCAAATCCATACAGCATGTTTATGAAATTGACTTAATCTGTGACACCGTTTTTATGGTTTCCAAAACTACTCAGAGGAAATTAGAGTTCGTAAAATTTGGTCTGGGACAGGGATTTGTGTGACTGCTTATAGATAGTACTCAGCTGTTGGCTTCCAAAAGGCAGAGATGGACATGAAATAAACTTGATTGGCACGATGTTGATCTCTCAGCAATGCCTCTAAGCTTGTCAATTGTGTTTGGCGAGGATGGCTTGAAGTGATTTGTTTTTGTTGTTTTCCAGCAAAGTAGGCCATTTGAAGTCTTGACAAGTGTGTTTTGTGTCAAAACCGGCAGAGATGACAGCTACCTGTTGAGTTGTTCTGAAAGGCTTGTCAATAAGAGGACTTTGTTTGGATGTTGTACGTAGGCGTATAGAGACTCGTGGCTGCTGGAAGAAGCTAGCACTTTTTCATATCTCCTCCCTTGGGTTTTGTTTTTTCCAAAAATCGTTAGTGCTTAGGGCTTTGTTTTAATTAAAGCAAATGCCCTGTCTCATCTCCCTGCATTATGCTTAATGCACCCAAAGCCAGTATAATATTGATAATAATGCAGGCTTGGAATTGATGAATGTGCTAATGGCAACTGATGAATGTGCTAATGGCAGAGTTTGCCTCTGGTGCAAGAAGCCTTTCTCAAGTGCAAGAGTGTATTCCACCAGAGGAAGCTTCCTTGCACTGGAGGAAAGCTCCTTGGCTTTGTCAATTTTGAGTTCCATTGATACATCAAATTCCTTCATTCTAACCCAGCTCTGTGCCCTCCCATCATTGCACAAGAGTAGGGTCCCCCAGAGGGGGTGGGGAATTTCCTGGCCGCAGCCTCTGCCCCATACCACCTCTCACCTGGCTAGTGGAAGGAAAGGCATGGAGAATGAGCCCAGGAGCTCCACAGCGTACTCCTGCACTCCGGAGAATGTCCTGATGCATGCCTCCTACCTCCCACCCCTCAGTCTGGGCTTTGGCAAACTATGTCAACTCGCACAAATAAAAAATTCATTCTCACAGCACATTTTTTCCGCAGTGTACAAAATGTGTCTAGCTATGTTACAAAGAAGAGCCACATTCTCCAACCCAAGACCATCATGGTCTTTGAGGTCAATTTGAGAAAGGAGGAAAAGAAAATAGGTGAGAGGAAATGGATGGCCCAGGCTAGGTTGATCTTGTCAGATCTCGGCAGCTAAGCAGGGTCTGCCCTGCATTTATACTTGGATGGGAGACCAGCAAGAAAGTCCATGGTTGCTATGCAGTGGCAGGTAATGGAAAACCATCTCATTGCTCTCTTGCCTTGAAAACCCTCTAGGGTCACCATAAGTCAGCTGTGACTTGACAGGACTCCGCCACCAAGATGAAATGGCTTTCCTTTTGAGGCCCCCCTTCCCCCTTCTAATGGGTGAACCCTCCTCTGTTTAAATCACAGTTGGCTTGCAAAGTTGCAGCAGTGACCTCAAACACGTTGGAAATAACATTCATTTTTTAGGGAGCACTAAAAATGGTTCTAAAGTTTATTGTAAATTACTTTGCACATGTGCTTTCCCACACTGCTTTCTTATAGTTGTCCTTCCAATGGCAAGGGTGAAAAAATGTTGACTTACCAAAGAGGTATTTTATTTGGTTGTTTTGAGCCTGCTACTATGTTGAGGAAGTTTCTGTAGATTCTCAGCCTTTCCCATTTTACTTCCTAGTCTCTAAGCAGAGACGTTTGTCTTAATTGAGCAGGCTAAATTGGATTACACATGCATTGCATGCTCTTACACTGCCACATGGCTTAAGTAGTTGAAACCAATAAGTTCTGAGCATGCCTCAGCATGACCAATGCCTCCAACTGCTGAGTAGTGTGGAATGAACCAGTGCAACAGCTCATGCGCTCAAAACATTAAATGGGGTTTGCCTGTCCTTGACATCCCTGGAGCGAGCATACTGTAAGCAAAGCCAGCAAAAAGCAAGCATACATGAGAACAGTGACTGCTTGCTAGCTGTCATGGCCCACTGCACAGGTGTAAAATGAAGCTGTCAGGTTTCACCCTGGGCATAGCCTTGCCAAACTCTGGGGCACCTGGCACCAACTCCTGGGGGTCATCAGGGAATATGCAGGGACCCGCTCTGTGGAAGGAGAGGAGGTATACCTCACCCTTGCTCCCTCTCTGTCCACTTGCAGGCCCGCTCAACCTGACTCAGCCCCTGCCTCCACCTTTCTCTCGGCAGTCTTTCACCATTCTTCCTTCTGTTCTCATTCCTCCTCCAACCAACCTTCACCCACCAACTCCACATCTTCACTCCTCCTCTACAACCCACCACAAACCGCTGCTGAGCCTGCCTTTATAGGGTTTCTTTCAACTGCCTGCCCCTCCCTTCCTCCCCGGCTCTTTCCCATCCCTGATGCCTTCCAGCTGGGTCTGCTCTCAGGTGTTCCCTCTCCCATCCCAGTTTCTCCTTGCTCTCCTGTTCTTTCTTGCAGGGCTGGGTTAGATGTAGCCCAGCTGGGGCTTCCCTCAGGTGTCCCCCCTTTCCCTCTTCCTTCCTCTCCCCTTCTTCCCTGCAGGGTGGGGCTGGCAGGCCCCTTCCAGGCCAGGTGGCGCAGCCTCCTCTGCCTCTGCTCACGAGGGGCCATGCCCGTCTCCTGGGCTTCAGTTGGCTCTTCCAGGTGGCTGTTGCCGCTGGCTCCCCCTTGGGTTTGTGCAGTTGCTTCCAGCCCCCCTGCCCTGTCATTGGCTTCTCTGGCAGGCCTGCTGGCTTCTTGCCCTTTGGGGCATGGGAGAGCGGCGCGCACCTGGCTGGTTTCTCCCTCTGGCTCCTCTTTCTCTTCCCTTGCTGCCAGCTGGAGCTGAGCCCACCCCCCTTGGGCTTCCTGTGCCTGCAATTGGGGGTCCATTGGCATTCAGGTAAGGGGTTTGTGGCAAATCTGGGGTGCTTGGGGCACTCCACCCCGGACACAAGCAGGTGCCAATGAATCATGGATGCAATTAGATCGGATGCTCACCTTGAAAGAAAAGGAGGGTTGTTCAGATTTCGAGGGCATTATTTGCAAAAACTGAACTGTCCCTAGATTTCATAGGCACCGAGCAGGAGTGTCTGGCAGTGAAAACAGATTCGGAGGGCAACCCTGGTGCCCCCTGGGCCCTGGCTCTGCTGGAGTACGGATTCCATGCTCATCTTGAATGCCTTCTCTCAAAAATCACCCATGGCATGGTTTCCTTATGAGACTATTAAAATGTAAGTGGTTGACAGGGATCCAGTTTGAGCAGGCTTTGCCAGTTTTGAGTTGCAGAAGCATATGGCTTAGGAATGAATGCTATACAAAGGAGCCATTAATCGTTCCCAATGGAGTGAGCTGAATGTAATCATTATTTAGCAGAGGGCCAGCCACAACTTAATGTGTGCCAGTCTGAGCGGATCCTTCAGGAGGAAAGGAAAGGTTCCGCACTCTGGTACGACAAGACCAAAAACCACTTCATCCCTCTACTGTAACCATAGCGATGACCTTGAATTTCCGAAAAGAGAGGCTGGTTATTCTTATCGCTGCTCTTTCGACCTAAAAATCGCCATTTTGATTTTACTCTGCTTTTCTAGTGTGTTTTTGTATGCTGGCTTTCTACGAAGATGCTCAAAGCACATTACGCTTTCAAAAGACGAAAAGACAAAACAGTGACTGGCCAGCATTGCCTCGGGCCCTTAGCAGTCTCTTCAGGGGTTAATGTAGGGTTGCCAGCCTCCAGGTGGTGGCTGGAGATCTCCCGGAATGACAGCTGATCTCCAGCCAACAGAGATCAGTTCCCCTGGAGAAAATGGCTGCTTTGGAGGATAGACTCTATGGCGTTATACCTTGCTGAGGCCCCTCCCCTCCCAAACCCCACCCACTCCAAACTCCACCCCCCAAATCTCCAGGAATTTCCCAACCTGGAGCTGGCAACCCTAGGTTAATGGTAGGAATCCAGGTGATCATGGGTACTTCTTTTCCTTTCTCTTTGAAGCATGGGTCTTGAAGAGACCCAAAGGAAGGTGGGAGTGGAGCTGACCTCTCGCAAAGGTGCAAAGGTGACCTGCCATCTCCTGCCAACCCTGCCCCCTTTTGCCATGCTGCTAGTCATAATCAAATGCCTGTAAACGTCCTCCTCTGGAAAAAAAACCCCACTTCTATCATGGTGGCACCCAGATTCTTTGATAGAGTAATTGGTGGGACATAAGATGTGAAAGACTGAGAACCACTGCTCTGGAAGAAGATGGAGCTGGAGCTGTGATGGAGCAGGTGTGCAGTTAGCTATCCTGTGAATTGAACTCACAGTTTTCATGGTATGGAAAGAGACCCAAGCCTTACAGCTAGCTTCTTGTAAGCATGTTCCTCCTACAGTGTTGCAAGTATTGGACTTGAATAAAAATAAGTTACACAGGTCCATTTACTTTCCAGTTCTTGCATCTGAATAACCAGAATGAGCCCAAAATGGTGACCTTACCAAATTGAACTTCATGCATAAAAATAAAAATTGCCCATTTTGCAAGGATGGGATGGAACCTGCCAAGCTCTTTACTGGCAAAAGAGATCCTTCAGTCTTGGCAGTGGGCTCTCCCACAAGCTTTTATCTTCCTCCAAGGGGCCCTTAACCCAGAGTCAAGTATTTACTGCTCTTGAATACATCTGTCAAAATTGCAGGCGGTTGCTTTGTTGATGAGGAGCCAGTTCAGAAGACTCGATCCTCATGCATGGGAGCACACAGGAAGCGGCCTTGGATTGAGTCAGGTCACTGGCCTATCAAGATCAACATTCTCTACTCTGATTGTCTGCCAATGGCTCTCAGGTAGAGGGCTTTCATGTCACCTGATATTTATTTATTTTATTCAGGGCTTTTTTTCAGCTGGAACTCAGTGGAATAGAGTTCCGGCACCTCTTGAAAATGGTCACATGGCCGGTGGCCCCGCCCCCTGATCTCCAGACAGAGGGGAGTTTAGATTGCCCTCTGCGCGTGGAGGGCAATCTAAACTCCCCTCTGTCTGGAGATCAGGGGGCGGGGCCACCGGCCATGTGACCATTTTTGCTGAGGGCAATTTAAACTTTAAAGAACTCCCCCCTTGTTCCAGCTTACCCAAAGTGACATCATTGTGCGGTCCTGAGTTCCACCACTGAGTTCAACCACCTCTTTTTCCAGAAAAAAAGCCCTGATTTTATTTATTTACTTTATTTATCTTCTCCCCCTTTTCTCCCCTGTAGCAACCCAAAGCAGCTTACATCATTTCCCTCTCTTCTCTTTTATTCTCACAACAACTCTCTGAGAGAGATGGTTGTTGGGGGTTTTCCGGGCTGTATTGCCGTGGTCTTGGCATTGTAGTTCCTGACATTTCGCCAGCAGCTGTGGCTGGCATCTTCAGAGGTGTAGCACCAAAAGACAGAGATCTCTCAGTGTCACAGTGTGGAAAAGATGTAGGTCATTTGTATCTACTCAGGAGGGGTGGGGTTGAGCTGAGTCATTCTGTAAGAGTTTTCCATCTCTGAGAGAGATTAGGCTGTGTGTGACTGGCCCAAGGTCACCCAGCAAGCTTCCATGGCAGAGCAGGGATTTGAACCTGGTGTCAGATCCTAGTCCGTCATTTTAGCCACTATACCACCCTGGCTCTCAATCTGACCCTTTTAACTGGAGAAGCTGGGGATTGAACCTGCGACCTTCAGCATGCAAAACAGGTGCTCTGCCAGAGAGCCACAGCCCCTCCTTTGATCTAGTATTTCTGATAATACCCATATCTGAACTAGCATGGGCAATTGTAGCATGCAAACAAAGTTGGCTTATTCCAGCTTCCCAAATCTGGGCAGCCTGTTTTGTGTGCTATTCAAACCAAGCACAGTGAAATTGTTGCATTGTTTGCCAGTTACTTTGGCAGTGTTCAGCTGCTGTAGATGAACTTATGCACCCTTTCCCTGATGGGGTGGTACAGGGATTGAAGAGTTGGTTGGAACAAGCAGCAATTTGTTGTGACACTGGAAGTGGATGAAATAACGAATGGTGGTTTGTTCTCTAGCCTACTGACCTGGGTTCTAAACCACAATTTTATCTTAGTTTAGATTCCTGGCTTGTAGGCGAGAGAACAAAGCTCACTTTTTTGTTCCACCCAGTTTGGACATTATGATCAACTGTGGCATCTCAGGACCCAGTCCAGGAATTCCTCTCTCCCTGCTGCTGATGAATAGTCTCAGGATTTCCTGGCTTGTCCTTATTAGGAACAAGCTGATGTCTGAATGCAACAGACTAAAAAAAAAAGTTATTCGTATGGCTAGGGCCACCAAGTTGTCAGTGCGCTGATTGTCCCATAAGGATGTGTCACCTCCCTTTGATGTGGGCTGGCTGTCATTGGCCCTGGGATATTGCTGAGATCCAGGACAGGATTCCTGGATATGAGGTAACTCAGGAAAATCAGCTTGAAGAGATGCAAAATTCCCTCTGTTTGTTGTGAATTAGGCTGTGAGATTTTCCTGAAGGAAAAAAAATATTGTTTTGAACATCATTATTGCTGTACTCTATAACCACTTACTTATATTGCTCATTCGTGTCTTGTAATATATGGCACGTTTGAATTCTCTATGGCCCAGTTTTGTATCCTATACTTTCAGCTCTGCATATGAAGCACAGTGTAGGGAGAAGGCAGCTTTTATTTATAAGGTTGCTTGATTTATTGCTGAGTCTGCTCCAGTTATGAACGTGCGGAATTGTTTCTCTGGATTGAGGTCCATTGAAATGTATAGGAGTTGCACAATGAATATTTGTTTCCAGCACCACTTGTACATGAAAGAGATCCCAGGAGATCAAGCTTTCAATGCTGACGTGGCAGGTTGGCATGAACTGGGCAGATCTCCTTAGGGGATCAGGACCATGGCTCAGTGATGGAAAATTTGGTACACATGCAGAAGGCTCCCAGTATCTCCAGCTTAAAAAGGGTCAAGTAGTAGGCAGTGTGAAAGACCTCCACCTGCGACCCTGGTGAGCTACTGGCAGTCAGCATAGACAAGAATGACCTTGAATGACCTTGATAGATTGAGGCTCTAAGGATGCTCTATGTGTGTCCATAGCAGAGCTCCATTTTCTCTGGAATGGAATATTTGTGTGCTATTTCTTTTCATCATTATTCATCATGTTCACTCATGCACTTATTGTGTGCTTCCAGACCATAGCTGCATACTATACAAGATAATTGAATACAATTTTAAAACAAAAATTAAAAAGTTTCTGTGTTTTCCTACTCTGGAAGAAAATGATATGCTGATTTTCTTAAACAAACCCAAACCCATCCCTGTAATTAGCAGAAGCAAAGCTGGTTGAATTGGCTCTGTTTCCCCGCAAAGCTTAAACTTTTGCCTCTTTATTTCTTTGGAGTATTATCAAAGCAGCCATTACTTACACAAATTAATTGTGCTTCTCTGGAGTTTTTCCAAAGTACTTTTAAAAAATCAGCAGTTTCTTTTGCCTTTCAAAAAAAAAAGCCATTTTATGCTGCATAGCTTGGAATAGTTTCATGATTTGTTCCAAGCCTATGAAAATTCTGGTTGGAGTAATTTTGCGCTATCACATTGGGAATGATATATGGCAATATTATTGGGAACTGGTGGGGGGTGGGGGGTGGGGGTGGGGGTGGGGGCGGGTTAAGATGGCACCTTATGCTAGAAGTGCTGAAAGCAATTATAAAATAATTTCCCAGTGGCATAATACACTGTGGAAACTGAAGCAGATGGACTCGGGAATATACAGGAAATGCTGGCGATGTGGACATTCAAAAGGCAATTTTCTTCATATTTGGTAGATTTGTCTCCAGATTAAAATGAGTAATTTTTAATGACGAAGGAGAGGCTGTGGCACAGTAGGTAGAGCACATGATTTGCATGCAGAAGATTCCAGGGGCTGGCCAAATCCCAGTTCCAGACAGAAACTTCTGGGAAAGGATCTGGGAAGTCCTTATAATAAATATACACATTTTCTCCAAGTTACCTTGCTAAAGAGTGCTAGCCAGGGCTTTTTTTTCTGGGAAAAGAGGTGGTGGAACTCAGAGGGTTGCCAGTACAGGGGGCAACTCTTGGCGGGAGGTGGTGCCCCTGGTACCACATGTGCGCGTGCAAAGTGCACGAATGCTCCCAGGACCAATGACGTCACTTTGGGTCAGCTGGAACAAGGGGAGAGTTTTAAAAAGTTTAAATCACCCTTGGAGAAAATGGTCACATGGCTGGTGGCCCCACCCCCTGATCTCCAGACAGAAGGGAGTTTAGATTGCCTTCCACACCACTCCAGTGGCATGGAGGGCAATCTAAACTCCCCTCTGTCTGGAGATCAGGGGGCGGGGCCACCAGCCATGTGACTATTTTCAAGAGCTTCTGGAACTCTGTTCCACTGCGTTCCAGCTGAAAAAAAGCCCTGGTGCTAGCACTGAGTGGCTGTTGGTCAAAGCAGATCTAGTTAGTTTGTTGACACAAATAGTTCACATCCCTGCTCTTGTTCCATCTCATATGCTGCCTCCATGCTGGATCAGTTGTTATCCTGCCTCTCCAGCACCAGGTTCCCCTGGCTGATTCATTAATGTGACATTGCCTTGCCAAGGGTTACAGACACCTCATTAGGGGTCTGCTGATGCTCATTTGACAGTCAGAACAACCACGCAGTTCTTGGCAGAGTTGCTCCAGTCTATGCCCGCTGAAATCCATGAGCTTAAACTGAAGTAGCGGGGCACTGAATTGCACTACTAACGAAGCAAACTTGGTGGCTGTAAAACGAGATAATCACCTGGTGCCTATTCTATTTCATTGTCAAGCCAAAACGTGTAATACTGGAAGATCTGTGAAAGAGCCCTATGAGCATTTCTTTAAAAAAAAAAAAACAGGCATCCAGGGCCCCGATTCAGATTGGGATCGTAGTATGGAGGGAGCAGACAAAGGCTTTTTTAATTGAAATGGCCCTGTGAATCCCTTCCTGTGTGATAGTATTAATGATTTGCTTTGTTTTTATTGGTTTGTTTTAATGCTTGCTGCTTGACTGGTTTTTATTTATTTTGTTTTAGTATTTGAATTTGTATTTTCAGCAGCTGCCTTGCGAGCAAAATGTCAAAAGAGCAAAATAGAAATGTTTTAAATGAACAAATAATAAGTGTGCTGTAGTGGCAAACGTCCTGTATCTTTTCCCTGCTATGGTGGTGCTATGCTTAGGAAATGATGTGGCTGTTGCTTCAGGGTCTCTGCCAAAAATTCAGACAATCACATGGTTGCCCAAATCAATTCTGCTGCAATTTGGCCGTTATACTTTCCCGATACTGTAACCTTCTTTGGGTAAAGCCAGTTAAACTCAGCATCTTTGTGCTCCCTACTTTTCTGAATTAGGGTGTTCAGGGCCTTTTTTAAGGATGCTGCCTTGGTTGTGGAAAACATTATTATTTGCTCAGGCTTTTTGACAATTGTGTATTTTTGCTTGTAACCTTGTTTTTGATGTTCAGCTAAGTTTGTTGACTGATTTGCTGTGGACTTTTTTTGACTGCTATTGACAATATTGGCCATTGATTTGGGGGGATTTTAATTATGTATGTTGGAAATGTTTTGATTTTACTGTAAGTTGTTGGGAGCTTTTTTGTTGCTGTCCATGAGAATATAGCTAGTAAATCGACTTATTATAACACAAAATAGTAATGAGTCCAGTAGCACCTTTAAGACTAATCCAGTTTTTTGTAGCATAAGCTTTCGAGAAGCACAGTTCTGTTCGTCAGATGCATCTTTACTATTTTGCGACTACAGACTAACACGGCTAACTCCTCTGGATCTACTTATAATGCTTAATCCCACACTGAATTTTTACAACATATTTGTGCTTTGAGTACTAAAACCACTCTTCAAAATACATCCCAAGGTCATCACATACATAGGAGAAAAGAGCTGAGACCTCACATAAACATACACGTATATACAGCAGTTCAGGGATGGAGGAAAAGAGCCAGAGTCCTTGAAACCTTAAAAAAAACCCATTCTGCTCTTTCAGTATGAGCACAGCCTAGCAACTGAAACCAAAAATCCAGTGGCAAGTTCTCCTTCACAGCACCTGAGAGATAAAAATTAGCAGAGTAAGAAGAGATATGATAAAGTTAAGCAGAGGAAATTGAGGTTGTCCTCATTATCATAGCCATTATATAGAGCAGCAAGATTATTGACATGCGGCTCCCATGTATCTGGTCAGCTAGGACATGTCTTTGGTCAGTCGTTTGTACAACATATGCTTATTTGTGACCTCGGCATTAAAAACGGCTTGCTACTCCCCCCCCCCCCCATTGGAGGAACTTCCCCCCTCCCTTTGCCTCAGACACGGGCAGAAGTGCTGCTGACTGGGAGATGTGACAGACGAGACACTAGTGGTTGAATTTCTGTGTATCTTTCAGCTGTTAAAGGAACAAGGACCCTGCCAGGCCTAGAAAAGACTAGTTGTGCTATTACCAAGGAAGAGCCTCTGGGCCTTCCCACTGTAATAGCAGATCTAGATGGCTGCTGAAAACTTGTTTTCACTTAAAGTAGATGGAAAAGGGGAGCTTTGCTTTTAAAAGTCAGGGGGACAGTGGGGGAATCTCCTTTGTAACTTAGGTGGGAAGAATATCTGAATGGTGCAACAAGAAGCAGCAATTTGTTTAGAAGCACTAGTGGTGTAGGGAAAAGTAAAGGCATGGGGTGTTCCTTATGGAAATGACACAGGCACTGTCCTGTTACAAGCTGAGCTGAAATTGGGAATTTTCTCATCGATCGATCAATTGATCGATCGATCGATCAATCAACCCCAACCAATCAAGCTCTGTGACTTCTGCTCTGACCAGTAATTCCTCTCCTAGCCTTCTAATCAGCTAAATAGCACTTATTTGCTTTCTATGTTTAGGCTTTATTCAGCAAATCCTAGACCTATTCTTTGAGAATGGAACCGAGCTTCCCCTGTGGCTGTGCTGCAATGACCTGGGATTGTCTGGTCTGCTGAGTTCTTAGTAGAGGTGTGCATGATCCAAAAAAAATTACCGATCAAGCTGATCATGGATCCGCGCTGGCGACGACCCCAAATCACCAATCTGCACCAATCATCTCCCGTTTCCGATCTGTGAATCGGATTGGGGAGGCCAAAGCGGAGGGGCGCCCCACTGTTCCCAGCTATGTGGGAAGGTTGGGTGGTGGCGGCGACCGCCGGGCCCGGCGGGCACGGGGAAGCGGTGATGAGCTGCCTCCCCTCAGGGAGGGGACGTTCACACACACACACACACACACACACACACACACAGAGCAGAGGGGGGGGAGTTTTTAACCCGTCCCTGCCTCTCCAAATAGAGAGGGACACCCCGTCAACATGTTTCAGCCAGCTTTTTAAAAAAAGCAGGGACAGAATCCTCCATTCCTCCCCACCCAATTTTAAAAGCAAGCAGCCAGTCTTCCAAAAGCATATTTTAAACACACAGAGGCGTGAATGAGGTTTTCCCACAAAATACAGTGTTTTAAAAGCAGGTTAAAAACAGAGTGACAGACAGAAAAACAGCCATTCCTCCTACAAAGCCCCGTTTTTTTAAAAAGCAAAAAATGTTTGGAGTGCCCATGGCTACAGAACACCCCCTTCCGCCTCCCTCCCCTGGGTCTCTTCTCCCAACTGGTGGTGAGTGTGTTGCTGCTCCGTGGTTGGAAGGAAGCCCTGCTGATCAAGGAAAGCTGGGCTTTCATTCGGGTTCCAGGGCGACAGAAGGAGGGCAAACACAGCTCAGGCATTCCCCTGGCTCCGTTGCCCCGGGAATAGATTACTGGCACTTGATTGTCTGCATCCCTGATCAGATCCCGATGGCCCGAATCACGCCCCGATGAAGCCTCTCCCCCCGAACGCTGGATTGGTCGCCGTGGACAGCACCGATCCGCTGGGTCCCGATCGCACGAACGCCATTATTGTGGGTACTTTTCTATCGTAATGCTGATCGTGCCCATCTCTAGTTCTTAGAGAGGTCTCTCACATGACACAGAGGCAAACCCAAGTTTGAGACAACACCCAGGGCTCCAACAGATAAGGCAAAGGTGATTTTGTTTCACTCATAAAATGCAAATTGCCACTTCATGCAGCCTCAGTTTGCATTGGGGCCATACAGGAAGGGGGAGGGGTTTAACTCTTCAACCGTCACTTGATTTTGTTATTTCAGCCACCAGACATTTTAAAGGAGAAAACATACATACATCCCTCTCCTTTTTAAAATTCTTGGTTCTGAACAGTGAACAAAAAGAGGATGCTTAACCTTTCAGCACCCCTGCATCTGGGAGACCCAGGCCCAATTCCTTACATTGCCCCAAAGTGGGTGACCACCACTCTCTTTAGCCTAACCTGCCTTACAGGGTTGTTATGAGAATACAGAGGAGAAGCGGAAACTAACTATGCTGTTCTGGAGGGGAAGGGTGGGACGAAAATGATCCGGATCGATAGATCAGTAGTGTCCAAGTCTGTAGGGGAATAATTTGTGATCCAGTCCCTCATCTTCTTTTGTCTGTGCTTTATTGCAGGGAGCACGTAAAAGGCCTTCTGTACTCTAGCTATAGGAAGGAATTGCAGCTGAACTTTCTATCATGCATTTTATGCTGAGTGATGCTTCCTGACTGCACTTTATTTGTATTATGGGCAAGGGTTGTGGGGGAGAAAGAGGTAATTAGCTTTTTTTATAACAACGAGGCCTCTTAAGTTCTCGTGAATTATTAAATATAATTAGTTTCCTTTTGTTTTTACTCCTGCAGGCTACCAAATCTGTATTCAGTGTGGTGTGTGTTTGATTGATTAGAGGTGCAGGATCAGTAATTCACCCTGTTGCCACAGAATTTTCACAGAAAGCAATGCCTCTTCTCCCTGCTTTCCCTGATCTGGTGCTGTGCCCATTCATTCCATTATTTTAGACCAAACAGTGCATGTCAAACAGTTGATTCGGCAAGAATCAGGGCTTTTTTTCAGCAGGAATGTGGTGGAACGGAGTTCCAGCACCTCTTGAAAATGGTCACCTGGCTGGTGGCTCCAGCTCTTGATCTCCAGACAGAGGGGAGTTTAGATTGCCCTCCATGCAGCAGCATGGAGGGCAATCTAAACTCCCCTCTGTCTGGAGATCAGGGGACAGGGCCACCGGCCATGTGACCATTTTCACCAAGGGCGATCTAAACTTTTAAAAACTCCCCCCTTGTTCCAGGTGACCCAAAGTGACGTCATTGTGCGATCCTGAGTTCCACCACTGAGTTCCACCACCTCTTTTCCCAGAAAAAAAGCCCTGGGCAAGATGTATTGAGACCCATTATTTGACTGGCTTATTTGGGACAACTAGAAGGCGAATGGGTTTGATATGCTGATTGAGAGAGGGGGGTTTAGGGACAAGACCTACGGTGGAATTCTATGCAGAGCTGTTCCGCTGAGTCCACTGAAATCAGCAGTGCTTCGATTAGGGTTAATCCGAATGAAATTGCACGGCAAATGTCTAGATCTGTCTGGTGTCATCTGACTATCCCCATTTCGATTTCCTTTTCCTCTTGTGGGAAACAAACCTCCAAGGCTTTCTTTTTAAACCCGTTTCTCTTTCCTTATACTATAGCAAGATGGCATCTACTGGCCAAAAAGCCCTCCAGAGGCCCTGGGGTGGGGGTGGGGGGGAGAGAATGAAGACAAAATGGAGGAGAGAAGAACGATGTGAGCCACTTGGGGAGAGAGGCGGGGTATAAATAAAGTAAGTAATAATAATAATAACAGTAGCTGTGAAGGCACTCCTGTGTGGATTCTCTATTGCAAATACCTCTGCATTTGCAATAGCATACACTGCACAGCAGGGAACCATTGCCATGTGGAAGCAACCTGGTTCTTGCCTGCCAATTGTGCCATGAGCCCACTTCATTTTCTCTTCCAGTCCACCATGGTGCCAGATTCTTCCCATTTGCTCCTTTTGTGAAATGGGATTCAATTCCAACAGATTGGGTAACACTGTATCTACATGATAATATGCCGGTTCAAAGACATAGCCCCACAATAAACAATGCAATAATAACAAAGGCAGTTATACTAAGTCTGGAGAGCCAGTTTGGTGTAGTGGTTAAGAGTGTGGGACTCTAATCTGAAGAGCCGGGTTTGATTCCCCACTCCCCCACTTGAAGCCAGCTGGGTGACCTTGGACCAATCATGGCTCTCTGGAGCTCTCTCAGCCCCACCCACCTCACAGGGTGTTTTGTTGTGGGGATAATAATGCCATACTTTGTAAACTGCTCTGAGTGGGCATTAAGTTGTCCTGATAGGCGGTATATAAATTGAATGTTATTTATTATTATTATAATCCTCCCACCTTTATTAATTAACTATCCATATGGTGGTGGAGAGTTCCATCAAGTCATAACCAACCTATGGTGATCCCTGGTGGGGTTTTCATGGCAAGAGACTAACAGAGGTGGTTTGCTTTTGCCTGCCTCTGCAACCGTGGTCTTTATTGGAAGTGTCCCATCCCTTTACTAACCAAGGCCGACCCTGCTTAGCTTCCGAGATCTGATGAGATCGGACTTGCTCAGGGCAACTATTTATATACATGATGTAAAATTAAGAGCCCAGAAAATCATATGCCATTCCCTAGCAAAGCAAACCATCTCTTGCCCTTTCCTGCTAACCTTGCCCTTTAGTGACTCTGCACCTGCTGGGCTAAGCCAAGCAGTTCCTGCATGTTATGCCAACAGCTATCACTAGTCGATCCAGCTGTTGAATGAATAATGGACAATAACATGCAGTCTCTGGATAAATGGAAAAGGAGGAGAGGGTAAGAGGAGTACCCACTGCCTCCTGTTGCTGTGGGGGCATGCACAGCGAGGGAAGAGTGGGCAGATCCAGTTCTCCCAGAGGAGGCAATCCCACCACTGCCACCACCTGCAGGCTTGGTTGTGCTTGCTGCCACCACACTGTGTCCCCTCTTGGGCCCAGGGCCTCGGAAGCTACTCAGTGGTGCTTATTGCTGACACCAGCCCTGATTCAGATGGGCTCCGCTCAACCGCACACCATCTGCCTACTTTGACCACTGTATCATATTGACAGAATTCACATATTACAAAATTGACTCCAAGAGTCTATGTAGTGCTGGGCTCATCTGTGGCCTCTTTAATAGTGTGTGAAACACTATTTTGGCTTGATGGAGAGAGAGCTCTGTTCTCTTTCCCCCTGTCCTGTGCCTGATTTGATTTGCACCGCCCAAACACCTTTCCAATTAACACACACTCTGCCCAGCGTGCCAGCTGTGCTTGTGGACGTGGGGTTTGGTCTGCCACCGCCTCATCTGGCATTTAGATTCCAGTTGCCTGCTTTGGAGTTCCCTCGTGGGCTTCGTTCCCTAACTTCCACCCCCAGCAAACTCTAACACCGACTCTTCATTACTGTGTGTGCTGCTTTTTTGATCACATGACCTTTGTTTTGAACGCTGCTCCTAATGGCTCATTTCTCTTTAATTATCAATTAACACCCAGACTTGTCTCCCTCTGGAGTGGGCTTTCTGTTCATTAGCTGTGCGAGTGCCGAACTCTTATCCAGGGAGGCTGATTGAAGAGAGAATCAGGCTTTCAAGAGCAAGGAAACGATGGTGGGCGTAGGAAGCAGGAATCAAAGGAGGCTTGGCATATTGTATGCAATTTGAAGGTTTCGGGTTTCTGCATTTGGGCAGCCTGTTAAAACCAGATTAGGGATGCTTTCCCATTTCTCCTCACCCCTTCTGTTTTTGATCAGGAAATTCTCATGCCAGTTTCACTTCTTCTTTGTGTATGGGCCAGATCTCCTCCCCACGCCTCCCGCCCGTCTCTGCTTTTACACCATTTTTCTCATTTCCTGTACAATGTCCATGTTTTTCTTTTCAAAGTTATTATTGCATCAATAAATGAGCCTTATCCATTATATTATACATATAAATGACTTTCATTATATGTGTAAATACTCTATAAATTATGTACAACAACATGTAAATGCAATAGAAATGAATCTACAAAACCAGCTGCCGAAAGCAGAAGGCGAGAACTGCTTTCTACTTGACTGCAAGGAAGTTGAGCTCTCCAATTAGCAGCAGAGACAGAGTAGAAGCACTCCTGGTTTTTCTATTTTCAAAGGCTGTGCAATGCAGCCATTTCCTACTTCCAAGTATCTAACCCAAATCCTCCATGCTTCATTCAGATTTTCTTACTCATTTTCAGAATGACCAAAATTTATTTGATTTGGCATTTGAGGGAAGATCTCTTCTTCTCCCAGGTTGGCAGCTAAAGACCTCCTTCCTCTCCTGTTTGAAGCACCCAGATCGGTCTTTTTCTGTTTTTGTGAACTAGTGCCCTGATTGAGGGGTCTTTCCATGCTGCCCTGTCTTGGGGGGGGGGTGCTTTTTGTTTAAACTTTCCTTCCTGATTACAGACCCTGAGACTGCATGGCGGATGTTGATCTTTTCTTTTTTTCTTAGTACCAAATTAGAGGAAATGGCTGTGTGTAATAAATACGATTTCCACCCCCTGGTTGGGAAATGTCTGGAGATTTGGGGTGGGGGGGGTTGCCTGGGGAGGGCATGGCTTGAGAGTCCAGTGGCTGCTTAAAAGGGTACAACATTTATTCCCGCATAAGCTTTTCTGAGTCAAAGCTCAGTACATCAGATGTCCTGTGGCTGTTGCTAGTTCACACACTTCCTGTCCACCCCTCTCTGTCAATGAGATCACAAGTGTTTTCTTTTAAAAAGCAGACATACCTGGATCCAGTTTGTATTAGGGAAGAGGGATATATAAATGGGGGGGGACACATGATTTGTTTATGTAGATGTTATCCCCCCTCCCCCTTTTCTTCTCAATGGGGACCCAAAGCTTCTTACCACATCCTTCTCCTCTCCTCCATTCTCACAACAGCCCTGTGAGGAAGGTTAGGCTGAGTGTGTGTGGCTGGCCCAAGCTCACCCAGCAAGCATCCTTTGCACAGTGGGGATTCGAACCTGGGTTTTCCAGTTCCTGGTCTGACACCATATCCACTACTTTATGCCCTCTCCACGCACCATTTTCACAACGGGAAATGCCCCAGGCCCATTTTGTGTGTGTGTGTGTGGGGGGGGGGGTGATAAATCTTCTGCCTTCACATCATGGTCTCAGTCCACATTGGAGCCCCCCACAGATCTTTTGGAGCTCATTTGTGGAACTCCCAGCATTTTGTACTTCCTTCCAGCCACGGCCGTTCCCACACGTCTTACCTGCCTGCTGAACATTGCGCGAAAGACCCGGAAGATAGCGTCTTCTCGCGTGAAATTGCACCAGGAAGACGCTGTTATCCGGGAGTTTTGCGTGATTCGTGTGTCTCCCTGGCGCAACTTCGTGCGACAAGATGCTGTCTTCCAGGTCTTTCGAGCGATGTTCCGCAGGCAGGTAAGACGTGTGGAAACGGCCCACATCTGTCTTGCCGAGAACCTGTGAGTGGCGCCTGGTAGGCACATCTTCTTGTCCTCAAAGCATTGTTTGAGAGTGAGAAGAGTGAAATGGCAAATGGCAAAGAAGGAAATGGCACTTTCGGAGCACTCAAATGTCAAAACGTTGTCATTAGGAAAACTGATTCATACGAAACACAGTCAGTTGTGGATGGAGTTCTTCAAGCAGTGGTGCCTTTGATGCTGCTGATTTTGAATGACCTTCCACCACTCTCTCTCCCCTGCTCATTCCATTTTGTGAACTTTTTAATAGGAACATCTGAAAACCACCTGATATGGAGTCAGAACTTTGGTCTATTTAACTCTGCTCTGCATAGCAGCAGAGGCTGCATGTTCCTCCCCAGCACCTGCTAACTGATACGTTTTGGACACAGGGCCACTGGAAGCTGCCTTGTACTGCGTTAGACCATTGGCCCATCAAGGTCAGTGTTCCCTACTAAGACTGGCAGCGGGATGTCAGGAAGGGGTCTTTCACATCTCCTACTTCCTGATCCTTTTAACTGGAGCTGCTGAGGACCTGGGACCTTGGACCACAAACCTCTTGTAACTGGAGATGCCGGGGACAGCTCTGCCCAGGCCAGCCTGGGCAGCGCTTGCAGGGGATTCTCTCAGGGGCAGTGGGCCCGAGAATCACAGTTTGGCCGGGGGGGGGCCTGGCCTGTGCCCAGGTCGGGGGGGGGGGGGGTTCAGTCATGGCTGCCAGGAAGAGAGCCATGCAGCACCAGAGAATCACGGCATGGCCTGGGGAGGGGAGAGTCTGGCCCGCCCTACAGAGTGCCTGTGTCCCTGAGCCCACACCACCCTCTGCCCAGGCCCGCTTGGGTAGCCCCCACCCGGCCCCTCACCTGTTCCTGCCAGTCCACTTAAGGTCGCGTCAGGATCATCCCCGTGCTCCAGGAGGTCTTCTTCCTCGAAGCCAATGTGCCCTGTTAATGGAAACAGGCCAGCATCGTCAGAACGGATCTCCTGTCCCCAAGCCCGAATGGCCCCCCAACACCGGAATCCCTGACTCCACCCCGCCCCCACCTACCGCTTGGGAAAGGGGTCGACGTCCTAAGATGGTCCGCATTGATGGTGACCAGGTCATGGCTGAAAAGCTCCTCAGAGCCCTCCAGAAGGTCCATTGGGTCTGGCCTCGTCCTGCCCTCCACCTCCAGCACAATACTTCTTGCAAGCCGCTTTGGGTTAACACTCGCATCCCCCCTCAGAATGCTGTCGAGCTCCCTGAAGTAGGGGCAGGTTGTAGGCGCGTTCCCAGATCGACCATTGTGTGCCATCACCTTCTTGTACTCCAGGCGCATGTTTTTGGTCTTCGAGCGGCACTGTGTAGCCGACCGCTTGTGGCCCCGCTCAGCCATCTGCCTCGAGATTTTCTCGTAGTCCAAGTTCCGGTGGGTGTTTCTCAGAGCTTCCTGGATCTTCTCCTCACCCCAGAAGTGTAGGAGATCCATAATCTCTCTGTGTCGCCAGGATACTCCCTGCTTCCCAGCAACTGCCCCCCCGCTGGCCATGCTGCTCCAAATACCCACGTATGCAACAAACACCGGCGTTGGCTGCTGTGCTTGCGAGTTGGGAATTCTCTCGTCCCTAGGATGGGGCCCCTCAAAGCTCCTCAAATCAGCGTGCAAGGGAGTTCAGGTCAAAGGTCGACAATACGTGGCGTGGTGGGATTCTTTGAGAGGAACAAAATGGCGACAACACTAAAAACGCGTGGGCCATAATGGCAGAGGCGAAGAAGCGCAAGTGCGCCTTTTGAGATGTTTCGCAACATCGATAAATGTTTTCTGGGAAACAAAAAAAAATTTCCAGCCCCACGGAGAAACGCAAGAATGGAAATTCCTTGCCGTTCCTTGCCGAAGTGCGCATTTTCGCACATCGACCAACGCATTCCCGTTCTTGCGCAAATTGCGCCCGTTTTTTTTTTAAAAAAATGGCCTCGCCATCGGCCGGCGGGGGGGAAAGGGGCAGGCCTCTGAGCGGTGACGGGGCGTCGCGAACAGTACAAACCCGTACTCGGATGTTCACACCGGCAGCCTATATCACGCAACAAGGCGCCATGAAGCGCAGGTAAGATGGGACGGGATATGACGGGTGTGAACGGGTTTGAACGGTGAAAAAGCGAAAGCACTCGCTTTATTAGTGCCCATCTGGAATCGGCTCTTGTCGGACTGAGTGTTACTCTACAAGCAGAAGTTCACAGTTCCAACAACCCCTGTTTATGAAGGACAGTTCCTATTTCCTGATCTCTGTCCACGTTTGTATTTTTGGAGAATGTCTTAATAAAAAACCCCCATAAAGTTAGCTGCTAGAGTGTCCTTCAAGGTGCAGGTGTGTTTTTGGAGACTTCTGGAAATTAAAGATTGGGATGGGTTGGTCTTATCAAATGCACAGATAGGAGGTGTATGTACGCGCATGACCCCTAATGTGCTGTGCCATGCACTGCCGGTTATTTTGCACCTTGCAACAGCAGCTGCATATTTTGGACTGGTAACATTTCTGGCTTCTTGAACACATGGTGTTTGGTTCTGATCGGGTTCTCTTGCAGAGTAAATGGTTGCAGCACACAATTGGTGGCATGGAGCATTTCGCAAGGAAGAGCTTGTGTGGGAGTGAGTGGGTGAGCTGCTCTGGTAGTGATCCTCAATATGAGGACATGGATGGCTTGGCTGTGTCCCATTTCCACCTGTGAAATATTGGGGTGGGGGTATGCCATATTGGATGCCTTCCCTCTTGGTAACGCTCCTGGTGAATCTTAGCAGATTGTCTCAAATTCACAGTCCCATATTGGATGTCTTCCCTCTTCCCGTTGGTAATACTCCTGGTGAATCTTAGCAGATTGACTCAAATTCACAGTCCCATATTGGATGTCTTCCCTCTTCCCGTTGGTAATACTCCTGGTGAATCTTAGCAGATTGTCTCAAGTTCACAGTCCCATATTAGATGTCTTCTCTCTTCCCGTTGGTAATACTCCTGGTGAATCTTAGCAGATTGTCTCAAGTTCACAGTCCCATATTAGATGTCTTCTCTCTTCCCGTTGGTAATACTCCTGGTGAATCTTAGCAGATTGTCTCAAATTCACAGTCCCATATTGGATGTCTTCCCTCTTCCCGTTGGTAATACTCCTGGTGAATCTTAGCAGATTGACTCAAATTCACAGTCCCATATTGGATGTCTTCCCTCTTCCCGTTGGTAATACTCCTGGTGAATCTTAGCAGATTGTCTCAAGTTCACAGTCCCATATTAGATGTCTTCTCTCTTCCCGTTGGTAATACTCCTGGTGAATCTTAGCAGATTGTCTCAAGTTCACAGTCCCATATTGGATGTCTTCCCTCTTCCCGTTGGTAATACTCCTGGTGAATCTTAGCAGATTGTCTCAAATTCACAGTCCCATATTGGATGTCTTCCCTCTTCCCGTTGGTAATACTCCTGGTGAATCTTAGCAGATTGTCTCAAATTCTGTTGGTTCCCCAAAGCTGCTCTGTCACGTGACGTTCCCTTTGGTCTGCCTCCACATCTGACTGGCTTTGGTATTTTGACCTAATCTGGCAGCATAGTTTGAAACAGTAGTGTTGAGTTCCCAAAGTCAGCGAAGGATAGTAAGAGTGCGGGAGATCTAATCAAGTCGTGTTTCGCAGAGGACTTTCTGATGCTGTGCATGCCCAGTGGAACGAAGGGATTGTTAATGAGCTCTCTCATCTGTGCCCTTGATAAGTTACCCCCAAGGATCTAATTTATCGAAGAAACAACCTTATTGGTCCTTGAGAGACAAAACTTATCGATCCTTATCTAATTTTTAGCTTTCACAAATGCACCTGTTGACTGCAGAATGGTCAGCCTGATAGGAAGAGGTGAGTCAGAGGGCATTCTTCTCAGGCCTGCTTCACACATGCAGGAGAATGAGCAGGAGCAAAGGGGCAGAACAGAGTGCACCACTTCAGGCAGCAAGTGCTTCCCTGGGTTGAAAATTCCCTGCAAATAGAAGACCAGCACAACAAGCAAAGAGAGGGAGCAGAGCCTTTCCCCTGGTGGTGCTAGTCTCGTAGAGAGGGTTTTTTTAAGCAGAAGGAACATTAAAAGCTGGAATCCACTGTGGGGCAGTGCCACCATTGCCACATTCTTCACTTGTACACATAAATATGTGTCTGAACTGTACCTCTTCAGACAACAGTGGAAGGTTCTCATGTCTTCTTACCCGGGCGTTTTTTCTGGGAAAAGAGGTGGTGGAACTCAGTGGGCTGCCCTCGGAGAAAATGGTCACATGGCTGGTGGCCCTGCCCCCTGATCTCCAGACAGAGATCTCTGTCTGGAGACCAGGGGATGGGGCCACCAGCCATGTGACCATTTTCAAGAGGTTCCGGAACTCCGTTCCACTGTGTTCCAGCTGAAAAAAAAGCCCTGCTTCTTACAGTCAAAACAAACTTCTTATTTATAGAAAGCTAGGATGTAATGGAGACAGCCGGGGTGGGGGGGTTCTAATCTGACCACCTTTCCTGTGTGCTGGGTTGAGGTTTTTTGCCTGCAGGCAAATTCAGCCATAAGGGCCGCCATTGTAATTATAAAATAGACTTACCCAGACACAGGCTTTTAGTATCAGCAGGGCCTGTAGCAGAGCTCCTTGCGTCTGAGTTCTGGATCCTGTTTTCAGTGTCTGTGAGAACTGATGTCACATAGTGAGCTCCGAGAAGGTTGTCTCCTATTGCAGTCTTGGGTTGGGTTAAATTGCAGCCTGTGATTGCAATATACGAGCGAACTCTCTGCCCGCACACTTCTCTCCCACCTCCCATCATGCATTGCAAGTTCATTATTGACTGCCACGTTTGCCCAAACTGTGATATCTGAATTAGGAATTTCCATTCTTTTTCTTTCTGCTGTTGAGAGCCATTTCATTTTCATCCTGGGCTACACTGGTTTGATTGTTCGATGGCCTATTTGACCACCCTTTGTATGCCATATTTGCATTTTTAATGCCTTTCATGCAAAACCATATAGCAAGTGCAGAGAATCACGAAGACCAATAACTAAAATAAATATTGTGACGTCCTAATGAAATAAAGATATAAGAGAAAAATTACAAAATTATTTTTGTTGTTATTTCATATCACAATTCAAGTTGCCTTTCAATTCATACCAATACACACAGTCTTCCTATGCAGACCTGTACATAAAGTGCTAGTGCATAATATCAATGATGGAAATCCTTATGAACAATATAACATTTGCTGCTCCTTCTTTAGGAGCAGCAACCGACGGTTGTGATAGTGTTATCTGAATGGGAGTATCTAGAATGATGATATTCATGTTGGCTTGAAAACCATCTTTGATAAAAACATGGAAACGGGACCCTCCAAGTGAACCGGTCTGCCCGTTAGATGGTCTATTCCAACCTGCACGTACTTGGACCTATAATTAACTAAGGGTCCTATGAATTTTTTGAGTTGATTATAGAACCGCCTAATGGATTTCAAGAGATGTTATCTTGTTCATAGGAATTTCCATCATTGATATTATGCCCTAGCACTTTATGTATAGGTCTGCATAGGAAGACTGTGTGTATTGGTATGAGTTGAAAGGCAACTTGAATTGTGATATGAAATAACAACAAAAATAATTTTGTAATTTTCTCTTATTTCATGCAAAACCAGGCATCAGTTTGAACTGTAATAATTCTACTGAATTTTGTTGGCGTTGCCAGATAAGCACGTGCAAAAGTGAGCGGCGTACTTGGATGAATGGCATCACGCTGGATGGAGAGACTGGCTGCCCATTAAGATCTTCCTCCACGCGTAGAGAAATCATGGTGTTTCTCAACTGGATGGAGGAGCTGCAATCCCAAATAGCCTGCTCAAGAGAGAAATTTTTGGCAAGAGACTGCCCGGATTTCTTCTTATGGTTTTGGTTCTCGGAATTTTGTAGTTTGCAAATTTGTTTGCATTGCTCGTCCATGTTGTAGAGAGGAGGTTGTTTTTTTACATGCAATTTGAATGTACATCGCTTGGGTGCATAATGTGCCTATAGTGTATGCTGCTGATTTGTTGAAGCAGGAAGCAGCAAAGGCAGCCAACAAAACACCACCCTGAGTAACAATACACTCAATAACGTATACTCTTAAGTGCCTGGCATTATTCACATCATATATAACATGTATATCAACAAATTCAAATATTGTAAATCATCCATAGCCCACTCGTAATTATAAGGTTAATCTCAGTATTCGCATTCAGTAATACAAAAATCATCACAGTATTCAGAATATAATATCATTAAAGAGCTAGAGTCATAAATATTCATAAATATCCAGAATAGTGCAAAAAAGTTCAGAGCAGTGCAAAAGGGCTGGTACCCCCAAAACACGGGAGGAAAAAAATCAATCCACCATCCAATGGGTCATTATGCTTTCAAGAAACCAGTTCATAGTGATCACGAGTTCCAGACATCCAGATGAAACCATTTGAAGTAATCTTGTTTCCACAGGTCTCTACTGGCAAAAATTCTTCAAGACAGCAGTACTACGATCCCCAAGTTGGGAAGAGGTGGTAACCTGACAGGTGTGCTAGCTTCAATCAATCCTGTTTCGGCATTCTTTTTTCAAAGAGATTGCACATATTCCATAGCTCCAGGGTAAAATCTGTCAGTCTCATGCAGGGTGTTCCTCATGCCGTCTATTCTACGGGCGGCATGGGGAACATGTTACATATGATGTGAATAATACCATGCACTTTAACCATATAAGAATATAGATTGAGTGTATTGTTACTCGGGATGGTGTGGTGTGGTGTTGTGTTACGTTGGTAGTTGTTTTCTCTCTGCCCCCGAGAACTTCTTTGATATTTGTGCATTATGATGAAAGAGGAAGCAGTAAGAGGAAGCATAAAACGATAAAATTAAATTAAAAAATGGTAGATTTGATTCATATTAGGGAGAAGCCAGTTCGAAAAGGGGACTTGGGGTTGAAACAGCAGGAACAAGGAACCTGAAATCTTCCTGAGAGCTCAGTTGGATTCGTCTGGGCATCCTGGATGGTGTCTGGAATGCAAACACTGCCCTTTCATTCTCCTTTGATGGAGTACATCAATATGCAGCTTTCCTTTAGCTAACGGAAACAGAATAACAAACAGGGGGAACAGGGTTGACTTATGGGCTGGCATGAGAGAGGAGTAAATGCTTGTTCCATCCAGATTCACTGCTTTATTAAGCCTAGATACATTCCAACTATTTGTTTTCAGGCTCCTAAATAATATAGAGGGGAAGTATTGCATAACGGGGCATTGGGGAAGATAGGGACAAATTGGACAGTTGTGTTTTTATCCCATCATTCAGGTAGCTCAGGGGTGACGGACAAGCTTCTTCCATCCTCCATCTTATCCTCATAACAGCCCTATGAGATAAGCGTGGATGAGAAAGAATTACTGGCCCAAGATCAATTGAGCAGCTTGAGGGATGACTGGAAACTTGCATCATCTTCTCAGTCCTAGTGAGATGCTTTAACCACTAAGAAGCACTGCCATCCTCAAGACTATTATTGTCCAAAGTGTAACTGCTGTGTTGTTGGTGGAGGATGGTTATCTCAAGCCTACTTGACCATGTTATCAGTCATAAATGACCTCCCCTCTGGCTGATTTGAATCTAGTGTAGGGTGAGAGACAATGTGGTGTAATGATTAGAGTGCAGGACTAGGCTCTGGGAGACCCAGGTTCAAATCCCAACACTGCCATGGGAGCTCAGTTTGTGACCTTGGGCCAGTAACTCACTCTACGCCTAACCTACCTCTCACGGTTGTTGTGAGGATAAAATGAAGGAGAGGAGAATAATGTAACCCTCTTTGGGTCCCCATTGGAGAGAACGGTGGACTATACATGAAATAAATAAATAAATCATATGTAGATATATATATGTGGTGGAGAGTGCCATCAAGTCATAGCAACCCCTGGAGGGGTTTTCCTGGCAACGGACTAACAGAGGTAGTTTGCCATTGCCTGCCTCTGCAACCCTGGTCTTTGTTGGAGGTCTGCTGTCTAATGACTATCCAAGGCCGACCCTGCTTAGCTTCCAAAATCTGATGAGATTGGGCTTGCCTGGGCTATCCAGGTCAAGGCACAGAGATACATAGACAGGAACTATATCAGACATGCGGGACTTGGAGTGCTCCTGGTCCAAACCCCACCCCTCAGCCATGGAACTTACTGGTTTGCATTGGTCCAGTTGTTCTCTCTTAGCCCCACAGGATTGTTGGGAGGCAAAATGGCACAACGGAGAACCAGGTACACTATCTTGTGTTCCTTGCAAGAAGATGTGGGATAACAAAATGCAACAGAGAGAGCTGGACAAGGAACAAATACATACCAGGGCACCTCTTAAAAATTGATAGGTTCAAATGAGAGAAGGTGATCCCTGATGGACTCCCAGACGACTGGATATTTAAAAACCCACCGAACATCTTTGACCAGATACAAAAACAGAACTGAAAGAATGAGGGGTGAATCGTGAACGGCTCAGTTGTTCTGCTTCCAACTCTCTATAGACGACGTCATCTGCTTTTGCAGTTAATGAGTCCACGGATAGACCTCAAGCTGAATCACCCCACATACATCCCAGCTAGGCAGTTGGATCAGTTTGATGTAAAATATTACAATATCATGTGTCACAGCCAACATGATATTTCTTTTCTAATAACCCAATTCTTACCATGTGCAGGGTTCAAAGTGCTTCTACATACAGTAATCCTACGACAGCCATGTAAAGTAGGGCAGTATTTTTATTCCAAGTGAGGGTCTAAGGCTGGGAGTAAGTTTTTGCTAGAGGAAAGTTTAGAATGGGCAGCTCCCAGATTCATGGCTCACTCTTTTCCACGTGAGCTCACCTGCCCCATTAGAATTTCTGGGTTTGGTCGCTCCTTATGGCTTTATTACATTGATCAAGGATTCTATGTCCACATTCTCCAGAGCCCGATTTGAGGCACTTCCTTCTGCTGTATTGCAGGGTAAATTTGCTTGTGTGCCAATGCATGAACACCTATGCCCATGCATGACCAACATGGTGGAATCAGTCACTCCTATTCTCTTATTCTGCGAACTATATCAAGGGGAAAGGGCTTGTCTTATACCGCCTCTCTTGTCTAAATTTAACCCCTTGCAGTCCTATCTTGACTTTAGACCAGAAATCTTGCGCAACTTCCTTTTAGAAGACACTCAGAGCTCAGTGACTTATGCTGTGGCCAGATTCTGTACCTTAGCCGTTAGGAAACGCAGACTCCTTTTAGCTGAAAATGCAGTATAATTGCTTTTGCCATTTTTTCTTAACTCTCTTTTATCTTCATTGTTTTTGTTTCATCAATTCTTCCAGCACTAATGCTCTGATCTTATTGTTATGCCCTGATGTGATAACTTATTTTTTATCGCAGATTTGTTTTGTTTTACTGGCTTTTGCTGTAATAAATGACTGACTGACTGATTCTATGCCCAATCCAGTTCCAATAGCAATCTATTCTATAAACATGGCATTCTTCCAGAGTATCATGGGAGCTGTAGTTCCCAGAGAGACATTTAACAAACAATGATCAGAAGGTACAATCAGGGATGGGCTTTGGTGGCCAGAGCTGTCCCTCCCTAGGCTGAGCCAAGTTTTATTTATTCAGTTGGTGCAGTGGAGAATAATTGCTTGCATCCTCAAGCTTGGCTTAGTCTGTTTCATAGAACATGCTAAAGAGGGATCAAAAACCAGCACTTTTCAAGAAAACTTAATTACGTATCTTGCACGCTCTCTGGTTTTCTCCGCTTAGGCTAGATGATTACTTTTTCACACAAGCTTGCACAGCTTAAAACCTTCCAAAATATGCATTGAAAGCAGTTTTCTATTGAAGTTTAAAACTTTTCTCATTCTTTAAACAGACTCTGTCCACCCTATCTTTGCAAATGACTGCATTTTCTAGCATTTTTTTTCCAGTGTACAGAAATGCCTTTCCAGTTCTTTGTGTAGCATTACCTAATGTTACGTGATAACTGTTGCATTCTGGGCTCTCTCTTTAAGGGTAAGCTTTTCAGTTTTTATGGGGCGTGTGTATCTTTGTCAGACTCACTTAGAGTTTTGGGCATTCTGTTGGACCACTGATCTTTTACTGGAGGAACAAGCTGGTGCAGGAGCAAAGAGTGCATTCTTCCAACAAAATATAGTACAGAAATTAGCCCTTTTCTTAGACTTGACTAATCTGTCCATGCTGAACCACTCTAAAGTAACCTTAGTACTAGATACTCTATTGCTCTCTACAAGAGCTTTCCTTAAAGACAATTAGCAGAACTTCCATTGGCTCAAAATGCTACAAGCGGCTTGTTAAATGGAGCAGGCCACATGGCCATTTTAAGAATACTGTGCTGTCTCTCTGGGTTCAGTTCGGGGTGCTGGTTCTTAATGTTAAAGCCCTTCGTGGCCTAGGACCCAAGTACTTGCTGGATTACCTCTCCTGCCATGTGGCAGTTGTGTTCCTACTGCGAAAGATTGCTTCGCTGTGCCTTCTTGTAATCAGGAGTAGAGATGGGCACAAACCACAAAAAACCCAAACCATGAGGTTCATGGTTCGTGGGTTTTCACGAACCGGGAACAACGAACTGGCACGAACTGGGGCTAGTTTATGAACCAGTTCGTGGGGTTTAAATGCCCCTTTCCATCCGCTTAGCAGCGGCAGGGAAAGAGGCATTTAACAGTTTGAAGGGCCCTTTCCTGCCTTGCAAGTGGCAGGTCCCTTTAAACTGCCCAAACTCCAGCCCCCACCCCCTCAGCCCCAGTATCACACTTACCTTGCCCTGCAAAGTCCCCCTGGTATATGCTCTTGCCTCACCAACTTGTGCGCCCTCTCCTGGCTCGTACTTAAAGTTGCCCTGGTAGAGTTCTCTTGGAAGAGCCTCCAGCCACACCCCCACTTACCTGGGGCCATGGTTGCCCCAGCCAGAGGTTGGGTGGGGGTGGTTGGTGGCACCGGCAGGGCCAAGCCTCTTCTGAGCAGGTGCTCAATTCTCCCTGAATTTTGCAAAGTCCCCTCAGTGCACACTCTTGCCCCACCACCTTGTGCGCCCTCTCCCAGCTCATGCTCAAAGGCAGGGCCTCCACTCCAAATTACCTGGAGCCATGGCTGCCCCCAGTTATGTAGGGTGTACAGGGGTGTGATTGGCTGCCAGCGGATTGGTCCCTGCAGCGGTCAGCATTCTATGTGGTGCCACGCCACCTGGACGGGGCCGAACATTGAGGTGGTGTCCAGGTTTTTCCTGTATAATGGGCACCTATGGGCTCCACTGCTGTTTTTCAGGCTGTAACTTTCCACCACTGTGGTGAGCGTTCCCGGGACTAGAACGGCTCAGGGAGCCGATTAACTTGGACCCTGCCCCAAGACTGCCCCCCCGGTCCCCCTGACACAGGGACGTACACTGTGCTCATGCCCATGTCTGGCCACCACACTCCATGGGGGGGGCTATTGCCAGCATACATGTGAGATATGCCAGTGTAACCCTTAGTCCACTCCCTGAGCGTTCCCCCCAACAATGCGGCTGTTGATGTAGAAGTGTGTCTACAAAATAGAAACAGATATTTCCAGATATTTCATTTATCTTTTTGCATATCATAGCATCTCACTGATATTTTAAATAAGAGAAGGTCAGATGAAGATTTATAATGTTGTGATGGTGTATGTGTTTAAGCTGCAATGTAGCAGCATGTTTTCTGGAGCGTCACCCCCACAGACGGTCATCCTATGCCCCCTCATTTGGTGGCTGTTTTTATAGTAAAGGCTGGGTACATTCAGCCACATGGGAGCACTGATCTCTCAAGAACCTCTAGAGGAGGTCCGATTCACTGCTCCTCACCTAATGGCCAGTTCTCCAAGGGGATACAACCTGTAGGAAACCAATTGTAAACGTCTTTACTTCAAAGAGCCTAGGGAAGTTCAAAGGTATGTATGTGTTTCTCTGTCTTTAAATTTTTTTGGCGTGGTTGAAGGCCACGTTTTCATCTTGCCTGTTTTCTTTGGTAATTTCCCCATTCCCATCGGTTTCTTTAGTGCTACTTTCACACAATTGGTGCAAAAACAAGCATCCATTTTAATGGCGATATTTCCGAGCAAATTTGAGTGCAGTTTCATCCTGAGTGTAACAAAATGGTTGCCAAGGGTGAAATGAGTGCTGGTTGCAGTTAATCTGTCTTAAAGAAAAAAAAATGTTCCCCATGAGGTTTAATAGGCTGTAGGGCCAGGGAGGGGCCTGCAGGAGTTTTGGTAGGGGATGCCCTTCTTCCTGGACTACAGCTCCCAGCTGCCCCGGGCCAAGAAAGTGCGGGAAAAATAAGGGGCGGAGCAGCCTCCACAGAAATACCCAGCCCATCCTGAGGGGAAGTCAGTTGCCTTCTTGGTGGAAGAAGGAGAGGCTCCTGCTGCTGGGTGAAACCCGGGTGCCTAGGCCCTAAGCGTGGAGGGCCTGGGAGGCAGCAGAGGGGAAAGGAAGGGGGAACCTTCCCTCAGACCACCCACCCCCCTTAAGGTAGAGTAGGGAACAGTGTGGTAGGGAAAGCAGACGGCGGTTCTCTTCTGTTTGATTTTCTGCCCTAGGGGTTCTGAACAGGGGGGTCTACCCCTGTGTGTTGTGCCTTTACCTGCTTTGTGTGCAAGTGCTCTGTGTATAGTTACTAAATTATACTTTTTGAATATAAAGAACCTTGTGGTGCTCTGACTACATAACCTCCCCCACTTGGCACGCTACAAGAAGGGAGGGAGCCCGGGAGAAACTGATACGGCTAGACCTTGGTGGGTTGCCAATTCTCCAGGGCCCAACTGAAGATTAGGTAATTCACTTCCCAGTACAGAAATTCAGCCAGAGGGGTCTCACTGCCCCTTAGTCAGGCGGTGTACAAATCAGTGAGTGGTGGCAGCGACGGAGAGTGTGAGCCACGCCCACCAGGGACGGTGGGAGGCGGATAGCGGGGCTAGCAGGCCATTGACGGTGGCTCAGTTGCCCGGACTGAGAGCCAGCGCCCGTTCCGCCATACTGAGTATGGAGAAAACAGTTTAAAAATGAACATTCAAATCAAGTCAGAGCTGGTACAATAATCAGTAACAGCCCCACATTGAATTTAGGAAGGAGTGCATCCTTAGAAGAGAAACAGGACAATGCCGCCTGTTTCTTTTTGTTTATCTGCTAACGAAAGATCTTCTGTTGCCATAGTTAGCTCTTGTGGCCTCTGAGCAGTTCCTAGAACTGATTTATGAAAAGTGCATGCCTTGCCATTAGACCTGCCAATGCGGTTTAAACAGCTGTCACCTTTACAACCGGGATCGTCTTAAATGCTAAAAGTATTCCTGAAATTGCAAGGGCCCTGTAGTTACAGTAATGAACTATGCAGTCTGAATATAGAGAAAGGATGTTAATTTTTTTAAAGAACTTGTTGGCCAAACCATATCCCTATAATTATTGTGCGATTTATTTTCCCAAATAAAGAACGGTGGATAGATTAACCATGGCAGCGATCTTCAAACAAAGGATTGGGACCTTCAAGTATTTCGCGTTTTCCCCGGCACAATCCAAAACGTGGCGCGACGTCCCGGGTGCAGGTAAGCCGTCTGGAAACGGCCCAGGCCTTTTTTTCAGCAGGAACGTGGTGGAACAGAGTTCCGGAACCTCTTGAAAATGGTCACATGGCTGGTGGCCCCGCCCCTTGATCTCCAGACAGAGGGGAGTTTAGATTGCCTTCTGCGCCACGGCGCGGAGGGCAATCTAAACTCCCCTCTGTCTGGAAATCAGGGGGCAGGGCCACCAGCCATGTGACCATTTTCTTCGAGGGCAACCCACTGAGTTCCACCTCCTCTTTTCCTAGAAAAAAAGCCCTGTTCAAGTATATTGTAAATTGAAGATATTCAGATAAAATCAGTGAGTTTTCAAAATCTTTTCCCCCTAAATCCAGTTTGTATCTTGACACATGCTGCTACCCAAACAACAACAACAATAACAATAATCCTATTAGCCATTCTTTGTTACTACCAGACAGGGATTAACCTGTCTGGCCTAAAAGGCAGAAGTTACATAGTTGCAGTTTAATGTCTGACAGGAGTTAGCCTGTCAGTTATAGAAGGTAGGGAAGTTACGTAGTTACAGTTTAGTGTTCTAGCGTTGAAAGGCTGTCAAAGCCAAGAGTTCCGTCCCGTAGGAAAAAGGGAGGGGCAAGGAGTATATAGTCAGCGTTGTTACAGTTAAACAGTCATTCTCAGCAATTGCCTTATGTTAGTTGGTTGTACTGTGATTCCTGAATTTAAAAACATCCGTTTACTGAATCTGTCTCTGCCTGATCTGATCAGTGCGGATATTTTTGAGAAGATCCAGGGAACAGAAACTGACAGTTACTGTCATTAATCTTGGATTAGATCCCATTGGGTTCACTGATCCCAACTGTTTACTGTAAAACTTGACATCGAAGTTTATGTTTGTCCATGAATGCTCTAGATTTTTCTTTTTTCATTTTTCTTTGGCATAGCATAGTACATTAGGGATGTACTATGCTAGGCCAAGGATGGAAGCAAATTTTGGACCTACAGAAAAGCTTGAATTTCTGATAAGTCCAGTTGCATTTCTGCAAACGGCTAATATTTCAGTTGAGAGCACATAAAAAATTTAAAGCTGAATACTAAAGAGAGGGAGAGGAAATAAAAAAAAGGACTTCTTCCAAGGTGAAATTATTGAAGCAATAAAGAGTAATGCCTTTGCAGATGAGTTTCCAAGACTTCGCAGTGCGGAGCAAATCAATAATGTCATACAGTTTGCCAGGACAATCGAAATACTTGAAGAAATGGCTATAGAGTTTTAAAGGGGGGGGGAGCATTTTCACTCAATTAGAATGGCTGTACAGCTGATTTTCAGTCGACTAAGGTCAATTATAAGACTGAAGGTGGAAACTGAGGCCGCTTGAGAGTTCATCTCTTAAGTGGACTGTGGCATCAGAAAAGCATGGCAGAGATTATGAACATCTCTCTCCCTCTGGAATTTTCATGAGAATTCTCTGAATGGTGGTGGTGTGCAGTGGTTAGGGCATCAGACTAGGAGGGGAAGATCTTGGTTCAAAGTCCTTCTCAGTAAAAGCCAAAAAGGGAGAGACCAAAAAACATGCATAGCAAATGATGGCACAAAAATAAAAACAGATGAACAAGGAGCATTAAAAACATCATTAGGAGACCCCAGATCATTCACTAGTTGTGTTGCTTTAACAGAAGTGGGTATAGGGATTAAGGAATTTGGACATGAGAAAAAAAGAGAGCTTTTGTTTTTAACATAAAGGAAGAGGAAATTTGAAAATACCAGTCTTTGTCATGGAGAAAATTGGAAGACTCCTTTTGGTTGATATCGTTTTATGTTTTTAATGTATTGACTGGCCGACCTGGCTATCTGGATCCATGCTGTGGTGACATTAAAACTTGACTATGTAACACACTATACATAGGTCTCCCATCTAAGTTAAGTAGGAGGCTTCAATTGGTGCAAAATGCTGCGGCTCGACCAGGAGCGGCGCCAGGGTTTCCGGCGCCCATGGCCGGCTGGCCGGGTGCGTGCACGCACGCACGCGCACACACACACACACACACACACACCAGCCTGTGTGATGACATCACGTGTGATGTCATCACGGGCATGCGCAGAAGCCGGCCTGATTGCTGCAGCGGGTGGCTGGGACGGCGTGCAGGTGGCCTCCCAGCTCTCCCGCTTGGTTGCCCTGTGCCACCCCAGACACCTGCCCACGGCTGCTGTGCCCAGCTGGGGGCATGTGCTGGTGGTGGCGGCAGCGCAGGGTGGGAGGGCTGGGAGGCTCCAGCTCTGTAGCATGTGCTCCCATCCCCAGCGCCTCCTCCGGTGCCCCGTACCCTGAGGCAACCGCCTACCTGGCCTCAATGGGTGTGCCGGCCCTGGGCTCAACTGTTATCAGGAACAAGCAGGAACATGAACATCACCCCCATTCTGCAGTCACTCCATGGGCTACCTATCAGTTACCATGCTCGATTCAAGGTATAGGTTATCACATATGAAGCTCTTCATGGCCTTGGTCCAGCATACCTACAGAACTGCCTTCTCTCCCTATGTTCCTCCACAGCAGCTTCACTTATTTGAACAGGGTCTCCTGCAGGTACCAGCCTGCACATGAGCAAAATCAACAGCAGCCTGTAGACAGGCTTTCTCTGTGGTAGCCCCTACCCTGTGGAACGGCCTGCTTGAGGAGGTCAGGAGAGCCCCCACTCTCCTGGTTTTCCATAAATGATGCAAAACCGAATAATTCAAAAAGGCTTTTTACTTAGATAGGAGGGCTGTATTGTAGGGAGGGGGTCTTAGATGCTTTGTTAATGAGTTAGGGTCCTTAGACTTCACCACTATGTTGCCTTACATATGATCTGTTGCTTTGAATATGTACTGCTATATACTACCTGTGCTTCATGTTGTCTAATGTCAGTCCTAGAATTGATTACATTCTGTTTCAGCATTTCTTCAATTCTATATTGGATCCTTGATATTGCTATGTCTTTGTAAACTTGTATTTATTTACCCTATGGCATGGTTTATGGAAATGTCCTTGATACAGTATGGAAATGACTTTGATACTGATTGTACTAATCTCACTCTATGTAATCTGCCTTGAGTCTCAGGGCCAAGCTACACATGACAAATGACACTTGAACGGCAAGTGGACTGAGTGGAGGGCAAGTGAACAAGGAGAAATACACTTGCCGTTCAAGTGTCATTCGTCATGTGTAGCTTGGCCCTCAGTGAGAAAGGCGGACTATAAATGAAACAAATAAATAAATAAATAAATATTTTCTGTTTTGTTTGTTTTTGTTACACTTTTTTGTCTGTTAGCCAATTCTACTTGGCTAGTTTGGAGGATATTGTGTCTTTGTTTTGTCTTTTTTGTTGTTGTTTTATTTTATAAAACTCTTAATAAAAAAGGAGTGGATATAAAGCTTATCAGTTATGTGACTATTAAGACCTCAGTACTGTGGGAGGCAGCTGAAGCCCCATGTAAAATCTGAAATATTTAAAATTACATTACTTAATATACAACCCTGCACCTGATCTGCTGCCAAGCTTAGGAGAAAAAAGAGAGAAAGAAATACATGCTATATAGTTACTTAAGAGGTATGGTACTTTTTACACCGATTTGAGGACATTGCACAGTGAGCAAATTATTCTTTCTCCGTATCTGCTTTGGTATTTTGCCTTTCTGGTCAACGAACGGCACCACGTATGGTTTGGATCCTGAAGAGGGGGAGAAAGTGTTCAATTCCCCTCCCCCCCCCCATTCTCATGGTGCTGAACCACATCAGGGCTGCAGTTTTAAAGATTTAAAAACAATGGCGGATTGATTCTTGGGTCTCTCGTGATTGCATCAAGTTTGACCCTTGGATTTCTTGAATCAGGTACCAGCACTAGCTGATTGGGATCTTGAAGGTTATTTCAGGGCAATGCAGATGACTTTGAGGCTGGATCATCTTTTTCCTTTGCTTTCTTTCCTCTACCACCCACTCGGTCCCTACATGCTTTCCGATGCAACCCTCAACAAGCGGTCCTGAGCTACCGTCACACAAAAACCCCAACATACCATTCATTAGCAAGACCAAGTGCCTGCCTGCCTCTGGAATACAGGACATTAAACTGCCAGCTCCCCATGGAAAATTCGCAAAATGAAACCAGTGAAATGTCAGTAAATATCAGCCTAATTTACAAGCTTTCCCTTTAATAAACTGACCTTACAAGTAAGTAAAACAATTTCCTGATGTTCTTATTCCTGCAAGCTTTAAATTGACTGTTAATGGAGACTTTATTGCCTCCGTGTGCTTAAAGTGTTCATCATAATTCAAGAAAGATTGTTTTGGCTTAGCCTGTGTACAAATATTCACTTTTCCTAAACTAGAGTCCACAAGGACTCTGGACTGGCACACAGCCCACTGCCAAGCCAATGGAGGTTGAAAGGCAACTACAGCCCCTCGTCAGGTTTCTAGGCGATTTGTTGTAGTGGGTAGTACTTTGACCTAGATCTGAGAAAATCTAGGTTCAGATCTCTTGGCATCTAGTGTGTCTCAGGTCACAGCATGTCTGTATGATAGGGTGCAGAGATTAGGTTGTTGTTTCTTGTACTGAGCCCTAAATATGATGCTTAGGAATCTACCTGACAATGATATCACGGATGGAGGGAGAAGTGCAAAGGAGCTAGTCTGGAATGTGTGGACGAGGGTGCCAACACGAGGCTGGCAACTGGAAAAAGACTGACAAAATAGGTGGGGGGGGGCTTTGCCGGTGATGTAATGTTGCTAGTGATGCAATGATGTCACTTTCATGTTGCTGGTGGCTCTCTATAAAACAGTGCACTTATATACTGCTCTTCTAGACAGATTAGTGCCCCACTCAGAGCAAGGAACAAAGTCAGTGTTATCATTATCCCCACAATCCTAAATATGACATGCAAAGTCAGCTTTATAAAGTAGGAACTAGCATTAGAAATGTCCTTTAAAAAATGAAAGGATGGGCCACTTCCTCAGCTGACAAAAGGAGGAGAGGACAAACAACCTTAGGATTTGAGTCAATTGGAATTCAGATGCACCTTCTATGTCAGGAAATGGTACCCAGCCAGAACTGGCTAGACTGTGAGTCTCTCTACTCAAGACAACTTACACGAGGACGCTCAAGTGACTTACTTTCTGTGTAGTCTTACATTCAAGTGTACTCTGTCTCCCAGAAGAACCCTGTGGTGCAGAGTGGTAAGCAGCAGTACTGCAGCCCAAGCTCTGCTCACAACCTGAGTTCGATCCTGGCGGAAGCCGGGTCCAGACAGCTGGCTCAAGGTTGACTCAGCTTTCCATCCTTCTGAGGTTGGTAAAATGAGTACCTAGTTTTCTGGGGGCAAAGTGTAGATGACGGGGAAGGCAATGGCAAACCACCCCGTAACAAAAAGAAAATGTTTTGATGCGACATCCCCCCATGGGTCAGTAACGACTCAGTGCTTGCACTCTGTCTCCCTAGTGGTGCTTGTGTACCTACAATGGGAGAACAAGTGTAAGATCTTTCACTTGATCTTACTCGTGTAAGATGTCTTGTGTAGAAAGACTCTGAGTTCAGTGGTCTTTGGTGGGTGTCTGCTTATCTAATGCAGACTTATCCAGCCTTTCTTCCGAGTTCTCTCTCTCTACCATTTTATCCTCAGGTAGATGGGGATGAGAGAGAGTGATGGGCCCCACATCACCCAGTGAGCTCCTTCACAAAGCAGGGATTTGAACTCAGTACTCTCAGATCCTTATCTATACTTTTCATGGCCTAGGGCCCACACACCTGCAGGTTCCCCTCTCCCAGTATCACCCAGTGCCCCAATTCCACTCCTCTGATCCACCCTTATTGCTCAGACCCTCCTCTAAGGGTGTTAGGGTGGCCGTTCCCGGATCTAAGGCATTTTCAGCGGCCACTCCTATTTTAGGGAACACCCTCCCCCAGACTGTTAGGAATAAGTCCCCCATTGCAAAGATACCACAGGTTTTATAAGGCAGAGTTGTTCTTTTAGCACTGACCCCTCTTTGTTTTCAAGAGGATAGCTCCCTCTGTTTGTTAGTTTTGATGGCTTTTAATTTTATATTGTTTCTGTTATCATTGCAACCTGCCTTGAGTCTGGTGGTGAGCTAGAAATGCCCTAAATAAAGCAGACACTCTAACTACTCCGTCACACTGCCTCTGGGGCTGCAAAAGCTTTCTATTCAGGTTAGGTCCCCCTCCTCCCAAGAGCTAGGTATTGATTTCTCAATCAATAGCCAATG
Source organism: Eublepharis macularius (assembly GCF_028583425.1). NCBI lineage: Eukaryota > Metazoa > Chordata > Lepidosauria > Squamata > Eublepharidae > Eublepharis > Eublepharis macularius. The sequence continues at coordinate 19,989,900 of NC_072801.1, forward strand.
GATGTAGCAGGAGTGCTAGCAGACAGCACAATTGACTATTGTTCATCTATATACTCTGTTTTGGTTTTTTTAGCCATAATTCATTCCCAAAGCACTAGACAATGATGAAAATGCAACCTGGAACTACAATATTACCTGCTTTCATTTTTATTACTTTGATTTTAAGTTCCACCAAGAAATGTATCACAGCTGCATGCCTCTTGCAAACATTTTATATACACACAGAGCTGCCTTATACTGAACCACAGTCTGGGTTCATCAAGGTCAGTCTTGTCTATTCAGACTAGCAGCAGATCTCGAGGGTCTCAGGCAGAGGTCTTTCCTATCACCTACTGCCAGGTTGATTTTAACTTAAGATGCTGGGGATTGAACCTGGGACCTTCTACATGCCAAGCAGATGCTCTACCCCCAATCCACTGCCCCTCCTCGTAACAAACTGGTGAGGGAGGTGGACAGAGAGAAGGTGACTTTCCCATGGTTACCCACTAAGCATCACAGTGGAGAAGAGATATGAACTCAGGACCAAGCTACAAGTGACAAATGACACTTGAACGGCAAGTGAACAGACTCATGTATTTCTCCCTGTTCACTTGCCCTCCACTTGCCCTCCACTCAATGTGAGAGCCAAGCTACAAGTGACGCCTGACACAGGTTGGACACTTGTCAGCTTCCCTCAAGTTTTGATGGGAAATGTAGGCATCCTGATTTTACTGCTTGGCTCTGCATTACAGCTGCAAGACCAGGATGCCTACATTTCCCATCAAAACTTGAGGGAAGCTGACAAGTGTCCAACTTGCGTCAGGCGTCACTTGTAGCTTGGCTCTGAGTCTGTTCACTTGCCGTTCAAGTGTCATTCATCACTTGTAGCTTGGCCCCGAGTCTCCTCCCCACCCCAGTCTGCAATTCTTACTGTAACACCAGACTGACTCTCAGTTTTTAGTGTAGCTGCAGGTGGCCTGCAGGTGGCCTTAGAAGCTGGCCGGTGGTAAAGGCGCTGAACAACGAATGAAGCCCTTCCAAGTGAGGAAGACCCATTCCTGCCAAAGCTATTTCATCTGTCTTCACATCTCCGCGCCATGGTTTTGCCATCTGTGTCTGGCAGATGGAGAAGACAAACAGCGGGCTTGGAGGTACCACAGACGTTATCATGGAGACGAGGAGAGTCTGTATGTGCCATTTGGGACATTCAGGGGTGAAAAGCAGCTCTCTGATTGCTACTGGGCAGATGAAAGAAAGCCAGAAAGGGCAGAGAACAGGGCTATACAAAGTCAGCCTTTTTTTTCCTTTCGGGTTTTCTCTGTTATCTCTATAAGCCTTTTCATTTTGATTTTTTCATTGGCGGTGTTCCCAAGTTATTGCTTCATTTTTTGCAGTGGATACACAGATGATGATGGTAATGATGATAATAATAATAGTAACAACAACAACATTTGATTTATATACTGCCCTTCAGGACAACTTAATGTCCACTCAGAGCGGTTTACAAAGTATGTTGTTATCCCCACAACAATCACCCTGTGAGGTGGGTGGGCTGAGAGAGCTCTGGGAGAGCTGTGACTGACCCAAGGTCACCTAGCTGGCTTCAAGTAGAGGAGCGGGGGGATCAAATTTGAGATTAGGACTCTAATCTTCATATTAGAGTCCCGCGCTCTTAACCACTACATCAAACTGGCTGATGAGGAAAAATCCTTTTTAACTGTAAAGGGAAGAATGGGGGGTGTCGGAGAACAACAGAAAATACAACTAGAGACTCACATAAGTTCCATTTGCAGAAGCAAGAAGCAAAATTGAAACACATTTTTTTTAGTTGAAATGACAGGGTGAGAATTTTGAAATCATGAGCCAGGGCATAGTTTGGAGAGGCAGTGGGATTTCCAGAACGTAATGTCCAGTCAGTGTCTTCTATTTGAAACCTTTGCATATGAAATGCTCTCTTTTCCCATCTTCTGGGCATAGAGCAGGGGTCACTGGGGGTGTGGAGAGGGGAGGTAGTTGTGAATTTCCTGCATTGTGCAGGGGTTTGGACTTGATGACCCTACAGGTCCTTTCCAACCCTATGATTCTATGATATGGTTGTTCTTTGTGCATGTATATTCAGAAGTAACCCCAACTGAATTCAATGGGATAAACATGGAAGGCAAGGAGTGTATGCAGGACTGCATATGTTCCACCTGTTGTTTTTTCTCACTCACTCCCCTTATTTTTTGCTTGAGGTGGCTTCCTTGTTAGATTAGCGAAGTCACAGACAGGAAAGATCCATACAATGCCAATTGCAACTTCCAGCAACCTTCATTTGTTCTGGGGCAGTTTAGGATAGGGAGAGGGCATTTAACCCTTTAACCAAGTTCCTTGCTTTAATGTTAGCATTTTAAGGGAGGAAATGCATACACCTTTCCCCTCCTTTTAACATGATAGTAACAAAGCAGGCAGCCTGCTTTCAAATAATGAAGCCAAGTGGAGGTTGAAGGGTTACCCACCCCCTTCTCTGCTTGCCTCCAAGGCAAATTGAAGCTGCATGAAGCTTCAGATCTGCTGTTTATGGACCTCTGAGATGTCTGATCTGCATCTTGTCTGTGTGAACACTGAATTGCTAGAGCTGTCTGTCCTGTCATGCTTCAGGGTTTAGCTCCTTCTGTAGGATCTTAACCCGTTGACTCTTGTTTATAAAGTGCACATTGCATTTCTAGTGCATGCTCACCAACACTAAGTTGCCATGTGCATTCTGCCATTTCACTCCCACTGCAGTTGCTGAAGTTTGTTTTTGAACTTATTTTTGAAAACTGGAGGGCAATTTCCCCCAAACATCTCTTTAACCAATGCTTTCTTGGCTTTTAAATATTGTAAACAAATACAGCCTCTTTCAGGTAGAACATGACCTATTAGGAAGGCAATAATCTTTGGTATAAGAATTGGAGTGTTAGAATTGGAGTGTTGGAGTGTTCTTCTATGAAATGTTTGGAGATCGGTCGTGGGATTAAACCCCTCCCTGCTTTGAAGCACCCTTTAAAGGAAGGCATTTGGCCAGAGGAAGGCCTCTGTTAGAGCTCTTTCTCTGACTATCTTCCTGTCCAAATTTCTCTGAGCAAGAGAATGAAACACCTGTTTGGTCAGGCATCTGTCCAATCTTCTTTGGACAGCAGAGCCTGTTTTGCATAAGAGCTTGATTGGATAGCTGGCAGTTGGGACGCTGCCTTGGACTCTGGGCTTTTTCTGATGGATGGGAGATCTTGCAATGTAGACATCATCACTGTGCGTTAACATTGGCTGAGTTCTGGCTTGTTGGCACCAAGATATTTGGATTGTTTCGGAAAGGGTTATGCTATGGTCCCTACATAGCAGATATTTAAGAAGTGTGAGTTTTTTTCCCTCTCTCATGAAAACATTGGATGAAGAGGAAGTCCACCAATGAAGATACAGGGTGTCTCCAGAGCTTCATTTATTTACTTCATTTATACTCTGCCTTTCTTCTCAGTGGGGTCTCAAAGTGGCTTACAACAATCTCCCCTTCTCCATTTTATTTTTCACAACAGCCCTGTGAGGTAGGTTAGGGTGGCAATGTGTGACTGGCATAAAGTCATCCAGCCCACTTCCATGGCAGAGTGAGGGTTCCAACCTAGTTTATATACGCTAACCACTGCCCATCCTGGCTCTCCTTGAAACCCTCAAACATTATAGAGGTTTGCTTGGATATAATATGCAGTGAATTTTGCACTATAACTTTATGACTCCTCAGTGTTCTCAATGAACTGTGAAAGAAATTCCTAGAGGAAACTGATCCAAGTTCATTGCAAGGGCAAGGAGACTCTTTACTATCTATAATTAGATAAACATGGGATTTCAAGCAGATTCTGACCCATAGTAGCTTTATATTCACAGACTCAAGGTGCTTTTAGAATCTTTGTTTCCCATACTTGCGGCACTATATTGTTGCTGCTGGCCTGGTCTGAGCCAAGCCATTTAGCTTAGAATGGTCAGAATCATTTTACCAGCCTGCTTGAGAGAAACCAAGGCTTTAACTGGCAATATTGTTGTGGTTGCCTAGTAACAACCACAGAGGGCATTCATTTCTTAAAGAGACAGGTGCTGCTTTTTATTATTATTGTGGGCACCCCCTGTGTATTTTTCTTTTTAGATTTTGGTTTTTTTGCAAACCTGAGACTTTTTTCAGGTTCGTAGAAAGATTTGTCTTGTTTGTTAATGACTCCAGTCACCGAATTTAAGTATCCACAGATTTGCCAATTGAGAACTAAATATATTGATAAGCACATGATTTTTTTTACCGTGTTAATTGGTATACTCTCAGTGTAATCCTAAACAGAGTTCATCCAGACTAAGCCCATTGAAAGTAACTCTGCACTGGAGTAACTCTGCTTAGGATTGCCCTGTTTATTCTGAGCGTGACATCTAAGATGACTTGATGCAGAAATGTTTCTAGAGGGAGGGCAGAGGCACTAGCCATTAATGGCTGTCTGCCATGTAGGAGGCAAAGTGTTTTAGAAGCCCTGCAGCGCGGCACAGACTGGCTTGTACATAAACAGAGAGAGGAGCATTGTGTTTTTGCCAGAAGCAATTTGGAAGACTGCAGTTCTCTTGTTATTTGTAGCACGACCTTGCTGTGGTTGAACTGGCATTATACCTGTTAACAACACTGTGGTGACCCTCCTCCTGCCATGCACGCTCAGCTTGGATGTGCAAGTTAAATCTTCCTACAGGCACGGAAAAGTGGGCTTGTAAAGATCCCCTCGCTAGACCATCTGGCTAGAGCCACCAGTGGTTTCTTTCGAGGAAGGGATACTGCAAGCAGTATAGTTCACAAGGAATGTGGAGGGAAGAAGAACCCTTTAGGGATGCATCTACAATATTAATTGGGATTTCTGCCACATTTGAAATTCCAAACAACTCAATCTCGTTTCCAAAGAGTAACGAATGAATTAGCAGTCCTCTACTGTTCCACTCTTGATTTCTGAGACCCAAGCTACAAGTGATGAATGACACTTGAATGGCAAGTGAACAGACTCACGTGTATTCCTCCCTGTTCACTTGCGCTCCACTTGCGCAAGTGAACTTGTAGCTTCACTTGTAGCTTGGTCCTGAATCTTGTGCAGAATGCTGAGGATGTGTTGTTTGCACCAGCTTTGAGTTTCCTTTTCCTTCCTAGTTCCCTTGATTAAAAAAAAACCCTATAGTAAAACAATCGTGATGTGATCATACGTATACTTGTGTCAGGATATCAAGAGATACTGTAGAGATTTATAACGTGTGCTGTGGAGAGATTGATTTTTGTTCTCCATCTCCCGTAAGACTAGAACTCGGGGGCATTCAATGATTAAGGACTGATACAAGGGAGTATTTTTCACACATGTTATTAGCTTGTGAGCCTCACTGAAAAGGAATATGGAGCCAGCCTAGATATGATGGCTTTCCTGGGTTTATAGCTGTGTCTGCTGATTCCATTTTTAACTGATTTGTAGTTCTTTAACACAGAGCCGCAAGGCCCCATCAAGAACAGGTGCGCCGTGAGGCAGCCGGCAACTCTGTGCGGCCCTGCCAGCATCTCCTTCCTGTTCTTGCCTGGGTTTGCTGGCCAGGTCACTGTCTTCATCCTGCGAAAGGAGACAAAGGCAGGAGGAAAGTGATGACAGCAGCGCACAGCTGCCTGCACCCCCAGACCCATGGCTGCCTCCTTTCCGCATGTCAGGTGAGGTGATGAGGCAATGCCTCTGGGTGAGCTGGTCGGCCAGTGATCCCACACACCTACGGCTGCCTTGCTTCGTGCCTGTTCTCAATGGAGCCTCGTAGCTCTGTATTAAAAAACTACAAATCAGTTAAAAATTATATCAGCGGACATGGGTATAAGTCTAGGGAAGTTGTCAGGTCTAGCTTGGCACATAATCAGCGCTAGAGATGAGCACGATCCGCATTACGATCGAAAAAAACCCACGATAATGGCGATCGCGTGATCATGACCCGGCGGATCGTGATCATCCACAGCCAACGATCCAGCGATCGGGAGAGGCCTGGATCGTTGCGTTCGGGCTCGGATCGGGGATCTAGACACTCAGGCGCCAGCAATCTATTCCCCTGGCAACGGAGCCAGGGGAAAGCCTGAGCTCTGTTTGCCCTCCTTCTGTCACCCTGGAAACCCGAATGGAAGCCCAGCTTTCCTTGATCAGCAGGGCTTCCTTCCAACCATGGAGCAGCAAAGCAGTCACAAGTTGGGAGAAGACACCCAGGGGAGGGAGGGGGAAGGGGGTGTTCTATAGCCATGGACACTCCAATCTCATCCCTGCAAACCCTGATAGGCAGCTCTGACGGCCAAACACAGACCTCCTGTGTTGCTGAGGGAGGGTGAACAGAGCCCCAACATGGGCTGCTGGAAGCCCCCCTGAAACAGCTGTTTGGAGTGTGGCTCGTCGCCACCTCCCCGTACCCGCCAGGTCCAGCGGCCGCCACCACCACCCGCCTTCCCACATAGCTGGGAATAGCAGCGCAGCCCGCTTTGGCCTCCACAATCCATGATCCACGATCCACGGCTCGGGAACAGGAGATGCTCGGTGTGGATCATTAATTCGGGATCGTCACCGGCGCCGATCCACGGTCAGCTGGATCGTTAATTTTTTTTGGATCATGCCCATCTCTAATCAGCACCACTCACTTAATTCAGAGGAGTTAGCCGTGTTAGTCTGTAGTAGCAAAATAGTAAAGAGTCCAGTAGCACCTTTAAGACTAACCAACTTTACTGTCGCATAAGCTTTCGAGAATCACCGTTCTCTTCGTCAGAGCTTTTGCTACAGTAAAGTTGGTTAGTCTTAAAGGTGCTACTGGACTCTTTACTATTTTACTCACTTAACTGGCTTTTAAAAGGGTATTAGATCCACAATGGATAGGTCCATCAATTGCTGTTAGTCTTGATAACTAGGGAGGAATGCTGAGAACTTCACCGTGAACATGCCCAGCGGATGAACATACCATTTTGGACTGCTGTGATCAGTCTTGAGCCAAGCCTCTTTGTGCCTGGCAGCCATCTTGCCTCTAATGGCGTGCCAAGCAGCTTTGTGGCTGCACGGGAGCGGTGGTGGTGGAACTTCATTTGCTTCTGCACCGTAGGTGAAATCAGGTCTCCACCTGATTGTGGATGCTCAGATGAGGTAATTAAATTACACAAGGGAGGAATTTCAAGTCTGGCTTGCATAAAGTTGTACATGTGCATGAGATAATGTGAATAACTCTGTGTTTGACGGACACTGAACAGTAAGATTTTTTAAAAACACAGTGTTTATTTGGTGCAGTAATAATATAACCCCAATGAGGTTATTGGTTTAGTCCAGTAGGGTGGAGTCAGTAGCTAAAGCCAGGCAGCTGAGGAAGAAGCTGGTTGCTGGGGTCCAGAATAATAATTAATATGCTCTTATCACCTTGAATAAGGTAATCAAATGTATGTGAACAATACGACTTAAAGTGGTGTTTGTGTATTGTGTTTGGTTGGTGTTACTGGGATTGTATTATTTTTGCAGGGCTGTAATTCCCCAAGAAGAGGACAGAAGCCTGGGCTACAGTTGCTTTGAATTGGAAGGATAGTGAAAAAGGACTCTATTGCTTAGTGGAATCAGACAAGTTGAACGGTTTACCTTTTCAAAGACATCGGCCGTTTCCACACAGCCAAAGCCTCCGGAAGATCACACAAACTTCATGGAACGAAGCGTCTTCCTAGTGCGATTTCCTGGCACGGTTCCGTTTAATAGCACGGTTTCAGTGCGCTGTTAAAGGGAATCGTGCTGGGAAATTGCACTAGGTAGACCCTTTGTTCCGTGAATTCGTGTATTGTGTTTGGTTGGTGTTACTGGGATTGTATTATTTTTGCAGGGCTGTAATTACCCAAGAAGAGGACAGAAGCCTGGGCTACAGTCGCTTTGAATTGGAAGGATAGTGACAAAGGACTAAGTGATAGCACTTAGTGGAATTAGACAAGTTGAACTGTTTACCTTTTTAAAGACATTGGCCGTGCCAGTTTCCACACAGCCAAAGCCTCCGGAAGAGCGCACAAAACTCATGGAACGAAGATTTCCTGGCACTATCCCGTTTAATAGCACGGTTTCATCGTGCTGGGAAATTGCCCTAGGAAGACACTTTGTTCCGTGAGTTTCGCGTGATCTTACAGGTGCATGTGAAAATGGCCATTGTTGGTTTAAAGTTTCTGTATGGTTGCAGTTATGAGTTTAGTTTTAAAAAAATAGTTGTATTGTATTCATTGTTAAAAGGTTTTAAGAAGATGTTTTTCTTAACTTAAATTTGTGTGAAAGTCTGCTTCCTAAGCCCCGTAGAACCCATACAAGGAGAAGTTACAATAACAGATATGGGATGGGGCTAAGACAACTGCATCCATCCAGATGTTCTTGCTTTGTCCCATCTGAATTGAAGGGCTATTAGACAGCTCTGTGGCTACACAAGAGATGTGGTGTGTGTGGTGTAGTTTTGTTTCCTTGTTTCAGTGGAATTTAATCTCCTTGTCTTGCGGCCACTTTTCCATTTACACAGGAGGTAAGATTGATTCTGTCCCTGGTAATGTGATAAGGCTGTGCAAAAATGCAGAAAATAATGTTGATAATTCAGACATAAATGAACACCAAATGGCAAGGTGTTTTTTTTTTTAAAAAAAACTGTTTATAGTCACAGATTGATTGATTTTGTTCACATTCTGTTTCTACGTTCTTGGCTACCTAGCGGCGTGTAGTTTATTACAGATTTTTGAGGGAGGTGGGAAATTAGACTTCTTAATGAGCTGTGTGACAATGCATGTGTGAAAAATATTACCAATTACTGTACTATTTGAGTATGCAAAAAAGAAACCAATGAACAGACTGTTTGCAAACAGCCAAACTGCTTGCTGAAAAATTGACTCCATGCTCACAATCGATGAGCAGAACACGAGTTGAACCAGTGGAATTCATGCATTATCCAGTCGTACCTTTGGCCTTCTAGGAAGAAAGGGGAGCAGACCATGGCTGCCTCCAATTGCAAATATAAAAAATGAGCAGTTTACCAAATGCCTAACAGCCAAAGGAACACTTATAAGGTGGAGAGTCAAGGAGGTTATTAATATCCTCTGACTATACACTGATCATACCTAGACATTATGCACTAAAGGGTGGCTTAGCCTTGGAGGTGACTTCAGTTATGGTGTCTAGGAAATATATAGTTTGGGGAAGAAAGAGGCTGGTTTGCAGAGGACTGCTTGCTACAGTTTAATCTGTTTTGCGGGAAGCCTAAATGGCAAGGGGAAAAGGAGAGTTATCTGAGTTATAAATGTGAGAAAGACAAAGCTATTAGCGATGGTATCTATTTTCCTGGGGTAATTTGGCTTCTGTCCCCTAAGGTCCTCGAAGCAGACTTCCTTATCAGATGACTGCAAACAGGATTGTCAAATCTCATTTTGATTTGCCTGCAGGAGGAGGGAGAGGGGAATGTTCTCCCTGGAAGTGTCAGGCTGTCGTGTTCCCAAATAGATCAGCTGGTGCTGGATGTTGCTGTGTGGCGTGCAGAGAAGCCAGGTTTCCAATGCTGCGTCGGTTGCACTTTGCACCAGTCACAAAGCCCAGAGAAGAGAGGTGAGGAGAGTTTGAACTGAGTTTGAGTTGTTGGAAGAGGAGGATTTAACGCTGTCCCTCTCCTCAGGTTTCAGAGGGGGACAAACCAAAGAGTTAGAAAGAGAGGTCAGGGCATTCTGTTTTCTGTTTACTGCTCTGACTGTCCTTTGGTATGTAGATTGCTATTCTCAGGATTTCCTCCTCCTGACTTCCTTCCTCTCACTTCTTCTCTTCCTGGCATTGTTCCAGGCAACACCTCTCTCCTCTCCTCCCTCCATCTTGGCAGCATGGATGCAGTCCTTGTCCTGCCATCTATGTCCATCCTTAGACTAGATAGAGGTAGTTAGGATCTGTCTCTTCTCCCTTCCTATCAGAGTATGGAGTTTGTGCAATAAAGAACTCTACTTTATTTTCTAAATGTAAAGCAAGTGTCTGATTTTCTTATTTTCTCTCCTACACACACACCAGCCAGCAGAACCAGCTCACAACCACCTATAATCATGCTTCCTATGCCAAACGATGGACTCTGCTAACGGCCCAAACATGGAATCCTTTAATTAGGTTTCTGGGGCCTACATAACGATATATTTATCATTTGTGTCCTCCAGTACAGCAAATGGCACTCAACTCAGACTCCAGCAGCACTAGAAAATAGGACTTTGCATGGGGAGATGGTGTAGGAGGTGGGTTTTATACCCTTCCAGGGGGTTAAGTTCCATTTCCAGGGGGCAGCAGGAGAAGGCTGTGGCCTTATTGTCCTTTATTGCCCCTTGTCCTAATGAAGATCTTTCCCCCACCTTGCTTGCAAAATTCAGTGTATCTGAATGCTGCTTCATCTGATAGCCCCTGTAACTTGGCAGCCTTGTTCAAGTATGGGGAGGCGAGTAAACACCACCCTTTGTGCAAGCAGCAACTGGTTAGTGCTTGCTTTCTCCCAGGGCTGTGTGAAGCCCAATTCCAGTGTTTTATAAAAGAAAATTGGGGACTCCACAGCGGCGGCGCACAGTTGTAATTTGTACACAATACGACACACTCATGCCATTCCCCTGTGTGCGCACATGTGCTTTCTAGCTTTTAGTAGTGCACTGTGACAGAGGCCAATGAAGAGCGGGAAAGAGTCCTTAGAACTGGGAATTCTTCAGCACAAACTTGCAAGATTTTAATTTTTGAACTGCACGAATGTTGTATTGGAACTGCACCTTGCCCCCCCCCCCCCGCCCCGGAACAGCAAATTTTGTGTCTGCATTGCACATTATGATAAAGCTCTGCCCAGTTTGGAACTCGGCTACCCGGCTAACATTGTGACTCCCTTCACGTGAGCATCCTTGTGTAAATCGTCTCTTGTATTTTGGCTCTTAGACCTAAGCTACAAGTGACGCCTGACACAGGTTGGACACTTGTCAGCTTCCCTCAAGTTTTGATGGGAAATGTAGGCATCCTGGTCTTGCAGCTGTAATGGAGAACCAAGCTGTAAAACCAGGACGCCTGCATTTCCCATCAAAACTTGAGGGAAGCTGACAAGTGTCCAACCCGTGTAAGGTGTCACTTGTAGTTTGGCTCTAATATGGCTACCTGCCTGAAATGATCTCTGTCTCTCTCTGACTGAGAGCCAAGCTATAAGTGACGCCTGACACATGTTGGACACTTGTCAGCTTCCCTCAAGTTTTGATGGGAAATGTAGGCATCCTGGTCTTGCAGCTGTAATGGAGAGCCAAGCTGTAAAACCAGGACGCCTGCATGTCCCATCAAAACTTGAGGGAAGCTGACAAGTGTCCAACCTGTGTAAGGCATCACTTGTAGTTTGGCTCTTAGTCTCACTAATCGAAACTTTCTCCTGCCTTATTCTGGGCTGTTGTTAGGCCGCTAAAGGAATGAAATGGAGTGTCTTGTTTTTTGCCCCTTTCCAGTGCAGCTACTAACTGAAACTTCAGTTTTACTCAGCATAACAGTGTAGAGAAGAGGGCAAAACCTCTTCACCTTCTACATCCCAAGCCTCAATCTGAACTGGGGTGCCCTACAGCTGCTATCTTTCTGTTAAAAACACTGGGATGATTCCGGGTCTCGCAGTACATCCGTAAGGTTGATTCCCAATCCCTCTTACCAGGTTTCTGTAACACTTGGTCTTGTTCACCTATACCATTGATACCTGTTTCTCTTTCTGTCTCTCTCTCTCAGTTGCTATGGAAACACTTGCCTTCAACTTCCTTCTCTCAGAGCCACCCCAGTTCATTTCTTTTGTTTTGCATTTCCTGGCACCATCTTGAACCCGTCCATCTTCCTTGTTTGATCTTTGTTTGCGGAAAGGAAGGTCAAACGGGAGCACGTCTGTGCTGGCCAATTTTCTTGTGATTTGTTTAAGATGATGCTACTTGTTAGGAGAGGCTTGTGTGCTGCATGCTGAATGTGCATGACGGCCGCCTCTGCCGGGCTCTGTTAATTACAAAATTCATCAAGCAGTATGGCTGCTTCGCTCTGACCTCACAACCCCCCTGTGAGGTAGGTTAGTCTAGGCTGAGATTGTGTGACTGGCTCAAAGAGAACCAGAGAATTTCATGGCACTGTGGGAATTTGAACCCAGGTCTCCTAGATCCTAGGCTGACACACTAACTATTACATCATATTGACTCTTGTTGCATGGAACAGTTGTTTGCATGATACACTAATTGGAAAATCAGTTTCTTCAGTATGGCTCCAAGCACTCCTTCCTATTCCCTGTCAATCATTTGTGGAAATGTGGGCGTGGCAACCAAGTAACTTGCATGATGGGAATTGTGCTGCAGCATTGTGCCTATTGCCTATGGGCGGAAACCCATCAAGAGAGCTCTGGAATGATGAGATGACATCGCTTTGCAATGAGAACTCAATTGCTGGATGGATTAAGTGCTACAAGACCTGCGTGTGCTTGTTTGTATTTAAGTATTCATGCTCACAAGTGAAGAAACCAGGCTTTTTAAGACCTATGGTTGCATGCAGCATGAAAAGATGTTACCACACAAACAGACACATCAAGAGAAAACTGCTCTTGCCACCTCAAAAACATCTTGAGAGTGCATAGCTTCAGTCACAGACAGGGCTTTTTTTCTGGGAAAAGAGGTGGTGGAACTCAGTGGGTTGCCAACACAGGGGGGCAACTCTTGGCAGGAGGCGGTGCCCGTGGTACCACATGTGCGCGTGCAAAGTGCACTCATGCTCCCAGGGCCAATGATGTCACTTTGGGTCAGCTGGAACAAGGGGGGAGTTTTAAAAAGTTTAAATCGCCCTTGGCGAAAATGGTCACATGGCTGGTGGCCCCGCCCCCTGATCTGCAGACAGAGGGGAGTTGAGATTGCCCTCTGCGCCGCTGGAGTGGCGCAGAGGGCAATCTAAATTCCCCTCTGTCTGGAGATCAGGGGGCGGGGCCACCCGCCATGTGACCATTTTCAAGAGGTGACGGAACTCCGTTCCACCGCGTTCCAGCTGAAAAAAAGCCCTGATCACAGATCACTCTGAGCACAATGCGCTCTGAATCTGTAGTAAAACAGCTTTTTGTTTTTGACTGATGAGTTACAGATAAGGCCATGGAGACGTGACCTGATCAATCGCTTTCTGGATTTGGTGCTCTCACTGCACACAGTAAGTTGTGTGTGTATCAACTGTGGGAACAATTTTCTTTCTCCGAAGTGATGCTTGGGGATTACTGCAGGCCCTTGTGATGCATTATGGTACTCATCACGTTGGATGTGGCGTTCTGATATTTGTAAAAGCCGAGTATGGATACTTGTCCCAATTTGATGACTTGCCCTCGGTTGGCTCCCTGGGGTCTTTGGGAACATGTATGAGAAATTGACTCCCACTCTTGGCATGCTAATCCGAAACAAATGTCTCTGAATCACAACCATTAACCACCAGGCTCTGGTATGACTCATGTACAGCCAAGGGGTTACTGCTGTTGTAGCTATGAGCCCATATGCTTTGTAGTAACACTGAAAACGACACCCAGGAAAGAGATCTGAACACCCTGAATGTGTGGCAGCCCAAACAAAAGATAGATGTGGCCCTGCTTACCTGCAGTTAGATGCAACAGACCCTCTTAATTGTTTGCCTGCCAATCAGTACAATTCCTAAAACCCACCTTATTTTTATCCCACTTTTCCAACAAGAATGGCCTCCCCAACCAAAACCAATGCAAATGATCATTAATGTTCAATCTGAAATGTTTGTCTGGGAGAATCTCAACCGAATTTGGGTCCAGAAGGGTGCCTGGCTGCTGCCCAGATAATGGCAGTTGATAGCTGGCAGCAGAAGGTCTGAAACCTGCTTTCTCATCCCCGCCCAAATGGCTTTGTTAGTTCATTTGAACAGTTTTTGAAGACTTTTTGCTGAAGAACAATGGTTTACGGACCCATCAGGCCCTTCCTTTGTGTTTTTTTGGTAAGAGATGAACATCTGGAATCTTCATTCTCACTGATTTTTTTCTCGTGTTTGCTTTGAGCAGTGTGGGTTACTTCTGAAGAAGATACCAACTGCTCCATCTTTATTGCAATGTTGAATTCCCTCTTGGCTAAAGATAGCTAACTGATGCTCGTATCTTCAAGAAGGGAGAAAAGGTAATTAGCCATGTTTGTTTATTCATGCACAAAAAACCAGATTCTTGGTTCCCTCAAGACTTTTGCAATAACACACCTTCCAAGGACTCTCCATCTCTGTTGGATCTCGGGATGTGATTTCTGAACCATTAACAGAATCCAGCATTTTTGAGTTTGGGATCTTTTAGCCAAATTAAATCTCTTTGGTTTAATGAAAGTAAGAATCTTTTTCCCCACCAAGATTCAGATGTGTGGGAACCAGTATCATCAACATGTAGAATGCAAGAAGAAACGAAAGGCCTGTCTGTTTCAAACCGTGGTTAGCAGATGCCATTTCTGTTGTATTTCCACAATCAGAGCTTCACAAAAAAAGTCTGGAATCCATCATATATGCAATCCGATCAGCATTGCTTTTTTTTTTTTGCAGTGTTTCATTAATACGTGTGTACTCATTGACAACATAGAACCGAACAGAGATGCAAAAGAACAGAAGGAATTGGACTACATGCTATGGTACATAATCTAATTCTGGATTACTCTTAGAAAATACTCTTGCAGTGCAATCCTAAACAGAGTTACTCCAGTCTAAGCCCATTGATTTCAATTGGCTTAGACTGGAATAATTCTGTTTAGGATTGCACTGTTGATTAAAATAGAATTGAGGGCTGCAACTCAGTGTAGAGCAGAATGCAAAACAACAGAAGAAACAGCCCAAGGACATGTGCTCATCCTCACACACAACATGTGTTATCCAGAGGGATCCTAATGGAGAAAGTACTCTTCTGACTTTGATTAATCATGTCCACTACATTGCAGACTTTGAAGGAAAGGAATAAATACTTAATCTGAAGCATTTCTTTGAACTTCCATTGCATGTCAATGGGCACTGACGGCTTCTTTCTTTAGAGGCCATCTGATTAAGAAAGTGAGCCGATTGCCTGATGACTTGTGATAAGGCAGTGAATGTCACCTTTTGACCCAAGATAAGCAAAGAGCAATGTTCATTCAGCACTTTGGCCCGATTGAACATATTGCTGGAAGTCCAGCATCAATATGAGAGAATGCTTCCTATTTCATTTCATTTTGGTCAATAGATTTGGATCTTTGCTTTTTGTGTGTGTGTGGTCGGTTTTGTAACATTCATTTGCATTGTGTATGCCTGTCCTGCAGTTTTTCTGTGGCCATCATTTATCCATAAGCAGGTATGTTCTGGAGACACAGGAAACCCCCCTCCAGCCCATAAATCAAATGCCAACGTGGTCCATTGACACATCCTACTGTCCAGATGATTTCACCAGGCGCATCCAGGGTTGACCTCATCTTATCCTGGCTGACCTCCGTCATCTTAGGGCTGTCCCTTCTCCGCAGCTCTCAGGGGCTTGCCTGGTTGATGCTGGGCTGGTTGGGCAGCCAGTTTGCTTGGTTGGTAAGAAGGCTTTGAATAGCCTCCCCCTCGGACAGACACCCCCCATTTGCCAATGGAATCTGAGGGTGGGAGGTTCTTCCTTTGCCAAGAGTGGTGCCCTGTGTGCCTGGGTCTTTTCCTGGCAATGTGGTTGGGTGAAACTTGCAGCAGGAGTAGGGCTGGAAACCTCCAAGTGGTGGCTGGAGATCTCCCAGAATTACAACTCATCTCTAGGCCACAGAGATCAGTTCCCCTGCGAGGAAATAGCAGTTTGGGATGGTGGACTCTATGGTGATATATCCCACTGAGGTCCCCCCCCCCTCAAAACCCCAACCTCTCCAGCTGCATCCCCCAAATCCCAGGAATTTCCCAACCTGGAGCTGGCAACCGGAAGAGTTTCAGTGATTTGACAGACAGCAGGGCAACGGCCCATTTCATCCCCCAGTACCCTTCTCGTCTCTCAGCACTACCTCAAACCCTCCTGCCCCCAAAAGGGAGAGAGTGCCTGAATAGGGGAGGAGGGTATGCCCCCTTCCTCCAGTTCCCCAGACTTCTCCACAAAGTGGTTTCTCTTTCTCCTGGATCCCAGGCTAAGGGAACGGGAAGTTCCTTTCTTTAGGATTGAGGGAGCTTCTCTCTAAAATATTTTTGAACAAGCGTTCCCAATTTTCCCCTTCTCTTGTTGGCTGGCGGCTCTGATTGCCACCTGACTATCAGAGGGCATTTTAAGGAAGAGGGCACACCTGATTGTGCAACTCACACATGGGAGTATAACAACCCTGTGTGCTAATTTGCAGCTATGTATGTATGCACTACACACATTTTATACAATTTGTCCTTTTTAGTACTTAATCGTTTTTTGCCCAATCTGCTTGGAAGTATACAGAACCGAGCGGGATTCGCTTCCGGAGTGAATTGGTAATGCACAGAACGCAGCCCACCCACCCGCGCATCGGGACTACATTTCCCGGGGGCCCTTGCGGGCGGCTGAGCCCAGCTGGCGGCTCGCGGGAGGGACTCGCGGCTTCCTCGCAGCCCGGGCGCGATTTCCCCAGGATGCCTCTGCGGGTCAACGGGGAGCGGCTCGACCCGTCGCGGCCCGCCCGGGAGCTGCTGCGTTTGTGCCCGGAGCTGGAGGTGAGCTTGGGCTGCTGGGCAGGGCTTTGGAGAGCCGGCTGGCCTCCCCTGCAGGTGGAGAACAGCAAAGCAAACCAGCCGCCCTCCGGCATGGCTGGCTTCAGTGTCTGGCGCGCCCTGGGATGCTTTACAGTAATAATATAATGGTGGTGGAGAATGCCCTCAAGTCATAGCTGGCTTATGGCGACCCCTGGTGTAGTTCTCATGGCAAGAGAGTAACAGAGGTGGTTTGCCATTGCCTTCCCTTCAACCCTGGTCTTTGTTGAAGGTCTTCCATCCAAGCACTAACCAAGGCCGACCCTGCTTAGCTTCTGAGACCTGACGAGATCAGGCTCACCTGGGCTAATCAGGTCAGGGCAATTCTCCTCCTCCTCCCTGATTTGGAAACGTTTGTGCTGCAGTAAAATGTTAGTCCTTAAGGTGCCACTGGAGTCCACTGCAGAGGAAGAAGTGGGTTCTAGTTCCAGAAGCATATGATGGAATAAAAATGTTAATCTGTAATGTTCCTCAAGGCAGCCAGTGTGGTTTAATGGTTATCAGATTAGGATCCAGAAGATCCAGGTCTGAATCTACACTCTGTCATGCAACCTCATTGGTGACCTTGGGCCAGGCACATTCTCTCAGCTTAACCTACCTCACAGGGTTGTTGTGAGGATAAAATGGAGGAGAGGAGAATAACGTGAGCTGCTTTGGATCCCCTTTTGGGGAGAAAGGTAAAATATTAATGAAGGAAGCAAAAAAATACGATTCCAGGTTTGTTACTTTGTTTGTTAGGCTAGTCCTTAAAGTGCCACTAGATTCCATTGCCTCTGAAGAACTGGAGTCCACAAAATGGAGTCCACAAAAACTTGAGCTGGAAGAGCATTTTGTTAGTCTTCAAGGTGCCACTAAAGTCCATTCACATCCACAGTGGTATGATCTTCTCCATAATCTCTCAAAGGCTGCAATGCCATGTTTGCTTTCTGGAGGTCCTAGGTAAAGTTAAATAATTTAGGTGACCGTTTTTGTAAAATGGGCAGCCTTTCTTGTTAAAGGTGGGTTAAGAACCGGGTGCAGAATGAATTGCGTTCCTTTGTGATTTTAATGTTATAACTCACCTTGAGAACAGTTTCATAAACAAACCAATAGGCTGTTGCTTCCATCTAAGTCATAGGTGACTGTTCCCACAACCACCTTGGCATGCACCTCTTGGTGTGGGGAAAATGTTCAGCCCATTTCAAGTTCTTGCCAAGTCAACCTATGGGGTGAGATGGTTGGTTCTGGTCTGTCCTCAACAAATACCTGAAGAAGGAAGCTTTGATTCTCAAAAGCTCATACTCTGGAAATCTAGTTGGTCTTTAAGAAGCCACTGGACTCAAATCTCACGAGTGTTTTAGTGTGTTTTGTTGGCATCTTGCCCCATGATTATCACATACTTCCCCATGTTTATCATCCAATGGTACATTTTGGGAATACATCCTAAGAATATAAGATGCAAGTGATTTGTAGTTTGCCTGGCAGGGTTGGCCATCTGGACTCGTCAAAAGACATTTGTTCACTATTGATCAAGTATTTTTAAAACATTAGAACCCCAGATAAGACCTTTGCACCATCACCAACATTGACTCTTGGGCTTGCTACAAAAACAGGCGGGTTAATTGCTGTGTTAAGTGTGAAACCAAGCAATATTTCATAGAATATTTCATAGAAAAAGAGCTGGAGGAACTCATTAGCATAACTCATTAGCATATGCCACTCCCCTTCACAGCACCAGAAATGTGTCATTAGCACAACTGATTTGCATATGCCACACACCCCTGACATCACCTGTCCTGGCTGTTTTGGACCCAATCCTGGCCATTCAGGGCTGAAATTGGGCCCAAAATGGCAAAAAGGGACTGAAAATGGCCGAAAAGGGGCCCCAAATGGTCAGGATCGGGCCACTGCTGAGCACCACCCGTCAGAGGCCCAATCTGGGCTGTTTCGGCCCCAATCCAGGACGAAACAGGCCCAAAATGGCCGAGACTCAGGTGGGTGGGGCCACCTGACGTTACCTCCTTGGGGAACTGCCAGAACTGCATTCCTGCGTGTTCCCCCTCGAAATGAGCCCTGAGCAATATTAATCTTAGGTGAGGTTTCAATAAAATGAAAGATTCCCTGAACGTGGTACTGATTCCAGAGGAGCCAACCACATTAGTCTCTTGTAGCCAAAATTAGGTAGGAGCCTTGTGGCATCTTAAAGAATAACCTTTTATTCTAAGATAAGCTTTTGTGGACTAGAGCCCACTTTATCAGATGCATGCAGTGGGCCCTCACTAGGCAGATGTGCATGCGCGGGAGTCCCAATGCAAGGGTGTTTGTCCCCCTTTTTTAATAGGAGAGGGCCAAGCTGCTGAGGAGCCAGCTCACTCACATCATGGGACCCTGTGGCCTTTCCTAAGCCCAGCCAAGAGAGTTTGCAGTGGCTGATATGGAAGTCTGGAGTGATCAGCGCAGCTCTCGTTGTTGCTCATTTGCTTTTTGACAGAGTCTCTTTCTGTTCTGGGATCTGACAATGCAACCACCTGCCACTTGGTAGTACTTAGACGCTCAGGTAGGGCAGCTGAAGGGATAATGCGAAGTGCCCGTCACATAGTAACTGGGGATATCTCCCGAATTAAAGAAATCTTAGGATAATCCTGGCTATGATATCAGGAGATCTCCTGTTTTTTGTGCTTGATAAGCCACATGTTGTTAGGAGCCAAATGAGGGTCATGGCATAGGGTAAAAAGGGGTCATTCAACCCTTCCCACCACCATTCCACGCTGCATCCTTTTTTGACCTTAATTGGTCCCCCCCGAATGGCTTTTCATTCCACAGGGGAAAACCTACGAGTGTATGTAATGTTTTTTCCTTGGGGTAAAGAGCAGCTCTGGGGAGGGAGCCAGCATGTTGTGGTGGTTAGAGCATTGAACTAGGATCTTGGACATTCAGGTTTGAGTTCTTATTCTGCCATGGAAGCTTGCTGGGTGACCTTGAGCCAGTCACACACCCTCAGCCTAACCTGCCTCACAAGGTTGTTGTGAGGATAAAAGTGGAAGGGAGAAGAAAAAGTAAGGAATTGTGAGTCATGAAAAGACCATGTAAGGTTAAAGCTTACCTTCCTTGCCTCTGTGATCCCCGATTAGTTGGGATCTATGCACATAGCAGAATTAGGTGGTAGAATCCTAACTTGGGAGAGCAGCCTTTACAGTTCAGATGGCAGTAGGTGTGTGCTGTTTTGAAAAGATCTTCCATTTAAAACCTGCTTGTAATAACCTTAACATCACAGAGGATGGTTCTATCCCAGCCTGCTTCTTGCTGTGCAAGCTGTTTGCAAGGGAGCATTCCAAGTGCAATCTCTATTCAGCAATTGGATGCGCTACGCTTGATTTTGCTGTCTTATTCTGCTGCCCTTAAAAGCGAAATCCAGAAGTTTCACCATATTCCTGCAATATATTTTGCTTCCTCTTTGTTAATCTGCTCATAGTTTAAAGTCATACATGAGGCTATGGGGCTTAATTTTAGCCATTTTTATGTTGATGGGGATGCAGATCAGAATGTAGATGTCTGCCATTGCCACGTCCCCCCAGTTACAATGACTTTTAATATTCCATGACTAGTCTTTTGGTCTTAGGGCCTATAACATTTGTGTGTTCTGTCTCTCTTTTTCTTAATAACAGAATTCAGTGACGAGCTGGAAAAGGGCAATCCCTTTCCATTCATTTATGGAAGTGGTGAGTAAAATTTGAATTTGGCATCCATTCACCTTAGTAGGTGTCGAGATAAAGGTAGAAAATGCTTGAGCTGATTGGTATTTGATTTATTTATTCAAGACTAGCTTGATACCCGTGCTTCACTATGGTATTTAACTGCTTTAAATCCAATTATAATACTTAAGGCTATGTAACATTTTTTGGTACTTATGGAAAAGAAATGGCCCCTAGAAAGGTCACGCACCATCTGCCCATGAAGATTTAAAAACTCAGTTGCTATACTGACTTTTATATAAAATCCCGGTTCAGGAGTCTTGTACCATCTTTCTTCAACTGTCTTCAATTTTCTTTACCTGATTTTTACCTCCAAACACAGAGTTCCACAGCTGACTGCTCGGGGGGGGGGGCAAGCAGGCGCCTGCTAGCCACACAGGAAAGCCAGGCCCCACAGGGAGATTGGCAACCCTAGTGAACTTTTAGGGGAAGACTGGGAGGTGCATCTTACCTCAGGACACATTCAATGACTCCCAATAGCACCTGCATACTGTTTAGAATGTGGAGGGTGAAGACCAATCAGTCCACATACGCAGATGACATCAGTGTTCCAACTGTCTTGGTGGGGGGTGGGGGAGAATGAGGTGTGGGATGTTGTGGGCCCTAATCAGCCCGCATATGCAAATGACCTTGAAAGGCTGGCCCAATCAGGGAAGAGTGGCTGAGCTGGCAGTGGGCAGGGGCTGCAAGCAGGCAGCAGCCTGCCAGCCACTTAGGGAAGCTGTATCCCTTTGGGAAAACTCATTTGACCCCTTTTTGCCCCCTGAGGGGACGAATTTCTTAAAATCCCTCCTTAGTGGGTATATAAATCATGAAAGGAATGTTTTCCCCAAATTTCATGTTTCTAGGTCCAGAGGTTTGGGCTGGGCGTTGATGAGTCAGTCAGGACACTTGTCTTTATATATATATAGGTGTACTTATTATACGTGGCCCTCTCCGCAAATTTTGGTGGCTCAGTTTTACTTAATGCTTTGATGCCATCCTTCTTCTAGTGCTCATGTTGGCATGCTTATAGTGCAATTATAGCTGGTTTTCTACCTTCGAAGACCGTTGAAATCTTAGACTTAGAAGAGTGTAACACTGTTTAGTATTGCACCCCACCATTTATCCTCACAAGAACCCTGTGAGGTAATTTAAAATAAAAGGCAATAATTCTCCCAAAGTCATCCAGTAATCTTCACTTGGGGATTTGGACCTTAGTCACTGCAGTCCTTCTTTCATACACAAGCCGCTACACTGATCTCTACCATAAAACCAAAAAAATAAATAACTCAAATAATTGGTAGAATAAATAAATGCTAAAACTTAGCAACCAGATGAATGTGAAATAAAATTTTCATGAAATCTCCATCCTTTTCTAAAAGGAGTAAGAGAAATAAGTCAAGGCAGGTAGCAAAAGTATATTTTTTAAAGCCCAGCAGTTCTGAGAGTTTCTGGTAGGTAGCCATATTGGTCTGTAGTAGAACAACAGGATTTGAGTCCTGTGTCACCTTAGAGACCAACAAGATTTTCAGAGTATAAGCTGAGGTACCACTGGACTCATATCTGGTTTTCTGACAAAGCAGTATCTTTTGCAAGATGAGAGACCAGAAGGAAACTGATGATGCAGAAGAAAAGGAAAAGAAACATCTAGAATACAACAGCCAATACATGTTTGATAAATTTTCATTTCCTTTTAATTGAAGTTGTGTTCGACACTATTTCTTCTGTTCAAGAAAAGCTTCTCTTTTTATAGCTATTAACATTCAGTTGATTTGCCTGATTTCACCAGCAGTGTTGGGACTTCAAAGTCTTCACACCAGCCCTCTTCTGAGTTTTATTCTTGCCTTTTTCTTCTAGACTTAAAAAGGATACATAAGCCTCTCTTCTTTTAACATATATGTCTAGTAGGGAAGATACCTTTTAAGTTTGAGCTCCCAGTTGTTAGCAGAGAGTGTCAGCATGGAGTAGTGGTTTGCTACACAGACTGTTTCCAGTGCCACCAGTACAGCCTTCTTACGGGAACTTACATCCTCTAATCCTTTGGGACCTTTAAGCCTGGATTGCATATAGTACCATAGGTTGCATATGATACCATATTTCCCCGAAATGGGAGGCAAAGGACATTTAAATCATTCCACTTAGAATAAAAGGAACAGTGTAAAAGGAAAGCAAAAATTCAAAACTAAGCAATTGGTCCAATTGGATATACCCAGAAGAGGAGAGTATGCACCCTAGTCCTATGGAGAGGGGGAGCACCTTCTATGCAACAAGACAGATGGTTGGACTAAAAGTAGGGAGACCTGAGTTCAAATCTCCACTCAGCCATGAATTTCCTAATGGGTGGCTTTGGGCCAGTTGCATGCTCTGCCCACACTACCTCACTGAGTGGCTGTGAGGATAAACTGGAAAGGGAAATGTAAAAGATAGATAATACATCCATGCTACAAACAGGAAGTGATGGATCTGAATAAATGCTGCAGCAGCATTTACCGTTAAAACCAGAGCGTTGGATTTAGATTAGGCTGGTGTGGGCTGAGAGCCAGTGTGTGTAGTGGTTAGTGTGCTGGACTAGGATTTACAAGAACCAGGTTTGAATCCCCACTCTGCCACAAAAGCTTGCTGTGTAATCTCAGGCCATCACACTCAGCCTAACCTACCTCACAGGGTTGTTGTGTAGATGAAGTGGAGGAGATAATGATGTAAACTGTTTTGGGTCCCCAATGGGGAGAAACGTAGGGGCGAAATGAATTGAGTAAATTAAAAAATTGATTAGGGAGGGACCTGGGTTTAAGAGCACATTCAGCGTATTCAAATATCCGTCCCTTTGTAGTTCAAAAACAGCAGCTGTGGATTTTTAGGTTTATATATGGGTCTACCCTGGAGCTCCTTGTAGGAAAGTATTATAGAGAATATTAGCTGTGTAAATTGACCAATGGCGCCATCTAGTGCCAGACAGCAGCAGAATGCAGCATATCGCTTTAGCCCAAAGAGAAGCCTTCCCAGTTAGTTTGCCTGTGGTTGGGACAAAAAGACAGACCCAGAGAATAAGGGAAGAGCATTTTTGTGACTGGCACCTTCAGAGAAGACAAACAGGGAGTAGGAAAGATATTCTCTCCCATGTGTGTTTTCCTTGTGTTTGGACACAGGATGGGCCCTTTTCAGTTCTGGGTGTACTAACTGGTGTTTTAACTTTGTCTCCGAGCAGCAGTGTTAAGACTGGAGGAATTTTCCATGCTTGTTTTCCAGACAAAGGACCAGAGGAGAATCACCAGATCTTTTCCTAAAAGGGTCTGCTGGCATACAGCAAAATGGGAAGAGGATTCAAAGAGGCAATTAAAAAGATAGCCAAAGGTTACTCGAGTGGGGTGCAAGTGGAGTGCAAGTGAACAGGGAGGACATACATGTGAGGGCCAAGCTACAAGTGACGAATGACACTTGAATGGCAAGTGTATTTCTCCCTGTTCACTTGCCCTCCACTAAATCCACTTGCTGTTCAAGTGTCATTTGTCACTTGTAGCTTGGCCCTGAGTCTGTTCACTTGCCATTCAAGTGTAATTCGTCACTTGTAGCTTGGCCCAGAGTGGAGATGTGAACACTTGCCTGCATCTCGGAGAGTCCCTCCAAACACTTGACTCTCATGCTGAAGCGCAACCAACTGGCAAGATGTTTGAGAAAACAGTTCTGAACAGACAAAATCAGCCTAGAGGACTGTGGGTTTTTTCCAGTCACAGCTAGGAGAGGCTTGCATTAGGGAGATGAAATGTTGCTTTGCTTGGCATATGCCAATATTTGTTTAATACAGCAATGAATAAAGACTATGACCTTTACTTGGGTCAGCAGGGTGCAATCAAGAATTAAGTTCATTTTTTAAAAAAATTACTGTCACAGTGAAATCCTAGTCAGAGTTACTCCAGTCTAAACCCACTGACTTCAATGTAAATGCAGCGGCGCGTGTTATTACGAGAGTGCCAAATAAGGCACATAGAACACCATTCTTACGTGAGCTGCATTGGTTGCCAGTGGAGTACCGGATCAGATTCAAGGTTCTGGTCTTGACCTATAAGGCCCTGTGCGGACTGGGACCAGCGTATCTATGGGACCGTCTCTCCCCATATATTCCCCAGAGGACACTCCGATCAGGGGACAAACAGCTGTTGGTGGTCCCTGGCCCCAAGGAGGCCCGCCTAGCCTCGAATAGAGCCAGGGCCTTTTTGGTCCTGGCTCCCACCTGGTGGAACACTCTGTCTGCTGAAATCAGGGCCCGGCAGGACTTACTATCTTTTTGCCGGGCCTGCAAGACAGAGTTGTTCCGCCCGGCATATGGCTGAGGCTGGGCCTCCGCCGGCCTGGAAAAAAGGGGTGTATAAAACCCTCCCTGTGAAGGCTGTCCACCATCTTGTTTTAAATGTGTTGTTTTTAATGAATATGAATTTTTAATTGTATTTTAATTGTATTTTTAATATGTTGTTATCTGCCCTGACCCCGCTTGCGGGGAGGGTGGAATACAAATGTGAAATAAATAAATAAATAAATAGGCTGGAGTAATTCCACATAGGATAGATGCAGAGGAGTTAGCCGTGTTAGTCTGTAGTCACAAAATAGCAAAGAGTCCAGTAGCACCTTTAAGACTAACCTACTTTATTGCAGCATAAGCTTTCGAGAACCACAGCTCTCTTCGTCAGATGCAGAGAACATGCATATGACAAAGAGAACTGTGGTTCTCGAAAGCTTATGCTGCAATAAAGTAGGCTAGTCTTAAAGGTGCTACTGGACTCTTTACTATTCCACATAGGATTGCACTGTAAATGTCTGGCTTTGCGGGAGGGCCATGTTCTTTTCATATTTATGAGATTTGCAACATTTAAGGAAAAGGCATTTTGTCCAAACTACCTTCAAAAGAGAGGCCAGTGGGATTCAAGGACGCTAGTTAACAAACAAAGCAGCAACTGTACAAAAACCATTGTTAACTTGCTTCTCTGTTGAATGGACTGTGACTGAACCGCCAGCTAACTCATTTGTGCAAATCAGTCTTTTAAACAAAGCAATCTGATAACAGCCTTGGGATACTGAACACATCTGAAAGCATGAATTCAGCAGCAGGAGGAAACAAACAAATGCTGAATTGTACATTAAGAGGTGACGCTTAAATGGAGCTGGTCATCTAAGCGCCGGCTGATATTGCTGCCTCTGGGAATGGATTGTTTCCCCCAGTGATTGCTTCTAATTCCTGGCGTTTCTCCCCTCGCCCCTGGGTGGAGGTGTGGCTTGTGGTTTCGTATGAAGAAAGGCTCAAGGTTCAATCTCTGGCAGCTGTACTGAAAAGTGCTCAGGTAGCCAGGAAAGCCGTTTCTCTGCTCCTGAAATGCTGCCAGAGTAAACAGGACAGAGCAAGACAGATGAATCGTCTGATTTTGGTTATAAGGGCAAGCTCATCCATCGGCTATAGGAAGCAGAGAAAACATTTTGATGCTGTAGGGCATACGGATGGTTCAGTGAACAGCAGCAGTTAAGAGCCAGGCCAAATACCATCTTCATTTAGATTGGGGGGTCAGCCCCCTAAGAAAGTCTGCCTGGGCTGCCCTAAGTCCTGCTCTACCTGAACTTACCTGCCGTATTGATGGGGAGCATTGCAGGCTGCATTGGATGCCAAATCTTTTCCCAGAATGTATCTGGTGCTACTGATACTATGCAGCCACTGGTCAGGAACAGGGGGAGGAAAATGGAGGGATGGGGCAAGAATTCTGGCTGCTTCTTAACTGCCTTCCTCCTCCACTGGGGCAGATAAGTTTGGGTGGGCTGGAGGTAGGGTTGCCAGCTTCCGGTTGGGAAATTCTTGGAGATCTGGGGGATGGAACCTGGAGAATGTGGGGTTTGAGGAAGTGAGGGGCCTCATTAGAATATAATCCCATAGAGTCCACCCTCCAAAGCAGTCATTTTCTCCAGAACTGATCTCCGTCTTTTGAAGATCAGTTGTAATTCCGGGAGATCTCCAGCCACCCTAGGTGGAGAAAAAGCAAGGGAGCTGCTCACTCTTTTATACTCTAACGAAGGAAAAACACTCTGCATGTGTACAAAGAAACACTTTATCCTAATACTACTTTGAGACTGCAATCTATACATGCTTAACATGGGGCTGAATCCTAGTGGGAAAAGATCCCCCAAGATTCCTCGTGGATCGCCCACTCGTTCGTGTTCTTCTTAGCGCTGAGACTGAAGATATGCTGAAGAAGGTAAGCTCTTGCTCACTGTGTTTTCCAAATGGATTCTCTGTTTTCTCTCAACTTTTCTTTGTCCAGGGTCCTCCCCCTGCCCTTTGTGAACAGAGACCCTTGTTCATCCAACACCTGCTTGAAGCCAACTGGCAAAATTCATCAGCATGCTGGGAGAAGCTTCACGCAATGATTTCTACCTATTATGTGGGGCTTCAAGTCAGCCTTTCTCATCGGTGACTTCGCAAATGTGGGACATCCCCCCCCAACAGGTGGATTGGGCAGAATTCAGCCCCAAGTCTGGAAAAATCAGCTATTCTTGCTTTGACTTGCTCCCTTGAAGTACCTGGCCAAGCTGACATTTACAACCACTACAAAAGACTTTCTAAAAACCAGAGGAGTATCTGAAAATAAGCTCCAATGGTTGAAATGGCAGTTATGTCACAAATTTAAAACATTTTTAGGGTGTGAAACTCTTTAGTGGGGCAAAACGGTGCCCCTGGTGGGTCAGTGCACTCGCTGCCCTCCCCCTCACCATCCCTGTACTTCACTCCTGTTGTTGAGGAACTGGGTGGAGAGAGATTTGAGTTGCAGCAACAGGATCGGTTGATGTGGGCAGGTTACAGATCAAGTCCAAAGCGCTTAATGTTCTGACTTATCCTTTCAAAAGGACAAAACGTTTCCCTGGATTTGCCTCTGTTGACAGAAATGAAGCATTGTTAGAAAGAATTAGAAAAGCTGTTGAGAATCACCCTTGAAAAAGCCAAATCAGTCACTGCTGAGCCACAGCTGGTTTTATTTTCTTAAGGTCTTCCTAAATTCCCCATAATCACATCAAAGGTAACGCCTCTCAATTATCTTTGCTGCTGCGGGGAGGGGAAGAACCTACTAAAGCTCTTCCTTTTTTGTGGTTTTTTCCTGTTCCTTCACAACATCTTTTTTCTTGGTCTTTGAAGACACCTTAAAAAAACACAATAAAAACAGAGTTATGCATAAATATACTTCATAAAGGCTGCGCATCATGATGGCAGGTAGTGATACTTTGGTTGTTATGAGAACGAGCAGTGATCTGTAAGGATACAGGTTCAAATCTCATCTCTGCCACAGTTATATAGTGTATAGATTCAAACATGTTTTGAGAAATTAGCTTTTGATTGATTCAAACAGAGCTGGCCAACAATTATAGCAGGAGTTAACAAAGTATTTTTTATAACATTTCCCAAGCAAAGATCAAATTGTTGAGAAGGTACTGAGATCTAAACAGTGGAGTAGTGGCCTACCTTACAAGTCTGTTGTTAAGATTACTGCAAGATAGCATGTGTGAAGCACTTGGAATGCTGCAATTAGGACTAAGCTGATAGGACCCTTGCATCTGACGAAGAGAACTGTGATTCTCAAAAGCTTATGCTACAGTAAAGTTGGTTAGTCTTAAAGGTGCTACTGGACTCTTTTTGATTTTGCTACTACAGACTAACACGGCTAACTCCTTTGCATCTGGGACCCTGAGTGTTTCTTTCCCATTTTGCATACGGTCATGGCCTTTGATTTGCTTCACTTCTATGGCTGTCATTCAGGGTTTTATTATGTCAGTCCTACTTAGACCACTTGTACACTATTTTATGCCATTTCATGTCATGTATAAGCAACTGATGTGAAAATAAGGCTGGGTTCATTTTTAACAAGGGAGGAACAGAATAAAAATGGGGAAGTTCACATGGACCCAGTCAACTTTTGAAATCCTTGGCCAAGCTGATCCTATACCTTTGGCACAGCCAAACAGAACTCTGCAAACCAAATCTGCTTCCTGTCTCCCATTAGCTGTCCTTCCTCCATCCCTCCCCACAACAGGTATATTCAGGGCTTTTTTCTGGGAAAAGAGGTGGTGGAACTCAGTAGGTTGCCTTTGGAGAAAATGGTCACATGGCTGGTGGCTTCGCCCCCTGATCTCCAGACAGTGGGGAGTTTAGATTACCCTCCGCGCCTCTGAGCAGCGTGGAGAGCAATCTCAACTCCCCTCTGTCTGGAGATCAGGGGGCAGGGCCACCAGCCATGTGACCATTTTCAAGAGGTTCCGGAACTCCGTTCCACCGCGTTCCCCCTGAAAAAAAGCCCTGAGTATATTTATTCAGTCATTTTGTGAAAAAATTCACACCCATCACATAAGCCTTTTGATGTAGTTCCATTCCCTTACCTTCTTTTGTGCCTTAATTTGTTCTTCTAAGAAGTTCACAAAAGCATCAAGAGTGTGTTCTCCTTTGTATGGGTCAACCTGGCAAAAACAAAATGTATAAAAAGACACAAGAGAGGTTAAGGTAAATACAGTGTAGAAGCCTTTCAAAGCCTGTGATCTAGTCACACTTATGGGACCTTTAAAACACTTGGATGTTTATGAAGGACCTGTTCCATTGACCAGAGCTGTCTTAGTAAATAAATGAAAGTTAGATTCAAATTGATGTAGTTTTTTCATATGGTTTGGCCAAGCTTTTCATATGGAAGGAACGCATCTTTCTCCACAGTCTGAATCCATCTATCTGCCACAGTATGTAACTAATATGTTTGTTTCGTACTCTCTTTGCCCTACAGATCTCTCAGAGGAAGAAGTATGCTGCCATTGCCTCTGTCCTCCATCTCCCATACCACAGTGCAGACATTCAGAGAGTACAAATGAAACATTTCCCCTGTCAAGGCAGGCAGGGGCAACACAAGAGCAGAGAATGGAATAGCAAGTAAAAGGATCCACTACTGCTGATACAGAGTAAAGAGGCAAGTGGTGACAGTGCTATCATTGCCTTAAAGTGGAAATGTTGTACAGTGGAAGGCCTGTATGGTGGGAACATCTGGTAGCTGGTCTGGTTGGAAGACATCCTTGTCAGTTAAGGTATCTGTGGAGTCACCTCCTTTTACTATCACACCTGCTGCCATCTTGTGCAATAGTTGAATAGGCACCAAGACACTGGAATAATGGCAGTCGCCACAGATTTCCAGGTTATTACCAACTGCCATTATTTTAATGGTTGGATTTAGTACATATTAAAGCAAAGAGGGAATTTGGTTTGGATTTTGATTAGTTGATTTCCAAATGCACCTGCTCAAGCTATAACAGCATCCCTGTCAACTGTGCCATACATCACAGCAGCGGCTGTCAGCCTTGTTGATTATTGTCTAGAAATTGGAAAAAACAATGTCAAACACAATGCCAAAAAGCATTTATTCTTCAAGGGATAAAATTGCACAGAATTATGTTAAGTGGCACATTTCATGCCGTCTAAAAGCACAGGGGCTACTGTTTGGTTCATTACAACCTGGGCCCTGCAAAACCCAGCAACAGAGAGTACCTCCTTAAAAGATTAAACAAGGACAAATGTCGCTGAATGTAATTTATTGTTCAGGGAAATAAAGGCAAAAATGAAAACCTGAGTAATGTCTTAATTATCAAAAAGTACCATCGAATCAAATTACTTGGCTCCAGAGGTGATGTTCTCACTTCAATTAGATTACCCATCCGGATGGTGTAGTGTGACCATTTGTTTAATGTGTGTTTTTTTTAAAAAAAATTGTGATCTCTTTTGTTGTAAAAGTGTTTCTGTCATTTTGAAAAGCACAACAGAATGGTTAGCGACTGCACGGCACATCCAAAATGCAATTAAGACAAAGATGGCCTCAACTTCTCAGCAGAGGTGCTAAGCCTTGAAGGAACGGAATGATGCTCAATACCCAGACAGGTGCTTAGCTGATTGAAAATGCCTCACCCGGGTTGCAGATCCAACAGGGAAGTATCTGAAGAATGGGTAGCGTTCCACATTGAGTAACTGGACATTGTTTGCTGTGTAGTCTATCTTGGCAATGACGATATTTTTCCGGTTTTCATACATCTTGCCCAGCTCATCCCAAATCGGGAGCACTTTCTGGCAGGCCTCACACCAAGGTGCATCTGAGATTGAAAACCAGGAGGAAAAGCGTCACAGAGGGATGTTTCTGAGCATGTGCAGCAGCACTGGCTCCAGGGTATGGAGCACGCCCCTCCCTATGGGCCTCCTTAACCAGAGAGATTCCACCTAAGAATTATATGTAGAGATGGGCACAAACCGAAATACGAATCAAAGTTCATCACGAACCAGGTCGGTTTTTAGTTCGTAAACCGGTGGTTCGTTGGAGCTCATTTCTGATGAACCACAACAAACCACTGTGATTTTTAGAGCGGTTTATATGGTTCATTTTTCGGTTTGTCACTGCAGACAGCCTGGCACTGATCAATCTGTTACCTAGGAAACAGGGGGATGGGCTTTCTGCAGACCTTCTGCAGTCCCAGAAGTGATGAACTGACGAACCGGTTTGCGAACTGGGCAAATTCATAGCAGTTCATGGTTTGTGAAGTGCGACAAACCATGAACCTCAAAGAACCACCATTTTCCTGGTTCGTGCCCACCTCTAATTTAACATGTTCCCTCTGAGTTTCCTTGTATGTTCTGTGCACAGTAAGAATGGCTGCCCAGCTGGATGGTTGGGCTGCTCGCATCAGTTTTGTGTCTCTGCCTGTCTTCACTCCCATCACAAACAAACAAGCTGTCATGACTTCTGAATGTGACATTTGGTTTCTGGATTTATTTATTGCTGTCATGTAGAGTCCGCCCTTCTCACTGGAACCCAAAGCAAATTATAGGTATGATAAAAACTTTTCAATTAATCAGTAAGTGGATTACAAGATATGATAATATTTGAATCTAGGAGCAAAGATTCCTGGTAAGACAAAATAATGCAGTTGGGCTGGGATGTATAATGGTAGAAGGGAGAACAACATAAGCGACGTATCTATTTAAAGCAACAAGACCATCTGTCTAGGAAAAACTTAATCCCTACTAAGTCACCTGAGCTGATCCATTACACCTCAGCTTTGTTCCTCTACAAGAATGCCCCCTGAGCGATGATGTCTTGCACATTTTGCAGAATGAGAAAAGTGTGAGCCTTCCTAATATCCTCAGACAGACCATTCCATAATACTGGAGCCGGCACAGAGACTGCGTGAACTTGCAGTTGGTGATTTTAGCTCTGCCTTTTTATGATGCTTCATCTGTTGCTCTATTTGATACTTTTTATTTTTTTAATAATGGAAGTAATCATATTGAACAAAGAGCTTTAATTTTAAACTTTTTTACCAAATAAGCTCTATTTAGTTCAGCGGGACTTACTTCCGAGAGAGAGTGTAGGATGTACAATAAATGCATAAACATGTGATGCAACTTACAACATGATGCAACTTGGATCAGAAATTGTGCCTACTTGTCAAAAGCTACTCACAGAACATTACAAAGACATGGTTCTTCTTATTAAAGACGACCTTATCAAAGTTCTTCCCCACAAGGACTTTAACTGGCTTCTTGTCCCAGCCTTCTTGGATTTCCTCGCTGGACAGATGTCGCTAATAAGAGAAAGAGCGCCCAGAAGCGAAAGCTGATGGTCACATGGCAATCTTTGCAAAGAAATATTTGAGATGGTTTGCCTGACAATAAGCTTTTTTTGCTTCAAGAGCCAATTATTCAGCCTTGTACCACAGACATAAGCCCTGAATGAATGTGTTTCTTATTATTAGCTGATCTTTGTTTTATGGAGTGTTAGGCTGAAAGCATAAATGTGTGGGTAAGTGTGGCCGGGTGTGAATGCGTCCACTTGGAGGCCCTGCAAAGACAAGCTACGATAAGCAGGAGAGACCCCTCCATGGTTTGCAGCGAACACAAGCGGCCAAGCAGAAGGTGCTGATTCCTACCCTGTTCCTAGAAAGGCGGAGGGTGCAAACCACGCAAGGCCTGAGACACAAAGGAGTATAAAACCATCAAAGGGCAAGGAAGAGGCAGAATCTCCTTCACCATCTGTTGGGATTCTCCAGCTGAAATTGTATCAGCCGCATGCTACTCCCAAATGGAGAACAGGAGAATCCTGGGCATGGCATTGTGAAGTTTCTGGCGCAGGTCCTGATAAGATCTGAACAGAAACCTGCACAACTAAAACGTCCTCCCCGCATCTGTGGTGCATTTCCCCTGATCGTTCTCCAAGGAGCACAGGCTACTTTACAGGGTTCCTTCTCTCCTCTGTTTTGCCCTCACAAAAACCTGGGTTTGCTTAGGCTGAAGTGGAGCAGCTGCCAGAACCCAGGGCCTCTGGGGTGCCCACTGTCACTGGCCTCCCTCCCCTCGGTCTGCATGCCTTTCCCCATCTATTTGCTTGGAGTGCTGTGCCACCTGTGATCCCTGCTGCCCAGCGACCCTGGGGAAGGGCACTGCGGGAGGTGCACCATGGTGGCCATGGCAGCAGCATTCCCAGCTGCACGCACTCACCGGTGCTGTTAAGGAAAGGGAGGTGCAGGCAACTGAAGCATGGGTGGTGGGAGAGCTTGCGAGGGGGGGAAGGATGCACAGGCAGATCGGGGTTAGAAAGGGAGGCATGAGTAGAGACTGATACTGTACGCCTAGGTATTGTCTGCCCGGGACTCATCAAAACCTGGAACTCCCTGGGGACATTAGTCACCATTCTGGGTTAAAGCAGGAGCCATTCCAGTGAATCAGGTCCCTTCGGTTCCATTCCCATCTCCTAAGTTTACCTTAGCGGTCCCTTCCAAGTAGCTCTGGCAGAAGCTCCGCAGATTCCTCCCGGTCACCCTTTCTGCAGGCATCTTGTACCTGGCATCACTGGTCAGGTTCAGGATTTGAACAGCAGGGACTTCGATCTCGATGACCTGGAAGTATTCGATCACGCGGCCATTTCGGCTCTCATCGGTATCCACCAAGATGAACATAATCTGAAGAATATGAAACACAAGAGGGGTTTGATGTCCCTGATTCACACAAGAAGACTAGGCAGATACCTTTGCTACACTTTGGGAAGGAACCGTATACAAAAATGAACAACAGTGAATGCTGGCATAGAGGGTCAGTGATGGAGGAAACTTTGATCTGATGGCACTAGGGCTTTGTTTCAGCTGGAACGCGGTGGAACGGAGTTCCGGCACCTCTTAAAAATGGTCACATGGCTGGTGGCCCCGCCCCCTGATCTCCAGACAGAGGGGAGTTTAGATTGCCCTCTGCGCCGCTCTGCTGGAGTGGCACGGAGAGCAATCTAAACTCCCCTCTGTCTGTAGATCGGGGGCGGGGCCACCAGGCATGTGGCCATTTTTGCCGAGGGTGATTTAAAACTTTAAAAAACTCCCCCCTTGTTCCAGCTGACTCAAAGTGACATCATTGTGCAGTTCTGGGAGCGTTCATGCACTTTGTGCACGCACATGTGGTACTCAAGGGCACTACCTCCCACCAAGAGTTGCCCCCTGTGCTGGCAACCACTGAGTTCCACCACCTCTTTTCCCAGAAAAAAAGCCCTGGATGGCACGCACAAGACAGGATATGCGACTAAATGGGCCACTGGTCTGATCTAGCATGAATGCTCTTATGCTTTTTTTGGAGAGTTTAATCAATGTACATGGAAGCACTGGCCACATAGAAAGAGAAACACTAGGGCAGACTGAACATGTTCCAATTCCAAAATCAAATTTTAGATTTGATTAGAAAGCATAAATCTAGAAAGAACCAGAAAGTCTAAGCCCATTGATTGCAATGAGCTTAGACTCAAGTAACTCTGTTTAGAATTGCACTATACATCTGTATTATTTATACCTTATCAATTGTTCATCTTCGTTCTTCTGTGCCTCCACACATGGGGACTGCGCAGGCGCAGGCCAGCCGCCGGAGAATTTTCTAGAGCTTCCATGGCTCCGAAGGGGCCGTTTGTCGCGCGCCTCAG
Organism: Eublepharis macularius; assembly: GCF_028583425.1. Classification (NCBI taxonomy): domain Eukaryota; kingdom Metazoa; phylum Chordata; class Lepidosauria; order Squamata; family Eublepharidae; genus Eublepharis; species Eublepharis macularius. Next base: position 20,024,334 of record NC_072801.1, read on the forward strand.
CGACCGTTTTCCCGCCCAAACGGTCACGTGATCCTCCAGCGACCAACGGCCCCTTCCCTCAGTTCTCTTCTTGCCGCCGCTTGGAGAGAACGTGAGCTTCGTTGCTCTGTGCTTTTGTGCTTCGTACTTTACTCTAACTGATTGCTTGGCTTTTGACTTCGGACTTCGTGACCTCGACTATTCTTTGGATTTCGCTTTGGACTTTGACGTGGACTCGGTAATTTGACTCGGACTGTTCTTGACCCTTCTTTCGCGTGCCCCTGAAGATGGCCTCTACGGCTCTCTTCAAGCATTGCCTGAAATGCCACACTAAAATGGCCAAATCCGATGGCCATGATTTGTGCCTTTTTTGCTTGGGAGAGACCCACAATGTCTCGGCCTGTAGGATCTGCCAGGGTTTCACCAGCAAGGCCCGGCAGGATCGCAAGGCCCGGTTAAATTCCTCGCTGTGGCAGAAGGTCATGTCGGAGGGAACCCCGTTACGTCCGTCCAAGGCCGGCCCTAGCCCCTCTGCCGAACGGCAATCAAGAGCTGGCTCAGTGGCCTCCGCGAGGTCGGGGTCGAAACCGCTTCCCCCGAGTGCCTCGGCGTCGAGAGCGGCCTCTCCAGCGCAGGGACCGGTGCGGCCGCCCCGTAGCGCGTCATCTACCAGGTCGGATCCGAGACCAGCGTCGGAACCGAGGATCCTGGTACCGAGTCCCCGGTCGGAACCGACGGCCGGTTCGATCCCGATCAAGGCGAAGAGTTCGAAGCCGAGGTCCCCTTCGAAGGTGAGGAGCGCGTCGGTTCCGAGGTCTTCTTCGGAGCCAGCGAAGAAGAAGAAGAAGACCAAGCATCACCGGTCGCCGCGTCCCGCTCCTCAGGAGGAGGTCATCGTGCTTCCTCACACGCCTTCCCCTCATCTGGGCTCCCCGGAGCCAGAAGACATCTCCGTACCGGTGCCGGATCCGATGGCCTTCGAGACGGTGCCCGCAGAATTCTCGTCGGGGCCGGAGCCGAGCCCGCGCCGTCGGAGCCGACCATCGCTTCCCCTTCGGTCGCCGAGGCTGGAACCGAGCCCGTCCCCTCGTCGGAGCCGTCCGTCGCCTGCCCGTCCGTCTCCACCTCCGGTCGGTCGTGAGCGGCATGGTTCCGGGGACAGTGTCCAATCAGTCCGGTCCGCTGCGTCCCGACATCAACAGGCTTCCCGCCTCCCCTCGCCATACCGTTGCCAATGGGAGGGGGCACCTGCGGGCTTCTCCGTGTCGGAACCGAGGCCTTCGACATCGAGGTCGGCGTGGGCTCCCCCTCCGCTCCCGGTTCCGGAATCCCAGCTCGGTTCCGATGAGGAGGATGTGGAGAGCTTTGGTGGCTGCCAGTCGGAGTCCTGGTCCGAACCATCGCCAGCTGAGGAGCTAGTGCCATCTGCGGACTCGCCATTCGAGGACCTCCGCATCTACGCCGACCAGATGGCTAGGATGGCCAAGGCTCTCGAGATGGACATCTCTTCGGCAGTCCCCCAGACCAAGGACAAGCTCCTCAAACGTATTTACGGGGACAATCCGGCGTACGTTGGCTTCCCCATGCTCGAGGGTATTGAGGAGATTGTGGAGAAGGTGTGGCAGGTGCCCTGTGATCAACCGCCAACATCCAAGCGCATCGAGCAGCTTTACAAGATCAAGCAGGGCACCTGGCCGGCGTTGGTGAAGCACCCTCCACCTTCCTCCTTGGTCACAGAGGAGTTCAACCCCCGACGATCGGGTCACTCCTCGGTGCCTGCCGATAAGGAGGGCAAGAAGCTGGATGCCATGGGCAGGCGCCAGTACATTGTCTCTTCACTGGGTCTGAGGATCGCCAACTACCAGACCATCATGGCAGGGTACCAGCTGTACCTCTGGGAGAAGTTGGCATCCTACACTCGAGACCTCCCACCTGAGCAGAAGGCTGTCGTCTCCCTGTTGCAGACAGAGGCTGTCAGGCTGTCTAAGCAGCAGATGAATGCTGGGAGCCACGCTGCTGACACTGCTGCTCGGGGAATGGCTTCGGCGGTGGTCCTCAGGCGCCACTCCTGGTTGCGGTCTACGGCCCTGTCCCAAGAGGTGCGTTCCAGGGTGGAGAGCATGCCCTTTGAAGGGGACTCGCTGTTCTCCAAATCGACCGACGAGACCCTGAAGAAAAAGAAGGAGGACCGGCAGACGGCGCGGTCCTTGGGTCTGGCTCCAGCGGACAAGCCCTCCTCCAGGTCACGGTACGCTCCCCGGTCTGGCCCTTACCATTACCAGGGCAGATACCAGCCACAGCGGCCGGGCTACCAGCAGTATCCTGCCTACCAGCAGCGGCCTTACCCTCCCGCACAACAGCAGAGGAGGCGTCGGCCCTTCAAGCCTCGTCAGGCACAGCAACCGGCCCAGCAGAAGGATCAGCAGGGCGCCGGGAGGCAGTACTGACGGGTCACGCCAGCCGTATCCCCGAACTTTTCGGACAGACTTAGTCCACTCCTCTCTGAGTGGGAGTCAATAACATCTGACTCATGGGTCTTAACTATTGTTGAACTGGGATACGGGCTGGAGTTTGTTGAGCTGCCTAGATGCAGTTCACCCCTGACAGCTGTCAATAACACTATGGCCGAGCTGGATGCGGAGATCGTGTCGCTCTTGGCCAAGGGTGCTGTGGAAGAATTGCCCTATGAGGATTCTGTAAAGGGTTTCTTCTCTAGGTTCTTCCTGGTCCCCAAGAAGGATGGGGGCTTACGTCCCATTTTAGATCTGAGGGGCCTTAATGCCTACCTCAAGGTGACCAAATTCAAAATGGTTACGTTGGCGGCTGTGATCGCCTTGCTGAAACAGGGAGATTGGTTTGCGGTTCTTGACTTAAAGGACGCATACTTTCACGTGGGCATACGGAAGGAGCACAGGAAATACCTGAGCTTTGTTTACCGGCAAAGGGTTTTCCGGTATAAGGTGCTCCCCTTTGGCCTGTCCACTGCCCCACGAGTGTTCACTAAATGTGTGGCCCCTGTGGTTTCCTTCCTACGGGAAGAAGGCTGTACCATCTTTCCGTACCTCGATGACTGGCTCATCGTGGCTGAATCGGAGTCTAGGCTGGTGCAGGACATTGGCTTGGTACTTAGCACTTGCCAACGCCTGGGGCTCCTGGTGAACTTGGAGAAATCCAAACTGGTGCCCAACTGCAAGGTGTCCTACATTGGCGCACTCTTAGACTCTGTGGAGGGTAAGGCCCTGCTCCCCTTGGAGAGGGCTCGGCCCCTACGGGGCCTAGTGTCCATGTTTAAAAGGAACCGGTTCCAGTCTGTGCGCGCTATCCAGTGCTTACTAGGGCATATGGCAGCGGCCACCTCTGTGGTGCCTTTTGCTAGGCTGCGTATGCGCCCGCTCCAGAACTGGTTTGTGCGGAGGTACGATGCTCTGCTACACCCTCCGTCCCTCAAATTCTCTGTCCCAAGGGTCATCCTCTCCTCCTTGGACTGGTGGCTGTCTGATGACAACTTGTTTAGAGGGACCCCTTTTGGGTATCAACACCATGACATCACGGTTACCACTGATGCCTCTCTGTTGGGATGGGGGGCTTACTGTGGTGATGTGTCTGTGCAAGATGTCTGGTCTGACAGGGAAAAGACCCTCCATATCAATGTGCTTGAACTAAGAGCCATTCGTTTCACACTTGTGTCCCTTACAGCACTGCTGAGAAATCGTCAGGTGTTGGTGCAGACGGACAACACGACGGCCATGTACTACGTGAATCAGCAGGGGGGCACAGTGTCCATGGCCCTGTGCCGGGAAGCCACACTCACTTGGCAGTGGGCTATCAAGAACGGCGTGTCGCTCCGTGCTATACACGTGGCTGGGTCAGACAATGCCCGGGCAGATGCCCTCAGCAGGGTCCCTTTACTAGACCACGAGTGGGAACTGAACGGAGAGTGCATTGGGCCGATCTTCCAGATGTGGGGTCATCCGGTGATAGACGTGTTCGCCACTGCGGCGACCACCAAGGCCCACATGTTCTGTTCCAGGGCAGGGAGCGACCCCCTCTCTATTGGGGATGCCTTCCAGTTTACGTGGACGCCGGGCTTGCACTACATGTTTCCTCCGTTCCCCTTGATTCCCAGGGTCCTGTGCAAGATAGAGGAGGACGGGACGGACTGCATCCTGGTGGCCCCCTTCTGGCCACGGCAGGTTTGGTTCCCGAAGCTCCTGCGGATGTCCCAACGGACATATGTGAGTCTGCCCCCTCGGCAAGACCTTCTCCTAAACGGGAGCCTAGTCCACCACGATCCCAGGAAGCTGCACCTAACGGCTTGGCGGATCGTCCCTCCCCTGTAGGCTTTACTGACGAGGTACAGAGGGTCCTCCTGAATGCCCGTCAGCCATCCACTAGGCGCGCTTATGCGGCCAAGTGGCGCAGGTTTGAGCTCTGGGCACTTGCCAGAGGAGTGGTGCCTGACAGCAGTCCCTTGGGGGTTGTATTCGGGTATTTGTGCCACTTGCGTGGCCTGGGCTTGAAGGTGTCCTCCCTCAAGGTACACTTGGCAGCGATATCAGCTGCTCACGCCCGAGTTGAGGGTGCTACGGTGTTTTCTCACCCACAATCCCGCCAGTTCCTTAAGGGCATGTACAATCTTTACCCACCTGTGTCGGCGCCAGTGCCTCAGTGGTCGCTGTCCTTGGTGCTCTCACGTCTCATGTTGCCTCCATTTGAACCTATGGCTACATGCCCCTTGGATATGCTGTCCTACAAGGTAGCATTCTTGGTGGCCGCCACATCGGCCAGAAGGGTCAGTGAGCTGTCTGCACTGCGGTCTGACCCTCCCTTTCTTGTGTTTCAACCCAACAAGGTGGTCCTGCGTCCCTGCCTCGGGTTCCTGCCCAAGGTGGTGTCCGCCTTCCACCTCTCGCAGGATATCTCACTGCCTGCATTCTTTCCTCAACCTTCCTCTAAGGGGGAAAAGGCCCTTCATTCCCTAGACTTGAAGAGGGCCCTAGCCTATTACCTGGATAGGACGAAGGAATTCCGCTCCTGTCCTCACCTGTTTGTATGTTTTGGGGCCAAGGACAAGGGTAATAGGGCTTCCTCACAGACCCTGTCTAGGTGGATTGTGACGGCCATTAGCAAGGCCTATTCCCTGGCAGGGGTGGCTTGCCCGCTTCATGTCAGAGCCCACTCCACGCGGTCCCAAGCATCCTCTTCGGCACTCCTCAGGGGGGTGCCCCTGGTTGACATTTGTAAAGCAGCCACATGGTCCTCTGCAGACACCTTTGTCAGGCATTACGCCGTTGATGTCAATGCGGAGCAGGATGTATCTGTGGCCAAGGCTGTCTTACACTCCCTTTTTTCCTAAGGGAGTTTTGGAATGACTTCTTGGCGTACCTGCTGGGTACCCTTGAGTGAAAGTGTGTATATATGTACCTGGGGGTGTGTATATATGTAAATATTGAGTATTTATGTGTCCTTACACAGTTTTTTACATAGATGTATATATGCATATCTATTTATTGTTGTTCTTGTTTGTTCAATAAAATTGTGTTGGACTTCACCCCGCCTTCCTTATTGTGTGAAGCTTGGTACACTCCCATGTGTGGAGGCACAGAAGAACGAAGATGAAAACAGGGTTAACATACCTGTAACTTATGTTCATCGAGTTCTTCTGTGCTGACACACAACCCTCCCTCCTACCCCGCTGTGAACTCCAATGCACAATAATGTGATGGCTGTAACGGAAATTGGTGTTTTTAAGGTGTTATGGCTGAAGTGTGTTGGTCAAGCGGCGGCAAAGGAGAACTGAGGGAAGGGGCCGTTGGTCGCTGGAGGATCACGTGACCGTTTGGGCGGGAAAACGGTCGCTGAGGCGCGCGACAAACGGCCCCTTCGGAGCCATGGAAGCTCTAGAAAATTCTCCGGCGGCTGGCCTGCGCCTGCGCAGTCCCCATGTGTGTCAGCACAGAAGAACTCGATGAACATAAGTTACAGGTATGTTAACCCTGTTTTATCAATTGTAACATTCCTGGAGCAGCTTACATCAATTTTAAAACAATACAAAAATATAAACATAGCAATCCTAAAATAAAGGTGAGAATAGCTAATCTTCCTAAAAAAGAGCCTCATGAAAATGATTGTCTAATAAAAAAATTAAATCCACAGGCTCATTTAAGTCTTTAGGGAAAAAATTCATCAGAAAGCAAGTAAAATATCCAGAACAGGGGAGAATTAACCAAGTGTTTGAGAAGAGAAAGTCTTAGCCCAACCCCAAAAAGGCTACAGAGACATACACTTGGCTCAGAGTAAAAGGGAAGAATTTTGTTGCTTTTGTGTTAATTGGGACACAACTTTATACTCCCAAATTGCAAGTAGTGTGCAAGCCACTTCAGTGTAGTGGTTAAGAGTGGCAGGACTCTAATCTGGAAAACCGGGTTTGATTCCCCGCTCCTCTGCTTGAAGCCAGCTGGGTGACCTTGGGTCAGTCACAGCTCTCCCAGAGCTCTCTCAGCCCCACACACTTAACAATAACACACTTTGTAAACAGCTCTGAATGTGGCACTGATCTGTCTTGAAGAGCAGTATATAAATTGAATGTTGTTGTTGTTAACGCTCACCAAAACCGCATTCCTTGGCTTCACCTCTCTTTCTTGCCCTTCTCCATTTTTGTTACTTTGAAAACTTATACAAATGTAAGAGAAAGTAACTTTTTTTTGTTTTGGTAAACTTAGCATGTTCTGTGCCAGTAACCACCATAAACTGACATCAGACATTTTACAAAGCCGGAAACCCAAATGTACTATAAATGGCACCATACCAACCTTCCCTCGGAATTCCAGGGCAACAGTTTTATAATTTTCATATGCCTCGTTGAACACAGTTGAACTCTTCGGGATAAACAAAAGGATGTGATTTTCCACAGGAACGTCAAAAATCTTCACAGATGTCTGGAAAACAAACAAATCCCCAAAAGTCAAAGAGGGCCCATGGATATTTGGAACAAGGAGGACACAATCCAGAAAGAGACTTTGTTTTTCTGAAAGAATGGCAAATTTCTTGCTGAGTTTTCCTAGCGAAGCTGGAAGACCTTCCTCATTCTTTTAATTTGGGTATTTTTATGACAAGCTCAAGGAATGGATTTGATTAATCAGGATGTATTGGGCTGTTCTTAAATGTGATTGGATTTTGAGTGATTTTATATATTAATTAGTAAAGAGTCCAGCAGCACCTTTAAGACCAACCAACTTTATCATAGCATAAGCTTTCAAGAGCCACAGCTCTCTTAGTCAGATGTTGACTCTTTACTGTTTTGCTACTACAGACTAACGTGGCTAACTCCTCTGGATCCAGGGCTTTTTTTCAGCTGGAACATGGTGGAACGGAGTTCCAGCACCTCTTGAAAATGGTCACATGGCTGATGGCCCCGCCCCCTGATCTCCAGACAGAGGGGAGTTGAGATTGCCCTCTGCGCCGCCGAGCAGCACGGAGGGCAATCTAAACTCCCCTCTGTCTGGAGAACAGGGGGCGGGGCCACCAGCCATGTGACCATTTTCTCCGAGGGCAACTCGCTGAGTTCCACCACCTCTTTTCCCAGAAAAAAAGCCCTGTCTGGATCTCTATATTAATTGTTTTACTGAATTTCATATTTACAGCTTCATGTTATCCACTGATTTGAATGCAGGAAAAGGCACAACAAAAGTCCTTTAAACAAATAGAAGTGCCCTGCACACTGAAAAGTACTCTCCCTCCAGCAAAGGTGTTCCCTTTCTAATCTAAAGACAATATATGAGATTCGCAGCGCCATCTTAAACAGAGGACAGAAGTCAGTGGGCTTAGAAGGGTCCGACTCTGCTTCAGATGGCGCTCAGGGACTCGCAAGGGATCCATTACCCTTCTTCAAAATTCCAAAAGCAGCTGCAGTTTCAACAAGGGGGGGATTACCAGTGGAGATTACATTTGCTTCCGAATTAATGGGGAAAATGAATATATTAAACTCCATTACATATTAGGCATGGTTAAAAAAAATCTACATGTAATGGAGAAGAAAATTTGAAATCACAGCAAAAATGGAAAAGTTTTACCTGCTCATCTCTCATCCATGAGAAAAGAAGCGGATATTTGGGATTAGGGGTTTAAATACGTGAATTCCAAGCAGGTTTGAAGCCATGGACAGAGATTAACCAGACAGAAATGAACTTTGGACAAAAATTAATGAGGAGACATACCTCCAGATTATACTCTGTGACTAAATCCATGGTAAAGGTTTTAATTAATCTTGTCAGCTCCATGTGATTCAGTTTCCCTTCTTCTGCCACCTCATTATAAACAGGTTTTCCCTTGGACACAAGAAACAAGAGATTTACTGGTAAAGCAAACCATGGTTATTCACAATACGAGGAGGAGCATCACTGGATTCAATGGCTGTTTTAAGCCTTTTTTAGAAAGTGATGTATGAAGCTGTGCCACTGGTCCCAGCCAGTGACTGTGACTCTTTGAAAAAGATTGATATTGAAACGGGCCAATGAGGATCTAGATATCCCGTTAAGAGTTATTATGAGACTCTTCACATTCTCCACAGCCACTGAATGAAGAACCTTCATGTCAAGTCTTATTTCCTCTAATACCATTGTGATATAAGTGTTTTTTAGACCTTCTTTACTGTTGGACTTATGTTTGATTGTTGGATATGCTCTGTAGACGAAATTTGTTATATGCTGCTATTCATGCACTTTAATATTTCCATGTGCAATATGATTACTCTTTGAGGACTAGTACCTTAACTATTTGTGTTCTGTGTTTCCAGTGTGTATATCCTTCACCAATTTGCATTAGCACTTTAAGAATTTACTCGCTTTGGGTACAGCGACCGTATATGACAGACATAGAACTATACATTTCTGTATTAGAATATATTCCACAGAAGGACTCATTGTTTTCCTTGCTCTATTGACTGTGTCTTATTACATCTTAGTCAGTATATCGTGGGTTTTCTTGCTTTTGTTTCCACCAGTTCTCTCCGTGATTCTCTCTCCTGTTGTACTGGTCCAAGCCAGCCAGCCAGCCAAGTATACCCTATCCTCATTAGCACAGGTCTCTCCAAGCCTGATACACGAGAATCGCCTTTTCCGATCTGGCCTGGCATTCAAGCGGGGACCTGCAGCATGCAAAGAATGTGCTCTGTCATTTGGCTAAGGCCACCGTTTTCCATGAAAAGAACCTAGAATGGTTCCCTGGTTCATACTGTGGTGGCCGTCTCCTAATTGCACAACAAGGGAGCCTACCCATGCCAAACTGGACACTACAGTAATATGCAGACACCCGTGTTCCAGAGAGGGAGAAGGGGAAGGTCTATTTCCTCTCCCCAACATAGCTAGGACCAATGCATGGCGGCACCAGTGTGGTGGGTTAGGGTGCTGGACAGAAGAGACGCACGTCCAAATTCCCACATGGCCATGAAGCTCCACTGGAGGGCTAATCAACAACTCAAAGCCTAAGTTACCTCTCAGGACGCTGTGGGGATAACATAGCCAGGGCAGAGGCCTTTTAGGATGCATCTTGAGTTCTTTGGAGGAAGAGTGAACTGAAAATGTGATCAATACCTTTTGGAAGATGACGATCATGTTCTCCCTAATGCCGAAGTGTGCAAAAACTTCATCACTGCTTGTCATCCCAAAAGGGATTTCTGGAGTACTTCTTGCGGAATCGCAGAAGACCTCCACCACCCCTCCTGGAGGGCTCTGTGGATAAAAGAGGGGTTTTAAGTCAGCGCGACACAAGTCCGGTGCAAGCAACGGCCACTCCAGTCCTGGGAGGGAGGAAAAAGGTAATTTTAAAATATACTTGTAGAGTAAAACCCACTGTATATCTCAGCAACTGCCTTTAATTACAAGATAGAATAGATTTTAATTGGAAGCTTCATCTGTCTGAAAAGCGGAGTCTGCATGGATGGATAAAAATAGACAAACGTGAACGAGAGGCAATTCACAGCTAAGCGTGCATGGATGGTACTGTAGTCTGTACAGAAACATGTAAATAAAGGCTGAAAATGATGGAAGAGTCCTTTTGCTTCAGAAATAAGGCTGGACAATTTCAAACTCTCAATCTCCAGGGAAAAATTTGGATAATTTCAGAGCAGTCTCTATTGCGGTATTTTATTTCATGACCCGCCCCCCAATTCCCCAACATTATAAACACACAACAGTGTTAAGACCATGACATGTAACCCCCCACTATTTTAATTTAGGAACAAAGGTTTACCTTAAAAAAGCCAATTATAGCCAAACCTTCCGGGTCAATGAAGGCTTGTGCTTGGCTTGTGCTATTGAGATGCACCGAGCAGGATCCTATTCTTCTTTTTACCCACGTGACAAAGGCAGAGGCTGTTCTAACTCCTGAGAAAAGGGAATAATTTATAGGGGTGTGTCAGCAATGAATAAAAAAGATACACAGATATATAGAAAATATACCAGAGTCAAAGGAGTAGCATGGCTGTAATCAATCTCCAGAAAAACTGGGGGATGAAATTTGGGGGTCTGCTTCCCCAGAACTGACAGCAGTCCAGTGTGGTCTATTATTACCACATCTCCTAGTTTTCAGAGGCTGCGGAAAGGACATTTCCTTGAAAGTTGGATCGTCTGGACTGGAGTGGTCTGGCCTTGAGATTATGGAAAAGAATGGGTGCGTGGCAATTTAATGAAACAGTGTTTGGTTGTTGTATAATGGATTTAAATCACACTGTAATCCACACTGAATCCTTTGTGGAGAAGGGTGGGGGGCTAAACATGTCATAAATAAATAAACAGGCTTTCAGCTAGCTAAGATTTATTTATCCATTCAATCCCACTTAACTCCCACAGTCATACTACATCATAAATTTCATAGACTTTAATACAGAAGCATAAACAGGAGCATCCAAAATTGAACAGAGCAAACGGATATATTGCCGAAAGCAAAATTGAACAGAGCAAACAGATTTTCAGTAATAATCAGCTGAACTCTTATGGGCGGGGGGAGAGGAATTCCTTATGGGATTTTTGTAGAATTTGTAAAAATTTGATCAATAACCTTCTGCTAGCCATAAATGTTCAGTTAAGGAAACTAGAAACACAATTGTAGTCCTTGCTAAACCAACCAAATTAATTTTGAGAGATTATTTAAATATTTTCCTCTATCTCTTGACTGATCTTTAGGGGTGTGCATGCCCAAAAAATTTGGGTTTCCCACTTTGGGTTAACCCAAAGCAGGAAAAAAATCTGGAATTACTAGAATCCCGAAGCGGCAAGCACCCCCCCCCCAACCACTTGGGGCAAACCAACCCAACCCACTCATCTGGCCGGCAGGGAGGGGGAGGTCGATCAGATGGGTGGCAGGGAAACTCGGAGCCAGCTCCTGTGGGGCCCACGCTGCCTCCTCTGCCAGCTTAGCAGCCAGATGGGTGGCAGGGAACCCTGGCACCAGCTCCTGCAGGGCCCGCACTGCTGCCTCCGGCACCGCAGCGGCCAGCTGGGTAGCAGGGAAGGCCCAAATCAGCTGCTTGGTGGAGATCTCCCCACCAAACAGCTGATCCGTGGGTTTAAATGCCCCTTTCCGTGCTGCTTCACAGCGGCACAGAAAGGGGCATTTAAACCCCTTGAATTGAAGCTTCCCAAAGTGATACGAATTGCTTCGGGAAGCTTTGATTCAGGGTTTCCAAATCATTGCGAATCGAGTCCAATTCAGGTACTTTACCTGAAGCCGAATCCCGAATTGCACACCCCTACTGATCTTTAGTACTTTTAAATTGCCTCACCCTCAAAAAGTTAACTTCTTCTGAGTTTTATTTCTATTGGAGTCATTTCTATTGGAGCAATTGAATGTCACTGAAAAGTGACATCTTTACAAATAAAATGGACAGCTATGTGATTTGTTTTTAAATATTTGTTATAGATAAGAATACACTGGATGAAGAAATGACCAAAAGATCTCTAGAAATCCCTATTTTAAATGTAGGGATTATTGCTAAAAGGAATGTTTATTAATCCTCAACCAGGGATGAGGATGTTTTAGAATTAATTTCATTTCTTATCTTTGTGAACAGTTTTGGATCTCTGCTTTCCAATGTCGGTTTTGCCAATTCACTTGTATTATCTATGCAAATCGTATGAATTTCATACTGCATTTATGAATGCAGGGCACATCAAGGTTACCTCCTGCACCACTGTGTCACCAACCTAAGTGGTGTGACCACAACAGTAATGCGATCACACTCTAACATGATGGAGAGGTATGCAACAGCAGCACAGAACACAACAAACCCAGAACACAACAAACATACTATGTTTAACACTACGTGGCTCATCAGCATCCCTTGGCTCGGGTCATCAGAGGCAAACATGACAACTGAGCAACTAATTCTCATCTCTGCTTCTGAAAATTCCCCAGGTAATTTGCTGCATGGCCAATTAGCTCCTAATCGGCAGCATTCACCCCCCCCCCCCATGTGTTCCTTCCAGACCAAGATGCTTTTCCTTTCAAACCTGCAAAAGAGCACGTACTACCAAGATTTACATGGCAAATCTGGAAACATCCCCCATCCCTCCTCTGGAAATATTGACTGGCAATTTAATCCAAACAGATTTCAGGACCATTCCACAGCTTATTGCAAAGTGTACTTCATTTAATTAAGTGTCAGATGTGAAGGGGGGGGGGCACTGAACAAAAGGGTAATAGAGAGGTGCAGAAATGTGTTAGGCAGTTAGTTGCTCAGCACCACTGCTGATTTTTCCAATTTGGACATGGAAACTAATCAGTGTCTGAGCTATCAAAAATAAATCCGATTATGTTGGTAATGCTTTTTCACTACAAAGGGACTGATTTTCCCCACCCAATACATTTTTCACACATTAAGCCTCCCTTCGGTGAAGTTTACTTATGCAAGATGAATCGGCTTTTATATAGCACACCATCAGTTTCAATATAAAATTCACTTGTAACCAACATCTTGAAATAGGATGTTCAGGCCTGGCTGCAGGAATCCACTCAAGCTTTGACTTTACGTTCCACATACTGCTCATCTTTTTGATGTGGTTGGTCCCACACCAGTAACATCAGAAACTGGCAAATATCCTCTTTGTTGGAAAAACTGCAAAGAAATAGGAACATTTGCCCATTGCTGGTGGAGTTGCCCCCATATTGAGAGATTTTGGACAGAAGTACTGAATGCTATCAGAGAGAGAACAGGTTATGATATTCCCTTTTCACCTAAAATAATTTTTCTAGGATTGTGGGAACAAACAAAAATCCCTAATATCAGAAGAAATCTTATTAATTCACTTTTAGTAGCAGCCAAAAGTGCAATTGCATCTAAATGGAAAGATAAATCACCACCAACCCTAGAATTATGGATGACAAAAATTTGGAACCATTTGATAATGGAGAAAATTACTGATAAACTATACCAACGGGGACCCTGTCCTCAAGGAACAGACTTTTGGGTGAAATGGTTCCCATTCTATGAATACTTGGAATCTAAAGGCTTACAACCTACTTCTTCTTAATTCAGGGAGCCAGTTTGGTGTAGTGGTTAAGAGTGTGGGACTCTAATCTGGAGAGCCGGGTTTGATTCCCCACTCCTCCACTTGACGCCAGCTGGGTGACTTTGGGCTAGTCATGGCTCTCTGGAGCTCTCTCAGCCCCACCCACCTCACAGGGTGATTATTGTTGTGGGGATAATAATGACATACTTTGTAAACCGCTCTGAGTGGGCATTAAGTTGTCCTGAAGGGCGATATATAAATCAAATGTTGTTGTTGTTGTTGTTGTTGTATTGATTGTTATAACTCGTTGTATATAGTTGATGTTGACATATCTTATCATTACTGTTTTTGTTGTATGTATGTTACTGTTTTGTTGATTTAGTTGTAAATTTAATAAAATTCAATTTAAAAAAAAGAAGAAAAAAATTGGCAAACATTTTCCATGTTTCAAGTTCCCTTCCTCCCAATTCCTAGTTTAATTGTTTGTGTGTGTGTGTGGGGGGGGATTTCCTAAACTGAACAAGAATTGAAGCCTGCACAGTTAGCCACAGCCACTCGTGCATTTCTCTCCCTCCATAGATGCACACATTACTGTTGTACGCGCGCGCACACAGATAAAACACAGCAACAAATAATATGGATGTGATGGTCTGTGTGAATGCATCAAGATGGTCAAGATGGCATTGTTTTAACACAATGCATGTGCATATCTGCATATTAATGATCCACTTGCCTCCCTTTTCTTTCTCCTGGGAGATCACTGTAATCCTCTGTGATTACAAACACATTCTTAATGCAATGTTTCACCGCTGCACATATGCACATCAGCAAATGGGTATGCAATTGTAAAAAGTTTTACAAATGCACACGTGCACATTGGCACTGTGTACGTATGTGGAGAGGGGAGACAAGAAAGAAAGAAAAATCCATAGAATATGGCACGCACAGGGCCCTATACAAAATTCCTAATGCATCGGTTCCACTGTGAAAACAGGACAGGGTTATTTAAGACTCCAAGTTCCATGAAGAAATCTGGGCCACTTACCTTTTGCCGGAACACAGCATCTTCTTGCGCGAAATTGCGCCAGGAAGATGCTGTTATCGCACGATTTCACGCAAGAACATGCTGTTATTGCATGATTTCGTGCGAGAACACACTGTGTTCCGGCAAAAGGTAAGCCCTGTGGAAACGGCCCCGGATGAGGGGAATTTCGGAAGCACAACAAACAACTTAGTTGGGATTAAAACCCAAGAGCCACAGATAGCAACATGACCATCCTCGACAGGTGTGAGCAACAAAAGGGGCTACTTGACATACCTTGCACGTTCAGGCAAAATACATATTTCATGGAAAAACGAAGTTATGAAAAAATGCCTGCAATGTGGAGTGTAGAAGCAATGAAGGCCAGAGGTTCTTGATCCTTACCATACCGTTCATTTTCCACCCTCCAGAGGGGTCTTAAATGTCTACCGTGCTGATGCTGGAGAAGGAGGAAATCCTCCAGAGGGGAAGCAGCCACTGAGCCACCTACAGAGCATCCCTGTCCTTATTCGATATTCTTGCAGCTGCTTCAGTGGTTTGAAACGAACCCTAGGTGTGGCTGAGGCCAGCCACGAGTGCCCTCTTGTGAGGAAACAAGAAACGTGCAAGATGAAAAAAAACAGCTGCTGACCTTTGCAGTCAACGGGATTGCTGCGATCACCATCGACAAAAAACTTCAGCGTTGGGAAGTCCTGGATATTGAACTCCTTCTTAAAATCCTTCTGGTCTGTCACGTCTACTTTGCCAAGGCGGACATCCACAGCGGCGCTTTTGAGTTCTTCAGCAGCCTTGGCAAATTCAGCAGCCAAAGTCTGAGAGGGCCCAGATAAAGTAACGTCTGCAAAACATCCAAGAAAGAAAAAGAAGGTGAGTAGATTTCCCTCGTAACATTTTGTTCTTATTCCAGAATTCTGCCCTGAACTGTACTTCTTTCCATTTTAATTCTGTTTTAACTACTGAGGAGAATGTCTAAAACTGGCAACTGGGGGAAACACACAATGTACAGCAACTTCCAGTTTCTTTAAAAAAAAATTTTTATTAGTTTTCTCATAACGATAGGAATAGGGGAAAGGGGGTAGGAAAAGGAGACATAATAGAAAAGCAATAAAGTCTGCTTGGATCAGCATTCTACTTATCTACATATATCATTTCACACTACCAATCGTTCGACTGTGGTTACTAAAAACAAATTACAGTATTGCCTTCATATGGTTACTACATTCAGGTCTTTATACTTGTTTTTCATCCAGTTGTAAAAAGGGGTCCATGGGGCAGCAAAATCTTCTTCCATTTGTCCTTTCATTAGTGAAGTTAGTTTGTCCATTTTCGCATTTTCCATTATCTTCGCTATTAGTTCCTCCTGCTGAGGTGTTATTGGTCGTTTCCAATAAAATGCTAGTAAAATTCTTACCGCTGTTACTACATGTATTATGAAATATTTCTGGTCTTCCAGTTTCTTCATTTCATGCCATCATTATTCCATTCTATGTTGTCAATCTGCACACGCACATTGATGAAGCATCGCCCCCCCCCAAACAATTGTACCATGATGGTAAGTATGATTTCATCAAGATTCTTTTCTGTGTGCCGTTTTATTGATGTGCAATGGTAAGACGCTACACAAACATTCTTGATCAAACCAGATCTATTATATCACAAATGCTTTCCCAGTGGTTTTACAGATATAGAAGGAAGGACATTTATTTATTCAGGCATCTTTACTTATTGAGGCAGGTTACAAATACATATTTTTTAAAAACTCAAGGCTGAAACTACACAATATAAAACCCTCATTTTAAAAAAAAGGAATTAGCAGCATGTTCAGTCATAAATTCAGCAGATGCCAGTAAGAGCTTTAAATTTTTTTTAAAAAATCAGAGAAACCAGCAACCTGCAATGAAATCAACAGCAGCATCATGCTTGTTTGTCATATTTCTCCACAGAAGAGCTCTCCCTTCGCCAGTTTTATCCTCACAACAACCTTACGAGGTGGGTTAGGATAACTAGGCAAGATCACCCAGTGATCTTCATGACTAAATGGGAGATTTGAACCCAGGCCTCCCCATCTATAGTCTAACATGCTAACTTGTTTCACCACACCACTGCTGTCGGGAAATCAGTTCACCAAATGCCCTCGGGAACAGAATGGTTTTAGAAAATCTCCAGAAGGCCTAGTGTGTGTGTGCGGGGGCGGGGGGGGATTCCAAAATCTGGGGGTCACAGCCTAAAAAGCCCTGTTCTGTGTGCCTTCCCATCTGTTAACAAGGGCATACAAGCACCTGTAGCTGAACTCAGCCTATGGGTAGGTTCATGTAGGCAGGCAGTCCTCAACTGCCCTGTTCTTGAAGCACTTGAGGGTTTTAAAAGTATAAACTGGGGCTGGAAACAAACTGGTGGCCAGTGTACAAGAGTAGTAATGCTGCATTAGCAATCAATCCCCCTGCCATCCAAGCATGCTTTGTATTTGTGTGGCCATTCGGAAGGAGCCAGTTCATTCCCGATGTCATTCCATGTTAGTCTTTTAAGACTGTTTTCCCGTCTTGGGGTGGGGAAGAGACGGATGAGGAGCCTGAAGAGCCAGCACCCATGACAGGTGGAAGGGTCCCTGTGGTTAACTGCGCTAAAGCCAGAGTTTTATTACAGGAAGGACTTAAAGGCTTTTTAACTTTGCAGTAACCTGTAAGGAATCCTTGAAGGGGTCAAGCTAACTTGACGTCTCTCAGTGTTATCATTGGAAAGGTCTCAGGTTGATTAGCTTTCATTACTATTTAATCTACAGATAAGAGTAATAGCAACTAGGATTGGCTGCACTCTCTTGACCGAAACAGGTATGCTTTGCTTTTAACAATACGTTCTTCTTCAAGAAGAAGACAAGATCCCAGACTCCCAACTATCCTGAAGACCAGGGCTATTTTTCAGCAGGAACGCGGTGAAATGGAGTTCCAGCACCTCTTGAAAATGATCACATGGCCAGTGGCCCCGCCCCCTGATCTCCAGACAGAGGGGAGTTTAGATTGCCCTCTGCACAGCAGCACGGAGAGCAATCTAAACTCCCCTCTGTCTGGAGATCAGGGGGTGGGGGCCACCAGCCATGTGACCATTTTGCCAAGGGCGATTTAAACTTAAAAAAACTCCCCTTTGTTCCAGCTGACCCAAAGTGACATCATTGTGCGGTCCTGAGTTCCACCACCTCTTTTCCTAGAAAAAAAGCCCTGGGTTGTTTCCACATGGCTTACTTTCCCTCGGAACGACCCGGAACATCGTGCCAAAAATACAGAAGATCGTGTTTTCTTGTGTGAGATTTGTGCGACGTCTTGCAAATCTTGCACGAGAAAACGCAATCTTCCACGTTTTTTGCGCGATGTTCCAGGTCGTTCCGAGGGAAGGTAAGCCGTGTGGAAACGGCCCTGCTGAAGACCCAAGTCCAAATCTTTCCTTAAGCTGGCCAAGGGTTTCTAATGTGGTTTTGTTACTGGAACTAGCCAGATCGTGGCCTGGTTTGTCCTGATTAAACTGGCGGCCTCCCAAGGGAAAAAGAGGGGCATGCCACACACTGGCCAGGATCCTATGACTCCTGAACAGCAGCCTTTCTTCAGTCTATGGAACCTCCCTCCACTTGAAGTGGCCCCTGCTCCAGCAGCAAAGCCACTTCCATTGGTGGGAAGCTCTGCTTGCTGTAGAAAAAGGCTTCGCACTCTGCAAGCTGAGTGGTACAATAGAGCCCACTCTATAGTTTCGCCCTTCTGCAGGCAAATACAGACACTCCTGACCTGGCCCCAAAGGAACTATTCGTGAAGATGGGGCCAGTTGAGAAACTATAAAGCATCATGGCACACTGATAACGCTACACAAATGGTGATGCAAAGTAATGATACATGTTCGGGGAGGGGCTGTCACCCATTCATACAGAACACTTCCATTTCCATCTCCAAACTAAGAAATCTCAGGGTGGTGATGCTGGGGAAAACCTTTCTTTAACCAGAATGCCAGATAGCTGCTGTCTGTGAGAACAGCTGAGTTCTATGGACAATCAGGTTAGTTGTATGCATCAATCTCAAGTGTGCAGCAGATCACTTACTCTGCACAGAGGAGTTGCCATGTGCAACCTCTGGCAGTTCCAGGTCACAGATCTTGAGCAGAAGGTGCTTCCTCTGCCCAGACCTTGGAGGGCTGTTGCTGGTCAGACCAGACAATACTGTCCTAGAGGGACCAATCATCCCAACTTGAGCAGTCTCATAGCATCACATGACTCTATAGCTCTTCCCAAAGAAGTCGGCTTGTTGTGTAACTGTACTAAGCCCCGTCCCGGCTTGTCACTTTCATTAGACTTCTGATAAATCGGTGGGAGGTTTTAATCTTTTCCTTTTCAGTTGCTGATCAGTCACAAACCTCTGGAACATTTATTTTCATAATTATCAAGAGCCCTCCATTAATCTTTGTATCAGCGCCACTTGAAAAGTGGTCTCTTTTTCATATTAATTATTTCACTGGGAGTAGCGAAAAGAACTCAAAAAAGACAAGGATTTTGATCCTCAGTGCATGAGGAATTAACTCTGTCATGCTTATGAAACTTACATTTGAGGGTGCGGGGTAGGGAGTTAGTATTCCTAGATTTTAGGAATGGTACACCCATCCTTTGTTCACGTGTGCAAATCCAGTCTTTCTCCAAGAATAGGGTTGTAAGGGTTTTGCACTATTATTATATGAACAATCTTGTTTCTACTGTGCTGCTTTCTAAATTTGTGATTCAATTATTGCATTTGTTTTTCCAGTTTTTGTAATCCAGTTGTCCCATTGTTTATGGCATATCGTATCCTGTTCCGTAATCTGCCTTCAGCCGGCAAGAAAGGTGGGCTTTAAGTAAAGGAAAACAAAATAGTAATTCAACTGTTTGGAAAGCCATCGCCTCCCTTTAATGGAAGGTTAGGCTTAATTATGTTTGGCTATTTTATTTTGACAAATATTGTCAAACATGCTGAATTATAAAAGCTCATCTTTTTTTGAGATAATCCTGGTGCTGAAACTGGTTGGCTGCTGGGTGAAACAGGAGGCTGCATGAGATGGACTACTGTTCTGATCCAGCAGGGTTGAATCCACACACCCGCGGAGCGTCCCAGCATTGCGCTAAATGTTCGCTAAACACCCGGACGTGTAGCGTCTTTCTAGCGCGATCACGCTAGAAAGACGCTACACTTTTGGGTGTTTAGCGAACATTTAGCACAACGCTGGGACCGTCTGCAGGTGTGTGGATTCAGCCCAGGTCTCTTCTGATGTTCTTAAAAGGCACTGTTCTGTTTGCATTCCTAGCAGTCAAAAGAGAGTACAGCTAAAAACCCTCTGCTGAAGCTGAAATTTTGACATCCTTCTTAAGCATGTACACCCCAAGATCCAGAATCTGTGGCCATCTCCTTGCCTGATTTCCCCCTTTGACAGCAGGGGACTCCAGGTTTTTTTTAAAAAAAGGCCTAACGGGAGGGCAGAAGGGATCTCAAGTTACAGTTCCTTGCTCCATGTCCAGATTTGGACTTTGCCCTGCCTCCAGCTCATGTCGCTCGCCTGTTAGTTTCAGGAGATAGCAGCCAGCCTTGGGTTTAAAAATCAGGCGTTGAAAATTTATGAGGATTGGGAGAACACAACCAAGACTCTTTGGAAATTACAGGGAGAGAAACCCTCCGCCAAAGCCGTTTCCCACTCCCCTGCTTCCAGAGTCCTAGAAGATCGGTAAGTTACAAAACAATGTTAATATTCGGAGGAGGCTTTTGCGGCACTCCGCCGAGACAAAGCTGCGCACAAGCTCAGAAAAAGAACTCCAAATTCTGTGCAAACCTTCACATCGCTCTCCACCCCACACCCCACAAATCCTGCCCACTTGTTTAAACGGATTGATATGGTATTTAGGGGTTTCAAAGAGCTTATTTTCAGACCATGGGTGGGGCTGGCACAGAGTGTACACTGAATCTTGAGTTCTGATCCCTACTCTTATCAGTCACTCTCTCAGCTTAACTTACTAGGTTGTTGTGAGGTTAAATGCAGAACAGAAGAACCAGTCATGCTGACCTGAATAAAAGTGATCTGGAGAAGCAGGCATGGCGTTTCAGAAAGCCATGTGTATCACCTCAGTACAAACTAGACCTTGACAACGGGAGACATTAGGCTTGGTCATTAACATGAAGCAAAATTGAGACATCTGACACATCGGAAAATGCAACGGTAGCTGGGAAGGGTAGTTTAAAAAGACAGAGCCAGTGGCAGGGCAAAGGCTTTGCTATACACTGGAGCTGTGTGAAAGGGCTATGAAATGCCAGAAGGGAAACTTCAGCCCATTATAACCTCTCCAGGTCCAAGCCTGGCTCTGGAAGGCAGCTCCAGCCCATTTCCATTCCTGGGTACCCTCTGGTTGCGATCCCACACAGTTTTAGACTGGAGAGGCGAAACTGACAGAACCTTGGGGTGAAGATTAAACTAACAAACCCTCTGAGGAGTGATCTCTGCCAGCTCTGTCTTTTTAAACTATGCGGCCCAGCTAACATTATGTCTCTCTACACTTGAGAATTCTCATGAAAGCTGTCTCATGTAGGGAGACTCTGAGTCCTGTCCTCTCAAGTGGGAGGAGGCTGGCTATCTGATGTGCTTTGAAGAAAGCAGAAAGGAGACCGGTTGTAGGGGGCTGGGATCACGGCTGAGAGATCCGTTGTAAGGTTCCTGGAGCTGGAGCTGGTCTGGTGATGTTGAAGGGACTGGTTGCTGATGTTTGTTGTGCAGCTAGAATGGTTGGTTTGTGTGCAAGCTTTTGTAAATTTGTCAATAAGAAGAGCATTTGTTTTTAAACTTTCTGTCCTCACATTGATTAGATTTCTACGGAACGTACACCAAGGACCACTATGAGATGTGGGATACTTTTTAGGATGCACTCCCTTCTGGGATACTTTTTAGGATGCACTCTCTATGGGACACTTCTGGGATACTTTTTAGGATGCACTCTCTATGGGACACTTCTGGGATACTTTTTAGGATGCACTCTCTATGGGACACTTCTGGGATACTTTTTAGGATGCACTCTCTGTTTGCACAGGTCACTGGATTGGCTGCTAGGGACCACCAGTAATTTTTCTCATGCCAGTTCCTCTCATCCCAGATATCCCGTTTTTGAATTACCGGCTCTCATTTTTGAAGTGCAACTGATGCCTTAAGAATCTTTAATTGTTCCAATTTCATTACCAGTATGGTACAGGGTGCTGCACACATGCAATTTGCCACAGTTTTCAGTTTATTGTTCTTCCTTTTCTCTACATAACAAACACACACATGCGCAGCAATAAAACACAAGGGATGACCGCTGTGTCTCAACCTTTTAGTGTTTGCAGGTCAGCAGGGCCATTCCAGGGCACAGGTATAACTTTTTTTGAAGGAAAGGGGGAGGGTCTGTGAGTCCTTTTTCAACCTTATAAATGACTCGCAAAATCAAGCATCGTAAAAAAGTAAAAACTTCTTTGATTCATTAGTATGGCCTAGCAGTGTTGCAGAAGGAAGAGTCCACTGCAATGCAAGATTTCGAGGCACTGGAAAGAGATTGTTCACCAGAGAGCCTCACATGGTTAGGAGGATTCCACCTTAGTGTGAGACTACAGTAGGGTTTATTTTAAGGGGGAACGTGCAGGAACACAGTTCTGGTAGTTCTCCCAAAAGGTCACATGTCAGGTGACCCCACCCACCTGATTATTGGCCATTTTGGGTCCATTTCAGCCTGGATCGGGGCTGAAATGGCTCAATTCGGGCTCAAAATGGCCAGGATTGGTCCTGAAACGGCGAGGATCGGGCCTCTGATGGGTGGTGGATCACTCTCCTGTTCAGCAGCGGCCCAGCGATCGAGTGGAGTGCGAGTGGAGCGCAAGTGAACAGGGAGGAATACACGTGAGTCTGTTCACTTGCCGTTCAAGTGTCATTTGCCACTTGTAGCTTGGCCCTGTGTGAAATAAGATGCTGGACTAGATGGCCCTCTGGCCTGATGCAGCAGGGCACTTCTTACGTTCCCATACTAAAAGCCCAGCAAGAAACGTTTTGCTTCTAAAAAACAAGTAGAACCTTTTGGTTTCTTAAGCTGTGAGCTCTCTTGCTCTTTTAAGAAGGTATGCCTCCTTTTAAATACATGAAGCGCTGCCTCGAACACTCTCCATTTTCTCACGCTGATAACGCACACATGTGACGTCAGTTGGGATGCAGCTCCCAACTACAGCCCTTCCACGCAGCAAAATCAAGGCACGCGTAGTTCTGAGGTAATGATAATGACAACCCACACATGGTTTGGAGAGCGAATCCAGCACAGGTGCTCTGTCCAGATAGGAAATCTGTTACACACTTTAATTGGCCCTTTAAAAAAAAAGGACACCTGTGTATTTTGGTAAGCTGCAAATATATTTCAGTTTCATTGATTTAAAAAGTCAGATGTCAAATCCACTAAAATAATCTATATTCTTTGACAGCCATAAACATTAGATAAAGATGGTTGTTGTGGGTTTTCCGGGCTGTACTGCCATGGTCTTGACCACCACGTGGTCAAGACCACGGCAATACAGCCCGGAAAACCCACAACAACCATCGTTCTCCGGCCGTGAAAGCCTTCGACAATACATTAGATAAAGATGTTTAGAACGATTGGTACTTACAGAACTCTACCAGCAGGTATTTGGTTTCCTTCAGGGCCTTATCAAAATTACTTTTCTTCAGGACTAAAACATTGTCCTCCTCCTCGATACTGGGGTGCGTGGTTTCCTCAGTTTTCTCCCCTGTTGGCTCGATGCCATTGGCTGCTGTGTGCAAAGAGAGGATCCCTAAGCCGAAGAGAAAGAGAAGCCACGGAATTCTCATTCTGATCTTCCAGTCCTTCTCGGGCATCAGAGGGGGAAGAGAAAGGGACCTGGAGCTGACTGGCTGTTGCTAATATGTCCATGGGCTTATCATTAGGACACGTGGCAACATTCCCACACCACAACAGAAAGAACTGGGCTTGCTACAAACAAAGGTGACCTCCTGCCTCCTTTGAAAAGTCGGCTGGCTCTTTTGAGAAAAGGAACCCAAAGGGAAAGCTACTGACAACCATGTTAGGCTTTCGTTTAGATTGATAAAAAAGAGGAAATGTGAACAAATCCATTAATGTTTTTAGGGATGAGGAATCCCCTCCCCTTTCCGTTCCTTTATTATTGGGGGAAAGTTTGCTCTGCCCTTCTATCTATTTCTCCTTAGTCCAGAATTAGAAGGCTTTCGCACTCGGCCTTTACAGCGCATTCATTATCATTTCGCATCCCCATGTTTTTCTGCCTTTTACATTTCCGAGCTAGTCATCATGTGATGCGGCTCCGGGAGAAGATAGGTTTTCCCCGGGGTATCTGACTACGGACATAATCGTAACTTTTTTTTGCCACGTGGGCTTTGGCCGGGGAAAGTAAGTGTAAAATGTTTGCCTCTGCCCCCGCTCCCGTTCCTTTCCTATTGCAAGTTGATTGGCCAGAGCAGATTTAACCACACCCACCCTCGTCAGCTCCCCTAACCCTTCTTTTGCCATTGGGCAACAACCGTTGCACCAAGCAGCAGCTCAGCTGTGCCCATCGCTCGCCTTCTCTGCCCCCTTCCCTTCTCATCTCCCCATCTGATTTCCCCCCCTGCTTCTAAAGGGCAGTGTCGTTGAGGCGTCAAGCACTTTAAAACAGAATTGTGGGCATTTAACAGTCGTGGAGATGGAGGCTTCCCCCAACACAAACCTAAGAAGATTTTCTTTAAAGCGTTCAGTTGGGACCTGGCTAAATGGAGTGGTTCCCCCTCCCCCCCCCCCACATTTCCGTCCTGCAGCCTCCTCTGCGTGGAACCAGATTTCTTTTATTGCTCTGCTCTGGTTGCAGAGAACAGTAAAAAAAAAGGGGGGGGGAGAAGGAAGATCATTCTGTGAATAGTAGGCAGTGGGGGTGGGGGGGAGTGCAGCTGCTCTTGTGCTGTCTTCTAAGTAAAAAGACTCAAACTTTCAACAGTTAGGGTTCGAAATGGCAGCACACAGAGAGAGAATGTTAAAAATTAACAGAATTAGACCGTACGCTGTTTGCCACAGGTTTACCAATGCTGGTCTGGATCAGACCAATGATCCATTTAGCCCAGCTTCCTGTAGCACACGCTGGCCAGGCAGTTGTTCCTAGAAAGCCTATAGAAAGCCTATAAAGAGGGACCCAGAGGTCAAGACAGCCCCGACATCCCTCAAAAGATGCAGAGAGTGACCGCCTCTGAACATGGAGGCTCCATTTAATCACCATGGCTAACAATCACCGATCGACCGAGTCCCCTCCAACCAAGCATTGGTATTCAGTGGCAGAGGACATATTAGCAGTCCTATTTGTCTGGGTCTGGGCCTTTCTCCCTCCTTTCCCTGTGCAGTATCAGTGTCCTGAGCGCTTGACAATTTTATCTGTTCTCCAGTCAGTGCAGTCTAGCGAAGGGAGATCAGTTCAACAGAGAGCGGCATATTCAAGGCCAGCCAAGGAGCATCCTGACCCCGATGAGATCTGAACTTTGCTTCCTCTGTGTACAGAAAAACGTTTCATGCAGCGCACCGCACTGGAATCGTCCCTCTCCCCCACAACCTGCATTGCCTCTCTAGAACCAAAATCGAGAGGGTGCAGAGGACAGCGACGAGGATGATCCAGGGGTCTGGAGACTGAGCCCTACGAGGAAAGGCTGAGGGCCTTGGGAATGTTTAGGTTGGAGAAGAGGAGATTGAGGGGGGACATGATTGCTCTCTAAGTATTTGAAAGGCTGTCATTTGGAGGAGGGCAGGGAGCTGTTCCAGTTGGCAGCAGAGGGTAGGACCCGAAACAATGGGCTTAAATTACATGCAGAAAGGTAGCGGCTGGATATTAGGAAGAACTTTTTCACGGTCAGAGTAGTTCAAAAGTGGAATCAGCTGCCTAGGGAGGTGGTGAGCTCCCCTCACTGACAGTTTTCAAGAAGAGGCTGGACGAATATTTGTCAGAGATGCTTTAGGCTGATCCTGCACTGGGCAGGGGGTTGGACTAGTTGGTCTGTATGGCCCCTTCCAACTCTATGATCCTATGAACCGAGGCCTTGCTCTCAATAGCAGAAAGGGAGGTGTGTCAGAGATCCAAGAGAGTGACTGTGCTTATGAGTGTAGGGAAGGCTTGGATTCAAATGTGTGCTCAGTGGGTACCCTCAGACTGGTTGTGATCTCTCAGCATAACCTCCTGCACAGGCCTGTTGTGAGATTGATATGAGTTGGGGGGAACAGAACCAGGTACAATGCTCTGTCCTCTGTGGAGGAAGGGCAGGATAAAATGCAACAGATAACTTGGTACACAGCGGTACAGATTTCTGACAACAGCTTACATGATTGCAGAGAGGCGCTTTTTTGTACGCATATAAAAATTAGCATATCATGGGAAGGGGTTCTAGCTTAGGCTTCTAACTTGACATGCTATTTTTTTTATAAACTCCATATAGAGTGAAGTCTGAAATCTAAAGATGAACAAAAATTAATACGTGTATGTGCATATAACTAATAGCATTTTGAAACAGCAAATCTTGCGGGCATCTCTCCCCAAGGCAAAACAGAGGCAGTGATTTCCTAGGGACGGGTGCCAGAAAACAGGGGTCATGCCTGGCGAATGGAGACATGGAAGTATAGGTCACCTCCAGGCTGGACTACTGTAACTCACTTTATGCAGGGCTGCCCTTGGGCTTGACCCAGAAATTACAGCTGGTCCAGAATGCAGTAGCACGTGTCCTTATGTGGACTCCAGTTAGGGCACATCTCCATCTAGGGCTGTGGCTGGTGCAGTGACTCCCAGTTGAGTTCTGGATTCAATTCAAGATGTTGGTTTTGGTATTCAAAACCCTTCATGGACTGGGACCAACATACCTGTGGGACCGCCTCTCTTGTTAAGTCCCCCGGAGGGCCTTGCACTCTGCGGACAAGCAGTTACTGGTGATCCCCAGCCTGAGGGACATTCACCTGGCCTCAACCAGGGCCAGGGCCTTTTCAGCCCTGGATCCGGCCTGGTGGAACACACTCCCAATAGAAATCTGGGCCCTGTGGGATTTGTTACAATTCCGCAGAGCCTGTAAGACAGAGACATTCGCTGGGTCGTTGGTTGAAGGGCTGGCGATCTGTCTCTCCAGAATGCTGTGCTCTATACTCTGCCGCTCTGAATGCTGGGATCATGGCTGTGCCTGTGTGGTTTTATTGCAGCCTTTAGAATCTAACGAAGGACGCCATTTAACAGTTGGTTTTGTGATTTATTTTTTGTAAATTTATTTTATTTTATTACTGTGTGAACCACCCTGAGCCTGTTCATGGGGAGAGTGGGATGATGATGATGATGATGATGATGATGATGATAAGGGCTTTTTTATGGGAAAAGAGGTGGTGGAACGCAAGACCGCACAATGACGTCACTTTGGGTCAGCTGGAACAAGGGGGGAGTTTTTTAAAGTTTAAATTGCCCTCGGCGAAAATGGTCACATGGCTGGTGGCCCTGCCCCCTGATCTCCAGACAGAGGGGAGTTTAGCTGCTCGGCGGCACGGAGGGCAATCTAAACTCCCCTCTGTCTGGAGATCAGGGGGCGTGGTGTGGCCATGTGACCATTTTTAAGAGGTGCTGGAACTCCATTCCACTGTGTTCCCGCTGAAAAAAAGCCCTGATGATGATGATGATGATAGATTTATATACTGCCCTTCAGGATGACGTAACACCCACTCAGAGTGGTTTACAAAGTATGCTATTATTATCCCCAAAACAAAACACCCTGTGAGGTGTGTGGGGCTGAGAGAGCTAGAAGCTGTGACTGACCCAAGCTCACCCAGCTGCCTTCAAGTGGAGGAGTGGGGAATCAAACACAGTTCTCCAGATTAGAGTTCCACACTCTTAACCACTACACCAAACTGCTATGTTCTTTTCCCAAGGAAAGTGTTTGAACCGCTTCAGCAGAGGAGCTGCCATTAGCGTGTGGCAGCAAGAACATACTTTCATAGGTAAAATCCTCCTTCCCAGATAGACAAAACACTCTCATAAATCAGACAAAGGTTGTTGTTGCTGCCGGAAGCTGGTATCAGATGTAACCTGGGATCCCCATTTATCTTAATACAGATTCCCTGGTTGCATATGCACCAACTATTCCTATTTTCTCGCATTTGCCCTAGGAGACCATTCACTATTCATCTAACCCTTCCTCCAAGGAGTTGAGCGAGACATTCATGATACTCCTATCCTTGTTTGTCCTCACAACAACCCTGTGAGGTAGGTTAAGTTGAGAGAAAATGACTGGCCCAAAGTCACGCAAGGATCTTCACTGGCTGAGTGCGTCTCCCAGGTCTTGGTCCAACACTCTAAACCACTACACCAAGTGGGCTCAACCCCCATTAAAAACAAGGTTCCTGTTTTCATCTGTGGGCCAAGCTACAAGTGACGAATGACACTTGAACGGCAAGTGAACAGACCCACATGTATTCCTCCCTGTTCACTTGCTCTCCACTTGCCTATGTGATCGCGTGGAGGGCAAGTGGAGTGCAAGTGAACAGGGAGAAATACATGTGAGTCTGTTCACTTGCCGTTCAAGAGTCATTCGTCACTTGTACCTTGGCCCTGTGAAATGCTGGTAACTGAGCACATTCAGTGAAGACCCAGCCATTTTAAATCCAGATCACTGCCCTCTCTTACCTCTGTCACAACAGATGGTGCATTGCCAAGCCTCTCTTATGCTCTGCCCCTTTCCATCCCCCTGGCAATTCCTGCTTCCGGCACTGCCAGGTGGCCTGCCCTTTGCCCCAGCCTCATCTCCCAGCTGCAAGCCAGTGTTAAGCACACAGATTGGCAAATGCAGCAGGAGTGCACACAGCCTGGTGGCAAGGTAGGCCCGCGTATGCAAACAATTTGGGAAGCCTTTATGGGAGCAGTTGGCAGAAACCAAAAGAAAGGAAAGAAATAATCAGGACTTTGCTGGCATTTCTATATTGTAAGGTCCACGTGTTTGAGCAAAGCATCTGTCAGAACAGTGTGGAAGAGCCATTCCTATGAAAAATGACTCCCCTCTCTGGTGACTGGGCTCCAGCTTAATCCTGTCCAATTATAACACAAGGCTGATAAGGTCCTTTGTTCGGAGCTCATGTTTTTCCTTTCCCACCAACTGAAGTTACATTCAAGGTAAAACGCTTGCTGAGAGCCCTTTATCTGTAAATACACAGTGCATGAGGTTACACAGTGCTTCTGGTTAACTTCAAGGTCTTAACGAAAAAAGCAGGGGGTGGGAGAATCCACAAGACTGGTTTTTGTAAGAATATACAGTTTTGCTAATGCCGAAACGTGGTTTGTCTGGCTGGACAGCACCATCGGAATAGTTCAGCTGTCTTCAAAAGCTCACCAGAAAAGTTGAAATTTACAGATTCCTGAGCACCGAGAGGGTTGGTGGTTGTCTTACATTCTGTTCCATAAAGTACCAAATAAAACGGAAAAACCCACAGAAACAATGCAATCGTAAGCAGAGTTACACCAGTCTAAGCCCCCTAAAATCAATGGGCTTAGACTGAAGTAACTCTGCTTACGATTACAGATGGGCACGAACCGAAATACGAACCAAAATTAAGCGCGAACCAGGCCGGTTCGTGGTTCGCGAACCACGGTTCTTCAGATCCCATTTCTGACAAACTGCCATGAACTTTTAGGCTGGTTCGTTTGGTTCGTTTTTTGGTTCGTCACTGCAGACAGCCTGGTGCAACAGAGGATGGCCTTCCTGCAGACCTTCTGCTGAGCTGGAAGTGACCTTCTGCTGGCCCGGAAGTTATGATTTTCTGGCCTGGATGTGACGTTTTCACGAACCAAATGAACTGGTTTGCAAACCAGGGGCAGGTTTGTGAAAGTTCGTGGTTCATGAAATTTGACGAACCACGAACTACATGGTTCAGTTTTTTCCCAGTTCGTGCCCATCTCTACTTACGATTGCACTGAAAAAATATTAATGCAGGGGTTTCTTCCCACCTTTTCAGTATTGCCTGGCTGATCTCAGACTGATATAGACCCTTTTATTCTCACAAACTTTCTAACAATAGTTTGAAAAACTTACTCCAGATAAAAACGCTGCAACACAAAACCAGAATATGCCTTCAAGTGATTCAGTGTGATGGCTTGCCCTCTAGTGTGCTTTTGGAAAACAGAAATTAATAGATATGAAGGATGACTGGATGTTCCCAGTTTTGTTCCTTTTCACTTATTATTCATTTATTTTGAAATCCTATGTGCTCCCTCTTTAGAGACCTGCTCAGGAAAGTTCACAAAGTGAAAAACATGACAAAAACTGCAATATAAGAATGATCAATATAAAAATAAGCCATGAAAACTAATCAAGAGCTCACCAAGGGCATAAAAACCGCCTAAAAATAAGAGGAAGAACCTGTGTGGTATAGTGGTTAGAAGGCTGCACTGTGACCAGGAAGACCCAGGTTCAAATCCACACCTGTCATGAAACTTGCTGGGTGACCTTGGATTAGACTCTCACAGGGGTGCTGTGAAGATATAATGGAGGAGGGCAGATCCACAATCACCAACTTCTGAGTTCCTGGGAGGAACAGAGGGTTAATAATAACACCTGTTTTTAATAATAACAGGACAACTTACCACCCATTTAGAGCAGTTTACAAAGTGTGTTATTATTATCCCCACAGCAATCACCATGTGAGGTGGGTGTGGCTGAGAGAGCTCTGGAAGAGGTGTGACTGACTCAAGGTCACCCAGCTGGCTTCAAGCGGAGGAGTGGGGAATTAAACCTGGCTCTCCAGATTAGAGTCCTGCCGCTACACCAAACTGGCTCAAAATGAATTTAACTAGATTAAAAAGTGAACCAAATAAATAAAATGATCGTCTTCGTCCTTCTGTGCAGCCCCACATTGGGACTGCGCAGGCGCAGGCCAGCCGCGGAAAAGATTTTTCTAGCTCTAAGAGATGTGAGGGGGACGTTCGGATCCACCGCGCATGCGCGCCGGTGTTCCCGCCAATTTTGAATGCATATATATCCGAACGTCCCCGGCATTCCCTCAGTTCCTTTTTCGCCGCCGTCGAAAAGGTTCTTATTGTCTAGCGTTCGTTTCAAGCGTCTCTTCGGAGTTTTGGATCGTTTCTTCTGCTGGTCGGTATTTTCCCCTTGTCATCTGTCGGGAGATACCGTTCATTATGTCGCAGACATCTTTGTTTAAAAAGTGTCATAAATGCGGCACTAAGATGACCCATTCGGACGGCCATGAGCTCTGCCTCATCTGCCTGGGCGAGGGGCATGTTGTCGAGCGCTGCTCCATTTGTATGTCCTTCACTCCGAAGGCAAGGAGTGATCGGAAGGCCAGGCTCCGTGCCTTCTTGTGGGATGCCAACCTTCTCCCCCCCAAGCCGTCAGGCTCTTCGGGAGATAGGCCGCGCTCCGCCGCTCCGTCACCGGCGCCGTCTCGTAAGTCGCCAGAGCCGCTCCCCTCGGAACCGACGGGGCAACCCGTTCCGGAGGCCCGTCCTGATTCCGGTTCCGGGGATCGTCCTTCGAGCCGGAAGGCCAAGAAGCGTTCCGCGCCCAAGCCGAAGTCCTCCTCCAAGCCTTCGGTTCCGGAGGCTGTTTCGGAGCCCCCGTCCAAGAAGGCCAAGGCGAAGTCGAGGGCCAAGGACCGTGCATTGTCCCCAGCTCCGACTGTGCTGCCTGGTTCTCCGGCCGAACCAGTCCTGATACCCGACGATGTGGTGAGTCTCCACACCCCGTCGCCTCCTTGCACGCCTCCTCCGTCGGTTCCCGAGGAGTTTATGCCGTTTCCGCCTTTCCCGGAACCGTTCCAATCTTTTGAGCACTCCCTGCCGTCCGCCCCGGCGCCTTCAGAGGCCTCCGTTCCACTGCCGTCTACCTCGTCGGTTCCGATGCCTCTTCGCTGGCCTGCCCCGGTGCCTGCTCCTCTGCCCCCTTGCCAGCCGGTCGCGGGGGTTGGGAACATGACCTCCTGGCAGGATTTTGTGGCGTGGTTCCAGCAGTCGCTGCCCTTCCTGCAACATCCGTCGGTTCCGATGGTCTCCGTTCCGGCTCAGCCAGTCGGGCTCCCAGCACCCGCTCCTCCACCTCCGGGCTTACCTCTGCGACCGCCGGTTCCTGCAACTTATCCGTCGGCCCCGACCGCTCACCGGTCTTCGGTTCCGACGCAAACCTCGCCGGAGTTTTCGGATTCCGAGGATGATGAAGGTCTGGCGTCACCGTCGGAGTGCTCTTCAGACGCGGCCTCGGATCCTTCCCCGGATGACACCGTGGGTGGGCCCCGCTCATCGTCCCCGAATGACGATTACAGGCTATTCTCCGAACAAATGGTGCGGATGGCCGCCGCGCTGGAGATAGACGTCTCCTCCACGACCTCCAAGCCCAAGAGTAAGCTGCTGGAGGCGCTGTATTCCGGGTCCCCCGCGTCGGTGGCGTTTCCCCCTGTGGAGGATTTTGTTGATAACGCTCTCGCGCTCTGGCAGGCGCCGGCGTCCCTGTCCGCGACGGCAAAGAAGGTGGAACGGTACTACCGTTTAAAGCAAGATGATTGCCCGTACCTCTTCAATCACCCGAAACCCTCGTCGATCGTGGCTGAGGAGGGTCAGGCTCGGTTCCGTTCCGGTTCCTCGTCGGCCCCGGCGGACCGAGAAGGCAGGAAGCTGGATGGCGTGGGCAGGAAACTCTACTCATCCGCGTCTCTGGGATTCCGTATTGCCAACTTCCAGGCCATAATGGGTTCCTATAATCTATTCCTGTGGAAGAGGCTGTCCTCTTACCTCTCCGACCTCCCGGAGGATCGCCGCCACCTGGTTAAGGCCCTCCAAGCCGAGGCCGTGAAGCTGTCAAAACAGCAAATGACAGCTGGCAAGGACGCCGCCAACTCTGCAGCGCGAGCGATGGCAACTTCGGTGGTCCTGCGTCGGCACGCCTGGCTCCGGTCCACGGCCCTGCCTCCAGAGAAGAAGGCGAAGGTGGAGGACTTCCCGTTCGAGGGGCCCCAGCTCTTCTCGGAGAAGACGGATGAGTCCCTCTCCCTGATGAAGAAGAATCAGCAGACGGCCAAGTCCCTCGGGGTCGCCCCCTCAGCCCAGTCGTCGGGTCCGAGGTATCGCTATGGTCGGTTCCGATCCTACCAGACCCCTTACCAGCCTTACCAGCAGCGTCAAGGGCGCTTCTTCTCGGGCCAGTCCTACGGTCACCGATCCTACTCTGCCCAGCAGCGTCACCCTTCCAGGCGCTCCGGCCGGTCCAAGGGCAGGCAACAGCCCTCTTCGCCCAAGCCTTCGACCTCGGCGCAGAAGCCCTCGGTCTTCTGACTGCGCCTGAACGCTCCCCCGTTGGCCTCCGAGGGTGCTTCCTCTGCTGCCCAGTTTCTGGACAGGCTTCGACCTTTTTTGCCCTGTTGGCAACGTGTTACTTCTGACGCTTGGGTCCTGTCCATTGTGGCCCATGGTTACAAGTTAATGTTTGCGGATGCACCCCCTCTCTCTCTCCCTCCCCGTTGTTCTCCATGTTGTGATGTTGTGTTACACAATAATGTTATGGAGTTGGTTACCAAAGGTGCTGTCCGGGTGGTCAATGTCTCTACTTCCCCATGGGGCTTTTACTCCAGATACTTCCTTGTGGATAAAAAGGGTGGAGGTTCCCGGCCCATCTTAGACCTTCGAGGCCTCAATGGTTATTTGAAGGCTGAGAAGTTTCGCATGCTGACCCTGGCGCGAGTCATGGAACTCCTGGAAGTGGGCGTCTGGCTGGCCATTCTAGACCTGAAGGATGCCTACTTCCACATTTCTATATTTGAGGGCCACAGGAAATACCTGCGGTTTGTGTATGGGAATTCTGTGTATGAATATACAGTGTTGCCCTTCGGGCTAGCCTCTGCACCCAGAGTGTTCACAAAGTGCATGGCCACCGTAGTGGCATACCTGCGGTCCCAGGGTTGCTTTATCTACCCGTACCTGGATGACTGGCTCCTGGTGGGACCCTCGCCTGACTCTCTCCAGGCCCATATTGCCCTCACTTTGTCCGTGCTGGCTAGGCTGGGCTTGGTGGTTAATGGGGATAAGTCTATCCTGACCCCAGGCATGGCCATTAGGTTTATTGGGGTCCATTTCAATTCCCTGCTGGGTAGAGCCTACCTGCCCCCTGACCGGTTGGCCAGGCTTTCCGCTTTGGCCCGGCATTTTATGCATTGCCGGTATCAGACTGCCCTTTTGGTTCAGACTCTGTTGGGCCTTATGGCCTCCACCACAGGGGTGGTTTTCTTTGCGCGCCTGCGTATGAGGCCTCTGCAAAACTGGTTTGTCCGGAGGTACAACCCCCTCACCATGGGTCAGCACCAGAGGTTTTCCATCCCCAGGGTGGTGCTGCGCTCTCTGGCCTGGTGGACTGTCCCTGGGAACCTGTCTGAAGGTTGTCCTTTCGGCCCCTTCCTAGCCGAGGTCACGGTTTATACCGATGCCTCCAACTTGGGATGGGGGGGGCGCTGTGGACAGCTTTCGGCTCAGGGCATCTGGTCCCCATCTGAGGCATCCATGCATATCAACCTTCTTGAGCTTAGGGCGATCCGTTACTCCCTCGCTTCTTTTGCAGATGCCATTCGGAACAGGAGGGTTCAGGTCCTGTCGGACAATACCACGGCCTGCTACTACCTCAACAAGCAGGGAGGGACGGTCTCGCTCAAGCTCTGCAAGGAGGCAACAACTCTATGGAATTGGGCCATGGTCAACAACGTCCTTCCCAGAGCCGTGCACATTGCCGGGGATCTCAACACCTCGGCGGATGCGCTGAGCAGGGTGTTTCTGCCTCAGCACGAGTGGTCCCTAAACAGGGTTTACCTCGACCAGGTTTTCCGCACATGGGGCACGCCGTTGGTCGACCTCTTCGCCACTGCCCGCAACAAACAGGCCCCGCTGTTCTGCTCCCGGGCCGGCATTGGCCGCCACTCCCTAGGGGATGCCTTCCAAATACCTTGGTCCCCAGGGCTCTTTTATGCCTTCCCGCCCTTTCCGCTCCTGTACAAGGTTCTTTCCAGGGTCAGGGCCTACCGAACCCGCTGTATCCTCGTTGCCCCTCGGTGGCCTCGCCAGGATTGGTTCCCCCTTTTGCTCTCCCTGTCCCAGGGGCGATGCCTCCCCCTGCCTCACGCCCCGGACCTCTTAACCAGGGACGGGGTGTGGCATCACGATGTGGCTGTACTGAATCTGGCTGCCTGGCTTCTGGGCAACCGGGAATGAACCTCTCTTCTGGGGTGCTTGGGGTGATCTTGAATGCCCGGAAACCGTCCACCAGGTTGTCCTACCAGAGGAAGTGGTCACGTTTTTCCCGGTGGTTGGCCCCAAAGGGGGTTTCTCCCTTTAGTTGCCCGCTCCCTGTCATCCTGGACTACCTCCTGGATCTCTGCTCCCAGGGCCTTGCGTTTTCCAGTATTAAGGTCCACATGGCTGCAATCTCTGCCTTCCATGAGCAGATTGATGGGAAGACAGTTTTTACTCACTGGCTTTCCAAGCGGTTCCTGAAGGGCCTGTTCAAGACCTTCCCTCCTAGGGCCCATCCCATTCCGCAATGGAGTCTCTCCCTGGTTCTCTCCCGGCTGATGCTCCAGCCCTTTGAGCCTCTATCTTCTTGTCCCCTACCTTTGCTCACTCAGAAGGTGGCTTTCCTGGTAGCGATCACGTCCTCTAGGCGTGTTGGGGAGCTGTCTGCCCTGCGGTGTGACCCTCCCTTCCTGCAGTTTTTCCCTGGTACTGTCATGCTCCACACTAGCATGGAGTTTCTGCCCAAGGTAGTCTCAAGGTTTCACCTACAGCAAAAGGTGTTCCTCCCTTCCTTTTTTCCAACACCTTCATCCCCAGGGGAACGAGCACTACACACATTGGATGTAAAGCGTGCTTTATTGTTTTATTTGCACCGCACCAAATGTTTCAGGAAGTCTCCTGCCCTGTTTGTGTGTTACTCTGGCCCTCGCAAGGGCTCACCTGCTTCTGCCCAGTCCATCTCTCGCTGGATTGTGTCTACGATTAAACTTTGCTATCGGCATGCTGGAGTCCAGTGTCCCTTGTTGGTTACCGCTCATTCCACTCGAGCGCAAGCTGCTTCTGCTGCCTTCCTACGAGGAGTGCCGCTCCGGGACGTCTGCCAAGCTGCGACATGGTCCACTGCAGACACTTTCATCAAGCACTATTCTGTGGATGTGCATGCACGACGTGACTCGGCTGTGGGCACAGCTGTCCTGCAGTCCTTGTTCAAGTAGACACTCACACCCGCCCCCATTGGTGAGATGCTAGTTACTCTCCCAATGTGGGGCTGCACAGAAGGACGAAGACGATAAACAGGGTTTCTCACCTGTAACTGTTGATCGTCGAGTCTCTTCTGTGCAGACACACATTCCCTCCCGCCTGCCCCGCTGTGAGTGCTTGGTTTCTTCCATTGTTTCTCCGGCGGCTCAGGTGAACTGAGGGAATGCCGGGGACGTTCGGATATATATGCATTCAAAATTGGCGGGAACACCGGCGCGCATGCGCGGTGGATCCGAACGTCCCCCTCACATCTCTTAGAGCTAGAAAAATCTTTTCCGCGGCTGGCCTGCGCCTGCGCAGTCCCAATGTGTGTCTGCACAGAAGAGACTCGACGATCAACAGTTACAGGTGAGAAACCCTGTTTATCTCCACAAAAGAGCTCTAAGGCTGCTGGGCACACAGCTGACTTTTATGTCACCTTCAGATACGTGAGTCCCAAGCCATGAAGGGCTTTAAAGGTCATAACCAAAACCTTAAACTGGGCCTTGGAAGCCAATGCAAACCCTTCAGAACAGTTATACTATGCATTCCAGGTAATAAATTATATATTTTTTAATATTACAGAGGGACAAAGCTGATTGAAGTTTTCAAGCTGTTCTATGAGCTAGCACCATGCAGGTTCTCTTAAAATGCTTCTGGAGTCTGCGGTCACCTTGCCTATTCCAAGCCAAGAGACACTTCACCTCTCCCCTGGTCTCATACTATGAAGCTATAAATCTGTGTGAAAAGGAAGTGCCTGAATATTTCAACTTTGCAAGCGATGTCCTGGACAAGTGGTCGCAAATGGAAACGGTATAATGCTTTGTTTGATTTGGGGGAACTGGTCCTTTGCTGGTAGGAAACAAGACATCCACGATCATGAGATGCAAAAGTCATATGTGAGACACAAAGCCTGTACCATGACTCCTCCCCACAGTCTAGCATGCAATGAAACTAATGGGCTTATCCAAATTTGTGCTAAAAATCCCCTGCTAAGCTAGTTCCTAAAACTTCACTGCTAGGCAAGAAGAGATCTGGAGAACAGGAAGAGGCCAAACTAGGAGCATTTCGATTTAGCAGATGGCCTCATGATGAGACAATATATTTAATGGGGGCTGGAAAGCAGCAGCACAAAGAAGCAGCAGGTACATTGGTGGGACCATTAGTAACAGTAAAAGAAAATGAAGCATTAGACATAGAAGGGTATTTTTTACAAATGAGTACCTGCTGTATCTTAGTAGATCTTCCAGCAGTGTGTTTTAGGGTAGCTTTACAACAGTTTTGCAGCACTGTGACCCAGCAGGAGACACACTGCTCTGCAGGCAGTAGCCAGTTGCCGTTTCGTCTAAAGGATGCAAAAGGGCAGTCTGGAAATAAATGTGTTTTGTAATTCTGTTCTTCACCAGGTCTTCCTGGTAATAAATAGTTCCTAGTTAAATGCAAAATCATCTAGCTGATACTGTTCTGGTCTGTTCCTGCCCCCATTCCCATCCTTTATGACACACGCACAACGTTGTTACTTTTTTAAAAAAACAACGGCTTGCTATCTTATTTTAACTTCTTGAATTGTCCACTAGGATGGAGAGAAGCCTCAGAATGCAGCCTTCTGGTGGGTCAGTGATCAGAAGGAAGAGGTGAAGTGGAGCTTTAAAGAGTTGGGAGTCTTATCCAGAAAAGCTGCCAATCTGCTGAGCGGCCCATGTGGCTTACAAAGAGGAGACAGAATCATCACAGTATTACCTCGGATTCCAGAGTGGTGGTTGCTGAACGTGGCTTGTATCCGGACAGGTAAGCAAGCAAGAGAGAGAACTTCTCTCACTTTGAAATCTCAAATGGAACGTTTTAGAAAGTCTGTATTCCACTACCACCACCACCCCGTTGGCAACCTGAGGTCCCTTTACGTAAGTGCAATATGTATTGCAACTGCCCTGAGTCAAGAGTTACATCAAAACAGAATTGCCTTGTCTTAAATTTGTGGCACAGTATGATGATCCACTCCATTTGTCTAACTACTGCCAAATGAACATTTAAGATTCAGATACCTATGGAAAACAAGACCCCAACAGCGTGGTGCAAACAAAGCACTATCTCCTCCAACAAACAAAGGTGCAAACAACTCCTTTCCTTCCAAGCAGCAGAGTGAAGAAAGTGCCCAGATTTCTCAACTAACTGAGCTGCACAAACTGCACTATCACCACAGCGTAGAAACAGTCAACCAAACAAGCATGGGCTCTTACTGTACTGATTTAAAATAAATCACTCTACGTAGCTTCTGTCAAGAGAGAAGGTAGCATGCGTTGCTGTCTCATTCTCCTTCTAAGCTGGAATTTAGAACTTAAAAGCTTGGAAGGGAGAAGGAGAAAGCACTGTACACCACCTTCATAGTTTGGAGTCCACAAAGCAGGCCCTCCACTCACTTTATTCTCTACCTCTGTTCTAGGCATCGTTTTGATTCCAGGGACATCCCAACTGACTGCTAAAGACCTTTTATACAGACTCCAAGCTTCTAAAGCCAAATGTGTTGTGGTTACCGACTCGCTGGCTCCTGAGGTGGACTCTATCGTGTCCGAATGCAACTTTCTGAAAAACAAACTTCTTGTGTCCGAAGGCAGAAGAGAGGGATGGCTGAACTTTAAGGACCTATTCCAGTAAGTATTGCCATAGCAACAGGTTGTCTTTTTGTATTTTTGGTGATAAACAAATTATGTAGGCTCCAGAAACCTAATTAAAGGATTCCGTGTTTGGGCCATTAGCAGAGTCTATCGTTTGGCATAGAAAGCATGATTATAGGTGGTTGTGAGCTTGTGTGTGTGTGTGTGTGCGCGCACAGGAGAGAAAATAATAAATCATACACTTGCTTTATATTTAGAAAAGAAATAAGAGTTCTTTATTGTACTCTGATAGGAAAGGAGAAGAGAGAGATCTAGGCTTGACATTCC
Organism: Eublepharis macularius; assembly: GCF_028583425.1. NCBI lineage: Eukaryota > Metazoa > Chordata > Lepidosauria > Squamata > Eublepharidae > Eublepharis > Eublepharis macularius. The sequence continues at coordinate 20,063,119 of NC_072801.1, forward strand.
CCTGCCAGGGGCGGGGGATCCCTTTCTCCCACCTTCTTCCCCCATCCCAACTTACCTGGTCAGCAGGGGGCACGCCCCTGGGTGCCCTCCCAGTGGCATGGGCGCACCCCAGGGCAGCATGGTGCACCCCTCACCCTACCATGCTCCTGTGCCCAGTAACAGGCCCGTTTTGACCTGAATCGGGCCCGCGGGGGGGCATTCAGCCCTTTGGGGAGTGGTGCGCACTCTTGGGCTGCCCTTTGATGCACGGGATGATGTCACTTCCCAGAAGTGATGTCATCACACATGCTGGGAGCTCTGGAGAACTCCAGAGCCAGGGCAGGGTGTCAACGCCCTAGTTTCCCGCCGGGGACTTAAGGGACCTGGCAACCCTAGACAGATCCTAACTACCTTTCTAGTCTAAGGATGGACATGGATGCCAAGACAAGTCCTGCATCCATACTGCCAAAATGGAGGGAGGAAAAGGCAAGACATGTTGCCTGGAACAATGCCAGGAAGAGAAGGAGTGAGAGGGAGGAAGTCAGGAGGAGAAAATTCTGCGAATAGCAATCTACATATCAAAGGATGGTCAGAGCAGCAAGCAGTAAACAGAGTGCCCTGACCTCTCTATCTTTCTAACTCTTTGGTTTGCCCCCCTCTGAAACCTGAGGAAAGGGACAGCGCTGAATCCTCCTCTTTCAACACTTGGAATGTTGAGAACAGGCATGAGGCCCCACAGCAAAATGGCTGCTGATGGGGGGTGGAGGGAATAGCTAATCACAAAATGGCTGTTGTGGGCAAATCATAAAATGTTGGGAGGTTCCAAACCATTTCTTATGACAGAGGCACCTGTTTCAGAACGAGTGCTCCTATAATTCTCCACTGCCTTTCTTTGCTCAAGCAAACAAGGAATTTAATAAAATACATAATTAAAACAACAGAGACAGGCCAATTAAAATTCTGCCAACATAAAAGATGACAGATACATAGCAATACATGCATGTGCTTGATTTTAAGAGCGGCACCCGATGAGCACAATTGTGTTAAAACCAAGAGCAGCGAACCCATGGTCATCTACTTCACAAGCGGAAGCACAGGGGCTCCGAAAATGGTTGAGCATTCACACTGCAGTTACGGCATCGGCTTTACGGTCAGCGGCAGGTAAAGTCCACTGACTTCTGGGCACGTGCAACAGGTTATGGACTGGGGAGACTCAAACGTTGGGCAGAAACACCAGAAGGGGTAGAGAGCTCGGTGCATGATTTTAAAAATGGATTCAGTGAGTTGATGCTGAATGAGTACATCTGACCGAGTACAGTTTATCCCTCCTCCTTTCCAGGAGCTCACTCCAGAGTCTCCTGCAGCCCTACCTCAACAATTGATTCCAGATACGTTTTGTTTTTCTCTGTACAGATACTTGATGAACCTGACCCCTTCGGATGTATTCTGGAACACGTCTGACACAGGGTGGGTCAAGTCAGCCTGGAGTAGTGTGTTTGCACCCTGGATCAATGGATCGTGTGCCTTCGTGCATCATTTGCCACAATTTGAACCCGCTGTCATACTGAACGTAAGAACAGTAGCTCCAACAGAGGGTGTATGCTATTCAAAAGCTCAGAGATCCAGAGCTGATGTAGACAAGGGATTCTCGCATTTTGTCACAGAGAGGCCCCATTCCAATATGGTTTAAACAGAAAAAAATCTGCAAGAGGTCCACTGAATCTGGACATTTTGTACAACAGATCTCTGCACGTGGATTGCAAGCGAGTAAAAGCAGGAGGTAGGATTGTACCTGTTCGTGCCTGCTGGCCCTGTCCCTTGTATGCATTAAGTATAATATCTGAAAAAGCGTACACACATACAAAATATACACAAAGGCACTGTACATAGGACAAGGTACCCTAAGAAGTCAAATTCCAGTTGCACAGACATTTACTTCAAAGAAATGTTCAAAAGTACAGGTGTGTATGAGAGATATCCTGAAACCCTATCATTTGCACAACACTTTCAATGTCTGAAATGCTTCACACTTGCTGTAAACCTACAACAGCCCTATAAGGTAGGCCATTATCATTACCCTGCCCTGGCTGGGCAGGGGCACAGGAACTTTATGGGAGAGACAGGATTTGAACTATGGAACAGACAGATCACAACTCCTTTAGTTAGCCACTGGGCTACACCAGCCTCTGTAGTCCAATCCATGGTCTAGCAAGGCTAACCTCTTGTCCTGCACTCTGCAGGCAGGCTGGGTCTAGGCTCCATTGGAGTAAGGCTGCAGGTTTGGCTGGCTAGACTGATGCTTGTAGCTGGAGTTTGGAGCACAGAGCTTGCACCCAGTGGACCAGTTGATCCAGCAATGCAGTCTCCCCAAGTCTCAGGCTAAATAGGCTGGGTTTTGATGAGGCTCAGCTGCGCTTGCTAGCAGGTGTGGAAGCTCCTGTGCTGTGCTTTGGCCAGAAACAGAGGTGAAGAGAGAGAGAAATGAACACTATGGAGGTAGCTGCCACTGAAACCATGTTATTTTAAGCTGCAGAGCCAATCAGATCTTCAGGAGCCAATCAGAAGTCCTGCTAGGCAGGACTGAAAACATTTGGTAGGCAACAAGAAAGGTATCAGTGAGCACTACGGTGCCCTTGGGCATCACCTTGGGGACCCCTGTAATACTGACCATAATCGACCATTTTATTTATTTATGCCATTTACAGTCTGCCTTTCTCACTGAGGCTCAAGAGGCAGAATACATAGTGTGAGATTAGTACAGTCAATATCGAGGGCATTTCAATAGACAATGCCATAGGGTATATAAGTGCAAGTTTATCAGCAAAAATCCAACATCAGCAAAAATCCAATACAAAGCAAAACATCAGCAAAGATTCAATGCAAAGCAAAACATCAGCAAAAATCTAATACAAAGCAAAACATCAGCAAAAATCCAATAAAAAGCTGAAGAAATTCTGAAACAGAGCATAAGCAATTCTATGACAGACATTAAACAACACAGAACTACCCAGGATGAGCATGCTTAAAGAAACAGAGTCCATAATAGCACATATGAGGCAGCTTCCCCTGCATTCAAAAAGCCGACTATTCTAATGACTCTTATTCAAACCCTATGACAAAGGTTTTTTATGTCTCTTCATCCTCCAGCCATTTCAAACCCTGACTCAAAGTGCTATTATCATGGCTTTTTTCTGGGAAAAGAGGTGGTGGAACTCAGTGGGTTGCCAGCACAGGGGGCAACTCTTGGCAGGAGGTGGTGCCCCTGGTACCACATGTGTGCCCGAAAAGTGCACGCATGCTCCCAGGGCCAATGATGTCACTTTGGGTCAGCTGGAACAAGGGAGGAGTTTTTAAAAGTTTAAATCGCCCTTGGCGAAAATGGTCACATGGCTGGTGGCCCCGCCCCCTGATCTCCAGACAGAGGGGAGTTTAGATTGACCTCTGCACCGCTTGGCGCGAAGGGCAATCTCAACTCCCCTCTGTCTGGAGATCAGGGGGCAGGGCCACCAGCCATGTGACCATTTTCAAGAGATTCTGGAACTCCGTTCCACCGCGTTCCAGCTGAAAAAAAGCCCTGGGTTTTATGATGCTTGTGTAATGTTTGTGCTTTCATTTCCCGCCCCCCATGCAGACCCTGTCCAAGTATCCAATCACCGCTTTCTGCACAGCTCCAACTGCATATCGTATGTTAGTACAACACGATAACAACAGGTACAGTATTCACTCCAATGCAAGACTACATTTTTTTCCAGGAATGGCATTTTTTAAAAAAGATGTGGTCATCTTACATTTGCATATAGGAGACAGTTATGTCCAATAAAAATATTTGTTTGGTGTATAACATTTTTAGGGAGGCGGCTGTCTTACATTCTGGGCTGCCTTCCTTTCAAGTACAGAAACTATTTTTCATTGGGTAAAAAGAAATAAAGGAAGTGAGAGAAAACTCAATACAAGAACTGAGATTGGGTAAACATTCCACCTAGAGCCACTGTTGTGTCTTGCTGGATTTTCTGGCAGCTTTAAAGGGGGGGGGGGTCAACTTACCAAAGCCCCTAAGAGCTGATACGGTATCTTGAAAGTGGAGACGTTATTTATTGCTCCCTTCCCTCCCTGCTGCAATTCATCACAGAGCCATAGCATCAGTAGATTCCAGAAGTCCATTGAAAGAGACTGGCTTTTCTTTTCCTTGAATTTCACTGTTGTCCAAAACTAATCACAAATTACAATTCCCCTCGTCTCCCCCGCCCCGCAATTTCCCCTCTATCTTCCAGTATTTATCGCAACATCCTGGGGCTACTGTTTGCTGCCTTGTGTGACCACAAATCTATAATTCTCAATACGCGATGCCCTTTCCTTGCTAGAATTCATTAAAGCTCTCCAGCCAATGAGATGGAGCAAAGCCGAACGCCAGCTCCAAATACTTAGGAAACAATAAACAAAAAACATTTGTAAAAAAAACCCAATGCCTGGTAATGAGTAGTTGCAGCAAAACCATAATTCTTTTTTAAAATCATGCAATAATTGATGCTATCAGTCAACGATTTCAATGCATGAAACTGCTCTTAAAGATCAGCTGTTGCAAAAGATGATTATCTAACCATGTCATCCCAGGATAATAGACAGTCCCTTCAGACATACCTAATTTGTACCATAATTCAAATAATTTATGTAAAGCCCTGAGCAGGTTGGGACCGGCGTATCTTCGGGACCGCCTCTCCCTGTATGTTCCTCGGAGACTGCTTCGATCAGCGGATAAATGTTTACTGGTGGTCCCCGGCCCTAAGGAAGCCCGCCTCGCTTCAACCAGGGCCAGGGCCTTTTCAGTCCTGGCCCCAGCCTGGTGGAACACTCTGTCAATGGAGACCCGGGCCCAGCGGGACATATTATTGTTCCGCCAGGCCTGTAAAACAGAGCTGTTCTGCCAGGCGTTCGGTGGTTGAAGGGGGCGATGCCATGTTGGCCTCCCACCTTTGTGGTGGGGGATTCTCCCCACCGTTGCACCTTAATGTATTTGGTTTATTTATTTTATTATTGCTTATTGTATGTTGATTTTAGAATTATTGTTTTCTTGTTTTTATTGATTTTAACTGTTGTTCACTGCCCAGAGCCCCTGAGGATGGGTGGTTTATAAATTGAAATAATAATGATGATGATGATGATGATGATGATGATGATGATGAATTTCATGCCTTCCACAGAATCTGAACTCACTGTGGTCATATAATACAGAAGTGAGTGACCACACCCAAACCTTTGCAATGGGGCTGATTGACATTTAAGGGACACCTTGTCTGAGCCAAGAGCCCACCAGTAAGACAGCAGCCTTTTGGTTTGTACTGTGGTGCTTTGGGGTTACTAACGGTCATCCTTCCCTTTCAAGCTACAAATTCAAGAGTCTGCGGCACTGCGTGACCGGAGGAGAACCTCTCAATCCGGAAGTGATGGAACGCTGGAAAACTAAGACAGGGCTGGATATCTATGAAGCGTACGGTCAAACTGAAACGGTACGTCCGCCCTTGCTCTTGCAGAACTGTGTCTCAGGCTATGACCTCTGTGCCCTCACCATTTTGTGCAAGGTTTTAAAAGATGCTGTGCATCGATGGGGTGGCCTGATAGAGAGCGCACCCGAGTTTAAGCTTTGCAAAGTCCTTCTGTTTGCAGAACACCATCACAAGGACTTGGGATCAGACACACAATGAGACTTTTGTGCCTCTCAGACTCACACTGTGTTCTTTTATCCTCATGACTAGTGTGTAAGGGCAGCTGTACCTTTTCCCTGCACACTGATTTCTCCTCATAAAATAGCCCCACGGAGCTCCTATTGGCTCTACTGAAGGGCAGCCACATAAGCAACGAATCCCTAATATAACATAATAATAACATTCAATTTATACACTGCCCTTCAGGACAATGCCCACTCAGAGCGGTTTACAAAGTATGTCATTATTATCCCCACAACAAAACACCCTGTGAGGTGGGTGAGGCTGAGAGAGCTCCAGAGAACTGTGACTAGCCCAAGGTCACCCAGCTGGCTTCAAGTGGAAGAGTCGGGAATCAAACCCGGCTCTCAAGATTAGAGTCCCGCGCTCTTAACCACTACACCAAACTGGCTCTCCATACTATCATCCCAACAATGACATGAAGCAAGTGAGACTCAAAGAATGAGCAATTGTAACTTGCCTCCCAGTAAGCTTCATAGTGAAGGATTTGAACCCAGGTCCAACTTATTTTAATCCAACCTGGGAGCAACAATACTATCAGCCTAGGTAGAGGAGGAGGTGCAACAGCACCCAAATCTCCTTCTTCACCCTAGAAGGTGGGCCCAGCTCTAGTAAACCTCACCAACATCTCCTTGGCCTTCAACAGGCCCTGGCAGACTATGTTAGTCCCATTCCTATGAGGGAAGTCCCACAAGACATCCAGGGCGTCTGTAACTGACTGATGCAGTCCAACCGCTTTTGTAATGCTGGAACACCCTTTTCCTCACGTGGGCTGGAGGTGCAGGGTACCTGATGCATGCTGGGAACAACTCCTGGACTCCTCCCATTCAAATGATCAGAGAAAGGTGGAGGGTGTTTTTTTGCACTCCCTTATCAATGCACATATGCATGTGTAAGAACTGAAGTTACCACATCTGTTATCCATGCTGCCAGTAAGCAGATCATAGAACCACAGAATCATAGGGTCGGAAGGGTCATCTAGTCCAACCCCCTGCACAATGCAGGAAATTCACAGAGACAAAACCAACACACACACATACACACACCCTCATTTTGTTTTGTTGGGTTCCCTTACAGGTAACAATATGTGCGAATGTCAAAGGGATGAAAATTAAACCAGGATCAATGGGCAAGGCATGTCCACCATATAATGTTCAGGTACGAGGACAAATTTTCTATCCTGGCATCAGAGAAGACCGGCAAGAAACTGTGCTATTTCCCCTCTTATTTCCCTGTTCCTAGTAAAATATCAACCATCATGATGATGGGTCTGCGTGAAAGATTGGTGTGCATATTGCAAAAAATCCCTAGGAAGTCTATATATACTGCAGTTTGTGTTCTCTTCCAAATGTTTCCCTTTGACCTGTCAGTTTTCTTTATGCTGCAGAAAACATGGCAGCACTTACCTGTAACTTGTTCATTGTTTCACACATGGGACTGCACAGGTACCACGACAATGAACTTAACAGGAGCTATAAAAAACTAAGCCTTGCTTAGTTAAAGAACTATTTAAAGAACTTAGTTAAAGAACTATTCCCTTTCTGTGACACTACTGAGCAATGAAAAGCTGGGAACGAACATTTATACATGGTTTCCTTTGTTCCATAGAACTTAAAAGGAGCCACTAAGAACTGAGCCATCATCCCTCACTGTGCATTATTGGTTTTAATTCTACACATGAATTTTAAACCATCAGTCTCGATCAGTGAAAACAACATATGTATTCATTTCTCCAGATTGTAGATGACCAGGGCAACATCCAGCCCCCAGGAAAAGAAGGAGATGTTGCCATCCAAATTCAACCCAAGAGGCCGTTTTGTTTCTTTACACAGTATTTGGTAATTATGATTATTTGAGTGACAACAATTTGGTGTGTGGCACAATCCAATGAGGAGTTACTTCATTCTTAAGCCCATTGATTTCAACTCTGCACAGAAATAAGGGCTGTCCCCCCACCTAAAGAAAGCTTATTCTATTGATCATAGTAATGGCGTCATTGATTAAATTGGCATACACATAAAAATTTTTGGATGAAGTGATGTAGAAACAAGCCCCGCTCCTTTCATTTACAGAATACACATTGCTCTAAACTGCTGGTTAAGATATAGCTGACTGTCAAAGCACCATATGAAGCTGCCTTAGACAAACAACTGGTGTATCCAGCTGGAAAATACCTGCAGTGACTAACAGTGGCTCTAGCAGAGCAGGTCTCTTTCAGTATCTGCTCTAATGCTTTAACTGGAGATGCCAGCTATTGGACTGGAGGCTTTCTGCATGGCAGGCATGTGATCTACCACTTGATTCCACATTTGGTCCCATGTTTACTGATTATATTTTTATCGTCTTCTAGTTCTCTGGAAAATGGAACTTCCATGTTTAGAGGCTCTTGCATCACGGAACTCAGAGATGGCATATGTAGGGCACCCAAGAGACCTCCCTTCCTAGCACTGACTAGCTCCAGAGCTGTTTAGCTTCAGCAAGGTGGTGACATCACAGGATCAGAGAGCCATGGCTCAGTGGCAAAGCATCTGCTTAGCATGCAGAGGGTCCCTTGTTCAATTCCCGGCATATCCAGCTAAAAGGTGGTAGGTGATGTGAAAGACCCCGGAGAGCTACTGCCAGTATGAGTGGACAAGGCTAACCTTGATGGAGCAATGGTCTGATTCAGTAAATGGCAGCTTCAGGTGTGTACCTGGGATCCAGGTAGCAGCTTAAAAAATAGAGTGCCTTACTATTTACTTAGATGGACAATTTACAAAATGAATGGAGTCATCTGTTTAAAATTCTGTGCCATCATGCTTCGTTCTTTTATAAGGATAACCCTGAGAAAACGGCAGCCAGCCAGCGTGGAAGCTTTTATATCACTGGAGACAGAGGGATCATGGATGAAGAAGGCTATTTTTGGTTTGTCGGAAGGTCAGATGACGTCATCAATTCTGCTGGGTAGGGTCCTCTTCCAGTTGGATTTTTCCAGATTCAGTAACAGAAGGCATGTAGTCTTTTAGACGGTTGCAAGTTGGGAGCCCACAAGGAATCTTGAGAAGGGTGATTAACAATTAAGAAATCACACCCACAGCCTGATGCCACTAAGGGTCCAAGAACCAAACAAAAAAGCTGAATTTTTGCCAATCTAACTAAATCCAGCTTTCCAGATCAAATGAGAGAATCCCAGATCCGATCCGGGAACCTGGATCAAGATCTCCGATAAATCTGGGTTAATCCATGTAAATCTGGGAAACACAGCTTCTGCCTCTTGGCAGGCTGTTTCCCTGTCTTCTCCCATATTTTTTTTCCCAAGAGGGATGGAGGCGGAATGAGGCAAGAAGGGGGGAGTGTAGCCAATCCATGGAGGAGCTCTACTTGTCTGCCTAGTATCTGTGAGTGACACTGGTTCAGTTGGGCTAAGTTGCAGTCATGTCCCTTGCTTCAGTTGAGTATGGGTAGCATCCTCTCTTTTGACACGATTCTTAGGTTTGATGTTAGTTCCCTGGTTTCACTTTCATTCTGGGGGCATTTCATTCCTTTGCTTCAGTTTGGTTCTGTGGGATTTTCTCTAGATTGAGCTTGCATTTGGAAGTGTCTCTCTCATCAAGGGCAGCCTTGCCCCTACGTGTTTCTGCTTGAAAACCAGCTTGGAAACTTTTCTGCCATAGGAAACAATGGAGAGTGGCCGGGGTGGGGGTGGGGCACTTATTCAGGGTCTCATAGAATTGGAATCCAGGGTCCAATCTTACTGAAACTTGGGGGGATCTTTAGTGGGCAGTCAGGAATAGGTTCTCTGAAAAATTGGTGAAGTTTGCTTGAAAAATGCCCTCCCAGCTACCCAGATAGCCACCGGATAGTTTTCCCCATAGGGAATAATAGCTGAATAAATCTGGGATTCTCTAATTTGGCCAAACCAGATCAGAGAATCTTTCCTGGTTTTCAAGGATCCTGGATTTTTTTGGGAAACTTGGATCCAGATTTCTCAGGGTTTTTTTTTGGTGTGTGGGGGGGTACACACCCCTAGATGCCACAGCATCTCAGCAGTCTAGTCAATCTTCTCTACCTAAGAAGATAGTTTCCAGGATATATTGGAAACCTGACTCTCAAAAGTTTATACCCTGGAAATCTTGCTACTAGTCTTTAAGGTGCTACCGGATTCAAATCTTGCTCCTTCCTTCAAGTTACTACAAGCTATTAAAAGTTCAAGCAGCCCCAAATTTCCCTTCCCATCTCCATTCCCCTCCCCGACTTTAACTGATGCTAGACTGCTCTCAACTTTCTATGACTTGCAGAGGGCAACAGGCACGCTCAGTGCTTGCTGGGTCACTTCAAGGGCTCTTTTCAATTTTGGCTAACCAATTATTTTTTTGGCACACTTAGGGAGCCCCCCTAGGTCTGCAGATTCTGGTACCACCTCAGGGTAGCGCCATTGTACTGTTCTACTGACAGACATGGGACCGTCAAGTCCCATCACTTATTAGGAGGACTTACTAGGAGGCATTTACATGGAATGCACATTCCCTCTTAGGTATCGTATTGGCCCATTTGAAGTGGAAAGTGCCCTGATAGAACACCCGGCAGTCGCTGAATCAGCTGTCGTCAGCAGCCCAGACCCCGCCAGAGGAGAGGTAAAGAGACATTCAAATAATCCTTTAAATCCAGAGGTGCCTGCCCAAGCATGCCAAGCACTTGCTTGGAAAAACCAACAGACTTTGAAATACCACAGCAGCAAAATTGTACTGTATTTCAAGGTACTTTCCTGATCAGGGAAATGGTAACATCTAGAAAAACTAGGTTGATGTATGAGTGAGAAATAGCTGGTGCACTCCCTGAATCAATGACTAACTCCAGCAAAGCATTCAGTTGTATCCCACCAGCTCCTCCACAGGTGAAGGAGGAGACCCCCTCTGATCACCCCCCCCCCCCCAAAGGCTAAGCTGAGGTTGGTGGGAACCACATGAACAAAAGCCAGGGCAGTGAGGAAAGGGACTGGGTAAGACTGAGCAGAAAAGATGGTGGGATACAATCCACTGGTATCTGGCACAAAATTTAACATCTGACTTTTCTCTTTTTTAAAAAAAAAACCAAGTTTCTAGTCCTTATGGTTTGAGGCCCTTATTTCAAAAACGTATATGCTGCCTTAAAAGCAAGTGCCTGGTGCTCGCCTGGCCTCCTAATATCTTTGCTCTCATTGGCCAGAATACAGAAGGAGGGAGCTGGTTCACTTCTTTGGTAAACAACTGGGTAGAATCCTAACTGCATGCTTTACCATATTCCGTCACAAAGGGACCACAGCGTTTGCCCTTTAAAATGAAGGCTGCAAAGAAGAGGCCTCCTTTCTGGCTTCCTATAAGTCATTAATATCTGTCTTTCCCCCCTCATCATGTAGGTGGTGAAAGCATTTGTTGTGTTGTCTCCTGCTTTTCTGTCACATGATCCAGAGAAATTAACCAAGGAGCTTCAGGAGCATGTGAAAAGAATTACTGCTCCCTACAAGTACCCAAGAAAGGCAAGTGTCTTCCCAGCGCAACTGAAGCACAGTTTCCCCCTAGGGATCGCAGGTGCCCATCAGTGGTGGGCAACCTCCCAGCGGTTTGCTCGCTTACCCACCGGCTGCTGGCGGGAGGTTCCAAGCTGCCTGGTGTTCACCTGCCACCAGCAGGCACCCAAGGCACAAGTGTGGTGTACAGGCTTCCGGCAGACACGATGTCACTTCCAGAAGTGATGTCATTGCTCCCGTTGTGGGAGAGCTCCTCTGCTTCTCTTGGGGCCGATTTTAGCCTTGCTGGGAGGGTATAGGGACCTGGCAACCCTAGCTCCCCATCACCATTTGCAAAATCAAACCTTATTGAATGAACAAGACACTCGCCCTGTTGCTAAGAGTTTCTCTACACAAGACATTTTACACAAGTAGGCTCAAGCGAAAAATCTTACACTTGTTCTCCCATTGTGGATACACCTGCACTGCTAGGGAGACAGAGTACATTTGAATATAGGACCACACAGAAAGTAAGAGTCTCTGTGCACGAGATATCTTACACGAGGACACTCAAGTGTAGGGAGATGCAATGTTGGCCAGGAAGCACAGTTTAAAAAGACAGAGCCAGCAGAGATGGCTCCTCAGAGGGTTTGTTAATTTCATCTTTGCCTTCCAGAAGGGGAGGTGAAATTGACAGAGCCTTTGGCTCTATCTTTTTAAACCACTTTTCTCTGCCAACATTGCATCTCCCTACACTTGAGCGTCCCCGTGTAAGATGTCTTGTGCAGAGAGACTCTAGGTCAGCAGATGGCGCTGAGTTGGGAATTTTTGAGGCTAGCTGTCTCTTCCTGCTGCCACTGGTTCAGGTTGATTTCACATTTCTCTTTTGTGTTGCATTGATTTGCAAAATCTCTGTTTCCATTCTGCAACATCAAGGGAAACTCGTGATTTTTTATTTTAATTTTATTCTCAGTTTACTTGTACAAATATTTCCCCATAAAAGTTATTTGCACCCTAGTGAGAACCTGAGAACATAGGAGGAGCCCTGATGAATCAGACCCATGGAATCCAGGATCCCTGGTTTCTCGCACTGACTGATCAAATTCCCCAGAGAGACATCAAAACAGGGGGATAGAGCCAATATCTCCCACTGTGGTTGCCCCGTCCTCCCAGAAATTGGATCCAGAGGTCTACTGCCTCTGAACACCGTAGCTGACAGCCTCTGAAGACCTATCCTTCATTAATTTGCCTAACCCTCTTTTGAAGTTAATTAAGTCCTGGTTAATTATGCATCATATTAATTTTTTGACCCAAGGATACTGATGACAATATTTTATAAGGAAAATTTAGGACAAGTGAACAGAAAATGGCATAAATACAATAGGTTCGATTTGCACAAGGGAGAAATTAAACAAAAGGGAGTGGGTAGGGATTTCCAGGTTATGACAATTGGGATGAGATATTTGAAGGCCTCCCTATTGCTGACTGAAAACCATTGTTCCAAGAGTCCCATTAATCTCATAAGAACTTTTACAAGGGTGTAAAAAGGGAACTAAACATTTGACTTTATAAATACAGGTGGAGTTTGTCCAAGAGCTGCCCAAAACCGTTGCTGGGAAAATCCAAAGGAATATATTACGGATTCAGGAATGGAAAAAAGTCTAGCTTCAGAGGCACATTTCAACATGAAGAACCTCCATTCTCTGTAATCTTTTGGTGTCCTTGTTTGTGATGAAATTTTCCAGGTCCTGTGAACCCATAATGCAAGTCAGGCAATCTCCTTGTTTTCCCACAGTTTTTGTATACAGTCTTAAACTGAGGCCAACCTCCCACACTGTGACAGGCTCCTTGACATCCTAAAACTCTCATCAGAATAGTCAGCATAAAACATGTGCTTCAAGGGCAATGCACCATCTTAGGGAGAGCAAGAAGCAAACGAGGAAATATGAGCAGGGCTCAGAATACATCCCATCTTCAAAATAAGCATGATGCTCACAGATCCTGATAGACTCCAGGACTCCATGGCTGCCTACTGCACAGCTTACTGTTACCAGGAATGGGCCTCCTTGCGAGTAAGTGGGGGGAATTAGCGGCAAGAAGTATGGCTATGCGAGAGGGGTAACAACAGGACATCTCCACCAGTATTTACGGGATCCCTCCCCCAAGGAGGCAAATGAGACCGGTGATCTTGAATAAAAGAGTATCTTTATTGAAGGGGGAAAGCTCTCTCTCTCACACACACAAGAGATTGTTCACAAACACACAAGATGGCGAGGAAAAACAGTGGTGAAAGTGGAATAGATTTGAGGGATTTCAGCACAATAATACCTATCCAAAGAGCAGAGTAGTCCACAGAGAAAGAGCTTCAAACGTCCACCATTCTCGGTCAGGAAAGAAAGAGTCTTAGGGAGAGTGACCCTAAGGGAGCAGCGCTTGGATCCAGAAGGTGTGCATGATTTTAATGGGGCCAGAGCCCTGGTTTTTATAGGGCAAAACGTGTCCTGAGGCTGGGGAGCCCCCCTCAGCCATTGGAACAAAGACCCTAGAGGTCAGTTTCTGGGAACTGCAAAGGTTTGATTATTTTGATTACTTGCTGCCATAGTGTGTGAAAGGAAATGCAAAGTTTCTCCTGCCGCCTCACAAAGGGGCAATTTGCTAATTAATCTCCCCGGAGCTGGGTTGATGAATTTATATAGGGACAGCATCTTCCCAGGAACAAATTATAAACTTATCAGTGCTGATTGATTGCTCCTTGATCTTGGGGTGGGGATTTCATCACGGAAGGAGGGTATTAGAATGTGCTGAGAGGGGTAATTCAACGAGACCCTGTCTTATCACAGCTCACACCCATAACTGGGAAAGCTGTAAATACAATCACCGCGGTCACTCTGCATTTGCATACATGTCCTATTTATGCTCGCTCTCCCAGGCAGGACTCAGCAATGCTCGCTGTCCAGCTGGTTGGAATTCCCCCTGATGCAGATAAGGCTGCATTAATCCAGGGGCCTTGTGATTTTTATATCACAGGCAGCTATCAAACAGTTATTAAATATGGTGGAGGCCAGGGCCAACTACTTACATTATCACATATTATAAGCAGAAAAATGCCATCCATCTGTAGTGCCAATCGCTTCCCATGAAAAAGCTCAGAAAGTGCTTGAAAGCTTTTTGCCAATAAGATGCTGTGTTTTTTAAAGCCCGTGCGATCTGGACAATTAGCTGAGATCCGATGATACTTGAATGGAATTAGTTCATGAACAGATCTCTCCTCCACAATTCATTCTCTCTCACACTCTCTCTTACACACACACACACACACACACACACACAAAGCTGCTCAGTATGTATGGGGTGGGGGTGGGGGTGGGGTGGAGTAACTCGGTTTACGATTACATTGCAAGACACCTTTGTAATCCCAGCCCCACCCGGATGCCCACACCACTGCCACATGACACTGCACACGGGCAGTGAACATGCAAGCCCTGTATGCACATAATTCAAAAATAACCTGAAATCTTCTTTCTACTCACTTGCTAAAGTGTAAAACTGGGCCAGATCCTCAGTATCATACGTTTTGCCTTTTATTCAAGTACAATTTTATACATGAGTCGTGTGCAAAACTTATCTTGTGCTATTGACTTTGAAACTCATTCTAGCGATGGATTACTCACCTGGAAAGAACTTAATGATCGTATCAAATAAATAGTCCGATGGTGCAAGAACAGGTTATCTATTTCATGTTTTGCAATATTTTCACTTGTATGGTGCTCTCAGGGTGTTTGCGTTATATGCCATCAAGTCGCCTCCAACCTACGGCGACCCTATGAATGAAAGGATATGCAATGCAGAATGACTGACAGACTCATTAGACTCATTTCCCTAGCTCAATCGATCAGATCATGATTCTTAGGCTGCTTCTTTTTTTTAATTTTTGAAATTTTATTGAATAACTCACACGTTTACAAGGAAGATGGAAAAAACCCGATTATGTCAAGAACAATAAATTCTTAGGGTGCTTCTAAATTTCAGACATTTAAATGTTCCAAGCAAACAGTTTCCTAGCCCTTGAAATGAAAGCAATGGTTTTCACACAGCCACTGATATAGGTCCATGCCCCATGAATTTGTCTGACCTGCTTTTAAAGCTGTCTTCTGGCAGTAAAAATTTCATCTTAAGAAATAACAGTCACATTTAGAAGTTGATCCTTTTCACCAGTCTTCCTTACAATAGAGAATCCTTTGAACAAAGGAAATCTTTTCTCAACTGAAGGAAGTCTTTCTCCTATGAGGACATAGCAGAAGAGATTCATAGGACCCAGCTTTGCAGAAGGGAGTTACAGAATCCAACCCTTGGTTTCCACACTGCTCAAATTATTTTTCCAGCAGGTGTCCAGGTGCACGTTAGAATACACCATGTAAAGTAGATCCAGAGGAGTTAGCCGTGTTAGTCTGTAGTAGCAAAATCAAAAAGAGTCCAGTAGCACCTTTAAGACTAACCAACTTTATTGTAGCATAAGCTTTTAAGAACCACAGTTCTCTTCGTCAGATGCATGGAGGGCAAGAAGAAACTGGTGAGATATATAGGTGGAGAGGGAGGAGTAGATGCAGTCAAGAGCTTCTGATATGGAGATCAGTTTGCTTCTGTTAAGGAAATCAGTTACTTCTGATAATGAGATAACCATTCATAGTCCCTATTCAGTCCCAGCCTGAGTCAAATTTACATATGAATTCTTTTGCTTGTCTTGCACCCACTGCTCATGAAGGACATGCAACCATTGAATGCTAAGTCAGGAGGGGGTTTTAGCAGCTTTGGGGCAGAAGGATTCTGTTAGCTCCTGTTATATATACACATATCCCTTGAAATATGGGTGAAAAGAGAAGGAGAGACAAAGTTCTGGAGGGCAAGGTACTGCCATGAGTTACTTGCTGTGTCAATTATTAGAGGACACTGGTATGCAATGCCTTGCCCTTGTGCCTACTTTCTACTGTGCCCATTGCTTTAGCAGGGCAGCTTGTGCCAAGGCTGAAGAGCACATGTGGCATGTTCAATGTTTTCCCAACCACAGATGCAAAGCTCTTTCTTTTGAAGCCAGAACAGCCAGTGAAGAAGCTCTTCCTCTGGAGGTCTTCAGATACTATCATCAGTCTAACAGGTCAGTACTGCCTTCCCTGCCAACATTTCACAGATGAAAACAGTGACTTCAGGGTACCAAAAGCAACCAATGACGCCCCGGTGAAGGGCTCCCCTCTTAGCATTCAGACCCAACCCGAATCATCATATGAATTAAAGGTCACATCACCTGCCCCACTTCACAGGTCTCAGGGTGATCAGCCTCCCCCTCCCCAGAATTTTGTCCTCCTGGTTTCCCAGGCCCTTATACTAAATCAGACCCTTTGTCTGTCAAGGTCTCTGTCGCCTACTCTGACTGGCAGCTGCACTACAGAACCTCAAGTAAAGGTCTTTCAGATCACCAACTACCCGATCCTTTTAACTGGAGATGCCGGGGACTGAACCTGCGACCTTCTCCATGCTAAGCAGATGCTCTACTACTGAGGCACAACCCCTCTCAGCAGCCCTGAGGGACACCCCAATTAATTCTCATAATATACTCGCGTCTCCTCCATGGATTTAAAAAGCCAAGGGGGAAGTTTGTTCTTTTGGGTTAGAGATATATTTTCAAATTGTAATTATCCTACTACGTACTACCTATTAAACTTTCAAAATATACCTTAGCAATCGCAGCATGTGAAATATTAAAGATGTTCCCCACTCAAGGCACTCAATAGTTCATGTGCAAACGTTTATAGGCATGCATACTAGAGACAAGATGCATCCAACCTTCATGCTCAGAGATTTAGCTTCCAGGGAGGGAGTTGGAGGGTAAAGAAAGCATTACTAGCAGTTCAAACTAAACAAAAGTGAGGACAAAATATGGAAAGGCTGTGCTCTGGCTGTGCACATCTAGCAAGTAGAGGGAACAGCTTGATAAGTAAACCTAAGTTGAAATGTGGATTTCTCTATTTATAAAACAAATAGACAGATGATAGTATATAGAATATTGGTAAGAATGCATGCAACTTTGTTCTTGCAACGATATAGGCAATCTCACCGGAATCAGACATTTGGTTGCTTGTGGACATATGACAAAATAATGTCTACTTCTCTTCATCATGTTTTCCTAGACAATTTTGCTGACCTTGTTGGCCAAGATCTAATTTTTCTACCATGAAGACTTTACTGAGATCACAGATCCTCACATCCTCCTGGAGATTTAAATCGCCTCCTGGGTTGCTTCACAGACCCTGCTGGCTGCTTAACACTCCAATTTCTGCACAGTACAGAGTCCTAAGACACAGGGACCAGCAATTGCCAGAGTACTTTAACTATGCAAGTGACGTGTTGGATAAATGGTCTCAAATGGAAAAGGTACAGCTTAGTTTAGTCTTTCTGGAAAATATCTGGTCATGCATTTGTTTCCCCATCCCCCAAGGTTGAAAATAAATAGTAGCTTAGCGATACAAGACACTAGCAGATCCATGGATGGATTCTGGAACATTTTTAAATAGCTAGCCTAATTGGGGACCCTGGCTCAGATCTGGATTGTGAAATGGGAGACTAAGAGCCAAGCTATAAGTGACGCCTGACACAGGTTGGACACTTGTCAGCTTCCCTCAAGTTTTGATGGGAAATGCAGGCGTCCTGGTTTTACAGCTTGGCTCTCTATTACAGCTGCAAGAGAAGCTGTGACTGACCCAAGGTCACCCAGCTGGCTTCAAGCAAAGGAGTGGGGAATCAAACCTGGTTTTCCAGATTTAGAGTCCTTCCGCTCTTAACCACTACACCAAACTGGCTCTCATGGGCACTGAAGCTACTGCATAGCCAAATCTGATTGCCTGTGTGTTTGATGATGATGTGACAGCATCATGCTGACTACAATAATCCCTGATTAGCCAGGATCACATAATCGGGAAGAAGATTCTTGATTCAAACAAGAAGTTTTGCTCTTGGTCTTAAGCTGGAGCATTGTTTGTGCCTAGCTGGATGGGATAGGGGTGGCAGGATGGGTGGCAGGATGATTCTGGGCAATTATGCCCAGTATTCTGTTCTCTCTCTGAATGCTCAGTATTGACTCTCTGCGAGGTGGCTGTCGGGCAGCCTTCTGGAGTCTCAACCCCGTGACCAGCTGCATAGCTGAGTCAGCAGACCTAAGGGCTGGAGTCACTCCATTGGGTGACCATCAGTTACTAGGCTCAATGCAAGGGGTTGACTAGCACATGCAAAGTCCTTCATGTTCTTGGCTCTCATATCTGTGGGACAGCCTCTCTCCCTATGCTCTGCCATGGCAGCATTCGGTCATCTGAATAGGCCCTTCTGCAGGTGTCATCTTGCAAATGGGCAAAATCAACTGCTGCCCGTACACACCTTTTCTCTGTGGTGGCTCCCATCTTATAGCATGGCCTGTCTAAGGAGGTCAGAAAAACTCCCACTCTCCTGGCTTTCTGCAAATTGTGCAAAACTGAATTATTCAAGAGGGCTTTCTTACACAGGTAAATAGGGCTGTGCTATAAGGAAATGGTTCAAAGAGATTGTTCAATAAAGGGATAGGAGCTGTAGACTACACTGCTGTGCACTATCTGCTATTGTTGTTCATTATGTCATATCAAATTGCTTATGTTTTGTCTCAGCCTTGTTTCAGCTCTATATAGGATTTCTGCTTGTTTTCAGATTTTTGCTATCTATGCCCAATTGTATTATTAATTGAACGCTCCAGCTGTTGATTGTATTGAATTACCCTGTGTAAACTACTTTAAATTTCAGTGAGAAAGGTGGACTATAAACAACATGATTAAATAAATAAAAATTGGGTCCACTGTTTGCATTTAAAAGGAAAGGGCTGCAAGTGCACTGGGTATGGAGAGCCCTCTGCCAGCAAAACCCCCCACCACCCTCCATATCTTCAATTTTTATTTCTCTGGTTGATATTCATCCTTGGTATGTCTGCAGGATGTTGCTGGTTAACATGGCTGGGAAATAATAATAATAATAACAACATTCAATTTATATACCGCCCTTCAGGATAACTTAATGCCCACTCAGAGTGGTTTACAAAGTGTTATTATTACCCCACAACAATCACCCTGTAAGGTGAGTGGGGCTGAGAGAGCTCCAGAGAACTGTGACTCGCCCAAGGTCACCCAGCTGGCTTCAAGTGGAGGAGTGGGGAATCAAACCTGGCTCTCCAGATTAGAGTCCCGTGCTCTTAACCACTACACCAAACTGGGAGGAATTTTACTGGTGGTTTGGATTGGCTAATAGGCCTTGGGGTTTTTGCCTTCCCTATAGCAAAGAGTATGTGTGATGGATGTTTGAACGGTTTAAAAAAGCATAACCATCACAGCTGGCTGCTGGCGTTTAGGCATTGGCTGGGGATCACAGAACAGGGTGTGCAGGGGGGGATCCCAGCATGAGCCTGAAGGGGGATTCTCCCCAGTACAGTGTGTTTATGTTCTCCCTCTCTCCACCACCACCTCAATGGGCTGTTCCAGGCACAACAATGTCACTGAAGAAGTTGCTTTATAAGGTAGGCTGTAAGCTTTCCAATGAGGGTGAAGGAAGTGAGCAGGGCGTATTTGGGAGCTATTTGTACACCCCAAAATGTTCATGTGTACAAATGCTCTATTAAGAACCTAGCAAACCATTTCTCTTCCCATGCACATTTGTGTCCATTGCATAGGATGGAAAGAGACCTTCCAATCCAGCGTTATGGTGGATAAACGGCAGAGGAGGTGAAGTGAGATGGAGTTTTGAGGAGCTGGGAGCCCTGTCCCGAAAAGCAGCCAACGTTCTCTTGGACCACTGCGGGCTGCAGAAAGGAGACAGAGTCATCATTGTTCTCCCCCGGATCCCAGAATGGTGGTTGGTGACAGCAGCTTGCCTGAGGACAGGTCAATTTAAAAAACAGCTAGCAAGATATAACAGAAAATAGGTCTGGGGAGTAGCTCTGACAGAGGACAGTTCTGGAAATCATATGTAAATTGTAGCCACCAACATTCAAACTGACTGCTCCACCAAACTCTGTAGCTGCTCAGGAGGGGTGTATAAACAGGGTGTGTGTGTGTTTAATTTTCATGCACAGACATCTTTGGAAAATTTCCCATTTTCATTTGTTGCTGGAATGCCATTTAGACGAAGACAGAAACATCAACTGAAACAATCTATCAAATAACACAATCAGACTGGGTGCGGGAGGGAAGAATGATAGCCATTAGCCCCGAATATGGAGAAGCCATAAAAGGAAGTTGAACTTTCACAGTGAACTGGTGCAAACTGTCTCCTACATGTCTGTCTTGCTCTGGTAGGAATCATTCTCATCCCTGGGACATCCCAATTAACAGCCAAAGACATTCAGTACAGACTCCAGGCATCTAAGGCTAAATGCATCATCACTACAGATGCTCTTGCTCCAGCAGTGGACTCTGCTGCAGCTGACTGTCACTTCCTGAAAACCAAATTGATGGCATCTGAAGGCAAGAGAGAAGGATGGTTAAACTTCAATGGCCTCTTAAAGTGAGTAGTCCTCATTATGCAGCTTCTGAAGGGTCCGCTCCATGACACATGGGGACCCATCTATCTAACTTATTTTTGTCCCAGCCTTTTCCCAAGGAGGTCAAGGTAGCACACACAGTTCTTCTTTCCTCTGCTTTATCTTCACAACAACTGGAGGAGGTAGTTTAAGTGAAGAAACAGCGACTGCATAAAGGTGACCCAAGCTTAATGGCTGAGTGGGGATATCCTTCTACATGGGGAATAGCACATGAAATCGTTTACCAAAATTTGCCCATTACATGTGGTGTCCCCCCCCCCGAGTTAATAACACCCCGAACCCCTTTCAGCAAAACAGCAGTGTTAGTGCTCAAATCCCTCCTCTCACTGAGGGGAAGTTTATAGATGGAATATCATAAACACCCTTCCTCAAATCTCCTAAGCGCAAGACACTGCCAGGCCTGAAATGAAACAAAATGGATGTCAGAGAGGTAAGAGACTGGGAAAATATTTTAGAAAGGGAGGCAGGGCGGCTGACTGAGTAATGGCCCCCTCCATGCCGCAGAGAGACACATAATTTAGGACAACAGGTTTCCCAAGAAACTCTCGACTAATATCATTCATACCCGACCTCTCTTCCTCTCATCCATTTACCCTAATTAAGCAACACCTAACACTATTCACCAAACCTGGTAGCTTTTCCTATCCAGTACTCAAAGGATCATCAAGCATCTCCCACCATTATCCACCTCCAGAGAACCCATAAAGTTATTGTTTTGGGGTCAAAAACATCAGTTTGCCCCAGGAAGCATTTTGCCCTATATTTGGAGTCCCTAGCCACCAGGATTTCTGTGTGTGTTCTGAGGCCCATACATACACCCTCAAATCTGTTTGGGCCTTCTCTTCTTCTCTCCATGAAACGCTGGTTATTTTGCTGCTGCCTCTGTGGACCTCCATCTTTGAGACTGGTAATTATAGCCTTCCTCAAAATTGCTTTCTCCCCTCTCCTCCCTGATTTCCTCTTAGTTAGCCTTGTATGTGTTGTGTGAGTGATTGTATGTTTGCCCTTTCAATAAAACGTTTGCCTCCTAATAAAAACCTTTCTGGCAGAACATCTGGCTGGTTTATTCTGAGAATTCTCTCAAGGGACCAATCCCCATAAATGCGGTGGAGGACACTAGTTACCCCCTCTCGTTTTATCTCCTTTAAGCTAATTTCCCCCAACTAATTAGGAGACTGATCAAGATGGGTTGCCGTATTTGACTGTCTCTAGCAGCAGAAAAGAGCAGGAGTCCGGTAGCACCTATAAGACTAACAAAATTTGTGGTACGGTATGAGCTTTCGTGAGCCAAAGTGTTCCAGTCCAAATCAGGGACCCATGTACTTGGAAAATGAGTCAAAGTCTGGTTGGGAAAACCCAAAGTCTACACATTTAAATTGTAATGCGTAGTTTGGACTTCAACCTTGAAGTTCACCCCAGACATTTTCACTCAACCTAGATTACCTTACAAGAATGTGGTAAGGATAAACTGGAAGAGAGGAAATTATGTACACTGCTCTAAACTATTTGGAAAGACAGATACTTTAGCCACCACGGTGCTGTTTATTCCATAGAGAGGCACCTTCTGACCACACCTGTGTGAAAACAAAACTTCAAGACCCAATGATGGCTTTCTTTACCAGTGGAACTACAGGTTCACCTAAGATGGCTGAGCATTCGCAGGGGAGTCTAGGTTTCAGACCCATCGTGAATGACAGGTATGGACAGCATGCTTCCTTAAACATATGTTCAATACTGCAAATATATTTGTCACATACCATGGCTGTTTTCACAAGGCCACACACCCGAAAAATCGCGCGAAACTCACAGCATAAAAGTGTCTTCCTAGCACGATTTCCTGGCACAATCCTTTTTAATGGCCCCTTTTCGGATGTCATTGGGCCATTAAAGGGGATCGTGCCAGGAGATTGTGCTAGGAAGACGCTTCCTGCTGTGAGTTTGCATGATCTCCCAGGGAGCGTGTGAAAACGGCCCCTCTTTCTTTCTGTTCTATCAGGTACTGGCTGGATTTAACGCCTATGGATATTATGTGGTGCACTGCAGATACAGGCTGGGTGGTAG
The DNA here is from genome assembly GCF_028583425.1 of Eublepharis macularius. NCBI lineage: Eukaryota > Metazoa > Chordata > Lepidosauria > Squamata > Eublepharidae > Eublepharis > Eublepharis macularius. Next base: position 20,085,947 of record NC_072801.1, read on the forward strand.
CTGCGATAGGATCTTTTTTTGACCCCTGGGCTCTTGGGTCTTGTGTATTTGTACACCGCCTGCCGCAAGTGGAATCAACCACCATCCTGAATGTAAGATGACTCTGTGCTCATATCTCTGTGCTCCCTTCATATATCTACCAGCAGTTAAGATTACATGGGAAAAGGAAATAATTATATGTATACTGTTTTAAGTTTCATTTGTTAGTCTCTCTGAGACTCCAAGATGTTCCTAGCCTGTGAACACGTTTTAGACTCTGTTTCCAAATTTTATTCCCTGGCTTGTTTTTTTCTTATTCATTTAGCTTCTTTTTAATGGCTAGTTTTTATTGGTGTGATTTTTTTGCCTCGTTTTTATTGTCTTGGGTAGTTTTGTTTTATTGTTTTAGCTGTGAGCAGCCTTAAGCAAGTCTGGAGTGAGAGTATCCAAATTATCTTAGTTCAACACACCAACTGGTATAACACACTGGCCATCTAGGGGCCATCAGAAAATTGTGGGTTGTTAGGATATTTAATATTTAGAGAGTCTTCTTCTGAGGTCCAAAACCTCTATGCATGTAACTGTAGTGTGATAATTCAACATGGGTAGCATGATGTTCTACTGATTCAGCACTTCAGACCATGTAATTCATATGCAAACTCTGCTTCCTTTTTTAGACTCTCTCCCGGTTTCCCATTACCACCATCTTGGGAGCTCCAACCTTGTTCCGCATGTTGGTGCAAAATGATCTTACCAGGTACTCTGAGAACTGCTTTCTGGAAAAGGTTATATTTCACTATTCATTGGCCCACTTCACATCCCATTGCTGCAGACACAGAATGACCCAAAACAGAACTAGTCTATTACATTTCTTGCCCTCCATTCCTTTAAGTAGCTCAGGATGGCTTACCCATTCTCCTCAGCAGGGGTCATTTCGTAGAAAAAGAGCTGGAGGAACTCATTAGCATAACTCATCAGCGTATGCCACGCCCCTTGACATCACCAGAAATGTTTCATTAGCAAGACTGATTTGCATATGCCACACCCCCTGACATCACCTATCCTGGCTATTTTGGACCCAGTCCTAGCCATTCAGGGCCAAAATTGGACCCAAAATGGCAAAAGGGGGCTGAAAATAGCCAAAAAGGGGCTGAAAATGGCCATAAAGGGGCCCAAAATGGTCAGGATTGGGTCGCTGCTGAGCAAGAGCGTGATCCACCACCCATCAGAGGCCCAATCCGGGCTGTTTTGGCCCCAATCCAGACTGAAATGGGCCCAAAATGGCCGAGTCATGTGGGCGGGGCCACTTGACATGTGACCTCTTTGGGGAACTGCTGGAACTGCGTTCCTGCGCGTTCCCCCTTGAAATGAGCCCTGCTCCTCAGTACCTCACTGTAAGGTAGGACAGGCTGAACAAGAGTGACGGGTCCAAGAACACCAGGGCCGTTTCCACATGGCTTACCTGTATGTGGCATGTCCCAGTAAATCGCACAAAAAACACGAAAGATTGCGTTTCCTTGTGCGAGATTTGTGCGACGTCGCATGACATCGTGCAAATCTCACGCAAGGAAATGCAATCTTCCACGTTTTTTGCACGATTTACCGGGACATGCCGCATACAGGTAAGCCATGTGGAAACGGCCCATTAAATTCTTGGCTAGTTGAGTAGGGGATTTGAACCTGGTTGCCCCAGGCCTAGTCCAACATTTTAACCACTACACCACACTGGCTCACTCTTTGAAAAGAGTAGCTAAGGATTTCTGTTCACACCAATGAAAAAAGACTCCTCTAAATTCTCCAGGAACCGCAAAGATCTAGAAATCTTTATTCTGGTGCAGAGACTGTAGATATCATAAGTACGTAGGTCACACTAGTGGTCTAGTGTATGTCAAGACTGCAGTTTCCAGATTCCCAGATTAAGCACACTTCTCAAGAAGTCCTCTCATCTTGGGCATGCTGCCAGGAAACTCTAGTGATGTTTTTATCCCACCATTCCTCCAAAGAGTATATGGCCTCTCTCTTTTGTCTTCACCACAACTGTATGAGATAAATTAAGCTGAGACAGAGAGCAACTGTCTGAAGGTCACCCAGTAAATTTTAGAGCTAAGCAGAGATTTAAACCTGGGCCCCTCTTTTATACTGCACCGACTGCTGTTTCGATGCTACGTTTCTAGCATACCCCAGAATATTAGCCTTAATTGGTTTCGCATCCTCTTTAAGTTACAAGTTCATGAGTCTGAAGTACTGCATAAGTGGAGGGGAGCCGCTGAACCCTGAAGTCATGGAGCAGTGGAAAAGCAAGACAGGGCTGGACATCTATGAAATGTATGGACAGACAGAAACGGTAAGTCCGCAAAAATTAAAAGTCTATTTTTAAGCCTTGAGGGATTTTTTAAGCCATTTTATACAGCTTCCTTTCAGCAAGGTAGCCCGTTGCTGCATACTCAGAACAGAAGCAAGTATTGCATCATTTAACATCCAGTTAAATTGGAGATCTCAAGGACCAAAACTGGGAACCTCTGCCATATCAAACAGCTGCTCTGCCATTGAATAATGGCTCTTCAGTCTTTTACAAAGGATGGCAGCCTTCACAGGAATACAGGAAACTACCTTCTACCAAGTCAGTCCACTGGTTGAGCGATCACAGCACTGTCAATTGTGAGTGGCAGCTTTCTGTCCAAATACTTTGGCTATTCCTCCTTAAACTTGATGTATAGGAAGAGAACCGTTCCCAAGTGAACATTTGTTCTGACAAAATGTTTGGATCCAAGATAGGAACATTCAAATTATTTACTGACAAGAGCCCTTTTCGGTCATTGTGAATTTTGCACTCCTGCCTCAGTAGAGTTTCGTAGAGTGCATCCTAGGTATGAGAGACTCATTAGAGAGCCAGCCATGCTTAGAATATGAAACATCCTATCTTATATACTAGTAGCCAAGTGGCCCTGATCTGAAGGTACTTAAATCTGGAGACTGGATCCATGAACAGACAAGACAGATCTTCCTACATACCTGGAAAATGCCCCAGGTTTGCAGAAAAATTTGAAATCTAAAAAAAAATTACATGGGGGGGGGGTGTGTGTTTAAAAACCCAAAATGACAAAAGGAGTGCCTGTAGCTTTAACTAGATGCCCTCAGCAGCTGTTACTGAGTTGTCACCCCCCTTCCCCCTGCCACTATTCACTTGGTTGGCAGGGGAGAAAGGTAGGGGAATAGGCCTTCAGGGTGCGCTCCCAGGCTTCACACTGGGCTGATTTAGGCCCAAATGGGCCCATTTGAGGCTCAAATTGGCCCAGTGTGAACTGCACGCACTCCCAGGCATTCATGATGACATCACTTCTTGGAAGCAAAAACCCACTGGGAAGTAAGGAGACCTAGCAACCCTACTGTTGCTGGGCAACCATTAGCCAGTATTCCAGGCTTGGTTTCTGTCAGGAAAAGATAGAGGGAAGGGAGGGCCCTTTCCAGGGCTGTTGGGGTCTTGAGGGAGAACTCATGGAGGCCAGACTCAGAAACAACCACCCCATGACTTGATACTGTAAGACATGCGTGACTTCAGGGTAGACTTTGTGAGACTCAGACTCAAATCTCCACTTTGTTGTGGAAGCTCACAGGGTAACTTTGATCCAGTTACATACTCTCAGACTGACCTACCTCTCAAGGTTGTTGTGAGGGAAATATGGAAGCAAGGAGACTGATGTAAGCTGCTTTGCGTTCTCAGTGTGGAGAAAGGCTGTATATAAATGAAGTAAATTAAGAAATATAGGTGAAGATGGAGGACAGACGAAAGTTAAGTTGTTTAGTAGGTTTGAAGGAAAGAAGCACATACGGAAAGGTGAGCATATGGAAGCTGCCAGAAGGAGGGAAAGAGGAATAGGGTGGGGAAGGGGATACAGGGAAAAGTGAAATACTCCCACAAATCGTTGCAGGTTCCCCACCATACAACTGGGCCCAGCTCAGCTGGTACCACACAACTGGGCCATAGGGCAGAGGCTGCGTGGAGGGAGGTAAAGACAGGGGCAAACAAAGGCTGGTACAAAGCAGGAAAAGAGGGAGAGACTACGGGGGCCAAAGAAAGGAAAGAGGACGTGGTCGGAAACGGGAAATGAGATGCCCCACACAAGTCCTTGGGTGTCCCCCACTTGTGAAAATCTAAAATCTGTTCTGCTGAGCCTTGGCCATCCAAACATTTTACAGCTACAGTCCTATGTATACTGTCTTTGGACTTCGAGGTTAGCCCTGTTGAAAAGGGAATAAATGTACATGGCATTGGGCTTCACACGTCCCCAAGACCACTGAGGGGAAAAGCGCTCTTCTCTCAAACAGGGTATGATTTGTTCAAATCTCAGAGGGATGAAAATCAAGCCTGGTTCCATGGGAAAGGCGTGTGCACCGTATGATGTCCAGGTTAGTTAAATATATTTACTTTTTAAAAGACTGTTTTAAATTATAGCTGCTCTTAATAGGCTGGAATAAATGAGATTTAATTGGTGATATATTTCTCTTCTTCTAGATCATAGATGAAAACACAAATGTTCTGCCTTCAGAAAAGGAAGGAGAGATTGCCATCAAAGTGAAGCCTGAAAGGCCTCTTGGTCTTTTCTTGCACTACGCTGTAAGAAACCCACAGGAGAATAACACTGACTTCATAGGACATACATAGGACCTGTACTTTTTCTAGCTTGTCATGATAACTGGTTAATGCCTAGAGCACAACCTATAGCAATATGCATGCCAGCTCCAGAGATCGCAGATGGATCCAATTCATATGAAAGATAATGCTACGGCTGTGACATCCTTTCATCTCCTAAGTAAAAGATGTTTTAACAAATCTAAAACAGAGGGAAACCTGAGGACATCCAAAAAATCATAAGGTTTTATATCTTTTTCCACAGAAGGTGATAAAAAGATCTCTGGATTCCTCTTAAAGAGAGCTATAATGTAGCTACCCTGTTCTTTTCTAGAAAGAAAGAAGAATCAACTGGTTACAGATTATGTCAGGCTGGGCAAAATGCAATTGCTTTTCAAATATATCTATGGTTAATTCTGTTCTTTCTGAAATATTTCATTAGGATAACCCAGAGAAAACAGCTGCAACGGAACGTGGCTCTTTTTACATTACAGGGGACAGAGGAAAGAAAGATAAGGATGGGTATATTTGGTTTGTTGGAAGAAATGACGATATCATCAATTCTTCAGGGTTAGTTTTATTAGTTTAGGAGGGTGAGTTTCCTTTGGGTCGTTTGCACAACCAATCTAATACATATTCTGCTTTGGATATATTTATTTTAAAACATGTTTATACCACTGTTCTTCACCCAAAGTGAATTCAAGGTAAGTTTATAATAAAACAAAACTACCATATCAGTAATGCAGCCCCAAACATCAAGCTAATGAAAACAATTTAAAACAAGCAATACTTCATTGTTTAAAAAAAGAATGCATACATGCATTCTTATCACATGTTAGCTGTGGTTATCCCTTGATGACTTGAATGGTTGAGATTATTTATCATCATCATCATCATCATCATCAATACCCCACCTTTCTCCCCAATGGGAACTCAAAGCAGCTTACATTATTCTCTCTTCAATTTTATCTTCACAGCAACTTTCCTGTAAGGTATGTTAGGCTGAGAATGGGCATTTCCTTGATAAAAAAATGTTATTCTGATTAGAGATAGACTGGCTCTCAATTGGCTTATCTCTTAATTCATTCTTTTCCTCAATAAACGTTCTTGGGAAAATCTCAAGTCTTCTCAAGTTTTCCCCAAGAACACCAAACCTCTTGAAGCTTCCCTTTGTGACACTCACCTTACCTGATCCCCCTCCTTTGGAATCAAATATTTTTGTGAAGGACAGCGGGAACTATTGGCAGGGAAGGGTCACTGCAAACGGGAGAGACCATGTAGACCTAGGAGCATCCAGTCCAATGAACCCAAAGATTGTTCAGCACCATGCTGGTCTGAAAATTTAGCCATGATTCCTTTTAGACGTAACATCATTTTTTTTGGATCCCCATGTGTTCCAAGTTCTAACAATTCAGACAATAAATTCTTCCTTTTTTACTTCTGTCAAGGTATATGACCCAAGTAAAGAAGCATTTAACTGACCTGGATGGCTAGCTTGATCTCATCAGATCTTGGAAACTAAGCAAGGTTGGCCCTGGTTAGTACTTGAATGGGAGACCCCCCCAAGGAAGGCCAGGGTTGCTGTGTAGAGGCCAGCAATGGCAAACCATTTCTGTTAATCTCTTGCCTTGAAACCCCTACAGGGTCACCTTACATTGACTATGACTTGATGGCATTTTCCTCCACTCCCACAGATGCATTTATAATGCTGAACACTTTCTCTGGCTCGTACCTTTCCCCCCAATTGATTGTGTTTCCTTTCCTTTCTTAGGTATCGCATTGGACCATTTGAAGTGGAAAGTGCTCTTTTAGAGCACCCAGCTGTTGCAGAAGCCGCTGTTGTTAGCAGCCCAGACCAGCTCAGAGGAGAGGTAATGAGAATGATCTTAGTAACGTCATCTCTGGATGGTGGTCCCTCTTGCTCTTAGCACGGCCCTTAAGCAATTAGAAATGCAAGAAGAAAACTCATAGCATCCTCATTCTAAAATGCCTGGCAATGATGGTGCAAATTATACTTGGGTCAATCCATATTGACCAATGAGAGGAATGTGGAGTTGGAAGTCTCTGAACTGCTGAAGTTGCATGCATATTCAACACAAATCTGACTGACGCTGCATAGATACCCGTGGCCTATATGGTAAGTCTAGGAGGGTTTCCATTACTTACCAGGTTTGGTGCCCATTAAACAGCTACATGCCTTCAGAGGGAGCTGGAATCCCCTCTGAAACCCAATCATATGAGCCATTGGTGTCAACTTTATTTAATTAACTGATGTCCCAAAGTATGTATAAACTACTTTTCTAAGAGGAAACATGGATACCCACATGAAACTAACTTCTTATTCAAATTCTGGCCATTTAATTTTACAGAATTTTAGAAAATTTCTGGAATATATCTGGTCCTATCTGGGAACTAGGAACAAGCTTTCATATCTCGGCATTGTCGCTTATGCCAACTTTGTTTTGCAGGTAGTGAAGGCTTTTGTTGTTTTGTCCCTGAACTACATGTCCCAAGATAAGGAAAAATTAACTCACGAGCTTCAAGAACATGTCAAGAAGCTTACTGCTCCCTACAAATATCCAAGGAAGGTAAGCATGCCCAGTGAATTGGAAGCATATCCAGAGAGGAGGGAGAAGAAGAATGTGGAAATGATCAATCAGATCCTTACCAAACAAAGCCATCAACCACATCTCTGTTGCCCAAAAAAGCTCATGATAGGCTGGCATTCCTCACATGACCACTCTGCCCCTCAGGATTCTGCCACTTCATTCTCCTGCCTGCAGACACCAGATAACGTAAACTGCGAACCCTGAATGACACTTTGCTCAACAATAACTCTTTGCTAGGGCTCTTTTCTATACAACGATGACAACTCAACATTCCTTGCTCTTTTTGTTTTCCTAGATGGAATTTGTCCAGGAATTGCCAAAGACAATCACAGGGAAAATCCAAAGGAATGAGTTAAGGAAGAAAGAATGGGGAAATGCTTAATGTTGTTGGACGTAGCAACGTCTGGTGTACAAAGATAAAGAGAAGAAGACCCTACGGGGGCAGCAAGGGCTAGTCAGATGTGAGGACAGCACCTCCTCTTTCTATTAAGTGTCATTTTCTTGACTTATCTCCAGATTGGTGTTCTTGGGGGCAATATCCTGCTTCTTCTGGGAACTCTCTCTCTCTCAGTCAACTAGATAGCGAGACACTATCTCTATCTCTCCTCTTCACTATCAAGTATGTAGTTCCTAAATAAACTTTCTTTATTCTTTAATCAGTATTGCATGGCTATCGTTGTGTAAGGCACTCTGCCAACACTTAATGCTTTGAAGAACCTATGTAACCAAGAAAATTATTCAAGCCATGTTGATACCAGGATTACCTCTCTCTTTCTCTGTTGGATGCTGGGCCTCCAAACTAAAGGTCAAGGGGGTTTATAAATTAGAATGAAGGACCAAGAGGGAGGTAGCTAAGCAGTTCCTTCACTGAGGAAGGAGCTGAAATAAATAGGCTGGAATCTGTAGAATCTTCTCTGTTCCCTGACCTAAAGCATATTTCCTGATGAGAGAGGCCCTGGGCACCAAGAGGAAGACTCCTTAAGCCATTCATGGAACAGATCTATGGCATCCAACCCAACCAGTTTTTTACAATGTTCTTGTTAGCAAGCTGTGAGAAATAGAAATGATTTTGAGTTTCTCAGCACTGCTACTTGTCAGGTCTTGCCAGGCACTTCCCAAAACACTTCACTGCATCACAGGTGTGAATGAGTTAAAGTTGGTTTTATTAAAGAAGAATACCAGTATCAATATGCTATGACAGGAGTATTGGCTGGAATGGCCCAAGCAAGGTTAATTATAGGTCAAAGTCCCCAACCCCCCAGTGGGAAAGTAAGTCCGTTAGGATTTTGGCACACAGAGCCTGGGAAGAGGGGAGGAGGGAAGGGATGAGCTCTGTTCAGACTCTTAGGAGCTTGGTGCAGTCTCTGCTGTAACTTCAAGGCCGTGTTCCCAGGCCTGCCAGGAAATCTTAACCAAAACACCTGCAAGATAAGCAGCTAGCAACCATTCAGCAAAACAGATTTCCCTCTGCATGTTCTCAGAGGCACACTAATTACTTCAGCAAGAAATCCATAACCCGTGACATATGCTGGAGGCTTATCTGACGCTACTTTGATCTCCATTTTGATCTAGCTTCTTCCTTGTGCAAACTATAGCTGTCATTCTTTATTTTCATCCAACTGTTTCCTTGTACCGTGTACAATATATGCATTTCCCAACATTAAACATGCAACAATAAATCAGAACAATACGTGTATATTATACATATACATTATCAGGGCTTTTCTGGGAAAAGAGGTGGTGGAACTCTCTATTACCAGAAATGTGTGACGACGTCACTTCCGGAAGTGATGCCGCTTCCCGGAACCCAGTACAATGCATTATGACAAGATAAATGTTAGTAAGCTTGGAAAATTACACTATCATTAGAAAGGGTTTTTTTTCCTTTCTGTATCCTCTATAAAAAGTGAAATCTTCTATTCCCTTTCCCAAACATTTCATTTTTTTGGAATCATATTTTAAAATATGCAAGAAGGAGGGGGCCTCTAAAAATCCAAAACTCATCTCACAAATCTAAATTCTAACTAATTTAACTAATTTCCAAAATTCATTCTCAAAATTCCACAGAGTCTGAAATTCCTAATCTAATGAATATTGAATTTTCAAATTTTCAGGGAGGGTTTTGCTTTACTGGAGCAATTCAAAAGAAGATATTCGACTTTAGCTTTATTAGATTTATACTTAGATGAAAATTGCTTTTTTTTGTTGCCTGCCAACTCTACCTTACCAATGGCTAAGCTGTTGTGACATTGCGAAATGCTGATAAATATTCCAATGTCCCAGACAAACAATATTCATAAAAACTTCCTTAACAGCCATATGTCCACTGCAATGTCAGTGATGTTAATCAGCTGAGGGTTGGGAGAACCATTTGAGTTACAGCTATTAAGACATAAGAACACCTATATGCTGATGAATCTATCGATGAAAGCCTTCTGTGACTTGGACACAGCTATCCATTCCTAGCATAAAACTGGAATAACCATAACTGATATTTTAACTAATACAAATAACCATAACTGATATATTTAATTAACACAGAACCAATCTGCATTCAAAGGCTGTGGGAAGCATAGCAATGTTAACTTCAGTCAACAAAAGACTGAAAGTAACACACATACACCCACCCTCATGAAAAGAAAGCAGAATGAACTCAAAGCAGCACACACAACCCCCACACCCCCATGAAAAGAAAGCAGAATGAACTCAAAGCAGCACACACATGGGCATACACAGCTCCCACCACACATGAAAAGAATGAACTAAAAGCAACCTAGCCTCCTCTGCAGAGCCCACCTGGGCCCGAGCAGCTTCTGCTTGCTCTCCCTCCCTCCCTCCCTCCCTCCCTCCCTCCCTCCCTCCCACACACACACACACACACACACACACACACACACACACACAGAGAGAGAGAGAGAGAGAGAGAGAGAGAGAGAGAGAGAGAGAGAGGAATGAAATGAAATGCAGAATGAACTCAAAGCAGCTTAGCCTCTCTGGAGAGCTGGCCCCAGCAGCTCTGCTCTGTTCTGCTCTGCTCTCTCTCTCTTGCTCTCTCGCTCTCACTCTCTCATAGAGAAATGAAAAGAAAGCAGAATGAACTGGAAGCAGCTTAGCCTCCTCTGCAGAGCCTGCACTGGGCCCCAACTTGCTCGCTCTCTCTTTCTCTCTCACTCACAGAGGAATGAAAAAGCAGAATGAACTTGAAGCAACTTAACCTCCTCTGCAGAGCCCGAGCTGGGCCCGAGCAGCATCTGCTCTCTCTCTCTCTCTCTCTCTCTCTCACACACACACACACACTCACACACTCACTCACACACCAACAGAGGAATGAAAAGAAAGCAGAATGAACTTGAAGCAACTTAACCTCCTCTGCAGAGCCTGCGGGGCTGAAGGAGGAAGGAATTACATGGGCAGATTCCAGAGCTGCCAGAACACCATTCCAGGGCGTTCCCCCTCAAAAAAGCTCTGTACATTATGCATAACTATCTAAATTGTATATTAAAACCATGCAGGGTGGATAAAAATCAATGATTTTTTAAAAAAAAATTTAAAAAATCGGATTTTTTTTATTTAAATCAGATTTTTTTGATTTAAATCGGATTTTTTTAAATAAAATGCTTTTTGAGGAAAATATATTACCATCCAAAGGTTATTCCATCATGAAATAAAGATTAGTTTTTAATTATGGCTGTATATGTTTAATTTTTTTGGTAAATAAATTCCATTAATCCATTCACAATGTCATGCTCTTCCAGAGGTTTTTGTAAGATTATTGGGCAGTTTCTCTGCCTACAAGATATTATCACAGATGCTTGGTTTTGCAGTTCTCAAAACTGAATTTGTGTCAGCTCAGCAGAGAGCACATGCCTCTTCTTCACAGCAAAAATGTTATAACATGAACAGAGTTGAGAAAAAGACCTTAATCCTATCGTTCTACAAACCTATGAAGACAGAATCAACCCCTCCAGTGCTAAGTTTCAAGAAGTTCAGTGAATAGAAACAATATTTTTCTGATTGTTTGGAGTGGAATAGATCTGCACAAGAAGAAACTAAGTGTGAGGAGGGAGGGGCAAGCAGTACAAAATGAAAGTGAAACTTTTTGAGCACAATACTGCACAAGTCTTTGGATCTTTTGTGTGTATGACCTGAGGTTTATCACATTCTTTCCTTGGAGGAAGAAAGCTATAATGGCAGCAGGCCGTAAAAGAGACCCAGTTTGGGAATACTTTAATGAAGTTCCTTTACCTATCGGTAAGGCAGGCATCTACTTGCATATTAAAGTTATACCAGCAAGAATTAGTCTTTATGTAGAAAACTATGATTTAAATCAAGCCTTAATGACTGGTGATTTAAATCGTGATTTAAATTGTGATTTAAATCAGTTTGATTTAAATCAAATCCACCCTGAAACCCTGCCACATAACTGCAGAGCTAGTGTAGCATAGCAGTGAGGGTGCAGAGCAACAACTAAAGAGACCTGGATTCAAATTCCCACTCAGCCACAAAGCTCTCTGGGTGACCTTGGTCTGCATATGCAATATTCAAATCAGTTATGTCAATGACACACTTCCGGTGATGTCAAGGGTGTGGCATATGCTAATGAGTTGTGCTAATGAGTTATGCTAATGAGTTCCTGCAGCTCTTTTTCTACGAAATGACCCCCCCCTGAGCCTAGCCTTGGGCTGGCCCTGCCACCACCCTCCTCATGGTGACTGTGGGTGGAATGTTCCAAAGCATGCTTCACTTTCAGCCACCCTGCACTTTCCCCTTTGAACCAGATCAAAACCTCTTGCTCTGGACGAGCAAGACATTGTGTGGATGTTTGCTTTAAATGCAGGGGCTTCCTGCTGCGGTTCCTAGTGTGGAAGCAGCCTCTGTCCACTTTCTCCACTGGGAGAGTGTTTGACGGGTGACGTTTTCAACTGTCTCTTTCAAATGATTTCTGCATTTTTGCAAACCCTGACTACTGAGACTTTGAGAACAGATGAAGAAAATGTATTTAAACCACAGATAACTAAACCACTGGTTCTGAACTTTAGACACCAAGTTGTTCCAAACATTAACAATGGCCCTGGAAAGATACCAACAGCCCGTATAAGGAAGGATGCTGAGACAGGGACTCTCAAGGAGGGGTGATTAACTTTGAAAAGGCTCTGATCTGTAACCTTTGCTAGTTTATTTATTAAAAATCAGTAACCAAACAAGACTAAGCAAGTAAGATTAAAGGCAAGGAATGTTGAACAAAACCAGGCTGCTGATCCAATATTCTGTCTACATCTATCCCGAGCACTATACATCTCAGTTTCACACGTCATGTAACTTACAAAGTTATCACAATATCACAAGTAAAAGAGGGAGGGGGAAATCACAAGGTAATGGATCCAGCCAGCTTTTTCACTCAGTCTCACTACTTACTACAGCTCCCCTCCCACATGACATTTTTCTTTTTCTTTCTTTCTTTCTGTCTTTCTTTCTAGTCCTCCTTTCTCACTGAGACTCAAGACGGATTACATAGTGTGCAATTAGTACAATCATTATCAAGGACATTTCCATTAACAATGCCATAAGATAAATAAATACAAATGTACAAAGACATAGCATTAGCAAGGATCCAATATAAAGTTGAAGAAATGTTGAAACAGAACATAATCAATTCTAGGGCTGACATTAGATAACATGAAGCACAGGTACATTGGAGTACATATTTAAAGTAACAGATAATACGTGAAGCAACATAGTGGTGAAGTCTATGGGCCCTAACTCATAAGCGAAGCATGTGAGAACCCCTCCCTATAATACAGTCTTCCTATTTGAGTAAAAAACCTCTTTGAATAATTCGGTTTTGTATCATTTGTGGAAAGCCAGGAGAGTGGGGACTCTCCTGACTTTTGTCCATGCGGGTCCCATAATTGGTCCAAAGGGCTCTCATTCCTCCCTTTTCCCCCAGCGGAAAAGTTGGCAGATGCAACCCGATGGGTTGCAAAACCCGCCAAAGATTCATTCTGCTAGCAGTGCTGCTTTCCTCCAGGGCAAGAGAAGGCTCCCTTCATTGGGAAAGGGCCCCTCTTACAGAACAGACCCAGGGGATCCAACCGAATATAACATTTCAACAAATAAGAGAATTGTAATCCTGTGGCACATTATTAAAAGGTAAAGGTAGTCCCCTGTGCAAGCACCGAGTCATTACTGACCCATGGTGGGGACATCACACCACAACGTTTTCTTGGCAGACTTTTTACGGGGTGGTTTGCCATTGCCTTCCCCAGTCATCTACACTTTACCCTCAGGAAACTGGGTACTAATTTTACCGACCTCGGAAGGATGGAAGGCTGAGTCAACCTTGAGCCGGCTACCCAAACCCATCTTCTGCCAGGATCGAACTCAGGTCGTGAGCAGAGCTTGGGCTGCAGTACTACAGCTCACCACTCTGCGCCACAGGGCTCTTGAATGTGGCACATGATTATTGAATCAAAAAGACGAATGAAAAATCTTAGTGAGGATCCTGAGAAGTCAACACAAATCATGAAAGGGCTGTTAAGTGATGACTGCAATAGATGCTCTCATCAGCATCTCATGGGTGGATTAAGAAATGTTATATAAACCTCTTCCTAGGAATACCATAAATTGGACAGTATGACACAAGCCACATTCAAACATTCTGTCCATGATGGGCAGCTTTGTTCTCATTCTCACGCCCCCTCACATCTCCTTCTTCCCCATCAGGCACAGCATATGACTCAAAACTTTCAGATTCTGAATAGCCCCCCTTCCCCAACAGGAGCTTAACTTTTCGGCCAATTGCTCTTCCCATCTTTCTGTAACATGATTTCTTGTTGATGTTGAAGAAAAAAACCCCTATTCCCATCCATCTAGTAAACTTTGAGCTACTGGACAACTGCTTCTGTAATGACGAGCACTGCAAATGCAATCCATTCAACAGAAAAGAGCAAGAGTCCAGTAGCACCTATAAGACTAACAAAATTTGGGGTAGGGTATGAACTTTCGTGTGTCACAGCTCACTTCTTCAGATACAGCTAGAATGTCATAATGTTGTTAGTCTTATAGGTGCTACTGGACTCTTGCTCTTTTCTACTGCTACGGACAGACTAACACAGCTACCCATCGCAATACATTCAAAACACTGATAATTTTAAATTGAGAAGAAATGACTAATTTGAGAGAAAACAGGCCTTTGAATAGCATATCAATTTGAACTTCAAGCATGTTATTTGCGAGAAATTGCAGCAACCACAAATTACAATCATGGCTGGGAAAGGGAAATGGAATTTTAACATAAATTAGTATTAAAATTAACCAATGTAATTACAGAAAGGACGGAAAATCTGGGGGAATGGTGGTGTGCATGTGGTGAAAGGTTAACCCTGAACTGGAGATAAGGCAGACAATTTGGGTTTGTCAGATTACAGATTAAAAGTTAATATTTACTTGTATGTATTGAGTGCTGGCTATTTCTCCCAATACCTTTTGCAGATCTTTCTTTTATGTTCTCTACGATCTGGCCTGAGGGACCTGAATATTTGGTAAGTTGCCTGCATGCAGACACAGGGGGGTTTTTGCTCCAATTTACAAATCCTATACTTTTCCTTTAGTTTCGGAGTGGGTTGATATAATAATGTACTGGGATTTTTTCCCCAACCTAGAGATGCCATTATAAAGATAAAACAATGTAATCCCACATAAAATACCGGCCCTGATCCTGTGAAAGGTAGTCATGAAAGCAATGGGACTTAAATTGGCCACAGTACAATGAAATTAGCCAATTGCAAATGGGGTCCAAGCATAAGAACAGGGCAGCCATATTAACTTATCATAAGCAGCATTCAAATCAGCCACACAAAATGTGCAGATATCTATACAGGATATTCACAGACAGGGGGCTTTCTTTCATGCCAACCCTCTCCATATGGTATATGAGGGCCTTTCACTGGGCTGGCGCAGCCTGAAGAAGTGGATATTCCAGGGTTGAAATTTCTACCCGAGAAGTATCGTGGCTACAGACCGAAATCCACTGGAACCAGCTCCGTGCAATAATTTTGTTTCAAAGCAGAATTGAGCATGATCAACTTTTGTTCTGCATTTCTGTGAAAGGTGAAATAAGCCACCATGGGTAGAATGAAGCTTCTCGCCAGACTGCTGGCCCTCAAATCTTTTAGTGCCCCTGGACTGCCTTACAGAGTCAGGAGTTACAGCGGAGCAGCATCCCTGGATTTTGCAGACTACGAAGCCTTCCTCAGCGATGTGCCAGAGCATTTCAATTTTGCAAGTGACGTGCTGGATAAATGGAGCCAAAAGGAGAGGGTATGTGGTATTGTTTTGGTTGGTCTTAATGGAAGGTGTGACTGCACAGCTACTGTTTGGGGGATTGGCTATGAACCATATATGCTCTTTGTCTACTTCAGGAATAACTTGATTCAGCTGATAAAGAGAGGGATTCTTCTGCAGGCATAAGTATCCAGCAGGACACACTTGGTAATACCACACCTGTTTGGCTTCTGTTGATTCTTTCCTTAGCACATCAATTAAAATTAATCACCAGTATTGTTAATATAAGGACTATGATATTGTTCCCCCATTCTCAAGCCTTTCAAAGGGACCTTTGTGTCCCATTTGGCATAAGAGAGACACGTGATATTTTTTGTTTATGTCTCTTACATTTCTGTTTCACAGGTTTTTCATGGTTTTTATGTTTTTTTATTGGACAGGCAGTTCCTTTTTGGCTTTTTCTTCCAACAAGACCAAAACCATAAGCTGACACTAGCACCACTCTGCACTCACTGAAGTCTGCAGGTTATCCGATAGAGGATGCAAAAAAGAGGGGTTTAAGATTAAGGCCTGAAAGATTCCCTCCCCGCTTTTAAAAATCCAGCTTGATGAACAGTTCCAGAAACCCTGGGTTGGTCTTAATAAATGATATGATCAAGGTGGGTAGCCGTGTTAGTCTGTCTGTAGCAGCAGAAAAGAGCAAGAGCCCAGTAGCAACTATAAGACTAACAACATTTGTGGTAGGGTAGGAGCTTTCGTGAGCCACAACTCACTTCTGCAGACAGTGTACTCATCTTTGCAATGTCCAGTGATGGGGGGAGGGGCTGGTTAACGGGGCCAGGAAGGAATTTCACCCTTGGTGAAATAAACTATTCCCTAAGCCAGAGGAAGCTACACACCACTCTTCTGGAAAAGAGATGTGTTCCACTTAAAGGAGAAGGGGGCGGGATTTGTAATGATTTCAAGAAATGGCTGCATGTGTCTTTAAATGTTTGGTGAGATAGGTGAAGAGTGGGAGGTGAAAGAGAGAGATGAGTGAGTGATATGATTGGTTGATGACAGAGAGTGGGCGGAGTGAAGGCAGTTTTCAGTTACTGAGGGAGAGAAAAAGATTCAGTTAGGGCAAGAGAGGAGAGCTGTGTGCAGCCTGAGGGTGTTCATGTATTTGTGAAGGAAAGGCAACCTGAGTGGAAGCCTGAACTGAGTGTGTCTGTGAGACTATATATTCACTCTATTTGAAGCAGGCAAACTGTGTGTGCACCTGAGAGAGAAAGAACTGAGAGTGAAAAGAATAAATAAATAAATTTTTAAAATGCTGAGACTGGGCCAAATTCACTCAGTTTGCTTCAGGGCTGAGCAGGGATAGGAACCTGGGTTTCTCTGCATTTAACTTTATTTGCTTCATTTATATGTTGCCTTTTGTCCAATGGGGACTCCTCCATGCGAGATCTGTTAGGCTGAGAGTGTGCGACTTGCCCACGGACTGTGAAGTCCCACCACCGTAATTCCTCTACACATTTCAGAGTTAAGCACCAACGGTAACAGCAGGTTTGGGAATGGAGTCCTGTAACATCAGAGAAGATTTCTTAATTGTTTCCTACATCTTTCTTTTTAAAAAAATGTGTGTCCAACAGGAGAGAAAGAATTCTTCCAATCTGGCATTGTGGTGGATAAATGACAGAGGGGATGAGGTTCGGTGGAGCTTTGAGGAGCTGGGAGTCTTATCCAGGAGAGCTGCCAACATGCTGTCCAGTGCTTGCAATCTACACAAAGGGGAGAGAATCCTCGTCATCCTGCCACGGATACCAGAGTGGTGGGTTGTAAATGTGGGCTGCATAAGAGCAGGTTAGTAATAACTCTGAGGGCAAAAGTAGATGAGAAGGTGTCCTCAGGTCTGCCATGAAGAGTCTTTCTACACGAGACATCTTATACAAGAATGCTCAGCTGTAGAGAGACACAATGTTAGCCGAGAAGCATAGTTTAAAAAGATAGAACCAAAGGCTCTGTCAATTTCACCTCTCTATACAGAGCCAGCAGAGATCACTCTTCAGAGGGTTTGTTAATTTCATCTTCCTCCGCCCTAAAGCTCTGCTAATTTCATCTCCCCTTTGGGAGAGGTAAAGATGAAATTAACAAACCCTCTGAGGAGAGATCTCTGTAGGTTCTATGTAGATAGGTGAAATTGACAGAGCCTTGGGCCCTGTCTTTTAAAACTATGCTTCCTGGCTAACATTGCGTCTCCCTATACGTGTGTCCTGATGTACGATGACTCATGTAGAGAGACTTGAAGACATTGTTGCCATTTAAAAATGCCTAGCCAAGATCTCCCCCCTTCCCCGCACTGGGTGCCTTTTCAAGTGCTGAAATACCCATGAAATACCCACTTCATAAGGCATTGGGAAGGGGGGACAAGAGTGTTGCAGCCCTTGCAGCACTTTTAGATGACTTTAAAATGCCAGCAGCGGCCTCAGAGCAGCCACAAGGTTGCCATCTCACCTAGCTTGGCTTTATGTGCGCTGAACTTGTGAGCGGGGTTGTAAACAATGCTTTTTTGGAGAGGGTTTTAATTGAACTTTGTTTCACTTCTAGGCATCGTCTTTATTCCAGCTACAGTCTTACTGAGTGCTAAAGACATTCTGTTCAGGCTTCAAGCCTCCAAAGCCAAAAGTATCATCACAAACGATGCCATAGCGCCGTTAGTGGATTCTGTAGCATCCAACTGCCACCACCTGAAAAGCCGGATCCTGGTTTCTGAAGGCAGGAGAGAAGGATGGCTGCATTTCCAAGACCTGCTCAAGTGAATATTGCTCCTGCTGAAACAATAATTGGGGGTGGGGGAGGAGTTAAAAATGCTTGGCAACTGTGCAGACGGGGACCATGCTCAGAAAACGTGTGGCCATGCTGTTATCTGAACAAGGTTCATGTTCATATTTTGTATGTGCGTACGGCTTTGATAAGGGCGAAGAAACACCTGGAAAAAAATCAGTGCTCAGATTGCACACATGGACCTTACTGTTACAGTGCATAAAAGGAGGATCTAGGCATGGTTGAGATGCTCCTAGTAGGCATGGACATAATGTCCAAAAAAGGCACCAAAGTCAGATGAACACACAAAGCTACCTTATATTGAGTCAGGACATCGGTCACTATTGTCTACTCTGTCTGGCAGCAGCTCATTAATGTTTGGGTAGAGGTTTTTTACATCAACAATCGTGTGTGTACGGTGCCATCAATTAGCAGCCAACTTACAACAATTCTGTAGGGTGTTCAAGGCAAGAGACAAACAGAGGTGGTTTGCCATTGCCTGCCTCTGTGTGGAGACACAGAACTTCCTCAGTAGTCTCCTATCCAAGTACTAATCAGGGCCAACCCTGCTTAGCTTCTGAGAACTGAGGATACCAGGGCAGCCTGGTCCATCCAGGTCATCAATAATTACCCGATCCTTTTTTAACTGGAGATGCTGGGGGTTGAATGTGCTCTGCCACTGAACCATGTGGACCTCCTCCCTCAATGTCAAGCTGACACTGTGCAGAAACTCAGTTTATTATGGGATGTTCACACATACCTTCCCAGCCTCCTTCTGTACTGAGTAAGGTGGTTTAATTCCAGCTTGGATTAAATCAAGCTCCTATGACATGAACACAAGCATCCAGGTTAAGTAGAGTTACGCAGCTGTCCTGTGCAGAGTTTACTCTAGTTTAAGCCCATTGAAATCTATTATTTATTTATTTAATTTTTAACGTGCCCTCCCCACAAGCGGGCTCAGGGCAAGGTACAACATTGATTAAAATACAACTTAAAATCAATTATAAAAACAGATAAAATACTGTGCCCCTTTTGGGGCAACCAGTGGGAGATAGAGTTACTTGTCTAGGGCAAAGTAACTCTGCCATGGTTAGTTTTCCTCCCACTGACCAGGATGCTAAACCTGCAATGAACTATTGGTGCCAAGAGTCAGCCCTTAGACGACTGATTCTTGTACTTTATTACATTGTGTGGTCATCTACATGATACTATGTGGGAGGGCAAATCTAGCGCCTGTATTTAATAAAGAGAAGAATCCATCCTGAAGCAACTCACCATCCAAAAGGCACTTCACATAGGGCTGATTCTAAGTAGTGTGTTAACTGGACACTTTTCACTGCTCAAGAAAATAATTCTAGAGGAGTAAGCTATGTTGCATTGTACCAAAAGCCAACAGGAGTCCTGGAGGACTGTAAAGACTATGAATGTGCATCTCTATGGGCCACGAAGTGTGTACCACGGTCATAGAATGTAACATGTATAATGCATTTAACATATCTTCTCTACTTTAAAGAACTGCATCCGATGAGCACCAGCCTGTCAAAACAAGGAGTCAAGACCCAATGACTATCTACTTCACCAGTGGCACCACGGGTTATCCCAAAATGGTGGAACATTCCTGTTGCAGTCTTGGACTGGGAATGACAGTAGGGGCAAGGTATCTCTTTCCAGATCCATCTACAGAGGAGATTAGCCCCCTTTATCGGGCCTAGAGTGGTGGGGGCATGCATGGCATAGAAATGAAGTAGCCCCCAAGCCTGTCAGGCCAACCAAATGCTTTAGGTCAATGTGACCCTTGGATCAAAAAGTTTGCCCCTGTTGTAAAGGTGGTGATGACTGCCATCAAGTCATAGCTGATTTATGGTAACCCCTGGTGGGGTATGCATGGTAAGATACTAACAGAGGCTATTGCCTGCCTCTGCAACCCTGGTTTTCACTGGAGGTGACTAACCAAGGCAGACCCTGCTTAGCTTCCAAGATCTGATGAGATCAGGCTTGCCTAGGCTATTCAGGTCAGGGCCTGTTGTAAAGGCTATTTTGCCTATGTAAATTGTGTAAGAATTTTCTTTAAGGTAATTAGACTGCTGCAAATTATTCATTCAACTATCATCACTTTGATGCAAGTTAAAAAGCTCATTATCAAAACACTGTTTTTGCTTCATTATTAATAGGACCTGGATGGGCTTGAATCCTGAAGACATGATATGGGGTCTGTCTGATACCGGCTGGATAAAGTTTATCTTTGCAAGTGTGCTTGCTCCTTGGCTTCAGGGATCTTGTGTCTTTGCCCACAGCAAGCAGCAGTTTGAGCCAACAACTGTTCTAAAAGTAAGAACTACCTCATCTTCTCTATTTAATACAAAGCAGTCAAATGGCAAAACACAGTTTGGACTTTCACCACCGCCTTTTCCACTCACAAAAGAAGGGGGATGGCATTTTCACCAGATGGCCACACCCTAGTGCAATCTCCCACGTTCACCTCCATGATATTCCTGGTATGTTCTCTGACCCACAGGGACACAAATTCAGTAGTCATAGAAGAATGCCAAAAAAGAGGTGAGGAAACAGCCATTTGTGTACACAGCTATACCCCCACTGCATTAAATCCGAGTCAGATTTTTAAAAGTCTGTGGCATTCACACACACAATTCAAATTCAGAGGGAGATAGTGTGGTCTTAAGATGAATGGGCTAGTTGTGGGAGTCAGGAAAGAAGCCTGCCCCTTTCCAGATGTGGGACCTTCAAGCAACAATAGTGATATAACTTGCCAGATGTTATTAAACCCAAAGACTGACTCTGGTTCACAGACATAGCAGCACCACACACAAAACAGTCTGGCATTGATTTAGAGTTTGGAAATGCTCTGCGTCGATATTCAGCACATCTTGCACACAGGGCCCACCCAGGCATGCACACTTGGCCCCTTGCCCATAAAAAAGTTGTAGCCATTCCTTTTCATGAGTCAAAGAACTGGCCATACTGGTATGTGCGAAGAGGTATATGTGACCAAACCTGGATGTGACCAATGTGACCACACCGGGGCCCTTTTCATACTGCTTACCTTCAGCTGCAACAACACGGAACATCGCGTTTTCTCGCACGAGATTTGCGCAACGTCGCGCAAATCTCTCGCGAGAAAACGCAATGTTCCACGTTTTTAGCATGATGTTCCGCATCGTTGCGGCTCAAGGTAAGCAGTGTGAAAAGGCCCCTGTATCAGAGCCAGACAGAACTGCAAACTACCAGAAGTCTCTTGGGCCAAAATGACAAAGTTTTCACCTTCCTTCAGATATGCAGCAATGAAAGCCCTGGGGCAGTTTGTAATTTCCCACCTTTCTGTCAAATACATGCACTCCAAAATAGCTCACAAGAAAATCCATCAACAAAATAGCTATTAAAGCCAACAATTGAAACAATCCAGAGTAGTAAGTAGCATCAACACAAAAAAAATTCAGAATGACGCAACTACTAATCATTGAAACTAGGAGTACTAGCGCAATCTGTCTCTTCTAACTGGAAGCAGCTCACCAGTGCCTCAAAGAAAGGCCTTTCCCAAGACCTGCTATCTTCAACTGAACATGCCAGACTGAACGTGGGACCTGCACACACTCTACTGCTGAGCAATACCCCTGGCCCCAACCCCGTAAAGACAGGAAGACTAGACCACCTCTTCTTTGATCAGATCTTTCTTCAGCTCCGAGTAGTTTGCAATTTGACAACTGCTATGCAGATTATGATCCCAAAACAACTCCTGTATATCTCCACACTGCTAGATTTTTTGACTAGCCCAATTCACATCCTTCTTTTGGAGAACAGGTGTAGGAAGCGTGAAAATGCTCTTGCCATTAACCCTATACAATCTGCAATGTAGTTGAAAATTAAAATATTAAAAAGTGGGGCCTCTTTAATCATAGCATTTATTACGGGTTTTCTGTCGCTCTTAGGCTCTTGCCAGTTATCCTGTGACAATTTTCTGTGGCACGCCGACTATTTTCCGCATGCTTTTGCAGCATAATGTGAGCAGGTATGTATTGTATGGTAAGAGAACTGAAATAAGACACATTGGTGCTTAACTAGTAACTATTTGCAAAACTCTAATAGCCAAGGCAAAACAGCAACTGATACAAACAAACCACAAAACACTTACCTTACTGCAGCTTTTTAGGACCTAGGTTCTGTACCTTTCATACAACAGCAGCAAACTGTGCCTGAAGGCAGTCCGTCACTCTCTGACTTGGTGCTGCAAAGCTGAAATAAAGCAAATTTCTTGAAAACGCAAGTAAGATTTAACAGTACAACTTCATTGTCTAATGGCAACTCTGTTTTCTAAAATGCTAGCAATACTTCTTTTTATTTTCTCCTAGAAACTCTCATGAGAAAACAGTGTAATGAGCCCTTCAAGATCAGACCAATTCTCCATCTAGTTCATACACACACACCTGTTTCCCACAGGAGTTGACTCTGAGAAGGTCCATAAGCAGGAGTACCAAGTTTAAAGCTTCCCAGCAACTGGCATTGGTGTAGTGGTTTGAGTTTCAGACTAGGATCTGAGTTCAAATCCCCACTCTGTCATGGCCCCTTGCTGGGAGAGCTTAGGCCAGCCACACACTATCTGCCTAGCCTACACAGAAAATACTGAAAGACAATTTGGGTTCTCATTGGGGAGGAGAGTGGAGCTGAGTAGAAAAGCAGTAATTTCTTCTATTTTAAAAAATGTGTACACCCCTTATAACCTAAACCTACGTGGGCAAGATTAATACTGAGTACTCAATCTGAAGCAAAACTGACAGCCAACAAACCCTATGAATAGGGTTGCCAAGTCCAAGTTGGGAAATTCCTAGAGATTTGGGGAGTGGAGCCTAGAGCGGGTGGGGTTTGTGGAGAGGAGAGGCCTCAGAATGGCATAATGCCAAAGAGTCCACCTTCCAAAGCAGTCATTTCCTCCAGAGGAACTGATCTCTGTCACCTGGTGAACAGTTGTAATTCCAGGAGATCTCCAGCCACCACCTAGAGGCTGACAACCCTACCTATTCCGACACGAGCAGGGAATCCCAACCCTTTGTCATCAAGTGTCAACGCACACGCATGGGTTACAAACTTAAATGGTTTTTATTCAACTTCTTCATACATTCAAGGTATCTCTACTCACAGTTCTTACTAAATAACAAAAGGAGAGAGTGCATCTTTCATGCACAAAGGTGCTTGGTGGAGCTTTGTAGACCCAGTGAATGTGGTGAAAAAAGAGAGATGACTTGCTCCTCTCCCTGCTGAGGTGTGAATGAACAAAAGAGGAAATGGCCTTAACAAGTTTTGGTGGGCTTTGAATGCCCCAGGAACTGAAACCTGTGGGCTAAGACACTACAACTCCCAAGATGCACTTCTCTTAAAACTATAGGCATACATTCTAGTCTAGTACATATTGATTAATATATTCAGCTTGCTGCTGGAACAGTACACTACCTATGAAACCCCCTTAATCCAAGGCCTCCTCAGCCTTCCCAATCCACCAGCAAGAGCCTCTACTAAGCTATCCTTAAAGTTTCCACTCTCAATGGCCACACTACAGCAAGAAGGCCTACTCGTGAACAGCATTCAGCCTCTTTGAAGTTTACTTCTTGGGCCCAGGAATCAGTGGTTCTCTATGCTGACTCCTGCTGAAAAGTAACATCGTAATGCTCCCCTCTTTAGATAATTTTTGTTGTCATTGAAATATATATAGCTTTGATGCTACACCTCAGAAATGACGAGGCCCAGATTTCTTCATTGTGCTACGTCTCCATCAATTTATTTCTCATTAAAAATTTTACACGCTATAATAAAAGCGGATAGTCAGAAAACAGTGGGACTTTACTACCTGTTAAATTAAGCTACCTCTGGGAATATAAAACTGCCATAGCATCTCTTCAGTACTCTGGTTTCTCTTTAGATTGCATAACTCTTTCGCCTGCCTACCTAGGATCTCTTCAGACTTGAAAATGAAGATAAAAAGTATTTCTCAATGGTCTTCAACAACTGTGATTTCATAGGCTAAATAATAATTTTTTTAAAATAACAGCCCTTACTGTGTCAAATGGCTGCTACCTACAGGTGGGCAGGAAATTTTTCTCTAGGCCAAATAAAAGGATACTATACGTTTTCTCCATTGAGAGAGTTTTTGCTTCCTTCATGGCTGCCTCAGCAAAGAGACAAGGTATAACGGTGGCTTCTGGTAGCAGATTTTGGAGGGCGGCAGCCTCCACTCAGGAGCTGGAGAAGCTAGTGCGGCTACTTTCCTGATTCCCCAGGTGCCTTTAGAGACAGCATAGACTGAGAGCCAAGCTACAAGTGACGCCTTACACAGGTTGGACACTTGTCAGCTTACCTCAAGTTTTGATGGGAAATGTAGGCATCCTGGTTTTACAGCTTGGCTCTCCATTACAGCTGCAAGACCAGGATGCCTACATTTCCCATCAAAACCTGAGGGAAGCTGACAAGTATCCAACCTGTGTAAGGCGTCACTTGTAGCTTGGCTCTCAGTGGTGGAGACAGCAGGCCTTGCTGACCAAGCGACAAACTATCTTTGCATTAACTTTGCTCTCCTCTCGCCTCTGCTTTTTGGCCACTTTCTCGCTGTCATGCCTACTTCCCAGCTCTTTTCGTACTCCAGAACAGGGCTTTACTCCTGAGTAAGCTGGATTCCTCCTCCTTTGACCCCGTCCCAAATTTGGGGTGTCAATTTGGTGAGACAGACACATGGTGATTTTGGCATCCAGTCTTAGTTCCAGCACCAAACTTTCTAAAACTCCTTTGGAAGCTTGAAAATGTTGGCTGTTTTTTTTAATCGTATGACAGGGGCCATTTGCACACATCATTAATGTCATGCAACATCGCGCAACACTCACGGAATGTTAGTGTCTTTATGGCATGACAGGGTCATCACACCACGAAAATGGAATCATGACGGGGTGACGTTAGAAATCGCGCCATGAAGACGCCACCGTTCTATGAGTGTTGTGCAATGTTGCGCAACATTAACAACCTGTTAAAACAGCCAGGGTAGCAGCAACTTTATTCCGAACTGCAGAATGATGTAAAACTCTCCTAGCTGGACTGGTTTGTTTCCCGCAGGAGGAACAGTGGACGTTTCGAAAGACAGTAGGTTGCCAGCCTCCAGGGGGGACTTTGAGTTCTCCCAGCATTACAAGTGATCTCTAGACTATACAGATCAGTTCCCCTGGAGAAAATGGCTGCTTTTGATGGTGAACTCTGTGACTCATTCCCCTTCCCAAATCCCACCCTTCCCAGGTTCCACCCCAAAACTCCAGGAATTTCCCAACCTGGAGCTGGCAACTCTAGGACACACATAATTACAATGGTATTTGCTTCAGCCTCTGACTGACCTAACCTATAACAGCAATCGAAAATGTACTCTAATACCAAAAATTGTATTCTGCTTGAGATCTGTATACCTTCCCTACTGAGGAAGTAGTAATCTCTTTTCACAGAAGTTAGCAATGCACCTCTAAGCAGAGTTACACCCTTCTTGGTCCACTGAAATCGATTGGCTTAGAAAAGTGTAACTATGCTTAGGATTGCTCTGTAATACTTTTCCACATATAGGAGCAAACTGTGTTGTGTATCAGTTCCAGCATCAGACTAAGATAACTGAGACCTGTGTTCAAATCCCCTCTCTTCCATTAAGCACACTGGGTAACCTTGGGCTAGTCATTCTCTCTCCTAACCTACCCTACAGGGTTGTTGTGAGGAGAAACTGAGAACTGCTCTAAGCTCCTTGGGGAAAAGGTGGGATTGAAAAAAAATACTAGACGGATGTTTTTTCTGTACATGCTTATTCAGCTATCACTTCAAGAGCCTGAAGACCTGTTTAAGTGGTGGGGAGCCAATGAACCCTGAAACGATGGAACAGTGGAAGGCCCAGACAGGACTGGAGATCCAAGAAGGCTACGGGCAGACTGAGACTGTAAGTTGACACACAATTGTTTGCAAGTTGGAGGAGCTGCAAAATATTACCGGGGGGGGGGGGGAGATAATAAACAGAGTAGTTCTCCCTCCCTATAGTGCAGTGTGAGAATGTAGCACTTTGGAGCAAGGTAACTAAAAAGGAAATTCGCACCTAGCTCCCAACAAGAGGTATGGGAACACCTGTATTTTTCTCTCCCCACCCCCTTGTGCTGTAGAGAAGAATTTGGGAAGAACCTTTTGTGATCTGCCAGTGTCCCATCTAGTTTTGGCTCTGATAAACCTTTTTTTAATGTTCAACAAAGTTACAGTTGGGAAGATCTATACCACAGGAAGAGAAGCATTTGATTCATTCAAACCCATTGACAGCAAGCATTTGATTGCACACACCCCTGTCGTTTGTTTCCACAGGCCATTCTATGTGCAACAACGAAAGGGATGAAAATCAAGCCAGGTTCCATGGGAAAGCCATGTCAACCCTTCGATGTCCAGGTTGGAATTTTTAGAATGAGGGGGGCATTTGTAATTAGAATATAACACATGTAATACAATTAGATGAAATGGTGTTACTGCTTTCAGTTAGAACGCACTCCGCTAAAGAGGAAGAAGCAAGCTGAATGTCCAACCGACAGCTCTTCTTCTTTCTAGATAATTGATGAACACGGAAATCACCTGCCTCCTGGGGAAGAAGGTGACATCGCTGTTAAGATTAAACCGAAGAGGCCTTTGGGTCTCTTCACCGGCTATGTGGTAAGAAAAGTTTAAAGAAAGGGTAATATATGGAACAGGATTTTCACTAAAGAAGGGGGGATGCGATTGAACAGTAATTCCCAACATACTGTCCATAGGCGCCATGGTGCCCACAAATGTATTTCCTGATGTCCCACTTGCTTTTTTACCAAAGCAAAGAACCAGTCCTGGCTTTCCTCTGCCTTACCAGTGCAGGAGATATTTCACAAGATCCCAGAAGGCATTACCTGGCTATAGGGAGTGGCCTCATTGGAAAAAAACTGCCCCCCTCCAAGGAGAATGTTTAGCCTGGAACCTTCCAACATTTGGAAACTGTCCCCATCATGGTAGCCATTTGGTGCCTGGTCCCACCTCCTACGGTAGCCATTTTGCGACAGTGTCCGCTACCCTTTCTCAAAATTCCAAAAGGCCCCCAGACTCAACAAGGTAAAAGATCTCTGCAACCAAGACTCGAAAGCCAAACCAGACAAAATGCTGGGAGATTCAAACTCAGAGCTTCAAAGCTTTTATACACATGGGGAAAGGAGCCATAAAGAGCTTCAACTTGGAACAGGGTCAGAAGGCTTATACCAGTAGCAATGTGCATATTTGCCATGCAAAACTGACACACACCCTGATCACACTGGAAAGGAAGAAAGAGGGGACCCCCCCCCATCTCTTTGCAACTTTCTCCCCTCCCCAGCTAAAAAACAGCATATGAGGGACTGAACTGTGTTGATATGTGAAACCAGGAAGGGGAAAGATTTAACCCTTTCTCTTCCTGCAGTATGGCCCCAGTTCAAACTAGCAACTATTTCAGCTTTTTTAAAAGTTCGGAAGATCCAGTCATGATTGTCCAGCATCACAAGTAGTTTATCCCTGACTTACATACGAGTAGTATAAAGACAGTGAACAATGAGACGGTATTCCGTTTTTTTTTAAACATTAGAAAATAGCAGTCTTCCAAAGGAAACTGACTAGCAGTCACTTCTGCAGAGACAAAAAAAAAGACTACTCATTACACACTGGACAGAATTCACAGTCAATAGAGGTGGCTTTTCAAAAGAACTAGTTTTAAAAGGGCAATTTGGAGGCCTGCCTCCATTTGTTATTCCCGTAAGTTAGTGAAAGTGCTCTCTTCCTTAGCAGCATTTTCCATTTGGCACATTTTCCAGCCATGCTACTTGCATGAATTGTTGTGGGGAACATCACTCGATCACAATAGCTCACACCTTCCCTTTTCCCCAGTAGGGGGCAACCCTTCATCGAGAATTGCAATATGTTCAGACCACTCTGGCTAGGACACTCTCATATTTCTTTAGAGAGTCTAACCAGGAAGTGGATATTACTTATACTTTGTGCTTTTAATGTATATGTCCCACAAGGTCCCTGCTTCAAGGAGTTTATAATCTCACCTTTGAACGAAAACACAGAGAGAGCGAGAATAAACAGGGGAAGAATCTGTGTTAATTCCAGCTACATATACTTAGCCTGATTGCAGCATCACACTGGTGGGATGCAAAGACCCCACAATGCAGTTTAAGCAAGTCCCTGAGTATGTGTAAAATGGCACGAGGAACCACTTTGCTTTGTCAGCAACCATTGTATTTAAACTGGGCTGAAGTTTCAGTACCAGCGGGGACTAATGGGTTGCGCCAGAGCACTATAGAAAAAGGGGAGAGATACAGAGGACAGATTTGAAAGATAAGTGAAGCCTTATGCAGGTGATCTGGTAGGTATTTCCCAATCTAAAGGGCACCAAGGGGGACAAGATACCCTCTATCTTACACTTTTTTAAAATCCTGCCCTTCCTGTAAGGAGCTGTAGGTGGAATTTGTAGTTCTCCCTTCCCTATTGTATTGATAACCCTGTGTGCTGGTGGGTTAAGCCAAGAGACAGTGACTGGTCCAAGGTCAAGCAGTACGTTTGACATCAGTGTGTGGATCTGAAGATGGCTTGCCCACATCCTAGTGCAGTGCTCTAGCCACTGCACCACCCTGACGCACTGCTGTCTGAGAAAGTAGGAGAGCATTGGATAGCTGAAAGCAAGGGAGATGGAGGCCTGGAAAGTGACGGGAAGGCTTGCCTTGGGATTTGAGAACTGGTGCTAGAAAATATGAACTCACACTACTGAAAAACGTTGCCTTTGAGCCCATCTGAGAAAAGTTGTGTGTGATATTCACTCCCCATACATGCAAGTCAACCACTGAGTAACTGAGTGAAGAACCCATGTGTGTAAGCAGGGCCTTCAAGAAGCTGTTTCTTTTGGGGTTTTAGGATGATCCAGAGAAAACGGCCTCAACAGAGCGCGGGGACTTCTACATCACTGGGGACAGAGGACTTATGGATGAAGAAGGATATATCCAATTTATTGCACGAGCTGACGACATTATATTATCTTCTGGGTATGCTGATTTTCTTAACATTTTTGCCTAATTCCAAGTAATCCCATCACCCTTATTGGCAATGCAGAAGTTAAAATGCAATTGAGATGTGTTGGTGTTGGTTATGAAGCCACCACAAACATCAGCATAGATTCCACCAACAAAAATGGGACACACACCTACAAAAATAGAGGGGAATGACATGGAACCCATAAGGTTAATAAATCGGCGCAGAATCATAGCCTTGCAGTCATACCTAGCAATCTCTTGTATGCATGATGTCTATACCTAAGGGAGGCTCCACAGCCAAGGATAGACAAACATAACAAACATACAGAAGTAACTTGGTAGGAACCTATTGGCTTATTACTATGACTGACATGCAGCTCTGCCTATCACATGATATGGCTTCAAAGGAGCTCTGCCCACATGTTCCAGTCACCATAAAGCATCTGGGGAAGAAGCAGGAACTGGGAGTTGGTTTGGAGGCAGTATCTAAGATATTAATCGTCTTCTACCACCAGCTGGTTAATGCTGAGCCAGGAGTGAAGTACCTGCTTTGCTGGTCATTGGGTACCTAGCTTTTACTTGAGCTCACAGACTAATTTGTACATAATGATCCCTTAACCACGCAAAAATGTTGTTAACACTCAGAAAAAAAAGCTTCTGATCTATTTTTGACAATAGATTTTTTTTGTTAAAGATATTACCCTACCCAACAAAAACAATATAACTAGATCATTCTCATTATCTGTGTTTGCCCAGAAGTCCTCTCTCCTAATATTGCTTTATCTAAATCCCTCCCTCTAACCCATCTATCCAATGGGGCTTAATCCCGGAACAGAGTTCTTAGGCTGGCCCAGTTAGTCATTCAGAAAAATTCTGTTTGTCTTCTATCCCCCACAATTTTAACTTCCTTTGCAAAACAATGAATATTTGCTGTTACATAAGTGGGACCTAATAAAGAGTGAATTGAACCTATCTTTGGATCAATATCCGTAACAGCCTGCGTGGGAATGCCAAAGTGGGAATCTTCCATGATTCCTGTGCAGTCCCACCACTGGATTCTCCCCACCTTAGATTGACCTCAAGCTCTAGCTAAAGATCCAGCGCTGACATCTCAAGTTCAATGTACATGTCTTGGCACACCAGGCTTTGCTTCAAAGCGATAGACTGCCATGGTCAAAACTCTTCCTTTCACCATTAGGTACCGCATTGGGCCATTTGAAGTGGAAAATGCCTTGGCAGACCACCCAGCTGTGGCCGAATCGGCTGTCGTCAGCAGTCCAGATCCCATTAGAGGAGAGGTAACATGATCAATAGGACTGTCAATGCAAGAATAGCTGGTATATATTTATCAATCACATTATCTTTCCTCCAAAGAGTTCAGGACAGCATATGTGATTCTTCCCTCCTCCATTTTGCCTGTGAGACAATGACTGGCCTATGAGCACTTTCTTGGGCTTCGTACTGGACTGGGGAATCGGACCTGGGGCTCCCAGGTCCTACTCTGTCACTTTAATCACTGGCTGTGCTTTGTGGGCAGAAAGTCTCAAGTTTCTAGTTAAAAGACCCTCAGGCTGGCTGCAGTAAATTAGTGGAAGGAACTGAAATGGTATGAACATGAAGAACCTGTCCGCGTCACACAACAGAGGGATAAAATTGAAATACGGATTTGTGGGTTAAAAGAGAAGGAACAAGAAATGCAAGATCATCCCTCGCCTGTTGCCATCATTAACAACAACAACCATTAGAAATCATTTATTACACAACTGGTGTAGTGGTTAGAGTGTTAGAGTAGGGTCTGGGAGACCCAGGTTTCAAGCCACACTCTGCCATGGAGGTTTGCCGAGTAACCTTGAGCTACTCACTCTCAGCCTAACCTACCTCACAAGGTTGTTGTTGCGAGGATAAAGTTCAAGAGAGAAGAATGTTGTAAGCCTCTTTCAGTATGTACTGGGCAAAAAAGCAGGCTCTAAATACCTAAATAAATGAATACTGCTAATAAATTTCCAACAGACTAATTAAATGGGCATATAATAGGACAGCAAAAGAATCACAGCCAGAGTCAATCTGCAGGAAAACTGATTTTTATAATGCATTAGCGAAAACAATGTTCAAGATCACATACAACCTTATTCTTTCTCACTTATTTTGCAATGGTGTAAAGATACTCGTCTTACTAAGTGTTTTTAAAATCCCATTTGATTTGGTCATAGGTTGTGAAGGCATTTATCATCCTGTCTCCTGCCTATCAGTCAAACGATAAAGAAAAATTAATTTTGGAGCTGCAGGAGCATGTCAGAAAAGTTACGGCTCCGTACAAATATCCCCGGAAGGCAAGTATAGCACTGCTGTTGTTAAATGATGCCCTGCTGAACGGCAGCTGGTTGCTGGTTTGCACCATTTGCTGCTGCTGCAAACAAAAGTGACTTTTTGTCATCTTGATGCATTTGCTGCTTTGGGGACTGGAGGGGCAAAGAAAGATTGGGAGCACCTGATCCTATGAAAAGCAAAACAGGAACCAGGAAACAAACAAGGGGCTTATTGATTTCTATACTGCTTCTTTAAGAGGGGGAAAAGATTGAGTAATGCAGTTTACAGACCATAAAATAAAATCAGAAAACACGAGAACAAAAAATCCCCAATACATTAAAATCAGATCTTTAATTTTTGTAATCCATCTTGAGTCCCAGAGAGAAAGACAGATTATAAACAAAGAAAATAAATAGTATCAGGATACCATCATAGCAAGCCCTGGAATTGTCATACAGAAGACTGGGAAGGCTAAATTTCTCCCCTTCCCTGTTTACCACTTTCGGTTAAAAGGTTTTTCAGTGATAGCATCTTTGATGGAAAATTAGATTGACTTTATTGCAGGTTTGGTGTGGATGTGGCGGGGGGGGGGGGGCTGAGTGAGTCAAAAAGGGAAGGCAAAGCTGTCAATTTTTCTTCTCTCGGGGCTCCTGTGCCGTTAAAAGCTGCCAACTTTCAGCAGGCATTACTCTTCTGGTGGTCCTGGTGTCATGGTTTAGCAAACTTTCCCTACTGAACTTCCACTGACTATAAAGCAAGAGGAGTTAATTAATACATGTGGTATAGAGGATCATTAAAGGGTAAAAGCCAATGACATTTCAGAGAAATTAGAATCTTAGTGTCTGGAATGATTCCAGGACCAGGCAGAGGCTGCCAACATTTTTTTCCTGGGTCCTTGTGACTTTCACAGCAACATAAGCAGAAATCCCACAGGTGATGCTCTTCTGCATATGCAGGGTGGGTGGGAAGACTGTGGCAATTCTGGATTCTGAAAAAGGAAATTAAGGAAGAACAGAATGCAGTGCAGTGAACTTTGGGGAAAGGAAGGAGACTGGAATGGAGATCCATGCCTGAAAAAGAAAAGAGTTGGCAATCTTCTTTCTTTTCAGCCTTGTCTTAAAGACCCCTCTCTCAATCACGAAACGAAGTTCAAGAATTCACACAACTCCAAATGTGCTCAGATTATCTCTCTCTCTTTTTACTGTTTCAATTTAGATAGAGTTTGTTCAACAACTACCCAAGACCATCTCTGGAAAAACTCAAAGGAAGGAGCTGAGGAAGAAGGAGTGGGGAAAGGCCTAATTGTGCTCTGAAGCTAAAAAAAAAAAATCCCCCCAACAGGACTGGTTTTTCTCTGCCACTTGGGTTGTCTCTATGGTTATTCCACTGCTACCATTAATAGCGCTCCATAGCCTTGTGTGTGGGAGGGTAACAGAATATTCACTCTCCATTAACACTAATGTAAATGTCATTATTTACTGGATATAGGCATATGGGAACACATGATCAAGTTTCTAACTATTCCTAAAGCCCTATTGTGGTTGCTAGGTGTCCAGTATTCACCTGGGCAGTCCGGTATTCACTTGACTTGTCCAGGGGAAATAGGACCAAAATACCCAACATCTGGCCCAGGAGAAAGAAAAAGGCACAGCCATGGGCTCACCCTGCAAAAGCCGCTCAGGTGGGGGTGGTGGATGACATAACTTTTGGAAGTGACATCATCACGCTGGGCCAGGTTTTTTTCCCTATTCCACTTGGCAAGTATTTCAAAGTTATAATTCCTTTGGATGAGGCACACATGACATCTTGGTGATATTTGCTTTCTGCACACGTACTGGAAATAAGCAAGCCTCTAAAAACCAGCAGCAGAGAAAGAAAGCCCCTAAAACATCAAGGAGTTGAAGACTACAATCTCACCCACTTCCCCTCTTCACTGAGACGTTGTCCATGAAGTCCCCCAGTCACCAACAAAACCTTCCTCTCATACCAATGGAAAAGCTGGACGAATCC
The DNA here is from genome assembly GCF_028583425.1 of Eublepharis macularius. Lineage (NCBI taxonomy): Eukaryota > Metazoa > Chordata > Lepidosauria > Squamata > Eublepharidae > Eublepharis > Eublepharis macularius. The sequence goes on from NC_072801.1 coordinate 20,119,651, forward strand.
AGCCCAATGTGTTTCATCTTCAGCCAGCTCACACTTCTAAATTCAAACGGCAAAGACAGGAACACAGAAACATAGAGCTGGAAGGTAACCCAAGGGTCATCTAGTCCAGCCACATGCACAGTGCAGGAAATTCACAGTTATCTCCCCCCTCAGTTCTCCCAGTGACCCCTGCTCTATGCCCATAGGAAGGCAAAAACCCCTCCAGGATCCCTGGCGAATCTGGTTATAAGACTTAGTCTCCAGACCCCTCACCATCTTTGTTGCCCTACTTTTAACACATTTCAGCTTGAGCTTGTTAAAATTAGGTTTTCTAGAATCCAGTCTATACATCTGACTATGTTCCGCTTTTCCCTTACCCAAGATCTTAAACTCCAAAATTACGTGATCACTACAGGGTGCCCACTACTTTCACCTCCTCAACCAGTTCTTCCCAGTTGGTGAGAATCAAGACCAAGATAACAGACTCCCTTGTTTCTGGAAGAGGAAGTTGCCAGCAAGACAAATCAGGAATTTGTTAGACCTTACTTTTTAGCAGAGTTTGACTTCAAGCAGATATCAGGGTAATTGAAAATTTTGTAATCTGGTCTAGGAGTATATCATACGAGTCCTCTGCATGGCCTGCTGATTGGTAGCACCTTTTTACTGCTATTGTCAATTAATCTCCTCCACCCTTCCTTATTAATCTATTCCTTTTAAACATATTGTAACTCTCAATTCTAATATTCCTATTGTGTGTCCCATCCCACCAAGTCTCAGGAACACCTATGAGGTCATAGTTCACTTCCTGTATTAAGTCTTCAGGTTCCTCCTGTTTGTTTCCCATACCCTGCACATTAGTGTAGAGACGTCGGAATCCATGGTTTATGTGCCTGGAGTGCTTCATATTTGTCCTTACATGAAAATTAGTGGGGCTTTGCGCACATGTTGCTTCCTGCTCTTATCACCAGTAATTGGTATCATGCTAGTTTTGGGGCTTTTATCTCCCTCCCGCAGAGAATCTGGTTTAAAGCCCTCCATATCAGATTTGCTAAGCTCCTGCCAAACATGTTTTTTCCTACCCTTGTGAGGTGCACATTAACTTAGAGGGTATAATCCTTCAAACATTCCAAAAGCCTGAGAGAGATCTTCAGCCATCAAGAAAACATACTTCGTTATTAGCTCCCATTGATGGTCTATACTGGACTAACTGTGCTAGCCCCCTGCTTAACCAAGGATAGTCAACTCAAGATCCATAATAATTCTTACACCAACCAGGATGTATTTGAATTATCCCGTTTGGTTTCATTTTGGCATTTATAAAAAGTAGTAAAAGCTAGAGCAGCTGGATCACAAAACAGTTGCCTTCATTAATTGATTAATTAATTAAAATACTGTCTGCTTTGGACCAAAAGTATCATAAGAATTAAGAAGCATGCACTTGATTTCTGAAAAGTCAAACTTTAACAGATACACACACGAGCTCCTCTCACAACCTGAATGCAAGAAGTATTAGTCAGAAGGATATAAGATCTGTCAACAATTTATCAGCATCTATGAAAGACAGAATCTCCCTCTCTCCCCCATTTTCCCTGCCAAATACAAGGAACAGGAAATCAAAACAGCTAGAGGAAAATCCCACGCCCACCATCTAGGATGACACTATTCAAGGAGGCAGCAGAGATGGGGAACAAAGAGGTTTCCATTTAAACCAGTATATCTCCAGAATCCCCCCAAACAGAGAAGATGGCACGTTTCATTAGAAGACAAGATGGAGGGTACAGCCAGGAGCATCTCCTCATGCAGTCAGCAAGAGAAGGCAGCCAATCTTTGCCAGGATCAGGGCCCCACAGAAGGAGACAGGAAAGGCAGAGCTACCAGGCGTTTGAAGACTTTGAACTCTGCTGGTACAACATTCCCCAAGGCCAGATCTTGCTCTGATAGTCTTGCTGGTTCCTTGCTCATCAAGATTTGAACTGCCTCCCTTCTCTATTGGACAGCTCCAGTGCTGATCCATCAGTCAGTTAACCCTGACTGGTTTGAAAGGTACCTGCTGAGTTAGTAAGTTCTTTCAAAAGCATACAGACCAGTACAGACACTAAACATCGTTCATAACACACTTAAGGGCCTAAGAATCCATACAGATTTGTTTTGCTGCAGTGATCTCCAACACTGTGCTCGTGGGCACCATAACACCTGCCAATGGGTTCTATGTTGCCCCTTTGTTTTTTCCCTGAAGCAAAGGCTCAATCTTGACTTTCCTCTACCTCACTGGAGCAGGAGGACCCAAAAACAGTTGACTTCATTGCAGGAAAATGCTTGCCTTGTAGCTTGCCAACATTGTGAGATTGGCCCCAGTACCCCATTGGAGCCGTTTTGTGGTGGCACCTATTCTCTTTCTCAGAATTATGAAAGTGCCCACAGGTTCAACAAGATTGGGGATTGGGGACTGTGTTTTTTTAAATTCCTCCTTTCCTTCAAACAGACTGAGGTGGTCACATAGATACTTTTATTCCCACAATTTATCATCACAACAGCCCTATAAGCCAGGCTAAGCTGAGAAAGAGAAGTGAGCTTCTGTAGTCTCTTCAGCTGATTTACTGGACAGAAGCAGAATGTGGCCTTTTTGGAGGACAGGCCTCAAAAAAGAGAGTTGGTCTTTACAAAAAGAGGCCACCTTATCAAGTTTGGAGAGCCAGTTTGGTGTAGTGGTTAAGAGCGGCTGGACTCTAATCTGGAGAACCGGGTTTGATTCCCAACTCCTCCACTTAAAGCCAGCTGAGTGATCTTGGGTCAATCACAGCTCTCTCAGAGCTCTCTCAGCCCCACCCACCTCACAGGGTGATTGTTGAGGGGATAATAATAACATACTTTGTAAACCGTTCTGAGTGGGCGTTAAGTTGTCCTGAAGGGCAGTATATAAATCAAACGTTGTTGTTATTAAGTAGGGGGTGATGTTTCAAGCTGAAAAGGACTCTGTGTGATTTTCACAGACTCTAGCTCATACTGTTAATAACAATAACAACAATAACTACAACAATAATAACAACAACATTCGATTTATATACTGCCCTTCAGGACAACTTAATGCCCACTCAGAGCGGTTTACAAAGTATGCCATTATTATCCCCGCAACAAAACACCCTGTGGGGTGGGTGGGGCTGAGACCGCTCCAGAGAGCCGTGACTACCCCAAGGTCACCCTGCTGGCTTCAAGTGGAGGAGTGGGGAATCAAACCCATCTCTTCAAATTAGAGTCCCGCGCTCTTAACCACTACACCAAACTGGCTCTCAGGAATCCAAAAGCGTCACATGTGATTGGGTCCGTTTATGGTTAGTCAGTATGGACAATCTATTCCAAATCTTTATTATAAACAGTCCTTGACCAGAATAAAATGTAACAGCATTCATATACTTGGAGCTTCTAGAACTATAGGTTTTAGCCCCTACATTAATAATTATAATACAAAAGTTAAAAATACAATTTTAACATTTCTTCTGATAAAATTAGTATGCCTTCATTAGCTGATAGATTCTATAAGCTGCTGTGAAAAACTTTGTGCTACACGGTGTAACCAATGGGTTAACAGCATTCTGGTATACCTGTTAAGTAAGGGGACAACAAACATAGTGCAAATTTCTTGATAGAAGGGGCAATGAAATAGAATATATTCTGTGATTTCAATCTCCCCAGTACTGCAGGGGCATAACCTATTTTCCATCTGCACCTTTTTATATCACCCCTCTAAAACTGTAGAGGGCAGGGCTTGGTTTCTCACAAGTGAAAATGCCCTCCTACGACTGGGTATCTCCAGTCAAGAGAGGTAGGCAGTCAGAGAGACTACATATCTAGAACTGTCTGCAGCCAAAAAAGTCAGTGACCTCTCTAGATCTATCTGCCGCTCAATATCCAGCATCCTCTGCTTCAGAGTTTGTTTTTCCTGTCCGTACCCCTGCTCCAGAACAGAAAGAGGAGAGAAACTCAAACTCTCCAGCTTATTTTTGACAGCCTTTAACCCTACAGACTCATAACTATCATCAAGAATCAAAGGAGATAAGCCCTGGGGATTTAAATTTAATTTTAAACCAGAGGTTAAACGAGGCAAGGCACACCCTGGCCTCCACTTTTACCGTGCTACTTTCCAAACATAAAGGACAATCTATTCATTCTCATTGGCCTGTAGCTAATAATCAATGAACTGAGCGCCTAAGACATACTAATAAGTGACTGGCAGAAGGAGCCCAGCCAGCCAGAATAAAAGGTGGGACACAACCTGGTTGCGGAGAGGTGAGGGGCAGGAACTGGCTGCACCAAAAATTGCTAGGTAGGCAAGAAGAAGAATAGCTACCTGGAGCAAAAAAAGAAGCCTGTAGCCTGGTGGTTGCATTGAGAGGAAGATGGCATGGGGAGAGTGAGCTGATGTCCTAGTTTCAATGTCTTCAATAGAAAAGCCTGACCAAGGAGAAACCACTAGTTTCAGAGGGAATGCATATGTCATCGGTATCTTTTTTTTCCTCCACCTGTAAACCAAGGAGCTTGACCAGAAAGACGACTTTGGAGCATAAGCAAGCAGGGTTGTGTAAGTGCTAACCTGGGGGTGAAGGCTGGATTGGAGGAAATTAGCTATTTGCTTTTAATTAGAGGAACCAACAAGAATGGGAATTGTCATCTCAATTATGAGAAAATTGCTGTTTGCCTCAGACGTCTTAGAAGCCTCACCTGGCAAGCAGGCTGCCTACGGCTTATGTTTTTCACGACTGTGCATATACAAGCACACCTGCCATGAAAAGAGCCTGGGAAAACAGCAAACCGGTTTGGACTGCAAAGCCGCAGATACCTTTTCAGCACAACTAATGGAGGGGTTAATTGGCAAGCAAAACAGGGTTCCCAGGAGAAAAGCTGCCAAGTGGTGGAGCCCGCCCGCCCATCCCTTTGAGTTTTGTAAGGGAGAGCACCGAGCTGCTAAGATGGCTAAGCTTTTAATTGCTGCTGGAAAGGTTTGGTTTCTCCTTTTGCTGCACCCGGCAACTTGCACTGCTGTGCAACAGAAGGGACACAGTCATCAGAAAGGTGAAGGGCTGATTCCTTGCATTCTGCCCCTTGGACTCCCTCTGAAAGAGCAGAAGGAGCTAGGATGAGTCAAAGAGTGACTTCCACTCATAATAAGTTCCCGGGGGATGGTTGCTTATTTGCTAATCAAAGTGTACCCTTTCCTACAGACGCCAACAACACAAAACAGAAGGGAAAACTTTAATTCTCCAGTGTCCTAAGGAAGCCAAACAGTAGCAGGGTTGGGTAGAATCCAGTGCAGAACCTATGCAGAAGCTAGCCTTCAGGGACATGGGGGTTTTGTTAAGGGAGAGCAGTGGCAAAGCACAGGTATAGTATGGAGGAAGTCCCAGGTTCAGTTCCCAAGGCCCCGCCTTAAAGGATCTCATCGCAAGCCCAGCAACGACCTTTCTCATTCCCTAACCCTGGAAAACAGCTGCCAGTTGGAACAGACTGCAACAGGCCCAGGCAGTTACATAGGTTTAAAAGTAAATTATATGTCGCTAATTGGGCTCTAGCTGGTAGATCAGAATACATTTCTCCACAGGGTACATGCATGCTCAAGAAACCGTGGCATCCTCTCCAACCGAAAGTGCATGTTCCAAACTGTAATGCTTCCATTCCAGTACCTGAGCCCTGCTCTACCCTGCCGGGATTATACATGGATGGAGGCCCTCTGCCACTAGCAGTAGGGCTTCTATCGTGATTTTTAAGCCAATGAAGAGGTTTGCGATTTTGAATAAAGATACGCTTGATAATCACAGCAATAGGGTATCAACAGTTCGACCCTGAACAGTTGCCAATATATGCTCCAGGGTGCCTTGGGCTCAAACCCAAATGCAAATGTTTTTACAGCTCCCAGCACTTTTCAAACACAATCATCAGGTGCACAGGGGCCTAACTCACCTTTAGATCATGGCACAAGGAGTAGGAGGTTTTAATCCTCCACCTGTGACATTTTCTTGAAACAGCCCAGGGAACCGCTGTTTGCCACACAGGGATACATGCAAGCTTCCCCTGTCACTACACACTGGATTGGATCCAACCAGCTTTTCCTCTCATGCAAAAGGGAGGAAGGGGGTCCCTTTTGACCATCAAAAATGCTGTGGTGGGGATCATGAGAGCTGCATAGACAAAAGCCATGTGGGATGGGTCTGAGTAAAGAGAGGGATTAAGTGAGATTGAGTGACAATGCTGGCTGGATCCAATATGTAAGTTTCCCAATTAGGCTCCTCAGGGCTTTTCCAGGTTGGGAGGATTAAACAACCCCTCTCTGCATACCATGAACCTGAAATGAATCAGGCTCCCCTGCATGTCTGATAATTATATTGGGTGATGTGCTGGGAGCTGCAGAAATGATACATCTGGTGTGCATTTCTATATGTCCTCATGAATGCACTCATAGGCATACAAAACCACAGATGCCCTCGTTTGCCACAGAGATATAAATTCTAGAGATTTGGGTTCAAGAATGGAGACCACCTGAAGAGCAATGGCAATTCTCACTAACCAAGCCATCTCCAAAACGTAAATATATGGATGTCTATTTAGCAGAGAAACAAAACAGATCAAGACTCTCCTCTATTGGACTTCTCTTTCCTATCCTTCTTTCCTTCATTTTTGCCCAAACAGTCCCAATTCACTGAAATGTAATCCTTGGAAGACTGAATTATGCACACAGCTGAGGATCTGCTTAAACATAACAATTTTTTTTCATAGCATGGAATATGATTTGCTGCAGCACATGGCACATGCAGCTTGGGTTTTAACTGAATCAAAATTCCATCCGTTAATAAGTTTTACATGTCTTAGATGTCTATGCCCAAAGGCCTTGACAAAAGTAATCCAGGCCCATAATTAACATTAGGCATTGTGCCCAAGTTTATATAACAAGCAAATGTGCTACAGGTCCCAGGGTAGAATTAGAAGGGAAATAATGTCATAACCTTAATGATGCTGAACCAATCTGGGTATCGTGCTCAGCGCCTGGATGACAAACCATTTGGAGGCGTTAGGTGACCCAAGATGGAAGAAAGGAGGGATATAAATGCATGAATAGCAGCTAACACAAGTGACTGAAGTAAGAAGATAAAACTGAGAAATTATCAGTCAAAAAGAAGACTGAAGACAAAGCTATTTCAATATCAAAAAAGAGGCCCTTCTTGCAATGATTAAGATCAGCGGTCACATTGCAAGATGTTGTAAGCAGTCCTGTGCAGAAGTTAAGACAGGGATATCTCACTTCCATACTAAGGATCCTCCAGAATATTTCATGACAGTAGAAACTATGGCTTATATAGCACAACGTTTAATCGGGCCCTGAATTTTGAAAATGGATCAAAACCGATTCAAGCCATTATTTTATTATTTAGATGTGGCAATGCAGTAAGAATATTATTAGAGGCTATTCCCTCCGGCAGACACTAAGTCAGTCTCCAAATTAAATGCCAGGTTGATCTCTCATATTCACCACATAACTAGGAGGAGTGTGGTGTAGCAGTTAGGATGTCAGGCCAGGACTGGGGTTTGAATCCCCCCCAAGTAAACGTGGAGCTGGTCACTCTGTCAGTCTAACCTACTTCAAAGGGTTGTTGTGAGGATAAAATGGGGGGGGGGGGTGTTTACTTCTCACCTCTTTGGGAGGAAGGTTGAGAAATAGGTAGTACCTTTAAAAAATAAACATTAAGAAATGACATGATTTCCACACACATTCTCCTCCTCTTGTTTTTGTGGCTTTTTATTAAAGGCTAATTGGTGAAATGAAAACCTGCATTCTCAGGGGAGAATAATCCTTTCCTCAGAAAGCCACATACAGTACACACAAGGACCGATTGGTTTTTAAAAGACAGAACGAGCAAGGGGAGCCGGGGAGTAGTTATTGCCTTCTATTGTGGCAGAGCATTGCAAAAGAATTAAGAGGAAATTTGCTTAAAAACCCGTCACCGCCAGGTAAGAATAGTTTGCTTGCTTTCTATTCCTGTATCCCTTGCTCAGTGTGAAATTTGTTCCTTTTCCTACAACGACCCTACAAGGAAGGGAGTCTGTGAGAAGGCGACATTTCCAAGCATTATATTATAGTAAATATAACTGCACAGTTACGGGCCAATGGCTAGAAGATTACTGTTGCAAAAATATGGCTTCCTATTACCTTCTAGTAATGTATTATCGGACTGAATAATCCAAACTGCAAATGTTTCACATACTGATGGGGAAAGAGCAACGCGAGGAGCTAAATTAAAGCGAGCTTATCCAAAACCAGGAAGGGGGCTTTTCAGGGCTAGTGATGAGGTTCAGCATCGTTGAGCACCTGCTGGGTCCCACCCGCTGACAAATGGACCGCTCCTAATTGGAGATGCTGGGTCGATTTCCTGTTTTCCAATGAAAGACGTGCCAGTGGAAGAAGCAGAATAAAAGAAAATTGCTCTCTGCTTCTTTTTCCAAGGGACCCGTCTCAATTAGCCAAGAAGGGCCCTACAACAATGCAGTGGTTTTTCTTGCTCTTAGGGCTCTCCAATCTTGTTGAGGCTGCATACACTTTGGTAATTCTGAGAACAGTTAGTGAGCACCGCCACATAATGGCTGCCAGGGAGAGGCATGGCCATCTGCAAGATAAATGTCTTGGGGTACAGGTCAATCACAAAATAGATGGAGGTTCCAACCCAAGTATTCTCCTATGTTGGAGATAGTTTCAGTTGTGTCGCTATGTTGGTCTGCAGTAAAAGAGCAAGATTTGAGTCCAGTAGCACCTTCAAGATCAACAGGATTTCCCGGGTATAAGTTTTTGAGAGTTAAAGCGCTGGTATCTGACAAGGAGCTTTGACTCTCAAAAGTTTATACTCAGGAAATCTTGTTGGTTTTTAAGGAGCTACTGGACTTGAGTCTTGCTCTCCTGTGTTGGAGGAAAACATTTTTAATGGGTGTTTTTTGCAGAGAAAAAGGGAATTTTTCCCGCTGTCTTCTGAAGCCCACCTGGTCCAATGAGGTGGAGCAAAAACTTTACAATGGGGAAGTTGGAAGTGGGTACTGGGTGCCAACAAATTGGCGGACAGAAGTTTGGGTTCACCAGAGCCAACCATGAGAACATTCAACAGAAGCAAAGCCGGGGCAGCCAGGCAGGGCTTTGCATCGTTCACACTCAAATTGTAACAAATAATTATTCTTTTCCAATTCATTTCTTTTTCCAAAGGCTTAATCCGCACATTACTGCCTGATCTCAGGCACAGCTGGCTTGTGTCATGAAAACACTAGTCAAACTCCAGGCTCTGAGACCTATTTGGAATCCCAAGCCGTTTTGCAATTCATTCCATAAAGATGGCAGGGCGTTTGCCTCTCTCAATCTTTCAGAGTACGAAGCCATTAACCGGTGTGAAAAGGAGGTCCCTGAGCACTTCAATTTTGCAAACGATATTCTGGACCAGTGGTCAAAGATAGAAAAGGTAACTGTTTTCTTCCAGCTGGAAACGGCAGCTCCCTGCCTGCCTTGCAAAAACAAATTAATACATTATCTGAATGGAGTAACGGTTTTACAAACAGATGGGGGCAGGGTTATGAATAGAGCCAGACGCAAGTGGGCCATGCTGAACTGTTGTCTGGGGCAGATTTCTGTCTCAAGCCATGCTTTCTTGACCAACATCTACCTAGGAAGACAGATATAAATGCAGCTGCATAAAACTCCCACATATTTTGCCTCAGTTTACATCAGCTTAACATATCTTAAACGCGACTCAAAATCCTGACTCCAGTTTAACATTGGCTGAATCCACATTATCTTGGCGCGTCCCAGTGTTGCACTAAATGTTCACTAAACACCTGGAAGTATAGCATCTTTCCAGCGCGATTCAGAAATTGCGCTTGAAAGACGCCATACTTCCGGGTGTTTAGCGAACATTTAGTGCAACACTGGGACGCGCCGAGGTAATGTGGATTCAGCCATTCTCTCTTGGGTCAGGCTGAGAGAGAAAGAAGCCAAGTCCAGGCCAGCTGGCAAGCTTCATGAGCAGGGATCTGAGCCCTTACTTCATCAGTCACATTCAACCATCATAGCTAACAGCTGTCAGTGGACCTATCCCTCCACCGTGACCGTTTTAAATTGCAGCAAATTACGAAGCTCATCTCTGATGCTGCATTGCAGGATGGACAAAGACCTCCTAACCCTGCCTTGTGGTGGATCAACGGGAAAGGGAGTGAAGTGAGATGGAGCTTTGAGGAGCTGGGAGCCCTGTCGAGGAAAGCGGCTAACGTCCTCCTGGATCCATGTGGTCTACAAAGAGGAGACCGAGCAATCCTCATTCTGCCTCGAGTCCCAGAGTGGTGGCTGCTGAATGTGGCGTGCATTAGGACAGGTGAAAAGGGTGTCATCCGGATACTGACAGGAGGAGATGCCTGAACTGGCTTTCCTCGTATTCCTTGTCTGTGTTTCATTGGTCCATCCTGTGTTAAACTTTTCACACTTTTTTAAAAGTGCATCACCCAGAACTTGACACAGTAGCTTGGATCCTGCCTACAGTTTCTGTGGATAGAAGGATTTTCATTTCTGGAAGCACGACTTCCCCATCTCCTCCCTTCTGCTGCAGCCCCAAATGCGCCCCCCCCCCAAATATATTGTTCATTGAGGAGTAGATTTGGTGGTTGGAAGGCTGCTGCAGAAAGGGAGGATCAGCAAATCTCTCTCTCTCTCTCTCTTTCTCTCACACACACACATACCTACTTGTGCAGGCAAAAATTTTAGGTGGAATCAAACCCAGATGAGGTTTTACTAGTTTGGACTACAGTGGAACTATTGCATCTCTTGACATGGAGACTGTGCATCTACTAAAGGGGCCTAAAATTGCATTGGCCCTTTTTGAAGCCACACCATGCTTTCAACTCACATGCAGTTTGTGAGCAACTGCTATCCCAGAGATCCTTTTAGATCACCGTGGCCACTGTAGGAAAGTTAGGAGGCAGCGAAGGGTCCCTCCATCATGCCTGAATCCAGCTCAGATTAGAATCCCCTCTCTGAAGAACACTTTGAGTTGAAGTTTCATTGTCATGTGTTACAAGAACAGGATTTTAAAAAATCTAATCGATAAATATCTGGCACCAAAGATGACTGTATTAATTAATTGCCCTTCTAGGGATTGTCTTCATTCCAGGGACACCTCTACTGACAGCCAAAGACATCCTGTACAGACTCCAGGCTTCTGAGGCCAAGTGTATTATTACAAATGACAATTTGGCCCCAGCAGTGGATTCAGTTTCCTCGTCTTGCCCAGCTCTGAAAACAAAGCTGCTAATCTCCGAAGGCAGGAGAGACGGATGGCTGAACTTCAAGGAGCTCTTTCAGTGAGTGCCCCCACAATGCTAGAAGGGATCACAATGACTTCCAAAGTACAAATGTTTGGTTAAACAGGTTAAAAATTCTTCCTGCTTGTGATAATTTGCTGTCTGCCAAAGAGGAGTAAAGCAGACTTTTTTCAAAATTTAATCCATGACGGCAATGTAAAAAGAACATGACCAGTGTTTTTTTACATATAACAAACAGAGGGACGTGATACTCCTGTCCCAACAACTTAAAGCATCCTGTAAAAAATTTGCCCCCCCACCCCGCCAACAATAAACAAAATTAAAAGATGACCAGGCTCCAAATGTTGGCACATCGATTGTGCAGGAAGGTTGGGCGTGCACACACGTGCAGGAACGTCAAATGGCTGTTGCATGGCCAACAACAGCCGTAGGAATAGGCCCCAGAATTAGTCCTTGGTAGCCACATTGTACTACACTATAAAAAAGGAGCTCCCAACCTCTTTAAACCCTGCATTTCAGGCATATCCAGTCAAGTTAAGGCACCTTTGGAATGCTGAGAAGGGGTGGCGAGCGCCACACTGAAATGGCTTCCACAGGAAGTACAGCCAAACAAAAACGTCTTCCTCAAGAGGCAGAGCCAAACACAATGCCTCCCTCCTCACTTTGCAAAAACCAATACAAACAGAAGAATAAAAAGAAATGGAGGAGAGCCTGAGGGGTGGATCAAGGGAGAGAGAAAGAGAGGGGGAATAAAAAGAGGGGAAGACTGAAGGGGAAATGGAACCTCAAGCCTGAGTGCTTACCAGTTCTCCGGATCCTCCATCGTGTGCGTGTGAGAAGTGCACATGTGCACTCCAGAGCCTACATTATTGTGCCGGGAATGACATCTTTCCTGGCATGACAACGAAGAGTCTGGCGTGCATGGGAGCGTGCTCAAGAGTCCCCAGGCCTGTTCCCCGCACCTCCCCCCCTCCAGATAAGAGGTGGCAGGGGGAAAGAAGCTGGGAGTGGGGTATTCCCTGCTCCCACTGGGAGACTGGGAAGCCTAGCGGCTACAGCTGCTATTGCAGCCATAGAAACCCTTTTCATTTGAATGACAGCAGCCAATAAAAAGCTCTTCCCTACAACGGCCCCATACTCACTTTTTGAAAAGCTTAGCAGGTGCCTTGAGAAGTACTGGTGGGTGCCATGATAGCATCTATGTGCGCCCCATTGAGGAATCCTTCTATAAAGTATAATGAATTGGGTTTTTCTTTTACTTCCATCATACTTCCTTCTCCTCCTTTAAGAACTGCCCCTTCTAGCCACAACTGTGTTAAAACAAAGAGTGATGAACCCATGACTATCTACTTCACAAGTGGAACCACGGGGTCTCCCAAGATGGCGGAGCACACCCACAGTAGTTATGGTATTGGATGTGCCATAACTGCAAGGTATGTGATCTGAATCTATTCCAGACTGCTTTCCCTTGTTCTTGTTTCATATTTTTGGGCCTTTCACAACCTTGTGCACCATCTTACATGCCTTCAAAGCTTTTTCCTGTTGATGCTCTCCTGTAAGTGTTGGTCCCAGCCTTATGAAACGGCTTCCAGAAGAGAATACTTAACACTCAAAGACTGCCAAGCCATTTTATTTAGCTGGGCCATTGTAGGGAATTAAGGACTTTCGGTGGGTGATATGGAGATGTTCCGGGGCATTTAGTTCTTGTAACTATGGTTTAGAGCAACATCCCGATCCAATAGCACCTTAAAGACCAATTAGATTTCCAAGGTATGAGCTTTCAAGAGTCAAAGCTTCTTTCATCAGATCGAAGGGAGCTTTGACTCTCAAAAGCTCAATCTAGTTGGTCTTTAAGGTTTTATTGAATCCAGATCTTGCTCTCCGACTGCAGACCAACACGGCTACCCACCTGCAACTGTCTGATTTTAATTTTTTTTCCTGTGCCCAGGCTTGTAAACCTGTTCCGAATCATGTTAGAAATAATTAAATAAATGTTAAATGAGTAAATAAATGGTAAATCATTTATCATGGTAAATAGATAAATGCTTAAATACTCCAAACGTTCTTGGTTGAAAGTAACATACCCCAGTGGCTAAAGGATGGCTCATGTTCCTCAGAGGGTGTCAACTGTTAAGAGATAGTCCCTTGATAGCTCAGCTTTTAAATAATGTCACTACTTTTAAATAACGTCACTTACTCCTAAGTCTTCCATGCTCATTCTCCTTCAAAGTGAACCAACCTACACAGTGCTGCCCCTAACATTTCTTACTGTTGGGAAAAAAGGGGAGCGCATAACAGTATTTTCCCATCTAGGGGTGATTCCAGAGAAATTCTTTTGGGGATCAAAAATATAGGCAAAAACATTATTGGCAAGGATTTCTTTTGTTACTATCCTTTGCCAAACAGCTGAGGGGCCAGCAGAGAGGAAGGAACCATGTAGATTCACGCCTACTGGCTGGAAAATTACATCCCATCCTGTGTGCTGGTTTAGGAGTTTGAGAGATAAGCACTTTCTATTTAAGCCGTTTCCACAAGTCCTTATAGGCAAGGCCAACCCAGGAAACTCTGGTGATGTTTCCCCAGGACTCCACATGTCTCAGTTTGCAAAACGTTTGCAGGCTGTTTTCCTACCGTTTTTTCTGGGACTGCACTTCCCTGGTATTTTCTTTTGCCACGGGTTGATGGAGCGCTTCTTCTACATTCTAGGGCATGTCAACAGTTAAAGCGCTCTAAGGAATCCTACAATCATCACCCAGCTGTTTCCCCAAAGCTCTCAACGAAGCGATCACTAATATGCATAGTAAAAAAAACATTTGAAAGGGAGGCAGGCAACAATGACGAAAATGTCCCGACTGCCCCTCCCAAACCACTTTTTCTATGAACTACAGAGGCTATCCTGCAACCTCAAAGTGCAAAGTAAGCGCTTTGGGGGAGTGTGTGTGGAGGCTGAGTTTTCAGCACAAATCAGCAAAACACACACAGTAAGTGGGAAAAGGGCAGGAACAACCAGCTGTGTGGAAACGGCCTTACTTACAACCACCTGCAGTTTTGATTTTTTTTGAATACTGAAATTCAGATATTGGTGTTATATGCATGTAATTATATATGTATGCATGTGTTTTTATGAAAGGTTTTGGATTGTGAAGGCCCGTGGTCATATACAATAAATTCTTTTGTCTTAGATATTGGGGTTGTTTGAGAAATTTGCTGCGGTTCATGAAGCTACGCTAGTTAGATATGTTGGCCAGCAGAAGGGGAGTGGGAGATATATTCAGAGGGATAGCTGCTTTATCTTGCCGCCTTCTGGAGGTATCCCTGTTCCAGATTTAAGCCCTGTGCTGAAAACAGTTGGTGGGGCTGAGTTTAGTGAAGTCTTGGTTTCTTCCTAAAATGATCTGGAAAGGGACTGCTGCGAAAGGGGCTACGGCATGCCACCAGAATCCTCAGCACGCTCACAGTTCTCGTAATTCTTTGGAGCGGGACAACCATGACAGTTAAGTCAGTATAAAACTAGCATATAAATCTGCAACATCCATATGCTTTCTGAATCTCTTTGGAAACAGCTAAAGATGTTGGAGGGGGATGTTTTATAACTTAACCTGGACCACCCACTCATTTCTGTATTTCACAGGTACTGGTTGGATTTGAAACCATCAGACATAATGTGGAACATGTCTGACACAGGCTGGATCAAGGCCGCCATAGGGAGTGTTTTTGCTCCATGGCTTCGTGGCTCCAGCGTCTTCATACACCACATGCCACAGTTTGATCCAAGAGAGACTCTGAATGTAAGAGTACAAATCCTGTCATGTGGATGGGTTTCCTTTTCACACAGTTGGCCAACTAGGCCCAAGTATTTTCTTAGAGGGACCAAATCTGAGGGCGCACATGATGATGACGCGGGGACATACTGATACTTGTCTAAGCAAACTCACAATATTTTCCCCATTCTCAATCTCTTCAGACGCTCATCAGGTACCCGGTCACTACAATGTGCAGTGCTCCTACTGTCTATCGGATGCTGGTGCAACAGGATCTTACCAGGTACTCTTGACTTGTTTACTGGCACAAGGAAGGTGCAGGCACTGTTCTTCAGCACCCGTATTCAGCCTTGCAACTTTAAGAAATAACCCACCCTATCTGTCGATCTGCATCTGATCCACAGACTAATCTGCTCAATATTATCTCTTAAAATGACAAGAAGATGCATTATACTGAAACAGAACATTGGTCCAGCTAATGCACCCAATACTGTGTGCACTGAGTGGCGGTTTTATAAGATGGTTTATTGAGAGCGAGTTTGGTGTAATGTTTAAGAGTGGCGTGACTCTTATCTGGAGAACTGGGTTTGATTCCCCACTCCTCCACTTGAAGCCAGCTGGGTGACCTTGAATCAGTCACAGCTCTTCCAGAGTTCTCTCAGCCCCACCTGCCTCACAGGGTGATTGTTGTTGGGATAATAATACTTTGTAAACCGCTCTGAGTGGACATTAACTTGTCCTGAAGGGCAGTATATTAATTGAATGTTGTTGTTGCTGTTGTTATTATTATTCAAAAGTTTCAATCAAATACTATTTTTTGTTACTGTTTTATTGTTTGTAACGGCCTTTGGCCTAATGCAATAAACCTTACCTACCTACCTACTATTTTTTTAAAAAAACAGCACCAGTTGTCTGTTCCAATCATCTGTTTTACAGATCAGCAAATCAAATCCAGATGGGCAGTCACGCAGGGGAGATCTTAGCCTCAGGGCATCCAGGGCAGATGCCCCTGGCCCCATGTTCTGAGCTCCTCCACCCTTCTGCCCAGTTGCCCCAGGCGTTGCTGTTGAGCTTTCATGCTGCCTGAGACTCAGGCAATGTGTGTATAGGAGGGAGTTAGCTCTGGGGTGGTCAGGGACCTGCCCCACCCTACAGCCAATAGCCTTCCCCCTGATTCTGGATCTTAAAAGTTTTGCCCGGGGTCCCAGAATCACTAAGACCCTCCCTCAAGTCATGCCTGCTGGTGTTTGTGATGCTGTGTGGTTGCTAAACCCATTAAAATAGGCTGGTTTGGATCCAGCCAGCTTTTTTACCCTCCCTCTTGCCCAATTTGCCTTTCTACTTGCAATGTCCCGTGTGTGTGTGTTATGTGCCGTCAAGTAACCTCCGACCTACGGCAACCCTATGAATGAAAGACCTCCAGACTGTCCTGTCATTAACAGACTTGCTCAGATTCTGCAAACAGGAGGACATCACTTCTTTTACTGAGTCAGGCCATCTCATTTTAGGTCTTCTTCTTTTCCTACTGCCTTCCACTTTTCCTAGCATTATTGACTTTTCCAGAGGATCTTGTCTTCTCATGATGTGACCAATGTATGATAGCCTCAGTCTTGTCGTTTTAGCCTCCAGAGAGAATTCAGGCTTGATTTGATCTAGTATCCATTTAATTGTCCTTTTGGCTGTCCATGGTATCCGCAAAACTCTCCCCCAGCACCACAATGTCCCATAGTCCCCACCATACCCCTTTTGAATGGTCAAAGAGGAACCTCATTGCTTATTCACCAGCAGAAAAATGGACTGGATCCAGCTGGATTTCTTTGACCACCCCCAACCCCCAACTAACGCCATGCAGAGGGATATATCACAAGGAAGAAAAACTTCCTGATTGTGGGGCAGGAAATGTGCAGTCACACACACAACCCTCAAACCTGCTCTCATTATGAATCTTCAGCTACAGATTCAAGAGTCTAAGGCACTGCCTGACAGGAGGGGAGCCGCTGAATCCTGAAGTGCTGACACAATGGAAAAAACAAACAGGGCTGGAGCTGTACGAAGGCTACGGACAAACTGAAGTGGTATGTATATAGCTGAGTCAAAACCTTGTTGTCAAGGAACTAAACTAGGGAACAAATCTTTCTATGGGTGAATCAAAACTGGAGAGTGACTTTCTTTATTAGCACAGGTATAGAAGTCAGTGAATACGTTTTGTTCAGTGCTGTTATAACCAGAGCACTTCCTAGAAAGTGATCAATTTACTCAGGAAGGGAGCTGAACGGCTTGGTATTTGGGAGTACCAAAAACCAGATGCCTTCTAAAGACAACATTCCAACCAACATGTGTCGAAGGAGAGTGGGCACAAGTTGCCCTGCCCTCCCATGTACATGCCATCATTGTCTCCATCCCTAGGATCTGGAACTCTGCTTTTAAAAAACATTATCACAAGGACAGAACTTATGTGACGCATACATTGTGTCAGCGCATAAATGCCATGCTCACATGAGCCAACAAGCATGCTTGTGCCTGCTTCCCCTGCTTATGAACATCGATTTCAACACATGCAAAGCCCATCACATGAGCCCTCCATCCAATGTGGTATTGGAGATCAGTTGTAATAATAGGAGATCTCCAGGCCCCACCTAGAAGCTGGCAACCTTATTTATATTCCACCACGCTTGTACTAAAAAAAAAAAAATCAGGGCAGCTTACAAGATAAGAAATAAACCAATGAATTAAACCACGATAATGAAAACAATGCAACAGGAATAAAAGCAAGGTAAGCAGCAACAGCTAAAATCCGTCCTGTGGCCCATTCGGATCCAACTCAAAACTCTGGTACCTTAAAATAAGCTTATACAAAAATACAAGCAATGTCTTCAACATAAACCTTAAAAAAATACAGCTTTTTGACAACCAAACAAAGCCCGCACAGTTTTGGGGAGACTGTTCATTTAGCCACCTCCAGAAAAGAACTATCTTAACTGATCTCCATAAGGCCGTCAGTGAGGGGGCCAAACAAGTCTTGAAAGGGAGGATGTTCCAGAATATGGGCGCAAACACAGAGAAGGCCTTCTCCTGTGTGCTCATCAGTCTTACCTTTGGAAGAGTCAGCCTGTGGGGAATATTCAGCTCCAGAGGATTTCGTTCAAAAAGTCTTAGGGATTCGGTTCTGCTGCAACAGGCTAACACAACATACACAGCAGCATTCAGCCCTCACAGATCTCTCAAGAAACGGACAGACGTTCATTTCCAGGCCAATAACTTTGAGGTAAAGAGTTTTTTTAAAAAAATTCAGTTGAATTAAAATTTTGTTTGCTACAGGGTGTGATATCACTAACCGAAAAAGGAAAGAAAATTAAGCCTGGGTCCATGGGTAAGCCAGCTCCACCATATGATGTTCAGGTAAGACAACAGTTTGTTTGTCAATCAGATGGGGAAAAACAAGATTCAAGAATGGCACCTGAATGTTTGTATTCAGAGGATACAGGGAGGTCCTGTTTCTCCGTCATCATTCACTCAAACTGGCTGCTGTGTTTGCCATTTTGTAGATCATAGATGAAAACTGTAATATTCTACCTCGTGGGGAGGAAGGAGACATCGCCATCAGAATTCAGTCCAAGCAGCCATTTTGTTTTTTTACTCGCTATGTGGTAAGTAACTCCCTGCACTTTCCCCGCTACATCATTTCTGTATGAAAATGCCCCATTTGATAATATTACAACCTCAGATAACTCTTGATTCATAAAACGGCAGACACGTTGCTCTTCTGAACACAAAGAAATCAAATGGCAGAACTTTACAGTATTATTAATGGTGATGTTTTCCTCATCTAAAACTTGCCCAACACACATGAAGCATTTTGACAGCCTGTCTGAAAGGGGTAGTATTGATTGGAATGAGTAGCAAAGATATTGTAAGCAGGGAGGGAATGAAGAAACCCCCCAAACCGACTTTTAAAATAAATTGTTAATTAAAGGCAGAATACTTTTAAAAGATAATCTATCATGTTGAAATTGGTTTATTCTTCTACGGGTCAAAGCAGACCACAATTGCCTCTTCAGAATGTGTGTGGCTTATTTATAAACAGCAGCAGGAGGCCCCAATTCAGATCTGGACCATTATGTGGGAGAAGGAGGAGTTCTCTCTCTACCCTTATGCCCTTTTGCCAACCTCAAACAGATTACTATTTGTTCCCTTCAAGAAAATAAACAGCTAACATTTAGGCAACCTGCCTGTTTTCCCCCAGTTGAGCAAATATCATCTTGGGGGTGGGGGGAGGCTGTTTGACGCCTGGAAACTGGGTGGGAACTCTTGGAGCTATTCATAAAAATAAGTATTGGCGATCCAATCCTAGATCTTTCAGTATCTTGTTTGGTTTGACCTCAAGCCAGCAGCCATGGATGAGCTATGTTCAAACTCCATTTTTTTTTAAAAAAAATTGTCTATTGCAAGGATAATCCAGAGAAAACTGCCTCAACCTTTCGTGGGAATTTCTATATCACTGGAGACAGAGGGTGGATGGATGAAGAAGGCTATCTGTGGTTTGTTGCAAGAGCTGACGACGTCATCATCTCCTCTGGGTTTGTACATTTCAGAGCAAAAAAAAAAAATCACAAATTTATTCCCTTGTAAAACCAAATCAATTTAATCGTGCTGATTCAAGCTACTGGCAGTCCTTAAAAACAATCAACAAACTTCGGTTGGTACAAAAATGCAGCAACTTGTCTTTTTACTGGAGTGAGCCAATGTAAACATATCTCATGTGATCCTGATGACCTACACCAGTTTCTTGTTTCCAAGCTCAGTGTAAGGTGTTGGTTCTTACCTTTCATGGGCGGGGCCTTACTTACAGCAGCAATTCCCAATCTTTTTTGGCACCGGGGGGTGGTGGTGGTGGTTTTGGAATGATACAATTGTGCACTTTATTTCAATTATATTATAATATATAATGAAATAATTATACAACTCACCACAATGCAGAATCAGTGGGAGCCCTGAGCTTGTTTCCCTGCAACTAGACGGTCCCTACCTCGCCTGCTCCCTGGAGCTGGCTCTGCGCTCGCCCGCCACTCACCTCCTGTGTGGCCCGATACCGGTCCGCGCCCAGGGGGTTGGGGACCCCTGATTTAAAGGACCCTTAATTAACAGACCATTTCTGCCTGTATGGCAAGTTGTATTCAGTTCACGCACCTTTGCTGACTGTGCCATCTCTCAGGGCTGCAAAATCAGCCGCTGCTCATTCAGGGATTTTTCTGTAGAAGTCCCTGTGGACTGGATCAGCCTTTCAGAAGATGATGAGAAAATCACCTTCCCTGCTGGCCTTTAGCAGGCAGTGCTGCTTAGGAGAGAGAGCCTTTTGCTGAATGTATTAGGATATTGTGCGGAAAGTCAAAGCACATTTTGTTTGTTCAATACTCTTAGATATGGATTTTGCTTTTAAGTGAGGGGTAAAGGTGGGATATATATATTCTAGTAAAAAAAAAATGTTCCAAAACAGAGAGCTCTCCATCCTGAATAAGAAGACAAATATTATATACATTAAAAATGAGGTTCTGGCTACTTCTCCTCCTCCTAGGTATCGTATTGGGCCTTTTGAGGTGGAAAGCGCCTTGATTGAACATCCAGCCGTGGTTGAGTCTGCTGTGGTCAGCAGCCCAGATCCTATCAGAGGAGAGGTAATGAAGAACTTAACCTCTAACCCCTCACATTTAAGAAAAGTGATTTCATGGGGGCCCTGCAAATATGATGGGTGGGCAAACTCTTCCCGAATTAATTTCTTTCATAATCATTTTATACTTTTGTTTCCTGTCTCCTTTGCTTTTCTCTGTGCAGTACATAGGTTCATTTGTATTGTGTATAGGCATCATACAGATTTTTAACACAGGTTGTACAGTATTTATACTAGGGATACCTCCACTTTTTGTAGTTCTGCCATTTTGATGCAAAACTCCCCTTTTTCGATGTTGCTTATACCCAGTCCTCATTACTTTGGAGTATAAACATGTATAACAAATAATTGTTGTTAACAATGGTGCAAAAATGCCATAAAATAAGACTATGTGGAACACAAAAAGCAAAACTTGCTGGAACAAGAAGACATATTCATAATGCACTGCTTGTTGTATATACACAACGTATATACTCCAAATGGGACTTAGTTGGCGCAAAAACTTCCTAGTTATGCCAGCTGCCATCCCTGGTGGCTTAACTATTTGTGTACATCCACAGCCATGCTTAGAATTCTGTTTGTGTTGGCAAAGGCCACACCATATTGCCAGCTTATGAAAGGATGTAAGGCAATTACTGAAAGGCTTCCATATGCCAAAGTGGTTACAAGCATAGACCCTCAGAATAAAACACAGCAAGAGCTGCCTCGAATTATTTTTTCCCAGCTGCTCCAAAATTCTTCATAAATTTAGAGCCAGTTCCCCTCTGTTTGTTCTAAGGCAGGGGGATCCATATGACTCCCTTTGGGATGATCTAAAATGATCTGAGAACTTTTGTGGGGAGAGGATCATTCAAGATTCTAGGCAATACCTTTTCTTTCTTTCTTTCTTTCTTTCTTTCTTTCTTTCTTTCTTTCTTTCTTTCTTTCTTTTTCTTTCAATTTATAGTCCAGTTTCCCACTTGCAACGGCTTTTGACAGACAAAAGAAGAGTTTTATACTGCTCAGTTTACCCGGAGGATAAAATCCCAAACCTCTTCCCCAGGCCCTTAAAAATGTAGCACACGGCAAACAGGAATCAAATCTAACGTTAGGAATCTGGACGAGGGTCTCGCTGAATGTATGCCTGATTTCTGTGTGTCATATGGACCCTATTGTATTGTTTATTGAATGTCCCAGCTGTTGATTGTATTGAATTACATTACTGTGTAATCCAGCTTGAGTCTCATTGAGAAAGGCAGACTATAAATAATGTAAATAGACCTAAATAAATATGTCACCTCCTCTAGAGTGCTGTCTTTGATTAACTAAATGATACATCCCAACTTTTCTTCCTAGGTGGTGAAAGCTTTTGTAGTCTTATCTCAGTCCTTTGCATCACATAATGCTGAGAAGTTGACCGTTGAGCTTCAAGACCATGTGAAGAAAATTACAGCTCCCTACAAGTATCCTAGAAAAGTAAGGACTATTTCAAAGCTGTATGAACCAGGCAGCATATTTAGGAAAAGTCCATTATCACTAAGTCAATGACCTCATTTTAGTTTCCATTTAACATTCCTACTTTCTGATATGGGGGCTCCTCCTCTGGGGACAAAACTATAATAGCTGTTTTGTCCACTGTAACATAATACGATAGTCTACAGCTAAATTTGACCTCTGCTGTTGCCTCTGTTGAGTAAAACTGCTGTGATAGAAGCAAACAAAACAGGAAGGCAGGTTGACCAAAAAATTAAAAAAATAGAAAGAGTGAAACAAAAAGGTAATTGGATGTAGAACCTCAAAAAGGGACATAACAGTACCCCCCAAGTTTTCATTATTAATGTTGTAACGGATGCTGTGTTTATCTTATATATATTTAGGTATGGCACAGAGATGTTACAGTCTGTATCTCTTCCATTTCATGCACTTTTGACTTCACCATCTAAGTTTTTCTCTCTTTATGCTGATATATATGCACATATATCTAATATTTAGAACACTTTTCAACCGATTTGAACTTTAATCCCCAGTCATAAGGGCTAGAAACCTGGGCTGGGCGCTAAGGTATTTAAAGGTCCATGTATTCAGTGGGGGAAAGTAAAACATCTACCACTTTGAAAAACCTGTGGAACAATCTAGATATTTATTTAAATTTCTATGCTCCACCATTCCTCTTGGTTAAAAGTCGTTACTGTGTAGTTTCAATTGGATTGTGTAGCTTCAGCTAGATAATGCCCCAATTTGTAAAAACGTTTCATTCAGCAGGCCCACTGTGCGCCAGAGCAGGATCGGTGCTATAAGGGACCCAAGGAATTCATGCAGCTATAATAGGAGGCCAAATAAATCTTAGTCCTTAAAATGCCACAATGATTCCATGGTTTTGAAAAATACAGTTGCCCCAGAAGCCCACAATTTATATTTTATTATACTTAAGGAAGCCAGAACTGCATCCACCACCCCACCCCATGTACAAAGCTGCTGGCACTTCACCTGCCCTGCATCCAAAACCCTTTTGAAGACTAAAAAAACAGGAGGCAGTGAAAAGAAAAGGAAAACAAACTGAGAAAGTGACAGAAAAGAAGGAAGGGGAAATGGTGGGCGGGAGTGAACTTGGAAAAATGAGAAAGGAAGGCAGGGAGGGAGGAAGAAAAACAGAGGTACTGAGAAAGGAATGGGAAGTAAATAGACCCCTCATTATTTGAGAGTGAGAGTATCTTATAACCTTCCTTAACATATGATACTGAGGCTTCTTTCCCCCTCTAACAAGTAGGTACTGAATAACACTCCCACCTAGGGTTGCCAGCTCCAGGTTGAGAAATTCCTGGAGAATTTGAGGGTGGAACCTGAAAAGGCAGGATTTGGGGTTCAGGAACCTCAGAAGGTTATAATGCCATAGAGTCCATCCTCCAAAGCAGCCATTTTCTCCAGGGGAACTGATCTCTATGGCCTGGAGATCATTTGTAATTCCTAGAGATCTCAAGCCATCGCCTGGAGACTGGCAACCCTACTCCCACCCTATTAGGTGCCTAACTAGGTCTCTTTCTCTCTGTCAAAAATGTTATTAATCCTTGTAAAATCTTGAAAGTTCTCCTTACTGTCATGATATTCTATGGATTAATGGATGTACCACACAAAATGATTTCAACCAGTAGCCATTGCCTGCAATAAGGAACTTGTGCATTGCTGGCAACATTATCTGCAATAAGGATCAGAGTACAATTGTAATAATAATGATAACATTAACATATAGTCAACTCCTGTCCTTCAACGTGTCTCGGCCTACCTGCTTCAGTCCGCAAAGCATTGCAGCCAGCTGGGCCTAGCTGAGGCCTGGCCTCTACCTGGAAGCCTCCTGCATCGCCTGAGTTGAATTGCACCTTTCATAAGCCCAGTCAGGAGGTGGGAATGAGGAGCTAATTCTTGACCAGGTGAAGGAAAGTTGATGAAGGCAAATAAGAACAAGACCCTAAGGATCCTGGGAATTGTAGTCTGGCATCCACAGAGGCCTGGTCTTGTGCTGCTACAGTTGCTGTTTTAAGGGATAGTAGGAGACAGAAGGCAGACATAAAGTGCTAGCAGAAGATTTGGGGGCTTGGCCTGTGAGTAGTTCAGCAGTCAGCTGGGAAAGAGTTAACTGTGGAATCCTAAAGCAGCATTGTCCCCCGCTGATGTCCTTGGGTTTCGAGACATTTAGGGCCAAACTAGACATGCAGGTTTTTAGAGAGTTGGATCTGGGTCCCCCGGACCCAATTCGAGTTCCCTGCAGCTACACAGCAGCTTTGGGGAGTAGCTGTTAAAAATAAAGGAGACCCTAAACGCAGGGTTGCCAGGTCCCTATACCCTCCCACCGGGAGAGGGGGGGACCTGGCACTTACCTTCGGCTCGTATGTGCTCCCAACAGGCACGGCGATGTCACTTCCAGAAGTGACATTGTCGTGCTGGCTGCAGGAGTGTTCCTGTGCTTCGTCTGGGGGCGATTTGGGCCCCAAACGGGCCAAATTGGCCCCACACGAGATGGGAGCGCTCGCGTGGCAGGCATAACATCACTTCTGGTGGTGATGGCAAACCTCCTGGGAGTTTGCCCGCCACCAGGGGGTACCTGAGAACCCTACCTAACCCCCTCAGAATGCCTCCATGGGCATAGGAGGGGCTCCTTCCTCCCCCCTCAAACTGTTTCCCCTTGTCAAAGTAGGAGTGGTGGAAGTGTTTCCCCGGGTTTTTTTTTGTTCCACATGAAGCATTCTTTGCATGAGGAGCTGTAAAAACTGGGGGGGGGGGGGCTCTTCCCATGCTATTGTGACACAGGGAAACGGCTTGAGCCCTTCCTTCCCTCGTGGAAGCATTCGGAGGCCATTTGGGCTTAGATTTTACTTTTACTTTTCAACTGTTGTGGGTCACATCTGCATGCCTAGGTTGGCCTGTAGACTGAAACCACTCTGCCTAGGCTTGCAGCACAACTGAATTGCCAGTGTTGATTTAACAGGAGTCGATTCAAGGCCTGAGATGAACCGCAGTGGCTCAGTTTAATGCACAAGGGGGCACCAGGGCCCAGTCACATTCTTTTTCTACATTCTGCACTGCTACTATAAATAACACAATTAAAACAATGAAATGTTAATATATAATGGTTGTGTGACCTACATAGGTATTTCCCCACTGCACTCAGCAAAGTGCAGTGCACCCCTACAACACAAGTGCTTAGTTACTCTGGTTGGTTCTTTTCTCCTCCGTTCCATCTTCACAACAGGCCCCTGAAGTGTGTCAGGCGGAGAGCCAGTGCTTGGTCCCAGGTCACTCCACGAGATTCATGGCTGAGCAGGGATTTGACCCCAGGCCTCTAGTCAAAAGTTCCAGATTATACCATGTGTGATATTTATGCCCTTCTTTGGTTACGGGATTAAATTAACTAATCCACTCTTGGTAGGTGGTGTGCTGGCTACTGTTGGACTAGGATCTGGGTAACCAAGGCTCAAATTGCTCCCACTCCTATAAAGTTTGTCAAGGGTCCTTGGGCCAGTCATTCTTACTCAGCTTCACCTACCTCACAAGATTATTGTGAGGAGAAAATGGCAAAAGGAGAACTGTGCTCATGGCCCTGAGCTCCTTGGAAGAAGGGTGGGATATTAGAGTGATACTTTTGCAAAAATGAAATTCTAGTTTCACTCTTTTATTGGTTAGAAAACAGACGAAGATGAGCCCACTCTGAAAACAGACTGACGTCTATCAATTCCATGACTATCTTGCCTTTTCGTTTTCCTTCAATCAGGTGGAGTTTGTCCAGCAGCTGCCGAAAACCATCAGTGGCAAAATCAGAAGAAATGAATTAAGGAAAAAGGAATGGGGACAGATGTAGCTTGACACTCATGTACAGCAAACGTTTTCCATTAACCTGGCCAGTGCTAGGTAGCAAACTTCAAGAAGATAGCATATATTTGCAAAACGCGTATGTCATTTTAAATGTAAGGGGTTATTGTGGCAGAGAGGGGGAGGAAAGATATTAAATGAAGAATCAATTCTAAACCAGTTCCTTGTGATCAAAAGCCTTATGGGGGATTCTACTGTTGATTTAAAAGCTTTGTTAGAAGGGATACGGACACAGAATGGTACACAGAAATCTGACATTTGCACCTCTCTTAGCAAAAGATATCAACTGACAGTAACAGAAAGAAGCATCACAGACTATGTTGCCCACCCCATTACTGATACTGATAACACTCACTTACAGAACAGATGGAGGGCACGGGAGCGGGGGGTGGAACCTAGGATGACAGCCTGAGCCCCCGATTTCCATCAGTAAAGGGAAGGAGCCAGTTCTCAATTTTCTAGTGTTGGTTTTAACATGATTGTTTCAGATAGGTAACCGTGTTGGTTTCCTGTAGAACAGCAGGATGTGTGTCCAGTGGCTCCTTAGAGACCAACAGGATTTTTCAAAGGAGTAAGATTTTGAGAGTCAAAGCTCCCTTCTTCAGATAACATGGCTTTTTAACATGAATTTGTTTGTACAATTTTGATTGGCAAGCACAATGATGGAACAGTGGAACAGGAAACTAAAATAAATGTTCTTTACACCAAGACACACCGTTAAGATGGGCATTCACCTCAACAAACGCCTGCAACTGCCTTGTTCTAAAATCAGAGCACTGATCCACGCAGATCAGCTTTGTCTACTGTGACGGACAATTCTCGAGAGTCTCAAGCTGAGAATGGCTTTTCCCAACCCCTACCACTTAAGATGCCTTAACTAGAGACATCAGGAATTGAATCTGGGATGATCTGTATGCAAACATCTCCGTCTCTGAGGTGCTGAAGATCCACTGCCAGTTAGAATACACAATCCTGGGCCAACCACCTGAAGTTGTATAAGGCAGCTCTGCTTCGTTCACTTTGAACAAGAAAAACACCCCAGAACCTGAATTATTTTTAAAAGGCCTTCCTTTACATAGTTCAAACTCAAGTCAGACATAAAATGTATTGACGAAGGTCAGTTTCAAAGGGAAACACAGCCAGTTTTAATTTTTTTTTTAAAAAAAGGAAAGGTACACGAGATAATATACAAAATGGAAATGTTTTACCCCTTATTAGATGTTTGAAAGCATAAACATTGTTTTCTGAGATGCTCCAAAGTCAAATGAAAAGCTGAGCGCATGCTGGCCCTTGGGGAGGGGGAAATCCCTCAAAAACATGTTTGCACCTAGTTACTAAAAGAGATTTGATTATTTCTGAAAGGCAGGGTATAATTTTTTAAAAGTTGCTGTAGGTGCATTTTGCCTCTTGCACGTGCAGGCTAACAGCTGTTCCATCCCGCCAACACCCACCGCAGGAAGCAAACAAGCAGCATCAATGAATCATTCGCTTGCACTGCTATCCCAGCTGTGGCTGCCATCAGCCCAAGGAATGAGCACCCAGCAACCAGTTTCTGGTGCCGCAGAGCTACGTTGGCAGCCTCTTCCATTGTTTACCAGCCATAAGAGGAAGCCAAAGTCACCACCTTTGTGTCTATAATGGGCACAAGCACAGCCCCTGCGTGCCCGTGCTCACTCCTTTGAGCCTCTACTTTGGGACACTGAGTGCAATTCAGAACTTTGCTCAACCCCCAATTAGCGGTGATGTCCAAAAACAGAAGGTCGAATCCCAGTTCACAATTCGTGCTTGTAGGAAGTCAACTAAAACCAGCTTGCCAAAAGAGGAGCGAGAGAGCACACCAACACGTCAAATTAGCTATGTTCTTGCTTGTTACAAATAAGTGGAGGCTTGTTAAGATGTCTGAATGCATCTTTCTGTCCCTCCAAAGAGACCGTTTCTTCCTCAGTCGGTCAGGGTGCATAAAGATGGCCGTATCTTTTGTGGGATAAGAAATGTCTGGAAAACCAGGGAGTGCGGAGAGAGACTGCACGGCTACAACTTTCCTCAGCACCCCTTTCATCCATGGGTTAATGAGAGAACGTCTGCTACACGGTTCTTTAATGAGATGTCCTTTGTATCGTACTGACTGCCACTCTTGACTTGTTAAAATGGTGCATGAGAAGAATGGGTGGAAAGAACTTGAAGCTCCTTCCCGTAATGCTTCCCTTGGCCCCCTTCTGTGTCTGATGCCAGTCAGTTATTTCCTAGTTTCCAGCAAATCATTGTCTGCCAATACAACAGACCTGGAAACTATGGTTGGTGAACAGGAATAAGCTGAAGCTTCTATGCAATGGCAGAACCGAGGCCAAGTCTATACATGCAGCAGAAAGAGGTGGCAGAATGGGTTCTACAAACTTCAGGACACAAGTGGAGGATGATGTTCTTTAAATGCTCCCTGAATGTAAAAAAATAAAATTGCTGCAGTTTAAAATCAAAGCTAGAGCAGTAGGGATCCCACCCTGCCGTACTAGTTTCCCACTTACAGCAATTAAGGCAGCATTTGAAGCGTGACTTCGAACCTGCCCTCTGAAGTGGAACAGTCCATTCAACCTCCCTCTGGGGGATGTGCCTGTATCACCTTATAATACCACATGTGTAGACCAGGGCTAATCCACTCGCAGGACACAAAAAGAGGGAGTTCAAGTCCCCTGCCAGACTTTTTCACATAGTGATCTGGTTTCGGTATGATGTCAGAACCGGGGTTGTGTGTGGCAGAATGACGCAGGCCCATTTACTGGCTGAAAATCAGGTCAGCCATCTAAGTCAGGTAACCACTAGCCCAAAAGAACTGTCTCCCCCTCTTCCTTGTATTTGCAGAAAAAGGAGGGTGATTTGCTGTATTCCGAAAACATTTCACTGTTTGGTGGGGAGAGACATGAACAAAACAGTCCAAGAGAAAGAGGCATTGCTGAATTTTCTGTTCTCTCAACTCACCTGTATCCTCTTATCTAGCAGCTTTGAAATCAATGGCAACTTACAGGGTTTACTCTTTGAACTCCACACTGTTTAGAGACTTTCCCCCTGCATCTACTCTGAATTGACAACCCTTCAGAAATCTCAATCCCAGTTCAGAAAACATTAGCACAAAGCTTGACAAAACCTGCAATGTAACATATCAGTTTGAAAATGGAAGCCTCCAATGTCCAAAACTATATACTGTCTACGCACAAAAAGTAGGATCAACCAAGGATAGAGCAAGCCCCACTAGCTTCACAATTAGGCTTGGATAAATCAACACATTGTATGGATTAGCCAAAGCCTGAATGTGAGCACGTGGAAGTTGTATTCCCCTCCCAATTTACCTGCTGCTTTAGCAATGGGCAATTGCCAGGACAGGAAGAAGAGGCTTCTGCCCCCAATCCTCTCCGTCTCTCAGCACTGTGCCAAGGTTTGTAGCAGAGCAGCAGGTAAGAATCTTCTCTGGCCAGAGAAGATTTGGGGGGCTGTTGTCCTCTCCTCAAATTACAGGCTTTGTAAGCACCCAAAGCCTGTGGAGTACAAACTTTGGATGCGCCATCAGTGGCTGTTACCAGTCAGGGCCGTGAAAACTCAGTGCAGGTGCAAAGCAAGGGGGACATCAGGCAGTAAACAAGCAGGCCTCAGGTGCTGCGGCTGAATTTTAACAACAGAAGCTCAGAGGAAACAGAGCATCGGAACATGACCATTAATACTTACAGGGGGCCCACGCAAGAAGAAAATCCTTAAAAAACACTGCAAACCAGCCTTTGACAATCTGGCTTCTAGTGTGATGCTCTCAATGGTGACTCACTTTTGCTGGGCAACTCCCAGAGAGCTTAAAACAAGTTAACCCACCCCCCCAACCCACCCTGAGCCACCGGCTCCTCTTCTGACAGTCTGTGGTCCTTTGGGTTCTCTCTTTCCCAAGCCTGTTAGTGGTCACCATCCTTGTGATTGTCACTGGCCTTTTTCTCGGCCGTCTCTATGTTGCCTTCCGTTGTCTCTTCAGCCAACCCGGCCACTTCTGGCAGCACCTTTGGGGCACCTGGCTGCCCTTCCCCTTGGCTGCCCTTCACCACCTCTTGGAGGTTGTATTTTCGGAAGAGAACGTAGTCCTTCACCACACTCAAACAGCAGATGTTTTTAATTATTTCAACCACAATGGTAAACTCAGGGTTACCCAGGTCAACTTTGTTTTCTGGATTGAGGTGGCCGACCACTCCTGCAAAAGGAAAAAAAAAAACAAAGATAAAATTTATTTATATCCCACCTTTCTCCCCAACGGGAACCCAAGGTGGCTTACATAATTCTCCTGTCTTCCACTTTATCCCCACGACAACAGAGTGTGAGTGGCCCAAGATCACTCGACAACCTTCCATGGCAGAGTAGAGATTCGAACTTGGTTCTCCCAGATCCTTGTCTGACACTCTAACCACTACACCACGCTGGCTCTCTGTGACAAAGTACTAATAAGAATAGCCTTCCTATGGCAAATTACTTAGCAATCCCAGGAAAACAAGGCAGCAGTATGAGAGTGGTGGCAAAGAAAGATGGCAGAGATGAGAAAGGAAAAAGACACAGGGATAAGGAGGAAGAGGAGCAGGTAGTAGAAGTGGCCACAGCAACGGGAGAAGAAGTGCAGTGGTGGGAAGGAGAAGCGACAGAAGGCAGGGCGTGGAGGGGAGAGGACAAAAAAGCAATGGTGATGCAGCAGGGAAGAGATGGTGAGAGGCTAAGGAGAAAGAGGGCAGCGGCAGCAGGGAGCAAAGAAGATGGAGGAAGCAGGGACTGGAAGGGGAACATTTCATCTCCTCCTGCAAGTTTCCACCAGGCCCCTGCTTGTCATTCAATAATAATCTCAGCCACAAGGCTGAAGGCCCATTGCAGATATTCTGGAATAGCCAACTTTCATCTCAACTACTGTTTTGTCACCGTGACTCAGCAGAAAATCAGAAAACGAAGTTAGTGAGTGCTGGAGTCCAACAAGGCCCAGGCTCAATTCACTACATCAAGAACAATGAGGCTTGCCAAGACAGGTGGAGCCTAACACTCTACAAGAGACACTGCGGCTCACAAAGCAACCCAGTCACCCAGCAATCACTCACGGCAGTACAGTTTTCAAACATTTTATGCCCAGAGGTAAAGAAATTGTAGAGGTTAGGCTGATAGTGTGTGCCTGCACCAAGGGTACCTAGTGTCAGACTGTGGCTAAATAAGGCACTCACTACAGGGTTCCCTTTAGAAGCAAACACAAGTCCATTGTTTGGAAAAGGAAACTTTACTGCAGACAAGGTCCATTATAGTCCACTGTCCTGAATAGGAGAATCAGGATGGTACATGATCATTGTTACCAATGAAGAGCAAGCATAAGATACAGAGTAGCAATACCCATCTGGATCAGCCTCCCCCCACAGTTCTCAAAACAACATCTCTCAGTCCTGGGAAGCTGCTCTCCTTCAAGGCCAATGCTTGGTGGAACGGTGTTAGACAAAACAGTCTCCTCCGGTGGGAACGCCGCCTGGGAACTGGTGCACCTGGGAAGAAGACACTCAAACACTAGAAGCATTAGAAAATGGAGTCAGTACAGTTTAGATATACACTGGACCTGACATTCTGCCCCCCTTAAAACAGATCCCCCCCTGGCTTATATGGGTAGCGAGTATGAAAAGCTTTGGTTAATCTAGGAGCATGAACATGTGCAGAGTTCACCCATTCATCGTAACCAGAATCAAAGTCCTTCCATCTAATGAGGTAAAAAAGCTGGTTTCGTTTGAGTTTAGAGTCCAAGATTTGTTGTACCTCATAGTGTATTTGGTCGTCTATCAAAGTTGGAATGGGTGGAGCTTTGATGTGCCATTTGTTGTCGATGGGAGCTCTCTTTAGAAGACTGACATGGAACGTATCATGCACATGGCGCAGGTTCTTGGGCAAAGTTACAGCAACAGTCACTTTATTTATTATCTTGCGCACAGGAAAAGGTCCTAGGAATTTCAGAGCAAGTTTGCGGCTTGTCTGAGCGAGTTTTAGATTTTTTGTGGAAATATACACATGATCTCCGGGTTGTAATTCCCATTCGGCCACACGATGGCGGTCTGCGTATTTTTTGAAATCCAGTTTGGCTTTTTCAAGGTGTTTCTTAATAAGAGTCCATTGCTGCGCTGCTTCCCCCCACCACGAAGATACATCTGGCAATTTAGAGGAATGGAGAGGGGGTGTATCCAACGGGAAGGGATTGAAGTGAATTCCGTAGACAATTTTGAAGGGGGCCTCCCCCGTTGAAGCGTGTACACTGTTGTTATAGGAGAACTCGGCCAGAGGGAGGAGGTCCACCCAATTATCTTGTTGAAAATTGATGTAGCAACGAAGAAACTGTTCTAATATTTGGTTTGTTTTTTCGGATTGCCCGTCGGTTTGTGGGTGGTGCTTGAACTGATGCCTTGTTCAATATTCAACATTTTCAAAAGCTCCCGCCAGAAGTTGGCAACGAACTGTCCGCCGCGATCCGAAATCACCTTGGACGGAAAAGAATGTAATTTTACGATGTGCTTTAGAAACAAATCTGCTAGTTTTCGAGCGGAGGGTATAGTAGTACAGGGGATAAAATGAGCTTGTTTGGAGAACAGATCTACCACAACTAAAATACAATTATGTCCTTTTGAGATAGGTAGATCAGTGATAAAGTCCATGGATATTACTTCCCAGGGTCTGTTTGGCGTTTCCAATGGTTGCAGGAGACCCGGAGGCTTCCCTTTCCTGGTTTTGGCACTGAGGCAAACAGGACAGGAACTAACATATTGGGAAATGTCTTTGCGCATGCCCGGCCACCAGAATTGTCTTTGGATTAGATGCAAAGTTTTCAGATACCCATAATGTCCAGCAGTGGGAGCATCATGACAGCGCTGCAAAACTTCCAGTCTGAGGCTGTCTGGGACATAAAACTTGCTCCCGGCTAACCAATCCCCTTGTGGGGATTGGGTCAGTTTGCTTCGCGGAGCTCTATCCCCCTCCTTCTCCACTTCAGTTTTAAGTTTCGATTTCCACTCTTGGTTGGGCGGGAGGGGCTGCTTGGCACGGCTGCGAGTAGTCACCACGCCCCCAAGTTGCGTAGGCGAGAAGACAGTGTCGACAGTCTCCTCCCGTTTGCTCTTATGTTGGGGCATGCGCGATAGGGCGTCTGCCAAAAAGTTAGTTTTGCCCGGGAGATAATTTAGAGTGAAGTTGAATTTGGAAAAGAATTCCGCCCATCGCAATTGCTTGGCATTCAGTCTGCGTGGGCTCCGGAGGGCCTCCAGATTTTTATGATCCGTCCAGACCTCGAAAGGGTATCGCGCCCCCTCCAGCCAATGTCTCCAGTTAGTAAGGGCCGCTTTTACTGCAAAGGCCTCCTTCTCCCACACATTCCAATTCCTTTCTGCCTCCGAAAACTTCCTAGACAAGAAAGCACAAGGCCGCAGCCTACCATCCTCCCCCTTCTGCAGTAAAACTCCCCCTATCGCCGTATCGCTGGCGTCGACCTGTACTATGAAAGGGGATTGTTCGTTGGGGTGGGAGAGGATGGGTTCTGTTACAAATTGCTTTTTTAGACAATCGAAGGCCGTTTGGCAATCGGGGGTCCATTGCAGTTTGGCAGAGGGTTTTTTAGCTTGGTCCCCTTTATCTTTGGTTTTCAGCAAGTCTGTTAAAGGGAGCGTGATTTGGGCGAAATTTGCTATGAAGTCTCTATAGAAGTTGGCAAAACCCAGGAAGGATTGTAGTTCTTTACGGGTGGTGGGTGTCTGCCAGTCCTGGATCGCCTGTATTTTGGCTGGATCCATTTTCAGACCTTCTTGGGAGATACAATACCCGAGGTAAGTGAGTTCGGTTTTATGGAATTCACATTTGGACAGTTTGATGGGCAGCTTATTCTTCATTAGGGTGGCTAAGACTTTTCGTACCGTTTGAATATGTTCTTCCTCGGTGTCCGAGTAAATTAACACATCATCAAGGTACACCACCACCCCTTTGTACAGAAATTCGTGTAGAACTTCGTTTATCATGGACATGAATACAGACGGGGCTCCCGTCAAACCAAAAGGCATAACTAAGTATTCATATTGTCCGAGGGGCGTATTGAAAGCGGTTTTCCACTCATCCCCTGCCTTGATACGAACGTGGAAGTAAGCATCTTTTAGATCTAATTTCGTAAAGATCTTACCTTGGGCCACGACGTTGAGAAGGTCTCGGATGAGCGGTATGGGATAGGCGTTGTTGGTGGACACTGCATTCAAACCTCGGAAATCTGTGCACAGTCGAAGTCCCCCATCCTTCTTTTTCACGAAGAGGACTGGAGCGGCGTGGGGGCTAGCGGCTGGGCGGATGAACCCTCGTTGGAGGTTGGTGTCAATGAATTTCCGGAGCTCTTCGCGTTCATGGAGACTCATGGGATAAAGTCGTCCTTTGGGCAGTGAGGCTCCGGGTAAAATTTCTACCGCACAGTCCGTTCGTCGGTGCGGGGGTAAAGTATCTGCTTCCTCTTCCGAGAAAGCATTTAGAAAAGGCCAGTACGGTTCGGGTATTTGGTTGACTTCTTCTTGGGTGAGAAGGGCCTTTTCTTTGTAAGTTGGATCTTCGCCCCAGTTTTGATTCCAACGGTGATTTTTGCAGTTGGTATGACTGAAGGTAATACATCCTTGTGCCCAGTCTATGTAGGGATTGTGATCACATAGCCATTTGCTGCCTAGAATTAACGGGTACTTGGCAGTAGAGCTGATGACAAAGGACCTCTTTTCCCAATGTGGTCCCATGCCTGTGATCACTGGGATGGTTTCAGTTGTTACAGGATTCATGTTGGTACCATCCATTTGCTCAAAGATTACTGGATTTTGTAGATCCCGAGTTGGTAGGACTAGTCCATTGACTAGAGCAGGGGCGATGATGTCTCTTGAGCAGCCCGAGTCAATAAGAGCTTGCACCCGAACGTGCATCTTCCTCTCTGGGTTGATTAGAGTCACTGGCATGAATAAGATGGACCCAGGCGGCCGGTTCCGTGCAGGGACGGGCTTAGGGTGGATCTGTCGTTTGGGTCCTTTCACGACAGATCCATTTCGTTTCCCGACTGGGGACTTTCTGGATTGGCTTCTGCGGTTGGGGAAGCGGGATCGTATTCCATGACTTCTTCCGCCTCCAGCCCTCTCTCCGAGGCTGGCCTTTGGGAAGCGCCGCGGCCTCTATTTGCTCGTGGTGCAGGAGTCGGGCGTTGGAGCGTAGGAAACGGAGCAAGGGTTGGACGCCGTAATTGGAGCGGAGGTCTTTGCACAGGCCGGTAAGGGCATTGTGCTGCAAAGTGACCAGCCTGTCCGCATTGCAAACACAGCCCTTGTTGCCATCTAGCATCTCTCGCTCCACGGGTGGCGTAGCTAGCTCCCCGTGTTCCCCTCTGTAAGGTCAATGGTCTTCTTTGTCCCGTTTGTTGTTGTTGTTCAACCAAACGGACTTCCAAAATGCGATTCTCTACTTCGCAAACAAGTTGGATCCACCCTAACAGCGTGGGGGGATTGTCTTGCATGAGGGCTCTGTCCAAAAGTCTCGGGTTAAGGCCTTGTTTGAACAGGATAATCTTGGTGGACTCCTCACACCTAGGGCACTTGGCTGCTAATTGCCGGAATTTTGTGACATAGTCTCTTGCTGACATGCTGCCTTGTTTGATGGCTTGCAATTCTGTTCGGGCCCTGGTTTCTTCTAAGGGGTCTTCATATTGCGCTCGGATAGCATCCACTAACCCCTGGAGAGTATCTAGTTCTGGGGCCCCGACATTGTATAGTCCTACATACCAATCTGCTGCTTTGCCCTGTAACCGAGATCCGAGATGTTCGATTTGACTGGCCTCACTGCCGAAAAGGTGCCCCCATCGATTGAAAAACTGTACCACTTGTACTAAGAAAAATCCCAATTTGGAGGGATCCCCATCGAAGGTGGCTTCCAGCTTCACCCAGCCCATCGGGAGTTCTTGTCTCGGAGCAGGCGCTGGGTAAAAGTCCATCGGCAGTCTTAGTTGCGCCTGAGGCACAGGAGGAGGTAACTGGAGTCTCGGTCAGGGCAACGGTGCTGGCTGTACTGGCGGCGGTTGAACCGGCGGTGCCGGCTGGGGTTGGGCTGGTTGTGCGGGCGGAGGTTGGACCGGCGGTGCTGGAGGAGGTTGCCGTGGTTGCGCTGTCGGGGTTGGTCTTGGTTGGGCCGGAGGCTGCAGTGGCGGGCGAGCAGGAGGCGGCAGTCTCGGTCTGGCTGGTAACACGGGAGGCGTTGGCGGTAGCTGTCGAGGTGGAGGAGGTTGGTGTGGTTGAATGGAGATCGGCCGCTGAGGAGGGGGTTGGAGGTGTCGTAGTGGTGCAGGCCGTCCCGGTTGGTTCGGGGGTGGTACGACGGGCTGGTCCTGGGGCTGCTGCAACGGTATGAGCTGCGGGCGAGGTGAGAGGGGCCGCAGCGGCGAGGGTTGAACAGGTGGAAGGCCGCGCGGGCTTGCCCCTCCGGGCGTTGTTAATCTGGGAAGCAGCGGCTGGCCTCTGGGCGCTGTTGGACCGTCTCCCGTAGGTTGCCCGACGGGGACAGTGTCTCGCGGTTGATGAGGGGCTCCCTCCTCGGATGGAGCCGCGTGTGCTCCCGCTTGGTCCGGCCGGACCGTTATAGGAGAAGTAAGAGGGGGTATCACCGGTGTATCACTTGGCTTTTCTTCCCCTTCCGTAGGCCTCTCAACGGGAGTCTCGTCTGGCGGCGCATCCCCTTCCTGGTTAGGAGGTTCGGTGGGGGTCTCTCCGGGTGGCTCAACCGGGTCATCCCTTCTCGGTGGAATTTCCTGCTGTGCGGGAAGTTCCTTGGGTTGCTCTCCCGATTCGCCAGGATAGGTGCCCCCCTCGCCGGTAGGTGACGGCCGCTGCTGGACATCCTCCACCGGATAGGAGATGACACTTTGGAGGGTAGCTATCTGTATCGCCATCTCTTCAGGAGACAGTCTTTCCCCTGCTCCCATTGCCGAAATTAAATGGATGGCATGAGCCAAACTTTCTTCCATATCCATCAGTTTAGCTTCTAACTGTTGCATTCGACTTGGCCCCGGTTGCTCGCTTATGAAACCTTCATTAGTTGCACTCACCGGGGAAAAGGGGCCCCAAGGAGGAGGGTCCCCTTGGACGACTCTCGATCTCGCGGCTAGAATTCCCTTGGCCATACCCGTCACGGCCGAGATGCTGGTATCCACCGCATAGGTGCGACCTTGTATCTGCTCCCAACTTTGTTCAGGGACCTCCGTTGGCTCTTTCCACGGAGCAAGTTCGGAGTAATCCCAACTCAGGGCGCCGCGGCGAGACGTGTCCCCCTCCGTCTGCTCGAACGTCCTGTTCCAATATCGCCATGGTTGGCTGCTGTCTAGCTCCGGGACGGTTCCTAGGCTTCGGCGCCCTTCCATCGAAACTCGTGGATGGAGTCCACCTGCCCGACGCTCTCTGGTTTCTCGGGGTCTGGCACCCCACTCCGACGGGGTGGGTACCGAAATCAAGGGGAGAGCGGTCGCTTTCGGCCTTGCCCCGAGGTCGGCTTCGGTCTCGTCCCGAGTACTGAGTTCGATGAGAGGCGGGGTGGAAGTGGAGGCTCCGGTTCCGTTCCCGGCTGCTCCCAGCTCCTGGGAGTCTTGGGCTTGCACGGGTTGCACAGGTTGATTGTCGGGAGTCGCATACGGATCAAACAAAGGATCCCTGTCCGGGACAACCTTGGATTCCGCTGGGCCCGACTCAGACATGATTGGTAACAAAATGTCAGACTGTGGCTAAATAAGGCACTCACTACAGGGTTCCCTTTAGAAGCAAACACAAGTCCATTGTTTGGAAAAGGAAACTTTACTGCAGACAAGGTCCATTATAGTCCACTGTCCTGAATAGGAGAATCAGGATGGTACATGATCATTGTTACCAATGAAGAGCAAGCATAAGATACAGAGTAGCAATACCCATCTGGATCAGCCTCCCCCCACAGTTCTCAAAACAACATCTCTCAGTCCTGGGAAGCTGCTCTCCTTCAAGGCCAATGCTTGGTGGAACGGTGTTAGACAAAACAGTCTCCTCCGGTGGGAACGCCGCCTGGGAACTGGTGCACCTGGGAAGAAGACACTCAAACACTAGAAGCATTAGAAAATGGAGTCAGTACAGTTTAGATATACACTGGACCTGACACCTAGCAAGTTTCTATGGCAAAGTTTGGATTTGAACCTGGAATCCCCCAGATCCTAGGCTGATACTCTAACCGCTACACTATGCTGACTCCCTAGGCCACAGTCCAGCCTGAACATGGTTTTCGTATAACCAAGACAGACCATGGGTCCTTCTTGTTCAGTATTGCCTCTGCTCTAACTGGCAGCTGCTCTCCAGGGTATCGCGCACAGGGAGGTCTTCTCCAACATCTGCCACATGAGATTCTTGAACCTGATATTCCAGGGATTGACCTTCTTCGTGCAAAGCAGGTCCTCCACCACTGAGCCATGGCCCTTCCCCCTTGAAAATGCACCTCAAAAGCAGGCCACATACCTGCCAGTTCTTTGATGACTTCTTCTCTACTCAGGTGGCTGTTATTGCGAGCCTTGTACACAATCTGGAAAGTGCCCTTCTTGGGAGTTTTAAACCACGGCTCAAAGAAGGTCTCCGAATAACGCTTCATGTCCTCCAGGAAGGCTTTGCAGGTGCCGGAAACAGGCAACATGCGCAGAATCACTCTGGTTTTCTTCTTCTTGGTGGTGTGCATGTCCTTCAGGATGTGATGCACCAACTTTTCGGGTTCTGGAAGAAGAAAGCATATAGTTTTCATCTGCTTAATGGAAAATACAGAGCGACATGGCTAAAAGAAACCAAGGAAATCTTAAAAAAAAAAAACCTAAATACAGTCAGCAGCATGCAGTACTTAAAAAGCCAAGAAAGACTGTGAGTAGCAACACTTGTGTATATCAAAAAGGCAGAGGGAGAGCAATGCACAAAAACATCAACTGTAAAAAATAAAGCTGCCTTGATCCACACCACTGACTGATGTGCAGAGGCAGCCAGAGAGTGGAAGAGAGCAAACAATCTCAAGCTTATGCCAGACTGTATGGAAACATTGTGGATGGGGAGCCAGGCTGATCCTGGAACATACTGCAACTTGCATTGCACCAGACTGTACTCCCCTTGAAAGAGCATGCCACCAAAATACCAAGGTGACAGAGGCAGCTAGAAAAGTGGTTTTTTTTCCAGTTCCAGCTAGAACACCAACTGTGACCATTTCCAGAAAAAAGGAGGCCTGGTCTAGACTGTCATAAGACACTCCACTTGCTGACTCTTCAGCAGGTTCAGGCTGTAGCAGCTAGCTAAGACATCAAGAAACACGTGCCATGATGACTGCATTACAGCTGTTCCAGGTAAACCACACTGGCTTTGAGCTTGTTTCCTGGGCTCATGGCAAAGTGCTCATCATAGCATGCAATGCTCTACAGAGCCTCCTTGCCACACCCTCCTGGAGCTAGAGAGTCTTTTATTCTGAAAGGCCCTCTTTAAAGTTCATTTCTCATCCCAGTTTTTCAAAGTTTTTACATGTGGATTTGTAATGGGTTTTGGTATTTTACATTGCTGTGAGGTGTGTTGAGCGACATGAAGAATAAGAAAAATAAAAATCTGGGCTCCCCCACAACATGTGTAGCTTGATGCCAGCGCACACCGACAGTGCATGTTCTAGGCTTTCCATGACATGCAAACACACCTACACCCAGCGTCCGGATGAAGACCACATTGTTGGCACCACTCTCCACTGACTGGAAGCGTCTCAGCTTCTGTTCTGTTGAAGCGCGAATCTGATCAACTTCTTTTTTTAGAGCAGCTTCGGCGTCCTCCTCATCCTCACTTCCTGATACTCTGCTGTCGTCGTGGTCTGTGAACTGTCCACACAAAACACAGCATTGTGCAATGATGAGAGCATTGCTGAAGCTGGTACTGTTTGTTAAAATATCTGCATACCTCCTTCTCCATGCAACAGACCCCAAGGGGGTTCACAATACATAATCAGAGAGGCAGCTTCTAAAACAAGAATAGCAAGCCTATTACATACTGCAAAGCAATGAAAATCACATTTATTAGGAATGATGAAGGCCTCACTGTAAACCAAACAAGCAGCTAAAGTACAATTCAGGAAAAGACTTTCGGACAAGTCCAGAGGAACATATACAGGCTCATATAAAGAGAGGTGGTCCTTCAGGTAAGTAGGCCTATAAAACACTTCAAAGGTGCAAAATAGCATCTGAACTTGAACCCAGAAACAAGTCAGTAACCAATGAAGCTAAACCTGGACATTATGGTGAAACTATCTGTGACCCTAATAATAATATCAACTGTGCTTATATACCGCTTTTCTAGACAGATTAGTGCCCCATTCAGAGTGGTGAACAAGTTAATGTTATTATTATTCCCACAAGACAGCTGGAGAGCTGAGGCTGAGAGAAGTGGCTTACCTAAGGCCACGTGAGCTCATGGCAGTAGCAGGATTCAAACCAGTGGAGTGCTGATTCACAGCCAAACCACTCAACCACTATAATAATAATGATAACATTCAATTTATATATTGCCCTTCAGGATGACTTAACACTCACTCAGAGGGGTTTACAAAGTATGTTATTATTATCCTCACAACAAAACACCCTGTGAGGTGGGTGGGGCTGAGAGACTCCTAGAAGCTGTGACTGACCCAAGGTCACCCAGCTGGCTTCAAGCAGAGGAGTGGGGAATCAAACCTGGTTCTCCAGATTAGAGTCCTGCCGCTTTTACCACTACACCAAGCTGGCTGTGCTATAGCAGCTCTCTACTTCCCACAATAGCCAAGATGAAGCTCCAGAAGGCTCATAAACAGAGGCACAGAGGTCCAAGTCTCCTCACCCCACAACTGGAATTCAGAGGTATACTACCTCTAAACTTGGTGATCCAATTATGGACTTCCCTATAAGTTAGGTAAGAACATAAGAACATAAGAACATAAGCAAAGCCATGTTGGATCAGGCCAGTGGCCCATCCAGTCCAACATTCTGTCACACACAGTGGCTAGAAATCCAGTGCCATCTAAAGGACTGTCAGTGAGGCCAGGACACCAGAAGCCCTCCCACTGCCTTCCTTCCAGCATCAAGACAACAGAGCACCACCTCCCCACAAAGAGAATACCATCTATCTCCTGTGGCTAATAGCCACTGATGGACCTCTGCTCCATATATTTGTCCAGTCCCCTCTTGAAGCTGGCAATGCTTGTAGCTGCCGCCACCTCCTGTGGCAACGAATTCCATGTGTTTATCACCCTTTGTGTAAAGTAGTATTTTCTTCTATCTGTTCTAACCCGACTGCTCAATAATTTCATAGAGTGCCCACGAGTTCTTGTATTGTGAGAAAGGGAGAAAAACACATCTTTCTCTACCTTCTCTAACCCGTGCATTATCTTGTAAACCTCTATCATGTCTCCCCTCAGTCGTCTTTTCTCCAGGCTAAAGAGCCCCAAGCGCCTCAATCTTTCCTCATAGGGAAAGTGTTCCAACCCTTTAATCATTTTAGTTGCCCTTCTCTGTACTTTTTCCAGTGCTATGATATCTTTTTTAAGGTGTGGCGACCAGAACTGTACACAGTACTCCAAATGAGGCCTCACCATCGATTTATACAGAGGCATTATGATACTGGCTGATTTGTTTTCAATCCCTTTCCTAATAACCCCTAGCATAGCATTAGCTTTTTTTATGGCAGTCACACACTGCGCTGACGTTTTTAGTGAGTTATCTATCATGACTCCAAGATCTCTCTCTTGGTCAGTCTCCGCCAGTTCAGACCCCATCAACTTGTATTTATATTTTGGATTTTTGGTTCCAATGTGCATTACTTTGCACTTGGCTACATTGAACCTCATTTGCCACATGGATGCCCACTCTTCTAGCCTCGACAGATCCCTTTGGAGTGCCTCACAATCCTCTCTGGCTTTCACCACCCTGAACAATTTCGTGTCATCTGCAAATTTAGCCACTTCACTGCTTAATCCCAATTCCAAATCATTAATAAACAAGTTAAAAAGCATTGGACCCAATACCGACCCCTGTGGCACCCCACTGCTCACCACCCTCCACTGTGAGAAGTGCCCGTTTATACTCACTCTGTGTTTCCTATTAATTAGCCAGTTTTCGATCCACAAGAGGACTTGGCTCCTTATCCCATAGCTAGGTAAGTTAGGTAAGAACTCCATGCCACACTTGTGGCCTTCCCATAGGCACCTGGTTGACCGCTGTGGGAAATCCAATCCACTGAACCATATACACCCTTTCTTCTGTTATTAGCTATGACAGCCAAATGGATCCTCCATGATCAGTGGCAGTACATCTTTATTATTTACATTATTTATAGATCAAGATGTGTAGCCATGTTAATCTGTCTGTAGCAGAACAAAAGAGCAACGGTTCAGTAGCACCTATAAGACTGACAAAATTTGTGGTAGGATATGCTCTTTCGTGAGTCACAGCTCTTTTACATTATTTATAGTCCGCCTTTCTCACTGAGACTCAAGGCAGATTCATGTAGTGTGAGTATGATCTACAGCTGGACCAACCAATTAACAATAAAAATGGGTTTGGATTATTGAAAATTTGAAGGCAAGCCGAACAGCCATTTGCACTGCTTGGACAGCCAGCCTGTTGGAAACCAGGATGTAGGACGAGATGGACCCTTTGGCCTGACGCAGCCCGATTCTTCTGCAGCAGCAGGGCTATGGAAACGAAACCGAATTTCCACGTCCAGAAGAAGCGCGCCGCATTAGGCTGGCCTGATCCAGGAAAGCTCCTTGGAGAATTAGCTCCGGTAGCTAAACCGAACCTCCACGCTCAGGAGCAGTGTACCTCAACAGGAAAGCCGGAGGGCTTTTCCCTTTCAGGCACCTGGTCGGCCGCTGCCTTTGTCCTGTCCTCACCTGCTCGGGCCCGTAGAGCTGTTCTCCGTACTCGCCCAGCAGGCTGTAGGCTTCGGCCACGCACTTGCGCTCGTTCATGTTACAGGTGATGAGGATGCCGCACATGCCCGCCTCCAGCTGGCGCGCCCCGCTCGGCCGGGCCCGCTTGGCCGCTTGCACGTACTGAGCTTTGGGCCGCCGCTTACGAGACGCCGCCGCCTCTAGGGTAGCCATGGCAGCCGAAGGGCCACGAACCACGCGCTGCCCACGTCCCGGCCGCAGGTCTGGTGACATCATCTAGACGCGCCGTAGGAGCAGGCATAGAGATCAGTGATGGGAAGGCTAGAGTAGGCACTTCCGGTCAAAAACCGAACGTGTTTCCATTAAAAAGGTATGGGACTTTTATCAGAGTGACATGAGCTAGATGAGCAC
Source organism: Eublepharis macularius (assembly GCF_028583425.1). Taxonomy (NCBI): domain Eukaryota; kingdom Metazoa; phylum Chordata; class Lepidosauria; order Squamata; family Eublepharidae; genus Eublepharis; species Eublepharis macularius. The sequence continues at coordinate 20,163,100 of NC_072801.1, forward strand.
AGCCGTCTGTGATTAACCGGAAGTTAATGAAACGAAGAGCCCTATCTCTATGACAACACTAACAGCCACTTTTCGCCCGACCTGCGGCTTCTTAGTGTTTTCCGCAGGGTCCTAAACCCGGATCATACTACCCAGGTACTCCTCAGGGTCCTAAACTGCGTGTATTTCTGGCTCGGTTCCCAAAAGCAGTATAAAGGGTGCCAAACGAACCAACTAACGCGTTTAAGCGACCCAGGATTCCAGGAAACAAAACCAGCTATAGGCCAATTTGGAGCGCAGCTGCACAGACTGAGCATTCTGATACAAAGCTGGATTATTCTCGAGTGTAAGCGCCTTGTGGGCAGGGACTTGCTTCTTCCCCCCACCCATGGAATCCATGCACGCTTATGACACTGTATTATCATTTATTGCTTCTTTTTTCCTCCCAGTTTGGTTGCAGAGACAAGTTTATAAAGCAGTATATTATGATTGCATATTATTACATACTATACATGCTTTAAGATTAGTGTATGTATATATTGCTAATAACAAGGGTAAAAAGCACCCCCTTGACAAAGCCGGTTATGGAATTCCAGTCCCAAATGCAATTGGATCCTATAAGGATAAATTACAAGTCTAGATCCAGATCTTTTTGTCCTTTTCAAGTTTTTCATTTTCTCACCAGCAGCTGCAAGAGGGGTGGTGATTATCTGCTAATTTTCTAGAGTCTCCCTTCCCAGGCAGGCCAACGAGGCGGAGTGGGCGTGACTTGGCCAGGAGCCCTCGCCCTTCCTCACTGTGCAATTCGGGTCTCCTGGGAGAGTCGGAGGCAAAGTGTGGGGGAACCACACAGAGTCTGCAGAGCTTAGGACTTGGAACCCTTCACGTGAGTCTTTCCTTTGAGTAAATGTTTGGTTATCGTTGTGCGCTTGAGGCAAGGCATCAGAATAAGGAGGCAGCAGAGTTGCAAACAGAGGGACAGTTTAATAAGTCTGTTCTTTTCTCTGTGTGGAGCGGTAGTAACACAACAACTGCCCTGTTTCTGTTTTTTGGACTAACTGTACAAGGATAATCAGGACAGTCTGTTTAAAGCTTTATAGGTCAAAACCAGAATCTTGATTTGGGCTTGAAAACTGGTAACCAACACAGACATTTATTTCAGATAGCAAACTCAAACATATACACAAAACACGTAATTACATATTATGATAATCCAAATGATATCTCTACATTCATCCACAACTTCAAGCATCAATAATCATCTGGATCATATATGAATCTAAAGACAACGTATGTATTCTATAGGAGAGAAATGTAATAAATAAACTTCTATATTAAATCAAACTGTCATTAATTAAATCATATACCTATATAGAACCTCCCCATGTATATTCCAAATTTCCTACTTCTATTTAAACATCTTTTCATTTATCATCATATTTAATAATAGTTGTTCTTAACTATTCTTAGTTTTCAGCTACATAATAAAAAATATTTTCCATTTTTCTTGGAATTCTCGGATTGGCCTATTGTGTATATAAGATGTTAATTTTGCCATTGACGCATATTCATATAGCTTATTCTTCCATTCTGTCAGATCTGTACATCAATCAGATGCAACGGTCACCATATATTTAAATAATTTGTGACGTATTTTTGTAATATTACTTGGTACAATATTTGATCACATATTTGGGGGTTCATCACAAACTTACCAACACATAAATTTTCAAAGTGAGTGTGCCTAATCAAAAGGCAGGTATGATTCTGTACAAGGGGAATTGTCTCCAGCCGGTGCAGAGTTCATTACAGTAATTTAACATTCCAAAGATTTTGTACAGGGAAGATCAATGCCACATTAAAATTAACTTCTTTCCTAGATGGTGCGGTAAACATTTGTCTCTACAAAAGTGGCAAGCTAGCCTTCCTATCTCTGGTTAGATCTGCTTGCAACAAACAAATGAGAGTTACGGCAATCGGCTAGAAAAACCGGAATCGCCACCGTAACTGACTAACAAGTTTAAGGCTGTATATACAAGAATTAATGCAATATCATATAACATACAAAACCCATTCAGTTATATTAATTCAGCTTTGCATCCAATTCCAGAGTCACAATTCAGCATGAACAATATAAATATTTGAGCATAATAAATACTCTTAATGGAGATAAAAACACTATAAATAAGCACTATCCATTGGCATGAAGTATAAATGACAGGTAAGCCCAAGAGTCCAGTAAAGTGATAAAAGTGCAACTTTTTTTCTTTTCTTGCTTTTAAGGGAGGAGAAGACATTTTTCAATCCAAAGGCATTCATACATACAACAGGGTGTCCAAAGACTCTTACCCTTAGTGTAGGGTAAGAGGGGAGAGCAAAATTGGACTGCTATCCTAGGGGATCAATCTGAATTGGACCCCCATCATACTCTATGGAAACTGCATTCTGCCTTTGGATTGGAGACGCTTCATTGGAGTCTCTTTGGAATTGGCATGTTCTTGAAAAAGAATTTTTTGGGGAGCCAGGGGATGAATTAAACTAGCTCCTTGTGAAATGGAGCGGTGGAAAACATCTTCTCCCTTAAAAGCAAGAAAAGAAAAAAAGTTGCACTTTAATCACTTTATGGGACTCTCGGATTTACTTATCATTTGTACTTCATGCCAATGGATGGTGCTTATTTATAGCGCTTTGGATCTCCAATAAGAGTATTTATTATGCTCAAATATTTATATTGTTCATGCTGAATTGTGACTCTGGAATTGGATACAAAGCTGAATTAATATAATTGAATGGTTTTTGTATGTTATAAGCTGTTGCATTAATTCTTGTACATACAGCCTTAAACTTAACTAGTTAGTTATGGTGGGGATTCTGGTTTTTCTAGATCTGTTTGAAAGAAAGCACCCCCAGCCTACCTTAGCAAATAGTAATCTGGAGGACTGGCATGTAAGTAGATTCACTGGGCCAGGAAGAAAATAGAATCAGAATAATTGATCTGCTGAGCCACAGTTGTGGCCTCAGTAACTGACAAAAAGTTTGGAGTGTTTTGCACAGTCCGTGACATATAACCTGGTTTACCCCCTCATGGTTACTGGACAACGCTGCGTTAAGAGAATGAGCCAAGAGAACTTTGACTGGATTGTTTATAAATGACTGTTCATATATACAACAGGGTGATCAAAGACTTCCGTATCCCACTTAGTGTGTGATAAGAGGGAGAGCAAAGTTTGACTCGTATCCTAGGGATCAATCCGAATTGGACCCCCATTTCACTCTATACAAACTGCACTCCTTGGACTATGGCCACAGAGTTTCCGAGAAGGAATACTGGCTGCTTCCACACCAAGGACTTCCCACATTTCAGCCACTCGACTGGTGTAGTTTGCAGGATTTTTTGTTCATGGTTCTACATGACATCGTCATCCACAGCTTGTGCAGAGACCATTAACAGTCCGTTCCATGCACAAAAACGCTTTTAAAAACACTATTTCCTGGGCATGATCCCAGCAGTTTCTTATGCCTGAAGGGGGAAAGTGCAATTGCAGGACTACGCTAGTTAGTCCGTGGCAACAGTTAACAGAAGAGAATCGCTTGCCTTTTAGACAGAAGCAAGGGCATCATTGGAAGTTCTACAAATACAAATATGAGGCTTTTTAAAAGGTTCTTAAAGGTATTGATGTCACTCCTAGCCAGTCTTACTCATATTCATTTTTTAAAAAATGAAAAGAATCACCTACAACTCAGCCTGCCTTTTAGGGAGGGGAAGGGGATTGTTAGAGGTACCTGCAAATACATGTTTTTGTTTTTTTTAAAGATTTTTTAAGGGCCTGTGTTACCCATGCTCCTCAAAACAAAACAAAAATTAACAGGGTGGGTGGCGAATCCTCAGGGTTACATGAGAACACAGCAAGGGCGGGGGGAGGTGTCCCCGTGCACATCTCCCCACTAGAAATGGAGAGAAAATGGATTACCCTGGACTGTCTAGAATCTCTGTTGCAAGAAATCATCAGAAACCAGAGTGTCACTGAATAGTATGCTGGTATGGAAGTAGACACTGTTTGCATCTGCTTAGGGCCAAAATAATGCAACACGGGGGGGGTCCATTGTGTCAGTTAGAGGAAGCTCTGGGGAGGGGGCTGCAATGGATTGGAGCCCTAATGGGGGGGGGACATGAATCTTGTTTTTTTCCTTAACACTGCATAAAGCTTTGGGGGGATGGGGTATTTTATGATAAAGGAAAAGATGTAAGGCAGGAATCCTGATCTGTATTGCCCTCAGCATTGTTTTTGGAGCTGAATTACACATTCAAGGATATCTGATCACATTCCCCAACATCACATGTGATTTCAGCTGCTGTATTTCACCACTGGTACCCCTAGAGCAGGGGTCCCCAACCTTTTTGAGCCTGCAGACACATTTGGAATCTGATAGTGTGGTGGGCGCAGCCTAGGGTTGCCAGCCTCCAGGTAGTGGCTGGAGATCTCCCGGAATTACAACTGGTCTCCAGGCCTCAGAGATCAGTTCACCTGGAGAAAATGGCTACTTTGCGGGGTGGACTCTATGGAATTATGCCATGCCAAGGCCCTTTCCCTCCCCAAACCTCATTTTCTCAAGGTTTCTTCAGCTTTCACCCCCCCACATCTCCAGGAATTTTCCAACTTGGAGCTGTCAACCCTAGCGCAGCCACAAAACGGCTACTACAGCTTATCTTCAGTCACACAGTGAAGATCTTTGTGCTGTGGAAGCAGCTTCTGCCAAAGCAATGTTTTTTTTTACAAATCTGCACAGCCAATCAAATCTCCATTGACAATCAGAAGCTTGCAAAAGCCACACCTAGAGTGTCTGTTACAAAAATGGGGTTGAGGTAATCAATACTTTTGGGAGGCATTGAACAAAACCTAGGTGATACCTTTCATTAAAGCCAAGTCCCACTGCCCTAAATAGTGTGTAAACTTCAGAGTTCACTAGAACTTTTGGAGGACCGATAGAAGAAGGTGTTATATGCCCTGACCCTAAACTTGAGGTCTCCTGTCTGCATCCAGTGTAGAATGCCAAGCGGGGCTGAATGGGTAAAGCAGTGCTGGGTGAGGCTGGTATTGCATCGCACTTTAGGCCTTCTAGAAGAAAGAAGGAAGAATGGAAGCCTCCAACTGAAACTATAAAAAACTCTTGAACTCTCTGTTGTTGTTGCTGTTATTTTGATTTATAAACCGCCCATCCTCAGGGGCTCTGAGCGGTGAACAACAGTTAAAATAAATAATAACAAGAAAACAATAATTCTAAAATCAACATACAATAAGCAATAATAAAATAAATTAACCAAGAACATTAAAGTGCAATGGTGGGGAGAACCCCTCCACCCCCAAAGGTGGGAGGCTGACATGGCACCGCCCCTTTCAACCACCAAATGGCTTGCGGAACAGCTCTGTCTTACAGGCCCGGCAGAACAATAATATGTTCCACTGGGCCCGGGTCTCCATTGATAAGAGCGTTCCACCAGGCTGGGGCCAGGACTGAAAAGGCCCTGGTTGAAGTGAGGTGGGCTTCCTTAGAGCCAGGGATCACCAGTAAACATTTATCCGCTGATTGAAGCAGTCTCTAGGGAACATACAGGGAGAGGCAGTCCCAAAGATATGCCGGTCCCAACCCACTCAGGGTTTTAAAGGGCTAGTGGAACATATGGGTTCCCTAAAAGGTTGAGAGCAGAGGGAAAATGTGGTAGTCCTAGTATTAATAATGCTAGAGATTAATTTTATGGAAAGCCCTGAAGAGTCAATGGAAGCTACACTGAATAATATTACCTAGTTTCTTACTCCTAATTTACCAGTTAAAATAAAACATTGCAGGCTAGGTCCATTTGGCAGTTTTACCACAGATGTGACTTGGGAATGTTATCATGGCACCGCTGAGGGCATTGTAAGGAAAACAGTTCCTGTCTGATAAACGACCCAGCCAAAGTGTTTAGCTTTTGGAGGACAGTTTATACATCAGGCTCCCTTTTGTCCTTCATAGGGGGAGAGAAAATATTTTTTGTGCTTTCAGAGATGAGTTTGCGGGTTACTATTGTTTGTGGGTTTGCTTATTCCTATACTTTGATTTTGAGTGTCTTTCTTTGGTAACCAGAAGCCATACTGTAGTTAAGACTCACTCCAGGGGAAGAAAAGGACATTTTGAGGTGCTGTTGAACCACCTCCTTTTCTAGTCTCTCAGTAGAGTAGCTTCACTGGAGTAAGTAAATTGAATAATTTGGCTTTTGGCTTTGGCAATTAGTGTGGAAATTACTGTCTCAAACTCTGCCCCCCCACTGCCTTAACAGAACCAGAATGGGTGTGTCTTGTTATCATCAGGGACAGCTGGAGTATGCCTGACCAGCCCTCTTTGAGCCTGGTTTATATCTTGGGAAAAAATCAAGAATGTTGCTATGAAGGAGCTTTATAGTTCACTTCTGAATGAATATTGCAACCTTTCCAGCAATGGCTTGGTTAAAAAACATAGTTTTCAAACTACCTTTGTACTTAATTACTATATTAGAGAGTGAGTTCTAAATGATGTATTTTTAAAGCCTCCAATAGAGGTTGAGATAGAGGGATTTTCCGAGGCTAAATTGAGATTTGAACTCAGGTCCAAGACTGAAACTGTCCACGGGACTGCCCAGACTCTGCTTCTGTATCTTGGATATCCTTAAATGCTAGATGTCTGGAATAATGGGCACAGATGGGAGTATTGGGCCAGGGTCGTGCAGGCAGGAGAACAAAGTGGTAGAATCTTGAGATGAATGGGAAGACTTTTTTTTAAAAAGATACTGAAATTCTTACCATCTGGAGGAAGCCAATAGCTTCTTTACTAACAACACAGCTGTTTCCTTTATGTGTTTCAGGTAGGTGATCTGTGAAAAACATCCTGAACCTAAGACACAGCGGAAGTGCCCCACTATGTCCTGTGTTGTTATGCCAATATTATGGAAGGCACAGACTGTTAAGGGGTTGTGGATTCGTAGCCAAGCTCCGGTTAGACTCTTCAGCAAATGTCGCCCAGTGCTGGCGGCTCAGAATTTTTCAGACTATGAATCCTTACGAGAATATAAGCCAGAAGTGCCAGAGTACTTCAACTTCGCAAAAGATGTGCTGGACAAGTGGGCGGAGGTGGAAAAGGTATCGTTTTGGCAGCTTGATTCACGTTTTTTAGAACATGACACACATGGATACTGTGTGTGGTGAGCAGGTGTTTGAATTTCATATTGTCACTATATTGACTGTAGGGAAAAGGATAGAATATTTTAAACTACAAGCGACATTTTAGACTTGGCCAGAAGCAACACCCAAGTATCTGTGGTCTTTGTAGGGTATGGATGATCTGAACACTTCCACAAGCAATACTTTGGATTCTGTTCACTTGCAATGTAAGACCATAAGGACAGCCCACACAGTAAAGACCAAAGGTCCTTGGTTCTAGCAGGGGAGCTGTGCTGTCAGTGTTCTATCTGCCTCTCTCTCCCCGCCTCCCTCTGGACTTCACTGGAACTTGAATTGTTGCAAGAGCTATTTGAATTTACTGGTTGGAAAGCTTAGATGTCAGTTGCATGGCTGCAACTCTCCCCTCCCCCTGCAAAACTATCTAACCTGATTGTTAGGTACTGTGGGGGAAATGTCATTTCATGTTAATTCCCATTTTTTTTAATGATACCTAATGTAATAAATGAGTTTTTTCCGGTTCCCCCACCTTTGTTTTAGGGGGTGGTTAGGAAATGAAAGCATATCCCTACCATTTAGTCCGGAATGCCACTACTTTAATACAAAAAGTCAGTGTGTTGCAGCACCTACAGGTACCTTCAAGATTCAAGTGTGAGGATTTACGTGATACTCTGTTGTCCCATCAGGAGGGAAGAGGCCCTTCCAATCCAGCTCTTTGGTGGGTCGGCGACCAAGGAGATGAAGTGAAATGGAGTTTTGAGGAGCTGGCGTCACTATCCAGGAAAGCTGCCAATGTGCTTTCTGACCAATGTGGCCTGCAGCCGGGAGACCGAGTTATAGTGATCCTGTCACGGATACCCGAATGGTGGCTCTTGAATGTGGCTTGTATGCGAACAGGTTAGCATTTGTTCGTTGAGCCAAGTTTCACATGGAAAGGAAGGTCATATGGACACAAAACCGCTTTCTACTGAGTCAGACTGCTGTCTGTCAAGATAATCGACTCTGGCAGCAGCTTTCCAGGGTTTCAGGTGGAGGTCTTTCCCATCACCTACTACCTGATCCTTTTAAGTGGAGGCACCAGGGATTGGGCCTGGGACCTTCTGCCTGCAATGCAGACGCTCTGCCACTGAGCCAGGTCCACTCCTCCCACGTATCCTGCGTGCAAGATAAAGGGAGGAACGATGATCGCTCTGAATGTGAATAGGGGAGAAAGGTACAGTCTGCTTACGACTGCCCTGTAAATTCCGTGGCTTATTCCCTCCAGAACACAAGGAACACGTTCTCTTCCCAATCTGATCTCTCTCCATTAGGAATTGTTCTTATCCCCGGGACGAATCAGCTGACAGCAAAAGACATTCTGCACAGACTGCAGGCATCCCAAGCCAAGTGTATCGTTACCGATCAAAATTTGGCCCCAGCCGTTGACAGCATGGCTTCCAAGTGCCAGTCTCTCAAGTCCAAGCTAATCGTGTCAAGGGACCACAGGGATGGCTGGCTCAATTTCAGTGACTTGTTGAAGTACGTACCGGCTTTTTATCCTAGCTCCATGGGATGTTTCTCTTAGGAGATGGCACCGAACAGAGGGCCAAGTCACTTGCTGTCTGTGGACGGGCAACCACAGCGCACTTCCTCTTCTTGCTTCTGCCCAGCCAAAAAAGTGGCTCCCTAACGTTACCTACTTTTGAGACAACCGTGGTTTGATTCAGGAGGTTACATTTATTTCATGGTTTCTCAGAACTCAGGACAAAACTGTAGCTGTCCTCCCGACCCGGCCCCGGAACATAGTAACAAAATTTGATAGAAAATTTTGCTGTTAAAATGTATGCCTTTTTTTCATCCATTGCTTGTAAATGGCATATGATGGGAAAGAAGTGAACAAAACAGGACCTTTGCCAAGGAAGATATGCAGGATAGAAAAAGACTATACCCCAAAAGTAAAAGGAAGGGGAAAACACATATTTGTGCATCCAAGAGTTCCCCTCTTTCACTGATAGCCACAAACTTTACTGCGGTCCCTGGGTACAGGCCAGGCTGTGACAGGTTCCAGGTGGAGCATAATTACTGCAACAATGAAAAGTTTGGACATAAACTTCCCATCCTGCTTCCAAGGAGTACCAGGGCAGCGTTCATACTTCTCCCATCCTCCATTTTAGCCTCAAAACAACCCTGCAGGATAGGTTATACTAAAAGAGAATGACTGGGCTAATGCCAAGATGACACGGAGAGTTCTTAGTTCAACATTCCAACGGCTATGTTGGCTCTCACATGCACTCTAGAAAACAATCAATTATCAATAATTACTACTGTTTTATAAATGCACATTCTTTTATCTCGTATGTCCTACAGCCTTGCCCATACCAACCACAACTGTGTGGCCACCAAGAGCCACGACCCAATGGCAATCTATTTCACCAGTGGCACAACGGGCGCTCCCAAAATGGCCGAACATTCCCATTGCAGCCATGGAATTGGATTGGCTTTCAATGGAAGGTATGCAAGGCTTGATGTGTGTAATTGTTTCCAGCTTCTCATATCCTGAGACCCTGAAAAGACATGCAAGTCAAAGCGGACAATAGTGAGCTAGATAGAGCAATAGTCTGACACAGTCTAAGGCAGCTTCCTATGTAGGGGTACCATGACACAGTGGCAGACCACCATGCTTTGAATGCAGATGGCCCCAGGTTGGATCCCTGCCATCAAAGTATCTCAGGTATCAGCTTTTAGGAAAGGCTTTTCTCTATGAGAGGCCCAGAAAAGTTACCACAAATCAGAGTACACAAGAGTCAACTGTGTGGACCCATTGTCTGACTCGGCACACACATGTAGCATCAACAGTGCAGGACACTGCCTTTGCGCTACTGTGTTTGCAGCATGCATCCCCAAGCACCACCTACCCCACCCACATTGCATCACCTTCTTTTTCCTGCTGCGTGCATGGTCAGCTCTGCCCAGCAGGCCAATCAAGTAGAGAGCAATGGCTTTCCTAAATCAAATAGGACACCAAGCCATCTCCAGTTAAAAGGATCAGTCAGTAGGTGATATGAAAGACCTCTGCCTGGGACCCTGGACAGCCACTGCCAGTCTGAGTAGACTAGACTGTCTTTGATGGACCCTGGGCCTGATTCAGTAGAAGGCAGTTGCATGCGTGTGTGGTTCGTTCCTCTAAAGATAGCTGTAAAGCCTCTAGGCTCACCCCCACATTCTGCTTCCAAACCTTGCCCCAAATCTCAAAGCTGCTTCTTATTGGTGGTAGTTAATAGGTTTAGACATGAGCATCTCCTAAGGAACTACATGCCCCTTATATTTTTTAAAAAATTCTTGAGCCACAATGTAACAGAAAGTTTTCTGAAATACTACCAATTTCAGCAGTTACCTTCCTCTTACAACTTGGTACAAAAATCTTTTGCTGTGGTTGATATTTTGCAAGTCAGTGACTTGAGTTTTGGAGTCTTGCTAAATATGATAATTACCATCACTTTTGCACTAACAACATCAACAAAAGGTCCATTCTGTTTCCTAGGTATTGGCTTGATCTGACCCCCACAGACATGATTTGGAACACTTCTGACACAGGTTGGGGCAAATCTGCCTGGAGCAGCATTTTTGCACCATGGAGCCAGGGAGCAGGCGTCTTTGTCCACGGCATGCCCCGTTTTGAGCCAAAGCCTGTCCTCGAAGTATGTGACAAGCCCATTAACATTTCCCCAAGAACAGCGCTTGCCTTGAACACTGGAGTCAATGAGAGTCCACCTGGGGGAGCAATCAGAACATCAGACAAGGGCCAAGGCACCAATCCGCACTGGGCCACAAAATCACTGGGTGATCTTGGGCCAGTTGCATCCTTTCAACCTCACAGGCTGTTGTGACAATAAAACGGGGGAGAATTTTGTAGGCCTGTCTGGACGCTTTAGAGGAAGGACAGGAGTAAAATGTGCTACACTGATGAGGGTGAATCTTTACAATCAAGCCTGCATGTTAAGAATGTTGATTGAATTGATCTCTAGTACATCTTTCTTGTGCTGAAGGTGTCCGGCAATGGCTTTCCCTTGCATGCATACGCTCACTTACTCTCTCGTTTACTGAGTATGATAGACCGTGTGTATCTGGGGCTGTGTGTAACATAAAGCCTGATTTTGTTTTGTTAAATTTTCCACCTTTTATAACCTTCTAGACTTTGTCCAGGTTTCCCATAACAACTTTCTGTTCTGTGCCGACTGCTTATCGGATGCTTATACACCACAATTTAAACAGGTAAGAAAGCACTTATCTTCTTGTAAAGTTAAGTCAACATGGTTCAACATTTTGGTTTTAGTGGTGGGGAAAATGAGATATCAATGGCATGGCACAGCTTTAAGGAAAGGCATCTCAGTTCCCCTGCATTCCCACACCGAGCCAAAATTGTGAATTTACTGCACACATATATAGAAAACGAGCTGTCTGTTAAGACTTGGGATCCTACCCTGCCATGCATACTTGACATCTCAAAACATAGAATGGTAGGGCTTGCTCTGCTTTTCAAAATTTTAGGCCCCAAACAAAACAAAAACCATTGGCTTGTTAACCCGTGTCCTTTTTCATTTTAAGGTACAGCTTCTACAGTTTGAAGCACTGTGTGAGTGCCGGAGAGCCCATGAACCCTGAAGTCATGGAGGACTGGAAAAGAGAAACAGGCTTGGATATCTACGAAGGCTACGGGCAAACAGAAACAGTAGGTAGAGCGCAGTAAGTTGGAGGCACACATTGCATCTATGAAAAGGTTCACACGACCATAGTTCATTTTCATATTCCAGTGTGCTGTAGTGGTTACAGTGTTGGACTAGAATCTGGGAGAGCCAAGTTTGAATCGCCACTCTGCCATGGAAGCTCACTGAATGATCTTGGGTCAGTCACACACTCTCAGCCTAACCTACCTCACAGGGTTGTAATGATGATATAACAGGAGAGAGGACAATAATGTAAGCAACCTTGGGTGCCTATCGGGGAGAGAGGTAGGGTATAAAACTAAGAAAGTAAATAAATATTCTCTTTTTTCAAAAAGCAGTGGTTTGTTTCCTATAGTGGTCAGAAGCTGTTTCCTACCTCCTTTTTTCCCAGGGAAACTCCTGTGGCCTCTGCAAAGCTGACTTTCCGCCCTCTGAACAAAATGCCACTGCAGGGAATTAGCGAAATAGCTCCTTCTTGCTCTACCAGTCAGAATTTCTGCTGATGTAAGAGGCTCCCTTTGCAGAAAGGGAAGCAAGGTCCCCTTCCTTGTAGCATTTTGTTCAGAAGATTCTTGTAGATATTAGAGGCTTGTACTGGGGGAAGGGAGAGATCATGATAAAGACTCCTGCAAGCACCTTTTCCTGGTTCATAAGACACCCCCCCCTTCACTTATACCCTCCCCTTTTTGTCACTGTAAAACAGGTACTGATCTGTGGAACTTTCAAGGGGATGAAAATCAAGCCTGGCTCTATGGGAAAGCCGACTCCTTTATACGACACTCAGGTATGTCTATAAAACCCTATGAATGGTGGAAGACTGCCATTCTCAAGCTTTTGAAACGAGATCTCATTCTAAGCTTAGTCTTCTTTCCTGGACCCAAAGTACCTCCATGCTACTTTTGCAGCTAAGTGGGAGCCACACCCTACCCTAAAGTATGTGTGTTTTATTTTTGCTTTTAGATAATAGATGAAGACGGCAACATTTTGCCTCCTGGGAAAGAAGGAGATATTGCAATCAGAATAAAACCTACACGCCCGTTTTGCCTCTTCTCTCAATATACGGTAAGACCCATTATAAAACTTCAGTATTACAGCCATTGAGTGACTGGCCAGTCACAATGTGATCTGCTAACAAAACAGAGGTGTATAAAGTGGCAAGGAGAGGTTAGGACCATCCCCAGTGCCCTCTGGCTTTTGATCCTCCCTCACGTCATGAAGCCCATTGGGTGCCCATTGGGTCAATCACTCTCAGCCCAGCCTCTTTCACAAGTCTGTCATGAGGATAACATTGGGAGGGAGGGGAACTTTCTGTGCTATCCTGAAGTCCTGGCAGAATCAAAATGTGATGAGATAGTAACATCTGGACATTCCAACTCTGGAAGCAAGTTTATGTCCAACAACATTTTGTGGCAGTATTTATTTATACCCTGGCCTTTCACTGCAGTGGTGACCCAAAGTGCTTACATTCTCTCCTCATATTATCCTCACAACCATCCTGTAAAGTAGGATTACTGCGAGGGGGTGTTTCAAGGTCATCCGGCAAGCAGCATGGAAATTCAAACCTGGGTCTCCCAGATCCTAGTCCCAACACTCTAGCCACTATACCACAATGACTAGTACCACTGTTGCCTGCTGTACAGTGCAATCTTAGGCATAGTTGCCCCTGTTCTAAGTCTGTTGAAATCAATGGATTTAGAAAGGTGTGACTGCGGGTAGGATAGTACAAGTAGTATGTTTTTAAAAAGCTCATCATCTCTGTAACCATTGTTCAGACTGGGAGAGTGAGGAACACAAGACTTCTTATAGTATTTATATATATAGTCCGCCTTTTTCATTGAGACTCAAGGCGGATTACATAGTGTGAAATTAGTACAATTAGTGGCAAGGACAAGGGCAGGCATTTTCATACAATGTCAAGAACATTTCCATAAACAATGTCATGGGGTAAAAGAATATAAGTTTACAAAGATATAGTATTAGCGACCTCCAGGATGGAGTAGTGAAGGCACGGCAGCTGAGTTATGAGCTCTCTACCATGAGCTTCCTGGTTCCTTGGGACTCGAGAATTTGGGGCCCCAAGTCCCCCCCACAGAGGAGGGGGCAGGCTGGAACAAGGTGGAGGAGCTCAAAGGGACTGGCAACCCCCCGGGAAGCCCCCACACCAGTTTGAAAAGCAAGGACCAAGGGAGTAGCCAACATGTCTACGAAGCTACAAAAGCCGAAAGTCCGACAAGCAAAAATGAACTGAAGTGAAAACAAAGCAGATTCCTGATAAGACAAATAAAGACAACTGGAAGACAGAGCATTGCGACCCTACAAGACTTCCTATCAAGTAAGAAGATTGTTCTATGACTTTATGAGGGCTAACCAGCTTGAATGCAAGGCAGTTGCTCGGGCAAAGGCTGGGAGGAGGGAGGAAGGCACGGAAGATTGATTGCAAAGAAAACTCTCTCAGCAGAGGGCTGGAAAGCAATAAATCCTTTAAAAATATAAATAAAAGCAAAGCTTTCTACCACTTTGACGAGAGTTTGGACATAACACAAGTAACTTTGAAATGGCTTTCCCGGAAGAAGTATTTTCCAACTTGCAAGAAATTGTTAAATTGATGACTGAATTAATAACTAAAGCAGATATGATACTTGGAGTGGAAATGGATAAAAACACTATAAAAGATTATAAGGCAGAAGAAATTTCTAAAGGGGCAGACCTAGCTGAAAGAAAACTAGAACGGAATGAGGAAAAGTCTAGCCCGCAAAATGGAGGAACAGATCAGTACATCTCTGTAAAAAGACAAGGCATAAACAAGAAAGGGGAGGGGCAACGAAGCAAACCCATGAAGAAGAAGCCCAGCATATCGTTTCTGAATGAGGAGAAAAGAATGCAACGTATCTTAAAGAAGAATAAACAGAGAGCTAGCACCATTCTTACTAACCCCTGCCAGAACTGGTTAGAAGATAAGAAGAGTCGTCTTTGGGGGTGCAGATGGGAAAAAGACTTGAAAAAACGAGAATGAAATCCAGATTGTGATCCAATAATTTAGGCTTAACCTTTCATATCTATCTGTCTTTCTAACCTGTTATACTGTTAAGAGATGAGAGGGGGACCGATGGAGCTTTTTGTCTTCTCTTTTTGTTTCGTTTGAAAGGGAGAAAGAAGGAGAAACATAGATTATGATTTAGGCTGCCTCTCTATGCTTAATGATAAGCAATACAGACTTATTGAAAGTTTAGACGATCTGTAACATGTTAGATTTTGTATATTTACTGTTAATGGATTAGTGATAATGTGATAATTGGGTCTTTGGAATTCTTTAATCCTTCCTAGACTTCAGCTATTTTCTTTAGAATATAAGCTCGTGCTTAAGCCAAATACTTATGTTCTTCCCAGCCGCACTATTATGAAAATTCAAATATATAAGTGTAGATGGCTTGGATAAAACAGATGAAAAACCTACCTTCTCTCGAATATAAATTAGTGTTTAAGCCAAACACTTATTTGGTCTTCCCAACCTCACAATTATGAAAATTCCAATTTATAAGTGAAGATGGCTGGGTTAAAATAGAGGAGAGAATGAGGGAAAACTGGTATAAAAATGTTCATTTTTCCTATATTGATATATAATAAGAATCAATTATCTTTCTGCTTATATTCTCTTTTTCTATTTTTATCTCCTACTACTGGAATGATTAAGGGATTAACAATTTTGGTTAAAATGTAAGGGATTGGAAATGTGACTTATGCATAACATATATAAAGGAAAGAATTATTAGAAATGAATTAAGAAATAGAGTAAAGTGGATAAGAAAGCATAGAATGTAAATAATGATTGCAGAGATTAAAAGGGAAGCTTGAAGGTAGAAGGGGCGTTAACTGGGTATGTAATGTCTTGCTGTATTTATGGATTGATGGATGTGTCTTGTCCACGAATCTGCTATTGAAACCTTTTTGTCTTGTTGTAATCCACTATAAAATCCAATAAAAATCATTTATTTTTTTTAAAAGATATAGTATTAGCAAGGCTCCAGTATGAGGTTGAGAAATTGCTGAAACAGAACATAATCAGTTCTAGGACTTACATTGAACAACATAAAGCACTGGTAGGATATGGGAGTACATATTTAAAGCAACAGATAATATGTAAGGCAACATAATGGTGAAATCTATGGTTCCTAACTCATTAGCGAAACATCTGGGATCCCTTTCCTACAATAACCACCCTCTTATCTGAGAAAAAAGGCCTTTTTAAATAATTCAGTTTTGCATTGGCTAGCATTAAATAGCTACACAGTTCTGGAAGTTTTGGCAAGCTCTGGGGCTTCCCAGCCCCTTTAGGCAAGGGACATGTTATACATGCAGGTCTTAATGAAGTCATTCTTAAGTCTTGTTGCTATCAGTGACACAAGCTGCACAGACCATAAGCAGTAGGACCAACTTCAGCTAGAGCGGGGTCTAGTCTAGCTGACCTTTACACATCTTGTTTTCATAGCAGTTGATTCATTCCCACCTCACATAGTGTGAGATTTTTCTCCACAAATGGCATCACCTTCTCTCTTTTATCTCCTTACCAGCTATGCACCCCGAAACAAGACAGCCCTGGTTGTCAGTGAGGTGCTTAGCTGTGTTCAGACTGAACCAATTCTGATTGTAGGTGTGTGTGTGGGGGGGCACATCTCCTGTGTTGCAATGCTCTTCTGTACAAAGCAGTTCCTTGCATTTAAAAAAATCCCAAGTAGTCAGGGAGATGGGTTTTGCCTCCTCCACAATATGCAAGTTTTCTGTGTAGGAATTGCTTTTCTTGGGAAAGCATTTGATCATGTGAGCCTTCTCCTGTGTAATGGAAGATTAAGCTGGTGCTCCCAGATTCATGGACAGTGGACTCTTAATTTTAAAAAATAGTATAAAGAGCCTGCAAATGGTTAGAAAAGATATTCTCTATGGTGTGAGAAAGAAGGTCTAATCCCACTGCTGAAGCAACATCTGCAACAACAGAGGTACACTTTGGAGGGCACAGTGATACTTCATTCACCGCTCTGAGTGTGGCACTAATCTGTCCAGAAGAGCAGTATATAAGCACATGGGGTTTTGTTGTTTATTAGCCTCCTTGCTGAAGACTAAGCAGGTCCAGACTCCAATCAGTACCTTGACTGGAGACCACCTAGGAGCCCTTATGTATGCCACTTTCCTGCCATTCCATTCCATTGTGGAATGCAAGGAATGAAATATTTTTTTCCTAATTAATTCCATGTGCAAACTCATGCCGATTTAACTAGTCAAATACTAACAACTGGCATTTCTTTAACTGGGTTACAGTCCTTACACTCACTTTCTTACAGCATCCATAACTCTGTTTTGAACTCTTGTTTTGACAAGCTGGTTAATGCCAAACTCATACTTCTAAAATATGCTAACTTCTGAATGAGATCTGTACCCACCCTCTTTCCATTGCAAAGTCTAATTCTGGCACACTGATGTATTGGACACACCCCTAGGACAATCCTGAGAAGACAGCTTCAACCATACGAGGCAATTACTATGTCACCGGAGACAGAGGGATCCGAGATGAAGAGGGCTACTTCTGGTTTGTAGGAAGAGCTGATGACGTCATTAATTCCGCTGGGTAATATCGTTCAAGTGTTTGGTCTGTTCAGGGCTATGGCTTCTATGTGGCATATTCCATAATACAAGTAGCAAGGTAACTCAGACAATCTGTTGTTCCTTCCCAAGGTATCGAATTGGGCCATTTGAAGTGGAAAGCGCCTTGATAGAACATCCCGCTGTTGTAGAATCCGCTGTTGTCAGCAGCCCAGATTCTCTCAGAGGAGAGGTAAAGCGTTTATAGCACAGTGCATTTAAAAGTAGAGACTTGTAGCCAAAGAGTTGGTTGGGTGTTGTAGATGCCTGGAGATCGGATTCCCTCTGCGATATCAGGCTGGTAACATGGTGATGGAGGTCCTCCTATCTGGGCATTGACCAGACCTTACTCTATGCCTTCCAACCACAGCCCTACTTAGATGCAGTTTCCCTTATAGCCCCAACTAGCCGTCTCTTCCCTCACACCAGCTGCATTAGTTGTCAACATTCCATGACTACAGGCTGGAGCCGATGTTTTATTTGCCACAGGAACGGCACTGGAAAAGGTCTCCCTATAATGGCACGCTGGCCTTTATATTAAATTTCTATGTCCCGGCACCACAAACTTGGCCACCATCAGTATAAAGAGCTATCACATGGTGCAATCAACCAGCTATGCAGTTTTATACATTACAGTCGGTATAGGGCTCACTCAAGAACGGGAGGCCTCTCTTGGCAACATCCTTCAGAGAATGCAATGTGCGCTCTTTTGACTTTTAGTTCTTTGAAGGGAGAATTGCCTATGAACGTTGCCTCCCAGGCCAGCAGCTCACACAACAGATTGGAGCTGGAACTCCTGGCAGGAAACGAAAGAAGACACAGCAGTCTGCCTTCTTCAGAATTCTTTGGCTTTGGGAAGGCGAGGCAGACTGACAAGGAAAACCAAAACACTGAGAACCCCCCCCCCCACTCCAATGTTTCTGCATTGTTCTCTTTTATTATAAAGTGCATGCAGCCCCCAAGCAGTGCGTATCATAGATGGCCTACCCCAATCTCACCTTTTTATTCTGTGACATATATGATTGATCTCCCCCCACAGCCACTTAAAATTTGCAAGTCTAGGCCTGACTTCGTTTAGTCTTCATGATGTGCCTAAGCGTAATAAAAAGATGTGTACATGAACCTTACTGGATCAGACCAGTGGTCCATTTATTCCAGCATCCCATCTCCTCTGCTTGAAGCCAGCTGGGTAACCTTGGGTCAGTCACAGCTCTTTCAGAGCTCTCTCAGCCCTACCCACCTCACAGGGTGATTGTTGTGAGGATAGTAACAACACACTTTGTAAACGCTGAGTGGGTGTTAAGTCATCCTGAAGGGCAGAATATAAATCGAATGTTATTATTATTATTACTCTGGCCAATAACAGGGCATGGAGTCCGAGGCCTTCCCTGATGTTGCTTCCTGGCACTGGTATTCACCGGTTTACTGTCTCTAGATGTAGGGAGGCTATGGCTCAGAGGAAGAACATCTGCTTAGCATGCAGAAGGTCCCAGGTTCAATTCCTGGCATCTCCAACTAAAAGGATCATGTAGGAGGTGATATGAAGGAGCTCTGCCTGAGACCTTGAAGAGCCACTGCTAGTCTGAATATAAAGTACTAACCCTGATGGCCCAATGGTCTAAGGCAGCTTCATGTGAATGTAGAGGTTCTCGTTAGTCACCATGGCCAGTAGCCACTGATAGACTTATCCTTCATTAATTTGTCTAATCCCCTTTTAAACCTGTCTATGCCTGTAGCCATCACTACATCTTCTGGCAGCAAATACATTTTAATCACTTGTATTACGGTAAAGAAGATTTCCTTTTGTTCCTGTAGCTGTCACTGTCCATCTCTTCAACTGCCTCTAGCTACAGAGTTTGTATAAAGTGTGGAAGTTGCTGCTACAGGAGATCCATAAAGCTCCTGGCAACCTTGTGACTGGACTCAATGCAAGGGAAGATCATACATCTGTCAGGCAACTTTTGTTAATCTCCACTATCTTAAGGCTGATCATCAACATTCTGTTTTTTAAGGTTGTGAAAGCCTTTGTTGTTTTGGCTCCTGATTATGACTCACATGATCCTGAAGTGCTAACCAAGCAGCTGCAGGACCATGTCAAAAAGGCCACTGCCCCATACAAGTATCCAAGAAAGGTAAGTTGGAACCTGTTTGCTTCCTGCCCATTTAGTTATTATTAAGTGCAGAGAATCTTACGGAGTTTCTGGGTGCTCACATACTAAGGACAGGCAGCAATAATTTCAGCAAAAACTGTTTGGATGTAAATGGTTTTATGGCTGCATCCAGGGGTCATTTCGTAGAAAAAGAGCTGGAGGAACTCATTAGCATAACTCATTAGCATATGCCACACCCCTTGACATCACCGGAAGTGTGTTGTTAGCATAACTGATTTACATATTACACACCCCCTGACATCACCTATCCTGGCTGTTTTGGACCCAATCCTGGCCATTCAGGGCCGAAATTGGGCCCAAAATGGCGAAAGGGGGCTGAAAATGGACCAAAAGGGATCCCAAATGGTCAGGATCGGGCCGCTGCTGAGTGGGAGAGTGATCCACCACCCATCAGAGGCCCGATCCAGGCCATTTCGGCCCCAATCCAGGCTGAAATGGTCCCAAAATGGCTGAGAGTCACGTGGGCGGGGCCACCTGGCATGTGACCTCTTTGGGGAACTGCCAGAACGGCATTCCTGTGCGTTCCCCCTTAGAAATGAGCCCTGGCTGCATCCTAATAAAAAGTTTCCTTGCTGGGTCAAAGTAAGGTCCCATCTAGTCGAAGAGTAGACCCACCAACTATCTCTGGAAGACATCTAAAAATCTAGTCTCCACACCTTACAATCATCAACTGAGTTGTGTGAATCATTGACTGTGTTCCATGTGAGTCAATTTTCATTATGTACCTCAAGGAAATACACAGCATATAGAAGCGTAGATGAGCTTCTTGAATTTGACTCTAAAATAACAACCTTCCTTCCTACACTACTAGGATGATCATATACATCTGATAAACACTGTTGCAAAATGACAAAATACGAACATGGAATCCCCTTTGGATTCACATC
The DNA here is from genome assembly GCF_028583425.1 of Eublepharis macularius. Lineage (NCBI taxonomy): Eukaryota > Metazoa > Chordata > Lepidosauria > Squamata > Eublepharidae > Eublepharis > Eublepharis macularius. Next base: position 20,183,661 of record NC_072801.1, read on the forward strand.
TGTTCGGTGTATTAGCTGTGCTTCTATCACGCTTGGCCTCCTATTCCTGTGCTGGTTGTAATTTCCACTCTTGCCCAACAGGTGGAGTTTGTGTCCCATTTGCCAAAGACCATCAGCGGGAAGATCAAAAGGAACGAATTGCGCAAGAAGGAGTGGGGGGAAGCTTAGACTCTTTTGTTTACTTCCAAGAGTTTGTGCCGAGAACAGAAAGTTTTATATCGTTTCCTCGTGTGTTGGCACCTGATGCAAGACTCGCAAATCCACTCCCTCAGAAAGAGAGCTTGAGGGATTATAAGAAAGTCAGACTTTGGGTGAGGATGAGCGGTTGAGCCGCCTCCCCCACTTCACAAGAAATTCTAAGGACATCCTACCAGAGGTTAACCAAAGTCAAGTTTAAACTCCTACTTCCAGCTGTTGACTTGCATAAGAACATCATGTATCCTCTCAAAAACTGCAAACAGATTTGCTTCCGAAGCTTAACCATGCTGTGAATTTGCCACGGGTTTTTGTTCCGTAGCTGATACTTCAGTATGCATCCCAGTTTCCACATTGCCAGTTCTTATCCCCACAAGTCTCTTTGCCCATCTGAGCCCTGTTTCACATAAGGAGGCGTCCAGCATAAAAATCCAACTGCAGCCCAGTTTTGGCTGCATTTATAAGCATGCAGATATGTTGACTAGAAAGATGACACCCCTCCCACCCAACAGTCACACAATACTTGCACAGCATTACTATTACTGCTTTTTCTAGCTGGGTCTAGCAGATAACTAACACCAAAGCCACAAAAATAAGAGGGGCTATATTGAGCAGATGGGGGCATATTTTGTCAAAAATTAAAGCCACTTTGGTTTCAGTGTGAGAATTCAATGCACAACTTCCCCACTGAAATCAATAGATTTTGAATGTGTATCATATTGTCGGAAATGTAGCCTTCCGATCATTCAGAAGTTTGAATGCTTGCATTCTCTCCCCCCACCATGACCTATCTCCATATAATTACATCTCTGAAATTACAGCTTACAACAGATAGGCATAGTCACCCTCTTTAATATTCCAGGTACCACGTAAGTTAAGAGCTACTGAAACTGTGAAGGAAATGAAAACATTAATAGAAAAGTTATTTTTATTCACCCGTGAGCCTTAATACATGCAGATTATATAAAACGATTTAACTATGAAGTTCCAGTTTAAAGATTTCAGGAAGGAATCTACGTTGCTTTTTAGTTTGAAAAACACTTGGGAGACGTAAAACCAGATGCCACTCTTCGTGCCTTAGTTCTGACAATATTGTCAAACCCTTTGACAGTGTTGGATATACGCCACTGAGCACAGAAGAAAGTTCCGTCACACTATTTCATAAGCTAAACAACTGTCACCTAAGTCACCACTGAAGCCAGTTTCCCTAGGCATTCCCAAAGCAAGTCACCAAATGCTGCGAGCATTCGTTCCTTTTAAAAGGCCCATGCTCCCCCTCCCCAGCTGTTGAAAACTCTTGGAATTTGCATGTTAATTTAGAATAGGGTTGACAATGAAGAAACTGAAATAGTTAAAGATTTTCTATTCCTTGGTTCAATTATCAACCAAAAGCGAGACTTCAACCAAGGAATCAGAAGGTGATTGAGACTTGGAAGAGCAGCCATGAAGAAACTAAAAAAGATCCTTAAGCATGGGGAAGTGTCACTGGAGACCAAGATAATCCATACTATGGTATTCCTCATGACTATGTATGAATGCCAAAGTTAGACAATGAAGAAAGCTGACAGGAAAAAAAACCCTGATGGATTTGCTTTGTGGTGCTGGAGGAGTTTAATGGACATCATGGACAGCCAAAAAGACAAATAAGTGGGTTCTAGATCAAATCAAGCCAGAATTCTCCCTAGAAGCTAAAAGAACTATACTGAGACTATTGTACTCTGGTCACATCATGAGAAGACACTGATCCACTGAAAAAGACAATAATGCTAGGAAAAATGGAAGGAAAAAAAAGAAGATCCAACATGAAATGGATTGACCCAGTAAAGGGAGCAATGGCCTTCAATGTGCAAGAGAACATTCTGGAGGACAGTCATTCAAAGGGTCGCTATAAGTTGGAAGTGACTTGACAGTACATGACACACAGACAGATCCTCAAGTTTAACAGCCAGGGCAACCTCTGTTCTAAGCCGCGCAACAGTCCTGAATGGTGTCGTGATGAACTCAATTCAACCAAGTAGTGGTTACTAAGAGAACGTTCCATTGATCAAAAGGTTATTAGCTTTCCTTTGGAATTCGCCACTTGGTTGAAGAAAAAGCCAACTAAAGGTCATTTTGTAAAGCACCGTGTTTTTATTTCATTCCATTAATAAAGGACTAAAAAAGTTTAAAACCATGATAGATGCTTTATATATCATTTCCAAAGGCAAACAGAGGGGAAAGCTCTGTGGGTACTTTTCTTATTTTTAATCCCAGGATGTATGCATGGTTCCAGTTATCTGGTAATATCAGTGTAATGTATATAGTCATAAAAAGGGATTTCATAATTGTAAGCTTGGTATGTGTAAAAAATAAGCACATTGCAACGGGCAAACCCAGGAGCTGTTCTCCATTCCAATTAATCCTGACCACAGAGTCTAACCCCTCCAGATTCAGGAATGTTTAAATGTCTCTCCCACTGTGGCCCATCCCTGCCCCTTTGATTCTTGAATGTTTGCATCATCAGCTCCACAATATATTTGTGGACAATTATGCTCCTGGGAAAACAAAGTTAGTACCCTCCTAACTGGCAGGCACACACACTGTAGCAGATGCAAACTGAGACTGTGTTGTTAGGTTCGCATAGAAGGTCGGAGAGCCAGGCATTTCTTTTGAATATTTCCCGATGAATGTAAAATTGTTACAGGAGATGGAAGCCCTCCAGTGCTGGAGGTAGGGGAAGGAAGCATGCATTTCTCTTTTAGAAGTGTATGCTCCCATTTGAAATAACCACAGCCCTTTCGGTTTCCCTCCTGTTTTCCCACTGGGCAACAGTAGAATGCTTTACCATGATTGGGCCCACCATTGGATACTTGAAGCCTTCTAGCTCTCCGACCACATTTGCATAAAGGAGGGGTCATTTTCCTGGTTTCCGTACACCAGAAAGATCGGTTTTGATTGATGGAGGAGTTTAAGATGCCACAGGGCACTCGATGTGATCCTGAGCTTCTGGAAGAATTAGCAGATGATGCACTTTTATCTTCATATATTATAAAGGGCTGCTTTTTTGCTGGAGGAACAGGTTGTGGACTGGAAGGCTTCCTCTTTGGAGCTTCAGAAGAAGGGGACGCAAGGTGATCTCCATTTAATATCAAGGAAGACGTATTTATCTTTGCTGTGGGGAGCTTAAAAACAGAAGTGTTTGAAGATTTACTTGGAGCTATACCTTTATAATAGATCGTAGTATTGGGGCTTTTGTACACAACAGACTCTGAGCGTTCCACATTCGGAGTCGCTTCAGCAACACTTTCAGATTGCCTCTTTGTCATGTCTGATTCACTCATATCTGTTCTGTCTCCTGAGACTGGTGAACTCTGATTGTTTGAGTCATCCTGAAACTGTACGCATTCTGAACTTTGATCTTGCTGAGATTCTGGTATTAAGGCAAAATCCTCCCAATCAGCCAACATTGACAAACAATCAGAAGTAGTACCGATATCCATATTGGAAACGTTGACGGAGGAAAGCGTAGTTGAGACCAGCACAAGTCCTGCATTATGGGCTGGGGAATTCGCCATCAGAGGATCGTTGCTTAGGCCAGTTCGGATACCTAAAGAGGAAGGCTGAAGACAGCCAAAAGGAGAACCAAGTCTGCCTGTGCATGGAGTCGCACAGCTTGGGACATGGCTGCATCCGGCGGCTTTTGACCCATATCTTGGTGTAATGGGGATGCTTCCATACACACACACAGGGACATACTCCTGCTGTTCTTCTCCAGTGTCATTTTTAATCACTGCGGTTCCTTCACCTTGTCTGTTTTTGTCCAAATCGGATGTTTTTGTACCATCATTGCTTCCCACAGGGCTGCCCTCAGTAGGCTTTCCACTCAGAAATCTAGCAATAGAGTTCTTTGCTGGAGTTGCCTAAAGATTCCATAAACAGATGAAGAGATTTTGGAGGGGAGGGGAACAACAGAAAAAGAGAGTCTATGACAAGCGAGAAAAATCTGCCTTGGAATCCTTCATATCAAGATCAAGATCTGAGTTTGTTGCGTCAGCAAAATCCTCACTTGGTCTGTGTTCTTCAGGGATATGCACCAAGAAAAAAGAAACCACTAACCTTATCCAAAGATTTAGTGGTTTTCATCACACATCCATCGCAGATCATCCGCCAGGCAAGGCGAGCCGTGTTCCGAGAATCATCCAGCCCTTTGGAAAACCAGGAATCATATGGTTGTAAACAGCCATGTATATTAAGCAGGGGAAAGCAAAACACGGCCTAGTGAACTGACAAGGAATAGCTGAATCGAATTTTTACAGAACAGATTCAGAATTAAATTAATCCATATGGGTAGACTGGTTTTCTGCTGCTTCGTCAGTTTTCCATGAGCAGTGGATGACAGGACCGTATAGTTCAGCAAGAGAGGACATACTTTCCCTGCAAAATGTCACAAGTACAATGAATGCCAACTCTAGTTAAAAAGGGATCTCAAGTTAAAAAGGGATCTCAAGTTAAAAAGGGATCTCAAGAAGTAGCAGAGCTAAGCAGCACACTCTTGGCAGCAGGCCTATTTCCTGAGCTATCCTATCTCTTCCCTCTCAGGTGCACCTTTGCAAAGACTCATTCCTGTTTCATAGAGCTCGACTCATTTTATATATAGCTGGGAAAATCCCACAGGCGTAATTTACTTAAATGGTTGCATTTAATGCCCTTGCCCAAGAAACCTGAAAACCATGCTCACCAGAATGCTGTCGTCCTGCGAATATGATCCCCACATCCTGCAAAGCACCATTTAATCCTTGGGGCTTCCTTGAGTAGAAGAGCTAGGAGAAGATAAACAGATAAACAGGAGTCTATGTTTTTCCTCGTAACTATTGCAAGGTCTTATAAACGCAGCATAGTGTTAAGCGCTCATACAGTAAACATTTTCGCGCAGGTCTTTGAGTTTAAGACATTGCTCCCCAATGGTTAACAAAAAACAAAACAAAGCCCTGCTCAATTTAAGCTACAAGTTCCCCCTTCTGTAGTTCCTAAGGGTCCTCTGACACTGCCCCCACCCCAGAGCAACGTTCTGTAATTAGAAGGGCAGGCAAGAACGTTCCATTCCACTGACGGAAACACCTTCAGTTAGTGGGAAATGGCATTCGTGTCCAGTGCAGTATCGTCACAAACAGGGCTTTTTTTCTGGGAAAAGAGGTGGTGGAACTCAGGACCGCACAATGACATCACTTTGGGTCAGCTGGAACAAGGGGGAGGTTTTTTTTAAAGTTTAGATCACCCTCGGCGAAAATGGTCACATGGCCGGTGGCCCTGCCACCTGATCTCCAGACAAAGGGGAGTTTAGATTGCCCTCTGTGCCGCTGAGGCAATCTAAACTCCCCTCTTTCTGGAGATCAGGGGGCAGGGCCACTGGCCATGTGACCATTTTTAAGAGGTGCCAGAACTCTGATCCACCACGTTCCAGCTGGAAAAAAAGCCCTGGTCACAAACAAAAAACAATAAAAATTAACAGAAAATAATGGGGATGAGGAGAGAAGTCAACCAGACGATATACCAAAAACTCACTAACACAAAATCTTTCTAACCAATGGTTTAAAGGCCAAGTTAATTCCGTAACTGGAGTGCTGCCAAGGCCATGTCAAAAAAAGGAAATTGAGACAATCGGAATAATGATCTGACTGTTCCCCTACTGCTGCTTAATATTTACCAGTAAGAAATGAATGCACATAGTGATGCTTAACATCATTACATGTCCAACGTGGAAAAACCAAACCACACGCTGAAGAAGGTCCAGAGAAGTACAAACCCAGAAAGGTTATGCAAACTATCAGTGGAAGAATATACTGATGGAACAGCAAAAGAGAAACAAAAACAGTAAGAAGGTAAGCGGTCAGAAAAAGAAACACATAGAAATAATGTGAAAATTTTATAAACAGACCTTGATGGCCCATGCTAGCCTGATCTTATTAGATCGTGGAAACTAAGCAGGGTCAGCCCACCAAGGGAGTCCATCAAGGGCGTCCAGGGTTGCTACACAGAGGTAGGCAATGGCAAACCACCTCTGTTTGTCTCTTGCCTTGAAATCCAATGGAGTCTCCGTAAGTCGGCTGTAACCTGATGGCACCTTACACGTACATTATAAACAATCTAGAAACACCACTTTTCTCTAAAAACACTGTCTTTTTTTTAGAGGCAGATAGGCTCCACGTTACAAGAGCAACACATTTGGATGACAGAGAATGAATTAGTAAATGTCTTCCCATGGCCATTACAGACCAGCAAGTGTTTCACAATCCACTGATGTTCTTACCTTGTAAGTTGCCCTGAGATCTATCCAGGAGTTTAAAATATCTGGTTTCCGCAGCTGTTTCCGTTTGCATTCATACTGCAAGCAAACCCCTAGATCCCAATCTGTACAAGAATCAAACACAGATTGCCATAAACATTGTATATTTTAGTCCCGTGGCAATCAAGTGTGTTTTATCATCACCATTTGTATAGCTGGCATTCTGAACTAATGCAGAGTTCCACCCACTTGGAATCCCTGTGATTTCTGCAGCATGCAAAATTCACAGTTTTTACTCGTTTGCTTTTTGACAAGCAGGCACTGACTTACATCCCACCGCACTCTCTGTTCTCAGAGGTGCCTTTCTCTGAGCCAAAGCACTTTTCCACTGGCAGAAGAGCCCCTTGCATAGGAGGAATATCCTTGTGCTGGCAAAACCTGCTGCTGTTCGCAGATCCAAGTAAGAGAATACAAGCCATTATTGTCTGTGTTCTAAAAACAGGAAATTAAGGTGGGTACAAGATACCCCACCCTGCCCTGGATAGCCCAGGTGAGCCTCATCTCGCCAGCTCTCAGAAGCTAAGCAGGGTCAGCCTTGGTTAGTAATTGGATGGGAGACCTCTAATGAAGACCAAGGTTGCAGAGGCAGGCAATGGCAAACCACCTTTGTTAGTTTCTTGCCATGAAAACCCCACCAGGGGTCACCACAAGTCATCTCTGATTTAAGGGCTCTTTCCACCACTACAGGATACCCAGTGAGCAGCATAGCACAACATGGCAGGCTTGATGCATGCATTCCACAGCTTTGCCACCCAACTCCAATTGGCAGAATTTCAGATTTATGCAAAATATAAGCATTCAGAGAACTTCAGCATTTAAAAAAAAAGATTCTGCTCCTTATGCTGTAAAGACAGGCTTGCAAAAAGGTGTGTAGCAAATTCTGGTAAAATAACAGAATGGCGTCAGACTTAATATTTCTACCAATCAGGGAACAGAGGTTCCCCGTCCTCATAGCTCTTTGTCTCGCCTCACAATCAGCAAAAGTTAAAAAACACACACATCCAAATCAGATACAAGGAAATCTGTTTAATTTCTATAACCTGTAGAACTGAGCTTTCTTTCCGAGCTGGACAGGATCATGGGAGCACAAATATTTCCAAACCGTCAAACCAAATTGTCAAACCAGAACTATGGCAACAACACAAGGCCGCCACAATTCTGCCAGTAACTCTTCTCTGTAGTGGGTTTGTTTCTAACAAGTGCAATAACATTTATTAACTGCTGAACTTCAGGGGAAGAAATGTAATTCTTTTAAAATATCTCCCCACCCACCCCAAAATTTATAAGGAACTGAATTACCTGACCAGGTGACAAAAGCACATAATTTTCCTTCACAAGCAGCGTTTGACTGAACTGAATCAAAAACTATTTTCTTCTCCTTTTGTAGCTTTTGAATCCATTTAGAAAATGAAGACAGGCATATAGGCAAAGGGACTCCTTCATCAACTTGATTCTTGATAGAAAAGAACAAGGTACCTTGAAGTACTACAGTAAATGTTCTGTTCCCTTACATTAACAATACTGTTACTAGCTAAATCCAAGTTCAATAACATCAATGCACTTTCAAAATCAGTTTCTGAAATTAATACTAATAAAAGCAAAACTCTCTTACCTGTGTAATGCCTGTTAGCTCTGTGCAAAATTCAGAGAGAATTGGATGCTCCTGAGGTTGGACATACATATGGAATTCAGATTCAATTTCCCCATTTGAGGTGTTTAATAAAACTGCTGGAAATTCAACTACAAGAAAAGCATATGGCCATAAATGCTTTCATTTTACCATAAACGTTAAACTAGAGCTCAGATTAACAGCCACTCAGAGCGGAACTACAAGTGACAAAAGGCACAGATTGGACACTTGTCAGCTTCCCTCAAGTTTTGATGGGGAATGTAGGCAGCTTGGCGGAATGTTGGACAAGTGACAGTTGAAAAGTCCATTGGACAGCAGTCGGAGAGCCAAGCTGCAAGGCCAGGACGCCTACATTTCCCATCAAAACTTGAGGGAAGCTGACAAGTGTCCAACCTGTGCCTTTTATCACTTGTAGTTCCGCTCTCAGTTTGCAAGTCATATGATCTAGATATTTTACAGTATTGGAAACAAATTTGCTCATATCTCATTTATGTGGTATTTCATATATGCACAAACATACTAGAAATCTCAGGATTGCAGCCTCAATTGGAGAATACGTTGAATGAGCTGAGGAACTGCAAGAAGACATATCCAGGGAGAATAACTGACACATCTTGAAAATAGCTACACTAATCATTCAAATACATCAGATTTCAAGACATGAATACCCTACAGAATTTGCAACAAGGTAGTCAAAAAAAGCAAAGAAATTGTATGAACTATGTCTGAACAAGCTCATTTTGATTTTCCATTTTGAATCTTTTGGGATATTGTTATGATTGTTTCTGGACCATCTCCACTTACTTATTTCTTGACTGTAATGTTTTCTGCTCTCTCTCCAGCATGTAGACTCAAAATCAATGATGATTAAGTAGGCAAACTCCTGCCCTGCAGCACAAAAACAGACTTATGATGCTTTTATTAAGAACAGCAGGACTATTTAAATGTTCACACTGTGAAACAAACACTGTACTCACTCAGTTTGAGTCCACTATGACTTTGACCACCAGGTGACGATTTGGAACTTGTTTTAAGAATACCAAGCTGCCTGTGGAGTAAATGCATAAACTAGCCTCAATAAAAATCATATTTCTCAGGGTGATGAAAGGCCAGACTTTGCCCCCTAAAACATGGCTACTTCTGATATACGTATCATATAGATTCCCTGGGCTACACTAGACAATGAAGAATCCACATGAGGACATTTTCGTGTGTCTGCCCATTCTTATGGAAAGCAAAGGTAGGTATATTTTTTGAAGCATGCAAGACAGAAGTTTTACCTCTGCCTCTTCTTTACTGTACTGGGATCCACTGCCTGAAGCTCAGGTGTAACACTTAGAAAATAAAATGTTTCAAATAATGAAACACTGAGGGATTAAGGAGGGGAATGAGGGATGTATTTGTTTCACTTGAATCCTCCATTTTGTTTTAAAGCAGATCTCTAAAGGCACATTATGTGTGAATGACCAGATATATGGACAAATACATATGGACAAATGACCAGATATATGGACAAATACATATGAATTGCCTCCTTACAAGTCTAATTTGGATCTCATGGAGGTAGTAAATCTCCATCTGAGCTTCAGCAGAGAGTGAAGATGATGTAGCGATGTTAAGCCTGGTTCACACACACAAGAGAATGAAGTGGCAAAGTCCCAAAGCTGTCGAACAGACTCCACCAGTTTGAACTGCAGGATTTTTAAAATGCCACTTTACATGAAAAATTCTGTATAAATAGAAAGCTAACACAACCATGGAGAAAGATTCGATGGCTTGCTTACTCTGCTAGTTTATACAGGGAGTTTATAACATAGGGGAGCATTTCAAAATGCAAACCTCTTCTTCAGGTTGTTTTCCACCAGACACCCGTTTAACCTGGGTAACAGACCCCGTAGGGGTAGTCTGTCACAACAAATGGGAGTGGAGGTAGGAATCTCGTGGTAGTCTTTCAGATGCCACATTTTCTTATTGCATAAACTTCTTGGACTAGAGCTCACCATCTCAGATGTACAAGCATTTGATGAATAGACCCAGTTTAGATTAACTGAGCAATCTTGTTTACATTTACTACTAAAGAAATAATCATGTTGGCCTATGGCAGAAAAACTAAACAGGAATCTTGTGACACCTTGGGCACTAACGAACATCACACTTTTATAGACTAGAGCCCGTTTCTTCAGATGCACTCTAAAGACTGACATTTTGTTCCTTTAAACGAACATTTTGCCAGAAGGCAAAGCAAGTCGCAATGATGTGAAATTCAAATATACTGGAGAAAAGTATGAGACCATTTTCAATTGCAGTAACTGGTGATCATGCAGTCTCTAGTTTTGCTGAGGAATTCCAAGATTCTGATTTAGGCAACCCATCTCAGCTAGAGTGAGAGTCACTGTGCAGCAGTTAGAGTGCTGAAGTAGGATCTGGGAGACCCAGGTTCAAATCTGCACTCTGCCACAGAAGCTTACTGAGTAACTTTGGGCCAATCACACTCTCTCAATCTAACCTACCTCACAGGGTTGTTGCTGCAAAGATAAAACGGAGAACGCAAGAATCACAAAACATACTAAGTGTGAGCATTAACACACAGGAGCAGTCGAGACCAAGCACAAACCAAATGCTAATATACATCAGAGGATGAAGACAAAATGGAGGAGCAGAGCCAAGGACAATATATGAAGCTGCTTTGGTGGGAAGAAAAGATGTAAATAGCTAAATAAATCGTTACACTTACTCCCAAGAAACAGTGCATATGACATTTACAGCCTTCGCCTAATTTGAAAAGCCCTCCTCCGAATACTGTTGCAAACTCCCATCCGCCCAATAACCACAACCAGCATACAGGTAGGTAAAATAGGTAGAGAAGGCATCAGACTCGCCTCCACTAGGCCTCACCTGGCCATTCGTTTGGTCGCCATAGCTACGGCTCCCCCTCGCAGCTCACCGCACCTTGGCCCCGCCCACCCACCTACAGCCAGGCGCCTGGGCTGCTGCCGTCCATTTCAAACATCCCGCCGCGCCCTTGACACCCCGCCTCCTATCGATACCATCGGGAGCTCGGCTACAACTGCCTGCCCGCCTGACTTCCGGGAATTGCCCAGGGAGCCCCTTCTACCTTTCTCAGATCGGGCCGACTGAGGCAAACGAAGCCGATTACCGAGCCAGGCTTTTCGTGGATTGCAGCCTCTCTCGTTAGCTTTATTACTGTATAGGAAAGCGATAAACGGTTGATGCAGGTGAAGATTTTTTTTTTTTACTTGTAAACGATGTCGCTGTTTTTATATCTTTTCTTGAAGGGGCGGCGGGGTTTCCCATCAGCAGGCAAGAGGGGACGGGAAGAGCCAGGGGAACTCTCCCCCTCAAACACGTGGGTGAAGATCTCTGCAAGTTCATTCCTCTCAAGGCTTTCCATGCATGCACTGCTCCTCAAATCTGGAAATTTATTTCTAGCATGGCCACAATTCCGTTTTCAGACCTTTGGATTATGCTGCCGGTTTTCGTGGTTGGTTTTAAAAAAAATAGATTGAATTCGTTTTATAACTGCAATATTTCCAGTGCGTTTCTGCGCCCTACGCTCCTATCTCCATTTAATAGGAACGGGTTTTTGGGTCCCTGATCTGTACTGGGAAAGTGGGGAGATGGCTTGGTGAAATGTATTTAGAAGAGAGTTGCAAAGCTAAGCCTGTTTGCCAGGGAGAAAAGCCCCGTAGGAGTCGATGAAACATACTTCAGAATAAATGTGCCCGCGATTGCATTGTAACAGCCGGATCCCGTGCATATTTACTCGGAAGTATGCGATTCTAGTTAGTCCCATCTCATAGTCTGTTGCTTGAGGAGGAAGGGGCTGTGGCTCAGGCAAAGCACGTGCTTCACATCCAACATCAAACTGGCATCAGCAGTGGAAGGATCTCGAGAAGCAGAGGCCGTGGAGAGCGCCTGCCAGTCGTTGCAGGCAATACCTGCAGCGGGCTATTTTGAACCCAATAGACAGCTTGTTGTAGAACTATAATCCAGCCACCCCATAATCCTTCATTCAAATGAACAAACGATTTTTCTTGGTTTCTAAATCCAAAGTCAGTGCAGTTGCAGAGGGCGGCAATATAACATAGAGCTGATGAAATCTGCCTTTGGTAATATGGTTCTTGTGAAGTTTAGAGCACTGATCCTTGGTACAAGAATTGAGGTGCTTCTGAGTATTTTTTGGGCTTAATGCAGGCAAGGAGTTAACATTAGGCAGGATACTTCTGTTCAGGGCTTTTTTTCAGTGGGAACGCAAGGGGACGGAGTTCCAGAACCTCTTGAAAATGGTCACATGGCTGGTAGCCCTGCCCCCTGATCTCCAGACAGAGGGGAGTTTAGCGGCGCAGAGGGCAATCTAAACTCCCCTTTGTCTGGAGATCAGGGGGCGGGGCCACGAGCCATGTGACCATTTTCTCTGAGGGCAACCCACTGAGTTCCACCACCTCTTTTCCCAGAAAAAAAGCCCTGCTTCTGTTACAAGACCTGTTTTACTTTCGCCTCCACCTTTCTTTCCTCTTCTCTCTCTGTCCCTTCCCTTCAATCTTAAGGATCTATTCCACCTAGCAATAGATTATGGGCTCCCTAATGGCACACACTTCCAAACCTTAACAATGAGTTAACTTGCAAAGCAGCTATTTAAACACAACAAAGTGTTTATGTGTTTCTGCATGTTTACTTAGAAGTAAGCCCAACTTTTAAGTCCCCACTTTATTCAAGGGTGCTATTACATTGCAGGCATGGCTAATTTTAACTGCATTGGGACCTTTGTGTAATTTATTTACTTTATATGCCCCACTTTTCTACCCAACGGGAACCCAAAACAGCTTACATCATTCTTCTCTCTTCTGTTTTATCTTCACAGTAACGCTGTGAGGAAGGTTAGGCTGAGAGAGAGTGCCCGGCCCGAGGTTTCCCAGTGAGTTTCTAGGGCAGAGCAGGGATTCGAACCTGGGTCTCCTAGAGCCCAGTAAGATGCTCTTACCTTAACAACCACACTTTCTCTATATAAATAATACACCAATCCTTTGTGCAAAAGTCTGAGTATTTCTGCTCATATTAAATTAGCTACCATGTACTTTAATGATTTTTTTCTCCCCAGGTACAATCCACCTTAAACAGTGCTTTGTGACAAAATGGCTGCAGAAACCCAAGTAATTAAACGACCGCATGAAGATGACGAAATTGTAGAACACCAGGAGTCTAAAAAGCCACGAAAACTTGCTGAAGAGGAGGCTTGTCAAAACCAGCACAAAGCTATGGTATTTGCTCATGATATCTTTCAGCATTTACCTGCAATTTAGAGGAGGCTGTCTGGTAATTGAAACCTTCGCCGACGGTGAGGAGCCTGGGTGTGACCTTGGATGCCACACTTTCAATGAAGGCCCAGGTCATGACCGTTGCCAGGTCTGCCTTTTTTTTTTATCTTCGACAGGCCAGGCAACTGGCGCCCTATCTTTTGCCCCAGGACCTGGCCACAGTAATCCATGCAACGGTCACCTCCAGGCTAGACTACTGCAACTCACTCTACGCTGGGCTGCCCTTGGGCCTGACCCGGAAGTTACAGCTGGTCCAGAATGCAGCGGCACGCGTCTTTACTGGAACGCCAATCCGAGCACACATTCATCCTGTGCTGTGCCAGCTGCACTGGCTCCCAGTGGAGTTCCGGATCCAGTTCAAGGTGTTTAAAGCCCTTCACGGACTGGGACCTGCATACCTGCGGGACCGCCTCTTCCATTACGTCCCCTGCAGGGTGTTGCGCTCTGCAGACAAGCAACTCCTGGTGGTCCCTGGCCCAAAGGACATCCGTCTGGCCTCAGCCAGGGCCAGGGCTTTTTCTGCCCTGGCCCCGGCCTGATGGAACGCTCTCCCACTGGAGATCCGGTCCTGCGGAACCTGTTACAGTTTTGCGGGGCCTGTAAAACAGAGATGTTCCACCGGGCCTTTGGCTGAGTGCCAGCGAGTGTCCTCCTTCTTCCATCTAAGACCACCACTTCTTCTGGGGTTGCCCTCGGCCATCTGCTATGCCCGTATACAGACTCCCAATATTTGTCTAAATAGCCTGCTCCTGGACTATTTTAATTATTTTTAAAAAAATTATTGTTGATTTTATGTTTTTGTGATTTTAATGTATTTTTTAATGTTGTTAGCCGCCCTGAGCCCATTTGTGGGGAGGGCAGGGTATAAATCGAATAAAATAAATAATAGTAGGAATTCCATTGTTCCTACCAAGCAGTCCACATACCTCAGCAATGTCTGTGCTGACTAGTGGTGGCTCTCTGGTGTCTCAAGCAGAGAAAGGCCTTTCCTTATCCTGCTCTCAAAGAATCTTGAAAGGCTGAGGCCAGGGCCTGAACCTGAGGCCTTCTCCAGAGGAAGCATCTGTTCCTGAGCCATGGTCTACTTGCGGGTGTGAGCCTCTTAAATCTGGCACAGCCATTGGCGCATTAGATGAAGATCTAAGCTACTCATGGTCAATTCTCCCATTCCTTTGCCACGTGAAGTGACCTTGGGCTGGGCGCTTTCTCTTAGCCTAATCTACTCACAGGGTTAAAATGAGGGAGGGAGAACTATACGTGTAGCCCTGTGGCCCTTGGAGGACAGGCAGGATAAAATGATCTAGATACACACACATTGTTTTCTTTCAGTTGCATCCATGTGTGCCCAGTCCGTGGTTTTGTCAAGCCTAGGCTGGAGAAGCCCCAGGTGACGATCTGAGCACTGGCCCATTTCTAGGGGTTTCTAACTAGCATGTGCAGTGTGCTGAGGGTTTTTTTAAAGAAGCCATGACCTCCAATCTGATCGCACAAGACCTGGCGCACGTTTTACAGGCAAGGGAAGGATCACTTCATGCAGATTAGTTATGTCTAAAACCACAGAGTCCCTTGGTATATGCTCTTGCTTTGCAAAAGGCAAAACAAAGTGATGGACCCCCTGAGATTCAAACAAAAAAGGCAGACCTCATGAGAAAGAAGTCAGCAGTCTCCTCCTCTAGAAGATGCTGAGAGATGCTAGGGATTCTTCCTCTGTGCAGGCAAGGTAAATAGAGTACTTGGCTGTCTCAGAGAGATGCTGGGAGGAAGGGTGGCCTCACACAACTGTAGCTTGATGCCAGGAAATCTTCGTCCCCTCTCATTATGGCCCTGGCTTTCACACCATCCTATTGCAATGGCTCCTCAGGGGAACTATAAGGAGAGTCTTGCTGGATCCACCTGAAGGCACATTGAATCCTATGTCCTGTTTCCCATAATAGCCAACCAGATGCTCCGGGCAAGTCCACAGGCCAAGCAATAACCCTCCCCTATCCACTGTTTTGGTGGTATACTTTCTCTGAATGTGGAAGTTCCAGTTAGCAGCGAACAGCGGGAAGTTCTGGATTTGGCCCAGAGATGGCTGAGCAGTACACAAAAGGTCATATTACATCACTAATGAGTAGCACCCTCTTGTTTTTGATTTGCCAGATTGAGATTGTTTCTGTCCTGCATGGATTTGAAGATAGCACTGAATAATCCCACTCCAGCTATTGTCTTCCTGCCCCCTTAAGAAGCTGAAAAGCCATAAGGTGGATCCTGTCTAAGAGGAAAACCAAGTTTCATTTGTACATTTCATGATTTTCAAAAAGGCTGTCTGTGTTTTTTAACTTTTGGGGCTGTTCCAGATTGTGGGCTTTGCGATCGGCGTGTCCAATAGCAGTCTTTGGCATCCGCATTGTTTATGCAAAATCCTTTCCAAGCGATGTTAGTTTTGCGTAGCTAAAATACTGCATGTTTGTCCTGCTCCCAAAGTAGTTTTTACTGTGCCCTTTTGTGCCAGACAAGCTGTCCGCTTCTGGATTTCATTACAGTAAGGGTGGCTGGAATCCTGAAACTCTGTGTCTACATAAACAATTCAGAGCCTATGTTCTCATTTCTCAGGAGAAGAAACCTCGCCTGTCGACTGAAGCCTTTGGAGAAGGTTGCGAAATCAGCTATGACCAACTGCATGAATTCCTAAAATATGCTGCATTGGGAAAAGGCCAAAATGCTGTTAAGCCTAGGTAGGAGTGCCTTTTATGTTCTATAAAGTGTATGTGCTACAGAAGTAAACCTATTTAAAGGCCTCCACCTGGATGGGCTGTAAGGTTTGGCATGGACTTTCTTCCATTATTAGATTTCCTCCCACTGAGGCTGCATTCAGGCATCGCAAACAGACCATGATTTGTTTATGATGTTTATGAGTTTTGGCTGTGAGCCTCCCTTTCCCCCATGCCAAAACTAAAGACTTTCCCAATTCTGGTCTTGTGCTATAACCACTACACAAAACATATATACACAAGACAAGTTCAGACAACATCTCTGAAAGCATGCCAGCAGCCTGTCATCTTTTTTGGTTGCAGATGGTGCCGTATTCATCACCAAAAGCATTTGACTGGTACGGTAGTGGTGGTTCTCCACGAAGCGAGTCGGCTCCATTTCTACAGGTTTTACTCACTGTTCAAGCATCTTCGCAAAACCTTCAGGCATGTGAGTGTATCCTTCTTCCCACCCCCACACACAGTTTTCAAAGCTGAATGAAGACTGGGATTGTCTTACAGTTTAATTGCCCTCAGCATTTATACAGCACTTTGAACATAAAGTGCTTTATGGGTACTGTAATCTTCACAATAGTCCTTCAAGGTAGACCAGTTGGCAAGGTGATCTTTAAATATTATATGCTGTCTTTTTCTCCAGTGGGGATCCCAAAGTGGCTTATAGCATCATTCTCCCATCCTCCACTTTATCTACATGACAAGCCTGTGAGGCTTAGAAAGAGTAACTGGCCCATGGTCACCTGGCAGGCTTCTGTGGCAGAGTGGGGATTCGAACCCAGGTCTCTAGGATCCTAGTCTGACACTCGAACCACTACACCACACTGGTGCTGCATCTTTATAACAGCCCTGTGAGTTAGGCTGCGGGGAGGGGGGGGGAGTGTTGCAACCCTTAAAACAGCTCTGCAGGGTAGGCCTGATGATGCTTTTTAGAATATGCAGGAGCAGGGAACGGAGTCTAAATCTGTGGGGTTAGAAAGGACTGTTGAAGACACCCTTCTCCACCCAGCCACTGGAAGTTCTTCTTAGACCCCCTGTTTCAAGTCTCGGGGCTTTTTTCTTTTCTTTTCTTTTTTTTGCACATTAAAAATGCAGTTGTCTCTAAGCTGTTAAGAGAAAATGCCCTCATTTGCCCAACGAGCCTGACTGTGGCTTTTGGAGGTTGCTGAAGGGGCGGGGGGAATCTAGCTCAGGAATGGAGCAGATGGAACACATCCAGTTTCTCCAATGGGGCCTTGCAGAGCAGGCTGCTACAGCCAGTCA
The DNA here is from genome assembly GCF_028583425.1 of Eublepharis macularius. Lineage (NCBI taxonomy): Eukaryota > Metazoa > Chordata > Lepidosauria > Squamata > Eublepharidae > Eublepharis > Eublepharis macularius. The sequence goes on from NC_072801.1 coordinate 20,201,154, forward strand.
GCAAAGGCAATGACAGCGCCTGATACGGATCTTCGTGATTAGGAGCAGGGATACAGCTCAGGGGGCAGAGCGCACGCCATGTGGGAGGAAGGATACAAGGTCAATCCAGATTTACTTAAAGAGTCTTGGCAGGGCTGTGAGTGAGTGAGTGTACTCACCAGTCGTAAGTACTGGCACTATTTGGGAGGTAGGGCTCTTCCAAGTCCGGAGGGAGAAATTGCTGCAGCCTTATACATGAGTACTGGCACTTCTTTTTCCTTACACAAAAGAAGCACTGGTTCTTGGGGAGCAGGACTGAGCAAGGCCTCTCTTTGGCCGATTCTCAGTTAGCTGTATCAGTAAGCTACTTCATCTCTTCAAGTCTGCGGTGATAATATTTCATTTTTTACACTTGACCTTTACCAAAAGGCCAAGAAGCAATGACATTATTTCACTTTTATCCCACCCTTCCACTCAGGAACTCAGAGTAGCACACATAGTTCTCCCCTCCTCCATTTTAGCCTCACAACAACCTCCTTGTGAAGTAGGCTAGGTTTAAAGAACATGACTGGCCCAAGGTCACCTGGTGAGCTTTTGAGACAGAGTAGGGATTCAAACTTGGGGTCTCTCAGATCGCAGTCTGACAATTACCATTGCGCCACATTACTGCTGGCAAGTAGCATACCTTTCCCTACCCCTATGACTGCACTTTCCCCCCCATTTTAAACCGCCTTTCTGTCCCCATTTGTATACTTAGAAAAATACTTGTTGTATGTGTTTGAAGTTCTTCAGTTTAGAAAAGAAAAATAGAGATGACTATTAGGTTGCTTCAGATGGATATCCATGTTGGTCTGCTGTTTGTGCCTTTCCCGACAACCAGCATTCTGATTCAGCTTCCTCAACCAGGAAGTCTTCAAGTGTGGCTGCGTGTGCAAAAAGCAAGAGGGAGATCTTTGGCTCCAGAATAAACGAGGCTCTGCCAGAGTTCATTCTTGACACCTGAAAGCAGCTGGAAAGTCTGGTTCTGAGATAGCATGCAAAAACCTTGCTTCCTTCCCAGAGTCAAGCCAACAACGCCTTCACCCGCTAAACAAGCTACCACAACCAAAAGGGAAAGGCAATACAATTTTATTTTATGATAATATCAAGTATATAAGGTGCAAAGTGCATAGTGAACATTCAATTCCAATACAATACATACACATTTGTCAGTAACCATAAATAGCTACAATAACCAAAAATAGACCAAATCAATTCTAGACAGTCCAACTGGTACAAATTCCAATGAATAAGTTGTTATTTTCGTGTTTGTGTAGACCATCCTCCGAGTTGAAGGGAACTGCGAGTCGTCCTTCCAAAGCAGCCTATGGGTCTACGCCAGCTGTCTGTCAATCCCCGTTTCACGAAAAACGCTTCCTCACGGGCATGATGTTGTGATGGTCTCACAGTAACCAGTTGCTGCGGTCTGATGGGACAATGCCGTGAGGAAGTGTCCTTCCCAGAGTCAGGCAGGTCAAATCCCCTTGAGTAGCTTTGGAGGATAAAGCCTGGAGTGAGGATTCCTCTTACTACACCTTTACCTGCAACTGAAGTGGATCTGTGGTTTTCTTTTTCTAAATACAACAGCCCATTCTCGGTTCTGGAAGAGACTGCTTCCCGAGTTAAACAAAAGCTGCTTTTCATTTCCCTGCAGCTCCTTTTGTTTAATAGCACAGGATGCTTTGACATGAATAACCCTCACAGTGGGTGGGAAGGGGCGGATAGGCTTACCAATAGCAGCAAAACATGGGTTCTCCGATTCAGAGCAATTTCCAGGCTTTCCAGGAATAAAGGTCTACTTTGTCCGTCAACAGGACGCTAGTCTGAGCTTTCCCCTGCCTCCTGTCTGGAAATCAAGGTTGTTAATGCAATAAGCTGCTGGAAACAAAAAAACATCAGTTTTAGTCACCAACAATTTCCTGAAATGTTGTCACCAACACCCCTTTTTGGGGGGGGGGGAAGGAATGAATGACTTATTTATTACAAAGACCAGCATAAAAGTAAATATTTTACTTTTATTTTTTAAAGCTCAAGGGCTGATCTTAGAGATTCTGAGGTCTTGGGCAAAAGTCCAGAATGGGCCCGCAGAATCACTGCCCCCAATTCCCAGCAGCCCCCCCTTCCAAGCAACCCCCACACCTCCTGCCCAAGAAAGGGGCAACCCTCGCCCTCTGTGATGCAGGCGGGAGTCACCGCCAGACACCAACCTTCCTGAGCCCCGGATAGGGTGGGCATGAGCAACCACTGCCCAGCTGGCTGCCCAAACCTTTGATTGATTGATTGATTGATTTTATTAGATTTGTATTCCGCCCTCCCCGCACCAGCAGGCTCAGGGCAGATTCCAATTAATACAATAATATAAAATACAATATCTTTAAAACCAATAAGACATCTTAAATATTTAAAAAATACACACACAACAAGCAATACAGCAGCAGGTTTTGAAAAACATATGGCAGCAGATTTCAACAGCAACCACCACCCAACCACCTCCAAAAATATATGGCAAAGGCTAGGTGGTAGATACCCTTTGTAGGGGCACGGCTATCTCTAGGTGGCTGGCAGGAAGGCCCAGAGCGTCAACCATATGCCTGGTGGAACAGCTCTGTCTTACAGGCCCAGTGGAAGGATAGCAAATCCGGCCAGGCCCTGATCTCTTTAGACAGAGCGTTCCACCAGGTTGGAGCCAGGACCGAAAAGGGGCAAGGTGCAAGCGGCAGCAAGAAGTTGCTCTTGATCACCACCCGCATTGAGCTGGGGCAGCTGCACGGATCTCAAGTCCCAGAAGTAGTTCTGAAACCGCTGACCAGATCAAGTGCAGAACCTACTGTGCATATTTTAAGTTTTAAAAAGGGGAGAGAGGGAGCTCTAATCACAGACCTCCTGCATCAGCTCAGATTTAACTGTTACTCACTTTTCCAATCTGCAAATTCTTTTCCTTTTCCTTCCCTCATTTAAGATGTGTTGTGTATATTTTAACAGCGCTTCTCTTTGCCACCCATCTCTGGTTTTATGGAAAGACTTTGGGGCACAAGAATAAACGACAGTCCACTGCTCAGCAGACAAGGTATTTTTACAACTTTGCCCAGTGAATTTCCGTACGTTGGGGTAATGTGTGCCTGAGGCCTTGATTCCCTAAAGTTTCTGATTAATACAAACTGGAGGTTCTCAAACTTTTTGAAGTGGAACCCACCTCTAAACGGTTGTTTCGGTCCTGCTTACAGAATTAACTCCAAGGTACTTCCTCCCTCCCCAACATAAATCACATGAATCTGACATGTTATCACTGAATTTATACTTTACTTTCCATGTCTCCATATTCATAAATCTGTAGTATTACTTAGTGGCCATCCAAGAAACCTCCTCTTCCAACTCACGCTTTTCCTCCTCCCCTTGTGACCTGCAAGAGAATGCTTCTAAAATCCAGCCCACGGAGGGAGAATGGCTGCTTTAATACCTCTCCCCCAACAACTCCCATAACTGATCATCTTGTTGAGGGAACTTCTGATAAGCTTCTGAGGAGCCCCAGATTTCCTCAAAACAACTTTGAGAAAACTGCTTTCATTCATGCATTTCTGTCTAACTGTCCCAACTTGTTGCTTATTTTAGAACTGAAGAAAGATCCAGTCATTCAGAAATACGGAGAAGAGAGGCGCGGGCTGTCCAGTTACATTCTAACCGCGGAGGAGATGCGTCGCTACAGCTATCCTCTAGAAGGCAAGTGTTGCAATGTACATAAGGTGCTTTGAACACTTTAAAGCATTTTTAAAAGAGCTTGTTATCCTGGGGGTTGTGGTAAATCTACAAATACTGCTGATTTGAAAGGGTTTGTGCTAATGTGGAGGGGGCCATGTTATGTATGCTGCTATGCTCTTATGGCACATGTAGGATACTCTTGGGAGCTGCACACTGTAGGATTTGAACCAGGAACCTGTTGATCAGTGCTGGCTTTTTAGACCAGCAGGCTGTCCACTGTTAAAAGGATGGGAGTACACACAGATTCAGCCTGAAGTTAGCCACATAAGCCCCACAGTCCTCCCTGGTTTGGGAATTCAAGTGGTGCTGGGGGCCACTCAGTTGCTATTGAGGGATATTGAAGATTTGCAGGCCTCTTTCCATCCTGTCAACCCACAGTCCCTTCTGTCCATCCTGACCATCTGACGCTCAATGCTTCATTAATAAGCAGGGTTTCGGCCTGTGGGTTTTCCTGCATCTGTGCCTTCATATGCCAGCCTCTGTGCCACACTGGCTTTTGTGATGGTTTGTTTTGAAAAACATATATATGCTTCCTTTTGCAGGCTCCAGCAACTGCAGCCATTTTGTTTCCATCGGTCGCAACGTCCCGGTTTCAGACAACAGCCCCCTTTTTGGACTGGACTGTGAAATGGTAATGTTTTGCTTCCTTTCCTGACAAGCAGTGAGGGTTGTCTTGTCCACAGCTCATGGCTGACCGTTCAGAAATCCTCCGTATGAGATGTCAAGAGTCCAGAGCGATAGCTGGATTTTTTAAAAAAAGTTTTGACGTTCTTGGTACGGGATGCCTCCTGTCTGTTAGCAATCAGGAGATGTAACCTCATTCAAAGCGAATCTCTCCGCTTCTTGCTTCGGAGAATCAACAAGGACCAAATTCTGCCTGGGGAGGGGGAAGACCATTGGCCCGATCAAACAAGAGCCGGTCTAAATGCTATATTTTCTTTTTTTCCAGTGCCTCACTGATAAAGGATCTGAACTCGCACGAATCTCAGTGGTGGATGCCAGCGGCCAGTGTATTATGGATGAGCTTGTAAAGCCCTCGTTGCCAATAAGGAATTACCTCACTAGGTAACCCTGTTTGTAGATTTAGTCTGAGAAACCATCCAGGATTTTCAGTGGTCTGATCCAAAAAATAATGTCCCCCAAATAATCATGTAATTTTAAAGTTATTGAATATAAGCAAAACCAGATTTAATTAGAGGGGAGGAGGCCTGGGCAATAGAATACTAGCAGAAATCCCCTGGGGCAGTGTTACTCAATCCATGGATTGGGACCCTCAGAGCAGATTCCTACCTACTGTGGTGTCTGAACAAAACTTTATGATTTTTAGGATTTTAAATATGTCATAAGCCTCCTCAGTTATCATTTTTTTGAAAGTCTGAGTGTATATTTTTAAAATGCTGAGAGCCAGTAAGAATGCCAAACTAGGATCTGGAAGACAAGGTTTGAATCCTCTGCCATGGAAGCTCACTGGGTAACCTTGAGTCAGTTACACACACTCGGCCTAGCCCGCCTCATAAGGTTGTTGTGAGGACAAAAGAGAAGAGAGGCGATCAACGTGAACCACTTTGGATCCCCATTGGAAAGAAAGATGGGTATAAATGAGGAGCATTTCAGCACTTGTCTCTTCCACAGCCGGGAGGCTTTTTGCATCAGGGAAGATGAGGCGGAGATCCCTATGAGAGTGGGCAATGGCTTCTGCCTTTACTTCCCTTTTGTCTAGAACCCTGGGAGTCTTAGAATTCAGTTGCTGTAGGACAAGAATTTGTTGACTTTTCAAAGCAAGAGACAGAAGAGCCTGGGCCAGATTCTGTCCTAGAGATTCACGTCCTGGCCTTGATTAACTGTACATTCCCCTTAAGGCCTCAAATACCCTCTTGATTGTGTCTTGAAGGTACTCCGGTATTACAAAGAAGCTTCTTTGTTCCGTCACCACCACGCTCGCCGACGTCCAGGCCCAGCTGAAAAGTCTACTTCCTCCTGATGCCGTTTTAGTGGGTCATTCTTTAAATTTTGACCTCCACGCTTTAGAAGTGAGTATCTGTCTCATTTGAATGGAGAGTCTTCACTTCTGTGGGTGTGGCAAGCAAATCAGACAGGAACCCTTCATCATAGGAGAGGCACAATCCCCGTTTCCATTCTGTTGCTCACCTTTTTAGAAATTGAGCACCATTTTCTCTGACACACTTCTCATGGTACCACTTGTCTGCCTTTTGTGAGAAAGCCCCAGCAGCTCCAGCTGCTGTTTGGGAATCCCAGGTGGTCCCTTCCTCAGTCAAAGGGCCTTTAAATTGATATTTTAACAACTTTCATATTTTGCTGCTCAGCTATGGATTTGTGGTTTTCTACTCTTGCTTCCCTTCACTGGGGACTTATTTTTGATGGGCTCTACACAAAACCCTTCCAAGCCTGCTTGTCGACAAATTAGAATAGCTGGGATCTGTTCTAAGCTTCTGGATGTTTATACTGAATATCCTTCTTTCTGCCCTTTTCCCATCAAGACTGGCCTTACAAATTCAATTTCGGTAATAAAAACTACACATTAAAACAAGCTTCGAAACAACACACCATAAAGAGCTCGATGTATCAAAGAGCCACCAGAAACAACAGTTCAAGAATAAGAATGGCATGCTTTGGGCCCAGCAAGGAATTGTGGGAATATGATCTTTCCCAGTATAGGATTCTATAAGCTCTCTGAGGTTTTAGCAGGCTGATGCCTCCAACCCACTCTCAACTGCTGTGTGCAATCCATGCCTCCTGGACTCTGCCCAATCCTCATCAGGGTAGCTTTTTAAACATTCCTTTGTTTAATTTACAAAACCATGTTTTTAGGCTTGCCTGTAAAGTACCTCAAGATGACTGGCTTGATTTTGCTACTTGGATGTAATAATTTGCCATCAAAGATTGCGACAAACCAGACTTGCATCCCGGCACTAAAAGTATGATGTCAGTGTTCCAGAATCAGGGTGCCAACACTGATAAAGCTCTGTCTTTGGTAGCCTGCCTACCTGAAGATGAGGGATGGGTCATCTGAACCAGGCCTGCAAATGATGATCTCAGCGTGTGGGCAGGTTCATACAGAAGGACGGGAAGATCAGATCTAATTTAGAGGGATTTTTGTCCCTGTTTTGGTCGCAAATGCAGTATCTTCTTGGGGGCTTTTTAATTTTCTGTTCATATCAGCGGACTACTCTCTGCAGTCTGCAAGTTCTTTCTGGGAATGTACCACTGCAGTTTTGAACATGCCTGCTGCACTCTCCCGCATTTCCCTCTCCACATACATTCGCACAGTAGCACAGAGAGAAAGGTAGGCTCCCTTAGGTGCTGCTTTTCTGCATGCAGGGAATTTTTTACATTGTGGGGAAACATGAAAATGCAGTTCTCATTCTAACATCTATAGTAATGGCGTTCCCCGAAAGAACCCTTTACATGATTCTGTGGAATGTATAGCCACATTTTGTGGAGTGTATGTATGTGTGTTCCTACCTGTTGTTGAAGTACATTTTAAGAAGGACGGGGTTGGAAAATAAAGAGGAAATCCTCGAAGAGGGTATTTCTGTAGGCTGTATTTGTCGAAGGGGCCCGTGATAGAAAGTCAGTTGCAGCATTATCTTTACAGCCTCGAGACTGAAGCTGCACTCTGTGGGCATATTCTGAGTCGTGCTTCTGACGCCTACTCTCTTTCAGGTGATACATCCCAGCGTGATAGACACTTCGCTGCTTTATACCCGGAAGGGAGGCAAAAGATTCAGGTTGAAATTCTTAGCGGAAGCTATTTTAGGGTAAAGGCTGTTTCTGTTCAACTCTCACTGTTTCAGAAGTCAAACGAAGTGGAGGGCCCATGAGGAACTGTGGGAGGGCTGAAGAAATTGTTAGGATGTCTTCTTGCTCCCTGCTCGTGTCAGGCTTAGGCCTACCTCACAGGGTCGTTGTGGAGATAAAATGAGGGAATGGAGAACCGTGTACACTGCCCCAAGCTTCTTGAAGGATGGGATAAAAATGTAATAGACATCTTGTAGCAGGGAGTCCCGTAAGTAAATTGTGCTGCTTTTGAGTGCTGATGCACTTTCTTTTGTACATTTTGAACCGACAGTCAGTCAGTTTGACTGAGTGATTACGTGTAGCGAGAACACACAGCTTAAAGTGCTGACTGGTCTGAGCTGTAATGAATTTTCATGAGGACCAGGATTCTCTCATGAAGTGCTGGTGTTCTGCTACATCAGTGTGTTCCCTTAGCAGATGTGAAATGGTTCACGTACTTTGCTCTGTTTAACTTTGTGCATTTTCCTTTTTCAACATCCAAGGAAGGAAATCCAGTGCAAAGACCAAGAGGGTCACAATCCAACCGAAGATGCCACATGTGCCCTTGAACTGGCCCAGTTTTTCATTAACCAGGGACCTAGAAAGGTAATAGTCTTTATATCATCTATGTACTTAAAAAAAAATCAGATGTTAAAATTCTGCCTGTAACCATCATAGAGGAGAAAATTCATGTCAGTGATGCCCAGTGAGTATAACTTATTTCCCTTAACAATGGTGTAATGTGCCATAAATTTTAGTTTAGGAAAATGAGTCATGGCTGTTCTTTACTTCAGTACGTCATTGAGGTGTATCTGAATACTGAATATATTTATGATAATCTTGTAACATTACCCTTTGATAGTGATAAGCAGCAATGTTTACCTCAGGAGTGAGAGGCTGTAGCATAATGCCAGAAGACGTGCCATGTATTCTGAAGGTCCCAGGTTCAATCCCTGTCTTATCCAACTAAAATATTTTCTCTGCCTGAGAATCACTGCCAGTCACAGACAAAACTGAATTCTTTTTAAGTATGCAGCCTAAAGGGACGCTTCTGCATCAAAAGGCAGGTGGAAATAAAAAAATGTCCGTCTGAGCTTCTGGTACTCCACGATGTTCCATTTAATTGCTGTTAAGCAATCCGTCTTCCGTGACTGTCCACTCAAGCCATCCAAGATGGCAGCCATTGCTTCATACCTTCATAATTTCAGTGACTATGGGATAGGGGTCTGGTAGAAGCCTGGGTGTCAACCCCCCCCCCCTCAATATATCCAGGTTTTCTAGTTGAACCAGAACTGGGTACAACAAAAATATGGGAAATCTCTTGCAAAACCCCAGACGTTGCCAGCAAAACTCAAAGTCTGGAGAATTTGCGACCCAGACCAAATGTAAACTTTGGAGCAAGCGTGTTTTGTAAAATGCATTTACTTCTTTTCAAGGTAGCAGAGCTGAATCTGGAAGCCCAGTGGCTGAGGCAGAGCCGAACAGGAGGCTCACAGAAGCATGCCTTGCCGAAGCCAAAGAACGGGATCCCGAAGCAGACAAGGACCCCCATCCAGGGGTAAATAGCTTTCCCTTCCTTCCATTCTTGGTTTTGGAAAAGACCGATCTGCCTGGACAATGGTGCCACGCCTTTCATGGCACAGCTTACCCCCACAGTTAACCTACCCACCATGGCTCTAGAAAGAGTAGTGTGCCAGTAAGGTATCCTGCCATCTGACATTTGTGCAGAATTGCAGGATGTGTTGGCAGACTAGAAACCAAAGTGTGCATATTAGTTACTCTGGTCTTCCCATTATTCTGCCAGTTCCCCCACTCTACATCCAAGCCCTGTCCCAAGCATCAAAACAGTCCCTCATTGGCAGTTTTTTGTATTTTGCTGCAGAAAGCTCTCTTGTGTATATCATGTGTACCCATCATATGTACCCATGATCACTGGCCCTTTTTGCGAAATGCATTGCTTCAGTTGCCTTTGCGGGGGAGAACTGCATCAGGTTTTGTCTCTGCAAAGTCCACTGGTCACTTCACAATGTTTTGCATGTATTTAAAAATGGGTAATGTGTTATTTTAATACTTCTGTGTTTTATATGCTTAAAAAATCACCCAAGTAAAGAAACCCTGGTTGATTAAAAATCGTGATCAGTTGATTCAATCTGTGCCTGTTTGCTTTTGCATAAGCAGTGGCTCTATTTAAAATTAACTTTAGCATATAGCCAACCAAGTAACATGATTTTAAAGCAACTTATCACTCTTTAAAAATACCACCCAGGGCAAATTAATTTTTCCTTGCAGTACAGTTCATTGCCGCCTCCTATAAAGGTGCAGTAGAATGGCTAAGAAACTTGAGCTATGAGTTGGGAAGTCTCTGGTTCGAATCTCACCTCTGCTAACAATGTGGCCTGGAACACATGATTGTGTCTCAGCCTCAGTCCCTTCTATATCATGGGGGTGGTAATACTAATCTACCTTGCATGGTTGTTGTAAGATAATGCGCCTTGAACAATCTAAGCCAGTGCTGAGCAGCTCATTTGGAATGCAGCATTGCTGGGGGGGGGGTTTAAACCCCAATAGATTTAGCTTTCCTTTTTCATCCTTAGCCTTCCAGATGTTTTGCAGTCTCTCAATCGAAAAACACTGCTTCTGGGAGAACAGAATGACATTTCTTCCTACAATGGCCAATGCAAGCAAGTAAGTCATAAATGTCCTCACTCACATGCTCATTTGGAGAAAAGGAAGTATGAATCCCGGGGGAGGGGGTGAGTGGAGATGAGATGGTAGAACAGCTGGACAAACAGCTCCTCGCCCAGCCTCTCTTCCCCAACTCCCAGCACAGCTAAGGAGCCATCTTGCCCTGTAAGAGAGAGGAGCTGCCCCTCATCCAGGTACTGCCACTTTCCACTGATGTGGCCCCTCCCTCTCTGCCAAACCCATTCATTCAGCCATCTTCAACACATGACAGGAAGTCATCAGACACCAATGTTACATAGCATGGAGGGAGCTGGAGTTAGGAGCTCACCAGCAACTGGAGCCATGGGCAGCAGCAAACACAAGCCAAGCAGCAAGAGGTCTACTGCAGTCAAGAACAAGCCAAGGGGCAGAGGCAGGAAAGAATCCTCTCCATCTCAGTGCACCCTAGCTTTGCTGTACTGTTGCTCCCCTCAATGGGCATGGAAAAACAGCAGGGGGCACAGGGCCCTTTCTTTCTACATATTAGCGTTATCCAGAAGGTCCTTCCAAAAATGGTGTCTTCTTAGGACCCCTGAGGGTACTGGCCACTGGGTTAAGGACCACCGCTTTAGCCTGTCCACTCCCCTCACGTACCCTGGGTTTTCAGAGCAGCGCCCTGCAGTCCTTGTTCTTCCTTGCAGTCCTTGTTCTTCAATCTTCCTGTTCAAATGTCATCCCTTTTAGATTCTCCAGCAAGCCTTGGAAGAGATTCCCTGCTCATCTTTCAGTGTTATTTGGTTTCCTTTGGATCCCCGATTCCTTGCCTCCCGCCTCGCTGCAGAAATCAGAACAAAGGTAACTGTGCTTTGTCTCCCCAGTATTTTACCAGGAGGAGAGGAATCTGCCTGTATCAGGTCTTTGTGAAGTTCCGGCTTTAACCCTTGCTTCCATAGTTGCAGGCTAAGCTGGCTAACATGCTGACGGTGTACGCAGGTCCATTTGGAAAGGGCTTGTGTCTGAAGGCTTTGAAGAAGGCCTTTGAGAAGTATGGACATATTCAATCAATCAGAGTCATTCCAGAAACCCTAAAGGTAAATGGACAGAAAGGTTTTTTTATTTTCCCCTGTGCTGGAATTCTGCAGCGAGTTGTTATATTTTGGGCTGTTCCCTAAATAGCTCCGTACTGTAGACCACAAGGAGAACGTCTCAAAAGAATGATGTAGAGTGTGAGTGTGGGGGTGTTTAAGATAACACTTTTATTTTCCCATCGACATCTACAGGTCTACAATATTTGCGAGGTAGCATTGCTGTCCCCCAGAAATGTCCCAGCGTATTCTTGCACAAACGAGCCAGGCATGCCCACCCCTCAAAACTCACAGAGAATACCACAGATCCAGAGGAGTTAACCGTGTTAGTCTATAGTAGCAAAATAGAAAAGACTCCAGTAGCACCTTAAAGACTAACCAACTTTAATGTAGCATAAGCTACAGTACCACATAATACCACAGTATTCAAGTCCTCAGAGATCTCACTGAAAAACACTTGACTCCTCTAAGATTTAGAAGTTAAGGCTGCTGTAGATAATTGTTGTTAACAGAGGGCTATTTTGCCAGGCTGACGGAATTTGAGAGCTCAGCTTGTTGAAGAAAGTAGCTGTGCTAAACCCAGACCTGACCAGAATTCCAAAGCCGCCTTCGGAGACGGGCAGAGAAAGCCAGTCATTTGCGGACTCTTTGACCACCTTTCTTCCCCCATCAATTATCAGCTCATCTTGTCCGCAAGCCTACGCATCATCACTCTTCCAAGCAGCAAGCCAAATGATCAGGCATCACAGAGCAGCGCTAACCACAGGCTAGGCTGCTTTGGGGATTCCCCCCCACTCAAACCCTTTTGAGTGGCCTTGCGCAAGTCACTCTCAGCCTAGTCTACCTCACTGGGTTGTTGTGAAGAGGACTGGAGATACTCCCCCCCACCACCAAGGAATGTATTCAATAAAAATGTAATAAAAGGAAATGCAGTAGGGCTGACCATCACGGTTTGGTGATCCACTGCCATCTTCTCCTTTTCCCAAGCCCCATGTCTGCATCCAGTATGAAGTCCTAGAGGCGGCCCAGCTTGCTATAGAGAACCTGAATGGAGCAGAAGTTGCAGGATCCTATATTAAGGTATGCTTGTCTCCTGCCTTTGTAGAGTGGCAGCTGGAGGCAGCCTTAGAGGGGGAGGTATCCAGTTCACGGAGCAGATGGACTCAAGGCAAGTATTCTCATTGGCTCTCCAGTCTTAGATAAACACAGGGCTTTCCCATCACTGGGTCTCCCAAGATCCGTTTAAACAGGAGATGCAAGGGATTGAACCTGGCTTGGACCAGTCACAGCTCCCCCCTTGTGGGCGAAGCAGCACCCCCACAAGGCCTGCCTGTAACCATTGAGCTCTTCTGTACTCGTGTTTCAGAATCTGGTCCAACAGGCTCTCTTTTGCACCAGAACCCCGGGCATTAGGAAGCTGTGCTCGGCCAGGAGTTTCTTGTGCTATTGTGCAGTTGTGTTTGTGTCTCTCTCCTCCTTTCCCCCACCAGGTGCAAAGACCTGTCACTGAAATGACACTAGATTGTGAGGCCCTCCTTAGAGAGCTGGAAACGGATGCAGACAATGAAGGTGTGATTTACGTGGCAGGACTGGAGAAGATGCACAGCGAGGCAGATTTGCAGGAGCAGTTGGGTTTCCCGAAAGGCTTGAAGTCTGTTTTCCTGCCAAGGGATCCCAGAAGTGGAAGACAGAGAAATTACTGTTTTCTCAGTAAGTACAGTATATACACAGCACTCAAGGGACTAAAACCTGGAAGCGCTCTATACTTGCAGAAACAACACAAAGAGGTTGTTTGGACTGAACAAAGGAGCCAGAAGAAAGACCTGACAGCCATGTTTCTAATCAGGAAGGATTTGCTAGGGGTGCTTCTCAGGGTGTTCAAGGAGTCCCTTTCATTGAACAATAATCGTTCCATTGCACAAGTCATCCCGAGAAATTGCTCTGAAGATTATTCTTTCCTCTGATGATTTCAGTGTGCTTCAGCCAATGCTTCCGGTGACAAAAGAAATACCAAGGGCAACCCTAGTGCAAATTAGCAAAAACAACAAGCCAGGGCTACAATATAGTTAATAATTGGAGTATAATCTATTGTTTACAATACAAAGTGCAAAAGTGCTGAAAATACATGCATGGATTATAAACCAATTTATACAGAAGAATTTACAAGTGCATAGATACAGTTACCAGTAGCAAATATAATTGTGCAAAATATCACTGTCCGGAACAAGTCTTATCCATTAAAGTGCAAATGCCAAAAAAGTCAAAGGAGAATCGGTAGGTGGGAGCTTGCGCCAAAGGGATATTAGCAGTCCATACAATCAAGGTACATATACAGAAGAAAACGCCGACGGGGACTTGCAGGCAAATAACATTAACCCGTTTCGTGAGGATCACCCCTCACTTCTTCCTGGGCGTGTAGCAATTCGGACTGTACATACTGTGAAGGAAAATTAACAATAAACGAACATATATTCAATTTTAATAAATATTTAAAACAGCAAACCACACACTCACAGTATGAAAGTAGCGCCACGAGTTCTCCCACCGTTCCTCCGACACGCAATTCACGGACGTGTGCCCATAAAGGTAACCATTGCTACTAATATAGCCACCGTAGGAGGAATCAAACATGGTCAAGAAAAGGCTTTGCAAGAGCTGGAAAACTTACAGAATTTTAATTGGACATTCATAAGAAACAGGAAAAATTAATGTCAAAATTCAAACCATGTGGGGACAGGGAGTTTGTCTGAAAGATCCATTTGGATTCTAAACGAGATAGTAATTTAGCCCGATCAGTGGCAAAAGGACATTCCAGTATGTCTATTACTGAAACTTTAAAATCTTGAGGATGGTGCTTGAATTCATGAAAGTGACTAACAAGGGGTGCCTCCCAAACCTGATTCCTTATTCTGGATAGATGCTCTTGTATCCTGATCCTTAGTGGGCGAGTTGTGCTCCCCACATACAATAAGGGGCATTTGCACTGGATGACATAGATCACATTTTCAGACTTACAGTTTGAAAAAAACTGTCTATTAGAACGATAATCGGGGAGTATTTGTTCTGCCCTAACCATAAGGCTGCATACGTTACATGAGCCACAGGCAAAGTGGCCTTTAGGCAAGTTATTGGGAGCCTGGTGACTGGAGAATTCCGATTTCATTATCATATCTCCAATAGATCGCGTGCGTCTGAATCCGACTGACAGCCCTGATTCACATCCAGGAATGTCCCTAATGAGATGCCAATGCTGTCTGATAATAGATGTTATTTTTGTGGCCAGTGGGGTATATTCCAGTCCCCATTTGATCTTATTGTCTCCCTTCCTGTGTCTAGGTGTTAAAAGGACAGCCCGATCCGTGGCGTCTGAGCTCAATCTAGCCCGTTCAATCACATGCTGGGGGTAACCTCTTATTGCAAAACTTACTTCCAGTTCCCGACCACTAGAATTATAGGAATGGGAACTGGTGGAATTCCGTTTTAGGCGTAGGAACTGTCCCAGGGGGATGTTGTCTTTAAGTTTTCTAGGGTGAAAGGACTGATAATGCAGATAGGAGCATCTGTCCGTCGATTTCTTAAAGGGGCGGACTGATAATCCATTAGATTCACGGTAAATAGTGACGTCAAGATAGTCCAGGTTGCTTGAGCTCCCATTCCAATAGATTATACTCCAATTATTAACTATATTGTAGCCCTGGCTTGTTGTTTAATGCTTCCGGTGAGGCATGCTGCAGTCTAGTTTGCATATGGGTGATCTGCACCAGTGGGGATAGTTGAACCCTTGTGAAGGTGGGATAAAACAGCTTTCTCCAAAACGTTCAGAAACTGCAGCCAACAAGAGATGAATGTTATTTATTAGTTTTGCATTTACCAACTATGAAAGTAGCAACAGCTGCCGAACTCCGATGATCTGTAAATTCCCCAACAAGATGGGTGGAATTCTGGGTGGGCCTGGCCTGCCTGTCTGCTCTTTCATCATTTTGTGTTAGGTTAGCAGAAAACAATAGAACTATTTTGAAAACAACTTTCAGGCGTTTATTTTATTGCAGTCAAACAGTGTTTGATTGTGCTGGCGGCGCACCGCAGTCCCCCGGATTAGGGTACATGGAGGGCAGAGGCATCGTCTGTAAAGTCTCTTCTAGAATTAGAATTCTACTCCCCCTCCCTTTTAAGTATCCCGCATTTCAGAAGATGTACAATTAAAAAGCTGCCTAGGTTGAAGAAATGAAAGCATCTTAAGTGAAGCGCAGTCACCAGCTATTCTGCATTTCTGTTTTAGAATTTCAAACGGTGGAAAATGCTTCTGCTGCCCTTAAAACCATAGAGGGGCAGACCACCGGAAGACTGCAGAGCAGGGGTGCGCTGACACCTCCCCATCTCCACCAGTGGGTCTGCCATGAGAATCAAAGGGGTGAATGGCCCGGCACTCCAGGGCTGCAGCACGATGCTGAACGCCAGACGAAGGAACAGCCATTCGCTTTGGTAAGTTGGTTGCCTTTAACCCTCTGAGATGCCATCAAGTCAGCACGCCACGGGGAAGAACAGCTGGCGTGCAGACACTCCCTTGATCTCTGATGTCTCCATCGTAAGGGTTTCGGGCAAATGAAAGCTGCCAGAGATGCTGGAGAACCATCCGCCATAGCTAAATAATACTGGTCTAAAGGGATCCTAAGATCTGGCTGTAGGTGATCCCAAGCAAGACTTCAGTTTAAGATGAGCCATGGTTCCATGACAGTACATATGCCTTGCAGGCAGAGGGCCCCAAGTTTATCTCCAGCCGCATACATCCCGCCCCCCCAAGACCCTAGAGAGCCACCACTACACAAGCTGCTTGATCATATGCAGCTGTCTTCCACCGACTGTCTATTAAGGCCAGTCTTGTCTCCTCTGACTCGCAGCGGCTCTCTGGGGTCTCAGGTCCTTCACCTCACCTGCTCTGTGGCCCTTTGAACTGGAGATGCCAGGGAATGAACCTGGGACCTTCTGCGTGCCCAGCAGGTGCCCCTCCCCTACCTCTGGGTCTTACTAAAACAACAGAGCTCCTTATCTGGGTTTACTTTTGTGTTTCTCTAGTTGCATTTTTGGGGTTGATTGGGCTTTCTCAAAGTACGTTTGTCACAGAAATGTTTGTGGGATTTTATGGTACTGGGGGACCTATGACATTTCTGTCACTTGTTGCAAAACAATTCTTGGAGAAACCTTCCAAATGATGGCTATTTTTAATGCAAGCTTTCACAGTTTTTCCTTTGCAGCAGCAAGACTTAAAGAGTGCAATGAAGGCTTTTGACCGCTGGATCAAAAAGCTCTACAGAGGTTTGCCAAACCGTACGCTGTGTGTCATACTGTTTCCAGGGACAGACAGGTAAGGAACCCTCAGCATATCTCCCATCCCCCACCTGCCATTTCATTGGTGCAAACAGGGAGTGTGTTAAACTTGACTCTGGTTTCCACACACACTCCAACACCCAGGCATTCCAAAGGAAGGGCAGGGCAACCTCCAGATTGAGAAAAGTACTAAAAGCTTTTCTAGTATTGATCAGGAGCTAACCGAGCGCAGTCCAGGAGATGCTTAAGCCAAGCTAATGTGCTTAGGTCAGCTATGTATCTGCTTGACTCCCTGCTGACGCAGCCCCAGAGTGAGCAGGTCTACCCTCGCAATCGGAGAGAGCTAGGAAAGGTGCTTTCCTAGCACCTGCACTAGGAGGGAAGGAGGAAGGGCTGTGGCTCAGTGCTGGAGCCTCTGCTTGGCATGCAGAAGGTCCCAGGTTCAATCCCTGATGTCTCCAGTTAAAAGGTCCAGGCAGTAAGTAATGGGAAAGACTCTGAGAGGGCAGCTGCCAGTCAGAGTAGACAATACCGGCCTTGACAGAGCAATGCTCTGATTCTGTATAAGGCAGCTTCATGTGTCCATGAGTATCCTTATAGTTGCAAACTACCAGGGATTGAACTGGGGGGGGGGTGTTTTAATGCAAAGCAGGTGGCCTCACCCAGAGTCACAGCCCTCGCCTAGGGGCAGGATAACTCTTGATTCTAAGAAATGGTTTCTTTGCAGTGGAGGCTTGGAGCGGCCTCTCAAATGACTGGCTTTCCCCCAAGGCCTTGGCTTCTGGGGAGCACAGGCTCTCCAAGCCTCGATTGAGCTGGCTGGCATCTCCCTCCAGAATCCCTGTGATTTCGTTCTGTATCGTCAGCCTGCCAGTGTCAACATGGCTTTGGGCTTCTATTATGTTCAGGATCTTTCAAATCTGCACCCTTGAGAGACTACACCCGCTTGACTGGATCTTCGGTGCTCCATGGTGGTGGTGGGGGGGGAGGTTGCTCCTGCCATGGCCTTGGGTTGTGGCCCAGTGGGCGCCTTGGATGGGCTGCAGCTCTCGATGTCTTCTCCCCCACCCCATCCTCAAAGTGGAACACAGTATGAGTTCAGTCCATCAGCCACGGAGGGGTGAGGGTGAAAGCAAGGGTAAGCTATTGCAGGCCTGTATTTTAAAAACTCACTTTGCCTCTGGCCTTTGTTCCTAAGCTGCAACTGCTGATTATTTGGGGTGGGGGTGGGTTGCTTCCGAGTAGTCATTTTGCTGCCGAGAAGCCCGAGGTTGCAGACAGGATTTTGATTCATTCCTGTATTTTCCTGTTCTTTGTTAAAGTGTTGAAAACTTGCCAGCAGCATCCTTTGCATTGTACACGTAACATAGTTTTGGAACAACTGGACTGGGTGGGGGGGGGGGGGAAGAGTTGCCAGCAACCTCTTGTATCTATGCTTGGACTGGGATTGGCGGGGGCAGCCTTCATGGCAGGATTTGGGCTTTTAGTGCTTGGGCAGGCACTGGCTTTGTGTTGCCTCTTGTACCAGCGGCACTAAGCCTGGAAAATGCCAAAGAGGGTGGGAGGGCATGCCTTCTCTCTTTTGCAACTCATAGTACGCCTCTGGTGGTGACATTGAGCTCCAAGATACACCCGCTTTTTTATTTTATTTACTCATTTACACCCCTCATCTCTCTCCAGAGCGGCTGACATCATTTGCTCCTCCTCCATTTTATCCTCACAACAACCCTGTAAGGTTGGTTTGGCTGAGAGACAGTGACTAGTTCAAGGGTCACCCAGTGATTTTTCCATGGTAGAGCGGGGGTTCGAACCTGAGTCTCCCAGACCCAAATCCAATATTCTAATCACATCCCACTGGCTGTTCCGAGAGCAGTAGTGTTCTTTTCAGATCTGGACCCCTTTTCAAATGCTGGACTTGTGTAAAGTGCTATAACTCTTTCTTTCTCAGGGCAAATCTGCACCCGTGTGTTCCTTCTATTCTAGGAATTGTATCACTAGGGGGAAGGAGAGGTCTTTAGAGATCAGCCCTTTAAGGACAGGCCTATCAGCAGCAGTCAGTCATGATAACTGCACAGCGCCTCCATGTAGGGAGGTAGTCTACCTGTTCTAGCAAGCAAGGGAAGACTGTTCCATTCATGGTCCGCTTGCAGGCTTTCCGGAAACGTCAAGTGACCCTCCCTGTCCTTAACAGGAGGCTGGACTTCATGGCCTCAAATGCTGATCCACCGAGACTTTTCTGGGGTTCTGAAGTCAGAGGAGAGTACTAGATCAGATTACCTGTAGGGCCAAGGGGCAGAGCTTCAGTCACAATAGCAGAGGCAGAATTATGCAAACTAAGGAAATAATTGTTTGCATTTGCATAACTTATACAGGTAGTCAAGTTCATTTTTCCCTTGGGGCAGATTTGTCATAGTCCAGATTGGGTGGCGGTGGGGGTTAACTTGGGGATCTGCAACCCTCCGAGCTTTCCCAGCAAGAACAATCTTTGCAGGAAACACCCAACATTCGTGTCATTTTATCTTGCAGCGTCCCCGTGTCGCTCCCTGGCTTTGGCCTCCTGGGAATCAAAGACAACAACTGTCTTGTGCCTGCTCCCCGTTAACCCATTGGGTTGGACATCCTCTCCCCCTTCGTTTTGCAAACAGATTGGTTGTGGTGCAGGCCTCTAAAACTGATCTTGTCCAATCTTTTTCATGCTTGCTGATGTTTTAAAAGATGAAATCTCTTCGAAGAAGCCAGACCACTTGCTGTCCAGCATTCCTGCCATTTCATTCAGCTGGCTGTTAACCAAACGCTGTCGAGGAAAAGAAGCTAGCTGCAGTTGAGGGAGGGGGGCGGTCTGTGTGCATGTGTTTGCGATATGTGGAACAATATGACCTGGAAGGACACGGCGAGTTTGCAAATGAGTTTTCAAAGGGCCCTGTTTTCGTGTTTAGCGACCCTACACCAGCCAGCCAGGGCAAAGCACCTCCAGAAAAGCACCATTTTGCTTAACAAGGACTACCCACAGTTCTTTGCCTCTTTGGGACCCCATAATTAAGTTCCCTCAGATGGCTTCAGCATTCTTCACCACACACGGAAACAGCACACTTCAGAGAAGAACAGAAAAAACCCACTAACATTTACCCTAAGGAAAATGGAATCTGTGATTCATGAATTTTTGGTCCTTTTCCACACTTTGTCAAAGGAAAAGTTTCAGCCCAAATGCAGCAAAAGGAGAGAGGAAGGGAGAAACTGCAACAGAGGAACGAATGTGTGAAGACGTGGGAGCTGGTTAGAAAACCCACCTCACTGCAACCTTAAGATGGCTGGCAGGCTCTAACAATCCCTGCACCAAAGGGTGCGTTTCTAAGCATGTGCAGAATATTTCTACTCGTACTGTGATTTTTAAAAAATGGATCTAAACAAGAATTGTCTCCCAGGCATCCATAGTGTGATATTTTTGAGAGGCGTGAGGGGAGGATGAAGAGAACATCACTTCAAGCTGGATGTAATTTCAGGGGAGGAAATGCACAACTTTTGCTGTTGGTAAAGGTGGACTGATGCTGATGCTGCTGGCAGCTTTGGCAGGCAGCTCTTGCCCTAGAGTGTCTTAAAATAAAGATGGGACAACATTTTAAAAGGAGAGATTTCTCTCCTTTCTGGCTAATGTCCAGTTTACTGTTCATCCTTTCTTTGCTTTAAAAAACTGTTTATAGATCCAGAGGAGTTAGCCATGTTAGTCTGTATTTGCAAAATAGTAAAGAGTCCAGTAGCACCTTTAAGACTAACCAACTTTATTGTAGCATAAGCTTTCGGGAACCACAGCTCTCTTCGTCAAATGCATCTGACAGAGAGAGCTGTGGTTCTCGAAAGCTTATGCTACAATAAAGTTGGTTTAGTCTTAAAGGTGCTACTGGATTCTTTACTATTTAAAAAAATGGTGTTGAACAAAAATAATGACTTTGATCTGTATGCTTTCCATTCAAGTTTTTATGCCTGGTTCTTCCCTGCTCCCTCCAACTCCTATAAATGCCTTTCCATCTCTTTCACACCTCCATCTCTTGTTCATGTCCTCTTTTTACATGTGAGCGAATTCACACCATGTGCTGGTAGCAGCCCAGTGTGCAAACTTTGGAGTGTACTATCTGCGGCCACCGCTCTGCGACTGAGCTGGGAACGGGCCACACTGCAACCAGTCCATGCATTTTGTGTGTTGGGACTCAAAGCAGAACATCGTTCTACCCATCTCCATTTTCTTACAACAATCCTGCGAAATAGGGTCAAGCTGAAAGTATGTGACAGGTGCAAGGTCACCAGCGAGCTTCTATGGTAGAAGTGGGGATTTCAACTATGAATTTCCCCAGATCCTAGTCCAATACTGTATCCATTACACCATGCAGCTCTCTCACATCCAGAGAGGTAAGGAAAAAGTATGTTACAGTGAAAATTCCTCACCAAATCCAGTCAAAAGGGTGAGCGCACATTCACTGTAGTCTCATCAGTGGGCACGCATGAACACTCCTAATAGCAGTTCCAGAATCTCACTGTGCATCCAGTTCTATGACTCACAGTACTCGCCAGGCTACACGTCCAGCACAATGCTCAAATCCACTTTGGCTTTGTTCCAAGCTAGAAGGTGACCTTTTTTCCGGAATCGTACCACTTCAGACCACAGATGGGGAGATCTCACATGTCCAAATGTTACATATAGAAAACTAGCTACCAGATCTAGTGCAGTACTCTGACTTAACAAGTGAATTGATGTTATTTCACTTTGAAATTTCACACACGCACACACCACATCTATTTTGTGTAAGCAGTGTAATATCTCAAGGAGAAGACTTTTCTTCCCTCCAGAAGCCAAGATGTGTACCTGGGGCTTTTATCCAGGCACTGATGAGACTCAGTTCTGCACAGCTTCTTCGGTGACTGTGTCGTGCACCTTCAGGTTGTATCTCAGGACTGAAAAGCAGTAGCCACTTCCATGACAAAGCTTTTGAGCGATGGGATGCGGCTCCCACAGTGGTCCACATGTGTCCCTGCCCCATCAGGTTTAGAACCACAAGAGTAGACAACACTGAATTTGATGGACCCAGTGATCTAAAGGCAGCTTCATATGATGAGACCAATCGTTAAAAGCAAAATGAGCCACCCATGGGCAAGGGAGGGTCGTGACATACTTGGGGAAGGACTCCGGTGGATTTTTAAAAATTAACCAATCAAAAAAGCTATCTTTGAAGAAGACAGAGCATGCTCTCTGTGGCACAAAACGCTGAGGGCAGCCAAGAATTAGTGAGAAGTGGGGAGGGGGAAGCAGCAATAGGAAAATTGGGCCCATTCAGGTCCATTGCTGTTCATAGGAAATGAATCGGAGGGGAAGGATTCCAGATCCTTTATCGCCTCTCCCACTCCATAGCGGCTCACAGGACCCCAGCTTTGTTTGTTTGTCTGGAGCTGTAGAGATGTCCAAAGAGAGACTCGCAGAGAAGCAGAGTAACCGCTCCAAATTTGGAAAGTGTATTAGCGCAAGCTCACCGGCTGCCGAGCAGTATCTCCACTGGCACTGTTCAGCTGAGCATTTCAGGCAGAGGCCATTGTGGCGTGCAAAGACCACAGCCGAGGAAGAGTGCCAAGAAAAAGCTGGCATGCCACCGCCTCCTCCCACAAATATAGCAGAAGGTTCCCTCCCCTTTCAATTTTGTTTTGAATGTCAGAAATATTAATCTTGTCAGAAAAGAGGCGGGGATGGATGGAGAAAACAGAGCCCAAGAAGCAAAACTTAACAAAAGGAAGCCACAACCTAATTTGGAGCGGGGGAGGAATATTTATTTTTAATGCCTCTGGGTGGATTGTTTTGCAAGAGTAGCCTGGGCAGAGGCACTCAGAAGGAAAAGCATTTTGCTCCTTGGTAAGAGACCACCTGGTTGAATTCAGGCCTGCTATTGGGATCAAGAGGGGCGGGGGGGAAGCCCAGAATTCACCAGCATCATCAGCCCTTTTGGAGCCTGCAACAGTTCACTGATGAAAAACAAGGTTGTAGGGAAGAGTTCAAATTCCTCATCCTTGCAGTATCAATCCAGAAACCTTCCACTTTGCTTTCCCTTTTGCCTTGTGCCAACCAAACATCCAATTCCTTATTTTCGCTGTTTTCTGGTTCCTCGAATCAAAATTTCTCCATAAGGTCTATGAATTTTCCCTGTTATTCATGCAACAAGAGATCGGCTACATGATAAGTAAAACAGAGTTGGACTTGCCTGTAACTGATGCTTATTGAGCATTCTTCGGAGCTGTCTCACATGTGAACGGCATATGCACAAGCCCTGCCACAGGCATTCCAAAAGCTGACAGCACAGGGCACTTTTGCACCCTTCAGTGCAGTTTGTGACCATAGTGCCCATACTGTATGTGGGAGAGCACTTCCCTTCCTCACTTCAATAAAGCTGCCACTAGAGACCAAAACAGGAATCCTGAGAACTCACAGTGGGCATAGAGGGAGAGAGGTGTGCCTGCACCAGAGAATACTCAATGAGTATCAGTTATATGTAAGTACAATCATATTTTCATTGCTGTCTTCTGTGCAGCTCCACACAGAAGAATGGAGAGCTAACTTACCAGAAGTGGGTGCAAAGCTCTTAACACAACAAGCTATGGAGGACTACTTTGCCTACAGTAGAAGTCAGTCCTTGAGTCCACATCAACAGCATAGTGGTAGATGGAGTAGACCATGTGGCTGCCCTTTATGTGTCCAGTAGCGAGGATCAATGCAGGACAGTGGGACAGGAATCCTGGGCCCTGGCTGAATGGGCTGTGATTCCCACTGGGCATTCAACATTGGTCATTCATGATAAACCACCTCCACTTGTGGTGCCTGGTGCTGATGGGCTCCTTGAGTGTAACACAGTACTCCCAATATGACCACATCACAGATTTGTACTTCCTGCCTAATAAGTGTGCTCTAGATCAACGGGTGAAATACCACGTTTTGAAAACCTCCTCCTCCCTACCCCCCAAAGCCCCTCCTCCAGAGCCAGCTACAAGGTAAAATGCATGCCCCCACCCCCCGCCAGAAGCCACTGCAGTAATCCCACCAGATAGCATTTCTCCATATAAAATCTCCAAAGCACAGGCTTACTGTAAATTCATTTATGAGTTTAATAACCAAGGTTTGGTTCTCAAGTCCTCAGGAGCTGAACCTTCAAGCATGTGGTTAAATACTTTGCAAGGTCAAGTGAGAGGGTTCAGGGCCTTTGGGACCTAGTTAACACAAGACAAAGTCTCCCCCCCCCTCCTCATTTTAGGCACAAAACTTCCTTTGTAATTAGCCAATAAAAAATAACATCAACAGAATGCACATGCAGTCTTAACATGAAAGAAAGAGCTCCTACAGGGACTCCAGACGGGGCCGCAGGAGTCGCCAGCTGCACCTTTAAAACCAAGCACCTTTGGGAGGCATTTGCAATTTTTAAAAAAGGTATCTTAATGTATTAAATATTAATAGAAACCAACAAAATTAACGTCAAACCCCCCACTGCTGACAAGCAAGAGATGTCAATTTCAAGTATTTATTTATTTTTGTAAATTTTAAATCTTCCCCCCGCTGTTAGTGACTGAAAACGGAGACGAACCATATTGATGGAACTATCCCTATGGGGCAGGTAATATTCCCCCCCCCCAAAAATACCTGTGCAAACTTGGGAGGGGAACCAAAATGCTACAGCTAAGTGATGCCATGTCTGCCGTCTTGCCATCCTGCGCAAGAAAGCTATACAGCAGTGCAGGATCCACACTTGCACACTCAGCTCATTGGCAAGATTACCCCGTAGCAGAAACAGGCCTAGAGGGAAGGCTTTGCAGAACACCTGCCCAGCCAACACTGCGGGAGGAACAGGCTGTCACTGCCGAGTCTGAAGCTCCTTACAAACATCCTGCCCTCCTTAGAACATGACAGAATTGTAAGCAGATTCAGAACGCAGCTCATCTAAGCCATCAACTCATCAAGAGAGAAAGAGAGATTGTGTTTGTTTTTAAATTAAGCATACTTTGAGCCTTCATTGCAAGCCTGAAAATAAAATTTTATACTTAAAAAATGTAGCGTGGAGGTCAGGTTCATTTCCCAAGAAAGCCTCAGCAATCATCCCTTTTACCAAAGGTTTTTTAAATGTTGACATTTTTAAAAGTCAGTTAATTCTGCCAGTGTTAATAAAACTCCCTTTTTAAGGTCACAACAGTTTCAAGCAAGCCAATAGTTCCAAGTACATGTTTTTGTTTGAAAAGAAAAAGAAATAAAAGATAAATTCAGTCCTATTGAAACATCGTTTAAGTCAGCCCAAATCAAGATGCCAGCCAGGTTGCCGCTTAAGGCCATACTTTTTAATAAAATAAATCTTCTGGGCCTTTCAATGGCTGTCTGAGAAGCAGAAACATCAGATTTGTTGCACTGGTGGTGTGCTATAAGATACAATGGTTAAATCTTGGTCTGGAACGCAGTGCAGGAGGGGCTTTGCCAGAAACACAGCAGCAATCAGACTTATCAGATGTAAATTTTCTCATGGAGGTGGAGGGAAGGGGCAGGGAGAAAGGGGGCGACATTAACTACGATTGAGCAATTCAAACTTAAGAAATGGGTGGGAGGGGACAAAATATTAGAGCAAGTTCCAACCCTGGTATGATATACTCGTCAGCCAAAGAAAGTAATACTTTTATACAGAAAGTATAAAAATTAAAGCAGAAGGTTGTGGAGGGTGTTTTTGAAGGGGTAAGAAATTGCCACTTCTGCCAACATTAAGTTAAAACCTTGGAGCATAACTTGCCTTTGGCTTTTAAAGTTAAGTAAAGATGCTTTTGCAGGACTGTGAAAAATATGGTCCTTAATCTAAAAAGGAGAGAGGCTCCCGCTTGGAAAAAAATCAATGGCCTCTACGAAGAGGGGATGCACTATTCTTTTGATGCACTTTGCAGAAAGCATGTACTGGTCAGTTACAGGTCTGCAAGCTGTCAGGAGACCCTAATGCCCGTCCTAATGGTCCTTTTAGCTCTGGAGAAGGAAGAATTGGAGAGAAAATACCTCCACAAGCCTTCTAAGGGGCTGCTATTAGCCAAACCACTGCCAAGTCACTGCTGGGGGTTTTAGGAAAAAACCACACCCCTTTATGGTCATGTTGGGATGCCAAGGGAGTAGAAAGAGCCTGCTGTTAAAAATGAGCCTCAAGTTATGGCTCACTGGGACAGGGGACGCTCTGGGGTCTCAGGAAAGTAAAAGAAGCCCTCTTTAGAGAGAAAGTTGGCTGTTTTGTCTCATGGCTGAATCTACAAAAAGAGGTTACTAAAAGCTCCACCAGATGGCAGGTACAAAGGGTTTTTTTAACCAAAAAAAAAAAAGTCGCCTCATTAAAAGGGGGGGGGCTGACTTATAAGAAGCTAGCCAGGCTATATGAAAGGAAAATGCTGCTTTCATTGGCTTTCAGAGTCTTATTCACCTGGAAATTAATGCGTTTGTAGTTAACAGTTAACACTGTTATCAATTGTGGTACACATCTTAAAATTAATTACAACTTTAAAATAAAAAAATCCAACAATGTAAACAGCATTACACACAGTATAAACCTGTCCTGAAGGAAAAAAACAACCATGTTGCAGAATGTCAAATCTGGCACTGTATAATTTAGCAATGTTAATTTAAACCTCACCAAAAAGGTTTGTTTTTGTTTAAGTTGTGCAACCAAGGTCAAGACATAATTATCTCAAAATCTGAAACCTGTTTCAAAAAAAAGAAAATGAGAAAAATAATTGTTTAACTTGCAAACGGAATCAAACATTCCAGGAAAAGAACAGGAATAACCCAAAACTTTTTTTTTATAAATGAAAGTGCCTAAAATATGGATCTGGTATTTTAGAGCCCTTTCAGGTAACAAGGCAGAGAAAGGTGTAAAGTAGAAAAATCTGGAGCGTCTGTAAATTCCAGAGGAGTCCAGAGCTTACAAATGATGAAGGGTTCAACAGGGGGCGGCCAACATGTTCACGGCCGCTAAGTAGGATGGTCAGCACTGAAGCTCTCTGTCTGTGAAGCTGCAATGCATTTGTCCACCTCTTCCTTTTTTCGCCGCTCCATTTCCCATTCCACAAAGGTGTCGAAGAGACTGGGCCAAGCCTCATCCTCGCTGTAATTGCTAAGGTCTGGCCCAATGACCTGAGTAAAATTGAGGAACATGTTCCACGTGTCCCGGGAAATTCCCTTGATTCCTGAGGGGTTCTCGTTTAAGAAGTGTAACCACTGGTCCAAGATCGGGGGCTTGTTCTGTGTGAAGACTAACTTCCAAAGGGCAATGGCTATTTCTCGGTGGAGCGACCTCTGTCCTTCTTCGGAGTCCAAGCCAAACTGGAAAGTGAACCGGTAAAGATCCTTGAACTTCTCTTCCTGTTTGGCTTCGTTTAAGAGGCAGGGGAATCGGGCACAAATCCCCTCAATGCTGTCCGCGTGTATTGCTTTGCAGCCGTCAAAGAATTCTGTCCTATTACGAGCAAGAGAGAAGCCTATTAGAATGGTTTTGGGGTTTTTTTAAGAGCAGAAGATATGCAGAGTGGGGGGAAACTGTCCCTTCTCCAGGCCCATGTCTGAGGATGGTATCCCCTCACTCAGACAAGGAGGGTTTGATTTTCAAAATAATCTCAAGTGCCAAAAGATAAAGCACAACACAAGCCTCCTTGCACTGAAAAAGTCTTAAAAACCTCACCATGAACACAAAGGTGGAAGG
Organism: Eublepharis macularius; assembly: GCF_028583425.1. NCBI lineage: Eukaryota > Metazoa > Chordata > Lepidosauria > Squamata > Eublepharidae > Eublepharis > Eublepharis macularius. The sequence continues at coordinate 20,228,533 of NC_072801.1, forward strand.
AGAAGTCATAAGGTGTTTTGGCACTGACAGAATTTTTTTTACATCAGCTGCAAAAAGAAACACCTGTGGAAGTTGAAAGCTGGGACCGGGGGGGGGGGGCATCTTTTGCCCAGGTTGGAAACCTAGCACTGTATCATTAGGAGATTTAAGAGAGAGAACCAGAAGATCGATTGTTCTTCCATTAGGAGCTATCAAAGAAAAAAGGGGCCAGTGGACATTTATCTGCCCCTCCTCTGCCTTCATGCATAGGATTGTGCGTGCGTGTTTCTCTGCTGCTCACACTTCTGCTGCAAGGTGGCTAAAGACGTCCAGGACTGGTCATGCTGGAGCCCTCATCCATCTACACCCACCCACCCCTCAAATCTTGTTCTTGGCTGAGTGAACAGGATCACGCTACATTTCATGACAGTGACCTGTTTTTGCGGGGCGGAGATTGAATCCAAAGTATTTTAGCATACACTCAAAACAAAATAGGCAGGTAAGCGGACATCAGTCTAATCATACCGGTGCACAAGATGTGTCCTATGAGAAATTCTCCCATTCTGTCCCCCACCCCCTGCCATACCCTTGGTTTATGTTCTTTTTTGTTGATAGCTCTCTACAACTATTCTGCCTTTTCCAGAACATGCTGCTCCCAAAGGTCCACCTAACCCAGGACTCCATTTCTCACAACAGTTTGCTGGATATCCTCAGAAGGTGTACAAAGGAGAACAAAGCCCCACCTTGTCATTAGCAACTCTTCCCCAATGTATCTGGTATTCAGCAGATCCAGAGGAGTAGCCGTGTTAGTCTGTAGTTGCAAAATAGTAAAAGAGTCCAGTAGCACCTTTAAGTCTACCAACTTCATTGTAGCAGAAGCTTTCGAGAACCACAGCTCTGCATCTGATGAAGAGAGGTGTCGTTCTCGAAAACTTATGCTACAATAAAGTTGGTTAGTCTTAAAGGTGCTACTGGACTCTTTAGTATTTTGGTATTCAGCAGTTAACATGGAGATTCCAGTTAACCATCATGGCTAACAACTGTGGATAGACCAAAGCTCCACAGGGTCTTATTCCATTTTAAAGTCATCTAAGCTAACAGCCATCACTAGATTATCTTGGGACAGCCAGTTCCACAGCCTGGTTAGGTGCTATGTGAAGCAGTACTTTCTGTTGCTCATCTTAGGTCTATTACCCACTGACTTGATCATTTGGCTAGTAAAGTTCTAATATTAAGGGATAAGGAGAAAAAAGGAGGGGGGGAACCTCCATTCATTTTCAGTGTTTCCATCTGTAGTGAGAGTGTGGAAGGAGGTCCTCTATTTGTTTCTTTTCCTGCTCCCAGGTAATTTTTTAGTGTTTTCATTCCAGCTTTTTTTTGTTACCCTTAAAAAGGTGTACGGAGTCTCCAGACTTTGGACCTCTTCATTTTTATAAGCGTCTTATATATAAATAATAATAAATGAGAAATACGAGGAGATATCGAATTTTTAGAACGAAATGGTAAAATGGGAGGGAGGGATGAACAGACAGGAGACAGGGTGGTTCAGAGGATGTGGCCAGAGAAAGAGGAAGGAATCCATCTCTGACCCCTCATTCCTGGCAATCCCAAACACATTAAAGCTATTTTAAAAAATTAAAGCCAGACATCTGAGTGCCAAATTCTGCTTCAGATACCAGATTCTGTCCTTAAGAAGCCAAACCCTGTACCAGTAGAACCTACGAAAGCCTTCAATGATAAGCTCTCTGCATATTCTGCATTGAAAAGTGAAAATCTGTTCTTCAACTCAGCACCCAGAGAGGGTGAACTAATTAAAAACAAAACCTGGATGCATGTCTCTATCCCATAGAGATAGGCTTGAATGTGGCTGGGCAAGTCCCAGAAATCAGCCATGTACGATTGGAGGGGGGGACTTCAATAGCTGAGGGTGTGAATTCCAAGCTGGATGAAGCCCCAGTGCTGTTTCACCACTGGCTGCAGCACTTGGCCAGGACACCATAGACAGGAGAGCACAATGTCAAGAGTCCTTGCTTTGCTAGCTGGCATGTCCCCCAAGTACTTCCAAAGTTGGTGAGTGATGAGGGATGTGTGTGTACGTACATACGTACGTACACACACACCTTTTAAGTTCAGCAGAAGAGCAGCAATCTTCAAACAGCACAATGACAATCAAGAGACAATTTTGGAGGGAAAAAAGGGGGGGTCTCCCCAATGGAGACTAAAAAAACCCCAGATGAATTTCACAGCTGTCCGAGTACAACTGCTGCTTGGCCTAAAAGGGATAACCCACCACACACCCACCTCCGTCCCAGAGCCAGGAAGAGCAGCAAGGGCTGAAACAGCATCCAAGTCACTGTGGGCTTAGGCTTGCTTCCCGCTTGGACAGGGTGGGGGCAAAACAGTAATGAGCAAAGATTTGGACCAGCTATCCAGGTAAGCCCAAAAACAGCGCCCCCCCTGGTATTTACGAACTAACCTTGTGAATTTGCACATGGTAGCTGCTTGGAATTTCCACGCAAGGACAAGCACTTTGAACTCGGTAGGGTCAACACAGAGGTCATTGCAAAAACGTTCCATGCCTTCTTCTAGGATGGCATCTTCCCGTTCATCCTTGTACCTCCTAAATAATTCCTCAGTCCTATGGAGAGATGATTCCTCAGTGCCAGAGACTGGCTCTTTCTTTGCATCCCCAGAGGAAGTCGGCGGGTGACTGGACTCTACAGCAGCCTCCATCTTCTTAGTCCCATTGACAAGAATGTCCCCAGAGGACTTTGCGCCAACAGTGCTGTGCTCTTCTTTGTGGATCGTGCTCCGTTTGCCATGAGTCTTGCTGCTCGACTCCCGGTCACCATTTTTGCTGCCAAGGGTGGAAGAAGGATTCTTGCACTTAGTGACACACTGGCCCATATTGGTGAGACCCCAGCTGTTAGAGCAGTCCCCTGGCTATCACGCACCCATTCCACTGATCTTCAGTAGGCCTCAACATAACATCAACAAGAGTCAGCCAACCTACAGGGTGGGAAAGAGGACAAAAAGATTCAGAAGTGTATCATTTGTCTAAGCCAAGGTTTCCCATCTAGGGTTCCCTGGAATCTTGGGGTTCCTCAAAAAACTCTCAGGGGTTCCATGAGAAATCACGAAATAAATAAATAAAATGTTTGAAATACCATGAAAAACCCCAAATATCCCTTGGAATATTTTTATTTATTTATTTATTTATTTATTTATTCAATTTATATACTGCCCATCCCCAGGGGCTCTGGGCGGTGAAAAGTTAAAATCAATAAAAACAAAAACTAAAATCAATATACAAATAATAAAACAAATTAACAAGGTGCAGTGGTGGGGAGAATCTTCCCCACCCCAAAGGTGGGAGGCCGACATGGCACCGCCCCCTTCAATCACCAAACGCCTGGCGGAACAGCTCTGTCTTACAGGCCCGGCGGAACGATAATATGTCCCGCTGGGCCCGGGTTTCCATTGACAGAGCGTTCCACCAGGCTGGGGCCAGGACTGAAAAGGCCCTGGCCCTGGTTGAAGCAAGGCGGGCTTCCTTAGGGCCGGGGACCACAAGTAAATATTTATTCGCTGATCGGAGCGATCTCCGGGGAACGTACAGGGAGAGGCGGTCCCGAAAATATGCCGGTCCCAACCCACTCAGGGCTTTAAAGGTAAGAACATTGTGGTTATTAAGGTTATAGAAGCTGGCTTTTTAGATAAGATAGATAGCAGCTCTTTACAAATAAATTCTCTTGACAGAAATTTAGCAGTAATTGAATTGTGCTCCCTGCCATTAACTTCTTCTGGCCTGTAAACATTTCCATAGCTAGAGGTTCCTTGGGATTTGAAAAATTAATTTAGGGGTTTTCCTCCATGGAAAAAGACTGGGAAACGCTGGTCTAAGTTCTCTCTTGTAACAGAGTAACAGTTTAGAAAATGTACCAAGAAAAAGTGCACCAGCATTCATCCATAAAGAGGCTCTGTGATACTTGTTTGTGTGTATTTACTTCACTCAGACCCCATCTTTCTCCCCAGTGGAGACCCAACGTGGTTTACATAATTTGCCTCGCCTCCATTTATCCTCACAACAACTCTACAAGGTAAGCCAATCTAACTCAGTACAATCTATTCCAATTGGTGACGACTTTCTAGACTCCCCAGAAGTCTTTCCCATCACCTTCTAGCAAAGATCCTTTAACTGGAAATGCCAGGGGGTCAAACCTGGGGTCTTCTGCATGCATTGAGCCACAAGGCTCCTCCCCTACAAATCCCATCCTTGGTTGCATTTCCACCCACTCCAAGCAGCACACCAAAGATTCCAAGAGGTTTTCCATCTGAGAAACGACCAGCTCAAGCTCCACGTAGCTTCATTGTTGACTACCTTCAAATCACAGCCTGGGACCACAGGTACCTGCTCACCCAAAAGTAGCATCCAAAGGCATTGGAAGGGCTGGCCTAAGATCTTCTGTGTTCCAACATGGGTATATTACAATCTTGAAAACATGTCCCAGAATTCATTGCACGGGTGGAATGAAAGTATCCGCCACGCCGCTAAGGATTCTGGGCACACTGCTTCATACTGATATTCCAAACACCAACTTGGGTTGCCTGCAGTTGGACCAACCTGGATTGTTGTGGGGGAAGGACAGGAAACAGCTGTGCGGGAATAAGAACTTCGGGGGAGGGGGTGTCTGTATCCCTTAGTGATGCCCAATGAATGGATGAATGGCATCCTGCCCTCAAGTCATAGCTGGCTGGGGGTTTCATGGCAAGAAACTAACAGAGGTGGTTTGCCATTGCCTGCCTCTGTGCAGCAACCCTGGTCTTTGGAGGTCTCCCATCCAATCACTAACCACTGTTGATCCTGCTTAGCTTCTGAAATCTGATGAGATCAGGCTCTCCTGGGCCATCCAATAGCATCTCATAAAGACTGTGGCATGGATCATACATGTAAGAAGCTACAATTTGCCATTATGGGAACAAGCCTGGGACATCCTTGGACTCGTGCTCCCCCCCCCCCCCGGGGTCTTCAACATGGCTTTCAAGTCAGCATTTCTGGTTTTTCCATCAAGCTGCTTTGTGATGTCTGAACGTCAAAAAATGGGGATTTTGCTTGTGCTCCTTCCACCAAGCCAGGACTAAACTGGTTAGAATCTTGGTTGGGAAGAGAGAGGAACAAAACCATAGTTTGAAGATGAATACTGGTTGGCTGTAAAAGAAGAAGCTTTTTACATTAAAGAACCATGCGCAAGGTAAGAGTGTACCCTAGGGATGGGGTTGTGTGGCTCACTGGAAGAGCCTTCATTGCAAGCCTGAAAATAAAACTCAGAGGTAGAGCATCTGCTTTCCAAGCAGAAGGTTCCAGGTTCCATTCCTTGAGATTTTCAGATAGAAAAATCTCATGCAGCAAGTGATGTGAAGGACCCTGAAGAGCTGTTGCCAGTCCAGAGTAAACAAGACTGATCGCAATAGACCCGTGGTCTGACTCAGTACAGGGTAGAGTCCAGTGTGTTCTTGTATGCCCACTCACACGTGTACACAGGGCTTTTTTTCCTGGGAAAAGAGGTGGTGGAACTCAGGACCACACAATGACGTCACTTTGGGCTGGCTGGAACAAGGGGGGAGTTTTTTAAAGTTTAAATCGCCCTTGGCGAAAATGGTCACATGGCCGGTGGCCCCGCCCCCTGATCTCCAGACAGAGAGGAGTTTAGATTGCCCTCCACACCATTGGAGCGGTACAGAGGGCAATCTAAACTCCCTTCTGTCTGGAGATCAGGGGGTGGGGCCACCAGCCATGTGACCATTTTCAAAAGGTGCCGGAACTCCGTTCCACCCCGTTCCAGCTGAAAAAAAGCCCTGCTTGTACATTCTACAGAGGCTTCACATCCACTGTGTGGGCCATCTAATGATCAGGCCTAAACCCCTCACTCCCTCCAAGTACCCTTCCCTATGTCAAGGAAGGACTTTTCGCTTTACCTAGAAAGCAACAGAGCTTCTCCCAAGATCTGACTGCCGAGTCCTAATAAAGGAAATTCCTAAAATTCTAACTGTAACATCAGGTTACAAAGAGGTCGATTCATGTATAGAATTTGTCAAAGCCAAGGACTCTGGCCCAGCAATATACTACATTTTTTTTTACAGGAAGCTATTAAAAAACCATAAATGAATTTTAATACCTAAGCATACAAGAAGCTTTACAATACCACAGTTCACATGAAGCCACTGCCAAGTTAAAGCTCCCGTCTCCAACAGTAACATGCACTCATCCATTGCCCTGGAAAGTTTGGGTTTCACACTGGAAATCTAAGCTTTTAAAAATATGCCTGAGAGTTGCAGGGAGGGAGTGGGAGAGAAGAATAAGCAATATTGTAGCTTTTTACTATAAAAGGTTATTATGCTGGCTAATGCCTATGTTCTCAGGAACCTGTTTCAGCATGGCTTGGTGGAGGGGGACCCCTACATTGCCCACCCTCAATTTAAAGACATGGCCCAAAGCCATTAAAAAACGGTGAGCCCATCTAGAGCCTCCACGGCCTTTTCCACATAGAGAAAGCAGGCAACCAAAGGAAGCCAACCAAGTGCTGGCTCAAAGCGAAACTGCAGTGTGTGTTCAACACATCCCTGAAGGGTCTCTGGAAACCTTCAACAGGGCAGAACATGGCAGCCTACCTCGTGGTGGAGGCCACTGGAAGCAGGTTACACCAGAGTTCCGACACATGCCCATCCCCCACTCCCTTCCAAACAGTTGGAGAATAAGGATTTTTAAAACTTACAAGGCCTTCACAGTTGCTGAAGCTTCCTTCCTTGGGCCCATTACAACCTGAGATCTACCAAGAGCAGCCCCTCTTGGGGCATTTGCCAAGTTCATCTAACAAGAACAGCCAGGAAGGAACTCTGAAGGGCTTTCCCACAGATACAAGAAGGCAGGACCTTCTGTGGAGCCCCTTCTGCTGAGTTGCAAGCCCTTATTGACGTAAGATTTGGGGAGGGGCTGCATTTTAGAAGGACTTGCTACCTAAAGAGCAAGGGTACTGAGTCCCCTGCCTCTTTCTGCATGCATACTGACAGCAGTAGCAGGACAGAGGTCATGTCACGCAGAGGATTCCTCCAGGGTTCCAACCCTTCACTTGATCCTCCTCACTATGGTCAACCTCCTGAGTGCTTGGTAGGCATCTCCTACCCTGGATCTCTTGGCCTCCTACCCAAGTCCTGGTTTTGACACCACTGAGGCCATAACTCTGGCTCCCTCTCTTCCCAGCACATGACTCTTATAGCACATGACTTCCACTCACAGGCTTGCAGACCCGTGGGCCACTGGCCCACAGAGAGAGTCACTGAAATCAGAGATGGAGATTTTAACCACGGTTCTGTAAGACTTGCTTGTTCAGGTTGGCCTCCCATTCACCCACCCACCCCCAACTCAGAATGGGGGAGACCCCCCCAAACTGGCCCACTCTGATCTGAAGTCATGGTTCAGCCCCTTGCAGAGACCCTTGCATGCAGGTGCATTGAATACAACGTCACTAAGTGCAAAGATTTGCGGATTAGAGCCCAAATCTAACTCTGGCTTTAAAAATGGGAAAGAAGAAGACAGCAGGGATTTGTTTAACACACATAACAAAGCAGAAATTCTGCCCAAATCAAGCACCCCCCCCACCCCACACACACATGACTTAGTGAGGATCCCAAGCAGAGGGCTTGGGATCTGTTCAAGTCTTGGCTGGTCAGGGGATGAGCATTCTATCACGCCCTGAAGACCACCCTAACCCTCTTCCTCTGGCCTACTCCAATTTGAGACATCAATGGAGCAATGCAGTGCTTTGTCTTATGGTCCTTCTACTGTGTTCCCCCCCTTCTTCTTTGCCGTTAAATTAATTCAACAATTTCTTTAAGTATCCTGAGCCAGAAAAGAATGCCTCACGCATCAAGAGGAGCATTCGATTACTATTTGTCACATGGCCACCCCAAACCAACTAGGAGATGGGAAGATGGTAGCCTGAAGGCACCCTTTGATTTATGTCACATCTATACGTCACACTCTCTTTGTGAACAGTTCTGGACCAATCAGATATTGAATTCTAACATACATGTTGCGCTGGTGATTCAAGTTGTGTGCAATGACTTGCACACCTTCCCCTTCTTCCCACAACATACGGACATCAAGCCACTGTGAACAACTGAAGGCCAGGGAGCCAATTATAGTAATTGGACAGTACCCAAATTGGACTCTTGTGGAAGAGAGAGCCTGAACTGCATGGATTAACATACAAACGCAACTCCAGACAGCACCCGTACTCCAGGGAAGACAGGATGGTTATCTTGGTGTTAGTGTGTTTTATTTGGTACAGTGGCACCTAGGGCAATATTGCATCATGCTCTAAGTAACTTTGCAACAACATTCACATTTCAAAGATCACCAGGTCGCGTTGCTTACATGTACTTTAAAAAAGAAGAATTCACAGCCAGCCCAGTATCTTCTCAAAACAGAGCCAGTACACCCAGTATAGCAGGCTCACCCAGAAGAGAGAGCAATCCATATGGTGCACATCAGCTGCTTCGTGTATGCAAAACGGCCTGCCGTGCAGTCTAGAAAAGTGGATATTCAAGCAGTACGGGTTTGACTCTCAAGGGAATTGGTTCAGGGCTTCCCATTTAGCAGGTAGTGATGGCCACCAAATCTATTCCTTTGCAGCCACCAAATCTATTCCTTTGCTTTTCGTGATTGCTGTCAGATGTATATGGCCACCTATGCAGTACTGGTTTGACTGTGAAACTTACTGCCGTTCACGTCTTTTTTTCTCCACACTTCTTTACCCAGCTACTCGCCACCACCAAGCATGCTTCCGATCCAGCAATCTCGAACAGAGGTTAGCAACCTCCTGTTATTCATTTATTCGTTTATTCGTTCACTTTATTTCTCACTTCATAACTAAAGAAACTACATCAACATTAAGAGCAACACACCGACCAAGAGTCAGTATAAAAAAGGAGAACCTCATAACTGAAAATATACAGTTAACATTACTGACAATTGACACATAATCCATAAAGTTTCTGTAGCCCCAATACAAGTCCTATACTAGGAAGTGGCACACATGAGGCCTCGCAGTCACTACATACTGGAGCAACCTGCATGATTTACTGCATCAGCATAAATATGCTCACGGTTTTTTTTTTTAAACTTAACGATTTCATTTTTCTTTCCTTTTTTTAAGAGCCATATTTGGTTCTGAAGCAACTCTGACCCCATAAAGCTGCAGACCCCTGCTCTGGAAGATTCAGCATGCATTTACAGAAACAGTGCAAAGGAGAATTCGTCAATCCAATGAAGTCTCAGGGTATCTGCCTTCGCATGTGTCTGAATAGCCAGTCTACAGAATACGAGCAGAATCAATCACAACAGGAGAAAAGGGAGAATCCAAATCACTGGTCGGATTCTTTTCACCTTCTGGTAGTTCGAAAAAAAAGAGACCCCCACAAAGGCCACTGCACACCACATCGGCATTCCTCGAATTTTGTGAACTCTGGTCCTAAGGACAAAAAACTAGAATAAGATCGATGCCCTCCCACCGATGGGTTTCAGATGCAAAATTTACATACGCAGTTTTGCATGGGCACAGAGTGAATGCTTAAGCTAGTGGCTTACAAAGAAGCCCCCCTTTCTACTGTGCTGTGGTAAAATGAAAAAGAAAAAGCAAAAGCACTTCATTCAGAGATGGTGTTGGTGTCTCTGACTGACACCACCAAGAGGCAGCTTTGAGGTTTGGGCCTACAGAGGATGGGATCAAACGCAGAAATACTAGAGCAACACACGACTTTTGGTTTCCAGAATACTCAAGTTCATTCAACAAAGTATTAAAAAACCACAGAAGAGAGAGAGTTATAGGGCAAAAACCAAGTCCAAGATCAGAAAGAACAAGCTGGGGACCCACAAGCAATTTCAGGGAGCAGGAAAAGGGTATTTCTGAAAATCCTACCTTCCAAAAATCATTTCTGTAGAATTCGCTAAACTCTCAGAAACGTGAGCCGGTTGATTTCTCTCTCTTCTGGCCCCTCCCCTTTAATTGGCACAGGGCTGCACTCAACATTCTGGTCCTTTTGCAATATTTTCAGTTCCCATTAGGCAGTTTGTGAATTAACGAAAGAGGGGGAGAGTCTTATCTTTTCTGTATACCTGTGGGAAGCCCAATCACCCTACTGTCACCATCCACACAAGGACCAGCCTGTAGATGTTATGATATTAGAGAGCCTCCTTTTTCCATAGGAGGGATTCTTTGGTGGGAACTCTGCCGTCTTAAACATCTTGGAGAAAGGGGGAGACATAAGCCACAAAGGAAAATTAAACAGGTTTGTGAAGTAGGCAAGTCCTTAGCTGCAATTCAGAGGAGAGACCTGGTGGCCACCAATGCCTCAAGGATTGCCAAAGTGCCAATATGTTGTTCACTGCAAGCAAAAATAATCCCATTACTATCTAGTTTCAAAGCTACTTTCAATTTCTTACACAAGTTTAATTTTCTATTTGAGATTAATTAAAACTCTTCCTTCCTGAGGGACCAGCCAGCACTCTTAATTAAGAATGTCTTTTTAAAAGAAAACTAACTCTCGCTCATGCACGAATACAAGAACAAAGCACCAGGTTATCTTAATTTTATTCCAATATTTACACCCTGCCTTTCTATTACAACCTTCCAGGTGGCTAACAAAAACTTCACCGAGAACTGAAATCACTTGAACGCAGCACAACATAGCGAAGGCAAGGCAGAACAACAAAAAGATGACGGCAGAGACAAGCAGCCACAGCAATCCCTAGCAAAGCATCCGAGATATTTCAAAAGCCCTAAGTGTTAACAGGGAAGAAGTGAAGAAGACCTTCCTCGGGAGACAGTTCCACCACACTAGCGCCATTGTGCTGAATATTTCAGATGCTGGCGAACTCTGAGGAGGATCCTAACTCAAGGCACGGATTTTTAAGGTTCTAGAGATGGAGATGATATACCCCTTCAGAGAGAGAGAGAGAGAGAGAGGTGTGTGTGTGTGTGTGTGTGTGTGTGTGTGTGTGCGTGCGTGTGTAAGTATAAGTTGCCTCTACTTCCACCCCAACCACTCCACAAATATATGCCTTGCTAAACCCTAAAGGAAAGATTAGATTCTGTAGTCTTAGAACCAAGGGAAGGGTAGAGGGTGGGCTAAATTAGTCTGCATGAACTTACTTCATATTGAGGCAGGCTGCTAGTAGGCCTCCCGTTTATTACCAGCCCCCAGTACCAATTCCTGCCCCCTCCCCCGTGATTTGAGGAGCAAGATTAAAAATGGGCTCTAGGAGGCAGCCTAGAGCGTCACCCAGAAGTGACATCAAATTCCACCTCCAAGATATCCTGGCATTTATCAAGGCAATGTTGGAAACCCCAACTATTGAGTCAGGGACTGAACCTTATAAGAACATAGGAAGGGCCATGCCAGATCGGACCAAAAGCCCATCCAGTCAAAGCATTTTGTCCGCACGATGGCCGACCCTCTTTCTCTGCATTCAACCACTCCCTGGCAATGCAAGACTGGCGGACAAAAAAACAAGTTGCTTTTCTGTGCACCTTATAGTGCTACCAGGATATATTTGTAAGCAACAACTCTGCAGGGAATCCAACAGTTGCTTGTTAATAGTTCTCCCCAGCTAAACATAATGTCCCAAGAGCAACATCCAAAGCAACCATAACCACAGCACAGAACAGTCCTGAATCATTCCAAACAACGGCCAAGTACACACACACGCTGTCAAGAGGCCTTGAAGAAGCAAGCAAGAACCAGAGTGAGAGCAAGACTTCTCTCCCCCAAGTGAAGAGGGACTGAAAGAAAAATAAGATGGTGCACAAGCCCCTAAAAGCTGAATAAAACATAAAAAGCAACCTCAAGGCAGCAAGCAGCCCAAAGATCTCACAGCCATAGGGCCACTCACGGTTGCAGTCCATCCTACCTCACAAGGTTGGCATTGAGGGACTATATACTGCCTTGAGTGATTCTTGGGAGGAAGGGAGAGGTACATATAAAGTGCTTAGAAAATCTTGAAGATGGGAGGTGTAAGAACCTACGAAAAGGCCTGCTTGACCAGATTACTGGTCTGCCTAATCCAAAATCTTGTTCCACACAGTTACCAACCAGTTGCCCTCAGAGTGCCAAGAAACAGGAGACACAGGCCTGATATTGCCACCTTGGCACTGGTGTTCAGAGGTTACTGCCTCTGGATGTGGAGGTTCCCCTCAGTCTCCATTGCTAGTAGCGCCCCCGATAGACCTCTCTTCCTGTCTAATCCCCATTTGGATCCATCTATGCTTATGGTCATCACTTCCTTCCCTGACAGTGAATCCCACTCTTTAGTTAGTCACTAAGTAAAAGAGTACTTCCTTTAGCCCATTATGGCTCATCAGCTTCACTGGATTCCCCTCCCTCAGTTCTGGTATTAGGGAACAGAAAAACAGTTATTTCTATCCACTTTTGCAACCCCCTCATGCATAATTTTATCATGTTCCTCTGCTTTCTCCTCCATGATCACTTTGATCGCCCCTCTCCTGTGCTGTTTCCAGCTCTGCGCTTTCTTGTTGAGATCACCTGGTAAATTCTGATGCACCCTCAGTGGAGGGGTCCTTCCAGAAAGCTCCATTTTTCCTCTTGCAATAATTATCTTTGAATTCCTGCCTAAACAGCGCCCCCATTCCCCAATCAACCAAGGAAAACACTTGGAAACCACCAAAGCTGCCCCATCCAATCTTGCCCAGTGAAAGGAATGGCTACCCTGTGTCAGCAACCCGCTGGCCAAGCAGCACATTATCATCTGGTCTATGGCAAGAAACAAAAAAGGCCTTACATGGGGTCCTCAAAAGCGGAGGAAGACATCACCATGATTACTTCTGCTCTGCTCCCAAATGTTCTGGCCTCTCCATGGAATGCTGCAAAAACAGGATTGTTTAGAAACCCTGGAAGGACAAACAGCGAGGGCCTCACGTGTACAAAAGGCCCAACAGCCATGACACAACTAGTTCAAGAAAAGGCTGCCTGCCTTCATCAAAAAAGAGAGCCCTCTGGGGTCCTAGTTGATCAGGAGTTGGGCCCCAGGGGTGTCAACTCCCCGCAGCTATCTATGCAACTCATCGCTAGCTTGCAGCTTGAATCTTGTAGGGTACAGAAATTTCTAACAGTGGGAGAATACAGCGGTGTTTCATTTGGCATTCCCTCAGTGATCCCTCCTTCATGCTCCATGTTTAAATTGTTTTAAATGTTTTAATTGTTTTTATGCCTTTGCATGTTTTATAACTCTGGTTTCATTTTAATGATATGCTGTTGCTGTTATTTTAATGGATTTAAAATGTGATTTCATTATGCGTGTTTTAGTTTGTTAGCCGCCCTGGTGGCCCTTATAAGGCCAGAAAGGTGGGATATAAATTTTGTTAAAGAAAAGAAATATTTTGAGTTCATGTATCTGCCAGAAGGCAGACAGGAGAGCACATGGCCAAAGAGAAACTAAGAATATGGGGTGAGGCTGAGAATGAATGACAGAGAAATGGTGTTGCATGGTTTTTCACTCAGATTCACTCCTCGGCTTCTCCAGTTTGGATTAGGAAGAGGGAGAAAACATGCCACACTCTGTGCAATGTGGATGCACAGAGTCAGTGCCTTGAAGCCAAAAAGTAAGAGTACAGAGCACCGTACAGGAGAATCGCATGTTTACTCTGAGCTCATCTATATCACAGATTTCCGTTGGTTTTCATCAGATTAATTCATCACAGATTCCACCTCCCGCCCCCAAAGAATCCTGGGGACTGGCAGGGGTACCACAAGCCCTCCATTACAAGATCCCTGAAAGAGCTACAATTAAGGGCTGGATCCTAAGGTTCTTTCAGTTAGCAGTGGTAGCAGTGGCAACAGACTTCCACCTGTTCCTTCCCCCTACCGCCTCTCCCCCCTCCTCACCAGCACAGCAAGCTGCCGTGGAAAGGGGAAAGCAGGAAGCTTCTGAATGCAGCTTGCAGTAGGAGCAATAGAGGCATGCCCTCTTAGAGCCAAGCTACAACTGATGCCTGACACAGATTGGACACTTGTCAGCTTCCCTCAAGTTTTGATGGGATGTGTAGGCATCCTGATTTTACAGCTTGGCTCTCCATTACAGCTGCAAAACCAGGATGCCTACATTTCCCATCAAAACTTGAGGGAAGCTGACAAGTGTCCAACCTGTGTCAGGCGTCAGTTGTAGCTTGGCTCTGAGAAGCATGGGAAACACTTCCATTGCCATAACCAGGGACTCGGAATTCCCACTGGGAAAGGGGGCAGGGTGTATTGCTGAAAGCAAGCTCAGAGCCAAAACATACGTTAAGAAATACCTAGGTTCAGCACGTGTTCTCTTACCTCAAGGTTTGCCGGGATCTGTAGGCGTCCTGGAAACTTAAAGTTTAGCATTTACAGAGCAGCAAAAAGGGGAAGGGAAATACAGGCGCCTGTATTTTAAGCTTTAAGCTTCCAGGACGCCTTTAAGCTTCCAGGACGCCTACAGATCCTTTAAGCTTCCAGGACTTTAAGCTTCCAGGATGCCTACAGATCTTTAAGCTTCCAGGACGCCTACAGATCCCGGCAAACCTTGAGGTAAGAGAACACGTGCTGAACCTAGGTATTTCTTAACGTGTGTTTTGGCTCTATGAAAACAGAGATTGGGCAGGGTAGAGGACAGAGACAAACACTTGTGTCAGATGTGTGTTGTGGCATGGGCAAAAGACCACAACTGTCAAAGAAAGGAGGGGGATAGGTCCCCAAGTCACACACAAAAGAAGTTGGTTGTCAGGCGCACACAATCCGGGCCAAATCCTTTTTAAAACTAGTGACCGCCTCATTTCATTACTGCAAGCCTCCCCCTTTTCCCAACGAGTTCAGGGTTCCTCCTGCCACCCTTTTAGTCTAACAACCTTGTGACATAGCTTAGGTTGAAAGAGAATGACTGGACCAAGGCCACCCAGCATGATTCATGGCAAGCAGAGCTTTGAATCTGGGTTTCCACAATGGTTAATGCTGGAATAGGATGACACCACACTAAATCTCCTCATCTTGCACCCATCTGCTAGCCAATCCTCCCAATGTGAGCTCTTGCTTTCAAGGCCTAACACACCCAACCCCATGATATTTTTCAGAAGAGAGCTTGACAATGAAAAACTGATGCTTCACATGAATAAAGTGGTATACAAAAGCCTCCAGGCATGGCCTGAGAGAGAGGTCACAGTCCCATCTTAATTTGGGGGTGCAGAAGGGTTCCCAAGTCGAACCTGGTTTCTTTGCAGCTTCAGTGGACTTAGCAAGAAAGAGCCAGCACCAATGCCAAAGGAAGAGCGAGATCTATTTTCTCCCCACCTCAGCAGACTTGTAAACACACTGCAGCACACCAGGCACCAGCCACAGGAGCATCTGCAGCAACGGCCAACAATGAACTTGCACTTAGATTTTGGATTCCACTGTGTTGCTAATTGTTCAGCCATTGATAACTTTGATGGCATTTAGCTGCAGACCAGACTGGGGAGGGACAGGGAGAAGGGTGGGGAGGGAAGAGAGAAGAAGGGTGTGTGTGATAAGTCACTGTTCCTAAAAATATTTCTGAAGCCTGATTAATTTTTGGAGAGGTGGATCTAAATATATCTCCACAAAGATGGGCTATGATTGGGTAGATGCATCTACTGGCTGCTGGTTGGGAGGGGGGAGGAGAGAGAAGAGGCAGGCCAAGACGGAGATGACCCTGCAGAGCAGGGCTGTCAAGTGACACCAACTATGGCTGGCCATTGCCTCCTGGCCACCAGGACTAGTCAACCTGGAAATCCAGCCTGGCACCATTCGGGTCGTGCCCACAGCTCTGCTGCCCTTTTCATGTACGGGATTGACTGGCTCACCCAAACTGAACAAGGAGAGCTGGCATGCCGAGAATCTGACTACCTGTTAGTTGGCCAGGGCCCTTCATGAAGCCAAGACCACCATGTATGTCAGCAGCACACCTTGCTAACTTCACAATAGTGTCCTTCATTGGCATGGACAGAACACTGCTTGCCCTTTAACCCTTTCAGCCAACCCAGCAGTGGAGCAAAGCTTCTTGCTACATATTCAGACATCTCTGATGAGGTAGAACTAGCCTGTTGCTTTTGAAGCACAACAATCTTTGAAGTCAGACTTTTATTTCATAGTTGCTTTTTTAAAAATTAAAACTAGGCTGCCTCCTGATTTTCCAGGTTAAAAGCCAAAGAGAATTATTCAATGAATCATTCACATTTATTAAAGAAAACAATAGTTGTTGCAATTCATAAGCATTTTTTTTAAAAAAAATTACATGCCATCATTTAATTGTTTGTTTCTTAATTAGCAGTAAGAATCCAACCTGTGGTTTTGCCTTCAATATACTTGACTGAGATGTTGCTGGAAGAGGAAACAGATGTGGCTTGCATAACAGAGACCTGGTTGGAGGAAAATGATGTTGTGTGTCCCAACTAACTCCGCCTGGCTATGCAGTCCTATACTAGCTTCGCAATGGTGGCCAAAGAGGAGGGGTTGCTATCCTTTGTGAGTCATTCAACTTCTGCAGACTTCCAGTACGAACTGTAACTGGCATTGATTACGTGCTCCTTTCATTGGGAACTAAAGATAGACTGGATATTCTGCTTGTTTACCAACCACCAGCACCCCACGCGTGAGCTGGCAGAGATGCTCTCAGATGTAGCACGGGAGACACCTATACTAGGGGACTTCAGCATTCATGCTGAATGCTCCTCATCAGGGCTGGCCCAGGAATTTATACATCCCTTGCAGTCCTGGACCTCTCACATAGTGACAGGTGCCACATCTGAAAAAGGCCACACCTCAGGCTTAATAGTTTGCACTGAACCTTTGAAGGAAGGTCTTGTTTCGGGGCTGCATATTCCACCATATTATCTACTGAAGGCAAAAGTGAATATGGCCCCAACAACTGCCCCCCCCCAAATTGAGGACCTATTAAAATGATTCACCCACAAAGGCACATGGATCCTTCTAGATTCCAAAATACCCTGGGGGATTTTAGGGTTCCAAACACTTGTTCTATTGAAGCTGCTATCTAAGTCACTGCAGGCTACAGTAGAGATCTTGGGTCGCTGCCTGACAACTGTGGTTAAATGGCTGAAAGCAAATAAGTTGAAGCTGAAACCAAACAAGATGGAAGCGATGCTGGTTGGGAAGGCAGAGATCTTGAAGGACACTGTGCTCCCCACTTTTGATGGCGTTTGTCTAACCTTTGCAGACTCAGTTAAGATCCTAGTGGTTAAACTGGATCTAGTGCTACTGCTAAAACAGCAAGTTACTGCAACTGAGGAGACACTGGAGCATAGGAATGCTATGGGGGAAGGCGTGAGGGGGAATGGGAGGCTGGTGTATCAGGACAAAGCAGTGCTTTCAGCTCGGTAATAAAGTGAGTAATCACCCACCAACAGGAGGCAAAAGCAGTCTGCTCTCAAGCCTAACCTCTCCCCATCCACCCGAAAAACTGGGAAGACTATAAATTAGCTTGATTTCCTCTTTGGCATTCCTCAAAGTGATCGCCTTACCTTATGGGGAAAGAGCTACTGGTTTCTAGAGCTTAGTAAAAGTCAAGGCTCCCCAACAGTTCTCAAACAAGAGGGCTCAGCTCTGAAAGAAACATTTCTGAGAAGGAAGAGAGTGAGTTTTCCTGTCATCTCTTGTGTACTTGGGATTAGAGGGTAGAACTACCAGATTAGCTTGAAGTCTGCCGTCTCCAAATTCACATATCCCTTTCAAAAAAACACTCTTCTCAATGGGCCCATGCTCAAATATACAGCCCCAAGGCTCACTCCACCTCCCACTGGAGGAGCTTTAGTAAGATAAGCTTGCCCCACATGTACTTGCCAAATAAGGCAAAAGGCACACTGGCTAACCTGGAAGAGCAGCAAGCAAGCTCTACCTCCAACCCATAATCAGGCACAAGGTTCTATAAAGGGAATTTGCCATCAGTCCTGGAGGAGATGCCAGGGGAGCCACTGAGAGTTTGTGTTAGACATTTCTAGAGCATGCAGTGAGACCCTTCCAACTGGCTGCATCCACAGCCATACTACAAACCAGAATCTGGTAAGCCATCTCCCAGCCCCCATTCCTCACAATCCCAGTTTTAGTGAGTCTGGTAACAGCAACCATGTTTGCTCCAACTGCCTCTCAGAATCAGCGCAGCGGGGAAGAGACTCTGGACTATGACCTGGGAGACAGAAGTTTTCACTCCTATTCAAGCCATGATATTCACTGGGCAGTCTCAGGCCGGTCACTCCCTCTCAGCAATCGTTTATCCTCACAGGGTAGTTACAAGGGGGAAAGTGGGGGAAACCAGGACTCAAGCCACACTACTTACTTGCCAGGCCTGTCATCTCACCGCTTCTATTAATACCACCAACATTTATTTAGCATCATTGCAACATGTGTTTATTTAGGCGCCGAAGCATAATCAAGCTAGCAGGTCCAACATCAGGAGGAGATTTAAGATTTCCTTAAGCGATCCTGTCTAGACGTCATGTTGGGGGCGGGGGGGGGGGGGAAGAATAGGATTAAAAACAGGGACTGTTCTTTTCTTCTGTGGCATCTGAACAGAAGACACCTGCTCAGCTATATTCTTTAAAAAAGCATGCCAAGAAGGGTGTGGGTGGAGAACAAGAGGAATGAAACCTTATCACATGGTTCCAATTTGTTTCCAAAGGGAAACTGAATTTATTACTAAGGAGGTGCAACACCCTTGCAAAAGCTGTGTTAATTACAGGATAAATTTAGCCACTGAGAACAGATTGAGGATCAAAGGGAAGAAAAGCATCTAAAAGAAAGGGGGGCAGGAAAAAATATATATTATATATATTGCATGAAACTGAAAGCCCCCTGCTAGGTTGCTCCAACCCAATTTGTGCATGTCTCTACTGTCAACCAAACACATACCACACACACACACACACCCCATACAAGAGTCTCACAAACACATGGGAAAGACAGAATGAGACTTTCAACTGGGCCAGCATTCCACTCCCCCCCTCCAAAAAAAGACAAATATTCCTGATCACAGAGCTAGTCTAGCACAAAGAATAGAATACTTAAATGACATCGTTCAAAATCTCCTGTTCTTTAATAACAACAACAACATTCGATTTATATACTGCCCTTCAGGACAACTTAATGCCCACTCAGAGCAGTTTACAAAGCATGCCATTATTATCCCCACAACAAAACACCCTGTGAGGTGGGTGGGGCTGAGAGAGCTCCAGAGAACTGTGACTCGCCCGAGGTCACCCAGCTGGCTTCAAGTGGAGGAGTGGGGAATCAAACCTGGCTCTCCAGATTAGAGTCCCATGCTCTTAAGCACTACACCAAAATGATACAAATTTGGGGGGGGGTATCCTAAAGGCAAACCACTATCCTAAGCAAGACTTGGTATTGCTTGTAAATTCTGTGCCCTTTATTTTCTCACCACAATTTCCCCCCATAAAAACTGCATTTTTTCAATATTATTTGTGTATCAATAAATCTTCATTACACATATAAATTAGCCATAGAAACACATACTATACATAAAAATGCCATGTCAGCTGTATAACACAAATGGATCTACAGAATAGTGAAACTATTGACAAAAACGTAGGAGAAACCCCACAATATTTATTTGACTCCCTATAAGCATTATATATATGAAAGAAGTGCAAGAGATACTTTCCAAAGGGAAAGTTTTAAAATGTGGGATGCCTGGATAGGAAAGCGAACTCCAACAATACATTTAATATCTGCTTTTCCAGTGGAGTGGCCAGTGTTGGACTAGGACCCGGGAGATGCAGGTTTGAAACCCTGTTCTGCCATGCAGTGACTTTGGGCCAGCCACTCTCTCTCAGCCTAGCCTACCTCACAGTATTGTTGTGAGGATACAATCAAGGAGGAAAGAACAATGTTGCAAGCTGCTTTGGGGAGGTAAGTGGGGTACAAATAACTAAACAAATGTTATTAATTGAAAGCAAGAGTGTTTAATCAGGTGAGAAAGGTCAGCTTATTGGTTGTTCAATGATCTACCAAAGTGCGGCATCAATAATGAGGTAAGAACTATACATCAGAGTTGATGAGTTTGTAATCCCTTAGCAATAAAAGCAACTTCCAAATATGCTATAGAATGGCACCATCATACAATGGATGAATAGAGTTCACATCATTTGTCTCTCTTATTTGTGTTCCTAGTCTTCCAAAGACTTGGCCCCAATCACATACAAATTCTTAATTTTATTTGCAACACATTGTCAATGCTTTATTTAAAACCATGGACAATGGAAAAGACCTTATGCCTAATTAGTGGAAACACATTTAGCCTACCAAACATTCTAAAATCTAAAAATCTGACATTCAGAGTCACAAACCAAGAGTATTTAGCAACATACTGATATAAACATTCTTCAGTCAGGTCTTTCCAGGCCACTCGTTCTATGCACAGTGGTTGGGCTGTGAATCAATACTCCGCTGGCTTGAATCCCACTACTGCCATGAGCTCAGCAGGTGCCTTGGGTAAGCCGCTCCTCCTCCCAGCCCAGCTCCCCAGCTGGATTGTGGGAGCAATAATAACGCTGACCTTGTTCATCACTCTGAGTAGGGCACTAAACTGTCTAGAAAAGTGGTATATAAGTGCACTTATCATTAAGCTGCCACTCTGAGACTTTGGAGGAATGGAAATCTAAAAACAAAGAAAAACAAAATTGCCAAAATTCATGTAAGAGATGTCACTTGAGTTAATAGGTGTCAAGAGTATTTCTGAATGAGATAATAATCCAATTAAATAAGGCTAGGATTGAAGACAGAGGGAGCGGAGGTGGGAGGGGCAAGAAACAGGGGGCAGGTAAGATATGGTTAGGGTGACTCCACAGAAATAGATGACTACAGTCACATAGTGTCTAAGGTTTGGATAATAATGGAAAGCTGCTTGCTTTTGGCCATAATTTTCTACGAGCGCAGAGCAACATTGTTCCATGCCTTTCTATGGTGGAAATATTCCAAACTTTTCATTGACAGTTACATCGGAAAACCGGTTCATCTGTCCACCAACAGTGTCTATAAGGACTGAGATGGTACCCAATTCTAAATGCTTTCTGTCCATGGGTAATTTCAGCACAGCCTATGCTTAAAAAGTGAGAAAGAGGAAGGACTTGGAGAAGAGGGAGAAAAGACTGCTGAACAGAAGGGCACAAGCAAGGAGAAAGAGGAGAGACAAAACAAGGAAACATCCTGATCTAATGCACAAAAACATCTATGGAAGCAGAGGCAAGCCTTATTCCATACAATTTGCCCTCCAAGACAAAGGATTACGCAGGGATGCTTCAGAGCTACCACAACACACAGATCTGAGCTTACCTACCCACGGGAAAGCTTCCTGATTCCATTCCAAAACAAACAGCATTAAGATCATGCTGGGAAGTTGCAGGGAAAGCCCCACAGCAGGGGAAGAGTCACTTTCATAACCTGTTAGACAAGTCTCCAAAAGATGCCCTGCGAAATGTGGGTCCATCACCAAGTTTAGAGAGACTCTTGTTCACAGACGCATGAACAGAAATTGATCCAGGGATGGGCAGGGAACACTTTCAGACAGGGACCTGAGGAATCACAGCAGAGAGCCCCACCTCCCCGAGGGCCCTGAAGCAAGTCACTCCAAGAGCAGTCCTGCTGAATCAAACTGAGGTCCATGTAGCCTAGCAGTCTGTTTTCCCACCTCAGTGGCCAACAAGATGCTACTGGAAGGCCTTCCAAAGAGAAGTCAGACACTGCAGACACCCGCCCATGTGGTTGCTCCCCAGCAGATGGTTTACAAAGGCACACTGCCTCTCAACACGGAGATTTCAATTAGCCATCCTGGCAAATAGTTATTGATGGACCTACCCTCCACAAATCTGTCCAAATCCATTTAAACTAGCCATTTAATATAGTCTCATCCTAGCCCCTACCCCAGTTGAGGAACTGCAGTGATCAGGTTACGTGTATTCCAGTGGCAAGGACATGTGTGCTCCAAGTGGCAGCTTCACCTTTCATTTTTAAATGGCTCCCGGTTCCTTCCCACCCTCCTGACCAGAAATGCAGAAGTTATAAACTGTGCAAATTACAGGAGTATGGAAAGACTGACAAATTGGGATACCAAGAGAATCCACCAATTTCAGTTTCCAGAGTAGATATTTTTGTTCCGGAGTTCTGCACTAGCAAAGCACTCCACCAAGGGATACTTGTCTGGTGCCAACATTGGTACCACTTAGGCATCCAGTCACAAGAACACCAGAAGAGCCCTGCTGGTTCAGACTCCTGGTCCATCTAGCCCAGCCTCCTGTTACACACAGCAGCTAAGCAGTTGCCCTGGAGGGCTAACCAACAAGATATAGCGGCCAAGGCCTTCCCTTGATGCTGCCTCTTAGCACTGGGTTGGTGCCTCTGAATATGGAGGCTCCCTTTGGTCACTGGGAGCAGCCAGAATAACCCAACTTGGCCCAGACTCATCAGAGCTTGGGAGCTAAGCAGGGACGGCCACAGCCAGTAGTTGGATGGGAGACAACCAAGGAAGTCTGAATTTGCTGTGTGGAAGGTAATGGAAAACCACCTCCGCTTGTCTCCTGTGTGGGACATCGCGTAGCTGGGCTCGGCAGCAGGCAGTTTCAAGTGGATGGCACATACTTCTTCTTTGGTCACTAAGGCCAATAGCCACTGGCAGATCTATTCTTCAGGAAGATGACCTGCACAGTTCCATTTTATTGTGCCTTTGGCTCTTCACTATGTTTGTGAGTTTGCAGCACTTCTGCTGTTTGCTTTTTTAAAAAAGTTTTTTAAATCTTAATTGTGTATTTTGTTTTATATCGTAAGCTACCCTGGACATGAATCCAGCAAAAAAATGTCTTGCTCTCCCTCCAATGAACCCAAGCAGCACACATGGCTCTCCCAATTTATCTGAACAAAGCAGGTTCGAGCAAGACAACATGACTGGGTCGCCAGGCAAGCTTTACAGTCACATGGCGACTTCAGCCTGAGTCACCCAGATTCTGGTCTTGCATGCCAACCAGTATGCCACACTGGCCTATCAGAGAATGGAAGAAATGCTTTGAAATATAGAAAAGATGATGCAGATGCAGCCAGCTGCTATCAACACTGCAAGACCAGAAGCAGCCTAGGTAAAAATTGGGGAGAGTAAACACAAGACAACCTGAAGGATAAATTCTCTCTGGGCTGAATCCTCTATAGTCTCTCCAAAGTAAACACTTCAAGAGCTCCTCAATGGAGACAGGCAAGCTTATGAGCCCCAGCTTAGAAGTACAAAATTTTATGAGGGGGTCAACCACAGCTCCTGAAGTAGGTGGGGGAGAAAGAGAAGAGAGGAAAAAGTCCAAGACACACATACCCCTCTCTCTTTGGCATCAGCAATTCAAACATTTCTTTTGAAATGTAGATGGGGCAGTAGCAATTGCTTGGCTGGTCTCTGGCATCAGCTACAGGATCCCTTCCCCAGGTCACAAGATCCAAGAGCTAAATAATTCCCTTTCATGTACCAGAAGGTCCTTCCCAGACAGAGCACACCTCCTCCACCCCATGAAGTTGCCCGTCTCCCTTGAGCTTACAGTGTGTCAAAGCAGGCACACTGGCTGTGCGGCGGAAATCCTGACCCCTGTGCTCAGAATAAAATCAGGCCTCACTCCAAAGCGTCGTATTAAGTGGACTGAGACTGTCTGTGCCAAGTGCAGCACTCAGATTGTCACAGAATGCTAGAGCAAAGGGCTGTAAGGAGGAGCGCTGCGGACCAGACTGGAACAGCAACATGAGACGGAACAAGAGACAGCAGTGAATGCTCATGACAGGACACCGAGGCCCTCGACTATAGGACCTTTGCATTAGGCTGCAGGCCTGTGGCTTTCAAGCATCCTGGTTTGGGCCAGTCAAGTTTTTTATCCTAGTTTCTAGATCTATTGAGGGCTGTGTTATGCACATACTTATATAAGCCAGAGTAATCAGAAAGCCACATTCTGAATTGGGATAGCACATCATGCAAAGAAATCCCATCTATGAGCCGGCAGGCACAATGACACCCCACCACATTCATTTTAATTATATACTCAACATATATCAGTTGCGGACTCTTTAAGGGGGTTCTAGCTTTTCCCAGAAAATGCTGGGAAAACCCATTTTACTGTAATAGTAATTCTTGGAACTGCCAGCGTACTCTCAAGGTCCCTGCAGTTAAAAGTACCTTGCCACAGAGGAAGTGGCCCGCTGCCTCTCCAAATGCGCTACCATTCTGGATTTGCTCCTCCTAACCAGCTCTCACCGGGGGTGGGGCGGTATATACCCTACTGTATTGTTCAATGAATGTCCTATTGGTTTAACTCATTGACTTGCACTGTGTGAACTGCCTTGGGTCTCAGTGAGAAAGGCAGACCATAAACAAACAAACAAAAACAAACCTGTGAGGCAGTCTAGGGTAAGAGTCCAAGGTCACCCAGTAAGCTTCAGGGCAAAGGGGGATTTGAACTTGGGTGTCTCCCAGCACTTATATCCATGATTGGCAGAAGTGAATCATTCTATCACATAGGATGCAAAGAAACAGAACTTCCGGCTCGCCTTCCAAGTGGTTGCCTGCCACATCTCTGCAACTATCACTGCTCTGGTTCGGCCTCCTTCCATCCACAGCGCATCCTCAGAACAATGAATATGTTCACAGCAGGTAAAAATGGTGCCACTCTAGAAGTTGATGTTCTTGTACCCATGAGCAGCATTCCTCAAGTTTTAAATCAAACAGATGTACACCTCAAGTAACAAATATAAATGCTGTCAGAGTCATAGAAATTCTAGCAGAGGTCTCCCTCTCCCCTTCCTCAGGTACAGAACACCTCAGGTACCCTACTATGGTTGAAAAAGGCATCCAGGATTGATCCAGCCATCACCACTCAAAGGGAACCTATAATAGTGAAAAAATTGCTTTCAAATATGGAGGAAGTTTAATAACAATTTTTTTTAGGTAGTACTTACGAAAGTACTAAGGGCAAACAGTATCTTGCTCCAAGCCTTACAACAACCCTGTGAGATAGGCCAGTATTACCCCCTAAAATTGCCAGGGCAAGGAATGACAGGTTTATCTAAAGCCACTGTCTGAGTGCCACAGCTTCGCTCAGGACCAAACCAGACATGCATCGTGAGTTCCACACCTGGTGCTCCCAGCAATTTTTCAAACGAAGTTCACTGCAGCACAGCCCCCGTACTCCTCAGAACTGAATTTTAAAGAACCAGCGGAAGATCTGGACACACAACTCCTGGCACATGTCTGGTGTGGCCTTTCACCTCTCCTTCAACTGTCTGCACACTTCAGAAAGAAAGAAAAACACTTTTAACATGGATATTTCTATAGTAGTGTTTGTCTGCAAAGCCAAAAAACCCAAGGAAATGTGGACTTCTATAAATATATTGGGACTTCTACATGGCTTTAAAAGGAGTGTTGTCAGCTGTGAAGACAACCCAGTCCGATCTCGCTTGGGGAGAAGGATCTGTTGCTTTCAGTACACATTCATCACCCAAACGAGCGTTCCCCACATACAGCAGGGGCGGTGTTTGCAAAAGGGCAAATGGCATTTGGCTCTCCACCTGCAGACAACAGATGCCCATATGAGTCGCTATGCAATTACCATTGTTTGGAGCTACTGTGTCATCACCAAAGAATAGGCCATCATCAAATATGCAATTAACATCTGTCATTGGAGCAGAGAAGCCACAGAAGAATTTAAAGGCCAGTGGCGGCGGGGGGGAGGTTAAAGGGAAAAAAGGGACCAGTCTACCAGAAGACACATTACACCATCCTCCTGCCCACAATTAAAGGTAAGGAAGCATCCAGGAAAGGGATGAGTAGCAGGAGATAGATCAAAGCCAAGAAAGTTTTGTTTAGCTAGTAGGTCACCTAACCAGTCGGCTATTGCTCTAGTCATCAGGAATTCTCTGGTGTAAAAGCAATAAAGCAGCAGCCACCAACTTTGGAGACAGCCAGGAATTCTCTTGCTCCAACAGCACAAAGATAAAAGAGGGATGGTCTCTCCCCTCAGCTACTGCCAACGCACTTTCAGCCCTACAGTACATTATGGCAATGAAAAACAGGAGTCTAATGGAAACGGAATTTTATTCCCGCTTATGCTATCGTGAACTAGAGTGCCCACTTCTTCAGATGAGAATTCAAATATGTTTCTGTTGGACAAACTCAATCAGGAATTATCAGCATGTATGTATTGGAAATCCTACACCCCAAACCTCCCTCTCCCAGAATCCCCCAAGAGCTTGAATATCCCAATCTCTTACCTGCCACCTTAAACCAAAATACAGCAACCCTCAACACTCCTCCGCTCCTGAAGCATACTCAGTCCTCTTTAGACCATTTTTGAGGGTTTGTTCTTCTGGTTAATTTATAGGGTCATATTTTTCTGCATAGCTGGGAGAGCCATCCTACCCATCCCACTCCACTCTTATCTTGCCTGTGGGTAACCCAGTTTACACAGGACCATCCCAATTATGAATAGATATGGTAATTGCTGTTGCCAATATTGTTAAATCTACCAAGGTGATTTACAGTCATCCACCCTACGAACAGGAGTTTCAAAAACACATGAGGAGAGGAGACCCTGCCTTTACTAGAGCTCTTCTCAGCCTCTTTCCAGTATTCTACAACTTTACTACATCCCATTCTCTGAATTCTTTAGGAGGGCTTTCTGACACAGGTAATAGGGCTGTGCTGTAAGGAAATGATTCCAAGATGCATTGGTACAGGGATACAGATGTAGAATACACTACTGTGTATTAGATTCAGGAGTTAGCCGTGTTAGTTTGTAGTTGTAAAATAGTAAAAAGTCCAGTAGCACCTTTAAGACTAACCAACAAATTTGTAGCATAAGCATAAGCTATCATCAGATGCACCTGACGAAGAGAGCTGTGGTTCTCGAAAGCTTATGCTACAAATAAGATGGTTAGTCTTAAAGGTGCTACTGGACTCTCTGCTATTTTGCTACTGTGAATTGTCTGTTGCTGTAAGTATGCTCCTACTGGATAGCATTTAATATGTCATTTTAATCTGTTTATGTTTTGTTTCAGCATTGTTTTTCAGTTCTGAATCATATTTCTGCTTGTTTTCAAATTTCAGCTATCCTTATCCTATTGTATTGTTTATTGAACGACCTGGCTGTTAATCATATTGACTTATACTATGTAATTTGCCTTATGTCTCAGCAAGGAAGGGAGGCTATAAATAATGTAAATAAACAAACAAATACCGATGTGGTCTCAGGAGAAAAGCTGCAAGAGGGGTGAAGAGTTCCCAGATCTCCAACGGTGAGGAAATACTTCATGTGGTCAGCAGTTCGATGCACTCAGTCTTTGGGTATCAAGTGGTCCACTAGTACAGACAGCCGTGGCTTAATAAAAACAGTGGGGAAAGCGCATCACTAGTAGCCGATACCTTTAAATGGGCTGCAACCAGGGTGCGTGCTCTGCTGAGTCCCTGGAGAAGCATGTTTGCAGCAAGGCCTACTTATTGTAGCCATTAGGAGGACACATGCACGCCCAGCCTCGGCAAAGCAAACATCCAATTCTGGGCTTGAGGCAGGCTGCTCGGACAAAGGAAACAACAGCTCCCGGCTTGAGGGGGAAAGAACACACTCCTCAAAGCCCGCACAAAAGGCTGCCGCCAAAGCAGAATTGCTCCATACTGTTTACACTAAACAGGCAAGGCTGATGAAACTGTTGCTCTTTGCTTGCTAATTGTGTGTGTGTTTAAGGAACAGAGAGGAGACCAGCATTTCTGGTTGAGGAAGAAGTCAGGAAACTCATAAGGCAGCAGGAGTGAAATACCAACCAATCAAATGTGCTTGGAAATCAAACAGTTTGCAACGATTAATGTTGAGATGGGCCGCCAAGCACCAATGAAAAAGGTTTTTCTCCCCTAGCTCTCAAAAGCCTTCATGCCATGAGAGTCAAAGCAGCACTGAAGACCATCTGTACCCAATTTGAGAGTACAAATCTTCTCTCACACAAATAATAATCCAAGCAGCCCTCTGAAGTTCCACACACAAGGCTGAATTTGGGTTAGTCTCACAAAGGGGACCCAAAGCGGCTTTCATCATTCTCTGCTCATCCATTTTATTTTCACAACAACCCTGTCTGGTAGGTTGACAGTGTGTGATCAGTCCAAGGTCACCGAGTGAGGCTCCATGGCAAAGTAAAACCAAATTGGGGTTTCCCAGATGCTAGTCTGACACTCTTAAGTAATGCACCGTGCTGGCTCACAAAGGCAGCTGGAGGGGGGAGGGGGGAGGTCATGCAGTGGTGATTCAAACCTGGGTTTCCCAGACCCTAGTCTGACACTCTTAAGCACTACACCGCTGGCTCTCTCAGTTGTTTGCCAGGTTTTCCCCAGGACCAGCCAGAATAGCACTGACAGCTCTTTCAATAAGAGCATTAAAGACGAGCTGAACAATTCATTTATTTCCAAAGATATACATTTTTGCAGTTCCCTGAAGTATCTAAACAGGGATCCTTAAAAAACAGAAGTGACTCAGAAGCCTTGTTTTCTCTCCCCTTCACACATGAAAATTACCATATTGCACTTCTGAGAGTTAAAGTGCTTCGCACTCTTTACCGTCTTGCCATTTTTAAAGCCACCCGTTAAGGCAGACCGGTATTACCATGTGTACTATGTCCACACTGAAGAATGTGGCTTGTCTGAGATGCCCCTCTCCCAGGAAGTTCATGACAAGCAGGGATTTGATTCATAATTCAGCCTCTCAGGCAGTACACCAAACAAGCTCTCTTGAAGCTGCCCATCATGCAACTTACTTTTTTAAAAAAATTATCTTTGGGGTACAACTCAGGTGAAAGCGTCCTCCACTTGCCTTCTGGAACACAATCAAGAGAAAACCAGATGCCACTCTGCCCATCACACATGCACAGTGTGATGGGCAGATGTCATGCAGCTTGCAGGGACTGGATTGATTAAATCAGCTCATCCAAAGGAAGCCCCTACATATTTATTTACTTACTTCATTTATACCCTGCTGTTCTTCCCAGTGGGGGCCCAAAGTGACTTACGTAATTCCCCTCCCCTCCATTTCATCTTCACAATAATGCTGTGAGGCAGAGCGTGCATGACAGGCCCAAGGTCACCTACCAAGCTTCTATGGCAGAGCAGGGATTCAAACCCGGATCTCCCAGATCCTAGCGTGACACTCCAGCCACTACACCACACTGGCTCTCACAGATGTTCACAAAATGCCGAATGGACAGAGCCCTTAGGCACAACAGAGAAGGTTCATGGCAAGCCTTCTTTATTAGCTTCAGGAGTCTCGCTAAACCAGATCTTGACCATAGGTGAGGGTGCAGGAGTCACAGATGTGAACAAAGAAAGCTATTAGGCCACAAACTTGAACTTTCCCCAAAGCCACATACATTCACACACACACACACGGATTGAGTGAAAGCTCTCACTCTTCATTTTGGCCATGAAGTCACTTGGGGGCCTGAAGCTGGCTTTGAGCCTTCCTCCACCATCTGCATCAACAGCCAGTGTGACATAGTGGTTACAGTGCTGGTATAGGATCTGGATGACCCAGGTTCAAATCCCTACTCTACCACGGAAGCTCATTGGGTGACCTTAGGCCAGTAACACTCTCTTAGCCAAACGTACCTCACCAGTTGGTTGTTGTGAGGCTAAAATGGAGGAGGGGAGAATGACGTAAGTTATTCTGTGCCCCCATTGGGAAGACAGGTGGGATATAAATGAAGTAAATAACAAATAAAACAGGGATAATTATACTGGCCTACCTTAGAGAGAGACTGCTAAGATCACTAAGGAACATGAATCCCTTTGGAAATATGAGAGAATACGAGTCCCTGAAATGCTAAATTATTTTTTTCTGCTCACCATCAACATATCCAACACACATGGTGCTCAGCAGTCAGCCGTTTTTACAGGGCAGCAATTCAACCTCATATTAGACTTGCCGGGTGAATGCAAGCCTTATCATCCTGCACGGAAGATACTTGTGAGAACTCAGCTTTGGGAGCCCCATGCAAGGGCTACTCTTTCAAAGTTACCTTGCAGCAGCAGGCAGGAAAAAAGAAAACCACCAAGGGGCTCAACGAAGCTTTTAAAAGACACTAGGCAAGCAGCAGACAAGTTTCCCTAGTGGTAGTTATCACTGGGGTGGATACAAGGAAGAAATTAGCAGTGATATTTAATCCAGGGACTCACGCAACGCAAATTGGCATAAAAAATATATTTTTTAAAAAATTATTCTGGAGACACTCCCAGCATAATTGACAGCCAATACAACAGAAGTAATTAATCTACCAGTAGAAAAAGGTGACAGTCTGTTTCTCAGCGAGCCAGGATACCTCACAACCATTCAAACCTTTTGGTGGGAAGGACTGCCGCTTCCGAGGCTTCGGGCTCCAAAATCAGAGTCTTCTGACACTTTAAATATGAACAGATGCATCACGGCGTAAGTTTTTATGGATCAGAACCTGCTTCATAGGATGCACAAAGCATTACTCTCAGTCTGCAGACATTTTATGCGTTATTTGTGCTGACCACAAAAGAATGTCAAAGGAAGCCTCCAGTATGAAACTACTTGAAGTGGAATTTATTGCCAAGTTTGGCTGTATTTGTCAAGATCTGAATCAAAAGCCCGGTCCGCTCATCCACAGCAGGTGTAAAAATCATCCTCCCTGACTCAGAAAGAAGAACACCACCATTGCTGATTCTGTGAAGTATGACAGTGCCTTTTCTCATGAACATCTGAACGTTGCATAGAAAAGTCACAGGATGGACCCTCTTGTCTTTCACACTGGCCACTTTTTTGCTGTCATTGTCTGTGCATGTATTTGTCAACTGAGACTACACCTCCTGCAAGCAAACCTTTAGGATGCCACAAAAGTCTTTTCGGTTTTTTCTGTACAATGACCCTGCCCCCTGAAATTACAAGACAGCTAAGACAGTATTTCTGGATTCTGACTTTGGCCCTTAGGGCTGAGAAGCTCTGATCTCTTCATCCATGTTCAGGTATTTGTGGGGAGGGGGTAGAGACAAGGATTCCAAATGATCCTCTTTCCCACCCACCCTCAACTGGAGCTGAAACCACAGGCCCCAACAGCAGCCAGATTCTGCAGGCTTCAGCTGAGTATTTACAAGGTCCAAAAAACCCCCAAGGAGTCATAATTATTTTTTAAATGGAAAATAATGTTACGTTAGGAAAGCTGGATAAAAAACTGGGGAAAATAAGAGTCTGCCGGAAAGGAAACATCCCAAATTTACAAATCCATTTCGGAGTGACATAGGGACCACCATCCCAATTTCTGCCAAGACCTTCTTTACTGGACTCTAGCCACACATCAGCTTTCAAGCACTTTGGGTGTGTTCTTAAGGATTACTGCATCCCTGGACAGAGAAGGCTGCCTACCCAAAACTCAAACAAAGAGTATTGTTTAATCAAAGTTAAGCAATTCGGCAAGTGATATTAGAACACAGGTTTTTGTGTGGCCTCTTCTAAGGTGCATTTTTTCCACATGCAACAGAATAACTGGAAACTAAAGAATAACTTCAGCATTAGTTGTTGTATCCCTCATTACTACTTTGAGAGAAAAAACATGGCACTAAAAGGTAGAGCTAAAAGCCAGATCAGAACATGGCAGGTGGCCTTGGCCCACAGTGGCAACATACAAGAACAGCAGAAGGCCTAGTGCTTACCAAAGTATTAATCCTATGTCAGGATTGTAGAACTTTAGACTTCTGGCAAAGGCATGTTATGAAGGAATGCTCTGCTACAGACAACTCCCTGCTCACAGAAAGTTAACAGGCTAGGGCAGAATACCCACACCCTTCTACGCTAGTCTTCTACTGTGTAGGGATATTTTTTAATAGCAAGGAGCATTCTATTACAAGGCACAGGTTTATCACCTCCCCCTCAGTGACAACTAAGCCCAAAAGAGGACTAGATAATAAGAAATGTCCCCACACCAACTCCTTATACGAGAAGCCTCAAAGATCAGTCAGGTAATTTGGTAAGGCAGAAAATCACCCTCTATCACACACAACTGTACTGAACAAAATACTTGTTAAGCTGTGTTTGAACACCAGTCTTTGAGAAAGAAGCCTTGTTTTGGTTGTTTCAAGCTCCATGCTCTCTACAGCCCATTCGGATCTGACTCAAAACAATTCATGCATGTTTGGGGTTAACAATTCAAAACCACGAATATCACAGGAGCGCAACACGTCTGTTTCTTGCGGCTTGGCATCCACCACATCCGTGAAAATGACCTACAAATTATGGTAATTACATGCAGTTAATATAATGCTGCTTGCTCCAGCCCTCAGGCTTGAGATACATTTCCTAAGTTGCTCCCCGCCCCCCCTGAAGCCCAGTCTGCCTTCTTGAAAGTAGTGCAGAAATCACTAAGCATCCCCCATCCCACCTTGCTTTTGCTGAAGGTGCCCAAAGTGGGTTAAGGAAGGAAGGGAATGAGATCAGCCAAAAAAGAGTACAGGGGGGGAAAGAGAGCCACGAATCTTCAGGAAGCTTAACTAGAAAGTTCTTCCTTAATAGTCATACTTTGTAATGTCTAGTGCTTAGGTAATACAGCCAGGCCACTGAGAAAGAAAAGCTTCCTGGAACCTAGAGGAAATCTGTGGTTCTGTGTTCTAAGAAGCTAAGGCAGGCCTGATCTCATCAGATTTCAGAAGCTAAGCAAAGTCAGCCTGGGGGTTAGTAACTGGTCGGGAGATCTCCAAAGACAACCAGGGTCACTATGCACAGGCAGGCAATGACAAACCACCTCCTTTTAGTCTCTTGCCTTGAAAACTCCAGCAGGGGTCTCCCAGTCGGCTATGACTTGATGGCACTCTCCACCACCATGCAGGGAGAGGCACCATTCTGGAGTCCAAAGCTGTAGTTTGAGGAGACAGAGCATCAATTATTTTAGCCAAGATGTTTGAAGAGGACAAACGTTATTCTAAATAACGGACTTTAACTTCCAGTTAAAGTCTGCTTAACCCGTTTTCAGACATTATTACCCATTTCTGATTAACCTTTCCTCAATAATCATTACTCACTTGTGTGTATGTTATGTGCCAGCAAGTCGCCTCTGACCTACGGTGACCCTATGAATGAAAGACCTCAAAAATGTCCTATCATGAACAGATTTGCTCAGATCTTGCAAACTGGAGGACATGGTCTCCTTTATTAAGTCAAGCCATCTCATTTTAGGTCTACCTCTTTTCCAGCTGCCTTCCACTTTTCCTAGCATTATTGCCTTTTCCTGAGAAACTTGTATTCTCATGATGTGACCAAAGTACGACAGCCTCAGTTACTCACTTAGATGAACTAATTATTCCCATATCTACCACCTTTGTATCCTGCCCTTCTTCCAAGGAAGCTCTAAATGGTGTACGTGGGTCTCCCTTTCTCTGGTTTATTCTCACAACAACTTTGCAAGATAGTTTACGTTGCGTCTGTGTGACTGGCCGAAGGAAACCCACTGAGCCTTGTGACCAAAGAAAGCATCTCTCCAGGCTTAGTGCTGAATGCTGAAATGCTAACCACCACACCACAGTTGCTTAGAAATCTGAGAATTTAAACCAGTCCAAAGTGTTGCAAGAGCAAAACTTCCTAAACATATTGTATCTGGAAACTGAAACTCTGCCTTTATCACATGACCACTGTCACTGTACCTCATACAACGTGCCCCTTAAAAAAACAGCAATCAAATGTTTGATTTAAATAATTGTGGGACATACTTGATGGTTGTGGCTGGCTATTTGATTAAATGTAGAAGTCAGTGTTCCAAAAATTGAGAATAAGAGCTCTGCAAAGTAAATCTTGAAAGTTATGAAAGGTAACATGTTAGAGAAAAAATATTGCCAATACAAACTCTGAGCTTATTACTCACATAAACACATAAATCCCTTGGGGGCAGGGAGTTATAGATATATTTTTTAAAAAAGCTGTCTCCACACCCTTCAGATAGGAAGAGAATATGAATAATGAGTGGAAAATCACACCACACTGGAATGTGGCATTTTATGGCACATTTCCTACATAGCAGATGTATTTATTATTTAAAGTGAGGGGTAAAGTTAGGGAAATCCCTCTTCACTAGCAATGAAAAACACTTTTATTGTCAGTAATTTATTTATTAAGGAACTGAACAGATACAAGTTTCTCTTTGCCAACTATCAAAAGCACCTCCTGACTGAAACGCCTGGATCTTGTATCTGGGCCAGAATCCACCTCCCCAAAATGAGGGGGAGATCAACTACTATAAAGGACTGACGGCGTTTCCCCCCCCCCCCGCCCAAATCGAAGCCTAAGCAGCCCTGCTGCCTTGCACAAATTCCCTTCCTTTCTCAGGACTCCATAACAGATAATCCAGGAAGACAAGCTGCCTCCTGCAAATATGGATTACAGTATTTGCCTACATGAGTTTGGGTAAGGGTTCCCCCCCCCCATTTTTAAACACACTATAATCGCCCCCTTGGGAATGCAGCAGGATGACTGAAGGGTGTAAAAGTAGAATCTGCCCCCACATATTCAGCAAGGGAGGTGGCAGCAAAACAACTCACTATTTTTTTAAAAACCCACATTTTAACCACCTCCTCAAGTAGTCACCCACACATCCCTAATATAACATGAATTTTGTGATGAACTTTGATGCCCACAAGGTGCTTTGCAAGAGCCAATCTTGGTAGAAATGCCAGTCATTAAACATGACCAATGCAGTAAAAATGAACAAGAATTCAATAGGGTGGATGATGGGGGTATCAAGTGGCAACTACCCCCCTTGACACATTAAGTCTTCCTTGTCAGTTCCCAAGTGAAGGCAACAAGCTCACATTTTGAGGAAAGGACACACCATCTTTTTAGAAACACTGAAGCTGAAGGGTCAACCAAGGGGTTGCAGCTTACCCTGCACATTAAGAAGGGGGCTTTTTAACCAAACCAGAGTCCATCCTCACAGCAAACAGCACAGAAGGTTACCAAGTGACCGTACAAGAAGCATTACATTTTCCTTAGCATCACATTCTAGGAATTTCACACAATTATACACACACAGAAAGATCTACAGTGACCAGGCACTTCACCTTCTGAGAACAGAAAGAGGGGGAAACCATGCCATCTTTCCCACCAGTTTAACCCTATGAAGAACATAATGTATATGAAAGATGTGAAGAGGCTGGTCAACACATCAAGTGAGTAACAACACTACAGCCAAGCCCCACAAGAGTTGAAAGGTAGCGAGTGATAGTAACTCCCTTGTTGTCTTCCTCAACCTCCGCAAGACCTACTACAACCAGAGACACCCACAAGCTGGCCTTTGGATTTGGAGGAGGTAGCAAAAAGATTCATTATAAGGACAGGCTCAACCATCTGAGAAGAGGGAGGACAAACTATCTTTTTCTACAACAGTCTTGTGAAGGCCACAACATAGCCAAACGGTGTCGAACAGTAACAATCCTCTCCATGGGGCGGGGGGGGGGGGGGGAAGCATGCCACTTTTAACCATACCACATTATAGTCACCTCCACCCACACACCCAGCACCACAAGGAGAGTCTCCCATAAGCTCCACTTCTGAGAAAGAGAGGGAAAACCCCATATTTTAAAATGCTTTACAAAAACAACAGAGTAGCTGAAGACTGTCAAGGAACAGCAACCTAATCCAAGCCATAGGGAGGAGACGCCTTTTTAACTACACCTACGGCCACTTAACTCCGCAGTGAGTACCACAAGAGCAGCATTAATCCCACATTAAATATTCTCAGTATCCGATTTTAAGGGGGGGGGGCATCTGTTATGACCAGAGCCTCCGACCCCACTTTAAGACAATCTTGGCACCTCATTTTAAGGAGGGAGGGGACTCGTAAAAATAAAAGGTTTCTACTAAGCAAAGACTCCGACTAACTCACCTTCTGAGAGAGGAGGAGACTGGTAGCTTCTGGGGTGGGGGAGACCTCCCCCTATGACCCCACTTTGGTGGGGAGAGGAGGAGGGAAGTCTCCCTCCCCTTCCCTCTTTGCGCTCCGACCCCCCTTCTTCTTCGGGGGCCTGTGGAGGTCCCTCATGTCTCGGCTACAGCTACCCCCCTTGGGGTGAGAACATGACCCCCTTCCCCCCTCTCAGGGCAGCCCCCCAAAGGTTAAAAAAAACCAAAGAGGCCGGGGGAGAAGGGCCGAGGCGCCTGGCAGTCGCTCAAGCGGGGCCGCGGAGACGCCTGAGGGGAAAGCTGCCGAAACGGGAGGCTCCGCCGCCCAAGCCCGAGGTGGACGGGAAGAGAGACGGTCCAATTCACTCACCCTCCGCACAGCTCTCACAGCCAGAGCTCAGTCCCGGGCTCAGCCTCTCCTGCATCACTTCCGGGGGGTGTTAGTAAGGCGCGGGAGGAGGAGATAGGAGTCAGCTGGTGACGCTGTGACGTTCACCGCCGCCCGTCGGACGTGCCTGACGCTACACGCAAAGTAAGGGCAACTGGGCTTCCCGGTCTTTCCTCCCTCCTCCTCCTCAGGCTGGCAGAGGTGAGTCAAGGGAGAATGGGTGACGGCCTGAACTAATCGGATCGGGTGAGGGGAGCGAGGCAGTAAGCGAAGATATCTTTGTCGGAGAAGGGAGGGAGGGAGGGGGAGAAGGGGAGGGGGGATATGAAAAGCGGTGAAGAGGCCGAGGATAGTGTTGCGAACAAGGCGAGGCTCGCGTGCCATCTAAGTCAAGCGTCTCCCCCCTGCCCTGCGGTTCGTGTTGGTACAGCCCGGGCGTCTCTCGAGGCTCCCCAAAGCAGGCTTCCGTGTTGTTCCTGCCCTCGCCGCTAGGGGTCGCAAGAGGACCCCCCCCCAGCGATTAAGCTTGGATGGAAAGAGGCGAGCGTGGAACAGATGAAGGGCCAGACCAGGAACCCGTGCCTGGCTTGGCCCTGCAGCAGCCCCTTAGCAGGGAGTTGTGCTGCCAGCGCTCTTTCTTCGCTCTCCCCCACTCAAAAAAGTTCACATATTTGTTGGGTTTCTGGGGTTGCCAACCTCCAGGTGGTGGCTGGCCATCTCCCGCAATTATAACTGGTCTCCCGGCTATGAAAATCAGTTCCCCTGGAGAAAATGGCTGCCACGGAAGGTGGACTCTATGCAGTTATACTCGGATGAGGTTCCTTCCCTTCCCAAACCCTGCCCTCTCCAGGCTCCACCCCCAAATCTCCACCATTTTCTCTACTCAGAGCTGGCAGCCCAATATCTTGCTGCACTTGGGGTGTCTAGGTGTTTTATCTTCTCAACAACCCTGAAAGGTAGGCCACGACTAACTAGTCTCTCACTCAACATCCCCTTGAGGTAGGCTGAGTGACTAGACTCTCACAACCATTTACCTGTTAGGCAGGCCTAGTGTGGCTAATCCAAGATGTTGGGCATGGAACTTATTTATGTCATTTATAGTCTGCCTTTCTCACTGAGACTCAAGGCGTATTACATAGTGTGAGATCAGTACAATCAGTAGCAAGGACAAGGGTAGGCATTTCTATACAGTGTCAAGCACATTTCTATAAACAGTGTCATAGGGTAGATGAATTCAAGTTTACAGAGACATAGCATTAGCAAGGATCCAATACAGGGTTGAAGGATTGCTGAAACAGAACATAATCCATTCTAGGATTGACGTTAGACAACATGAAGCACAAGCAGTACATACGAGTACATATTCAAAGCAACAGATAATATGTAAAGCAGAAATAGGAACATACTGATCGCACCCTGGCACTCTGTTCTCCATTGTGGAAAGCTTTATACCTGCCATCCATCTATCATGTTGCCTCCCATCTCTGATGGCCTCATCTATGGCAGTTGGAAGTTATTTGGCAAGGTCTCTCAGACATTCAGACCTGAAGCATCACACATTGTCACCCCACACAGCAACGGAGGGTGACACTTCGTGCAGCTGAAACTGTGGGCCTTGGCCCACTGCAGCTTCTGCCACAATAAACATTTTTAAGTCCTTACAGTGAAGTCCTAAACAAAGTTACTCCAGTCAAAGCCTATTGAAATCAATGGGCTTAGACTGGAGTAATTCTGCTTAGGATTGCTCTGTAATGTACCTCCTCCAGACTCTCTGGCTACCCATCTGGAATTTGTCATGGACCAAGGATGATGGCACCTTGCTAGTATATTTTAACAAGTTCCCCTAAACAGTAAAAATAGGGACAAAGCAGCAGAAATTTGGGACTGTCTCTGCTGGGAAAGGAACTGGGTCAGGGGGAGCAAAGAAAAGTACATTAGCCCATCTGTTTTATTATTCTGCCCCCACAAGTGAACAGATGTTACTCCTTAGACGCCCTGAGAAGCTAAAACTTTGAAACTTGGAATCATACCCTGAATTCTGGCAACCTCCTTCTGGGATAGGCTAACAAAGGTCCCAGACTTCCCTGACAAAAGTCCTTTCAGTGAGGGGTGTTTGCAGGAGTGCATCAATGTTTTTTTTTCCTTAGCGTTGTCTTTGCTAGTACTAGTCATATGCATGTGGGGAGGGGTTGTTTAAAAAATGTTGTGGCTCCAATTAGTGCAAAATGCTGCAGCTCAATTGTTATCAGGAGCAAGCAAGAGCATGAACATCACTCCCATCCTACAGTCACTCCACTGGCTACCCATCGTTTACCGTGCTCAGTTAAAAGTATTAGTTATTACATACAAAGTTCTTCACAGCTTTAGTCCGGCATACCTGTGGGCCCGCCTCCCTATGTTCCTCCACGGCAGCTTCGCTCATCTGAACAGGGTCTCCTGCAGGTGCCAGGCTGCACACAGGGGAAGTCAGCAGCAGCCCGTACAAGGGCTTTCTCTGTGGTGGCCCCTGTCCTGTGGAATGACCTGCCTGAGGAAGTCAGAAGGGCCCCCACTCTCTTGGATTTCTATAAATGATGCAAAACCGAACTACTCAAAAAGGCTTTTTACTCAAATGGGTGGGCTGCACTGTGGGGATGGGGTCTCAGGTGCTTCACTAACAAGTTGGGGATCATAGACTTCATCACCATTTTTGCCTCATATATTATCTGCTGTTTTAAATATGTACTCCTATGTACAACTAGCGCTCCATGCTGTCTAATGTTAGTCCTAGAATTGATTACATTTTGCTCCAGTATTTTTTCTACTGTCCTGGATCCTTGCTAATGCTATGTCTTTTAAACTTGTATCTGTTTACCTTATGGTATTGTATTGAAATGTACTTGATACTGATTGTATTAACCTCATACTGTGTAATCTGCCTTGAGTCTCAGTGAGAAAGGCAGACTATAAACGATGTAAATAAATAAAATAAATATTGCAAATAACAATTTTCAATAGGATGCAGATAGCAACAGTTATGTGACACACAGAGCTCGTCCATCCGCAAGGAGTTTCTCCAATCTGGATAAACTCTGCACAGCATTTCACTGTATTTCCAGGCTCCTCTGTGCCCAACCCTGCTTGCAGTAGCAAACAGTTTTTCTGTTGTTTTGTTAAGCCATTTAAAAAGATCCCAGTCCGCGCTGAATGTTAACTAATGGTTAATTTAAACGGATGAAACGATATGCAAATTAGCAGCTTCGAAATGACAAAGAAATGGAAGAAAGCACAATGAAGAGCTTATCCTAAAACGTAAGCCTAGACTTTGAAGAAATATACAGCGTGGAAAGAACAATAATGCTGCTGTCTGCAGTGTGGTGGTTTTCCCGAATGCAAGCCACAAACCACCAACATTATCAGAGCATCTTCTCAATGAGCTTCTGAGGCTGTACTTGAATGTCCTGACAAATCGTAACTATATTGAGTCACAGCGACTCACAGCTTACAAATCCAGGCATGGCAGGTGAAAACTGGACAGATGCCACGTGAAACCACAACTTAATTTAACTACCCATAGCTTTGGTGTAATCATCCAAATGTGGGCCATTCCACAAACATTGGTTAGATGAAATATATTATGCCACGATCGCCAATGATGTTTTGAAATCGGTGTGCATTAATCACAGTTAGCATGCTTTTTGAGTGATGTATGAATGAGGATTTCCTGGTTTAATCCTGCTTACTGCAGTGCAAGGCCAGCTACTACCAAGGTCTCTGACTGAGACAAGAAATGAGCAAAGGCAGTGAAACCACCTTTTGCTGAGATAGGCTAGAATTTGATCGAGTTGAATTCTGTTTTCAAGCTAACCACAGTTAAAGCAAACCGTGGTTTCATGTCAGGTGTGTACTGACCCTGACTGCAAGCAATGATCTCCCAAAGAAACGGAATAATTGCTGAACTCTTGTTAATATTTTGACCCATTGTTATATTTTGGTTGCCTCCCAGTACCAGGAAATTTCTGTTCTGTTCCATTAGCTAAGCAAAGAACAAGAAGCATGACCCTATTTTGTTTTTGTTTTGCTGTGAATGTTTTGTTCTTCTACAGACTCATTGCTTTTGCTGTAGAGACTAAACTTCCTGTTTTAAAATAATTTCACCCATTACGAGAAAGAATACTATTTGAAAGAAACAGGGAAATACATACATGTCTATGATAATCTTATTTCCACCCACCCCCACCCCCCAGTGGGTAACAATACTGTACCCTCATTGCTTTTGGTTTCAAGTCACCAATGTAGATTTTTCCATGGTTTATTTTCGCAGTGGTTGGTTTGTAAAGGAAGTTTGCAGACAATCACTTAAATCATAGGTTGGCTTGGGAAATGTTGGCTTCACTGCCTTCACTCTGGCCAGGTATCTCTGTGCCTCAGGAGCATGCAAGGGCAGAACCTGGAATAAGCCAGGATACCCGGATTCAGGGCTTTTTTTCAGCAGGAACGCAGTGGGACGGAGTTCCAGCACCTCTTAAAAATGGTCACATGACTGGTGGCCCCGCCCCGATCTCCAGACAGAGGGGAGTTTAGATTGCCCTCCGCGCCATGTGGCGCAGAGGGCAATTTAAACTCCCCTCTGTCTGGAGATCAGGGGGCAGGGCCACCGGCTATGTGACCATTTTCGTCAAGGGCGATTTAAACTTTTAAAAACCTCCCCCCTTGTTTCTTCTGACCCAAAGTGATGTCATTGTCCGGTCCTGAGTTCCACCACTGAGTTCCACCACCTCTTTTCCCAGAAAAAAAGCCCTGCCCAGATTCATCCATTACACGAGACTACTATTAACACTGCGTCTGACGAAGAGAGCTGTGGTTCTCGAAAGCTTATGCTACAATAAAGTTGGTTAGTCTTAAAGGTGCTACTGGACTCTTTGCTATTTTACAATTAACACTGACTTCGGTTAATGAACAACCGAAACAGATCTTTGATAAATCCTACCTGACCATAGTTAGCGGAGTACTCAGTGTTCACGCGGATGGTAATTTGTTTAATCACATTAACTATAGTTGTTCTAGTTAAACCACAGTATTGCGTTATGCCTAAACTGACCCACAGGACTGAGATGGGAGAGGGGAATAGCCTGTTTCGGCCTGTTTCAGCAATTACCTTGTCAAGACCCTGTACCTGTTTATCCTAATAATAATAACAACAACAAGAATAATAACTGCACTTATATACCGCTCTTCTAGACAGATTATTGCCCCACCCAGAGGGGTGAACAAGTTAGTGTTGTTATTATCCCCACAATACGGCTGGGGAGCTGGGGCTGAGAGGCTGACCCAAGGCCACCTACTGGGCTCATGGCAGTAGTGGGATTCGAACCTGTAGAGTGCTGATTCGCAGCCGAACCACTTCACCTCTGTGCTACAGCTGCCATTCTAGTTAAAACAATTGCATAGAAACACTCTCTGTATGAAAAGGGCATTAAATATTCTGTTAAAAACAATGTGATGCTTGTGAGATAAGGGAAATAAATTCTCTTTGCTCCAAGAGACTGGTATTGGCAGTTGATGTCCCCTCACAGGAATTCTGTACCAGTCCACCGAACGACTTCCCTCGGGTCATCTATTTACCCCGCAGATGAATTTGACTTCTAGTTCCTGTGGTGTAACAGATAACGCCGTAAAAGATTATCTGTTACTTTTCCCAGCTGCAGACCAATGGCGGGTCCTCGCTTTCGTTAAGTGTTATAATTTAGCTCCTAAGACAGCAAAACGGTAAGGGGTGTGTGTGTGCCTGTGTTTTGGAACAGAGCCCAAGAGTGGTATTAAGCAGAAGCTAAGAACAAGAACTAGAGGACATTTTCAACCCAGGGACGGGGGTTGCTTTTCACCAAACCCGATTTAATAGACACCCACAGAGCCTTTATGCGCTCTGTTTGGCACATGTGGCTTCCCTTGTCATAGCGCTTTGAGCAGCTGGTCGGAGAAGCTGCTGAAATATCAAAGGGCATGAGCAAAAGCCAGATGTTTGTGCCCTCCCCTCCCACTGCTCACAGCAACTGCCACTTACAGGCCAATTTTCAGACAGTCCCTGCAAGCGAGCTAGTGTTATGTCAGTGACGTGAGCTGATCAGCAAGGGGCATTTCCCCCAGCCTTATTTATCCCTCCCCCTTAATCGCGATGCCCAGCAGTTGGTTTCACGGTATACGCTTTCTCCTCCAGCCTGCCGCCTTCAAAAGTGCAGAGAGTGGATCTCTCTCCGAGGCATTTACAAAGCAGAGGCCGGCACTCCTGTAATTTCGGCAATCCAGCAATCAAATAGTTCGCCATCGGGGTTGGCATTGCCACTAGGTGCTTACAGCTAGGGCAGCCTATTCCACAACGGAAAATATTATATTAACAATTTATCGAAAGAGTC
Organism: Eublepharis macularius; assembly: GCF_028583425.1. Classification (NCBI taxonomy): domain Eukaryota; kingdom Metazoa; phylum Chordata; class Lepidosauria; order Squamata; family Eublepharidae; genus Eublepharis; species Eublepharis macularius. Next base: position 20,271,321 of record NC_072801.1, read on the forward strand.
TGTCAACTGCCCTTTTAAATGGGCCTTATACCAAGGGAGTAGCTTGAACCCAGTTTCTCCTTTATAATCTAACAAATGTTGAGACAGATCAGTACACTAGCCCAAACAGGGCCGTTTCCACACGGCTTACCTCTGCCCGTAACGACCCGGTAGATCGTGCAAAAAACGCGATCTTCCGCGTTTTTTGTGCGATCTACCGGGTCATTACGGGCAGAGGTAAGCCGTGTGGAAACGGCCCAGTTCACTAGATCCCCTGTGGCTGGACTAGCAATCTGACTTGACTGGTTTCTAGGTTGTGCTGAAAGACAACCATTCCCTGCCACCCCCACCCCCACACACCCCCAGGCCTCCTGATGTTCACAAAGACTGGTTAAACATTTGCCATCTGTGCCTTTGGAATTGACAATAGGTAATCTCTGCTAAGGACAGCAAGAAAGAGACTATTATGTTCATGTTACTGAGAATCGCTGTCTGAGAGCTCAAACAACAAAAACTTTTAAGTCTTTCGTTTACAGAAAGGGCATGAAAAGCCTCACAGTACTAGGCCACAGAAGACCTTCTGTTCTGGGACGTAGGATGGATCTGTGTAGCAAATTCTGATGTAGCGCTTTTGAGCAGAAGTCAGTCGGATTTCATGGGCTTAGATCCCAAACGACGCCTTGGGCAAGTGGGAACCCGTTCCACTCATGCACGGGGCAGGTCACTGGTTTCTGCTCCTTCATCACCCGTAGCCCTGTTCTGTTCATGAAACATCATCCTCGAGGGTCCCAGAAGCCCAGGAGCGGACTTTGAGGGGTACATGCTAGGCTGTAGTAGGAAAACGAACGGGACTGCACCACCGGCACGGTTCTTTGAATCCAAGCCAGCGCTTTTTATGTCCTCTCGTCTCATTCTTCCCGACATTCACGTCACAGGCCTAAAATACGGCCTTGTGGCCTTCTTTCAGCTTTTTCACTAGGGCCCCTGGCACAGATGTCCATTTTTGGACAGCTGGGAAGTCTTTGATTTGTAATTCAGCGTTTTAAAATTCCTAAAGCTAAAAGTCATACGTCTGGTAATCTGGTCAGGGAGACAAGGAATTTGTCTGACGAGTAAGGCAGCAGTGTGGTGTCCTGGGCTGCGTTTGGTCTGAAGAGGTCAGTGCCCTGGATTCGGAGCAGATGCAACTGTTCCGAGGCCAGCTGGACTTGAGTGGAGCTTTTAGTTTCCTGGTTTTCTTTGGTGGGTGTGAGGATAAAATGGAGAAGGGAGAGCCACGCTTGCCTCCTTGGCTGTATTAGTGAAGGTCCAAATGCTGAAAGTGGAAACCCGGACATTCCCCCCCTGCCTTTTGAAAAGGTTCTCCTGGAATTCTGGGCTCCAGATAAGCTCGCCACCTTCCCATCCCACCTGGCATCTATTAAAAGAAATGGCTGAAAAGGGAGGACTGGTTTCTCCCCTGTAGGTAACTCCCGGAGCTCAGAGAAGCTGAGGTGTACAGTTGTCCTGTGATTGTGTTGTCCAGGTTTTATCTGGATTTCGGGAAGGCCACCCAATGCCTGTTTGAGTTATTAGCTGGTCCAAAGCTCAGTTTCATTTTTAAAAAGAGCCTGGATGGTACAGTGTCCAGACTGAGGTCAGGAAGACCCAGATTCTAGTCCCAAATCAGCCATGAAACTCACTGGCTGACCCTGGACAATCCAGGGGAAAAGGTAACAGGTAGATAGGCCAGGTGCCGATATCTATGGACCTGGTCTGTATCTGGATGGAAGACAGCCGGGTTCACTGTATGCACAGCAGCTTTCAGGCAAACCTTTCACCATGCGCTTCCAAGAGCATGGAATTAGAGTTGCCAACCTCCAGATGGGGCCTGGAAATCTCCAGGAATTACAACTGACCTCCAGTCCACAGAGATCATTTCCCCGGAAGAAAGTGGCTGCTTTCGTGGATTCTATGATAATATTAACTCTTTGAGGTCCCTCCCCAAACCCCATCCTCTCCAGGCTCCATCCCCAAATCTCCCAGGATTTCCCAACTTGGCAACTCTACATGGAAGAGGTCAGCAATTTGGGCCTTGGATATGGATGAGCTTGAACCAGATGGCCTCTTTGGAAATCCACGCTTAAGCATTTGTGGGTCAGAGACAGATTTCTGTGTATTCTTTAATGCTTGCCACAAGTGAACGCTTGCCATAACTGAGCAACTGCTCCCCCACCCCCGCCCCCCTTGGTACATTCGTTATAGTTGGCTTGTAGTTTTCTGCTCTTCTGGTTCTTTTCATGTTCACTAAGAGAGCCAATAAAATATTTGAAAATTAATTAAGGCATGTGTGAAAACCTCCCATCTGTCTGGAGGCCTTTTTTTCCCCTCTGCCCAAATGTCTGTAGAACTGTTCCTTTTTTTCTAGATGACACCGATCACACGTCAGGAAGTTCTTGGACTTTACCGCAAGATATTCCGAATAGCCAAAAAATGGCAGTCTGCATCTGGACAGATGGAAGAGACCACAAAAGAAAAACAGTATATTATAAATGAAGCTAAAACATTGTTCCACAAGAATAAAAAGGTAAGTGAACGTATTTCTGGCTGGCTGTGTTGCGTGGACTGGGGCCCAGAGGAGCATGCTGCGCTGCGGCAGGCTTCAGGCAAGCACCCCCCCCCCTCCAGATGGGAGGGCGCTGGCGGAGCTGTCCCACCACAGTCCCCCTCGGGAGACAAGGTCAGAGGTGGAGCCCAATGTGGGGCAGGGCTGGCGGGGCACCCTAAGGACAGGGAAAGGCACCCTTCCCCAATGCAGGTCGCGACCGCACCTCAGGACCAGGGCAGGGTGATGTACCCACCTACTGGACGTCTCATGGGGTAGCCCCCGGGGCAGTGACACAGGACGGCTCTCATTGGCAGGTGAGAAAGCACACTGGGAGGCACTCGTTCGAAACAAACTTTGTTCGAGTGCAGGAAGCATACAGGTCGCCCAGTCAGCTGTTGGCCAAGCATGCAGATGCACTGAGGCCCGGGACGCACTGTAGGCTGCGGCTGGCAATGGACGCCCAGGCCCAGCAGCAGTGCCACAGGGCAGCGTGCCCCCTCTCCCTGGGACTGAGATCTGATCCTCAACTAATCAGGGTCACAGCAGCTCTCACCAGCAGGGAGACCTGGATCCTGAGCACCTCGCCAGGGCTGATCCTGTGCCATGCCCCAGGCCACCCCCATAGGAGAGGAGGAGGGGCCAGAGGGGGTGGGCAGGCCACCGTTGTGAGCTTCCCCAGCAGGCCCTTCACACAGACCAGATGTTCACTCAGATCCTGGAGGGAGTTTGTGGCTGGTATTGCTGCTGCTGCCAGGCCAGCATGGCCCTGGGCCACAACCTCCTGCCAGTCTCAGCATGCCTCTTGATTGTCACCCACATCGCAGCCAGGGTGGGGGGAAGCTCCCTCATCCTTCCCGCCCACTTCCGAGTCCAAGGGTGCCTCCCCTTGCCCCTCCTGCCCCACTAGCCCATGGATCGACACCCAGACCCTCCTCCAGTAGCCCTCTGCCCCCCACGGAGGATGTGGAGTCTGCCTGTGAAGTAGGGACCCCCCTGTTCACCAAGTCTGGAGACTGGCCAAGGCCAAGCATCTAGAGGACGGCCATTCTTGCTGCAGCAGCCCAGTTCCACAAGCACCTTTGCGGAGAACGCCACCAGGCAGGCCCCTACAGGAGAGGAGGCGGGTGAGCACAGAGCCGACTGTGAATGGGTCCCGCCACCCCTGGTCCCTCCCCATCTGGATGACAAGGGGCCGAAATGGCCATTCCCCGCACCAAACAGCCTGATTGGGACGCCCTTGTGTCATACCCTTGCCCTCCCCGAACAGGGCATGCCCGCTGCCAGGTTCCAAGTAGCTGGCTGTCCCAGAATGGCTGTGTGCCACTCTGGGGGCATGACCTATGAAGACGCCCTGACGGTACATGACCCACTCGGTTTCCCCGTGTGCAAGGATGTTCCAGGCCCCCCAAAATGACGATACATGACACACGGAGACAGTTAAAATGGACTTTCTTGGAGATGGGCGAGGGAGTCAGAAGTAGTCATGAGGAAGGATCCAACCCCCAACACTGGCAGTGCCTCCTCACCCTCTGAGATTATGATGGGATGGTGCAGAGCCACTACTGCCTCTTAAGAGATCCCAGAGTGTCGGCCCCATCAGCACCCTCTGCTGCTTTCCTGGGGACTTGGAGCTGCCGTCCGGGACGTTGCCGGCCCCTGCATCATCGGGGTGGCCTAGGATGAGACCAGGTAGTGAAGCCCAGGCCTAGGGCAGCGTCCGCATACTCCTCCTCTGCCTCGGGCTCCCAGGGGGCTGTGGGGAGCGACAAAGGGTGGTCAGATGGGTGATCGGCCTCATGTGCAGGGCTGTCGGGGGGGGGGGGGTCCTCCACTGGGCGGCAAGTTCCAGGGGATGCGTGGGGTCTGCTTGGATAATCCCTGGTTGGAATGGCAAGCTTATCACTGCCCCTGTATATGGGGCCAGTCATCTAGGGTGGTGCCACGCCCCCCCAGCATCTGCTGGGGAACCAGCCATGGAGGAAATGGTTTTCCCCCTACAGTGTGGCCTGGCCTGCCCCAGCCATCCATCAGATGGACTCACCCCACTCGACTGCCCGTGCCGCTATCACTCGGTCATGGACCCTCTCCAGCGCAAATCTCCAGCATTCCAATGGCCCTCTTGATGGAGAAGAGGGACACCCCTGATGAGCTGACCACCGAAAGTGCATAGGTTTGCATGGCGGGGTGCAGGCCAGCCCACCCTGGTGTGCCTGGTGGGGGGAGGTGGGGTTCTGGCCATGGCAAGGGGGGCCACCCCAACATATCCACTCCCCATTGTTGTGATCCCTGCCCCATTACCATCTCGCTTCCTGTGAGCAGGGCCTTCCATGATCTCCTCAATGTCAAACTCCACCTTCCCAGCCATGCAGTCCAGCCGTGCCAGGAATACCACAGCCTCCTCCACCCGGCCCAGGTACAGCTCCTCCAGCAGCAGCCGCAATGCCTCCACTGCTGCCTTGGCCTCCAGGGCGCTTGCCACCCCCTTCACGACCAGGTGCTGGGTGGCCCGGACAGCCCAATTCTGGTGCCAGCTGTCCTCATCCATGCTCGCCTTCCGGGCATGTGGAGGTTAGGGTAGGCCAGCAGGGGTCAGCCTCCAGGATTGACTTGCGCCACCCCCCAAGAGCAACTAGTCAGTCATCACTAGCTGAATGTAGTGGTGCCTCTGCCACTAACTCGTGGCCAAAATTTCCATTAGCTTTTGTTGAGAAGGAGAGATTTTGAGATGGCTTGAATCCATTTAGTTATCTAATAATCTGTAATAAGGTTGACTTATAAAGGACTACAAAATAGAAGAGCGCATGAAATCAAAGGCCTTACTTGTGGGTGGGGGGAGGCCAGAAGGAAACTTGCCGAGGCTGGTTTGATACAAACCACACAAAGAAAGGTTATCTGGGTTACAGACAAAAAACCGCTATCAGAGAAAACTGTACTGAGAAAAATACAGTATTAAATTTTTTTTAATAATTATTTTAGTATGAGTCAGCCAATATTCATAAAGTGCAAGTGCATGAAGTGCTCAGAGTATAAACCTATACCGATAATCTGCACGCTCCGTTTGTAATTGTGCTTTCTCCTGTCCCATTTTACCAGTTAACAGATCCTGATCTGATTAAACAATGTATAGAAGAGTGCAAGGCAAGGGTTGAGATAGGACTTCATTATCGTATCCCTTATCCAAGGCCGGTAAGTAGAAACCGTCCTACACATCTCCAGTTTGACATCTTCATGTCCTTACTCACAGGGCTTTTTTTCTGGTAAAAGAGATGGTGGAACTCAGGACTTTGGGTCAGCTGGAACAAGGGGAGAGTTTTTTAAAGTTTAAATCACCCTAGGTGAAAATGGTCACATGGCTGGTGGCCCCGCCCCCTGATCTCCAGACAGAGGGGAGTTTAGATTGCTCTCTGTGCCACAGCACAGAGGGCAATCTAAACTCCCCTCTGTCTGGAGATCAGGGGGCGGGGCCATCGGCCATGTGACCATTTTCAAGAGGTGCCAGAACTCCCTTCCACTGCGTTCCAGCTGAAAAAAAGCCCTGCTTACTCAGCAGAAATCCATACAGGCTAGACAAAATCTGCTGACGAGTGCCTTTTGCTCTTTGAGGTGCAATCCTGCAATTAATTTGAAGCCCGTGAGTCAGGGCTTGTTTGAATCAGAGCTGTTGTTGCTAACCTTCAAAGCAGTCTCCAAGAGTCATTAAAACGTCACTTTCAGAAGCACAGTTGCTTTGAGATTCTGGATGTTTGTTCAATGCATAATTACAATATAGCATTGGTTCTCAAATTTGCAGACATCGGAGGTCCCCCTGAATCATTCACAAATGCCTATATGCTTCCTCCCGCCAGAGTAGTAATGAATAATCTCTCCCTCTAGTTGCCAGTTCCCAGTTCCCACAAAGTATTAAGCACTGGCCAGCCCACAAACCACAGCTTGAAAACCACTTGCTACTCAAGATAATTTTGCACAATGGGTGCTATGAACCTTTAGGGGATACCTTACAGGTGACTCAGTATTCAGCCTGTTCTTCTTCTTTTTGGCAAATGATGTAATGGAAATTATTCATGCTGTCATGCAAGGAACACCTGAAACTATAGATGTGTGGGATTGGTATCTGAAGAAGTGAGCTGTGACTCACGAAAGTTCATACCCTATCACAAATTCTGTTAGTCGTATAGGTGCTACTGAACTCTTTCTCTTTTCTACTGGGATTTATACGACCTTATGCACCACCTACAGGGTAACACCAGGGCTGTTTCCACACTACTTATCTTCATCCAGAACGCCACAGAACATCGCGAAAAAATGCGGAAGCTAGCATCTTCTCGCACGAGTTTTGCACGACATCACGCAAAACTCACGCAAGAAGACACTATCTTCCCCGTTGTTGTTTTTTGCGACGTTCTGCAGCGTTTCAGATGAAGGTAAGTAGTGTGGAAACAGCCCTAGGCTCTGAAGCTAAGGACAGACGGGCCAGTTCCAGGTTTAGTTGATGACCCCTTGGGTAGGAGATCTGCACTGGGCCCATCCCACTAGCCAAGAGACATGCAGTGGAGCGCAAGGCAAGAGCCCAGCCCCTGCATTCAAGAGACCACACTGCTTCTTTGGCCTGTCACGTACTCGTCTTTGCCGGTGTCCTGAGCACCAAGAGAAAAGCAGGGCGCTGGCTTAGGAACCAGAGTGGAAAAGATAAAAATGATGCATCCCATTCAAGTGGGAAGGCCTGCTGCTGAGATCCAGAGGAGTGTTGCAACGAAGCAGCAGGATCCGCCACGTGCATAATCGGTCATCAATCCTCTTAAGCAACAAAGGCCTAGTAAGGAGGGAGAATCAGGAGATCATGTCTCTTGTGCTTAGTTCGTCGAGTCCTTTAAAATTAATCAGCAGCCTAGCCCCAGCATGGACAATGTCTCTTTCTGGTGCACATCCTGCCCCCCGCCCCTGGTCTTCTCAACTGTGGATAGAGAAAGAATCTCTGTTTTGTGCAAAACGTGAAGTAGTTTCTCCCTTGGGAGGAGAACAGAGCAGAAATACATTATGATTCTTATAAATCACTCCTGAAGGATTTTTAATGCATAAATTGCTTTACAGTCCTCATTCATCCCCACCACAAGACTGTGAGGTAGAACACTCACTACGATTCTTTTACTGCATTTTCCCCCTCGGCAGTATGCTTTATGGCAGGATGCTTCATGCTGGCACTACTGGCTTATTGCAGCTTTTTAGCAATTTTTCGCACGCTGTGCGCTTTGCTTTCAGGTCGTAGCAGATTTTCTGCCAAGCAATCGGGAGGGTGTTACTGCCACAGATAAGCTGAAATAAGATGTGTTTTCTTTTCTGATTGCACCAAGTCTTAATTTTTTTTTCTGGGAACTTCTAGATAATAAAAAAAAAGCAATAGTTTCAGAGATAGTAAGTATTGTATTGTGAGAACTATAGGAGAAAAGGAAAGAAAGGTGACCCCTTGATGCACAGGAAAGCAGCGGTTTGAATCTGCTTCCCAGGAGTCCACATTGAACACTCCGTCCACTGGGTTCTATGAGCTTTCTGTATTGTCTGAGTACTGCATTTGTGGGGTGTGTTTTTGTTTTGTTTTTTTGCTCCTTTGCTACACACAGATTCATCTGCCTCCCATGGGCCTTGCACACCAGCAAAGTCGTGCATTGCGACATCAGGAAAAGCTGCGGAAACTTTCCAAGCCTGTCTACTTGAAATCTCACGATGAAATTTCATAATCCAGTATCAGACTGTGACCTGTTGTCGTCCTGGACTGCCTGGCAAGCATCTATGAAACTGGTATGGTTTGCACTCGCTGCCTCTTTCTCAGAGCTCAGAAGCGTGTCTGATCCTAGCAGGAGATGCGGGAAGCGTGTACTCAGGCTGGCTTGTCTTTCTTAAGACTCAACACAACTGACTCATCAATAAAAGCGAGAAGCGTCGTGGTCAAGTAAGAGACTGCATGAAAAGCCTGATGTGTCTTATTGTGCGCTCAAGATTACTGGTTACTGAGGCTTTCAAAAGCCAGTATGGTGCAGCGGTTAGCATGTCAGATCAGGGCACGGAACAGCCAGGTTCAAATCTTTGCTCAGCTCATTGGATGACCTTTGGCTGATCACTTTCCCTCCACACAACCCACTTCACAGAATTATTGAATTAAATAGGGGTGGGTTACACCACTCCATGGAGGAAAAGTGGGATAAAAATGTAAGAATTTTCCCATAGAACAAGATGTGAAGATGTTCTGAGCATATTGGAAGTCTAGGTATTCTTGTCATAGGTCCCTAATTAGGGGAGGGGATGGGGCTCAGTGGTTGAGCATCTGCTTGGCATGCAGAAGGTCCCAGGTTCAATTCCCAACATCTCCAGTATATAGGATGGGGTAATAGATAGTTGACATGAAAGACATTCACCCAGGACCCTAGACGGCAGCTACCAGCATGAGTAGACAATACTGATTTTGAAGGACCAGTGGTCTGATTCAGTATAAGACAGCTTCATGTGTCCTTGTGTATCCTTTGGGTTCCAAAACTACTAAAGCCAGCAAAACCCATCATGTGTTGCAGAACTGAAAGTCATATTTTGCTAAACTTTTCCTCCCCAAAGTACACAGGAGCATTGTGTGATAAGTGGAGAAGACCTCTAGTAGCCTGTACCAACATTTAGCCTATACCTGCTGCTCCAAAACCCTCTCCTACCTGTAGTATATTGCAAGTTCTTCTCCTGCTGAAGATCCACATGTTTATGTTTGGAGGGGAGCTAACATTTGCACAGGATGTAAGCATGTAAAATTCAACACATAGAGGTCCAAATAATACCGTTGCTATCCCAGATAAAATCTAGGTCTCGACCATGCAACACAGACCTGTGTGCATAGGCGTGCGTGGGCTTGGAGGTGAGAGAGGCATTTCCAGTGGGCAGAGAAGGAAGACCCAATTTCACCCCCTCCACCACATGTCATGAGATGGGGGGGAAATTGCCTGAATCAGGCCATTCTGTCATTCCTGCTCCAGACTTCTCTTTTCACATTGTTCTGAATTTCAAGTCCAGTCTCCACCATTCTGCAAACAGCTTATAAAGTATACGCACCTGGCACTCTCCTACACATTTGGAGGTCTTAAATCTGTTCTTCCTATTTGCTGGCCAGGCGTTTGTGCACAGCAATGATTGGCTGGCCTTTATGATAATCATACTTACCACTTCCCCTCTTCCATAGGACAGTTTTTCAAGTAAGGGTGGTCATTAAAAAAATAAGTTGGGCTCCAAACCAACATTTACTCAGGTGAGCATGCGGGATGCTTAGAAAAAGTAAAAGAGAGAAGAAAAAGGTGAACAGCCTGCCTGAAGCATGGCAGAGTGACGAAGAAGGATATCAGCACTGGATTTGGAGCAAATGCAGGTATCAGCACTGAATGCAGAGAAAATCACTGCAACAGAAAACACACACACACACAGGTTCCTGTTTGTCAGTACAACTATATGGACCTTAGACCAGTCGTTAATTTCATACCTCACATTATATTGAAATATGAGGTATGAAATTAACGACTGGTCGATATAAAGCCACAGTTTGCCTGGCAGTAAGGGGTCTAACTCAGCTCACCTAGGACTGGGTACACTGGCATGATGTAAGAGGTGCTGGTCCTATTCACTAACACCACGAGCAAGTTGCAGGAGAGCTTTGCTGCTAACCTGGCAAATACCACAGGGCTGGCAAAACCTCTTCACTTCAAGCATGTCTTGCAGAGAGTCTGCTTCTTGTCCAAGTGCTTTGAACTTTATGGCAACAATGTACACCAAGGAGGATTCATCCATATTTTCAGAGAAGCCTACAAGGCATAATGTGAATGCATTAAGGGCTGAACTGTTTCTTGCATGATCTTTGTAGAATCGGGTCAGACGTTTGCATTATCCTTCGGTCTCAGGGACCACTTGGTCACCTCTCAAATTGGGCCATTCTGTTGGTGAAGGTGTCTATGTATGGCATACGGTGGCTAAGACAATAAGCTGTGGCCTGGAAGGGCCGCAATTCAAAGCTTGCTTCTGAGACAAACTCATCCAGCTCCTGTAGGCAAGCCGTTCTCTCTCAGGCCCCCCTGTATACCAGCATGGTGGAGTGGCTGGATCTGGTCCAAATTCTCACGCAGTCATGAAAATGACTGGTGACCTTGGGCCAGTCCTTCTCTCTCAGCATAACCCAATGTGTTATGGAGACAAAATGGTACTATTATTCCCATCCTGCACTCCTTGGGAAAAAATGCAGGATAAAGATAATGGACCTTATTCCTGTATTTGATATGGGAATTACTTTACAAGGCTGCTGTAAGCATTCCAACAACAAAGTGCTATATGAAACATTACTATATTGGTCTAGGATCCAGGTCTCATTTTGAGGGGGGGGACACAGGAACGCAGTTCCGGTAGTTCCCCAAAGAGGTCACATGTCAGGTGGCCCCGCCCACCTAACTCAGCCATTTTGAGCCTGTTTCGGCCTGGACTGGGGCCGAAATGGCCTGGATCGGGCCTCTGATGGGTGGTGGATCACTCTCCCGCTCAGCAGCGGCCTGATCCTGACCATTTTGGGCCCCTTTTCAGCCATTTTCAGCCCCTTTTTGCCATTTTGGGCCAAATTTCGGCCCTGAATGGCCAGGATTGGGTCCAAAACAGCCAGGATAGGTGATGTCAGGGAGTGTGGCATATGCAAATCATTTATGCTGATGATGCATTTCTGGTGATGTCCAGGGGTGTGGCTTATGCTAATGAGTTATGCTGATGAGTTCCTCCAGCTCTTTTTCTACAAAATGACCCCTGCTAGGATCCTAAGCACTTTGCCAAGTTCCCCTTCCACTGCAGGCCCGTCACACCTCTCATACACACTGTCCATGGCTGTCCACCAAACCTGAGGAACAACTAGGGTGGCTAGGCTGGAGTGGGAAAGGGTTTTGATTCTGTAAGCACCACCTAAGCAGGAACCAAGCCATTATCCTGGAACCACATTTGGCACTGCAGAGTTTATTTAAATCCTTGCCTTTGAGTTCAGAGCAGGAATAACCTAAATTCTTCCATACTCTGCAAAATATGAATCAGGACAGGTGAGCTAATGTGATACTGCATGTTCTAATGAGCCCAGTCAATATTATTACATAGTTATGGCATAAAATCAGGGTGGAACTCCCAATGATTTGCTAGAAAGCCTCCAGTAATCAGAAAGGGTTTCTCCTAAATGATGCTGCCTCCATAATGCTGCTGCTTCATAATGATGCTTCTCTATAATGAAGCTGCCTTCAGAACAGTTGACTTCTGGCAAAGTATAACAGCCGTAACTTATCCTGTTTTTCTAGCATTGTACATTTTATCAATGTGTTATGAATATAATGCTCTGTGAAAATGTAACGTTGCTACTAGAACCAGTACAAACATTTGCAAAGCACGTTGTGCTCCTTCAAAAGGCTCAATGGATGCAGAAGATATTTTCACACAGTTTAATTCAAGCTTCAGCAATGCAGGCTGGAAGGCCTAACCCAACAAGGGGGTGTCCAGAAGTACCTGAAAACAAGAGGTGGTCTGTACTTTTCCCCCTTTCTGGTGGGTTGAGCTCTATTCCTCGTTGCTTTTGCTGCTGTACTTGCCTTCTTCCATACTTCAAGCAGGTTTTAAAAAAAACATTTTAAGTGCTGGTATAAGTTCCTACGGTGCTTTATCTCTTAAGGCCCCCATATTGTTTTTTACAGTTGAAGACAGCTTCTGATTGGATTTAAAATGTCAAAGTTTCCAGCCAATCAGTGCTGCCAGGTTCTGCTTCAACCTGCTGAACTGGTTTTCCTTGAACTCAACCCTGGGAGAGGACTAGGTACACTTGCCAACAACCCGGTGAACATTGCCTCCAGAGCACAGCGACCCTTGTTTTTTGGTACATCTGAATATGCCTTTGGAAAGAGCTGTAGAGCTAGAATCAGCCCCCTTCTAGTTCAGATCCCTGGTCCAAGATTTGACCAACTAGATTTCTCGGGAAGTAGAAGAAAAAAGATCCTAATTATCCCATATGGCACCCGTTTTTTTCTTTCTATTGGAATTACTATTATCCAGGCATGTAAGCTTAATGCCATTTGACTCCTCCAGATCTACATACGGGCCATTTTCAAATCCCACTGTGCCGTCTTCGTCTCCGACATTTGGCTGCTTCAGTGGCAAGACCCTCATCCTGATCATTCCTCATCTAGGCTGGTGGCCTTCAGCCTTTTCAGCCCTGGGAGCAGCTGAGCATGGGACCCACAGAGCTGCAGATTCATGTGACAAGAAAAGGGGGAGCCGGCGTTATGACCCACTGTGATGTCAAGGCAGCTAGGGAGAGGAAACCAAAGCTGCAGGCAGCTAGGAAGAGGAAACCAAAGTTGAGTGCCAAAAAGTGTGCCATAGTAGGGAACAAACCATGGAAAAATATTCTCCACCACTGAGTGGCCTCACCCTGGCATTCTGCCAGTCCATTCATCATGCATACAAAAAGAGATGAGGTGTGAGGCCCTTGCTCTCTGCCCATATGCACTAGCAGAAGGTTCATTGAAAAGTCAGTAGAAAAAAGCAACTCAACTGGGGATCGTAACACAGCAAGTGGGGATATGTAGCTTCCTTGAGGTCCCACCCATAGGCCAGACCATTGGATCTAGATTTCTGCAAACCTTTCTTGGCTTGTTTTCCATCCTGCTGTGTGTGTGTTCTGAATGATAACTAGCATGCTATTAGCATCACTAAGCACATGTCTTGATGCTTCTACGCCATTGCAATTTCTGCCTGAGGTCTCATAAAATACCAGAACGAGGAGTAAGGTGAGAAGGGATCTGGCAGAGGTCCCTTTTGCTTCCCTCTGTCTGGGAACACATTCCTCTGGGCAGATCACCATGGGTGTGGCCATCTATCAGAAGAGTGGAGGATGGCCTCAACAGAGGGCAAGATAGTTGAAAAACCAAAAGCAAAGCAAGTGATCTGAAAACAAAGTCTAAAGGCTATTGGGGGTGGGGCAGGGATAAAGAGTGATGGATTCAAAAGGCAAGAAGATAATTTTTTTTAATAAGAACGTGCCAGCAAAGGGTATTCTGAACAAAATCAGTCATCTAGTTGGCAAAGTGCTGCCACTCCCCGATTGATCCAGTGCTTCTGGGGACGGTCAGAAGGAATCTCAATGGAGAGGACGTAATTGGTGGAGTGCCCTGTGGTGGATAAGGTGCCTCTCCGGGCGCTGGTTTTGTAGACCGGACATGTGTATATCCCTGAGTGCAGAAAGGCTGAGCTCTCTCCAGGTTTCAGCCAAATGATGGGAAGGGAGTCATAAAGGATTTTGGGGGAAGACTCGCCAATCAGCATGGTTTCTCGGTCCCACCGGGCCCCTTCCAGGAAAAGCCCTTTCACATAAGCCCCATCTTCAGGCATTGTCTCCATGTTGTGCTCCTGCCTCATCATCTAAATTGAGGAAAGAAGAAGAAACGGGTGTCAAAATGCCACCTCGATCCCACAGAAGGAATCGGGGATCACTCTTCATTCTCCACCAGGTTAAAAAGGAAAACCTTCATTGAAGAAAGTTAAATGTTCTCTTTCAGGCCAGTTTTCCAGGATGTCCCACTAGCCATAGTTGTGTTAAGTACACTAATGCTACATAAGATCTAGTTCTCTCACTAGAATGGCAGGCCTGTGTCTATTTTGTATCACTGCAAAGTGCAAACAGGGAGTTGCATGAGGAAATGCTCCTCTATAGGGAAAAAAATATTCCTCCACAAGGAAAGCTGGCATATAAGGGGGAAAGCTAACTCAACCTGACACGCTAGATCTCTGCATGCAGAGGTTTAAGATATATATATTCCATCATAGCCCTGCCGGCAGTTGTGCAGCCTGAAATTGTGCATCCCAGACATATGCTGAACACTTCAAAGGAGGGATGAAGACCTGATATGAAAGATGCATGACTAGGATTGTGCATATATCATCATAAGCTATATTGCATTAGCTTACAGCCATAGCAATTTACATCAAAAATACCAACAGCATCAATATTATAATGCAATAATCACAATAACAAAAACTCTAATATACATTACAATTTTATAAACAATCATTAAGATCACAACAGAAATCTGAGTTAAAACCAACATCAATTCAAACAATTCAATCAGGTAGTCAACAAAATACACAGATTAAACCATCAGCCACAGTAACAGTGGTTGGTTTTGGTAAGGCCTTTACCACCCTAGCAACAAACTTTGCCTTTTGCATTGTTATCCATTTACTTTTGTCACCAAGTAATATAGTTAGTCTATCATTATCCGCTCTTGGATATTGTAACAAAATATTTCCAAGATACCTTTCATGTTCCAATGCGAATCTTGGGCAGTAAAAGACCACATGGCCTCTTACCGCTGCCAACTGTACTAAAACAGTGCTTTAGTAAATGCTTTCCTATGCTGGGGCTTAAGTATGTCAGTAAGTTAGGATGGACGAGTTAAAGAAGGAGGGACAAGTTGCTTGTAAAGGGGAGCTACTCTCAAGGTATTTAACCATGTGGCATCCATCTGAACACATATCTAGCAGTCTTTGTTTTATTAATTGGTTTGCTGCAAAGAAATCAAGCCCTTTTAAACAGTCGTCTGAAAATCTGAGTTTGACTACCAAATTCAATATATAACTCTGCCACGTGTTACTTTTCCTTTCCTCATAAGTTGTGGTTAAGAAACAACTGAACCCAAACCAAATTTTCAACCAATAATTAATAATAACTTTGTGGACTGAGACCGATATTGGCAACAGAGCCAATTCCAATCTTATGGCTTCCAGTGTTGAATTAGAGACTGTTAATAACATATAAGTAAACTTATTCTGAATGATTTCCAATGACTGTAAGTTACCAGTCCCCCAAACCGGAGCTCCATATAGTATCTGTGGCAATACCTTGGTCCTATAGATCTCTAGCAATGGAGGCACCAAATAACCTTCCCTAGTTTTGCAGAATCTACGGATACCAAGTATAGCCTTTTCAAATTTCATCTTTGCATGCTCAATATGTGCTGACCAGGAACCAGAGCCATGAAAAATTACCGTGAGTTATCTAAAAGAGGACACTCGTTCTAACAGTTTCCCATCCATTGTCCATTTATGAAAATGGGCATGCATATATATGTGTTTAAAGTTCCTTCCCAGGCCCAGTCTGCTGCTTTGTAGAAGTATCTCGTAGTGAAAAGAAAGATCTAGGTATTTGGGTTCTATGTTCCCCCAACCCCAACTCTTTGGAAAGGTGTTTGTAGAAGAAGGATAGGAAAAATAGTTAAAACACCCTGTCGCTCAGAGGCACTTCTTGGAAATGGGCTCCTAATGAGTTTTTAAGAAACCCCACAGAAGATCTTGATTATGGATCTTTTGCTTCATGTCTCTTTTGGCTCTGAGAATGAGGCCTGAACATTGAAGAAGTGGCACAAGAGGAGAAAGAGCAGCAGCAACAGAGGAGGCCAGCAGCTGGTAGGAAATAAGATGCCCATAGATGGAGTCTTCAGTGCTTTGTGTACCCTGTACAGATCAGCACCTGGAATGTTAGGGACAATGGCAACACAATGAAGTTATGGGTGTTCTTTTCAAATCTAGGGGCGGGGGGAGAGCTGATTTTATGTGAAATGTAAACAAAAATGTTGTTGTGCCTTGAATGCAAATGGATTTCTTGCTGCAGGACCTTGTTTGTGAGCCACAGCCCACTTGGTCAAGGGCATCTCGGAAGCTCACACTGGAACAAATCTGTCTGACTTTCAGATGCTCATAGGACTCTGTTACTTCATACAGATTTTGTAAGGAATGTAGGGCACTTCCCATAGATTTGGAAGGGCCTGTACCGCTGATGGCTTTCAGAGCCCATGTCTGGGTGCTACATTGCCTCTCCAGAAACATGGGAAGTGTTCCAGGAAAAGCAGAATTCCCTTTGCGCCAGGGCAGCCTTCACATTTGCTTTGGGACTGGAAATCTGCCATGGCTGGTGTGGGTGTGGAAGAGAGGCTGGCTATGAATACCTCCTGTAGGCATCGGTTGGAAATACATCCAACCCCTGCAATCAGACCTGTCCAGAAGGTTTCCAGAGCATCTACAAAGGATTGCCTTTCCCATTTCCTCTTCTCCACTAGATCTTGACAAGACGGTTCAATGTAAAGAATGCAGAGGAAGGGCTAGAAAGGCTGCAAACGTCAGGCTCTGGCATCTCTGTTCGCTCATTATAGGTTAGCTTAGCTCTTAATGTTCCTGGAATCATTATTCCAAACCAGCTTCTACACAATTCTCCCCAGACGTGTATTGGGACAGGATTATGGCATTTCTCAATGTGTTTCCTTTTCCCTCTCTTGCTACTTTTCCAATCAGCATTCATATATGTCATCAATTATTTAATATTTTACCGACTTATTATCTTCCTACACGAAGGGATCAATTAAAGTAGGAAAATGGCTGCTGTTGGTTCTGGCCTTTGAAAGCTCCGACTGGACCCCCTGAGAGTCTGCCCTTCAAAATCCATCTAGGGAGAGAGGGAGGCAGAGAGAAAGAGAGAGAAAGAAAAGCAACTTTCCCTCTTTCTTCAGGTCTCAGATGCCTTATAATTCCAAGTTTGTGTGAATTTGGATAATTTCCAGCAAATGACTGGCTGATGGAGATGGAAGGAAGGCAATCTTGGGAGTTCATCCAGACTCCTAGACCACAGCGATTACGCCCTTCCATTCACCTCCCTTTATTTTCCTTCTTAGTCCATCCATCTGCCAGTACTGACGCACACATATCCTGCTCCTATTTGGACTTTTCTGCCTTCTGTCTAGGGTTGCCAGCCTCCAGGCAGTAGCTGGAGATCCCCCGGAATTACAACTGGTCTCCAGGCCACAAAGATCAGTTCACCTGGAGAAAATGACTACTTTGGGGGGTGGACACTGGAATTATGCCATGCCAAGGTCCTTTCCCTCCCCAAACCCCTCTTTCTCCAAGTTTCTCCAGGTTTCACCCCCTAGATCTCCAGGAATTTCCCCACTTGGAGCCGGCAACCCTACTTCTGTCTCACCTCTGGAACACCCTCCCTTTCTCCACCCATCACACAAACTCTCTTCTAACTGTTCCTCAAAAGCCACTTCCTCTGCAAAGATGCATCCTCAGAGTCACCGGAGAGTCTCCCCATCTGGGCATTTCCTCAATGTGTGCCCAGTCTGTGGCATTTCTGCCCACAGAAGTGGCATTTTTTTGCCAATTTCCCATTCTCTCTGCAGCTCTCACTTCGATGACCACCATGATGTCCCACAGGGGCACAACTTTTGAGGGCTACAGGAGGCTTAAGAGGGAGTGGAGAGGTGGGACAGTTGTCATTTATGCAGTGCAACTCAACTTGTGTGGCACAGAATCTAAGCCAAGGACCAGAAAATTGTTGGGATTTAGTGTTTCCATTTCAGTCATGAAAGAGTTAAACTCTTTGTGTTACCTACTAAATTAGTAAACTTACTTTGAATGTAACCATTAGAGCTTCGAACAAGAGCCATAAAAAGGGGAGTCACTAAGCATAATGAAGTAGGATTAGGATTTTCTATTGGGCAGTTTGTTTATTGGGGGCAATTAATTGATGCTATGTACTGAGGTTTTATTGCTCTTTGTTCACTTTGTCTTCTAGTCTTCTCTAAGTTACTTTTCTAGCAAGATGTAGTCAGCTTAGCAATTTATTATTTTCTCCAAATGTAACGCTATTTTTATCCTTTAGTAAAGTATTCTTACAGAGCTACACTGGAGTGTGTGTGAGTCTATACTCATTACTTCCGATGCGCAATCTTTGCACAAACTCTGCTATAATTTCCTACAAAAATGAGGACTGTCCCTGCTGGCAAGGGACATATTATATGTCCCTGATAACAGGGGAATCTCTCTCTCTCTCTCTCTCTCTCTCTCTCTTAATGAGATACCCAGACTTGAAGGTGTCCCCCTTGCAGTCGTGTGCGGGGGAAGGACAGCAGTTGGCAACAGGAGGAGGTTCAGAGGCAATAAGAATGAAAGAACTGGGAGTTCCTAGCTGGTGTTAACTGAAACTTGGGGCGCAGCTTTGGGAGGCTATCCAAGTTTCTCCCTGATGGAATCTTTTGCCTTGCAGGAGTGCCTCTTGGCGTCCATTTCTGCTCTGCCAATGTATTTGAAAAGAAAGCCAATATTACAAAGATCTCAAGTCCCCAGAGCTCTCTCATCCACAGGAAAGCAAGCCTGGGTTGGAACTCAACACTCAGGGAGCCCCAAAGAGTTTTAAAAATGGTTTCCCTGCAGCATTATCAGCACAGAGACAGCACAAAAGAGGTTTGGAGCAGTTTGGGAAATGCCCCTAAATATATTTCAAACAGGACAAAGAGGTGAGGAGAAAGAGGCCTGTGGATACGTTCCCAGTCTCGTTTTGTTGGTGGATATTAGGTGATTGTAGATTATGTTCAGCGTGATCTCAGCTTCAGGATCCCCCACTCCCAAAAGCACGGCATGAAAACATTTAGCCTACTTTACCTCAAATTCAAATCCAATGTGATCGATTGGGATGGTGTATTTCCTAGCGTAGTTCTGGGAAACGCCTGTCAAAAAAGACTGAGTGAAGTAGAACCCGGATATCCAAAATACATTCGGGGGTCCGTGGTTGATCCACTCCTGGGTTTCATGCGAAAAGAAAAATATTTATTACTGGGGTGGGGCTGAGGGAAATGCCACAGACAGAGAGGCGTATTGAACCCACACCGCTGGATGAGTCTGATCTTAGCACGAATATATCAGGCCCAGAGACACACAGAACACAGCTGTTTCTTGCTTGCTTGCTGTTTGGGGCTGTGGGGTGGAGATGGTATCAGCTCCACAGACAACTTTTTGTGAAAGTTGAAGCCAATCTCTGTTAAAGAGAATGGGTGCTCACTGTTGGTTAAACTGAAGTTTAGCTAGCTATAATTTTCTTCCAGATGTGACCTCTGCCCTGCTGCCACCAGCCACTGCCATGTTTTGAGCTGTGGAGAGTGAAAGGCTACAATGAGAGGGAAGAGATCCGTTCTACACTCCACATGACAGCACCGTTTATGGGACTCTCATTTATCCAAGGCCCTCAATAATATCACATTTAGGATAGGAACCTACATTATACAAATATTTTTAAATGGGGAGGGGAATTGGCATATAAATGGCCCAAATAAATAAATAATATCAATACAAACCATTGGATCATCTAGCTCTGTTTTGTGAACACTAAAGGAAAGTAGCTCTCAAGCACAGAAATGGTAAAAATACCAAGAACTGCTACTTAAGACCCTTTTAACTGCAGGTGCCAAGGACCAAAAGAGCTTTTGTATGCAAACCAAGTGCTTGGAACCAGGGCTTTTTTTCAGGGGGAATGCGGGGGAACAGAGTTCCAGAACCTCTTGAAAATGGTCACATGGCTGGTGGCCCCGCCCCCTGATCTCCAGACAGAGGGGAGTTGAGATTGCCCTCCGCGCCTTTTCTCCGAGGGCAACCCACTGAGTTCCACCACCTCTTTTCCCAGAAAAAAAGCCCTGCTTGGAACTATAGTCCTCCTCAGAAGAATTTATAGTTTATCTGAGTGTGTAAAGAAACCACTCAAGAAGATGAGTGGGATACTTTCAAATTTGTTTACTTAATTGATTTGGTTATGCTGCATTCTTCATCAATTGATTTTCCAGGTGGCTGACATAAAGTTGATAAACAGCAATGAACTTCGTATTTTTTAATTTAAGTTTTAAATTCCGTCTTTCCAACTATAGCCCATGAAAATACACTTTGAATAAAACAGCAGCAAACATTATTACAAATTGAAATAATAATTACACCAAACAAAGAACAACCTCACCTATCCATAAAATAATTATGCACTATCTGAACATAACTGAAAACCTATATTAAAGCAGAAATAAATAAGGGACCAATTAACAACACAGCAAATTTAAAGAACAATTACCATGTAATTGTAAATAACTATAAGTTTAAGTGAATAAATATTAAACCAAAACAAGGTGTAAGATCAGTATAAAATCAATATGAAATGGGGCCAAACTAAACAACAAAATCCCTGAATGTGTATGTGTGTGTGTGTGTACGTATGCATGCATGTATGTATGTGTATGTGTATATATGTATGTATGTATATATATATATGTGTGTATATGTATATGTACGTGCGTGTGTATTCATCATACCCTGGATTTCCTTGGTGGTCTCTCATCCAAGTACTAAACAGGGTTGACCCTGATTAGCTTCCAAGATATGAAGAGACTGGACTGGCCTGGGCCATCTAGGCCAGGACCAGAGTCTTTAAGTAACTGTAATTCATCACTGATGTGAACCTCTATTTGACAGTAGTATCTACAAATAAAAACATTTTAGCGTACCTGGAAGAAGGCCAGTCGGGTAAGAAGGTCAGATACGTAACTCCCCAGTGGCTTCAGAGATGGGTAGGATTTGGCCGCCCACATTGGTGGCACTTTGCCAACCAACATGCTGTTAAAAACATCTTCCAATTCAGAAGACATCAACACTTGGCCTTTGATGGCTTTGCGTAGGTTGATCAGACTGCTTCGCACGACTTCTGTAAGTCTGCAGTGGAAGGGAATAAAGCTGAAAATCCCCAAGATACATCTTTTGTTCCCTGTATTAAATTGGTGTATCTCAAAACCCAGAAAAATCAATGAAAAGATACCCAACTATTTGAGGAAATCTTAGCATTCAACCTATGGAAAACAGTGTGAGGGATTTTTTTGATTCTCGTGGTTTGGGAAAGAAACAAAAAAATGTAGTGAAAATATGCTGACCTTATCCTTATCTGCTCAGCTAGGACTGGACTGCCTTTCTCCAGCTGAAGAAACCTTTCTCCAACTTCAGTAAAAGAAGAGACATTTTAGTTGGACGAAGGCTTCTTAGCCTGACAGAAGGCCCCAAACTTTGCTGTGCGGATGGGTTGGAGACAGGCCAGTATCTCTGTTCTTGCTGGGCACTCAAGGAAACTCTATTTTTTTGGAACACTTCCCAGCCTCTGCCCAATTCATGGCCACTGCTCCTCCAGGATCCAGCTCAATGTCACATTATTTGTACTAGTTTTAAGGAGTTTATATTATAAGCTGCTTTGGGTTTGGGCTGTAATGTGGCATAGAAATACAACCAACGGATACAGAAGCAACGAGAATCCTACCTGTTGAATCTGATCAGTTCTTGCCTCAGGACTGTATTCATAGATTCCTGGTAAAGCACCGGATACTTCATCATCACACTCTCCAAGTCAAAATCATTTGGTAACTTGGAAAGGATATCCTGTGCCAATTCCTCAACAGTTTCCTAAAATAAGGAAATTTGAACAAATCTCAACACCTTTTTTTGGATGTCTACCCTCATCTATAATTCTTCTTCCGTTTTTAAAAATATTGCTGGTACTACTAGACTTCTTATGTTTTTGTTATGCTAAACATTTCGCTGGCGCATTGTAGCCGAAATCAGATCTAATCATACAGCTTATATTTTTTCCCCTATGTAGAACATTCAAGGCATGCAAGAAACCTTGGATGCTGTCTGTCACGGTATAGTCTCTGATTATTTCAGAGAAGCTTAAGATGGAGACCTAATACAAGTTGCACTGTGGCTCAGAAATAGAGTATGTGCTTCGCCTGCTGAAGGACAAGAGTTTTTAGTTAAAAGATTAAAGTGTGTGGGAACACTGTTTGAAGTTGTACATAAGAAACCTGAGAACCTTCCATGCAATTCAACATCCTGTTTCACACAGTGACCAAGGCCCACAGTCAGGGTAAGAGGGAAAGAGCCCTCCCTGCTGCTGACACCTGGAAACTGGTCTTCAGAGGCACATTGCCTCTGAACATGAAGGCTCCATATAGCCACCGTAGCTAAAAGCCACTGACAGACCTATCTGCTGTGACTTTGGACCTCCTTAGAACTACAGCCAAGCTAGTGGCTATCACTGCATCTTGTTGCAG
This sequence comes from Eublepharis macularius, assembly GCF_028583425.1. Lineage (NCBI taxonomy): Eukaryota > Metazoa > Chordata > Lepidosauria > Squamata > Eublepharidae > Eublepharis > Eublepharis macularius. Next base: position 20,293,872 of record NC_072801.1, read on the forward strand.
TAAATTCTGTGTTATGCCTTGTATGAAAAAGTGCTTTGTTTTGTCATAACAGGTGAGGGCTATTAAACCCCAGCCAGATTGGCACAAATAGCAAAAAACATGGCTCCAACCCTAAACCAAACACAAAGAAAGACTGACTGCAGAGCAGGTGTGGACCATCTGTATATTTGATTTTTACCTGTGGGGATTTGCCTCCTCCCCCTGCTTGCCTGGGCAGAGTCAACAAGACGCCGTTGAAAAGCAGGTTGGTTTCTTGGTTATCCTTGGTGATATCTGCATTCTCATGCAGACCAAAGACCCCAGGGTGGGTTGTAATTGGCAGGCTCCGCAAGTAATCTATATAAGACTGCAACAAAACAAGGTGCAAGGCACCTGAGTGTCGAGTTAACATTCTTATAACCACTAGAAAAACAGAAGCCGGCTTGCTCAAGCATCAGAGTACATACATAGGTCACAAATTGCTTCAAGGTACTCCAAAATTGGCCCACCATAAACCCTTTAGCAGTAAAAATGGGAATTGGCATACATGGGTCAATGAACAACTTGTTCCACAATGCCTGGAGGCAATTAATTAACTTGAGTGGTAAGCTGCAGTACTGCAGCCCAAGCTCTGCTCACAACCTGAGTTCGATCCTGGCGGAAGCCGGGTTCAGGTAGCCGGCTCAAGGTTGACTCAGCCTTCCAACCTTCCGAGGCCGGTAAAATGAGTGCCCAGTTTCCTGGGGGTAAAGTGTAGATGACTGGGGAAGGCAATGGCAAACCACCCCGTAAAAAGTCTGCCAAGAAAATGTCGTGATGCGACATCCCCCCATGGGTCAGTAATGACTCAGTGCTTGCACAGGGGACTACCTTTACCTTTTATATGGGACCATCAATGTTTTTATAGGTCCCTGTGGCAAGCAGCTTACATTTGAAACACTGAGAGAAGGGAAGACAGCCAAGGGAGGAGATGGGGAGAAGCGAGTGACATGTCTGCTTGGGACCTGAGCACCTGAAAGAACATTCTGATTGGACTTTGCGTCCTCTTCTACCTGCTATTACCTGGTATGTCCCATAGGGTGGTATATAATATTCCTCTTCAGGAGAAAGCTTATATTTCTCTTCTACTTCTATATCTTTGCAGTACACAATGGAAAGAAGGGAAAGGAGAAGACGGCGGTCCTTGTCGTCAGTCACTCTCCCACCATAGTTACATTCTCCTGGGGATGTTAAGAGGACAAAATAAAGAGGGGTTATGTTCACAGAAAGCACAGTCATGACTGTTGGGCAGGGGGGCAGATCAGAACTGTGGCTTGGGGGTGAAGGGAGAAAAGGTCTTCAACCCTTTCCTCTCCAGTTTCATTTCCCCAGTCTCAATTGCCCTCCCATGGACAGCTGCAGATATCTGTTTGCAGCCCTTGCATCAGCATACCCTAATTTGGGGCAGCTGCAGGGTCCAGGGCTTCTGGCAGGTCCCAATGTTGCTGATCTCCCACCTGTGTGCCTCCCCAGTTGCCTGCCCACACACCCGTCTCCTGCCTGCCCACTCCCAAGCACTCTGCTACCTGTGCTTCTGGCTGCATGTGAGGCCCAGGGTTATTGAAGGAAAGCATGTGCAGGTGGCTATTAGCACAGCTAGTAAGAAATCTTGGAAGCAGACAGGTGGAAGGATACACAGGCAGGTGGGAGGTAGATGGGCAGGAAGGAAGATGCAAGCAGGGGTCCTAGCGGTGAGCAGATGAGAGGGTGAGGCCTTAGGGTACTCTCTGCCCAGGGCCCCCCCAAACCTCTAACCAGCCCTGCCTGTATGATTCCTCCCCATAGGACAAACAGCAGCTCCAGGCAAGGTGTTCTTTGTGCTATGGAATGATACAGGTAAAAAGGGTTAAGCCTCTCTTCTCCCCAGCACTGTTGCCTCTAATCAAATCCCACCCACTCTCTTGGCGGTGGAAAGTACCATCAAGTTGCAGCTGACTTACGGTGGCCCTTCAAGGGGTTTTCAAGGCAAGAGACAGAGAGATGGCTTGCCATAGGATCCCTACAGTTCCTTGGTGGTCTCCCATTGTCTATGTTGTATTTGAGGAGGCTTGAACAGATAGTTCACCTTTTGAGTAGAGGGCTATTGCAGCCATCCATACTGCTGGAGTTTGAAAATTCCAGTTTCTGACATGGGTTCTCCCCACCCAGATCAAAATAAAGGTTTGTCTTTTGATTTCCAAGCATACTAGCAAAAATTGATAGAACTGTTATAATTAAAAGGGCTTTGGCCATTTTCACACACTAACCCTCCGGAAAATCGCTCATAACTCATGGTATGAAGCGTCTTCCTACTAATGCAATTTCCCGGCATGATCCCATTTAGTGGTGCATTTTCTGACGTCATCGTGTGATTAAAGGGGATTGTGCTGGGAAATCGCACTAGGGAGACGCTTCATGCCATGAGTTTTGTGCGATTTTTCGGAGGGGTGCGCACGCGTGTGAAAACGGCCTTTATATCTTAGGGCCAAAGTACACATTCAGGTTTTTAGCAAGTTAGGTCTGGGCTCCCCACAGCAGCTGCCGGGAATGGCTTTTTTAAAATAAAAGAGAGCCCAAACAGGCTCAGAATACTACCTCAGGGGTGGGGGGGAACCAAACCTTTTTCCTGGGTGGAAACAAGTGCTGGGGGGAGTTATTTCCCCATTTTTTCTGTTCCATGCACAGAGTACTCCAAATGGAGCAGCAAAAATGGGGTGATAACTCCAACTCCCAGTTTGTTAAAAAGCCAAACCTGTAGTCTGGTCCTTAGTGGCACAAAAATGGTGTCTAATATATAAGTGATGTATAAATGGGGTTAAAAGGGCATGAAAATGCCATAAAAGTAAACAAATTGACTGGGAACAACAGCAATTAAAATGGGTGAAAAGAGAAGGCACAAGATGACAATAGATGAAAAGAAAAAGAGGGGGCATTCTCACACATATACAAGTCATTTCTATGGGTTTCCAGTAGCATCTAATGCTCTGTCCACACCTGTTAGATAAGTCAGAGCTTCAAATGGGATTTCTTCATATTCATTCAGAAACATCTGGATCTGCCGCATGCTGATTCTGAGGTCAGACTCATTGAATTCATATGGAATGTTCCAACCTGTCCAGTTCAGGGGAAAAAAACTTTATGAGTGCACATCCCAGTTAGCTTTGTTCTGAAAATAATATCATTGGCAAACATTGAAATGTCATTAAAAGCGAATGGTCTCAGGCAGCCAGAATGAAGCTCAGGCAAATATTGTAGCCAAGTGGAAGATATTTATCTTTAATGATCTTCTCTTCCAACGCAATAATGCATTCCAGGTTAACTGGAGTCCAAATTAGCATGCTTAAATGTTATGAATGTGCCCCCTAGCTGTCGTTTTGGAATCGCTGAGCTCAGAACGGAACAGCTGTTTTTTAATGGACACACCTTAGTTAATTTGAACTGCAGCTGTTCAAGATGGCCACCTAGGAGATTTTGAATGACTTATTCCAGCGTATAACCTCAAGCAGAATGCTCCCCATCTGCTCTTTTTGCACAAAACTGATGCGCAAAAAGTGCTGCTGCACACCACGCAGAGCTAATATATGGGATGTGGTGACAGCCCCTGACTTTCAGGGAGGATAGACAGACTTCGGAGGCTAGGTCTAGGGGCAATGATCAGCCACAAGAGCAAAAAGGAACCTCCCTGTTCAGAGGCAGACTATTCCTAAAAAGCAGCTTTAATGTCCTTGACTGTGGGGCTTCCTCAAGGCATCTAGCGGGCTACTGTTATAAACAAGTTGTTGAACTAGATGGACCTTTGGTCGAATCCAGCAGGGCTCTTCTAAACCCCAAAGGTGTCAAGCAACTTTGTGCCAATTTGCAACCAAGCCATGGGATCTGCAGCAATGACCAGTCCAATCCCTGATCTGATGGCTATTTGTACATTTTTGGTACATGTTGTTACCAGCGATGAAGGTCCATTGGTCAAAACACCTTTGATTTAAGCAGGTACTGAATGTTAATCTTACTTTGATTAAATATTAGTTTTCGTAACACTTACATTCACTGTGGTCAGACTGTAATATGTATGCTACACTTGTTGTCTGAGAAGTGTCAAGGGTTTACAACCCATTGGTTCTTTATATTCAGCTGATGGTTTTCTCCTTCAGTTTCTGTATCTGTACATTATTCATAGTTTCAGCACCAAAATAACTGATGCCACATTGTTCCTGATTTTAGAGATGTGACATATCCTGCATGTCCCCACACACCAGTTACAGTATTCAGAGTGTCACCTTCTGGGTGTCTCTATCACTAAAGGTTGCCTGTGCTTGTTTGCGCTCTCTTTACAGAATGGGTTCCCCAATAAGTAGAGGGAGGCACCGGTTTTGCAAACTTTTAGGATGCGCTGGAAGGCAATTGGATTTACCAGAGCATATAATGGAGCATATATTGAAGGCATGTTATTAGGTTGGGGGGACATAGGGATTTTATTGTTGCCTGATGTTTTTAATTCTGTATTGTAAGCTTCTGAAAGCCATGAGGAAAGGTGGGGCATAAATGTTGTACTACATGAATACATGTTTACTACATGTTTACTACATGAATACTACATGTATACAACATGTATACAACATGAATACTACATGAATACATGTATACTACATGAATACTACATGTTTACTACATGAATACATGTTTTACTACATGAATTCTGTATTGTAAGCTTCTGAAAGCCATGAGGAAAGGTGGGGCATAAATGTTTTACTACATGAATAACTAAATATCTTGAAGTCTTTGTTTCTAATTGAGTACTGTGCCTACAGCTAGCATTATTATTTTATTTGTACAAAGATGAAAAATTAAACTGGCCCTGTCTGCAGGCTGATAATGGAAAACGAAAGACAAGACACATTAGAAAGGGAAAGAAGAGCTAAAAGGAAAGAGGGTCACTTGGGGAAAGCCAGGCTAGATGGTAGGTATGCCTGAAGGGGGCACTTGAATATAGTAGGAAGAGTCAAGCCTCATGTGTCCTACAGTGCAGTCCTAAGTACATTTCTAAAGTGCAATGAAGTCAATGGCCTTAGAAATCTGTAACTCCACTTCGCATTGCACTGATAGAGTCCTTGGGTGTCTGCATTGGAAGTGACCCTAGAGGTCATCTAGTCTAACACCCTGGTCAATGCAGAAATAAGCAACTAAAGGTAGTCCAGCAGTTTCAAAACAAAAATGGATGTAAAGAGAGACGGCACGTGACGATGTTAGGTTTAGCTAGGAATGTGGTACCCACAGAGACTGAGGGTTCTGGTGATGAGCATGTAGTTTTAGATAACTTCAGCTGTATTCAGACATCATGAACAAAGCAACGCTTGGCTTGTGATGGGCATGAAGTGGGTTTGTGTTCATGCTCAGGCAATCCCCCTTTCCCCAGGTTCAAAAATGTTCAAACTTTAGTTAGTCATGATGTCCAGCTTTGGGCATCCAGACAAACTGGATCTTGGCACTTCCCCACAATCAGGAATAAACACAATCAAACCCGGAATAAACAATGGTGAAGAATCCGAGTTTGTGGGGAAGACACATATGTAAATCAGAGTAGACTGGAGTTTAAAGGCTTCCAAAAATATTGGATAAAAATACATGAAGAAATGCAAAAGATATTAAAATTTAAGCTTCCGATGGATCCAAAAAATATGCAATTAAATATTTTACCAAGTAAAATTGCAAAAATACACAGTGAACTATTTAAGTCTCTGGTGACGGCAGCAAGAGTAATATTTGCAGCAAAATGGAAAGAGGTGAAATGCCCAGACTTGAAGGGATGGAAGAATAAATCAAATGAGTATGCAACAATGGCAAAATTAACTTCTTTTATACATAGTAGACCAACCTTAGAATTTCATGATAAATTGAAAGGTTTTTTCTTAATTATATAGCTGAACAAAGAGAATAATAGGAGTTAGATAATGCATGCTTCTAATAAAAATGTTATTAGTTGATAAAAATATTATTAGATATGAAGACAGATGGTAAAGATAGAATAAGATATTTAAATTGAAATCAAACATCAAAAGTAGGTTTAAGTAAGTTCCACTTAAATGTATGTATGTAATTTTTATTTTAGGTTTATAAGATTATAGTGTATAATTTATGTTTGTATATTTGGAAATTGAAATATATATAATTTTTAAAAAATTCCAAAACTGCACAGTGTGCAAGGGGAAGGTGACTACACAAACATGACAAAAAGTCACATTTGTGTCCTTCATAAACAAAACATCTACTTGTTTTTGTGTCTGACTAGAGCATAGAAGAGAGACGATGGAGACGCTGGCAGTTAAATCCTATGCAAAGTTAACTCCAGTCTAAGTCCACTGAAGTCAGTGGGCTTAGATGGGAATAAGTCTGCATAGGACTGCACTATTTGTTCATTTATTAAAATATTTCTATCTTCTCTTTACATTACTCAGGTCACCAAAGCAGAAAACAACTCAATTTAAAAATGGTCCTTTAATGGGCGCTAATTGTTATGTGATAATCTCCAAATGGTTCTTCTTTTGAATGAAATCTGGAGAGGGTGACCCTCTCCTACCTCTCTCTCTCTCTCTCTCTCTCTCAGGGATCTACTGTGGGATAACAGATCTGATGCCCTTGTTAGAGTGCCTCCTAGCCTCCTCCTCTTCCCTGCTTGTATATATGTCAATAAAGCAAACTGCACCAAGAACAACAAAGGAAGCAAGCCAAGAATTCTTATATTGCCCTATATATAAGTTAACAACCGTGAATAACAATTTGATACAATTAAGAGCAAGAAGAATTACAATAAATATCTTCAACCATTCAACAAGTAAGTGGTTCTGTATTTAGTCACGTCACTATCAGTTCATAATGTCCCAAAATCCGTGGGAGCTGGTTTAAAAACCTCAAGGACGCTGAGTGGCGTGGAAGCTGATTAAAGACATCAAAGGACGCTGAGTGGCAACGAGCTCACCGGTCCAATCTGATTTTGCTCGTTTCAGGACAAATCCTTCATCAGGCCACCACTATTATAAATCCAACACAATCCTGGGACATGAAAGAACCCATCCGAATGTAAAGTCAATGCAAAATCCATTCAAAGGCCTTTGAATACAGAACCACTTACTTGTTGAATGGTTGAAGATATTTATTGTAATTCTTCTTGCTCTTAATTGTATCAAATTGTTATTCACGGTTGTTAACTTATATATAGGGCAATATAAGAATTCTTGGCTTGCTTCCTTTGTTGTTCTTGGTGCAGTCTCACTGAGGAAGCCTTTCCCCTTTTTGGCTTTTGTTGTTAATAAAGCAAACTGGGCAAAAAAATGCAGCAAGATCTCCATGGTCTCACTTCCAAAAGGAACCAACCTGGATACAATTAGAGATGGTAGAATGCTAAGGTTGTAGAATGGATTGCACTAGTTTAGACTCCATTGGCAGATCAGGGCACATTACATTTGAGAGCACTCCCCTGTGTTAAAATCTCCCTGCAGAAACAGAAAAATGGTCCAGCAAAAGAAGGGAGGATGGTAGAGCCCTTCTCCCTACTGAGCTGATTTTTCTATTTAGTGTGAGTTATTTTTATGATGGAACATGCAAAACTGGAATCTACTACCTGTGATCTGAAATGGCGCAGTCTGTTCTAAGGCTTTCCGATCTCTCTGTACCTTACTCTCTTAACGTATTTGGACCCAATCTCAGAGCCTGGAGATGCCAGGAATTGAGCCTGAGATCTTGCATATGTTCTGCTACAGCCACAGCCTCTCTCTGCATGTTAACTTGAGACTGCAGTTCCGCAGTACAAAATCCATTGTTTGAGGCGAATAATAAAATGAGCAAACGCCAAAAAAAAAATCTTACCCAGAGGGCCAAAGTTTCTTCTTTCTTGCACAAGAGCATGAAAAAAGCAAAGACCAAACAGTAGCTTCTGCCACATTTCTTTCTTTTCACAACTGTTAAAGAATGTGGGGTCAGAAATCGGGTCATTGAGGTATGATCGAAGAAGATTTGCTCTAACACCCTTTGGTGGCTCGTTGGTCATTTTTATTCCATTCTGAAGAATGCTTACGGGAAACTTTTCTGATGGATAACTGGTCAGCCACAACCTGATGGAGAAAGAGCAGAAATAATTCTTTCTTGCTGCAGAAGTTGTGCCTGTGGTGTGCAGGTGGGGGATGTGCATAACTGGGTGCTGTTTTATTCGAATAAGGAATTTCCCTGTCCATAGAAAAGTAATGTGGCAGGACAAGGGTCCGAGCCTAGCCTTTTTGTACAAAGCCTGATCTCACAAGTTCAGAAAATTACTATTTTTGTAATAGATATTCAATTTTAGTAAATGCAAACCTGAAAGAAGCTGTTAGATTTTACAAGAACGTGGTGCCAAAGGACAACTGTCTTGGTTCTTCTCTAAAACATAGCAGTTGTTGCTAGACATACCTTTATAATTTTTTTCTCAACCAACAACCAAAATGAACAAACACTGCACTGTGATTTGATTGACAGGACTGACCCAAACCTTTGGATAATCAGGTGTTTGAATAACACAATCTTACATATATATGCTATATTTGAATAAGAAGGCACAAGGGGGACTCTCTCGGGACCTGACTAGTGTGCCTGAATGCCAGGAGCTCAGGTAATGAGATGCCTTCTTTTTTATGCAGAATTAAGAGGGAAGATTAAATTTTGCCTGAATTTCTCATGGGTATTCTCGGGCACGATGACTTCTTCACAGATTTTCTCCAAAGCGGGCATCCAGCTGGTTGCAAGATGGCAGTTCTGCAACACGACCCACGTCCCATTAATAATAGCTTTATCAATCATTTTGGCTGCAATGGGGCCTTGACCTTGGCCAAGCGAAATCGTCTGAATGCTTTCCATGCCGAGATCATCAGCAAACTTCAGCAATCCTGGGAGAGGGGGAGATTGTGGACACGTACATGTGAAGGGTTTCTAACAAACATGGTGTTTTCGTTTCTTTTTTTAAGCTTAAGTGTGACTCAAGAAACCAGAACTTGTTTACTGAAAAGTAAGTTACAAGAGGCTTCTTGGTGCAGCCTAGCAGTTTGCAGGGATTTAACCATCACCCATTCTTACAACTAATATTTATTTTTCCAAAAGCCATTGCTGTACTAATGCCTAGTCTCTGAACATGCTCCCCAAATTTTTACCTGCTCCAGCTTATTTTTATTGAGTCTATATAGTCCACTTTGGGGAGTGGGGGGCTTACTAGATTTTAATAAGCAATCTACAGTTTTAATGTTATATTTGCTAGCTGTGGTTTTACTTATGTGCTTTACTGATAGGAAGTTTCCTTCAAAGTCCGAGGGCCAACAGCTCAGTAGGATATAATCATTTGACAAATAAATAGTTACAGTCTTGCAGGCTAGAACCTGTTTCACCCGATGCATGATGTGTATTTTTTGGGTTGGCAGATCTGCCTACAATCATAACACCTCTATTCTAATTTTGAGGATCGCTGTGCAAGCCTCACCCTCCTATATTATAAAATACTATAATACTGTATTATAAAATACTGAAGGCTCTATCAGTCAGGATAGCCAATGCTGGCAAGATGGACCGATGGTATGATTCAATAGAAGACTTAATGTGAAAATTCTCTGTTCAATATGCATCAAGTGATACCTTCTTGCCAGCACAAAAATACACAGTGTACAGCACAACTGTGTGACTGATGCTTCATTCCAACATCTGCTCAGCTTCTGGAGAGGTGGACCTTACCAAGAGATTGCACACCAAATGCACCCTTATTGTATTGAAAGGATTCAGCGTTGTTGGTAGAGGTCTAACCATGTCAGAGCTGTGGCTCCAGAAAGGTCAATTCAACGGTATCTGTGCATTCTTATAGTGAACAAATACTATTTCATAAAGCTATTTAAAAATCCTTACCTGCCATAGGATCAGCACCTGGTGATAATACAAAAATCAGAGGCGCGCAGCAATTAGAGTCATTGTAACTTCCCGATAGGTCAAAAGTAGGAGGTTCAATGTATGGTCTTCCCATGTTATCTGAGATGAATTCTTGGGTTGCTGGAACAATTTTATCTGGTCTTAGACAACGGAGGACAACCAAACGATTGAGACCTGTGAGCAGGCTCCAGTCACCTGGGAATTCCTCTTCCTGTGGCTTGGCGGAGTCATAAATCGCTTTCCATTGCATGATGTTAAATTCAACATGATCCATCAACCCATGCAAATTTTTGAGACCCGAAGCACGAACAATTTCAGCCCAGGATTTTTCAGACAACCACTCAGGAGCAGGGTTGAGATAAGGATTGTCCAGAGCAACCCCTCCTGTTAGTAAGAAACGCCACACTTCATCATCAATCTCATCTCTCCCTTTCATGATGCCTATGGTCAAGAGGAGGGAGAAAAGAAGTTTGTCCTTCTCAAACAGGGATCGGCAGACGTTGTTGTAGATGCTCATTGTGAAATGTTGGATGATGTTGTCAATTCTCTCTTCCAGAACCTCACTTTTCCTGCTATTTGCCAGGGACTGCACATAAAGGTTAATAAACCAAATCAAGGAATATTGGTACATTGGCTCAATATTTGCCAGATCGGAGATGCAGAAGAAGACGGTTGCTGAGTGAACAGCCACTGGCTTATATCCCATTCGAGTGGCATCTATTTCCATCTCAGTAACAGTAGCAATTTCCTGCTTCTCAGAGATTTCTTCTGACAACTCTTTGGAGGAAGACAGGACTTTAATTGCTGTTTCATCTTCCAAGATATTCCCTTCTGACTTGGAAAGGACTTCAAGAATCTTATCTTCAATCTCCTTCAGCTGTTTCTTGTTAGCGGCACTTTCAACAATCAGTTTGTTTTTCTTCTCTTCCAGCTCAGGTTTTTCCTTTGCAGCCACAATCCCGAGTAGCTGGTCCTGAAGCCCTAAAGGTGTAATCATGAAATTGAGCAGACAAACTTTCACAGCCACTTCAGGAAGATAATGAGGATTCCTTAAGCGAGTTGTTATGTACAACTTGAAATCTCTTGAGAACTCAATAATATTTTCTCCTAGCCTCATGTACTCTACACCTTGCTGCTTGAAAGTTGTCTTTAGCAACACAGGTTCCAAGAAAGCATCTAGCTCCTCCCCAATATTTTCAAGCAAAACTGGGGTCCCAAACTGGATGGCATTTTCCAAAGTCCTAACATAGTTTGTGTCAGACAATTTGATAACAGAAAGCTTATTGCCCTTTTCCATATTTTTGACCCATTTGTTGGCTTGTCCTTGAGGGTCGATCATTAAAGCCCATCTTCTTGAGTTGGAAACGATGATACCATTGTCAATTGAAAAGGAATCAATCGGCAACCCAGCAATCTGCCAGGCACGGATTTTGACCGGCTCCCCTAAAGTGTTACTGAGACTGAAATCATTGGAGCATGGGATTTCCTTCTCTTTGCACAACGTCAGCCATTTCTTCTGACACTCAAGACGGTAGTCTACAGTAAAGGCTCCCAAATATGCCACCGTACCAGAAGACAACAAGATATCCCCGGTAAGATCTGTATATTGGATACCTAACAACCGTGCAGCTTCTGTCCACCGGTCCTTCTCTCCCCCTAAGCCACTGATCAACTTTTCAGCCCGTATCAGCTTCTGAGAGCATATTTCTATGTTTTGCTCTAGTTCTTTTTTCCGGTTGTTCATGTTTTCAAACTCGTCATTCAGCGCCTGGAGACGGTCGATCACATTCTTGAGTTCTGCACGCTTCGTGTTCAGCTTCCGCATTTGTATATCAAGCAAACCTTCAGCCTCTTTCAGCCGTTCACGCTTTGGGGCCACCACCTTTGCAACACGGTCGTACACTTCCATGGCTCTAACCCACTTGCATAAGCCTTCGCAGGCTGATGACACATTTTTAATGACAGCGGGCTGGAAGTCTGGGTGATTGATAAACCTCTCTCGGATCCTTTTCATGACAGCTAGAGGAATGTTATCTTTGTCGTAAGTCTTTAAGCCTTCGAGGAACTTAAGATCTCCAAGAAGCTTTTTGGAACTACCCCAGTAGTCTTCTATCATTTTACCTGCATTTCACATAAACATTTTTAAAAAGACTTAAAATACAAGGGGATGTTGTAAAAAAGAAAACAAAAACCCACAGTGCTTCCAGAAAAAAAAGTTATTTTCAGCCATTCTCTACCCTCTTTTTAGGGTTGTCAGCCAATGAAAGAAGTCTTACAGTGCCATCCTAAGTAGAGTTCAAATTCAATGCAGTTGAAATCAACATCAATAACACCAACTTTTAAACAAGGGTTATAAATTCAAAATATCTGAGGGTTTTATGCATTTCTTAGTACTAGATCATTTTCTAGCATCTAGATTGAGGTCCCCAGTGTGGGCCAAGGTAAGTGGGTGGGGCAAGGTAAGACTTCTGCCCAGCAGGGCTTCTGATTGGCCACTGGAGATCTGATTAATTGTGCAGATTTTTAAAAGTTGTTTCTGGCATGAGGTGCCACCGCAGTGCAAGGATCTTCACTGCATGAGTGAAAGTAAGGTGTGTATGTACAGGATAATATTTTGGAACAGTATGTTCACTTTAAAAGGCTTCCTGTTAAACAAAGCTTCTGCCTGAAATGTTGAAGACTTACTATTAGAGTTATGCATGGAGCTTTTCCACACACGTTGGATAATGCACTTCCAATCCTCGTTATAGATCATTCGGAACGGATTTTTTTGTGTGCGGAACAAAAAATCCACCTCAAACGATTGATACAGTGCATTGAAAGTGCATTATCCAATGTGTGCGGAATCAGCCATGATCTCACTCTGATATTTATTCTGTGGTTGGCTCCATTTCCTGTGGCTGCCATTTTGACATTGTGTCCACCACCTTGTGTCAGAATTTCAAAGGTGCCCACATCTCAAAAAGGTTGGGGACTCCTGGTCTAGATCACTATTAGGTCAAAGCAGATAGGAAAGGAGGCAGGAAGACCCCGAGAGACACATGACAAAGAAAATGCTGTGTAGGCTCTTGTAGCCAGATCTTTACCACTTCCACTTGGATCAGGCTTCCTCTCTGGTTTTATCCCTTTCATAACACAAATACTCTCCATGACGAGCTTGACGGGGCCCGGTGGGTTCTGCATGGATTTCACAAGGGAGATGTCTGCAGGATTCAGGGTATCGAGAGCTGAGAGGGCCGCCTCCAGAGCTGGCATGGCCTCTGCGAGGTCCCCTTCACATTCATCCTGTAATCACATTAAATATAACTTCTCCAGTCACCGCCACCATGTCCACTACAAAGGACTCTGCATGGCTCTGTGAAACTCTGATGGGTTGGTGGCACCACTAATGGTGGCGTTTTCCTCTGGGGCAAGGAGGCATCAACCAACACAAAAGAGAAGCCTCTTGCGTCGCCGGAAGACTCTTTGCACTAGAGGAAAGGGCCACAGTTAGCAGAACCACGGTAGCCAACTCAGTATGGGCAGAAACGGCCTTGATGCAACAGCAAGGAATTGTTGCTAATATTGGGCTACAAAGAATGTGGGACTGGGACCAGGGAGACCTGGGTTCAAATCCCTGCTTCTAACTTGGTGGTTGACTTTAGGACTATTGAACACAATCATTGTGACAACAAATCAGAGGAAGAAATATCTGTATGCCACCCTGTGCTACTGGCAACATAAATTTCATTGCTTATTTTGATTGGAAAATGGCTTATGAATTTACTTTTATGTGTAACCTATCCTGGGCATTTCTAAGGAAGAGCAGGATTTAAACACTTTGATATCCCAACAGTACTATTCTATGCAGTATTAAGCAATTCAAATTCCATTGACTTCCATCTGCTAAGGGTTTCTAATGGGTTATTGTAATAATATTGAGTGAAAATAATAATATGGTGTTGTTGTTTTATTGTTATTAGCATAGCGTTGTTAATTTCAGTCCAGAGATGTTATTGTTATGGGAACCTATCCCAGCATCTCAGTAAATGATTAAACCGTAGGCAGTACTTTTAAACACTGCTAGGCCACTGCAAACTTTTCGCAGTACAAACATAAGGGAATATACTAATCAATTCTCAGATCTGTATTTAGAGTCATCCGCTTAGGTAAATGAGTTAAGAACCAAGATGTGTAATATTCCACTAGGGGGAATATTACACAGCGTGTTTAAGCAGTTCATTTAGCTTGCAGTTTTTGCTGGCCTAACAGAACGAAGCACACAGCAACTGCCATGAAGTGCAGGCAACTGTACCAGGGCAGAACTGATGGGCCACATATGGGGGCTGTCCCAGGTCTCAAGCTGGAGGGAGGGTTGACTGGCCATGACCTCATACCACTGATCCAGGAAAGCAACCACCTTGGCAGCAGCATGCTGCTCACGTCCACGCCATCTGGGGCAGCAGCAGTAACTCATACCCACCCCATTCAGGGCTCAGGCAGCAGCTTCTGGGGGCATCAGCAGCTCCCACACTTAGGGTTACCAGGTCCCCCTATCCTTCTGGCAGGAGGTGGGGGCCCTGGCACCTACCTGCTTCATTGCCCGTGTACTCCCAGGCCTGCACAATGACGTCACTTCCAGGATGTGATGTCATCGTTTAGACCGCGGCCGCCCAAGAAGCACTCCTGCACTCCCCAGCCAGTTGCCTTCTGGGGAGAAGCAGTTTCAGGGGTGGGGGGAAGAGTGGGCTGGGAAGGTTTCATCTCCTCTCTTCCTTATGGCTGTGCTGCACTTTAAATCTTCCTCTCCCCCACTCTGAGTTTTTGACAAGCACTAACTTTTATCCATCCTGCTGCTCAGTATAAATTAAATGGAAACCTTTGATGCATCTGAATGTTAGATGATGTGATATGTATCACTGTTTTGCTGTTTTACCTCTCTGTTCTCCCTGCTCATTTATTCAACAGCATCACTGGAAAGAGCGGTAAAGGCTGCTGCCACCCACCCCTGCACAGCCAAGTACCTTAATGCCCTGGGCAACAGCTGCGGCTTCGTTGGCCTCCTTCTCATCAGCAGCCACCAGCTCCTTCTTGGCATCCACCTCGACCGTTTCTTTTTCTATGTGGATCATCATTTTCTCAGTTTCAGCAGAAGTTTTAATCAGTTCAGGCTGAAGAGCTGTCAGCTCCTTCTGCATCACCGCTACCTAAAGAGGACACCAAGGGAGAATGATGAAGAAGGGGAGAGAAGAACCCTGATGTTGTGATTATGTAAAGCAGATGCTTATTTCAGGCATAAAACTGTAAAAAACAAAAGGAGATGGCGGCTGAGTTCAAATGAGGATTCATCAACAAAGAAACAAGGATAGAGTTCTATGTTTTCCTCAAAAGGCATCCAAAATTGAAGCATTTCTAAATATGAAACACTGTCAAAATGTTTTGCATGGTGCTGCTTCATATCGCATGCATAGCGACCTTCTCCCTGTTTATTCTGATCTAAATCCAGCCAAGTGCAGAGCTGGACATGAAGCATAAATTCTGTGATTACTGACCCCCAATATTATTTTAATAGAATGCCCCCTAAGATTTGTAGATCACCCTTGCTGTATGTCCACCTCTCACCTCACGCATCTGACAAAGAGAACCGTGATTCTCGAAAGCTTATGCTACAGTAAAGTTGGTTAGTCTTAAAGGTGCTACTAGACTCTTTTCGATTTTGCTACTACAGACTAACACGGCTAACTCCTCTGGATCTATCACCTCTCAAGAAGCACCAGACAAGAAGAAGAAAACAGGGTTAATGATTTACCAGGCATGGGCACTAGGAAATAGGGACTGTCAGTTAACTGAAACAGTGGAAGCATAAATGTCAGCCTCTGACTAGCTCAATTAATGGGAACAGGGAGTGCTAAATGTGTAATGATTATTGAGGACAATCTTACAGGTATTCATAATGCCTACTTTTCCCAGTGCACGCTTACCTGAGAAGCTGCAAAATCCAGTTTCTGAAGTCCCACAAGGTAGCGATTCCTCATCATATCAACTTCCTGCCTTTTGCTATTTAGGAGTGATTTGAAGGTCAGAATCAATTCCAGGTACGACGTCGGGGTTACATAGTTGTGCCTCCGAAGGACACTGTAATAGCTGACGGACAGCTCTCTCACGCTCTCTTGGAAGTATTTGCACATTGATACCACCCTGCCAAAAATGTACATGTTAGCAGGCAATTTAGAGATCGTTTGTTGTCAATTAAGATCATGCAACTGAGTCTCAGATGGTGGTTGGGGAGACATGTGTCTCCATCAGTTTATGTGTTGGGTCGGTGGAGGTCTATTCTTTTTAACTGCAAATGAAGAATGTGGGTAAGAGGAGCTAAATGCTTCCAGCGAATGTACAGTGAAGTGAGGAAGGGGAGAGAATACAGTTTACCTCTGTTATCTGTGAAATAATATCCCCCCTCCCAGCTTTAGATGTTCCCATGTAAAAGAGAGGGGGGGAATTGACTCCTCAGACATCTCACAACATACGATTTCCTGATTTCATCTTCTAGCTTCACGTCCTCTAAGAACTTGTTGGCTACCATCTCCAGAGCATCCTTGGGCCAGGTCTGGAACCAATCGATCGTGCAGCAATTGATCAGCGAAGGGAACATTCTCAAACGATTCCGGAATGCATCTCCAATTGGACTCATTGCTGTGGAAGGGGGAAAAAAGATGTGTTTTCAACTAAGTTATCAATACGTATGCATGTGCCATCAAATTGCAAACTTATAGTGACCCCAGCAAGAGGCTTCCAAGGCAAGTGAAAAGCAGAGGTGGTATACCATTGCCTGCCTCTGCACAGCAGCCCAGTCTTCCCTGGTGGTCTCTGTCACCCAAGTTCTGAATGTAGCTGACATTGACAAGAATGTGCTATACCATGCATCCTTCCCTATCAACCCATTAGCAGGTAAGAAAAAGAAATCTTGAACTGGAAAGGACTTTTCTTTGATTTATACCTAAAACTATATGCAAATTCTTCTTCACTCGCTCAATGAAGAAGTTGTACATGGCCAACGGAGTGGCGTCGATTCTCTTGCCTTCTGTCCTTGCTGCGCTCTGCATTTTCTCAACGATTTCAGCCTTCTCATCTGCCGCAAAGATGTTGGGCACATCTCCAGTGTTCAATAGCATGTTAATGTCCTCCACGTAGGACTCATCCTTGATCTGGTTATCACAGAACAAGAACACGGTGCTTTTGCTGGCCACTCCTGATTGCAACATGACCTTCTTTATGTCCTCTCTCCATTCGTTCAAGCCATAGAACTTGGTGATTTCAATCATGAAGATTTCAAAGGTGTTCATAAAGGTAGCCAGCTTTGTAGCGCTCTGACGGCCACTCCCACCAATGCCGACCAACAGCAAGTGGCCATTATCCTGTTTCAACACTCGGCATATCCTCGAGATGTGTTCAATGGCAAATTTAAACATGACCAAGGACATAGGTGCCTTGCTGATGTTGTTGAACTCCTCCAAATAGTATTCCATGACTGATGTCAACTGCTTTAAGTCTGTGATTTCATCATAGATTTTTGTATCACTGGATGGTTTAAAGTAGTCGCCAAAGAACAGGCTTCGGATATTGTCATCGCTGATCTTCCCAGTGGGTGACAAATGACTTAGTACCTATACAGAGACCAAACAAATGCCACAGGTAATTGGGCTTTATCTGCTGCTTCTGCTTTTCACATAATAGGAAGTAGGGTAAATGAATGGGGTGTCCTTTCCTTCCTAGGAGCTCAGGACTAGAGATGGGCATGAACAGCAATACGAACAAAAAAAAGCCACAAACAGCCCATTCTGCTGTTTGAGAACAAGCTGTTCATGAGGCCCCATTCTAAACAAACAGGTGGTCATTGCAAGCCTCATTCATTGCTGTTTGTCAAGCCAGACAGTCTGGCACCTGCAATCAATTCCCTTGGCAACATAGGCAGGGATTGTCTGAACTCTGTCTAAACTCCTGCTGTTGCCCTGGAAACCCCAATCTAAGCCCAATTTAGCTTGATAGGCAGGTCTTCCTTCCAAGTGTGGAGCTTCAAATTTGTTACAAGAGAGCAAAGACCATGGGGGACGGGGGAGGCTCCCAGCTCTGGCTAGACTTTGCAGACAGTGGAGAGGGAGAGACCACTGCTGTTGGCATTTTGATAGAGACTGGGAGAGTGCATTGGAGCTTGAATTTTCTTTGTGTGTGGTGGGATAAGGATCTACCCTTTCAGGTTCCAGGGCTGCTGCCAGGCTCTGGGGCCAAGCTATTATTTACTATTGGTACCTTTCCTGCTGCCTGCTCAGGTAGGGTTTCTGGGAGTGGTGCGGTAGGGATCTACCCACCCTCAGGTTCCAGGGCTGCTGCCAGGCTCTGGGGCCAAGTTGTTATTTACTATTGGTACCTTTCCTGCTGCCTGCTCAGGTAGGGTTTCTGGGAATGGTGCGGTAGAGATCTTGACCAAACTTGGATGATGGCTGGAGGAGAGCCTGCTGGCCCCTAAAAACAGCCAACTATGAATATGTTCGTGAACAGGGTCATGTTCATGGTTGTTTGTGAGTCCCTATTCGTGGATGGCACCGAACATCATGTTTGGGGTTTTTTCCTGTTTGTGCCCATCTCTACTCAGGACTGCTTCATGCATTATGTTCTGGTGTGTAATTTTATTGTGCATGATAAAGACACAATGTGCAGTACACATAGAATTTGTATTTGATACAGGTACTAACTGGAATTTCTCACTGCTTGGGAAAGGAGCATTATTACTATCGTATCTGAAGCATGGGAACCATGTGTAAGGTGATCAAAACCTGGAAATTTCAAATTACCCTATCTATGTGGCTGCTGCTCTTTGTATCCGAACCACTCTCCACTCAACACCCAACATACCTTATCAACACTCTGCTTGAAGCAGTTAGAGGTTGTTTCTTTCACCATGTTAAAGAACACTTGTCTGTCTTCTGCTTCAATTAGGCGGTCATAGAAGACGCGATAAACTTCGTGAATCCAGAGCCTAATTAGTTTGTCTCCATCCTGTCGAAGAAAAGGGGAGAGGGGGGATTATATGCCTGGTTTTAAAATCCATGTTATAGAACAGGGGTACCACACCCACCTATGGAAAGTAATACTCTCTAAAGCGTAAATGATTCAATATGCAATTTAGTTATATATAATCCATCCAGCAAATTAAAGTGCTCATGTGCAATAAATAGTCATAATTTCTAAAAAGTTATCATCTAAATTCTCCATATAACCATCATGAATCAGCAAAAAATACAATCATATACAAAATATTTTGTGGCCACAGCGTATAAGTGATGTCTGTTCCATCTACTCTTTTGCAGGCAGTATAAATGAACCATGCAGTTCACAATGATATTCCAGATCCCGAAAGATAAGTGCTAAAAGTAGCAGTCCACGTTCTAGAACATATGTATACCTGTGGTGCCCCTTCTTGTTGTTCTGATTTTGAAACCCAGCCTGACTCAAACACATTCCCATGTCAGACCCCAGTCCGTCTTGAGCCTCAGCTCTTGTGAGCCTTTCTAGTGACACTAACAAGAATCAGTGAATTTAGGAAATTTAGGATGACCCAGATGCAACTTCTGCAGAGGTCAAAAGTTCTGTGCTCATGCAAACAGGCCAATTTGTGCCACCTTTCCTGTAGCCCAGGAATCCATGGTAATTGTGTGCAGCACATTTTATAATTTGCAGGGGTGTGTGTGTGTTAAACACAGAGGGAACGGTACAAGGGAGACTTGTCTCCCAACACCACCAATGCAGATGGAACATCCCGGCTCAGCAATTGCTCTCCCAGTGCTTGCCTTTTTGCCTGCTCCTGCCTGCACCGCAGTACCGGAGACTTGCCTCCTCCTGGGAAGTCTAATGGTTCTGTACTCCCTCTCCTCCCCATCTACACTGGGGTCATTTCAGGCAGAGAGAAAAGAGGACTTGTTGCCTTCCTTCCTATCACTGCCCGCATTCCCCAGGCGTGTTTACATATCCTTCAGTAGCTTCCTTCCAATGCTGGACTGCAGGTAAGTTTTTGACCTTCCAGGGAGGGTCATGTGATCAGCACTGGCAGTGTTTCCATCTCTGCTGCCATGGATGAGCTTCCTTCCAACCACAGGAGGGCTGGAGAGCTAGGAGAAGAAGAGCCTCTGACAGAGAGAGGTGTGGGATCAGTTTCACTCCATCATGGTCTTACTCCATCAGCATACATCCTCAGCCAGTCCGAGGCTTCGGAGTGTCTCCCTTTTGGCAAAGCAATTGCTGCAGAGAGTGAACTGTTTGCTGTGTAGCTGTAAGAGAGTTTAATTGTGTGATGAGCTTAGAGGGCCAGAATTTTATTGCATGTGCTATATCAAGGCAAGGATTTGACACTTAGCTAGCTGTTAGGGAGGAGAAAGGCAGTGCTAAGCCCCATTCATATTTGATGGCCCATTTCAGGTCACACACACACACACACCCCTCATCAGCCTGACACCTCTCAGGCAAACCCTGCAGCCCACCCGCTGTGTATTATTTTAACCTTTCAATCAGATACTTATTCCTCTTTTCACAGGCCAGACAGCCTAATGTAACACTAGGGCTGCGTCTTTCCCTCTAATAGCATGGCCTATGCCTGTCAAACAGAAAGAAGATGTCAACCCCCCCTTGTGCACTGATACATTCAAATGAAAGCACCACCTGCAAATGGGTGTGTGGGCACAGCAGCACGCCTCTGATCACACGTGAGAAATCTCGCAGGTTAAAGACATAATGAGATTTGGAAGGAGTCGGGAGGAAGTTTTCCACGGCCAGCTTGTAAATATCCATAGTCGCATGGACCATCATTTTGCCAAGCCTTTAAGAAGAAACAAACATGTTGAATGCAGCCAGAGGCCTTGCTCTCTTCTCCCTCTCCAGCTACCTTCTGGCTCCCCATCTCCACCTCTCCAACCACCTGCTCCTGCAACCCCCCCTTGGACTAGCACGGCCTCACCTCTTTGCCACTGTCTCACCTGTTAGCTCATCCTCTCCAACCCCGTCCGTCCTTTCCCCCTTTCCCACACATCTCTTTTAATTTCTGTTCTTTACTTCTGAGTAGGGACCATATTTGTTTGACCCCCTCAATTTCACAGGGTGCCAAAAGTTCTAGTATTATATCAGAAAAAGAAAAAAGATGATCTTTCTCCGCACCTTGAATCATTTTATAAAGTTCTGTCATGTTCTCCACCCAGCCATGACAAAACTTCATATTTTTCCTAAACTCAAAAGCTGCCTGTTTTTCAGTTTCTCCTCACTGGGAAGCTGCTTCCACACCATGATCACTTTGGTGGCCTTTCTCTCTGCATCCTTTCCAACTCTATAATACTTTTGGCGATGAGGAGTGGGGGATTCCCAGACTGGCATTTACCTTAAAAAGGAAACATCAAATCCTTTGCCGAAGTGCCAGTCGACAATCGAAGAGAAAATCTTAGTCAAAATTTCATCATCGAAGGCACTGATGGAAACGATGTTCAAGTGCCGCGTGAAACGCTCTGTTCAGACACAGAGGGTGATGGATCAGCATAATCTGCCTTTCTTTTTTGTGGGCTTACGTAATTTTTTTGTGTACATTGGAGATCCTTTAACTAAAGGTGAGCCTGCTTCAAAATATGGATTTCAATCCTGATTGAAATAATAATAATGATGATGGTGTGCTTATATACTGCCCTTCTGGACAGACTAGTGCCCACTGCTCAGAGCAGTGTTCAGAGCGGTGAACAAAGTCAGTATATTATTATCCCCACAATACAGTTGGGGATCTGGGGCTAAGAGGAGTGGCTGACCCAAAGGCACCGGCAGAGCCCATGACAGTAGTGAAAGTCGACCCAGCAGAGTGCTGATTCACAACCCAACCACTTAACTACTATACTACAAGGAGTACATTGGAGACCCTTTCACTAAAGGAGATGTACCTGCTGCAAAATATGAATTTCAGTCTGGATTGCAATGGGGGTCATCTGCTTGAATTGCAGCCAATGTGCAACCACTCTCACTGACTGTACTTTACCCGCCCCCCCTTCAACTAGATAGGATGATAGAAGATTCAACAATAGATTTTAAAAATACATAAAGCTAACATGAGGCAGGATATTTCATCGGGGACACAGTGTGGACAAAAATTGCATTTCACCCTCTCGCCTGCCATTTCCCTGATGCAAATTCTCCCTCCCCTAGAACTGCTATATGCTCCAAGAAATGTACAAGCACCATATCAGCAGCTTCAATAGGGTGATTAAGATCAGGAAAATGGAACAAGGAAAAAGGGTTAACTGCATAACAAATCTCCCCAACACAACCGCTTTTAAGGTTTTTTTAAAGTGGAAGATCTGATCACAGATTCTCTACCATCTCATCCATTTATACAAACTTAGCGTTCCATTTCAGATTCCAGCAGGGAAGCCCTATTCAAAAAGGAGCCCACAGGCCTACTCTTGGATACATTCCAAGTTAAAACATTTAGCTAAACGGCAATTCTTACAAACGTTTTCTGTGTTTGGTTTATAAGCTACAATGGGCAGGATAACTAAACAGCAAGCTCCAATGCTGTTTTACACTGAGTAAGTGGTACAAGACTACTTTAAAGGTCATGTTGATTCTAAACAGCTAGCTTTGGATTCCTGTGTAGTGTTCTGGCATGCTAAAACACAGCCAGCATTCTGCTGACATAAATGGCAGAACTCCCTTTGTCTGTTATGGTGTATCTGTAATTAGTATCTCATAACTAACTTCAGGATTACAGCCAGGATTTATTTTAGAGGGCAAAAACTTCCATTTTAACCAGCTGACTAAACTAAAATCAGTGGTGTGTTGTGAGGGTCCACAACAACATGGTACCTGTAATATCATTTCTTCCACCGCCTGGAGGACCCATCGCCGAAACAAACAGAAGGTCAACAATGTCAAGCCTTGACGTGTCCTTCTTGTCATACCAGTGGCCGTGGTCTATCCACTGCCTAAGAAGCTCTATAGGCGGCTGGGCTCCGTAGACCTCCTTGGCTGGCATGTTTAAGTCATCTAAAGAGGAGATCACACACTTGTTGTCTGAAGGCATAGGACACTAATTTTCCCACACCTCATCAAAACATGGCAGCAAGTGGAGCTGGCATCAGCATATCTGAGGTGGAACATGTATTGGACTTCTGGTGGGCCCACTGGCAGGAATACCTGCCTGTGCATCTCCTGTCAAACATCATTCCTCTACCTGCTTGCAGTGTTATGTCAAGTTTTGTTCTAGCATGTTATACAAGGAAAGGGACCGAGATAAGGCAAAGGTAGAAGGGAAGTAAATCATACAGGGAAGCCCTGAGCAAAGAAGGGTCAAGGATCACCTGTTTCATAGAGAACTATCCAGGTAGGTCCCACACCCGTCCAGGTAGGTCCCACAAACAATCTAAAGGAATGAGAACGTACAGGACATGGTATAGATATTCGAGTATTAGACTAGGACCTAGGAGACCTGTTTTCATCCATGAAGCTTTTGGGATGGCCAAAAAGCTCTCTCTCAGCCTAGCATACCACACAGGGGCCCTTTTCACACTACTTACCTGCTCCCGTAACATTGCGAAACATCGCGCAAAAACCGTGGAAGATAGTGTCTTCTCACAAGAATTTTGCGCGACATCATGCAAAACTCTCACAAGAAGACGCTATCTTCCGTGTCTTTTGTGCGATATTTCACAACGTCCCAGGAGCAGGTAAGCAGTGTGCAAAGGGCCAGGGTTGTGGTGAGGATAAAACTGAGGATGAGACAAGTTGCACGGGAAAAGCTCAGCATACAAATTTGATAAGACAGGCAGATAAATCTTACCCACAAACACAATGGCTTTCTTCCCCACCGGAGGCCCAAAAAGTCCTTTTCTTCTCCTGTCCAGCTTTGACATAACGATATCTTGGGTCTGGTTTGCTGAGGTTCTGGCTGAGAAATTGATGACATTCGGGGTGTATATGGTCTTTGGGAGGTGGACCAGAAAACTGTTGGTAATGGCTGATTTCCCTGTCCCGGTGGGCCCCACAAACAGCAACGGGACGTCGTGTTCCACGTAGGTTTTCAGGAAAAAGGTTTGCCTGGCTGTTTCTGTGGTTGGAATTATAAGTTCAGAGACCTGTCGGGAAGATGGTCAGGATGGGACATGTGCATCTGGGAAACTTATCTATCTGAAACTGAGCAATTCATTATTTACTTAAGATATTTATATCCTGTCTTTCACTCAACAAAATATTTTCAAGGTGGCTAACCATCAAGTGTAAAACAATATAATGAACCCAAATACGTTATCAAAATAAAATGGTTTAACTGATTCAAAATCATGTGACCACCAACTTCACACGTATGTACTGTTAAGTTGCAACAGACCTACGGTGATCCCAGCAAGAGGTTTCCAAGGCCAGCGAGAAGCAGCAGGGGTTTGCCATGGCCTTCCTCCGCAGAGTCTTCCTTAGTGGTCCCACATCCCAGTACCGACCGTGCTGAACTGCCGAGATCTGATGAGATCGGGCTATACCATGCCACCTTCCCATCAACATCACCAGAGCATAAATGGACGCATCACGAACAGAAGATTAATGCCAACAAATAGTGGGTTTTGTCACTCACTAAAAGGGCAGCCAGTCAAGTTAGTACAATATCTGAGTTATATGCATCATTCGGCAGGTACCTGGTTAATAGTCTGATGGCTACAAATAAGGGTGTGAGGATATGCTTCAAGAAATCTGGGCAGAGCGAGATACGCACGTACCTGTCTCCATGGGATCCTTTAACAGATGGTTGTTTGCAATTGCATTCGTTTTATAATTTTATGTTTAACGGCTCTCTGTTTCATTGTTGTACACCAGCTTGTCAATTTTTACCATGAGAATGTGGGATATAAATAAATAAAACTTGCTTTTATATAAGGTGGAAACTAGTCCAAGTCAACCTTCTGCAATTCCTGCTTCAGGTCAGGACTAGCCTGAAATAATTCAGCACTACTTTGGAGCACACAATTTGTAACCAGTTTGGGTCGAAGTCATCTCAGAAAGAGTTGACCCAGGGTTAGATCCAAAGACCCATTTGCAAAACCACCAATACTTTCCTGGTTCCTCTTGGAAGCTTCAGTAGGCTTCTAACATCAGTACTTAGACATTCCAAACAGAGTGAAATTCTCAAAATCTGAGGAGGGTCTCCCTAGCTGTTTACCAACTTTCTGGAGTACTCAGCTCCTAGTTGAGCGAGGTGGGGGAGGGGGGGAGAATGAATACAGAAGCAATTCTACAACGTTTTTCTTTCCATTTCACCTGAATGGATAAACCATCTCCCCAAAGTGCTCCCTCTTACTACTTATGGTTTGTTTTTCAGATAACCTAAAGCACCCAACCTCTGAGAAATCAACTGATTTTTGGAACTGAAGTAGGCTTTTTTTCAAACCCCAAAACATATAATCAAAGTGTGATTGGGATAGTTTATTACCCCAGACAATGTAACGCACTGGAGCTATTGGAGTTTTGAAAAAACAGAAATCACTGATGCATGGAAACATCTTTAAGTGCTCTAGAGAGAGACAGCCCTTCCCTCTTTTCACAGAAAGATGACTCGATAACGTTCCAGAAACTAATGAGCTATTCAAGATTCAAAAAGGGGGTGGAAATCGAAACCAAAAAAAATCCATTTAATGTGCAAATGAAAGTGCATTATGTAGGCTCTGGGCGTTGTGAAAACCCACGGACTTCAGCCTCCAAATCCAGATTTTTTTTTTCTTGTGGGACACTTGACTATCCCAAGATACATTGGAATTTGGCTTGGGATACTGAATATGCACCTAATACAATTTGTTTAAGTGTCTTCTCTTGTTGCCCTGGGAACAAAGGCCTGCCCTGGATAAGAGAAGAAGTGAAAAGCAGCTAATACTCTGGGGTTGATGCCATCTGTTATTGTACCTGTCCTGCTTCTAGAAGTGAAAATACCAAAACAAAGCTCTCAGCTCTTCCAGGAACACTTCTGACTATACAAATAATCAGGGTCCAAATGCAGACAAAAGAAGCTGCCCTTTCCTGAAAGGTGGGCTTTCAATGGCATGAGATAATTAAAAGAACTGGGCAAATGACATCTAATTTAGTAATACCTTCACTAGAAAATGCAAGCAACCAGAATATTAGAAATTTCTAGGGGTTTTTGCTGAACTGATTTCTTCGCCCACACCATACTTACTGGAGACTTCCTTTTCCCTTAGAGCTCCTACATACAAAGCTGCTGCTATACACCAAGTCAAACTATGAAATAAACAATTGCTCTGCCTAATCTAATATTGTCTCTTCCCAAAAGGAGAGCAGCTCTCCATGATCTTGTGTTTCCTAACTCTGATATCCAAGAACCTTGTTACAACCGGAGATGCCTAGGATTTTTGGCACACAAAGCCTGTGCCCTCCTCACAGGTTTTAACACCTGACCTGACCCACCTTGTTAAATACCAGGCTCTGCTCATTTTTGATATCTGAGCTTGAGACTGCTTTTTGCTCCTACACGTTTACCCAAAACATTACATGATAAACATTGTTGTGACGTTCTATATACCTCCTTTTGTGAGTTCAGTAAGATTAAGAGCAGCCCCAGGTTTCCTCTCCAGGCCCTTCTAATCTAACATTTTACCTTTGTGCCAGCAGCAATAGTTTGTTCCTCCTTAGTGATGTACTCCGTCCACATGTTCCACTGTCCGCTGGCTTGCTTATGAAAATAAAAGTCATAAATGGTCCCTGAGAAGGGAAAGCCAAAGGGAAAAGTCACAATCTAAACAGCAAGATGGATCCACATCATATTTAGATTATAATGGTTGGATATGTTTCTCCTAATATTTTCCTACCCTACAAGAAATATCAAAATCTTCTAATGTTGCTGAATTACCTGTCAAGATATTGGGATTCAGAACCTCTGCAAGCATGCATAAAGATAAAAATATGCCAAAAGTTGCAAGCACATACACAGTGCCTGTGAGCCTCTTTTGAAATGTACCCAGTTTACCTGAAGACAAGGGATTTTTTTCCCCACATGTGTCGGCAAGAACAGGGCATCCATCTTGAATCTGCATACAAGTTACAGGTGTGTACAGGAATGAAAAACCTTTTTGTGTATAAGCTTTGTTTAGGGGAATTGTCTTATATTCAAGACTGCCTGACTTTCGGGTAAATATGGTACATGCATTCATAGCATATCAACGGGTTGAATGCATGGAAGTTGTGCTCCTCCTCTCTTAGCCCTATTGCTCCCAACTACTCCTGATGGAGGGATCGTATAAAAGGTGTCAAGCTGAAAAGAGTTGGGGACCTCTGATAGCAAGACCATCTACTTCAGGACTGAGGACTGGAAGTAAGGCCTTGTGGAGACTGGCCTTTCCATCAGAGATCTCTTAACTAGAGAAGCCAGGGATTGAAGCTGAGGCCTTACACATAAAACATGCATTCGGTCACTGAACTTTGGGCCTTCTTCTTAAAGCAGCTCAAAAGTTTATTTATTTATTTTTATTACTTCGATTTATAAACCACCCATCCTCAGGGGCTCTGGGCGGTGCATGGCTATACCACTAATGCATGGATATACCACTAAAGATAAGATTAGCACCTCTCCTGATCTCTGGGACCAACAAAGCAGCTATTGTCTAAACCAAAAAGTGGATAAAAACACCTGAACACACCTCTTTCTGGAAATATATTGTTTTTCGTTAACTTCACACTTTTGGGGCGGGGGTTGTCATCGTCGGCTCCCAGTAAGATATTTCGGAAAAAGTGGTCAAATTTTTTCCTGCTCTCGGCATTGAGCGTGCCCCCAATGGTCCAAACCAATGCGAAGAGGAAGAGTCCCTGCAGCCACAAGGTGATCTGCTGGCTGGACATGGTTTCGCCTTCTTCTTTACCTGAGTTTTTTATTTCATCTAAAATGAAAAACGTAAATGGATGGATAAAGCCAATGTCCAGATGAAACGCATAATATTTTTATGTATATTCATGCATTTCTGAAATTTTTAAATCACATTTCAGCTCAAGCTCCCAATGCAATATGCCAATCGTTTCAAATCCTAAAAAAAAAGAAGAAAAGCACACCACTATAAAAATACCAAACAATCAAATAAATACACAAACGACAGTAAACAACACAGAAGGGCTATTTTCCCAAAGAACAGCTGAACATAATTACTTTTCGTTGCCTTGCCTCCAGAACATCTTTAATAGAGATGTGTGTTCATTGGAAAACAAATGGGAAAAAAAAACTTTATTACATGTCTTCTTGTAACAAAAATGAATGCAAATATCAATGAATGAACAAATGGCATTCTTTTACTTGGCCCCAGGCAGACCGATTTAGGGAGATGGATACAGAGCGTGTACACAGCAACCTCTCTGGTTTGTTGCTGTCTTTTCCACAGACACTCAACTCTGCTCAAAGCAGAGAGGAAATCACGCGGACTCATGCAGCTTTGCAATAGTTTTTGTGAATTAGAGGAATCAGCTGAGATCAGGATGTGCAGAAAGAAACCATGGGCAGGTGGTCCTCTAGGTGACACAGGATAAACACTGGCTGATTCCGCACACGTTGGATAATGCACTTTCAATGCACTTTATCAATCGTTTGAGGTGGATTTTTTGTTCCGCGCGCAAAAAAATCTGTTCCAAATGATCTATAAAGAGGATTGGAAGTGCATTATCTAACGTGTGCAGAACTCAGGAGGGTAGCTGTGCTGTATAGTAGCACCTTACAGTAGAAGGTCTATAGTAGAAGAGCAAGAGCTGAGTCTAGTGGCACCTTAACGACCAATCAGATTTTCAGGGTGTGAGCTTTCCTGAGTCAAAGCTTTCAAGAGTCAAAAATGAGATCTTACAGATCTGATGAAGAGAGCTTGAATCTCAAAAGTATAATCTCTGGAAAACTTGTTGCACTTTAAGGAGGGTAAACACAAGCACATTCATTTACTCATTCATTCACAAAATTATAGCCTGCATTTTTGCCCAACCAGGGTCACCAAGGTGGAGATTCCTTTTGGTTGGTTGGTTTAGCACAGATATACGTAGGGTAAAAGGTATCACCCATCCATCTTAATTTCAGTCGATACAACATTTGCAGAAGTAGTAGCATGAGACTGACAGAGACACTTCTCGCAACTGGAGCTGTGTGGAGCACCAAAATCATCAAGAGCATTGTGGTACCTTCAAGAGGAGCATATTTACTGCATGGTTAACTCTTGTGGATTGGACAACCTAGCTCAATCAACTCACAAATGCCTCTAATGGTGCTACCTCTTTGGGATTTGTCTGGTATCTAGCCACAACACTAAACTTTCAACCAAATGTCAACTATGAGTGGTGTGGAGGGCAATCTAAACTCCCCTCTGTCTGGAGATCAGGGGGCGGGGCCACCAGCCATGTGACCATTTTCAAGAGGTTCCGGAACTCCATTCCATTGTGTTCCTGCTGAAAAAAAGCCCTGGCAATACTTCTATATAACATCCAAGCTGGGAAGGGAAGGGAGATTAGGTACAGATCCTTACCAAGCAAACAGGTGTACAGTTTCATCATGGAAAAGGTCAGGTGGATGGGCGATGTCTGCACAATGACTCTGCAATTATGGCGAATAAAATCCAAAGAAGGCTGTACCAACCAGGTAAACAAATCATTGATCTGCAAAGGAAAAGGGGAAGCAGATGCTCATTACTGCTGTCGCAACACCAGCAGGGGCTATCACTTGATGAAAAGGAATCTGGAGAATTGTACGGATTTTAGTTCATCAATTAAGCAATTAAATCTGCACATTGTATATGAAGAACAGCTGTGTGTGAGAAAAAGAAGCATTCTTTGTTTTTAGATGATGTATGTTAGTGTTGCAGAGGGCATCAGGACACTTTATTGAAACTGAGAGTCCAAGTTGCTTTATACTGAGTCAGAGTCCATCTACTCCGTACCGTATACTCTAAAAGGCAACAGCTCTCTAGGATCTCAGCACCTGATGCCTAAGATCCCTTTTTACCAGCAATGCCAAAGGACTGGACCTGAGAACGCCAGCATGCAGAGCAAGCGTCCTATCACTGAGGCACAGCCCCCTCCTATTACTAATGATGGTGGTGGTGGAGAGAGCCCTCAAGTCAGAGTTCACTTATGGCGACCCCTGGTGGGGTTTTCATGGCAAGAGACTCTCAGAGGTGGTTTGCCATTGCCTGCCTCTGCAACCCTGGTCTTCACTGGAGGCCTCCCATCCAATTACTAACCAAGGCCGACTCTGCTTAGCTTCTGAGATCTGACGAGATCAGGCTCACTTGGGCTATCCAGGTCAGGGTACTAACGATGGGCTCACGTAAAAAAGAGCAAGAGTCCAGTAGCACCTATAAGACTAACAAAATTTGTGGCAGGGTATGAGATTTTGTGAGTCACAGCTCACTTCTTCAGATGGACTCACCAGGAGACTTCTCTGACACATCAACTCTTTCTCTCCACTTTTCCAAAGCACCTGAATCTTCACCCCAACGGTCTACTCTTTTCTGTAGCAATTATGTGGAAACATATCTATTGACAGGACCTGACGTGTTTGATTTTCTTCCGGCTACAGTGCAAGCTCTGCTGCTTCTTGCCTTCACTCCTCTAATGAAGCACGTGCTTAGCACTCCTCACCCTATGATTTGGACAGGCCTAAAATTTCAGGAACCCAGCATGTCTGTCTAATCTGGTTAACTTTTAATACAGTGCGCCTTCTACAGCAAGTATGGGAGGGAAGGCTTCGCAACAGTCACAATGGCCAGCCAATCAGCAGTCTGCACAGAGAGCTGTGGAGAGAGTTTCACAACTGACACAAGGATCAGACAATCACTTGTCTACGCAGCCATCTATGGCCAGAACAAGAACTAGCTGCTACTGAGCTGAGTTCTATAACTTGTCCATCTAACATCTACTAAAAGGGATGAGTACAGTTCTACTACAGGTTCACAACTTGAACTACGTACATCTGTATTCATTTTTAAGCATTTACTTTATTTATATTCTACCTTTCTCCCCAATGGGGACTCAAAGCAGCTTACATCATTCTCCTCTTCTCCATTTTATCCACACAACAACCCTGTAAAGTAGGTTAGGCTGACAGTGTACTCAAGGTCACCCAGCAAACCTCCATCGCAGAGTGAGAATTTGAACCTGCATTTCCCAGACACTAGTCTGACACTGTAACCACTATACCGCACTGGCTCCAATATACCTTAAGGGCAGTATTTTGATGTTTCCATTTGTTTTCATATCTGGCTGGATTCTGTGCCTTCTTTTCTACTGGATTGGGAAGGTTTCTGCCAGCAGGAAGAGACTCCACTGACACAAGAGGCAGGAAGGAGCAGCGTTCTCAACAGCATTCTTTACTTTTCATTGTTTTTCAGTCCATATGAGTATTCTTAATCCTCTAAGCATTGCCTTTTCGGCACACCAGGGGCCACTGGGGCAAAAGAAAGGCAGGCAAGATCTGGCTTCACTAGCTGCTTCTGCTGGCAGTGCACAGGACCCAACCAATTATATTAAAGAGGACATAATAAAAAAGAATATAAATCTGAAATTTGCACACCAGTTCTATGTGTGTCTCTTGCAAGGTTGATGGCAGTGTGTTCATGTAAGAATCCTTCAGAGGCTTCCAGCCTAACTGGTGAGGTTCCATATAGATCATGCCACACCTGGAAGGAATAAATACTTTTTTGTTGTGCAGACTGACTCATCATCTGAAAGAATAACCTGTTCCAGTGAACTCAGACTTTAGATCACGCTGGGCAATCGCTGTGATTCAGTTATTCTTCTGTACTGCTCAGTTTTGAACTCTTGCCTAGAGAATTTTTAGAACTATGGGAATTCAGTTTGTAGCATGGGATATAAAAGTGTATGGGCTAGATTAAGCCTCTATATAAAACCTATAAAACCTAGGAAAGGGGTGTTTACAACATCAGAAGATCCAGTGGTTGGAACCCAAGGGTACCCTCCTGTGTGCAGAAAGCATCTGCTCAGGAAAAAGAGGACTATTTTACACATTGTGATGCACTGTGGGAAAAGCAAAACAGTCAAGAAAAAGTTCTTCCACCAGAGTTTCTGCAATCACTTGTGCAAGTGGAAGTATGAAAGCGCTGCAGAACCTATGGCGCCTAATGCTCTTGCGCACACACTTGCAGCTATTTTCTGTGTGTAGACAGTTCTTTGGCTCCATCTCGATGCCACCTCTGAACCATTTTTCCTGTTCTAAGACCCTTCCAGATACAGAACTGCTTTCAGATGCAATGTCAAGCAATGGTGTGTCATTATGAGCATAGGCACAGCAATGCACCCCCACCCGCAAATACACACATGCAGCTCAGGGAGATATCCTGGCTCACAAAAAATGTCTGAACCACAAACTATTCCTTACATAGATTCTAAAATTAAACCATGGACACATCCCAGTTTAGAATCCTGGTGTGGGGGCAAATGAAGTGACCAATGGTGGAATTGCCTTTGGTTGAGTGTAGGGGGAAAGGCTGGAAGACACACTGGAAGACACACTCAGTTTGGGGTGGAAGAAAAGGCCTTTGGCTGCACACAAGGGAGAGGAAGGAAATCTGCATGCCTGGGCATTTCCAAGTCTCATTTTCCCAATGGCAGACCATGAATAAATGCAGCCAGTGTTTGGCAGGTAAGCAGTACCCTGCATCAAAGCACTCTTAAATCTGCCAACCACCCATTCAGGTAGCCTAACCCTATGCCATTCAAAGCAAGTGCATATAAACTATCAGGGCTAGAAGAGGATGCAGAGTCTATCATTGCATTGTTGAAGCCTGGCCCTTCTTGCAAGGAGTTCATTGTGGCACATGAAGGGAGGCAAGAGGGAGCACGTGGATCCATCCTCACAGCAACCCTGTGAAGTAAATGGGGTGGCAAGAGGAAGGGACAAGCCGAAGGTGAGCCTTGCAGATGAGGCATGATTTGACTCCTGGCCTCCCTCCCCACACCACTCTACTGCTTAAACCACGCTAGCTCTTGCCCAGGGCTCATTTTGAGGGGGAACGCACAGGAATGCAGTTCTGGCAGTGCCCCAAAGAGGTCACATGTCAGGGGGCCCTGCCCACCTGACTCTCGGCCATTTTGGGCCCGTTTTGGCCTGGATTGGGGCTGAAACAGCCCAGATCGGGCCTCTGACAAGTGGTGGATCACTCTCCCGCTCAGCAGTGGCACGATCCTGACCATTTTGGGCCCCTTTTCGGCCATTTTCAGCCCCTTTTTGCCATTTTGGGCCCAATTTCGGCCCTGAATGGCCAGGATTGGGTACAAAACAGCCAGGATAGGTAATGTCAGGGGGTGTGGCATATGCAAATCAGTTATGCTAATTACACACTTCTGGTGATGGCAAGGGGTGTGGCATATGCTAATGAGTTATGCTAATGAGTTCCTCCAGCTCTTTTTCTACGAAAAGCCCCCTGCTCCTGCCTAACTGGTGAGATGTGGGGATCCCTAGCACAAGATGACAAAGCCAAAACGATCTTCAAGAAATACCCTATAGGCACCTCTTGTCACAATCCCTTTTCTGTGCTATTTGTAACCCACAAAAAGGGCCCAAGTTCTGGATGCGCCCTAAAATAAAGCAAGAGGCACACTCCTCCTTTATGGGGCATGGACTCATCAGGCGCTAGGGAACTGGGATATGGAAGAGCAAGGAGCCAGGGTGAAGAGCGCAAGACCAAACCCAAAGCAAAACAGATGCTTCCAAAGTCATGCATGGTTTTTATAATGAAAAGGCTGGGAACTTATAGCTAGAGATGGGCATGATCCGCATTACGATCCAAAAATCCCACAATAATGGCGATCGCGACTCAGCGGATTGTGATCAGCCATGGCCAACGATCCAGCATTCGGGAGGGGGGCTGGATCGGGGCTGGATCGTGCTCGGATCGGGAAGCCAGACACTCAGGTGCCAGTAATCTATTCCTGGGGTAACGGAGCCAGGGGAATGCCTGAGCTGTGTTTCCCCTCCTTCTGTTGCCCTGGAAACCCGAATGGAAGCCCAGCTTTCCTTGATCAGCAGGGCTTCCTTCCAACCATGGAGCAGCAAAGCAGTCACCAACTGGGAGAAGACACCCAGGGGAGGGAGGGGGAAGGGGGTGTTCTGTAGCCATGGGCACTCCAATCTCATCCCTGCAAACCCTGATAGGCAGCTGACGGCCAAACACAGACGGCCAAACACAAACACAGATGCCACCAGCATCACCCACTGTTCTTTTCTCACCAGCGCG
This sequence comes from Eublepharis macularius, assembly GCF_028583425.1. Taxonomy (NCBI): domain Eukaryota; kingdom Metazoa; phylum Chordata; class Lepidosauria; order Squamata; family Eublepharidae; genus Eublepharis; species Eublepharis macularius. Next base: position 20,328,062 of record NC_072801.1, read on the forward strand.
CTCCCTTTTGGCCTGGCAGGCGGGCACATGGGGGGTGCCGCCGGCAAGCAGCCAGACCCCCGGCCCCCTGAGGGGAAGCGGCTCATCGCCGTCTCCCTGTGCCCACCGGGCCCGGTGGCTGCCGCCAACACTCACCTTCCCGCATAGCTGGGAATAGCGGCGCGCCCCGCTTTGGCCTCCACGATCCACGATCCACGAATCGGGAACGGGAGATGATCGGTGTGGATCGTTTAGTCGGGATCGTCACCAGCACCGATCCACGATCAGCTGGATCGGCAATTTATTTTTGATCGTGCCCATCTCTACATACAGCATTCCTAATTACCTGCTGACAGTCGCTGGGGACGCCTGTTCCAGATCTTCAGGCTCAAACATCAGGCTCATTTGTGCATTCATCTGAATGATTTCTCCACTCATTAAGCAGAGCTGGAATAGAAATATCACACAGCCATGGCTTCATTCTCTGTGGAGCAGAATGCCCAGTCTGCTTGCTCCGACACTTCTTCCAAGGAGCTCGGAGCAGCAGTCTCAGCTCTCCCCTCCTAACCTTCAAACAAGGTAGGCTAAGATGAAAGAGAGTTGCTGAGCCAAGGTTACTTTCGGAGCATTATGGCTAAGTAGGGATTTGGATCTGGGCCTCTGAAGACCTAGTCCAGCATGCTAACCACTGGATCACACTGGTTTGTTTGGTCAGTGGGCCATTTAGTGTTTGATTTGGAGGAAGTGATATGTGATGAAATATATTATCATGCCAGAATAAGCCAGTGGGGTGTGCTTGGAGTGGCTGGGTGAGGATCTGAACCTAGGTCTCCCTGGCACAAGTCCAATGTTCTAAGCACCATACCATGCTGCCCCTCTCTTTCAAAGTCCCTCCCCTAACCCCAGAAAACAGCCCCATGTCTTACTTCACTTGGCATGTTTGCCTGTCTGAATAGGGAAGGCACACCATGAAAAAAAATTGGCACAGACATGAATGTGCAAAGCTGCCTTTGCGTTGGCTGGAATGGGCACTCCATTAAAAATGTTTTAATCCACTTTCTTTTATACATTAACAGGAGTAGAAAGCATTGTGGAGGGGTTTCGAACAGAGGTTCCCAGTAGCCAGGTTGCCACACTGTACCTTCTGCCACCACTAGAGCTGTATTCCTGTCCCTAACCTTGCAACCTGAGCGAGCGCTCCCCAGACTGAAAGAAACGTGACCGCTACCTTCTTGTTATCATCCAGGACTGTGTTCATGTTTTCTATCCAAACAGCATCCACTGGACCGTCAAAGACAATCCACTTCCTATCCTCCGTAGTGGAACAAGCCTGTTCTCTGAAGGTGTTTGCAAGGATGCCATCTGTCCACTCGTGGCTCACGGGGTCAAAACACCCATACAGCTGTCCCATAGTGATAGCTTTGGGATTAATTATTCTGTACTCAACAGCAACCTCACCTGTTGAACTGTCTGCGGGGGAGATGAAATCTTTGATTAGTTATAAGACAACCTGCAGCAGGTTCTTGCCATTTGGAAGCTATTTGTCAAGGCCAAATACAATATATTACATGCTGGTTATGTATTACTTCTCCTACCACCACCCCACACAACTTTTAAAAAAACATCAATCTCCTTACTTACGTGCTGTCCAGAACTCTCTTAGTTACGTGCTGTCCAAATTCTCTTATATTTTGCAGCCCAGCAGCAACAAAACTAGCACATTCATTTATTTTACCTGCAACACTTTATTTAGTCCTCCCTCTGCTATCCAGCAACCTAAATGAATCAAAGCTGAATCAAGAGCTCTTTCAAAGTAAGATGCTCTCAGGCAGGATTTGTTTTCATGCTTTACCTTGGCTCAGTTCACCAAGTCCTGCAGCCAACACTTTGTAGGCACTGGTTTTGCCTCCCAGGGCATCTCCAACAATCATGTAGCCGTGACGCACCATCATCATTTCGTAAATCTGTACCGAGGACAGAAGCTATATAAGGATTATGCTGTGTGGCTTGAGGATACACCAGTGATACAGGAGAGCGTGTTGAGAGTGCCTCTTTGGAAAATGCTCAGTAAGCCCCAAGCCCAACAACAGGGATGGCTAGAGGGGCTGGAAGTATAAAGAAGAGAGTTACTGCAGGAAAGGGATCCCAGAGGCTTCAAACTCACACCACCACCACGCCTGGCAGACATCAACAAATGCATTTCATCACTGCAGGTGGGAGTGCACCTTGTTTATCACACAGGAACATTAATCACCTTTAAGGAACCTCCACATGATCTCATGCTTCATTTCAGATAGATTTCATCTCTGTGCTCAGCTTTACGCCTGTTTAAAATTTCTCTGCAACCATTCCCTTTTGTATTTGTTTCCCTGAATGTCCTAACTGTTGTTCATTATTGGCCTTCGCTCAGTGAATGTTCTACCTGTTGACTATACGGTCGCACGGCATAATCTGCCTTGGATCGCAGTGAGAAAGGCAGACTATAAGTAATAACAATAACAATAATAACAATAATGTGATCCCTCATGCCACAGACAGAATGGATCCCTCGATAACGGTCATCAGCCACAATAGCTAAATGAGATTTCAATATGCAGAGGTAGTATACCTCTGAACAGGGGTGATTTCGTAGAAAAAGAGCTGGAGGAACTCCTTAGCATATCTCATTAGCATAATTGATTTGCATATGCCACACCCCATGACATCACCTATCCTGGCTGTTTTGGACCCAAATCCTGGCTATTCAGGGCCGAAATTGGGCCCAAAATGGCAAAAAGGGGCTGAAAATGGCCAAAAAGGAGCCCAAAATGGTCAGGATCAGGCCACTGCTGAGTGGGAGAGTGATCCACCACCTATCACAGGCCCCATATGGGCTGTTTCAGCCCCAATCCAGGCTGAAACGGACCCAATATGGCCGAGAGTCAGGTGGGTGGGGCCACCTGACATGTGACCTCTTTGGGGAACTGCTGGAACTGCGTTCCTGTGTGTTCCCCCTCGAAATGAGCCCTGCCCCTGAATACTAGCTGCTGAGAGAGCAAGGTTTTGGCCTCTATGCTCCTTTTGTGGATCTTGTAGGACATCTGTGAGAAGCAGGGTGCTGAGCTAGATGAACCCTGGATCAGATTCATTAGGACTCTTCTTATGTCCTCAGATTAATCAGACTGTGGGGAAAGCCTGCCTTGGGAGACTGGGCTCTCCTCACCCGACTCTCCAAGAGTCACCGTACAGTAAACATGAATGAGAAAGCTCCACCGTGTTTGTTTCCTAGAAGGAAAATGTTGTGTTTTTTAAAAAAAAATTAACCTGAATAATCTTCCCAATAAACCACGGAACTGGCTGAAGGTTCATTTTGTTGATATTGTTGTTCAGGGCCTGAATGAAACGCTCATAATCTGGTTTAGGAAGAACCACTCCAGGAAACAAATCCGATATGATACCCTGTGGAATGCAAGACAAGAAAAGCAATTTGCCAGAAAAATAAGAACTGAATTCCTTGGAGTAAAGCCGTATACACATTCATTTTGAGCTGTTTTTAATGACTGCAGAAAAAAATCTTCTTAGCTAATACTATTGCCATGCCCTTGTATAGCTCTTATGGTGTGGCTATATTTAGAATATTGTGTACAGTTCAGCTTTTAAAAAAGAATATTGTTGAGCAGGAAAAGATGTAGAGAAAAGACCCCGGGAATGATTAAGGGGCAGCATCCCAATAAGCAAAAGGCTGAAGGGTTTGGGGCTTTTGAGTTTGGAAAAAAGGAAACAGAGAAAGGCAAGGTGACAGGGGCTTATTAATTTGTGTGTGGTGGGAAGAAGCTAAAGAAAACTTTTTTTCTTTTCCCAAAATGCTAGAACTCAGGGGTGCCCAGGAAAATTGAAGGGTAATCGATTGTCAGACAAAAAGGACAGCCTTCCTCACCCAAAACCTGATGAGTTCACTGGAACGAGATGCAGCAAAAGTCACGAGCTTAAAATGTGGGTGGAAGAGTTTAAACACATTCATGGACGATGGAAAAAAAGTTGGAAAAAGTTCCAAAAAGTTGGAAATAAGAAAAGGAACAAGACAAGGGTGTCCGCTTTCCCCACTTCTGTTTGTAATGGTACTGGAGATTTTACTTAGGCAAATAAGAGAAGACAATTCAATAAGAGGATTGAGGACTAAAGGATCGGAATACAAAGTAAGAGCTTTTGCTGATGACATAATGGTGATAGTGGAAGATCCAATAGAGTGCATGCCAAAATTGATGAAGAAAATGAAGGATTTTGGAGACGTAGCGGGTTTTGTAATTAATAAGGTGAAGTCCAAAATATTGTGCAAAAATATGACTAAACAACAACAAAAGGAGTTGATGGACAAGGTGGAATGTGAAGTAGCTAACAAGGTTAAGTGGAAGTGACAGTGAAGAATATTGACTTATATAAGAATAACTATGACAAGTTATGGCATCAAATAGATAAAGATATGATTAGATGGAACAAAATGAACTTGTCATGGTTAGGTCGTATTGCAGTAATCAAGATGAATGTTCTTCCAAGAATGATGTTTTTACTACAGATAATACCTATTGTTAAAGACAGTAAACAATTTGAGAAGTGGCAGAGAACGATGTTAAATTTTGTTTGTGCTGGAAAGAAACCCAGAGTTAAAATGAAAGTACTTTACGATGCGAAAGATAGAGGAGGACTACAATTACCAAATTTTAAATTATACCATGAAGCGATATGTCTGGACTGGATAAAGGAATGGATGACATCGAAGAATTTGAAGTTGTTAGCACTGGAAAGATATAATAAACTCTTCGGATGGCATGCATATCTATGGTATGACAAAGTAAAAGCAGACTCTATGTTTTTACATCATTATGTAAGAAGAAGCTTGTTTGCTGTATGGACTAAATATAAGAAATATATAGAAGAGACTATACCAATGTGGATTATCCCTGCGGAAGTAGTAAATCCAAGAACAGAATATGCAGGGGAAGACTGGTTGACATATAAAGAAATTCTTGAGATACAACAGAATAACTATATGCTTAAAGGTAATGAAGAATTGCCATTCCAATATGGATGGTCTCAATATATGCAGATAAAAGACCTATATGAGAAAGACAAAAGGAAAAATGGTTTTAGACTACAAAACTCTGAGATTGAGAATTGTTTGCTTCAGGGGGGGAAGAAAATAATTTCTAAAATATATAAGATATTACTGAAATGGTTTACAGAGGAAGAAGTTGTTAAAGTTCAGATGGTCAAATGGGCAATAAACTGTAATAAGGAAATTTCAATGGAAGCTTGGGAAAAGGTATGGAAAAATGTAGTTAAGATTTCAGCATGTACCACGGTGCGTGAAAATGTATATAAAATGTTGTATAGATGGTATTTAACACCGAAGAAGTTGGCCAATGGTAATAGCCAGATGTCTGATAAATGTTGGAAATGTAAACAGCATGAAGGTTCATTCTATCATATGTGGTGGACTTGTGATAAGGCTAAGCAGTTCTGGGGGGATATAGTTAAAGTTATGTCAGATATTTTACAAAGGAATATAAATAAAACCCCGGAATTGCTGTTATTATGTATGAACCTAGAAGATTTTGATAAAATGGACAGAGTTATGGTGTTTTATATGATTACGGCGGCCAGAATGTGTTATGCACAGATGTGGAAGACTCAGGAGATACCATCTATGGAAGACTGGATTCTGAAAGTCTTGAATATGGCAGAAATGGACAAATTAACAAGGAAATTGAAAGAACAAGAAGAATTGGACTATACATTAAGCTGGGAAAAATTTAAGAAATATGTGGAGAAAAAGTGGGACATGAAGGGGAAACTGTGGTCTTTGGAGAAGTAGGGGAGATAGAAACTTACTTAAGGTTAAAAAGGGGTATATTTTACTGTATTTTATTGGATTAGTATAGTATATTTACAGGGGAGTATAATTATGAGTAATAAGGTTATAGGGAGTATATGTGAAATATAGATACTATAGTTAATTGGTATATAAGGAATAGTATGTTACATATATATATGTAGGATTTTTTTTAGTTAGTATATGTACCTATTATTACTTATACAATTTTTATATTTTTAACTAAGATAAGCAATATAGTTAGTGTAGATTGTTAAGATAATTAAAGAGATTTGATAGGTATAATATAGATATATATTACATTATTACATCATTATTATAGACTTTAAGAATTTATATGATATACTTTTTAGATTAAGTTGGGTATGGAAAACTGCTGGGAGTCACCAGAAAAGGTGGGGGGGAAAGGATGGGGAAAATGCAATGGGGTGAATAATGATAATGATTTTTATGTATGTTTGTAAACCCATCCAATAAAAAATTCTTTAAAAAAAAACACATTCATGGACGATGGGCTATTGACTATGATGATTGAATGAAACCTCCATGTTCAGAGACAGTTTACCTACGAATACCAATGGCTAGATGGGTATACCTCTGCCTTTGCTTGTAGGCCCATTGAGGGCATCCAGTTGTTCCCTGTAGGAAACAGCATTGCTGGACAAGTTGGACTCTTGATACAATCCCACAAGCCTTAGTTCTTATGTCCTTATATAATAATAATAACAATAACATTCAATTTATACACCACCCTTCAGGACAACTTCATGCCCACTCAGAGCGGTTAACAAAGTATGTTATTATTATGCCCACAACAAACACCCTGTAAGGTGGGTGGGGCTGAGAGAGATCCAGAGAGCTGTGACTAGCCCAAGGTCACCTAGCTGGCTTCAAGCGGAGGAGTGGGGAATCAAACCTGGCTCTCTAGATTAAAGTCCCACGCTGCTAACCACTACACCAAACTGGCTCTCTTATAACTGTGACTATCTCATCAACATTTCCCAGTTTGTATTTGAACGGCAGCACCTAACGCCATTAGCTTCTGAATTATTTGATGTTTATCTTACCTGAAACAAAGGGACATCTTGGGCCAGGAATTTTGCTAAGTTAACATCCAGCAGTGCCCTAAGCAACAAGACACTTTCATTTTCATCTGGGTACTTCAGTTTCAAGTTCCCTGCTGCTGTCAGGACTGATTTCACTGCACGCATTCCGTAGTCATAGTGATGTTGGGACGATAACTGTTCAGAGCAAAGGCGGTAGGTGGCAACAATTTTCTGGGCAAGGCTGTGAAAGGTTAGGCATATTACAATTTACATACCATGAAAAAAGGATTAAAATATCTACAGGTTGAAAATAAAGGATATAACCAAGTCGGCTTATAAAAAATTCAGGAATAGTCCAGCACACGTGAAAAACAAAATGACAGGTTTTTTTCTTGTATATGTTGGGGGGGGGGAGGTTAGTTTACTGTAGCAAATATTGGAAAGGGGGGTGGGTAGCCTACCACAGATCAGTTCTGCTAGCAGGGACAAGTGGAGGGAACTTTCCCCTGGAGCAAGTTACTCAGACAGCATCAGGGAAAGGCTCCTTCGGCCAGAGGAAAGCATCGTTGCTAGCTTAATGGTTCTGTAGGATCCAGCTGAATGGCTCTAACAAAAGGAGAAATAATACACTGATAACTGAAAATAGGTACTTAACACTTTGTAACGAGACGGTTGCCCGTGTCTAAAACCAAGCTTCAACTTGCCAGGAGAAAGATGAATCTCTCTCCGGGGAAGCCGAAAGCAGTTAGTCTTTAGACCTGTCAAACAGATAAGTTCTTTGAACCAGCTGTTTATCAGTACATGTATTTATATAGGGTTCAATATTGCTTTGCAACTCCTTATCAAACACACAGACACCAATCTAGAGTTTATTTCACTTTATTGAAAATATACCCTAGTTTTTTAATGAAGCAAGTAATCTAAATATAAATGGCTATTAATATGAATCCTATAACAACAGAACATAGAAAGGCAATAAGAAATAAGTTCACTAACATTTCTCAATAAATCCTAAGTGTAACATTGCTCAAAGTTTCTATGAAATACATAGGTAGAAATAGGTTCTCACCTAGATTCTCCCAAGAGATCTCTTCCATCAGTACCCTGCTTATTCTTTCTGTGTTTGCAATTATATACCTAATCATATGCAAATATGGTCTATTCACATGATAGCACAAACAAATATTGATTGGTTTGACACTTCACTGAATATTCATAATTTCATAGTACAGCCTTCCAATTAGTTAAAAAATTATGTTATTGTCTGATCTGCAAGAGAATACTATAAATCTCTGACAAGTGTCAAGAAAAAGTTAAGTTGGGCGATCACCATTGGTTGAATCTCTGATAGAAGAACATCAATCTCGGTAGAGTCCACTATTTTAATTAATTGTCAAAGGATGAAAGCACACCTGCTGAATTACCTTACACATAGAAAAAATACACTGACAGTTCATGCAAAGTTTAAAAGTTCATCTAGAGAGTACAGAAGCTAGGCCTAGTATTGTTCAGTATTAATTATTGGCATATGATTTTAATCTATATTGGCATAACAACTTTATTGAAATTTCTCCCTCTAGCTAACAAAAATAAAATATTTCCATCAATATTTTATTCTGAAAGAATTGCTCTGCTGGATCTGGGTAAGCATCTCTTTTGTCTAGTATCCTGTGGCCATCAAAATGTTGCTGGGAAGCCCAGAGGGCATGAAAGCAACAACCAGGCCCCGCTGTCTGCCCTCTTAAAACTAGTATTCTGAGCTACACTGTCTCTGAACCTGAAGGTTCAGTGTTTAGTCAGCGCCTGTCCAAAGCTATATTCAATAATTACTTTATTCTGTTCCCTGCCACCCAGACAGTATAATACCTAGAACTTGCTACGATTTCACATTTCTTTGGAGTCCCCTCAACTGCTAATTATGACTTTGTCTGACTTGGGTTTTGCTTATAAAAATATAAAGGTGTGCCACCTTTAATTCAAAGCACTTTTAAGATGGTCATATGAATCTTACGTTATATGTACTGCGCTAGTCAGGGCTTTTTTTCTGGGAAAAGAGGTGGTGGAACTCAGTGTGTTGCCCGTGGAGAAAATGGTCACTCCATTCCACTGCGTTACAGCTGAAAAAAAGCCCTGGTGCTAGTTCTATTGCACAAGGGCTTAAATCAGAAAAGACACTTTGGAATAATTTATGAAGATGACCAGGGCTTTTTTTCAGGGGGGACGTGGGGGAATGGAGTTCCAGAACCTCTTGAAAATGGTCACATGGCTGGTGGCCCCGCCCCCTGATCTCCAGACAGAGGGGAGTTTAGATTGCCTTCCGTGCCGCTCAGCAGAGATCAGGGGGTGGGGCCACCAGCCATGTGACCATTTTCTCTGAGGGCAACACACTGAGTTCTACCACCTCTTTTCCCAGAAAAAAAGCCGATGATGACGCTTTCCATGACATTTGAAACAAACTGGGAATCCTCTCAAGTCACACCCATATCTGAATGCAGAGGTAAAAGTTACTTAAGCACTGAAATACATGCAAGGATCTCTGAAAGAAGGTCTGAACATTGCAAGATTCCAAAAGTAGCTCTGCTTTTTACACAATTTTCTCCTGGGTGGTAGTACATAACAGGTAGGTTTTTAAGTGTAACAGAATTCATAACCCGGGAAAAAACAAACCCAATTTAACTTACCTCCTTGAGTCAAGGAATCCCATGGAATAAAGTGAAATTTCACCAATCAAAGCATAATCTGGGACCATCATGGCTACTGTGCGGAATAATGCCTAAAGAAGCACAGAAAATTGAGGGGGGGAATAGCTGATAATGTGGCCCAGTGAGAAAAAGTTCAATAGGGAAACAAATGTATAGTTGCTCTCTAAAGATGGGGGAAACAGGTACATTTTACCAGGAAACAGGAGCCAAATGGGATGGGGCTGGACCAGGCTGCAGTCTCATTACCATGACAAGCTCTATTTATATAATTTTAAAAATTCAATAGAAGAGATGACTATATGGTAGAATATGACTGAGTGAAAAGTGAAGTCTCTGTTCTTAAAAGTTCCTAAGAAATACTGATTTGCGTTCTGTCCGTTCAAATACTTGGAGACTATCACTTTTAGACAGGGAATAAGGATCTTTAAAAATCCAACTAAGAATATTTTTTTCAAAAATGTATATGGCATGGTCCTCCCCCCAAAAATAACATTTCAGATTGCAGATAGGAATGACAGGATATTTACTCAAATGTATGTGAATGATAACAAGATGTACAAAACCACATGACCATTACACTTTTGACTCCGGTAAGGCTGTGGTTTTAAATGACTGGACCACCACCACCTAAGGAGAGTCATGCCAGCAACAGTGTCACTCCCTCCTCAAGGGTTTTTAAGAGAGAAAAATCTGAGGCAGGGAGCAAGATGGAGGGAAGAGGGAAAAGGCAAGCAGAGAGAGGTCCAAGCTAAATATGCTGTGGGTAGGCACATTTGTTTGTTTATATGTCTACCCTGTTTGCATGTAACGTGTGGATTGTTAGAAAAGGAAGTGCAAGGGATCTTGTCCCATGGGTCTTGCCCAGCAACCAGTGGGTTTCTGCTGGAAGAATACAACATTTACCTTCAAGTTATCAGGAAGTTCTGCCCGTCCAGCATACCCGGGATTCATTGTGATGAACACCGCACAGGTTGGATTAAGGGAAATCTCTGTGCCTTCAAAGATAAATGTTCTGAGCTTCCGAATAATAGCCTGCTGGATACTGAGAATCTGCTGAGCCACAACAGACAGCACTTCAACCTAGCCACAAAGCCCAAACAAAAGCAACAAAAAAAGTCACACACATAAATTATACCTTTACTGAGCCCCTGCAAAAACTCAGACAGTGTGGCTGAAAGGATGTGTCAGGGTTAGATAGCCCTGTGCTAGAGAGTGTTCATGTAAAGCAATACAGTTTGAAACGGGGATGGCCCTGCCCTGGTGTGCTGTTCACAGGTCATTTGGGCCAAGCTGAATGGTTCTGCTGCCTCTGCAAGGGTAGTCAGAATGAAAAGCCAAAAACTGAAACTGCAAGGGAGCTGTCCAGCAATGTCAGCAAGCTCTGCAAAGATTAGAAGCCCGGACAGTTGAGTGCTGAACGGGCAGGGGCTGAACCATCCATGGGTACACTGCATGAGCAGCTTCCAGGCAGCAATGAAGAAGTTCTGTGATGCCCTGCTTTTTCCTACCACACACTGAACACACCCATCCTTTCTCCCAGAATAAATGTTACCTGCATCTTTTTTTCCCAAACAATCCCCTATTATTCTCCTACTTACACATCTTGATTCAACTTTGATATAAATAAAGCACTCGTACATCGTGTAGCCATTAGGGATTGATAAGTGCTTGCTCAGGTCAAAATTTGAGCCTTGTATGATGACCGGGAGTCACTGTCCATGTGCAAGCCCATCTATGTATGTTAAAGAGGACTGTGATGGCGTTAAAGTAACGTTACCTCAATTCTGTTGAACTCGTCAAAGCAGGCCCAGGCTCCAGCTTGGGCCAGCCCTTTAAAGAATTTGCCCATGGCTTTGTAGTCAAGCCCATCGGAGCAATTGAAGACAACGCACTAAAAGAAATTACAGAGAGGTTAAGCCCAAGTTGCTACAGGACTGTTGCTCACAACTGCTGTTGCCAACCTGCTGAAATTATAGGGCTTTTTTGCAGAGGATTTTTTTTGTCAGTTCTGGCCCCATAGCTTCAATTTATCCCCTGATTTCCATATACTTTTTTGCCTTTAGTTTTCACTTTATAAAGTTTTCACTTTATAACAACAACAACAACAACAACTGTGCTTATATACCACTCTTATAGACAGAGCAGTGAACAAGTTAGTGTTATTATTATCCCCACAATACAGCTGGGGAGCTGGGGCTGAGAGGAGTAGCTGACCCAAGGCCACCTACTGAGCTCATGGCAGTAGTGGGATTCGAACCGGCAGAGTGCGGATTCACAGCCGAACCATTTAACCACTGTGCTACAGCAGCTCCCTCCCTGCCAGTTTTTCCCTGGTGCTTTTGAAAACACTTTAACCCCAATCTTTTTTTTTATCAGCCAATTCTGAGTCGTGTTTGTTCGTTGTGCAGAATGTTTCTTTTGGCTTTGTTCATCCTGCCCACTCCTACCCCTTACAACTCACTTCTTGAGGATTAGTTGTTCATCATAGTCAAACTCCTCCTCCGTTCTTTGGCCTTCCTTCCCCTCCTGGTTTTGTTTTCTACCTTTTTCATTGTCAATTTCATAACGTCATAATGACCTAACATTGTAATAATAGATGCCGCAGGTTCTCTGAATCCCCAGCTTTAATTTTTTTTAAAAGTAAGTCTCTAGCCCCTTCCATTCTGGAGATATGCCTCTTTCCTTATATATCTGCAACAGAAGGGGCTAGAGACTTTCTTAAAAATGAAACCTGGGGATTCAGAAAATCTGTTGCATCTATTATTACAACATTAGGGCATTATAACATTATGACAGCATTGCAATAATAGATGCAGCAGGTTCTATGAATCTTGTCAGATCTCAGAAGCTAAGCCGGGTCAGCTCTCATTAGTACATGGAGTGGAGACCACAAAGGAAGTCAAGAACCACTACGCAGAAGCAGGCAATGGTAAACCACCTCTGAACATCTCTTGCCTTGAAAACTCTACGGGGTTGCCATAAATCAGCTGCAACTTGATGGCATTTTCCACCACAACAGATGGGCCTAATTTGGAAGCACAAGTGTGTTTCCTTGAGCCCTGGAGCCAAGGTGAGTAAGGGGCTTCCCCTCAGGCCATTCCCACACCAGTGACAGGAAGAGGAGTGGAGGCTTTGCTGTCCCCTAGGCTGGCTTCCTGCAGTCACTACAGAAGGATGCTGGATATTTACTTATGTCATTTATAGTCTCACTGAGACAAGGCGGATTACATAGAGTGAGATTAGTATAATCAGTAGCAAGGACACTTCCATACAGTGTCAAGGACATTTCCGTAGACAATGCTATAGGATAAATAAATACAAGTTTACAAAGACATAGCATTAGCACGGATGCAATATGGAATTGAAGAATTGCTGAAACAGAACACAATCAATTCTAGGACTGATATTAGACAACATGAAGCACAGGTAGTACATAGGAGTACATATTTAAAGCAACAGATAATACGTAAGGCAACATAAGGTCCCTAACTCATTGGCGAAGCATCTGAGACCCCTCCCAACCATCTTGCCCTCCTATCTGAGAAAAAAGCCTTTCTGAATAATTCGGTTTTGTTTTGGTGTGATCTAGCATGGTTTCTCTCCTGTCCTGAACACCTGCACTGCACAGTGTTTCATTTTCAGCCAACTTCTCACTCTCTCTGCCTGCCTCTCATTCCAGCCCTTCCAAACTCCAGGCTACTGTTCCTCTGCTCTCTCTTCACTCACATACCCACTCATCCCGTTAGATTGAAGTGTGTCACTTTCTCTAAGCTTTCCTTTAAGATACGGAGATCATCTTCTTATAATTAGCTTGCACACTTTGGTTGGTGCTATCACAAATTCACAATTGCTCTGGAACTGACTCTCTCTCCCCCTCTGTCACTTATTTATTTATTTATTTATGTTATTTATATTCTGCCTCTCTCACTGCGACTCAAGGCGGATTACATAGTGTGAGATTAGTACAATTACTGGCAAGGACAGGGGCAGGCAAGGACAATGTCAAGAACATTTCCATAAACAATGTCATGGGGCAAAAGAATGTAAGTTTACAAAGATATAGTATTAGCAAGGATACAGTATGGCATTGAGGAATTGCTGAAACAGAACATAATCAATTCTAGGACTTACATTGAACAACATAAAGCACAGGTAGGATATAGGAGTACTTATTTAAAGCAACAGATAATATGTAAGGCAACATAATGGTGAAATCTATGGTTTCTAACTCATTAGCGAAACATCTGGGATCCCTTTCCTACAATAACCACCCTCTTAGCTGAGAAAAAAGGCCTTTTTGAATAATTCAGTTTTGCATTGTGTGAGGAAAGCCAGGAGGGTGGGGGCTCTCCTGACCTCCTCAGGCAGGCCATTCCATAGGGTAGGGGCCACCACAGAGAAAGCCCGTGTACGGGCTGCTGTTGATTTCGCCCATGTACAGCCTGGCACCTGCAGGAGACCCTGTTCAGATGAGCAAAACTGCCATGGAGGGACATAGGGAGAGAGGTGGTCCTGTAGGTATGCTGGACCAAGGCCATGAAGGGCTTCGAATGTAATAACCATTACCTTGAACTGAGCACAGTAACTGATAGGTAGCCAATGGAGTGACTGTAGGATGGGAGTGATGTTCAAGCTTCTGCTTGCTCCTGATAATAGTTGAGCTTCAGTATTTTGCAGCAATTGGAGCCTCCCAGTTAACTTAGATGGGAGACCAATGTATAATGGGTTACAATAGTCAAGTTTTGATGTTACCATAGCATGGATCCAGGTGGCCAGGTCAGCTGTGTTGAGATAAGAAGCCATTTTCCAGGCTAGAGTGAGACTGTAGTACCCCAAGATTGAATTATGAGAAGTGATGCCTTACAACTTCATCCTTTCTTCCAGTCTTCATAAATGTTTGATTCACAGTTTTAGCAAATAGAGATGGCCTTCTCTTAAATGTACTTTAAAAAGAGTCTCACAGAAGAATCAAGAGGGGACGGCAAATGGTTATTTGGTACCTGTTTAGCCAGTGCTTTGGCAAGGTCTTTGGTTGTTTCGGTTTTGCCAGTTCCTGCGGGTCCTTCTGGAGCACCTCCCAGGTTCAGTTTCAAAGCTCCCATTAATGTTCTAAAGACACAGGAGGGAATAAGTACAAGGCATGTGATTCAAGGGCTACAGGCACTGCTTTGTTTCTGGCACTTTTAACCCACTTTTCTCCACCAGCAAGGACTCAAAGCAGCTTACAAACAATTAATATGTTTTTTTTTTAAATTACTCATACCATAAATCTCCAAACAAGAAATCCACCAGACATCAATAAACTGATCTACAATGCAACATTTAAAAAACCCCAATACACTGTTGTCAATTCTTTCCTCAAGCAGGGAAGGCATTCTAGGGTACATTTAGTCTCATGTATCTATGCATGTAAAATGCACTGGCATAAACACTTGGTTGCAATCTCCACGTAGCACGGCTAACCATTGGTACCCACTAGTGTGTTTTATCTGTCAACAGATACATAACAGAACAATTGCAATATATTTCTATTATATATTTTGTCAAAGAACAGAAGCCCTTTTCTAGGGGACATTTTCCTTTGAAGGACGCCATGGATCCAAGCAGCCTTTCCCCTTCTGTTCTCTGTGCATCTTCATAGCTCCACAAAAGTGTTCTCATGCACCTAACTACAGACACATACAATCTAGGGATGTGCATTCAGGTATTTCCAATCCCCAAAATACCTTATCACAAGGGTCATTTTGTAAAAAAAGAGCTGGAGGAACTCATTAGAGGAACTCATTAGCATAACTCATTAGCATATGCCACGCCTCTTGCTATCACCGGAAGTGTGTCATTAGTATAATTGATTTGTATGTGCCACACCCCCTGACATAACCTATTCTGGCTGTTTTGGACCCAATCCTGGCCATTCAGGGCCAAAATTGGGCCCAAACTGGCAAAAAGGGGCTGAAAAAGGGCCCAAAATGGTCAGGATCGGGCCACTGATGAGTGGGAGAGTGATCCACCACCCATCAGAGGCCCGATCCAGTCCGTTTCGGCCCCAATCTAAGCTGAAATGGGCCCCAAATGGCCAAGAGTTAGGTGGGCTGGGCCACCTGACATGTGACCTCTTTGGGGAACTGCTGGAACTGCGTTCCTGTGCTTTCCCCCTCGAAATGAGCCCTGCCTTATCAGTATTTTCCAGATATATTCAGGTATCTGAAATGATATTCCACCCCACAGGAATCAATGGAGACAAGTAGGATGGCTGGGGGCGGAGGTCACCCTTGACTGAATCTGCTTGAATCTTGCAGGGTGTTTAGTGGCTAGGCAGTACTATATTCTCTGTAATTTGCGTGTTATTTGCTTGAAAAACAGCCACTCCCCCAGAAAGAGTCCCCCTATATGGAATAAGACACCTGGAAAATTTCAGAATTCTGGGCGGGGGGAAACAAATCCAAATCCCAAAACAGTATTGTGGACCCAAATAATCTGGAATACTGGTATGGAAACTATTCCTGAAATCCAAATCTGAAAAATACCATTTTTTTTGTACCAAGTGTACATCCCCTGTACAAGCATCCAGTTGAAAATCTACAGTCTGGTTCCATTGCCTTTTCCTACATGGTTGTCCTTTTTGTTTATATAATATGTAGCATCTGAAGCAATTCTGAAAATGGAACCCAGCAGCTAAGGAATGCATCCTAATCTAAAGCCATAAGATTTCGGCAAGTCCAGACTCACAGATACATACATTCAGCAGAGAATGTCACACATACTATCTTCCCCCAAACCCTAGATAAAGCTTAAAGGGAAACCAACTTTGTGATCTGAACAGAAGTAGGATTTGTGTCTGTCTCAAAGTTATTTGCTACCTTCTTCTCAAAGCCAGGCTATGCACTATGCAGATTGGCTAGCATCTGCGTCATAAAGCCACTCCCCCTCCATCTTCTCAGAGTGGTTTCCAAAGTTTAAACAAAATGAAGAAGGGACCACTTTTTTTTAAAAAAGAGTTCAGAAGAATGCTTTAGCAGATAACCTGATGCAAGTTCTTGAAAATAAGCCCCAAACCAAAGCAGACAAAATCTAAAGCTTGGTCAAAGGAAAGTGTTAAAGCTTTCTGGAGGCTGTGTATGTGTCAATACCGTAATGAAAGAGTAACAGAGCTTGTAATGAGGCAGAAACAGACCTCTGTCCCTGCACTTGACCCTGTTTCCACACATCTGTATACTATACAGTCCACGATTCTTGCTGCCAGTCAAGCCAAGGAGCTCTAACCATCTGTACCACTGTCAAAAGCCAATTTACAGCTAATATGTGTCTGCTCTGAGGAGTAAGCATTTGAAGTTATCTTTAACTGAAAGAGTTGACTATAACCAGGGCTTTTTTTCAGGGGGAATGCGGGGGAATGGAGTTCCGGAACCTCTTGAAAATGGTCACATGGCTGGTGGCCCCGCCCCCTGATCTCCAGACAGAGGGGAGTTTAGATTGCTCTCGCAGAGGGCAATCTAAACTCCCCTCTGTCTGGAGATCAGGGGGTGGGGCCACCAGCCATGTGACCACTTTCTCCGAGGGCAACCCACTGAGTTCCACCACCTCTTTTCCCAGAAAAAAAGCCCTGACTATAACAAACAGTTATTATTTAAGTTCACAGCATCAGAAAAGCTGAAAAGGGAGGCAGAATCTTAACCTCTATGGCCTACCCTTGCACATTTTTAATTTAGTTGGATGAGTTATACCGGACTAAAATGAACTGCTGCAATGACTTATCAAGTCCACAGCAGGGTAGAAATGGAATTGTAAATTTCATGCCAGAGACACTAAACACGTTCATCCCAAATTCTTTACAAGTTTGAGAACCAGAGACTGTGCAAATGGTTCAGTAATTGCTTCCATTTATTTTAAAGGCAGACAATACCTTAGCCTGTATATTTCATTTCAAGACAGCGCACAACTCAACTATGAGGAACTTGAGCAAATGGGTTCTAGCCCCGCATGTTACTATTTATATGTTGTAGGGCATTTTTCCCCCCATAGGGAAACATTCCATCTTACAAGTCCCCTCTGCAGCTGGAAATGATACAGTGCACATGGAGATTTAGCACCTCATTGAGAACTATGCAAATTTTTACTGATTTATGTATTGAAATATTTCTCACGCACTTTTCTTCCCGCTGAGGACTTAAAGTGACTTATAAAGAAACACAAAAATGCCATTTAAACAACCTATATAATACAACACCAAGATGCGAGGCTTGTAATAAACCAATTGCATCTTACCAACACTCCAGTCTCTTTGTATTTTGGCAAGATTACAAATCTGAGCGGGCGTTTTGAACAAAATGTACAATGATCCTACCCTTGGTCTCTGTTCGGCCTCCGCTCTACCATAAATGTCCAAGCTATGTACAATTTGGGTTAAAAGCAAAGAGCACTAAGTGAAAGTAAGGGATTTTTTTTACCTATAGCATCGGTCAGTTAGTGGCGTGATGACCAAGCGCAACGAGTTGCCCAAGTACTCATAGCCGTATTTGGCCTCCGTCGTAATCATTCGGACCATGACTTCTCCCTCTTCCCAGTAATATCTCAGCTGAGAAATCCACTGGAAATCGTTCAGGTCTGAAATTTTGTCTTCGGCCAATTTTGCCACTACATCACGTGCTGCAGAAACCAAACAGGTCTCAGAAACCAGTCAGAACACTCAGATCAAATGTTTAACTTTCCCACCTGGCTCTGATTGGCAGGGGTTCTCCAGGACCTCAAGCAGAGAGAGAGAGAGAGAGAGAGGGAGGTCTTCTCCAACCCCTGGTACCAGGGATTATTTTATGAGGGATGCCAAACACGAAAGATGGGACCTTTGCATGCAAAACAGGTGCTTCACCACTGGGCAAGGGCCCTTTGCAAGCCTCCTTAATGAAATAGTATAGCACCTTTAAGACTAACCAATTTTATTGTAGCATAAGCTTTCGAGAGCCACAGCTCTCTTCATCAGATGCATCAATACAATAAAGTTGCTACAATATGCTACAATAAAGTTGGTTAGTCTTAAAGGTGCTACTGGACTCTCTTCTTAATGAATAGTACCAAACAGTTAATAAATTAAAACCGCATTGGCGATAAATGCTTCACTAAGAAATTCACTAGGAGAGAGCTAGACCGGTGCCTTGGGCAAGCAGGCATGGCCCGGGAAGTCCAAATGGTCCTGGAACATGCCAGGCTGAGTGGTCCCTGCAGTCTTAAGCAGAGCTACTGGGCTTGGCTCTGTTTGCCCTGGGGTTGCCAGCAGCCCTCCAGGTGCAGTGACACACACAGGAACTTTTCTTGTAAGCGAAATGGCCAGTCCACCCCTACAGGCAAGGATTCAGCTAAAACCCTTAAGTTCAATGTAAGGGATATAAGTGCATGCTGCAACCAATGACATTTAAAAGTGTTTAACTCTGGCTGAACCATCTGCGCCCAAGCTCATGTTCCCTCCCATCTGAAGTGGCATTGCAATTTCTTCCAAATCACACAGCTCCTGCTTTCTCCCACATCTGGCAACTTACCATGCACATCAATGACAGTCAGCGCCCCCATAGTCAGCCGGGCCCCGCTCGACAGCTTTCCTCGTACCAGTTCAACAATTTCTGCAATCTGTGTGTTGCTTTTCTCCAAAAAATTCTGTACCCCCCCCAAAAAAACAGTGAGATGCAGTACATCACGGAAAATAGATTTCAAGTAAATGTGTAAATGATTTAAAGTAAATGTGTGCATGTATCTTTAAATGCTTGGTGTGAGATAGGTGAAGAGTGGGGGTGAAGGAGAGGGATGAGTGAGTGATATGATTGGCTCATGACTGAGAGGGTGGGCGGTGTGAATGCAGTTTAGACTGAGAGTAGAGAGCAACATAGAGTCAAGAGAAAGCAGGCAAGCTGTGTGCAGCCTGAGTAATTTTGCCTGGCTGCCATAATGTAGCATTCTCGTGTATAGAGTTATGTATGGCCTCATTTGCAGAGCAAAAAATCTCTAGGGCTAGGGCTGAGGTTTCTGCTAACTTTAGGACCACCCATGGCTTAAAAAGCAGGGGGTAAACCCTCCCTTAAATGGCATAGGTGGCAGGGCTGCTATAGCAAGCCAATGTGCCATGCAAATGCACGGTGGTGAAGGCCACCAGGAGCAAGCAAAAGGGGACGTCAGAACCAGCTTCATCTTGTTTCCCCCACTTACCTGCTTCTCTCTACACTTGGCCACGCAGAGAAGCAGGAGGAAAGATCAGGGGGTGGGCAGGCAGTAAGACCAAGCAGGCAAGTGAGTGGGCGAGCAGCCAGATGGAAAGATGCCAGGGAGATCAGGTGTGTTGAGAGGGTGGGCAAACAGGCAAATTGGGCAGGAGGTCCAGAAAAAAGGGAGACGGAAACAGGATGGAGAAGGAAGACCAGGAGAGGAAGTATGGGAGCAGGGGGGGGGGGGAGACAGGATTTCCCTTCTCCCAAGAGTCATCATGTGCCGCCCCTCTCTTGTTATCATTTTATTCTATGTGGGTGCTCTACTTTTTGGACCACAGCCCATCCAAAACTAAGCACTTTTAAATCCCATCAGTTTCAGTGGCAGAGTTAAGGAGATGTTTAAAAATCTCTGTCCCTCAAACAGATGAAATTTAGACGTGTTTAACTTTGGTCAGATAGTCTAAGGGGCTGTGTGATAAATTCCTCGGTTAGCAGAAAAATCTGAAAGTCAAAAGGGGGGGCATTAATATTTTTTAAAAGTTTAAAAACACAGAGCTCACTCTCTCATGAGTTCCTGAGCACCATTTTGGGCTCCCAAGGGTAACCTCAGACATTTCCTAGGCATCCCAAAATGGTTTTGCATTTTATTTAATTCCCATTGAGGTAACATCTGAAGCAAGAGTTGGGTGGAGACAAAAGAAGAAAGCAACAACTGGTGGGATAGGGAGCTGGACTGGGGAGGAGTGGGTGAACCAGTTTCAGTTCATTCAGCTTAACAGCCCATAGGTCATACACTCTAACAAAGTTTAAGAATTAAAAACAACAGTTAAAGAAAAGGTTGCCATATCTACAATACAGTTTTTACAAAGGCTACTCAGTAATAATCTTAATTTTCAGGCATCAGAAATGTTTGAATGCCGGATTCGGTTTCATTTTCTTGGCCATGTCGGACGCTCCTCTCCGCAGGTCCGGGAAGAAACGTCCGAGCAGTCTGACCAGGCGGTTGACCCAGTGAGGGAGTCAGGGTCCAGGGTGCCGCAGGAAGAACCCCCTGAAAGCAATGCAGGGGGTAAATTGCCCGTTTGCTCCAACGGAGGCCAGCAGACTTGCGCAGCACATCGCGTGCAGCCGGGCCACGGAGAACGGCAAAGAGCAGAACTAGGCGAAAGCCTGTAAGTAAGCGAATCCCTTCTGTTACTACAAGCGTATGTAAAGGATTGGTGGGATCTGAAGCTAAGAAGGCTCGGGTTTCTCACCCCTCACTGAGTTTCAGAACTTGGTCAGTGGTCTCCCCCCCCCCCTAAAATGGTGACGAAAAAGCAGAGTCCCGCTTTGGGCAAGTCAATCTCGGCTGCCCTGCAGGGAAAAGGAGAGTCTCTTGAGGATCTGGTGAAGCGGTTGGTGATTGAAGCCATAAAGCCCTTTGTTGACAAGTTAAATGAAACGGATCAAAGGGTTGGCTTAATTGAGAGCAAAGTGAAAACCATTAAGGAAACAGCGGGGGGGGGGAGAGAAGTCTGCTCGGGAAAATGCGTCACTCGTGAGGGCAACAAACAAAGAACTAAAGCTGGTGGAGAACCAGCTGATCGGGCTACAAGTGGAACGAGCACAAACAATTTTGCGTCTCCAGAACATGAAAGAGGAGGAAAATGAGAATTTAAAGGATCTGGTCTCGGAACTTTTGGCGACACCCGTGAGGGCAACTAAAGAAGAGTTAAAAAGCGCCATTTTGGAAGTCCGTTGGGCTTCTTCAAAATATGCAACGAAGCGTCATCTGCCTTGCAAGATCATCATTGACTTCTCATCTAAGAGGATTTGGGACACTATCCTATATAATTCATACAATGCGGATCTGGACTTTCTGGGTTTTAAGGTTAAGATATTGAAGGACGTTCCATTTTTAGCTCGGAAAAGAAGATTTAAATACAAAGAGTTTGCAGCTCTTCTGAGGAAACGTGGAATAAAGTTCAAATGGTTATTTCCGGAAGGTATCTGGTTTAGTTACAAAGACCAAGCTTACAAGATAACATCAGAAGATCAGCTAAGGGACTTTGAGGGTCAGCATCAAGAGTTCCAGCAAGATGCTAAACAAGAAGAAAAGGATTCCAAGTTTGAAGGGGGAGAGGAGGAGGGAACGAGCACGGCGACTGCAGCTGTTCAGAGAGAACTGCGTCCGAGGCCCGGGGGGGGGGGGGGAGGAAGACCTAATCTTGATTATAATCTGTATTTTGCAGGGTCTACCAATCTAACAGTATTTTACAAAGTTTTGATTTTAAACAATGGCAGTATGAAGGGAAAGCATTATTTGTAGAGGTAGTGTCTGTGTTGTTATGTGCTGTTTTTTTTTCTCTCCTTCCCTCTGCCCCCCTTTTTTCCTTTTGTATTGTTAGTAAATAAAATTTAAAAAAAAATTTTTTTTGAATGCCTCAGTAGCCTTTTTTTAAAAAAATCTCTCTCTGGCTGGTTCATGCTTTGGACAATGAAAGAAGGTATGGGATAGCGAGTCAACTTCAGTCAAAGGGCAGTTCAGAAGTGTTGATCTGATGGTATCTTGAGGAAGCGGCCCTTCATCTGAGCTGTCCAGGGCTTTTTTTCAGGGGGAACACGGGGGAAAGGAGTTCCAGCACCTCTTGACAATACTCGGCAATACTGCTTGAAAATAATACGATTTCAAAGAATCCCGTGTGTTTCTTCCTCATTTCCCTCTTGAGAGTTCTGCCACCTCTTTTCCCAGAAAAAAAACCCTGGCTGTCGGCAATGCGTTGCAGTGTGCAACCAAGTATGACCGCCTCAGTTTTGGGACTACTTGGCATACTAAGGTAATGAGGCTGGTTGAACTGGGTAGGAAATTTAATTCCCAGGTAGAGCGGTGACGGTGAGTATTTTTGTGAACCACTACTGAAGCCTGCAGGACAGGTTGAGAAGAAAGGAAGTAAAACACAAGGCAGTAGAGAGTGGGAAACCAGGGAGGAGGGGGGATCAAGCAGGGAGAAGCCAGGAGAAAGGATTTCTACTCTCTTACAAATCCCTGAATCTCCTGTTTGTGTTTTATAGAATATGTAATATTTTCACAACTCAGGAAGATTAGTAATCAAGATTTATGTCTTAAGTCGCATAATATGGAAAAATCACCTGCATCTTAAGCTTTAACTGCAATATTGCTCATTTGTTTATCAGAACACACAAGAAACACATTTGTTGCCAAATGCAATCAGCAAACTCTTATTCTCTGTATCTTCTTACCTATCTACATAATAATTATATTTTTAAAAAATAGGCTTACAGGTAATGTCCTTTCTTTTATGGCTTCTGATACTTCATTTGTCCAGAAAATGGATGATACAGAGATAACTATTTGTCCGGGCCATTGCAGTACCCACGTTTTGCGAGGAACCTTTTAAAACACAGAGACAAATAACATCTCAGTTGCCTTGAGTGTGTTATGTAATAATAGGGGCAGGATATAAGCATCAAATAATGATGTCAAATAAAATCCCTCCTGATTTCAAAGGATTACTATAGACCCAGTAGACAAGTGTGGTCCAACGCATGCTCTCAGTAATATATGAGGTTTAATTACTATCTCTAGCTACAGGTCAGTAGCCAAACTGTTCTGCAGTGAAACAGTAGCATTTGAGTCCAGTGGGATCTTAGAGACCAACAAGAACTCTAGTGTATACGCTTTTGAGAGTCTGAGCTCCTTCTTCAGATATCTGGAGTCAAATCCAGTCTCCAGTCAGACTACTGTTATTTCATACTAAATGTTTTGTTTATTGGTGTGAGAAAGCTTAGAGTGGATCTACACATTTAAATGGTCCTGCATGGAAACAGCCTGCTATAATGTGAATTCTGTGTGTAAATTGTGCTTTCAATGACTTCATGGGACTAATTTCATCTTGAAGTACAAATACTTTGTTATTACCTGAACATACCCTCCAATACCATCTTCTATAACTTGTCTGATGCTGGACAACATCATTTCTTCTACTTGTAATAGCCATTTCTCAACCATGCCCTTAAATAAAAGGAATGAAAATCATAAGGAATCTAAATGAAACAGTGGTTAACGGGAGCAAAATTCGGTCACACTGGAGAGAACTTCCAAAGGGGCCTGGTGCATCAAAGCCTAAGGCACTGTGGCACTAAAGCTGCAAAGGCAGACTCCACTGAACTGCTGCTGAGAGGGAATCCAGGAGCAGATTTGACACTGTGAGACTTGGAGTGTCTCTACACAGACATCTTACATGGGGACACTCAAGTGTAGGGAGACGCAATGTTAGCCAGGAAGTGTAATTTTAAAAGACAGTGACAAAGGCTCTGTCGATTTCACCTCTCTACAGGAGGGTAGTTTAAAAAGACAGAGCCCAAGGTTTTTTAATTTCATCTTTGCCTCCCAGCAAGGTGAAATTGACAGAACCGTTGGGGAAGCAAAAATGAAATTAACAAACCCTCTGAGGAGTGATTTTCGCTGGCTGTCTTTTTAAACTACCCTCCTGTAGAGAGGTGAATTAATTTTAAATTACACTTCCCAGCTAACATTGCATCTCCCTTCACTTGAGCATCCCCGTGTAAGATGTCTCATCTAGAAAGACTCTTGGAGTCAGAACACACGAGACAAAATACCTAGATTCAACTCGTGTTCTCTTACCTAAAGGTTTGCCGGGAAGTGTAGGCTTCCTTGCAGCTTAAAGTTTAGCATTTACAGTGCAGGCGTCCTTGCAGCTTAAAGTTTAGCATTTACAGTGCAGGCGTCCTTGCAGCTTAAAGTTTAGCATTTACAGAGCAGCGAGGAGGGAAGTGCAGGCGTGGGGCGCCTTTCCTCCCACTCTCAAGGTGCATCACGGCATTTTCCCTTCCCCTCACCCGGCCTGGCCCTGCAGAGCGACGCCTGGCTGCACCGGGAGACTTTAAGCTGCAAGGACCCCCGCACATCCCTCTCTGCTGCTCTGTAAATGCTAAACTTTAAGCTGCAAGGACACCTGCACTTCTCCCTGCTGCTCTGTAAATGCTAAACTTTAAGCTGCAAGGACGCCTACACTTCCCGACAAACCTTTAGGTAAGAGAACACAAGTTGAACCTAGGTATTTCATCTCGTGTGTTTCGACTGTTGGGCTCCACAGGAACTTGGAGCAATTAGCTCATCACAAAAAAGCAGCTGTGCATCATTCAGGTTTAAGTAGACTATTCAGATTAATCCTGCTTTGACAATTCATCAGATTTAAGGAGCGGTACACAACTCTCTGATGGTCAATCATTTACTCATTTGACTGGATCCTGTTTTCATCTGTGCTCCGCACTGTAATCTAATATGTACTACATCACCTATGTGTCTTCTTGCTCCCCTTCCATACACCACTTTTCTACCATTTGGAGGTGTGGGTATATACATCTCTGCAAGCTGAATGTAATACTTCATACACTTGATGAAGTGAGCTATGGCTTGCAAAAACTTTTGCCACATTGGTTCATTAAGCCATTAGTCTTTAAGGTGCTACCTGATTCTGCCATTTGAAAGGTTAGCAAGAAAGAGCACATACAGTGGAGCCTTGTCCAAGAGCTATTTCACAGTATAAATTTGCCCTTTTGCCAACTAGAGCTTATTTTGACATAACCTTCAGGTCACTGAACACAATGTTTGATGGGAACCTAGGCAAAAAGAATGTAAGATGCTGGAGTTACTGGTTCTTGCAATGCTGCAAAGTTGCCCCGGGTTAAAGCAGATGTCATTATACACTTTATGACCCATAAGATCAAAAGATGGTTATTACATACTTTATGATCTATGAAGCAATCAGCTGTATAACTTGAAAAACTAACTTGTCTGATTTTATGATATTGTGTGGTATATCATGTATATATTATAAAGATATAGAATACGCTGATAATTTTTTACTTTGGCTTGTGCTGGGTAGATCTTCTTTATAAAAGGAACTGTTTCCTTCTCTGAACTGATCATGCCTGTAATCTCCATGTCCTCTGTAAACTCCAGTTTAGCAATTCCCTCAAAGCACTTTTTCAAGTGTGGCTGGACTCGGAGAGGGTCTTTTGTCTCAGACAAAATCTCTAGAAGCTCGTCATTGGAAAGGAAGAAGAATCTGCGCAAAATATTTTGTTTAAACATGCATGTTTGCTTTGACATCAGAAACAAGAATGGGGTGGCACCCTACCTTTTCAAAAGAGACAGAGCAACAGTCTGACTGATAGCTTCATGTGTAACCATGTTTTAGGGGAGGCTCAGGTTCCAGAGGTACATAAATACAGAATATCCTAGGTTCAATGTCTGATTAAGATGGCTTTCAATAGCAAGGGAGGGAAGGCATCAACTTTGGAGAGCTGCTACCTGTTTGAACAAGTGGACTTGAGCAGCTCGGTACAGCTGTTTTGTATCCAGGAAGTTGTCATGTGTGCGGCCCAATCTGAAAGGCTACAACGTACTGAATCTTACGCATTTTCCCTCCAGAAAATGGTGTCTTCAATGTTTTCTTCAACTGAGATTCCATTCATTGTGGAGGCAGGGAAAGTGCATATCACGTTTCTTAAAAAGAAACTTTCCAGACCAACACTCTTAACTACCATTCCATACTGGTTCTCCCAGGGTGAGTTTTATGACAGCCATCAACTCCCTGAGAGTCTTCAGGGAGTTGAAGGCTGACTTTGTATCACTAAGGTCACAGCAAGACAAAACATAACAACAACAACATCAACAACGTTTGATTTATATACCACCCTTCAGGAAAACTTAACACCCACACAGAGCAGTTTACAAAGTGTGTTATTATTATCCCCACAATAATAATCACCCTGTGAGGTGGGTGGGGCTGAGAGAGTTCCTAGAAGCTGTGACTGACCCAAGGTCACCCAGCTGGCTTCAAGTGGAGGAGTGGGGAATCAAACCCGCTTCTCCAGATTACAGTCCTATTGCTCTTAACCCAGGGCTTTTTTTTCAGCTGGAACGCGGTGGAACGGAGTTCCAGAACCTCTAGAAAATGGTCACATGGCTGGTGGCCCCACCCCCCTGATCTCCAGATAGAGGGGAGTTTAGATTGCTCTTTGCGCTGCTGGAGTGGCGCAGAGGGCAATCTAAACTCCCCTCTGTCTGGAGATCAGGGAGCGGGGCCACCAGCCATGTGACATTTTTGCCAAGGGTGATTTAAACTTTTAAAAACTCCCCCCTTGTTCCAGCTGACCCAAAGTGACATCATTGGCCCTGGGAGCATGTGTGCACTTTGTGCGTGCACATGTGGTGCCAGGGGCACCACCTTCCGCCAAGAGTTGCCCCCTGTGCTGGCAACCCACTGAGTTCCATCACCTCTTTTCCCAGAAAAAAGCCCCGTCTTAACCCCTACACCAAACTGGGGGCAACTCTACTTGTATGGCACTTCAAATGAATTAACGATAGTTCCTTTGATTCAACCCGGGATTTGTTAATGAGCCTACCTTGGAAAAAACAACCTTTTCTTTTCCAGATAAGTATTCAGACCCTTCTGGATATCTTCCAAAAGAGCATTTGCTTCCCGGAGCCTGTCCAGCATCTTTGGCTGTTCAGTTGCAATAAGTACTCTGGTATCTTTCACCTATATATATTTGTAAATGCATTGAAATGACAAAGATATTCTGCACATCCCTTTATATTTTGTAAAATAATAACTATGTAGAATTCCTAAAATTAGAGGACATAGTTTTATTTATTTATTCCCCACTTTACTCCCTAGTGGTGACCTAAAATGACACACAATCTCATTCTCTCTTCTTCAGTTTTATCCTCACAACACTTGCCTTGCAGTATAGGTTAGGCTGGGAGAAGGCATCTGGCCAAAGTCACCAAGCAAGCTTCAGTGGAAAAGTGGGAATTCGTATCTGGATCGCCTAGATGCTAGTCTGACACTCTAGCCACTAAGCAGCTCTGGCTCTCATAGGTTATTTATTGCTTTGGGGGGGGGGAGGTATATCCACAGTCTGTTCTCCCACCAGCTGTATGAGTAAGGCTCACGGTTGGCCATTGGCCCATGACTGCCCAGTAAACTGTGCTGCTGAGCAGAGATTAGACTCAGGAGGGGGGGAAATTGTGCGAACGTACGGAATATGAAAACTTACTGCTTGTGCCATGATGTCCTTCCAGTAACTGTCAACTATTCCAAACTTCCTGCCCTCCTCTGGCATTTGAGCAATAATGTCCTCTGAACTGAAGATGGGCTCCAAGTAAAGCCAGGTTGCCTGGCATTTTAACCAGTTGTCCAATATATCCTGCATCAGCACAAGTTTCTCCTCCCACCTCTGTGGAGAGATCATTTCACTTTCAGCTCTGCATGGATCTCTTTTGGAGTCTCAAAAAAGAAACAATCTTTAATACAATACATTGTTTTCTCTGTTGCATGCCAGTACTGTTGTGTCATTATACTGTATTTACACAAAACTGAACACTACCGGGCTCATTGGCCAGCAGGTGGCTGGGGCGGTGCGCGGAGGCTGCCCGTGCTCTGCACACTGCCCTGGCCGCCTGCCATGCCTGGCCCGCGGCTGCTGCGCTCGGCCAGAGGTGTGTGGTAGCGGGGGCAGCGGCAGCGGCGGCACAGGGCTGGCCAGCTGTAGCAGCCACAGGCCAGGTACGCCAGCTCCGGGGCGTGCACCTCTGCCTCCGGCACCCCTTCTGGCGCCCCCTCCAGCACCCCGGTGCCCGCAGCACCTGCCTCACCGCCTCAATGGTGACACCAGCCCTGCTTACCCGGCATTCCGTTTCTATTGGTTTGATGAATGGAGAGCCGCACATTGTCTGGGTCTTCACAATGTGATCGTCCAGTAGAAGCTGGATGTCATCAATGGCAGAAAGAATGCTAGTGTCCTGTCAATAAAATCACACGCGTTGAAGCAAATTGTTTTTAAGTTCTATTCGTCTCATCTTGAAACGTTTCTGTTAGGGAAAAAAATAAGATTGATCATCTCAACAGGGACTATTCAAAAATGGCAGACTCACCGTGTCCCTGTACTTTACAAAACTGAAGTTTATGTTCACCCATTCCAGTTTCATTTTCTCCATGTTCTTCTCTAAGGAGTATTCCTTGCTAGCTGCTGCCCCAATAGGCTCCAGTCTAGGCAGAAGAAGAAATTAGGAAGGAAATAAGAACAAAGCAAAGCACTCCTGGAACAGAGAATCAGTTCAGTTTTATTATGATGATCCAAGATCAAAATTCAGATCAGCGTATGTAGTAATATATAACAAGTACATTAATTCCAAATCTAAACATGTCTAATACTAAAATGAATAAAATCATTAAAATATAAGATTTCTTAAAAGAAGTTATAATGTTGTTGGATTAAACTAGCCAGGGCGCAGAAACTTGCTACCTTGGCAGTAAATTTCGTTGCGGCAATCAGCTAGAAGGAAAGCGGAATAAAATTGATTAGATCCGCCTGGGTAGGCAGCAATAATTAGTAAAATGTACTTTTTTTGAGTCTCCTGATAATACTGATAATATAAAAGAATGTGCTCCATTGTCTCTACCAGTCTGGACTGGCAGGGACAGAGATGATTTGCATATAGGATATGAACAGAGAACCAAAAAAATGGATAGGAAAGTTTTCATCTAGTTCATCAAATCACTCACCTAAACTTTTGAAGCCGCACTGACTCCCCTGCTCTCCCCTCTCTGTACAGCTCAATAAGAACAAAACTTAAAAGACAGCTTTTCCTTACAAGAGGCTGCCAAAAGATGACTTGCTCACTTAACATCTGCATCAGAGGCTGTTCTCTGGTGCAAAGTCAGGCAGGAGAAGCCCAAGTGTAAGGACTTCTTGGTAGTGGTACCACTTCTTTAGAACTTCATTCCCCCCACAAAGAGTCCATCCAATGCATTCTTCGCTAGCTTTCAGGAACCAGGCAATGATCCTTTTATTTTAGTTTGACTTGGGTTCTGGTCCACTGTGGTCATGATCCCATTGCCTCTGCTGGATATTTTCATTGTCATTGAGTTAATTTGTTATACTGAGTATAATTGTTTAGTGTAAATTGTTGGGCATTTTTAATGTTACTGCTTCATAACTACATGAGTTGCTTTGAACAGAAATTTCTGGGAAAGGGAGTAATAAATGAACAACAACATACAACAACATTCAATTTATATACCACCCTTCAGGCCAACTTAATGCCCATTCAAAGTGGTTTACAAAGTGTGTTATTATTATCCCCATTACCATCACCCTGTGAGGTGGGTGAGGCTGAGAGAGCTCTAGAGAGTGTGACTGACCCAAGGTCACCCAGCTGGCTGCAAGTGGAGGAGTGGGGAGTCAAACCCTGTTCTCCAGGTTAGAGTCCTGCTGCTCTTAACCACTATACCAAACTGGTCAGGGTCAAACCATTATGGATTTTTCTTCTAGTAATAAGAACCACAAGAAACCTACAAACACAATTCCATAGAGATTTTACTTGTCTAAACCTATTGATTCCAAGGGACTTAGACAGGGGTAATTTAGGATTGGATTGAGCTGCAAATCTGACAGAGTTCAGTTTTAATTCACTCAATAACTCTCTTAAAATCCAGCCTTCCAAAAAATCTAAAACAGCAAGATGACAAATTCTACATCAGAAATTTAATAACAACAACAACATTCGATTTATATACCACCCTCCAGGACAACTTAATGCCCACTCAGAGCAGTTTACAAAGTATGTTATTATTATCCCCACAAGAAAATACCCTGTGAGGTGGGAGGGGCTGAGAGAGCTCCTAGAAACTGTGACTGACCCAAGGTCACCCAGCTGGCTACAAGTGGAGGAGTGGGGAATCAAACCCAGTTCTCCAGATTAGAGTCCCGCGCTCTTATCCACTACACCAAACGTATATATTTATACATATAAGTAATGTCATGTGCATAACATATAATACTATGTATTATATGTATAATATAATACTAATGTATTGAAGCACAAATCAGTTTTAAAAATTGGTACATTTTATGAGGAAAAATTTCAGTGCCAGGAAACAAAAATAAAGCATCAGTTTGCACAAGGAAAAAACAAAATTGAAAAAGGGAATTCTAAAAGTTAAAATTGCTGGGATTAACAGTCCAGTGTTATACTATTCTTAAACTAATGACATCAAAGGATTTAAAGGGGTATAAATTCTGATTAGGATTGCACTGGAGAAATCCAAAATTGTCCGAGAGAAAGTAAGACAGACCTCCCAAAGCTAGCAACTACTTCAGAAAAGTCTAGACTGGCTCTGAATCGAATGTAATGAGATAATCAGACTTTCTGATGTAAGACAATGGAATGAATTAATGGGGGGGAAGCTCTCCCTCACACCAAGTCTTCAGTCAATATGCTTTGATAGCATGTGAAATCCAATCGGTTGAGTCAGAGTGTTAGAGTAGTCAGCCTCTAAAGGCCATTCTAAGTCAGAGACTGTGACTTGTGATGCTCATATCACTGGTTCCCCACAAGCACGTTTTGTTCTATGCCCAGATTGAAGCATGTGGAATCATAATGAACACAAGAAATTGTGTGGTTCCAAATCATTTTGCAAGGACAAGATGCCTTTCCACAAATATTTTGCACATGCAATTCCTTAATTCAGCTCAAAAAGGTTTCCAAATTTCCCATAAATATAAGTTGTAAAAAAAAACAACACAAATTTTAAATGCTTTCAGGAAGCATCAAGCAGAATTAAATGTTTTTACACTGTAGAAGAATACTATGTATATACACACTAGATAAAAGATTGGTGTCTCTTTCTTACTTGTCGATATGCTTTGAAAGCCCATATTCCAGCATGTTTAGGAGAGAAGTTGTTTCATCAGGTCGAATCTCATAGCCAACTATATCACTGATCTGGAAACAAAAGGGAGACTTGAATGAGCAGAAAGAGAGTTTATTTGGCGACAGTAAAACTGGATTGCCTTATAGGCCTGTTATAAGAATTGCAGAGATAAAGTGTGTGAAGCCCCCCTGAAGAGTTAAAAAAAAAACCCTGTCCCTTGGATCCTGTCTACTGCTAGAATACCATTCCCAAGGATCCGTGACCTCTCTGGAATAGTGTGGGAATGTGGTGCAACCACTGTGGGAGGAAGGGGGAATCAATGTGGGACATCCCTCCCCATATACAGGTGGAAGGATCTTCTGCTTACCCAAGGCCACCTTGGATCCAAGCCTATATGAATATTAAGTAGTGTTGTTATCATTATTACTATATCTAATAATACAGCATCTGGCCCACAAGCCAATCATACAAGCCCCCAAACCAAACCACCCACAGATAACGTAGGGAGTTTCTAGGTACTTGGGGCTCCCCATGTTTGAAGAAAAAATATGGCTTCATCTTCCTCTAGTACAAGGAGGCTGCATTTGGAGGAAGAGCCTCTTCTGCCGAAGGAAGGCTCCTTTGGGCTGGAGGAACACCCCACATGTAGCTGAGCAAAGTGGTATGATACAACCCATACATGATGCATGTATATACCACAGTGGCCACCATCTCAGAAGAGGCACATTCTTCTGCATGAGAGAGAAGGTCTCTTCTAAAATGACTCTTGCCATCTACAGGTTTTTTAAAAATAAATATATTAAAAGGTCCATCCTGGTTCATTCGGTAGTTAAATCAAGAGCACTTTTTAGATATTTCACCAACCACCCAAATTCTATATGATGTAATTACATAAATACTCACTGATTCAAGTATGCATATTTTGAAACCTGACTAGCTATTGTCAAAGGCTTTCACGGCCGGAGAACGATGGTTGTTGTGGATTTTGTAGGCTGTATAGCCGTGGTCTTGGCATTCCACACCCTGGGAAACTCTTACAGGATGACTCAGCCCAAACCCACCTTCCTGAGTAGATATAAATTACCTGCTAACATCTTCACACATTGACACAGAGAGATCTCTGTCTTTCAGTGCTACACCTCTGAAGATGCCAGTCACAGCTGCTGGCGAAACGTCAGGAACCACAATGCCCAGACCACAGCTATACAGCCTGCAAAATCCACAACAACCTTACTAGCTATTGTTATTATTAGTTCTTTGTTCATTGATTTATTTTATTCTTTATAGTGTGTCGTTATTATTACTATTATTACCCATAAATATTGCTAATACATAAATAAATAATGCGCCCTCTGGCAAAAAATAACATTTTTAGAAATAGTGCCTGATAATCAAAACTATCTTTGTAGTGAACTGAAATAACTTTGGTCAGTTAATCTCACTGACTTGTGCTGAGTAAACAGCAATGCATGGACAACTCAGCATGAAGACAATGGTGTCCCTTACTACCAAAGGTTTTGTCTGTCTGTCTGTCTGTCTGTCTGTCTGGGACTCAAAGCAGATTACAAGCATGATAGAATATTCAGTCAATCAGCCAGCTGATTACACAACAGGATAACATTTGAATGACAACAACGTTTGAATCTACCAGCAAACATTCCTAGTAAAACAAAGCTATTCAGTCAATCAGCAATCGGATTATAAAATATAGTAATAACATTTGAGTCTAGTAGCAAAGATTTCTAGAAAAACAATATAATGCAGTGGAGCTAGGATTGAAGAACTAGAAGAAAAAAGGAAGCATCACTAAGAAAGGTCACCTCTCAAGCGAATCCATTATGTCACAGTTCGCATCTCTGCTCCACTACAAGAATTATGTTTTGCACATTTTGCAAAACAACAGAAGTACGGGGCCCTTCCTTCCCAATAGCCTAAAGTAGACCACTGAGTAATATGGGAGCCGCCACAGAGAATACATGTGAACAGGCAGTTGCCAATTTTACTTGTTTGCAGGGTGGTACCTTCAGAAGGCTTTGCTCTGATGAGCAAAGCTGTTGTAGTGAAACGTAGCAGGAGAGGTGGTCCTGCTGATAAGTAGGTCCAATGCCATTAGGTGATAGCTAGGACATCGTCTTGAACTGAGCCTGTTTATTACTCTTATTTCTCAGTTAATCTGCTGTGTACAGCCTCAAACCCTCTAATCATCCGATAGCCGCCCCCCCCCCTGCACATTTACAGCACCTGCTCCCAGTGCCTGTCCTTCATCCCACGGTTGCAAGCGATAGAGAGGACAGGAAGGTGTTGCTTAAACTTGTCAATTTTAAACTTCACATTCTCCGCTAAACGCTTCGGCCCTGGTAAATCTGTAAAAGTCTTTGTCAGTTTGTACATAGTCCTCCACATGTTTCCCACATCCTCAGTGATTTCTTCAGCATTCAAGTCCTGCAGAGGTCCTGCGTGCATTAATAGAAATGAAGAGAGGGGGAAAAAACAATGAATGCTATGAACATTTCAGAGCCAAAAGTTATTCCTGCAAAGGCTTAATGGCAAACGTGTAGGAGGGAAACACAGAAACTTAGGGCCAAGCCCTTAGTAAACACCCAACACCTGATTGCGAACAATCCAAAATCTAGCCTTGTAAAAATATTCTACACATAATGTATTTTTGTATTGTCCTGGTACTGCAGATACTAACATTAACAATTATCTTGATGCCTTTGTGTGAAATCCGTGGGCATTATAATTCCTGGCTGATACTCAGGAAATAGTAATTAATCTCTCTCTTTACACCAGCATGGGAACGATGGGGCTGGAGAACAAGGCAGGGGAGCTTTCCAGGGAGGGTAGCTGAAGTCCAGTGCTACGGCCAAGGACTCAACTGCTGAAGCAGCAAGAGAACTGTTCACAAGAGGTTAGGTAGTATGGACTAGCAGCATTGAGGAAGCAATGGAGAGTTTTTATAGCATGTCTGGCAGTCCTACCATTCTTATGATGGTCCTGATTCTGGAAACACTTACAGAGCAATCCTAAACAGTGTTACACACTTCTAAGCCCATTGACCTCAATGGATTTAGAAAGATGTAACTCTGTTTAGGACTGTAGTGTTAATCTCATTTTTAAGAGCAGAACTTGTGGAAGGTGCAGGGAGTTGTTTAAGGGTGGGTGGCTTCTCTCTTGGTTCATTACCACTGCAGACAAATGCCCAACCAGATGCGGACTGTAGCCCTTCAGAACCATACTAACGAATAGGCCTTAAGGGTCAGAAATAGCTTTGAAACTCTGCATTTGAGGCCTGACCTTCTGCTTTATGTTAAGACAACAAATGTTACAAATTCTTTTTTTTTTAAAGTAAGCTCTGGAAATATAATTTTTAAATAGCTTGTTGCAAGTGTGTAGCAGAAATCCTCACCATTCATCCATTCCTCAGACTTGACATGAAAATTATACGCTGTCACCCAAAGCTGCTCAAACGGCTGCTTGTTTGTAATTATGGTCTGCAGCAGAGGAAACTGGCTCTTCTCTCGTTCAAGCAGCTCCTCTTCCCTATTAATAGCCTGTGATACAAACACACATTATTTCTGTTTCAAAGGGTCAGCATGGAACCCCACAGTCACACAGAGTCCCCTTCTGCACAGAGAAAAGCAGGATACATGTTTTAAATAAACTGATTAAATAAATAAGTTATTGATCCCAGGCATTTGACAGGAAGAGCTAAAACAAATATAAGCAGGGCTCATTTCGAGGGGGAACTCACAGGAATGCAGTTCCGGCAGTTCCCCAAAGAGGTCACATGTCAGGTGGCCCCGCCCACCTGACTCAGCCATTTGGGGCCCGTTTCGGCCTGGATTGGGGCTGAAATGGCCTGGATCGAGCCTCTGACAGGTGGTGGATCACTGCCCCGCTCATCAGCGGCCCGATCATGACCATTTTGGGTCCATTTTCAGCCTCTTTTTGACATTTTGGGCCCAATTTTGGCCCTGAATGGCCAGGATTGGGTCCAAAACAGCCAGAATAGGTGATGTCAGGGGGTGTGGCATACGCAAATCAGTTACACTAATGACACACTCCCGGCGATGACAAGAGGCGTGGCATATGCTAATGAGTTATGCTAATGAGTTCCTCCAGCTCTTTTTCTACGAAATGACCCCTGAATATCAGTATTTGCTCAACACTCATGCCTTTATTCCAGAGGTCTAAGGCCTGGACCACAAGTGCAGTAGAATGAGGGGCGGAATCCAGAGCCTTTAGAGCAGACTGTATTGCGTAGTCTGAAGATGGAGGGCATTTTAGAAGAATGCTCCTCTCTACAGAAGATCGCCTGTAAGCAGAACACACGCACAGAGGAAAGCTTCTATCCCAGCCTTTTTGCTGCACTAATTTTATATTTGCGTGCTGGGTTTTTTTAAACAGCGGCAGGGACTGAAAAATGTGATCACTTGCAAACTGAACTTGTATCATCCATGTACCACCCTAGAACACCTCTTTCTCATTTACACCCTCTCCTCAATCATATCAATATTTGTAGTACAGCAGGATTTGAGACAAATAAGATTTTCAGGGTATTAGATTTTGAGAGTCAAAGCTTACTTCTTCAGACACAAGTAGGAGTAGAGACCCTTAAGCCTTTATATCCCAGTCAGGAGGTGGGATATAAAGGCTTAGGGATGGGATGTAAAGGCTCAGGGATTTCCACTCTTACTTGTATCTGAAGAAGGGAGCTTTGACTCTCAAAAGCTCATACCCTGAAAATCTTGCACCATACCCTGGTGCAGGACACCAGTCCTACTGTTCTACTGCAAACCAACATGGCTACCTACTGGAAGATATTTGTAATGTTATCATTCACTGTCTACTGGACATGCATGTGTCCATAGACACAATTTCAAAGAGTAAGAGAAAAGTAGATGCATTTCTGTGAGACCCATGAATGGATTTTCTCAGGTTTTAAAAATGGAAATAGCAGACCTGCAAGGTTCTGACTATGACTGGGACTTCAGTACAGAGGGAGTGTGAATCCTTCCTCCTGTATGACTTCAACAACTGAAACTGTACCTGTCCTATGCTATTGCGGACAAAAGAAAAACAAGTTGCTTCCATGTCACTGTTGTTCTCTCAGTAGTCATCATATTCATGGGCTTTGCTCCTGTCTGAAGAATTAGTGTTTAGGTGCACAAATCCTCTCCCCTCGACACAGCTCAGGCTGCGTGTGCCCCAGGGAAAGGAGCTGCATCTTCTCATTCAGCGAGGGAAGAGGATTTTCACACACAAATGCAAGTTGTAGAAAACTGAATCTCGAGGCTCCGAACAAAGCCCATCAGTGTGAAAAACAGAGGCCATGAATAAGAACAGGGGCAATGTAATCTCTTTCCAGCACTAATAACTGTGGAGGTTGAAAGATGTTTTGATGGCAAGACAATGCAATGGGGAGAGGCTGAATGCCCCCTTGCCCTGTGGGCCTGATAAGAACTGAGGCCTCATATGGTGGCTATTTTAATTTTTTTTAATGCTGGGAAGTAGAGAGAGGCACGGACCTGGAAGTAGAGGTGGGCACAGACATGAGACAGGCCATGAGTCTGTAGTCCGTGGTATTTCATGGGCCACAAACTTTTCCCCAGTCCAGCACCAGTTCGCAAACCCACCGGTTTGTGGGTCCTAGCTGGTGTGGGAGCACTTTAACCCCCCTTGCTCCAGCTGATTGATGGCCCACCAGTCAGCTGGAGCAAGGAGGGATTTAAATGTTAAAGTACGCCCGGTGCTACTTGCCAGCGGTGCCAGGAGAGCCTTAACCCCCACGGGGGATCTTCCCTGTGGGCCAGCTGGCATTTAAAGGGCCCTGTGCAAGCAGCAGGGAGAGGGTCCTTTCCAGGCTCCAGCCAGCCCACAAGGAGGGGGATCACCCTGCAAACCAGCTAGCATTTAAAGGGCTCTTTCCTTGTGCAAGCAGCAGGGAAAGGGCCCTTTAAACTCCAGCGGGCCTGTGGTGCCAGGAGCAATGCTGGAAGCACTCTAACCCCCCCTGCTCCAGCTGATTGAAGGGCCTGCCAGTCAGCTGGAGCAATGGACCACAGACCAGCAAAAAGTCCGTGGGTCCATGGAAAACAGGCCTCTCACGACCCACAGGTTTGCAAATGCCGAACTGATGAGGTCTGTGCAAAATTTTGGTCTGTTTTCAGGTCTGTGCTCATCTCTACTGGGAAAGTTTGCTTACAGCTTTCCCAGCATCTACTTTGACCCTTTCGTTCATTCATTTCCAGTACACACATTAATTAATTATCCATAACAGGGTAAAAATGAAAACAGAGATATTTCTATCCCCCTCCCATAACACTAGAACTTGGTTGGCACCCCATGAAGTTGATAGCCACTAGATAGCAAAACAGCAGGAGGTGGCAGTTGATTTTACACCTTGCTCAGGCGGCTTCCCAGAGGCATCTGGCTGGCCTCCACTATGAACAAGATGGAAGGACAGATGAACCTTTCCTTGAGAGAAAATTAAGAAAGTGTTCACAAGCCCAGCCAAATCTGACTAAGAAAGACTAACTTCATATTCATTCAGGGCTTGATCCAGATTCTTCTCCAGTTCATGGAACTTCTCTACATTGTTCTTCATTTCTTCCATGGTCATGACGTCCTTCTTTCGGAAACTTTCCACTTCTCTGTTGTAGCCCTCCAGGATAGCCTCAAACTCAGAACACCTGGAGAAGGGAAGGACAAAAAGGTCACAAAGCACACAGTCATCTTCCAGTTTTCTTCACAGCATCAAAGTAGAGATGATGGGACTGGGTACCTCTGTCCACCTGTTGATGCCTAAGGTATGACTATGGTATCGGGTCTTTTTTTTTTTTAACAAAAATTTAGCAGGCTGGCAAGGGGGGCTAAGAATTGACCTCTCATCTGCTTTACCCTGTCTGCATTTTAGTGCTTCCAGAATTCCCTTTAACTCAGGAGCCAAGCTGGGAGGAAAATATTCTTAATGAGATGGAATGTAGGATGTAGAAGCAGGTTTTAACTCCCCTTGCTGGCAGGTACCTAAATACACATAGGTCACTTTCACATCTAGTTCTCATTCGCTGATTTTTTAAAAACCTCAATAATACTGTATTTACGTTGTAAAATTTATATTCAGTGTCAATTTCTTTTTGCATTTAAAAATATTCTTAAGTATAAGTTAACCATAGATCTCTCTTCCTGTTACTTATTTTTTTAGTTCAAAAAGGTTAGGTTCAGTTTAAAAAGTCCATCTTATTAAACTTGCCGTTTAATTAGAGTCAGCTCAACATGGTCCCTTCTGTTCATCAGCTGATTCCTGCTAGTTTCAAAGATGATCTCAATATCATCAGGCCAGTGGAGAACTGTACTGTTCAGTTTGATGTCCTCATCTAGGAAAATAATATCGAAGAAGCTTCGGTGGAATTAGCAATACTTACCATTTATATTTCCCTTCTAGGGAATCATATACATTATCACAATGATCCTCAAAACAACTCTATAAAATAAGCCAATATTGTTATCCCCAGGGCTTTTTTTCAGGGGGAACGCAGGGGAACGGAGTTCCAGAACCTCATGAAAATGGTCACATGGCTGGTGGCCCCGCCCCCTGATCTCCAGACAGAGGGGAGTTTAGATTGTCCTCCATGCCATCTGCCCCCTCATATGTGAAGTCTGCTCTGAGGAATAAGCATTTGAAGTTATCTTTAACTGAAAGAGTTGACTATAACCAGGGCTTTTTTTCAGCAGGAACGCGGGGGAACGGAGTTCTGGAACCTCTTGAAAATGGTCACATGGCTGGTGGCCCCGCCCCCTGATCTCCAGACAGAGGGGAGTTTAGAGCAGCGTGGAGGGCAATCTCAACTCCCCTCTGTCTGGAGATCAGGGGGTGGGGCCACCAGCCATGTGACCATTTCCTCCGAGGGCAATCCACTGAGTTCCACCATCTCTTTCCCCAGAAAAAAAGCCCTGGTTATCCCCATACTGCAGGTGGAGAGGGGGAGAATAAGGCACACAGAATGTGGCTTGACCAAGGCTGCCTGGTGAATTTATGATGCAGGCAAATTTGCACTGGCAGGCATCCGGGTCACAGGTCTGTCTCCTAGCCACTAAGCCACACAAGTCCTCATTCCTGTAAAACGACATACAGACCAAGAAACTATCAGTTAACATCAGTGTTATTTTTTTCTCCGAAAATCATATTTGTATCCCTTCCTTCCGGAAGCTCAAGGCAGCATATATGAAGTTATGCCGTTTTATCCTCACAAAAATCCTACAAAGTAGGTTAGGCCAAGATAAATTAACCAGTGGATGCTGCAAGATCTTTAAAACATTAGTAGTACTTTGGAAAGAAGATACAGTAATTTGGAATCCCAATCTCCAAGTGAGAAGATCTGGCCATTTGGGAGAAAATCAGGTTATGATTTTGAAAGTGTCCCTAGGTTGGTTTTTTGTGAACAGCTGTTATTTTTCAAGCATACATGGGAGATCAGCATAGTCCATCAAGAACTCTAGCCTGTAGATAGCCTCTCTGATTTCACGACGCAGCTTAAAAACGGTCACTTCACTGGACTTTTTCAAATATGCCGTGAGCTCAACAAGTTCTTCAGTGGTCAAAGGCACTTCAGTGACTTTGTCTGCAATTATGTTGTACTGATTGCAAATGCTGCAATGGAAAAAGAAGAGAGACATGTCATTCCAACACTCACAACTGAGGAATTTTTTTGTTGTTGTTACAACTGGTCCTAATAGTTATTTTTTTGTGGTGGACTTCACAAATGATCTGTTGCGGCTAATCTGTTTGAGATCATTAATAACACTCCTTGAACGCTCTCTCTGTTCCATTATCCTACCACTTTTTCAAGGGATGATAAACAGGAGTGGTCTCAATAGGGAATAGACAAAGTCCTGGAGGGTAGGTTGATCAATGGCTGCTAGCCATGCCGCAGCGTGCCCATGAATACAAGTTGAGTGGGTAACATCAGAGGAAGGCTCCGGCCTTCATGCTCTGCTGTTGGGTTATCCCCAGGCAAAGTATGAGAGTAAACAGAATTATTATAATTCAAACTGATGTGCAAAACCCAAGGAAACAGGAACACCAGAAGCTAAAATGAGAGAAACAAAAAATCCCACAAAGAGGCTGGAAAAAAATGGAAGAGGGAACAATCACACGCTTCCTCCTCAGCAAGAAGGAACTACATGACTTGTTTTGTTTTTGACCCACAATGTAGCAACATACGGGAGCAAAAAAAGAAATGGAAGAGGGAACAATTGCATCTCCTCCTCCTCTGCACAAAGGGAAGAGATGTCTTTTTGTTGGTTTTGACCCACAATGAAGTTCAAGGTTTTCTGTTACACTACCAGAGTAAGAAGTCAAACTCTGCCCATGACCCAGACAGCCACACATCCTCTCTTCAGCATACCCCCGGTTCAGGTCCCTGTTTTCCTCCACTTCAAACAGAATGAGCCTGTCCTTCAGCTTCTGAGTCCGAAAGCAAAGCTCCTCATTTAGTTTTAAGGCATCCAGGCAAAACATAGCCAGGGGGACTGTGACATGCATGGAAGCAATTTCTCTCTTCAGTTTTGTCAAACCATCAATCTTCTGGATTGGCAAGGAGGAAAAGACATAATAATATAGATTAACTACAATCACAACAACATGATCTTTTCAGGTTCTCTCCAAGAAATGTGGTTCATGTTCCTGAAGAACCAGATTCCAGATATGTTGAAAATGGAAAATAGCCGTCTATAAAATTGTCTCTTTTCATAATGGATGACCAAAGATGAAAGGCTGCTCCCCCAATCCCACCTCTTTCTAGGCCTCTATCCAGGATTAATATAATTACTTGCATAAAGTAATGGGATGCCAGTGTGTTTGACCTACAAGCTCTCATTCATTACTGAGTCGGCATGCAACTAAGCAAGACATGGGACGGGAGATCCACCATCGGAACTCCTGATGTATTTTTTAAAGTTTACATGCAAGCTACTGCAGGGGCACAGGTATGGACCAAGGTACGGTGCAGGGGGAAGCAATAATTGTTTTATTTATTTATTTATTCATTCATTCATTCATTCATTCATACCCCCACCTTTCTGCCTTCACAAAGGCCACCAAGGTGGCCAAATATAAAAACATACATAATAGAATCACATTTTAAAACCATTAAAACCAACAAAAACATGTCATTAAAACAATGAAAACCAAAGCTAAAATGCATATAAAATATTTTTAAAATAACTAAAAGATTGAGCAGGAAGGAGGGATTACTGAGGGGATACCAAAAGAAAGATGGTAACAAAAGGGGTCAGATGAGTCTCACTGGGGGAGAAAGTTCCAGAGTTTTGGTACCACGATTGACAAGGCCCTCTCCCAAGTGACCACATGGATAATCCCAGAAGGCAGGGGCAACTGAAGCAGGGCCTCCAAAGATGCTTATCCATCAGTAGACCCAAAGATGCTTATCCATCAGTAGACCTGGGTCCAAGAGCAGCTTCAGACTATGGATCAGTTCCTTCAAGGGGAGTCCAACCTCAACAGAACGGGTGACACCTTAATCCCAGGTCAGACCTTCTGTTTACCAGTAGCACTCCCATCTTATCAGGATTAAGCTTCCATTTATTAGCCCACATCCACCCCAAAATTACCTCCAGGCACTGGTTCAGGGTTTCTACAGCCTCCCTGGGATCAACTAAAGTTCAACATAGAGCTGAATGGCATCTGTATATTGGTGGCAACCCAGCCCAAATCTCTGGATGACTTCACCTAGTGGTTTCATGTAGATATTAAAGAACATACAGGATAAAGTGGACTCTTGAGTGACTTCACAGGCCAAAGGTCAAGGGGCTGAGCAGTAGACCGCCAGCACTACCTTCTGAAACCTACCCTTCAGGTAAGACCAGCACTACCACAGAACAGTGCCGCCGAATCCCAGCCCAGAAAGGCAATATTGAAAGCTGTTGGTGAGAGGTCCAGGAGAATAGAGTCATACCCCCTCTGCCTACCTCCCAGCACAGGTTATCTACCAGAGTTACCGAAGTTGTTCCAGTTCCATAACCTGGCCTAAAAACAAATTGGAAAGGAACTAAACAATTTGCCTCATCCAGGAAATTTTGAAGTTGTCTAGCCACCACCAGTTTGATCACCTTGCTCAAGAATGGAACGTTTGAAACTGGTCTATTGTTTTTGAGATCCTCTGGGTCCAGAATCGAAAAGAGTCCAGTAGCACCTTTAAGACTAACCAACTTTATTGTAGCATAAGCTTTCGAGAACCACAGCTCTCTCTGTCAGATGCGAGATATGTTGCGGCTAATCTGTTCGAGATCATTAATAACACTCCTTGAACGCTCTCTCTGTTCCATTATCCTACCACTTTTTCAAGGGCTGATAAACAGGAGTGCTTTCAATAGGGAATAGACAAAGTCCTGGAGGGCAGGTCGATCAATGGCTGCTAGCCATGCAGCAGTGTGCCCATGAATACAAGTGGAGTGGGTAACATCAGAGGAAGGCTCCGCCCTTCATGCTCTGCTGCGGGGTTATCCCCAGGCAAAGTATGAGAGTAAACAGAATTATTATAATTCAAACTGATGTGCAAAACTTGGTTGTCGCATCTGACGAAGAGAACTGTGATTCTCGAAAGCTTATGCTACAATAAAGTTGGTTAGTCTTAAAGGTGCTACTGGACTCTTTTCAATTTTGCTACTACAGACTAACACGGCTAACTCCTCTGGATCTGGGTCCAGAAGATTTCAATCTCCTGGTTAGAAAATAGATCCCTGTTTTTATTCTTTACAAAGCAGGTGGATTTCTACTAAGAAAATGGTATCAGGGAAAGCATTAACACCCACACACACACTCTGCAATCCC
This sequence comes from Eublepharis macularius, assembly GCF_028583425.1. Taxonomy (NCBI): domain Eukaryota; kingdom Metazoa; phylum Chordata; class Lepidosauria; order Squamata; family Eublepharidae; genus Eublepharis; species Eublepharis macularius. The sequence goes on from NC_072801.1 coordinate 20,371,455, forward strand.
CATCCAAATCAGGCCCCTGACTTCTGCTTTGTAACCTTAAAAATGCATTGGGAGAGCTGATAGCAAATCTCTCTTGTCCCAGTTGTGCTCCGACTCTCTGGTAATGGCTTGCCAGAGCAAACGACCATGGCTATTGTTTACAAATTACAATATAAAATCCCACCTTTCCTTATGTGAACTGGAATAAAAGCAAGGACAAGAGCCCTATTTATTCGGGGCTCTTTACTTCACCTTTGCCTTGCATTGTGCACTGTTTAGCAATCCAATTTCAGAAACTGTAAAGAGTTTACAGATTAGTAATCTCAGGAGGAAAAGGTTGTATAAATAAGAAGTCAAAGCTTCTGGGGCTCTCAAAGCTGTGAAGTTTTACTGAGGCTGTGAAGTGTTAGTTGGTATTCAGTCAGAGAAGCAACAGCACACTTTTTTTATATATGAGAGTGCATTAATTCAGTGCACAGTCTAGGCTTCATCCTGCAAGGTACCTCTGACTCAGACATAAAAGCCTGCCTTCCCCTTGAAGGTTCAAAGCTTTCCAGATCAGAATTAAAAAAAAATAAAAGTGCAGCTGTATGGAACTGCTCTGTCCACCACATGCAACGATTGTTCTTTGAAATAAGGGATGCCTGTATCTTCTATTACAACAGCTCCCACTCCTCTTGCTAGGGACAGTCACCAACAGGTGATTCACACAATGCATAGTTAGAATGTGGAACTCACTGCCACAGGATGTGGTGATGGCAGCCAACCTGAAAGGCTTCAAAAGGGGAATGGACAAATTCATGGAGGATGGGTCTATTAATTCGGGCTACTGGCCACTAGTCATAATGGATATCTACTCCGTTCAGTACCAGAGGCAGCATGTCTCTTTATATCAGTTGCCAGGGAGCATGGACAGGAAGATGCTGTTTCAGTTATCCTCTTTATTGGCCTCCTAGAGACAGCTGACAGGCCACTGGGTGGAAGGGGCTTGGGTCTGATCCAGCATAGCTCTTCTTATGTTCTTATGACACTGTAGGCTACCACTGATGCCAGAAGGTTTGAAAATTAAACCCACTTCTTTGTGATTTATTCTGACACCCAAAGAGGACAGCATCATTGCTTCCATTATAGAGTATGAATTATCAGATATCCTTGGACCTTATTTAATGCATTGTTGTGATGGGTTCTGGGATTTTGGAATGAGGTCAAAACATCTGGCGATCCTAAGCAGACCCTAGAGAAGCGAATACTAGAAACACAGTCTCTGCTTTCCCAAGGGGAAAGGAAAGGTCACCAAGACTCAAATCCTAAGTGGAGTTAGGGCTTCAACAGGAGTAACCCTGCTTAGGATTTCACTGCAAATATCCTAAAGCCATTAAGTGGGCAGTGGTGATGCATCTCATTAGATAAAATTTAGACTTTGTTTCAAACTATGATTGATGCTAACCTCAAATTAGAACCCAAACCATGGTTTGGAGTTCAGGGCTATAGAAAGTCTTCCTCACTAAATGGACCTGCAATACATCTCGCCACTTTCCATGAGGAGGAAGCAGTACCTTCTGGCCCTGAGGAGGCTAATCCCCAAACTTCTTAGCACCCGAGGTGAAGAAGCAGGCTCCTCTTACTTTAAGCTATTTTAAAGTAATTTTTGAAAAACCATCCTAAGTGGAGTTCTGCCCTTTTGAGACCACTGAAGTCGATGAGCTTAGAAGGCTGTAACTGTGCATAATGATAATGATAATGATAGATTTATATACCGCCCTTCAGGACAACTTAATGCCCACTCAGAGCAGTTTACAAAGTATGTTATTATTATCCCCACAACAATCACCCTGTAAGGTGGGTGGAGCTTTTAGAGCCCTTAGAAGCTGTGATTGACCCAAGATCACCCAGCTGGCTTCAACTGGAGGAGTGGGGAATCAAACCCGGTTCTCCAGATTAGAGTCCCATGCTCTTAACCACTACACCAAACTGGCTCTTAGTACGGCATGAGGCACTTTGCCATGCTATAGTCAATTTTAAACCCAAAATTTACCTGAAAATAAACACCCTGTTCTTTAAATCAACAGCTTCTTTTTAAAAGAACTACCATTCGGAAGGGTGACATCATGCTTCAGGAGGATGGTGCACCTGCTGTCTCCACCTTGAATACAAAGCTGCTTGCTTATTTTGTTTCTCATCCTCCAAGCATTTGGATTCCTAAGTTTCCTGCAGAGATGTTCCATGATGCTGCTTTGGCATAGAGCCCTTGACCAAAGGTGTACCTTTTCCTACGTGGTCTGTGCTTTCGATTGCCCTGTATTCTACCACTCTGCTGAGCAAAGTGTGGTAAGAGATGCTTAAGCTGGAGACAGGATCCTTAAGCCGGAGGAAGGCTTCAATCTTTGCTAAGCAGAGTGGTAAGATACAGGCCACTTTGCCATTATAAAGTGCTGCTGATCCTAGAGTATAAGATCTCCTCTTGTAAGCTGAGAGCAAGCTGTCCAGGATGGAGAAAGCAACCTTATCAGTACATGTGAGCTACTCTGGAAATGTCACTTTTAGACAGATAAACAAAATTGTTACCTCCACAAAATCATCCAGATCATGTCTCTTGCTTAAAAAATCAGTCACATCTTGTTCTGCGTTGTTATTCAAGAGATCGCTGTACTTCCGATACACATTTAAATATCTTAAACACAGGGGGAAAAATGAAAGAAACAAATATTCTCCAACTTGGGATCAATGGCAATGAAATAGCTAATATGCCCACCTAGGCCACACATCAATATTTATTTGTGTATGCATGCATGCATGCATGAAAACATTTCTATGTCACCTTTACATCCAAATATAGTTCCCAAGGTGGCAAACATCAAATATTTCAACATTAAAAACATTTTCAATAATAAATTATATATACAATAATTCAGTAAAAACATATAAACAAGTAATGCTAAAAACCCAGGAGGCCAATAACAATTATCAGGGGTGTGCCAAACAGAATAACAAAGTCTTCACACACTGGCGGAAGCCAACAGTTGAGGAAGACAGTCAAATCTCCCTAGGGAGGGAGTTCCAAAGTTTTGGTGCCATGAAAAAGAAGACTCTTTTTCAGGTTACCAAATGGCAGGGATACCTGAAGCAGAGACTCCAGAGATGACTGGATGGGTGGGTTCATATGGGAGAAGGTGGTCACTCACCACCTTTCTTAAGAAGGTCAACTGAATTAGCAGTGTATACTTACTTCTGAGGACCAACAATATTGCGGTCAAAAATCTCAGCCATTTTTCTCAAGAATTCTGAAACCAAAGATTCATCTTCATGAACAGTACGAAGACTTAGGTCTTCCCCTTTTAATTCTGGGAAAAGCTTAAATTGTACCTAAAAAAAATAAGTTCCACAAAAGAGAAGCGGATGATGGAAAGATGAGAAACAGAATATGATACTCAAGGGAAATAGTAATTTCTTTAAAACCTGCAGGTTTTGATAAGTGAGCAATTTTATTTTCAGCAGCCAACAACGGAAAAGAAAAAGGTCTGCCCAATTAAATCAATGTTTGTGTGTGATTTGCACCAAAAGAAATGTTTGATCCTATGCTTTACTTGGAAATGGATCCTGCTGAGCTCAGTGGGGCTTATTCCAAACCAAGCGTGCACAGAATTGCAGCCTTAACTGGGAGAATTCATGTCAAGCTGTAAAACTTGGCCCACTTGAGCATACAAATGAGGTCCCAAGATTATAACTGAAGGTTTGCTCCAGCCCTGAAGCACAAGAGAAGGTGAAAAAACCTGCCCTGTCCTGGCACTAGAATGGTAAAGAACTTCCTTCTCAGAGAAGGATCTCCTACACTAGAGGACTTCCATGAGGAAGCCCTCTGCCCAGGAGGAGGTTCAATCCAGGGAGCCAGCACAAATGGGGAAGTGAGCCCCCAGACAGGACTGCCTGCCTCTGAAATCTCCATGATCACCCCCAAGACCCTGAGAAGACAGTGAGCCTAAGCAGAAGAATGGACCAGAGGACGGAGTGCATGCCCAAAAGCCAAGTCCTTCACAGGGGTCAGTTTCAGTACAGGGGTCATAGTTTCAGTCCAGCCTCTCATGAGTATTGATGCCAGTATCTTCTGATTGGTTTTATACAGGGCTTTTTTTCTGGGAAAAGAGGTGGCAGAACTCAGTGGGTTGCCCTCAGAGAAAATGGTCACATGGCTGGTGGCCCCGCCCCCTGATCTCCAGACAGAGGGGAGTTGAGATTGCCCTCCGCGCCTCATTTTCAAGAGGTTCCGGAACTCCGTTCCCCCACATTCCCCCTGAAAAAAAGCCCTGGTTTTATATGTTTTATTGTGATTTCATTGTATATTTAAATGTGTACTGTGTATTTAAATGTGTTATGAACTGCCTTGAGCCTGCGTGCGGGGAGGGAAGAATAAAAATGTGATAAACTAAACGAATTCCACTGTGACTTGATGGCACTTTCAGCTGCTACCAACATGAATTTTAGTTTCCTTTAATATTTTTCTGAAGAAGAAAGCTTTGACTCTTGAACGCTTATACCCTGAAAATCTTGTTCGTCTCTAAGGTGCCACTGGACTCAAATCCTGCTGTTCTACTGCAGACCAACATGGCTACATACAGGACTTTTTTTTCTGGGAAAAGAGGTGGTGGAACTCAGTGGGTTGGAACTCACAGGGGGCAACTCTTGGCGGGAGGTGGTGCCCCTGGTACCACATGTGCGTGCGCAAAGTGCACGCGTACTCCCAGGGCTAATGATGTCACTTTGGGTCAGCTGGAACAAGGGGGAAGTTTTTAAAAGTTTAAATCGCCCTCAGCAAAAATGGTCACATGGCTGGTGGCCCCGCCCCCTGATCTCTAGGCAGAGGGAAGTTTAGATTGCCCTCCGCGCCGCTCCAGTGGCACGGAGGGCAATCTAAACTCCCCTCTGTCTGGAGATCAGGGGCCGGGGCCACCAGCCATGTGACCATTTTCAAGAGGTTCCAGAACTCCGTTCCGTCGTGTTCCAGCTGGAAAAAAGCCCTGGCTACATACCTAAAACTGTAATTTTTTGTCACTGATCCCACAAAATAAATCTGCTTATTCCTACCTACCTTTGGAAGACCCTCAGAATGCTTTAGGATCTCCATGAAGCAGCGGCAGATTAGATTCCAGCACTCGTTCAGATGAGGCTGAAACACAATGGATGGGTCTTCCACATCTAACTTGATTACCAGCACTTGCGGTATGAAAAACTGCATTTCGGCATAGGTTTCTCCAAAGTCATTTCCATCCTGGAGACAAGGAAGGAAGGATACTGAAGAACTTAAAAAGATCAAAGACCGGAGCTCCTTCCCAGTACAGCTGCAGACGGCAGTTCAAACATGAACTGCGACATGTGAACATCACACAAGGGGCAGAATGAGTGTGACATGGTGTGGTGGGGACCAGTGCGTTTCTGCTTTGCATGCTGACTGTGGGTTTTTTGGTGCTGATTCATATTTGATGTAGTAAGTGCTAGTAGCAGAAAACAGCCATCTTGTAAGAATTCAAATTCTATCTTTATTTTTGGTATAATTGGACACACAGAGAACTGCTGGATTTTTGCCTCTGAATAATTGCTGTGGTGATCCAAGGTCTTTGAATAAGCAGGGAAGAGACTACAAACAACTTGAGAGTTTTTCTGAAGCTCAGCTTCAAAATGTATTTCAGCTCACTACCCACCATCGCTGTGCTATCAGCTGAATGTCATATTTAACGTGCGCTCTGCCATTTTGATGAGCATTTCTGTCTCTGTAAAACTGGCTGAAGACATTGTTATATTTTTGCTTACACATTGTATTTTATCCTCATCCATCTTTGTAGTATGAGTGTTAATCAATATGAGCGAAGGTGTTGAATGTAATCCTTTTTATACTCTCTCTATTGTCGTTTTTGAGTTACATCGCTAGTTAGGTGAGTACTACTGCTTTCTGATCGAACTGTAACCAACAAGCGACATGCCAGGATGAGTCTGCTCTTCTTGACTTACTGAAAATGCTACCACAGTTATTTCAATGTGTAGCCGTGCAATGGGACCTGTCTATATGACCAAGCTTAATGAATGCATTGAGTACCTTATCAACATTGCTCCGAAAACCTAAGCAATATCATCAGCCGTTCCCTACCTTGTGTATCTTAAAAAAAGTAAGCAGGTCTTCCAACGAATTAATGACCATCTCCCGGAGCTGTAATGACATCAGGATTGCTACTGAAGAAAAATATTCTTCTATTCGCTGAGAAGACTCAAAGTCATTCTGGGGAGCGAAATGAAGCCACTTGTCCTTCAGTTCAATAAAGAGTTCTGCACATTTTGGAATCCACCTGTGACACAGAATACCAAGGACAGAATGGTTTCAAACTATGGGGTGGACCCAGCCTCTCCTTACTAGAGCCTCTGTTTCACATGGCTTTTCTTCATTCATGATCCGCAATGTGACCTTTTGGGTAGTCAAAGAAAATACTTTCTCCGTTTTTCATTAGCGTCTCCAGGTTCAAGAATACATGGCAGAATGCAGGCGTGTGGAGCGATTTGCTTTAGTTGATGACGCACCACAAAACCTTCTGCTGAATTGTGTCTCTAAACCAATAACAAAAAAAATGAGACATGACATCCCTTTGGAGGAGATGCCAGAACTCACACTTCTCAGCTGGCTACTGCCAGTGAGAGATGGCTTTGAGGTTAAGGGCAGGTCTGGAAACAAAGAGCCAAGCTAGAAGTGACGAATGACACTTGAACGGCCAGTATGTCAGTGGTAATGTCCACACTTTGGGCCAAGCTAGAAGTGACGGATGACACTTGAACAGCCAGTGAACAGACTCACGTGTATTCCTCCCTGTTCACTTGCACTCCACTTGATCACGTAGTGAACAGGGAGGAATACAAGTGAGTCTGTTCACTGGCTGTTCAAGTGTCATCCGTCACTTCTAGCTTGGCCCAAAGTGTGGACATTACCACTGACATACTAGAGTAATGCATTCCCCTTGGTTTCCAGTTTGATTTGACAAATCCAAGCAGCAGAAAAAAGTGGCACAATATAGAGGGTGATGCCAATTGTTATTGGAAGATGCATGCTGTTAACCGGGTAGCACAAGGGCAGTGCTATGTGCTAATGACCTGTGAGCAAATGTTTCCTGTTTTCTAAGATTTCTATCAACAGCTTCAGAGCCCCACTTTTCAAAGTTAGTCTTATAGATTAATTTGCATTGTGTACCATTTGCACAGTAACTGTTTGCTTAAACTACTTACATCCCAGTTTTTGAACAGAGGCACACTAAGCAACTAAAATCAGTCATAATCAACGTGCAGTAAAGTACAAAGAGATACAAAAAAAATCAAAGTATAAATAAATCTAGCAGCATCAATTATATAACAACAGTAGCAGCACAAAAGAAAGAGGCTTGGATCACTGGAATCTCACAGACAATGTAAAAAATAAAACCACCCACTATAGGGAGATATCAAATATGTCCCATAGATGTCCCTTTCCTGCACATGACAATTCCATATAACACAATGGACTTCTCCCATCTCCAGTTCTTTTAATGTTCTTGTTCCAAAATTCCCTGTTGAAACTGTGATGCCATAACTTTGCCTCAGTGAAAGAAGGTGAAACCAGAAGAATGGCAAACCGCTCAAGTAGTCCTCACAAACTACATTTTAACCAGACATTTCCCAAAGACAAATATATGGGCAATGATTTACCTACTGTGGGGACCAGAAAATCAAAACATCATCTACTAAACAGGGACAGTTGGAATATATGTTTGATAAAGAGGCATTTTGCTCCCTCTGTTTTTCTTTAAGACACACATGAACAGCAGCACTGCCAACTTTTGAACCTGTCCTTGTAGCTGTCCCTTTAATTATCATTTGTTCTACAGCAATGTGCCGATGATCTAGTTTAGCTCCATAAAAAAAAAGCTCCAGCTGCCAAATTCTGTTGATCAAACCTGTATTAAAGTGACAAGAGCAGTCCACAATGTATGTATGTGTGTTTGTTTGTGTCTGACCAGTGGGCAATCCTGACACACACAATCAGAGAACATACTAACATTTTTTGAAAAGTACTTTTCTTGACCCGAATCAACACTAGCACTGAAGTGCTAATGCGGCTGAGGGCTCTTGATGCTTGTATCTACAGTCCTGTCCATCTATCCCGCAGTTACGGCTCCTGTCAAATTGTGCTGGTTTTTAAAATGAATTTCAATATTAAACAGCAAAGGCCACAGGAGCAATGGGATTCAAAATCCGCCAGCGGCTTCAATCTACGCTGCCTCAAAGAGTTTTCTGTGAAGACTTTGAAATGAGTGAAATTCAAGTAGGATTTGCTGTGACCAAAGGCAGAAATGAATGGGTTTCAAAACTCAGGAATGTATTAAGTATTCCATTCATAGAAAAGCTCTTTTGGGAGCAAGATAAAAACCCGACACCTTATTCCTCCTTTCAAATAAACACAAAGGTTTCTCCACAGAGAAGGCTGATGGTGCAGGCTAACATGAACTCGTATCAGCAAAGAGAATGAAATTCCCCGAACTGAATCCAGTTCAACTATCTCAGATTAGACTGAATTCTTCTGTCATTTAGGGTACTTTTCAGCACTTTCTCTGCCATCAGGTGGACATGTGTGAAAATCAAAACAGCTGTTTTAAATGTGCCAGTATCGGGTTTCTGGCTCAAACTGATGGCCATGCAGAAATACTGATTTATAACCACATTTCCTGCACCAACATGTGTGATCTCCATCTTATTTATAAGAGATACTGATCAGTCTAGTTTTATGGGGGTGCTGGGACTTCTCTACAAGGGGATTGTAGTCCAACTCACAAATGCCATTTACACAGCATTATACCAGATTTTCTGCCATGTTAGCTCACATCCTCTGATTCCAGATTCCATATTGTCATAGGTTAAAAATATGGACATGATACTATAGAGTGAACTCCTCAATTTAACTTCTTGTATTCATGATTGGTTCAGATGTGACACCATGTGTGCTGTGCTTACACACTCCACCCCCCCCCCCTTATGATCTCAAAGTCCATTAATGACTTCTGCTTTAGCCCCAACCTTAATATGTGATCTCATTTGAACTGGCAAACCATGGTTTGTTCTTCCATACCAAACCAGATTTAAAAGCTACAGTTTGAAGCTGGTCTGCAGTTCTAGTCTAGAGAGGAAATGCAAACTAAAATTTCACCAGCTTGGACGTAATGGTGAGCTGAACCAACAATATGACTTATGGGACTAAGCATTATGTGTTACATGCTAAGAAATACTTTAGGGTGCAGGCCTAAGAAGGTGCTGTTTGAAAAGCAAGCTGTATCTCTTACTTCTAAAGGAGACCTTGCAGACCTTATTAATTAATTTATTTATCATATTTTTAACCCGCTCTCCCTGCAAGCAGGCTCAGGGCGAGGTACAACATTGATTAAAATACAACATAAAAACAATAATCACAGCATAAAAACAGCAATCAATAAAACCATTCTGAGACGGGGCACTCCTGCACTCCTGCCCGTCAGCATACAAAAAGGGGAGGTAATAGCGGACAGATAGAATACTGTACCCCTTTTCGGGGCAGCCAGCAGTGGACTCTCCATAACCCCTTATAGAGGGAGACTGGTGGAAGGCTCGGCAATGATGAACTCCCTCCTTGCAGGGAGACACTCAAACGTGCTGCTCGGAAAAGCACACTAGGAATGCCTAATTAGGAACAGATCTCCTTGGAGGAATAGCTTGGCATTTAAATCCATGAGCTGTATATTCCCTGGATATATCTAATAAATATGGCCCATACAAACATTTCCAGCTGTTTTGAGGATGAAGCATTGAATACCCGACCTCCTTTATTGACTTCAAAGCATGGGCTGGGGAACGTATGTTCTGCCTGGGCCTAGACATCTGTTTGCCTAAAGAATAAGGGAGCTTTGGTGGTTAGTAATGCATGTATGCTTAAGGGACGGCTGACCTTTTCTCAAGAATCTCATGAGCTTCCTGACAGTGCTTCCGGATTAAATCTTCAAATTCACCAGGTAACAGCGGCAAGTCACCTTCAAGTATCTCCTTGGTACGAACAAACCTCAGTTCATTAAACCTATGGGAGAACAATGTACAAAATATTACAGTGGCTAAGTGGTGCCACCTTCTCCAAACCTTCATTCAAAGAGTTATCAGGAGGCTATCTCCAAAGGATGAGCTCCCAGCAAGGAAACAGGCACACACAGCCATTAAAGGACACCCTTTTTGTCAGACTCCCACTAAGCATCACCTTCGGCAAAAGCATATTGATAGACCCATTCATTGTAATCAGATGGCAATCTCACAACCACAGTGTTGTCTTTCCATTGGGTTTTAGCTTAAGGATAATCAGTTGCCTACCGGAGTCTCCAGTAGCCTCCCGGCCTTTTAACAGACCCGTGTCTTCCGTATGGCATTACAAAGAAATGAGATGCAACCTGATAACAGCTCCACCCAATCCATTTAAGACTGCCTGGCACTCAATACATGATGCATACATGTCGTCTTAACATTAGGGCCTGAAGCATCTTTTGTCTCTCTCCATTGAACACCATTTTTCCTTTTGTTTTTCAAACAGCTAACTTGGTTAAGTGATTTGTATTATTTTGATTGGTCCTCATAAAAGTATTGCCCCAACCTGGATAGCCCAGGCTAGTCCTATCCTATCAAATTTTATCAAATCTTATCAGCCATGATCAGTATTTGAATAGGAGACCAACAAGGAAGGCTAGGGTTGCTATGCAGAGGCAGGCAATGGCAAACCACCTCTGTTAGTTCTTGCCTTGAAAACCCCAGCAGGGGTCACCATAAGTCAGCTATGACTTGGTGGCACTCTCCACCACCACTACTCAATAATGTACCATGAGATTAAGTACAACTGAAGACCTCTAATAATTATATTATGACTGGCTGGTAAAGACTGCAATGTTAAATCACCTAACTGGCTACATTAAAAAGCTTTTGAAAAATTAAATGTCTTGCCTCCTATGAATCGGGTAGCAGACTTCCTTTTTAAAAACTTCACTATTCTTAATATAATCAGAATCAGTGTGATATAGTGGTCAGAATGTTAGACTAGGACCATGGAGGGAGGCTTGGGTGACTGGGTGGGAACCCCCCTGACCCTCACAGTTCACTGTGTGGCCTTGGGTAAGTCCCTCCCCCCCTCTCCTTGGCTTCCTTCTCTAGGCTGTTGTGAGGATAAAATGGAGGAAGAAAAAATCATTTATACTCCTTTGAGCTCCTTGGAGGAAGGGCAGGAAAATGTAATAAATAAAGCAGTTACCACCACAGCAGCAGCTGTGCCATCTTAGAAGAAGCTTTCCCTTCTCTCTTACTCATGGGGAGGGAAAATGTCCTCCAAGATGACACCTGCTGCAGGGCTCACACATGAAACCATCTCAAAACAAAAGAAGCATGCCATTACAAATCAAAACAAAGGAAGCATCTAGGGATGGCCCTAGATGAGGACAGTGCAATAAAGTGGTTAATGTTGGACTATGTTCTGGGAAACCTAGGTTTGAATCCCCACTTTGCCATGGAAGCTTGTCGGGTGATCTGGAGCAGTCACACATGCTCAATCTAACCTACCTTACAGGGTTGTTATGAGGAGAAGAGAGGAGAATGACGTAAGCAGTTTTGGGTCCCCAAGGGGGGAAAAGGTGGAGTATAAATGAAGCGAATGAAAAAGTGTACAGGCCCAGTGCATTAATTCTAATCCTATGAGCTATTCTATTACACCCAGAATACTGTGCAGGGGGGCAGTGATACCTGGTGGTTTTTAAAGCCAGCCAACTTACTCTGTAAACCAGAGGCGTTGCAAAGTATACATCATAGGATTCACTGTGAAAAGGTGGTCTTGGTTCCAGTTTTTCACTTCGTGGTAGACATCATGCCACGGGACAGGGGCACGGATCACTCTTTGAGGGAATGGTCGAGGAATGCTGTGGATAAAGAGCCTGTTCCTCTCTTCTGGATCTATCAATATGTAATCGACTAGGGAAAAACCATGCAAGGTATGGAAAGAATAAGTCAAAGGCAATCATCATCATCATCACCACCGCATTCAATTTATATATCGCCCTTCAGGACAACTTAACGCCCACTCAGAGCGGTTTACAAAGTATGTTATTATTATCCCCGCAACAATAATCACCCTGTGAGATGGGTGAGGCGGAGAGAGCTCCTAGAAGCTGTGACTGACCCAAGGTCACCCAGCTGGCTTCAAGTGGTGGAGTGAGGAATCGAACCCAGTTCTCCAGATTAGAGTCCTGTGCTCTTAACCACTACACCAAACTGGCTCTCCATCATCATCATCATCATCATCATCATCATCATCCCCACCTGAATCTGTTTGGATGCAGTGGTTAAGTGTGCTATGTTAACTGCACATGTTCAAGAGCCACTAGGTTGAGGCTCTCCACAGAGATTCTTGTGCAGGGGGTTGGACTAGATGACTCTTGGGATACCATGTACTATGGGGTAAGTTTTCATGGACCAGAGTCTTCAAAAACTTCATATTTAAGGTGCCATGATGACCCTCTTTGCTGTGTAGGCTGCGACAAGTTTGAGACATGGTATATCTACACGTGCAACAAAATCAAGCTGCAGAATGCTGAGGAGTCAGGTTGAACTGTACTACCTCTGGCTTCAGGGAGAATTCCACTTTTGAATGATTTCTTCATTTTAAAAAAATCCCTGCAAGTCAAGGAGCAGCATATCAGGAGAAAGTTGACCAGCATGCAGTGTTAGATTTCTCCTTGTGGGAAGTTGAGAGGAGGGGAAGTTAAGGCAAGGAGGCATTCAAATATGATCTTCCACCTGCAATCTGAAGTGGCACAGTACAGTCCATTCTATCTCCTCTGGTGCTTCCTACTACTCTGATAAAATCCAAATCTGGTTTGGAGGGTGAGCAAACTGTAATATATATATATAATATATATATTATATATATTAATATATAATATATATATATAATATATAATATATAACATGTGTGTGTGTGTGTGTGTGTGTGTGTATATATATATATATATATATATATATATATATATATATATATATATATATATATTACTACATATATGTATATAGTATATATATATTAGCTACCACTTAGTGGCAACCGTGTATAAAATCCGGACAACACATGTACAGACAAATCTACAAAACAGTAAAAAGCAGAGAACTCAAACGGCTGACAAAAATATAAAGAACTATAAGAAGAAACAAAATATGGAACATCCAATCATCCGTTCATTCATTTATTTATATCTGTATTTTAATATTGCTATGGGGACCATTATTTATTTATGCATGCTAAAAAGGCGTGGCAAAAATACAAGAAACAAATAATCAAATAATGCACAAATGATCAAATACAAGAAACAAATAATCAAATAATGCACAAATAATCAAATAATGCACAAATATATGGCACAAAAAAATGGAAGCCTCATCCCTGCACCTGCTAATGTACACACGTCTCTTCTTACCAATGTTTTTCATGAGCCAGATGTGATAATCGTCCTGAATTTCCTCTGTTAAACTGCTCAGCAATGCCTCTAGATTGGGGTTGGTAAGAAAATGCCCTGGGATATGTTCCAAAATGCTTTCCATCACTTCTTCAGGTTGCGGTGCCAGCATGTCTTTCTGGACGCCTTTATGTATGTAGTAACAGTATCTCTACAAACCATCAGTAGACAGAATTACCAGTGTGGAATGTAATAACAGGAAGCAAAATCTGCCTGGGGAACTTTATCTTCTAACCTCTTGCTTGATCACCACCAGGTCTACAACTTTATTAAATAATTCTACATACAAACTAATAAATTATAAACAGTTTCAGTTCTCATTATAGCATATCAACAAATTCATTGCGGCTAACATGCTGCCCCTGTTGGGTTATCATTCTGTGGCTGACACCTGCTTCTCCACCCTCCTTTCATTGGGGAACAAGGAACCCCACAAGTGGTTTCCTGAGAAGACAGGAAGATATGATATTCCATGTTTGGGTGATCATCTGCAGGGTGCTTTCACTCCCAGCAACTGCAGTGGGGACGAGGCAGCAGTGGTAAAGGAGGGGACAGGCCAGCAATGGAGGAAAGCAGGCACTTTCTTTTGCTACATGCTCCTCTCTCCCCTGCTGTTGGGAATTAAACAGTTACTTAATCCAATACCTGAGATGGAAGTGGCAATTCTCAAACAACTCATTCCCCCTACAATTGCACAAATGAAGCATCCACCTAAAGCCTAGGGAAAGCCATTGTAGATCACAGCTTTGGACTATGACTGGGGCAAGATCCGGGTTCAAATCTGTGCTCAGCCACAAAGCTCAGCAAGTGATCTTAAGCGGTCACTCTTGCTCAGCCCAACAAACCTTACTGAGTTATTGCCAATGTGAAATGTGGGGACATTAATGGACTTAAGGAAGCAACCCTGCTTAGGGTTGTACTGTTGGTCTCTTTAGACAGACTGCCTGACACTAATGTTCAAGACTGAATAAAACTGATTTCCAAAAGAAGCACCGGGGGGAAGATAATTTTGTTTAATCTAAATGCAAAACAGAAAATAAAAATAGAAATCAATGATTCAGAGCTTTACATTTTTACTTTAGCTTTGTTTAATACTGACAAACCATAGTAAATTTGCCCTGGAGATCCTCGGATTTGCATAAGTCCCTCCCTCTTCAATCAGGTATATCCAGCTAATTAGAGATTCAGGTTTGCAACAAACTATAGACTGCTGTAAAATCTGAACTACAAAGCTATGCTTTGTATACCATTATGAAAAACTGAGAACAGACTATAATTTGGAATCCAGGTTTTCAAGGGAGGAACTAACCAGAGTTTTCTTGTTTGGGTACAACAGCAAAGAATAGCTTGTCATGAAACATGAAATATCTAATTGTCCAACTGCACTGCAAAGGGGAAAGGGGAAATGAAATTAATGAGTCTGAGGTAGTGCCTGAACTTAGCCTTTGTTCATAAGCAGTCGCATAAACACACACTAATTTGTCTGTGATGAGCTGTTGACTGGTTTACTCTCAAGCTTGCAGGCATCCTCCTCCCTTTCCTTTGGGCACCAGTTGGGACAAGTCCTTGCTCTAACCTCTGTTACGACATTTGAACTCAAGGGTTTCAACAAGCTGGGATTTATTTCCCAACCCCAAATCAGGATTCTAAATCATCACTTAATTCTGGTTTAGAATCCCAGATCAAGAACAAGAAACAAACTCCAGCCTGTTAAAGCACCCAGATTCAGGCATCACAACAATCTGCAATTAGATCAAAGAAATCCTAAACCAAGAAGTCTTTGACTTCAGCTCTGCGTGCAAGGAAAGCAGGGTGGGTGGGACACACCTGAGCCCAAGATTAAAGTTGGTTATTAACAAACTGGAAAAGTAAGACGTCTAAGCACAGGCCTACTCCCTTGAAACAACACTCCTACTCTCAAGCATATACCACTGACGATAAAAGAATTTTTAAAATATTGTTCTGCATTTGAAAAATGGCACACTTACTTCAAGATCACTTTCTGTGGGGAGATTTTCCTGTTTGCTTATCTCTTGTTCATGCTGGAGCATCACAACGAACTGTTCTTCTGGAGTCAGAGGATGTTTGTCAGAATAATGTATAGCGCTTGATCCTGGCAGTTCCAACCCCGATGGGGCTCTGAAATGAAAAAACACCCCTTTTGTTGATAACTACTTAATCGTGAGGCGTCTTTGTGTTGATAATTTGGGAGCCTGGGAGCACAAAAATCACCCCCCCCCCCAAAAAAAGGGGACTTAAGCACAAATGGTTACAAATTTATAAAAAGGAAGAGTAGGAGACTAGATATTCTAAGGGCTCAGAAACAAGAAAAAGATTTATGTGTGTCGACGTTTTCTGAGGGCTGACTAAAAGGGTCAAGCTACACATTACACGGGAAATCCATTAGCGCATCTGTAAGATAAGGGAAAGTTTGGATTAAGGCTGTGGTGCTGGGGAAATCAGACTTATTCCTTCTTCCTCTCCCAATCTGCCATCTCCCCAATAGGAAACCCCCTCTCAAAGCTATTAGTCTTGGCCGGGCGGGGGGGATCCATATTGTTCTTCCTTTCCCCCCCAAAATAGGACTGATAAGAACTCAGGGAGGAGGGGTGATTTCTACCCTAGGGTTCTCAAATTGGAGAGTAACACTGATCCAGTTTGGAATGAGACATTCCCACAGAGGCATTTCTAGGCATAGTGAGGGAACCAGATCACACCACATCCGAGGCTGCTGGGCAAAACATTTCATTCAGTGTAAAATTCCACATGGGACGGCACAGATTCTGTGACTGATTCCCAGATATTATGTATCTGATTCCCAGATATTATGTAGGATATCCATTGCGTTTTTCTTACTGAGATTCATTTATGTGTACCCTATTAAAGAATTACACCCCTATGTAGATCTCTGGTGGCACTGAACACACAACAGAAAGGTGGGGAGAGAAGACACCGTTTTGCTTTCCATGAGACTTCTGATTAGTGGAGCTTTTCCTTTGAACTAGGCCACTGTCAAAATCAAAACTGAAATCCATGTTATACCTTTCATTAAGGCCAACACAACTGACACAAAATATTGTGCAAGTTTTCAAATCGGTTTTCTACCCTTCATCGTTCTAAACTTTGTAACATGCAGCTTAATGAAGTTATGTTAAGCTTGAAAGCTTGCAGAATGTTTTGTGTCGATTTGGGTTGTCCTAATAAAATGTTTTACATGGATTTCATTCTTGTTTGGGGATTCTGCATGAACCAGTATTGGCTGTACTATTTTCATTGTCCAAATGACCATCACTGAAAGTCACGTATGTTTTACTTTCACCAACAATGTGTAACTGTGTTACCACAATTTTCACACTACTATGCCAACACTTAAGTTAGACCAGTCCTCTTGAAGCCACCATATTGTGACAGGTTTCCCTTACGGTTCTCTCTGTTCAACAGCAGATCTCTCTCCTAATCAGGTATGCTAGGCACATATGTAATATCATGGCAACATGGCAGGACATTGATGATTTATGCAGCATGGGCTACTTTTCCACTTTCTACCTGCATTCGGGGTATAAACTCATAGCTGATAAAATCAAAAAGAGTCCAGTAGCACCTTTAAGACTAACCAATTTTATTATAGCATAAGCTTATGCTACAATAAAATTGGTTAGTCTTAAAGGTGCCGCTGGACTCTTTTTGATTTTGCTACTACAGACTAACACGGCTAACTCCTCTGGATAGCTGATAAACTGCACAATACCTGTCAGATTCATAAATACTTTTCAGCATCAGTTTCTGCTTCTTCTCAGAAGGAGCATATTCTTTAGGAGCTAGAAGACTCAGTCAAGAAAAAGAACAGACTGGAAGAACAAAACACAGAAAATGGCACAGAGCAGGGAGGAAAAGGTGGCCTGAATATTTACAGTAATTAATTTGTGGGACAGTTTTAATACCATCCTAGTGACATTATGCCCTGAGCTGGATGGCCCAGGATGGCCCAATCTCAACTCTTGGAAGCTAAGCATGGTCAGTCCTGGTTAGTACTTGGATGAGACAAGACCATCATGGAAGTCCAGGGTCACTATGCAGAGGCAGGCAATAGCAAACTTCATTTAGTCCCTTGCCTCGAATCCTCTATGGGGCCACCATAAGTCGGCTGCAACTTGATGGTACTTTACACACACACACACACAGAGTGACATTCCATATTTAGTCATATGGCAACATGAGAATAGTTTGACATCCTTCCCCACTAACTCCCTTGTCACTCAGTTCTTGAGGGTGAGTGGACAGGGAGAGGCTGATTCAAAGCAACCATCCAGGTGTAGGTCTCTAGTTAGAAATATCATCCCTAAAAGCAGCAAGGAAGTGCTCCAGGAAGGAAAAAAAACAGCCAGGGAGTAATTAACTAGTAATTTCTGAGTACCTAGAGCTTTTTTATATATTGTCAAAGGCTTTCACGGCCGGAGAACGTTAATTGTTGTAGATTTTCCGGGCTGTATGGCCATGGTCTTGGCATTGTAATCCCTGACATTTCGCCAGCAGCTGTTACTGGCATCTTCAGAGGTTTAGCACTGAAAGACAGAGATCTGTCTGTGTTAATGTGTGGAGAAGATGTTAGCAGGTAATTTATATCTACTCAGGAAGGTGGGTTTGGGCTGAGTCATCCTGTAAGAGTTTCCCAGGGTGTGGAATGCTAATGGGGGGTAGCTTCACTGTATCCTGAGGAGGTTCTTTTGGTGGTTGATATGCTAATCTTATCTGCAGGGCTATTGTAATATGTAGAGTATTTTGTTAGTCTGGTGTTTTTCAGGACTGGAAACCATGCTCTATTCATTCTTAAACTCTCTTCTTTCCTGTTGAAATTGTGCTTATGCTTATGAATTTCAATGGTTTCCCTGTGCAACCTGACAAAGTAGTTGGATGTGTTGTCCAGTATTTTATTGTCCTGGAATAAGATACTGTGTCCTGTTTGAGTTAGGCTATGTTCAGAGATCAGAGAGATCTCCGTCTTTCGGTGCTACACCTATGAAGTTGCCAGTCACAGCTGCTAGCGAAACATCAGGAATTACAATTCCAAGACCGTGGCCATACAGCACAGAAAATCTACAACTAGAGCTTTTTTGCTTTTCATTGCCATATCCACCCCATTCTGCCATAACAGCGCATGGCTAACAGAGATAGAAAACTTTTGCCAGATAAAATGCAGGAAAATAAAATGTGAAACATGAGACCATTTTCCGGATACGTGGAGATTCTGCCTTCTGTTTTGCTGATCCTGAGGGCTTTTTTGCCCTTACGACTGAAGGGATCTTCTGTAGATCTTTCATTTTCAGGTCACGGGCAGTGAGGGTATAGTTATTGGCAATGGAGTCACTGGGGCTTCGGAAATGGCACTGCTCTTTAAATGGAGCTGCTAATGTCCAAGATGCTCTTTGCATCAGAAAAGGGTAATAACTGCTCCTCTGGATCAACTGAAACAGAAAATGAACACACACAGCAATGGCATTAAAGTGTACAATTGCAGAGAAGTTCATAAATGTACAGACATTCTCATATAATTCAGAGTGATTATGCATTAACTCCTTATCAAATCCAAGTCACAGATTCCTGCAACAAATTTATTAGTAGCCTCTGTTCAGGGCCTAACAACATGTTATGTTTTCTCCTGGGATGCCACCAGATCCACTCGAGAGACGTGTTCTGTAAATCTGCACTTCCAGGAATAGTTAAATCACAAGAATATGGTCTAAGAGCAGTAGCACATGTGCTCAGGTTTGGTTTTAAGAACATGAGCTCTGCTGAATCCAACCAGTACTGAAGCATCCTGTTTCACACAGTGGCCAACAGGTTGCCCTGGATAGTCAACAAATGGAGCAAAGAGGCCAAGGCCTTCCCCTAATGTTGCCTCCTAGCTCTGGGTTTTGGAGCCTTACTGCTTCTGAATGGGGAGGTTCACTTTAGTTGCTATGGCTAGTAACAACTGGCAGACCTCTCTTCCATGGATTTGTCTAATCCTCTTTTAAAGCCATCTACATCTGTGACCAGCACTACATCCTCTGGCCAGGACTCTACATTTTAATCGCTCATTGTGCAAAGAAGTATTTCCTTTTGTCCATCCTGAATCTACTGCCTAACAGCCTCATTGGATGCTCTCAAGTTCTAATATTTTGGAAGAAGGAGAAAAACTTCTCTCTGTCTACTCTCTTCACCCTGTGCATAATTTTATAAACTCCTATCATGTCCCTCTTTAGTCTACTTTTTTCTAAACTACAAAGGCCAAGACTCTCCTAACTTTCCTCAAAAGAATATTTCCCAAGCACAAACATGTATTCTGTTTATTAGAACAGCGGTTCGCAACCTTTTTGGCACCCGGGACCGGTTTCATGGAAGCCAATTTTTCCACGGACGGGGGGGGTGAGGGGATGGTTTCAGGATGATATAATTGTGAACTTTATTTCTATTATTACATTATATAATGTAATAATAATTATACAACTCACCACAATGCAGAATCAGTGGGAGCCCTGAGCTTGTTTTCCTGCAACTAGATGGTCCCATCTGAGGGTGATAGGAGGCAGCGGGCGGTGGCAGACACAGTATAAAGCCAGTACTCATGGACTGGTCATTGGAGAGGGCAGCAGCAACAGCCAGCAGCCAGCCACAGCACACAGAGCTGCCCAGTAGCTGCACCGCCACAAGGTCTATATTTTTTAGCGCAACTGTGTGGGTAGGAGGTCAGTGATGCTTCTCCACTCTCCAGCAGCGGCCACGCCACCGGAGGAGAGGAAGAGGCAGGCAGAGGCAGACTGGGACAGATGGCAGGCGATGCTCAGGGCGGCTGGCTGCCCAGCGAGCCTGGTGGTGACCTGAGGAGGCAGAGGCAGACTGGGGCAGGCAGCACTCAGGGCGGCTGGCTGCCCGGCAGGCCCGGCAGTGACCCAGCACACAAAGGTGCGAGGGCAGGGCAGGGCAGGGCAGCAGCAACAGCTCCAGCAAGCGCAGCCACACCGACCACAGCACGAGGCACCAACTGCGTGTGTGCCAGCTGGGAGCAGGAGGCGAGACCCAGAGGCATGATGGGAGTCAGCCAGCCAGGCAAGGTGATATTTCTAATGAAAAGTGCAGGGCCAGCCAGGCGAAGTGCGGCCGCCACCCCCCCCCAAGACAGTGACCGCCTACCTCACCTGCTCCCTGGAGCCAGCTCTGTGCTTGCCTGCCACTCACCTCCTGTGCAGCCTGGTTGCTAACAGGCCACGGACCGGTATCGGTCCACGCCCCGGGGGCTGGGGAGCCCTGTATTAGAATGCTGCTCTCACTCTAAAAGGAGGCAGACCATATACACTTCCCCAAATGCTCTGAAGAAAGAACAGGATAATACCGTATTAGTTTGGCAGACAGAAGTTGCCCTGGAATCTAACTGTGGCCTGTTGATATATTTGCTCATCTGAACAGGGCCTTATGCAGGGGCCACTTTGCACATGGACAAAATCAACAGCTGCCTGGACATTCTCTGTGGTGGCCCCCACCTTATGGAACAGCCTACCCAAAGAGGTCAGGAAAGCTCCCACTCTCCAGGCTTTCCACACACTATGCAAAACTGAATTATTCAAGAGGGGTTTTTAACTCAGATAGGAGGGCTGTACTGTATGGAAGTACATCAAAGAGATGCATCAGTAAAGAGACAGAGACCATAGACTTTACTACTACATACTACTATGTATCATCTGTTACTTTAACCATGATCCTACCAGGTAGTTCTACATTGTTTAATATGTGGGTCTTAAAATTGCTTATGCTCTATTTCGGCATTTCTTCAATTCAGTATTGGATTTCTGCTGGTTTTAAATCTTTGCAAATTTGCATTTATATACCCTGTTACAATGTTTATTGAAATGTCCTTGAAACTGACTGTACTAACTCACACTGTGTAATCTGCCTTCAGTCTCAGTGAGAAAAGCAGACTACAAATAATGTAATTTTTAAAGAAATCCACGTTTTATAAAGGGCCTGGCACAGGCAAAACTTTGGTGCAGATTTCTGCTGTTTTATGCTCTCCCCCCCCCAATGCTATCAATGTTCCCATTCTCATCAATAAAACATCACCCCTAAAAAAGCAAACTCCACAGTTGCCAGCCTCCAGGTAGGGGCTGGAGTTCTCCCAGAATTACATCTGATCTCCAGACTACAGAGATCAGTTTCCTCGGAGGCCAGGGCAACTTCGGATGGCAGACACTGCGGCATCACATCGCCAATGAGCTCCCTCCCCTCCCCTAACTCTGCCAGACAGGATCTGCCCTCAAACCTCCAGAAACTTCCCAACCCAGAGTTGGCAACCCTAGCTACTTCCAATCATGATATCACGATAATTTCTTTGCAATATTTTTTCCAAAGCAACGAGTAATGCAGAAGAAGGAAAGACATGAGTCATCTAAAAGTCTGGGGTAAACTGCCTACTCTGGTTCCACTGTGGCTGGAGCAAGATAAAAAATACTTTTCAATAAATCAAACATTTCCTTCAGAAATCTTCGAAATGAACTGAACGACCTTGAACTCAGGACAGAGTGCATCCACAGAACAATAAAAGGGTGGAACAGAGGAAAATTGCTCACTCCTATTTGTAGGAGCATCTCTGCAAATGTATTGCTGTGGGGACGATGGTAATTAATGGTGACCTCCAGAGATGCAGAGAATTAAAATACAAAGTGATATGTTTTTGTTGCCACACATGGAACACGGAAGAGGCCGTTTTCTGTCATCTACCATAAGCTTTAGTTGGAATTGATAATAAAATCATGACCCTTTTTTTGGAAGAGTTGATAAGCCATGATTATAGCCCCTGCAGTGGATTTTGGCTTTCTGACTGACAGGGCTTGCCTTATCAGTAAAGAAACAGATGGCAAATCCTTGTTGTGGGACTGCTGGAGAGATACTTCTATAAGCACGTTGTGTGGGGCCCCTATTCTGCTCAGACTCAGATATCACACTCATTATTTTATCCAGTAATAACCTTGGGCCAGGGAGAGGTATTTCAGTCATTTAAAAATGGACAAAAATATTTAAGGGATAATATTGGAAACCTCCGGGTATTTGCAATGTCTTTAGCAGGTGTAAAAGAACAATACTTATCACTGTTTTAAAACTTCTTCCCACTAGGTGGGGCAGCATTATGGCTCTAACAGCATGCAGGCAAAAATAATGCTCAAGGGTAAAATGTGAAAATAAAAACTAAAGATGTGTTTTGCAAAGGAAAAGCCATCATGCTCGGAGGAGATCTTTGAGATTAGTTGCTTCATTTAATATCAATTGATTTGCTGGTAGCATGATTGTTAATTCAGGTGGGTAGTTGGTCTGTAGTAGATGAGTTTATACCCTAAAAACTCTTGTAGGTCTTATAATGCTATTGGACTTGAACCTTATTCATTAATTCAATTCATCCTGTGCACACATTTGCATTTCACTGGAAAGAAATGCTTGCTTTAGAGTAAACTTGCACAGGAATGGGCTACAAATACTCAGTGAACATCCTAGCTGTCGATTACATTGTATTTTCACTTGTAATCTGCCTTGGATCTCAGTTAAAGAGGCTGAACAATAGCAACAACAACAATAATAATACCCAAGCCAGACAAAGATAATTTCTGCTGGTGCAGCTTTCTCCATCCCTAAGTCACAAGACTTTCCTTCTACCATTCTCTCTTTTATTCTACTTTACTCTGTTCTGTTCTATGTACAGGGTCTCCTTCACATAGACTTACCAACCAACACAGGATCACAGCATTAGCATTCTCTCTTTTTTTGTAATAAAATCTGAAAAATAAATATTCAGCAGCACAGCACAACTTGTCCTAAGTAGTTCTGGGATTTGCCCTCCCCTCCCCTCGCGCTTTTATTAGACAAAGCAGCTCAGATCGAGTATAATTCTAGCAGGGAAAGAGACGATTTTAATGCTTTCCTTCTCGCCTCACAACACCCCCTGCAAGCTCCTTTTCACCCCAAAGAGGATACGTGTCCCTGTAGCTTTTATCTCTCATTGACAAAAGCAGTTCTCCACTCCATCTGAAGCCACCCAAAGCTGCATTACCCTGTAACAGAAAGCTGTTGAGGGAACAAACAACAGAACTACACACAGGGGAAATTTCTGCCCACGACTTCCAAGAACCACCACAGGCTCCCCCCGCCCCCGCCACAATGGTTTCCTGGTTCTGCCCTCCTACACAAGAAAGAGAAAACAAAGCATAAGACCAGAGAAACAGACACTCATGAGCGAATCTGATTTGTCTTTCTGTTCGCCCTCAGACGGTGTAGCTAAGGCACGGAAGCACAAAACTTGGGAGACTGTACAGATTTGATGGGATACGAGGGAGGGGGTGTTTCAGCCTCTCATATTCTCTTGACTAAAGACCTGTACTGACAAATGCTTCAATTACAATCACTGCAGCGACAGCGTGTGCCCCAAGAATGGGTGTTCCTTGCATATGGTGTCCTACTTCAAAGCACTTCTGTGCTGAAACAGTGCCATTCAGGGGTTGGGCTGGAAGACTCCGTTCTTATTTTTCCACACTTTGAATCATGCTGTCAGTTGCAAGTGGCTGGCTCTTTTGTTTTTTTAATCTAACCAAACAGCTCTCAAGATTTCAGAAGGGGGAAAAGTAATCTACAGGACTTGTTGTTAGGAAACAAGTCATTATTAGGAAACAGCTCTTTCCTAACAAAAAAATTGTTAGGAAATAGATCTGTCCAGGAGTCGTTTCATAGAAAAAGAGCTGGAGGAACTCATTAGGATAACTCATTAACATATGCCACCCCCCTTGACATAACTGGAAATGTGTCATTAGCATAGCTATTTGCATATGCCACAACCCCTGACATCACCTATCCTGGCTGTCCTGGACCCAATCCTGGCCATTCAGGGCCGAAATTGGGCCCAAAATGGCAAAAAGGGTCTGAAAATGGCCAAAAAGGGGCCCAAAATGGTCAGGATCGGGCCACTGCTGAGCAGGAGAGTGATCCACTACCTGTTAGAGGCCTGATCCAGGCCGTTTCGGTCCCAATTAAGGCTGAAACGGGCCCAAAATGGCCAAGAGTTAGGTGGGTGGGACCACCTGTCATGTGACCTCTTTGGGGAACTGCCGGAACTGCGTTCCTGCGCGTTCCCCCATGAAATGAGCCCTGGATCTGTCTAAACACGTCAGAAAGATCTGGCACCTTCCCAAGTTGAAGGAAGAGGACTGCTGCTATAACATAATGATTAAGTGGTTGGACTGCAAAACAGCACTCTGCTGCCCTGAGCTTAGTAGGGGAATCCCACTCCTGCCATGAGCTTAGTAGGTGGTCTTCGGATAAGCCACTCCTCCCAGCCTCAGTTGCTGAGCTGTATTGTGGGGATAATAATAACACTGAGTTTCTTCACCGCTCAGAGTGAGGCACTAATCTGTCTACAAGAGCAGTATATAAGTGCATTTATTATTATAAAAGATCTGGCTGAGAGATATTGCTAGGAGTTGGATCCTTCTCTAGAGGTTTGATGCAGCATAGTGGATCTGCTGCCCTAATAAAGCAAATATTACAGAAACATCCTAAGTCTCCAGTGCTCTCTTCCCCAAAGGGAATCTGCTGAGGAAAGTGAGATTCGGGTCCAGCAGCACCTTAAAGATCAACTAGATTTCCAGGGTATGAGCTTTCAAGAGTCAAAGTGCCATCCCTGGACCTTCTTGCCACCCAAGGAAGTGGGAAAATGGAACAGTATTATAATGAGTCTCACTTTGTATCAAATACTAGCAACAAAAACATATTTTTTTAAAATGAGAATGTGCCTACCATTTTTCTTGGAAACCTGATCAGCAATCCTGGCCTGCCTCCTCCCCCATGCCACCGCCCCAGATTACCACTTGCTTTAAAGAAGCAACAATCCATACCACACAAGGCATTTAAGCAACCGCAACCCAATGGGAAACTAAGCCACTTGCACATACCTGATACAGTTCAGAAGGCTCCGTAGAAGCCACAGCTGGCAAAGGGGGTAACTCTGGTATTCCTTTGGAGTGGCTCATATTGTAGATGGAATCATTTTGAGCCTAGGAATGATAAAAGGTCGTGTTTGTGAAAAGCTTGCAAGATCCGCTAGATATATAGAGGATATCTATGAGCAGGCACCGGTGGAGTTTGACACTGGCTAGTAGTATCGGATCCATATTAGAACACACTTTGAAATAAAATGTCTCTCTTTCACTTTGTATATTGCATTAACAATATTCAGAATGGATACCTTGGAGAACTAAAAACCAAACCAGATGAGATAAGGGACTCAATGATTGGATCTTCCCAGCATTTTTTAAATGGAAATTGCAACGGAAGGTCACCCTGATTCAGACATGGGTCACAGAACAGACAGAAGAATGGGGCCTAACGAGTCCAAGCTGTGTGATTTTGCCAATCAAACTGACCCTCTGCTCCATCAGGCTTTATTAGCCATGGGAGAAGGGAAAGACAGATACCATCCCTCTGCCTGTCTTTCCTACCTTTCAGAGCTAATAGCATGGGGATAGGGTGGGTTTCAGTTGTTGAAACCATGCACTTGGGGAGGATTTAACCCTTTTCTCCCCTACCCAAGCCAAGATCCATATACCGCATTAGCACCCATAGCTGTAATTTCTGTTATAAAATGCTGAGAGGATCTCATCACTGATCTTCAAGCATCTTGCATGTTATGGACCTAGAAAAAAAATGTTCCTAGTGTTAGTTGTAAAGGAGCACTCAGAACTGGGTTTTATGAAGACATGACTGAAGTGTTTTGGGGAGAGGAGCGAAGAATGGTTCCCATAACACAAATCAGCAGACTAAACATGCACTATAAGCAGCTTATGATAACATCAAACAATGAAAAACTATAAATAGACCTATAGACATCAGGATAATACAGTACAATTCTATAAATAGACCTATAGACATCAGCCAATACAGTAAAAATTCTAAAGGAGAAACAGAGCACAGCCAAATGCTTGACCAAATAGATGTGTCTTTAAAGCTACTACAAAAATGAAAGCTAAGGAAAAGACATATGAGGACATTCCAGAGACACAGGAGAAATGAGTCTCTAGTCTGTGTATGTGTGTGTCTCAGCACCTTTTGTCAATTCACAAAGAGAAGGGACAAAGAGAACAGCCTGCAATGTTGATGTCAATGTCTGTGTGAGACAGTCTTTGAGTATAACATAGGTTGAGACCAGGGCTTTTTTCCCAGGAAAAGAGGTGGTGGAACTCAGGACCACACAATGTCGTCACTTTGGGTCAGCTGGAACAAGGGGGAAGTTTTTTAAAGTTTAAATTGCCCTTGGCGAAAATGGTCACATGGCTGGTGGCCTGCCCCCTGATCTCCAGGCAGAGGGGAGTTTAGATTGCCCTCCATGCCGTAGCACGTTTTCAAGAGGAGCCGGAACTCCGTTCCACTGCATTCCCGCTGAAAAAAGCCCTGGTTGAGACACAAATGACATGCCAATCTCATAACTCAATCTACTTTTTACTAAAGCATAATGAAGCTGCTGAAAATGCATGCATTGTAACAGGGCAGGTGTGGATCAAGTTGTGATTTGGCCACTAAATTCATGTGAATCCACCAAGATTAGGAGGCTGAAATTGGTTCCTTATTTGTTGTTCCTTGTTCCTTATTCTCAAATCCAATCACAGATACTGGTGAATATTAAAAAGTTCTGCATCCTAACAAACAGCTTGGCACCACCCCAAATAAAAAATCCTCAGACTCCAAATCATATATCTTTTTGGGGTGCTGCTGAGCTTTATAAGTATCAACAATATTTGTGGTTGGATTTGAAAATAAGGAACTGGGGACTGCAAATCAGAAACCTGGAAACCAACTTCAGCCTAATATGGAGACCATGTTTTCTCAGCACAATCAAGAGGATGAAATAGCAGGACAGATTGCACCTTGACAGACTGCAGGTAGAGGATCACAGGATGGAACGTTCCCTATGTTAAAAACACCCTGACAATAGAAAAATAGTACAGCAAGAAAAGAGAAGCCTTTCAGTTTCACCTTCCTGTACCAGCTTTCTGTTTGCAAAGAGCATTCAAAACAGTCTACAGTAATGCAGCCTAGCAGAGTTGCCAACTTCCAAATGGTGGCTGGAAATCTCTCGGAATTACAACTGATCTACAGGTGACAGAGATGATTTTCCCTGGAGAAAATGGATGTTTTGGAAAGTAAACTCTATGGCATTGTATTGTCAAAGTCTTTTATGGCCGGAGAACGTTGATGGTTGTAGATTTTCTGGGCTGTATGGCCGTGGTCTTGGCATTGTAGTTCCTGATGTTTTGCCAGCAGCTGTGACTGGCCTCTTCAGAGGTGCAGCACCGAAAGAGATCTCTCTGTGACAATGGCCGTTTCCAGATGGCTTACCTGAAGTCGCTCCATGCCGCAATGTTGTAGCTCGTGCCGGGGAAAACGACATCGCGCAAAACTCGCACGAGAAAACGCAGTATTTCGCATTTTCCCCGGCATGGAGCGGCTTCAGGTAAGCCATCTGGAAACGGCCATTGTGTGGAGATGATGTTAGCAGGTAATTTATATCTAAGGCAGGTGGGTTTGGGCTGAGTCTGGGAAACTCTTACAGGATGACTCAGCCCAAACCCACCTGTCTGAGTAGATATAAATTACCTACTAACATCTTCTCCACACATTGACACTGAGAGATCTCTGTCTTTCGGTGCTACACTTCTGAAGAGGCCAGTCATAGCTGCTGGCTGAAATGTCAGGAACTACAATGCCGAGACCACGGCCATAGAGCCCGGAAAATCTACAACAACCAATCTATGGCATTATACTCCCCACATGCCACTCTCCTCAGGCTCCATCCCTCAAATCACCAGGAATTTCCCAATCCAGAGTTAGTAAACCTACACCTCAGTGTCCTTCTCCTTCATTCTTCTGCATGTGTAAACTAGGCCTTGGTAGGGTAAAAATGGCCACGACTCTCTCTGCCCAACCCCAGCCTCCTCTCATCATTACATGACATTACTGTGTGTAATCTGTATCTAGAATTTGAGATTCCAAAAGGTTTTCATACAACCGCATCAAATTAGATCATATTTGCTTGCAACACAGCATTTAAGGTAATTATATGTTGACGAAGTTTATTGTTATTTTGAATGCACTGCCTAATTATAAACTATTTGTCTCCAGCTCATGCAGGCATATGAATGGGAGCACTTGCATATGACACATTGATAGCAAAACGCATTCGAAATCATGCTTGTATATCATAAGTTAACGTAATTGCACACACAAATAACGAGCATTTGTCAGTTCCCAACTGTTAATTATAGGCTAATGATTTCAACGACTTCTCTGCAGACAACATACTTAGCAGTGCTTGTTGCTATTCTGAAAGCACCCTGTTATGGCTGTCTTCATATTCAGGCGTACTTCTCATGAAAATAGCAAACCAGGGTCTGATCTGTACAGACTATGGGTCCTGTGATTAAATGCTCCTCTGTAAGGAAAGTTAGCATGTTAAGAAAGGTTATTTCTCCCTGACTTGCTATTTTTATGTGAAGTGGCTGGTTGAGTTTTCTTAAATTGAGAAGTATTCCATCACAAGAGCCATTTATGTATGTATGTATGTATGTATGTATGTATGTAAAAAAAAAAAGAGTGCTACTATTTTTAATATCTTTATATAATGCTTTTAATGTTTTATGATAATGTTTAATGAAATGTTTTAAATGTTTTTAATGCTGTTATCCGCCCTGAGCCTGCTTGCGGGGAGGGCGGAATATAAATATGATAAAATAAAATAAAAATAATAAATAAAATATGTATTTCAAATTTCCATTCCACCCTCCTCGCGGGCAGGCTCAGGGCAGATAACAACCTATTAAAACACAATAAAAATTCCATCTACATTAAAACATCATTTAAAAAGCAGCATATTTCTATTAATATAAATTTAAAAACAGGATGGTGGACAGCCTTCACAGGGAGGGTTAGAATTTTATACACCCCCTTTTTTTTTAGGTCAGCAGAGGCCCAGCCACAGCCATGTGCCTGGCGGAACAACTCTTGTCTTGCAGGCCTGGAGGAAGGATAGTAGGTCCTGCTGGGCCCTGATCTCAGCAGACAGAGTGTTCCACCAGGTGGGAGCCAGGACCGGAAAGACCCTGGCTCTAGTTAAGGCTAGGCGGGCCTCCTTGGGGCCAGGGACCAACAACAACGGTTTGTCCCCTGATTGGAGTGTCCTCTGGGGAATATATGCAGAGAGATGGTCCCATAGATCCACGGGCCCCAGTCCACACAGGGCCTTATAGGTCAATACCAGAACCTTGAATCTGATCCGGTACTCCACTGGCAACCAATGCAGCTTGGTTGCCAGTGTTATATGCACCTTATTTGGCACTCTTGTAATAACACGTGCCACTGCATTTTGTACCAGCTGTAATCTCTGGCTCAGGCTCAAGGGCAGCCCCGCGTAGAGGGAGTTGCAGTAATCTAGCCTAGAGATGACTGTTGCCTGGATCACTGTAGTTAAGTCATGGGTTGACAGGTAAGGGACAAGTCAATAGGTAAAGAGACAAAAGCTATTAAAAACTAATCCTTAAGAAGCCACTCATTCCTCTGACGCTCATATACTGCAAAAACCTATTCCCTAAATGAATTCATCTGAGCTTATCACACTTAAGCCACATTAAAGACTGTATGGCTCCTGCGCTTAACACCATGGAGCTTCTGAACTGCAAATTCTGCAGCCGGGATAATGAAGGATTCTTAATCGAAACTACAAGGCTTTTCATAAGCTTTTTAAATCCCTCAGAGAACACTGACTTCATCCCAATACCCACATATAATAATCCCTCACTTACCCTCACAATCTTGGGAATCTGCCTTGGCTTCATTTTCCTTGGCTTAAAAATGAGTTTTCTGGATTGCTTCCAATGTCTCGATTAGATAAATATTCTCGTAATAAATTTCTTAGCTAACACTTTATTTCAACCACCTGGAAGAACAGAAGGGTCTTTTCAGGACTGACTTTCAATCAAAATTCCCACAGACCCAGTTAACAAAGCAACTTGTCAGCTTCCCTCAAACCCACCAACTGGGGGGGGAAAAACCCTTCCAGTTTCATTCCTTTCTCTCCCCCTTCTTCTCAGGCCAATTCTAGAAAAAAGTCTTCGTTGTACTAATTTTTCCTACTCAAGTCTCAGATCCAGCCATTCCTCACTAAGGCCTTTAATCACTTGAATTTCAAACTTCTGCACTCCAAAACCCTCCCTTTCGCACTCAGCTCTGAGTTACCAGGTTCACCCTCTTCCTTGCTACTAGGAACCTTACATGATCTCAGCTCCTTTTCTCCTTTAAAACCCCACCGTCACTTCAGATTCTCTTCTGCCCTCTTAAATGGGTTTCCCCATCAAATCCGACTTGCCCCATTCTTGTGAGGATTGGAAAGTGAATTCACAAACTTCTAGAAAAGCAGGGGGAAACAAAAGCCCCCCCCCCAGTGTCTCTAGGAGAAAGCAAAGCAAAACATAAGCCTGCCCAATCTCTCCCCAAACTCCCTGGGTGCATCAAAACTGCTAGAGGCTTGCCGCTACCTGGTGCAGCCCTGGACTACCGGGTTTGAGTGCCGGGTTGCTGCTTCCAGCTCAAAAAGAACTTCTGATTCTGTATATGACACTCTCTCTTTCACTTCTCAGCCTGGGTAACCAAGGTTACAGCATTATTGTTGCTAGGTAACACAAGAATGACTCCTTTTCCCCTGCCCTTCTCCACCCCCTAGTCCTCTCTATTCCTCCTGAAGGCCCGAGGAGGTTGGTCTGAGTACTGTTCTGGCTGGTATTAACACGGTGGTGATTGTTAACCACTGAAAGGTATGATTTGCTTGGTCAATAGGTTAGGAACATGGGAAATGGGTTAATATTGGAGAGGTCTGAAATGAGAAAAAAATGTAGGGAATACATGAGCACACCCTAAGATTTCATGGAGCTGAAAGGAGAGCGGCCTCCAGCATTTACATGTGTTGTGGGCTGTGATTCACATGCAAATTTCAAACAAGCTTGAATTTGGATACAGATACCGTCTATCTCATCCCCGTTTTTTCTTTCTTTTCTCAAAGACAGAAGGGGATACAGCTGCCAACTCCAGGTTGGAAAATTCCTGGAGATTTGGGGATGGAGCCTGGAGAAGACAGGGTTTGGGGAGGGGCCTCATTGGGGTTATAGTGCCGTAACGTCCACCCTCCAAAGCACCCATTTTATCCAGAACTGTCTTCTGTCATCTAGAGATTGGTTCTAATTCATGCAAATTTTCAGACCCCTCCTGGAGGTTGACAACTAGGGTTGCCAGCTTCAAGTTGGGAAATTCCTGGAGATCTGCAGGGGGGGGTGAAACCTGGAGAAAGAGGGGTTTGGGGAGGGAAAGGACCTTGGCATGGCATAAGTCCATAGGGTCCGCCCCCCAAAGTAGCCATTTTCTCCAGGTGAACTGATCTCTGTGGCCTGGAGACGAGTTGTAATTCTGGGAGATCTCCAGCCACTACCTGGAAGCTGGCAACCCTATTGACAACCCCAGAAAGGGCCATTTTTCATATTCCTTTTCTGTTACTAATTGTTGTGAACTAGCACTGGGCTTGCCTTGCAAACCGTTTTGTATAGAAATCCCACCGGCTGGAACGCTTGCACTTCATGACTCTTATCATTTTTTTTCTCTTTGCTATTCTGTCCCCCCTCCCCCTCCCCACTATTCTGCCCCCCTCCCCCTCCCTGTTCACAAGTTACACTGAATGCATGTACAATCTGTGTACTCTGTACACTTCCTCTTATTATCATCATTTACTGAGACAGTTCATATGAATGTTTTCTAGATGAAAATAAACCTTAAACAAGCAAGCAAACCCTAACGATTATTAGAGAGCTGCTGTGATGCAGAAGTTAGGCCGTGGGGCTGGCAGGGGCTGAGGTGACCAAATGTCTGCTAGTCATGAAACTTAACTGGGTGGTTCTTGGCAACTCAATCTGTCTTAGAGGCAAACTAAACATTACAGCGGCCACAGGTCTAATATGATGATCACATTATTATTATTAATAACTTCACATTATTAGACTAACTGAACAGGTCCATATTTGCATTCTCGGTCAATGTAAACCTCACCTGCAAGAGCTGCTTTCAGTTTTCCTATCTTCTATCAATAGGTATTAGCCATTAGCAATTCTTTGTGCTCCCCAAAAGGCATTGTTTGATAAAGGAAATAGGGTTGCAGTACAAGGAATTGGTCCAGAAAATACTTTTTAAAAAGGAATAGAGATGTAGTTTATTGTACTGCTTACTGTATGTATCATCTTATTATTATTTCTACATTTGTGTGTGTTATGTGCCATCAAGTCACCTCTGACTTATGGCGACCCTAGGAAGACCTTCCTTAACGTCCTATCATTAACAGACTTGCTCAGATCCTGCAAACTGGAGGACGTGGCTTCTTTTATTGAGTCCAGCCATCTCGTTTTAGGTCTTCCTCTTTTCCTACTGCCTTCCACTTTTCCTTGCATTATTAACTTTCCCAGAGAATCTTGTCTTCTCATGATGTGACCAAAGTAGGAGAACCAAAGTTTTGTCATTTTAGTTTCTAGGGAGAATTTCTGCATTTTCCTCATTTATTATAGCCTGCTTTACTCCCCGGTGGGGGCCCAAAATGGCTTACATCATTCCCCCCTCACAACAGGCCTGTGAGGTGGGTGAGGCTGAGAGGATGTAACTGTCCCAAGGTCATTCCCTGCCCCCGACCTTCCAGGGCAGTCAAGGCCAGGTCTCTCAGCCCCTAGTCCGGCACTCTAACCACTACACCACATTGCCTCTCACAAGCGCTCTAATGCTGCCCGTGTTTCTAGGGTTGCCAGCTCCACATTGGGAAATTCCTGGAGATCTGGGGAGTGAAACCTGGAGAAAGTGGGGTTTGGGGAGGGAAAGGATCTTGGCATGGCATAATTCCATGGAGTCCCACCCCCACCCCCCACCCAAAGCAGCCTTTTCCTCCAGGTGAACTGATCTCTGTGGCCTGAAGACCAGTTGTAATTCCGGGAGATCTCCAGCCACTACCTGGAGGCTGGCAACCCCACGACTCGCCCAGGCGGCCTCTTTGCAAGGCAGAAAAGGCAGGCTGGCGTGCCTCGCAGCTCCTCGCGGGCCTGTCGGGGAGGGGCCGGCCCAAGGAGGCGGTGTTCGCCTCAGCCCCGGCGTACAGGCCCAGGCGGGGGAAGGAAGGAGCGAGCGGGCGGGCGAAGGGCTGGCGGGGCAGTCAGGCCCGTTGCGGCCCGGCGGCGGAGGGGAGCAGGCGCCCTTGGCGGGACGAGCCAAGAATGAGGCGGGGGAGTCGCGGCGGCGGCCCGGCTGAGGTAGGCGAGGCGGGAAAGCGGGAAGCCTTCCTGAGGAGGCGAGGCGCCAGCGGGAGGAGGAAGCCGAATGGAGGCGCCGCCGCCGCCGCCGCCTTCTCTCTCCCTCCGGCGCCGGCGGGCCAGGCCAGCTCTGCCCGTTGCCTCCGAAGGGCTTCCAGGCCACGGCTGGAGTTCCAGCCCGCTCCGATGCGCCACTGCTGGGCAAGGAAGTGTAGAGGGCCTGGTTAGAGGCAGCCCCGCTGTGGCGAACGGGGGCTTCCTGACCCGCCAGCCCCAGCCGGCGGTCCTTCAGGCAGGAGGAAAGGCCCGGGTCCAGCATGTGCTCGACTCCCGAGGAAGCCCGGCGGAGGCGACTCGCTGAGGAAGCCTCCGTTCGCAACCCGACCCGACGCCCTTGGATTCTCAGGCGGAACAGCCCCACGTTGTAGGGAGGCAGCTCCCAGTTGGGAAATTTCTGGAGATTTGGGGCGTGGAGTCTGGGGAGGGCAGGGTTTGAGGACCTCCGCGGGATATGCTGCCCCAGCGTCCGCGCTCCAAAGCTGCCATTTTCTCCAGGGGACCCGATCTCTGTGGCGGAAAGATCAGTTGCAGTTCTGGGAGATTACTAGCTGCCACCTGAAGGTTGGCAACCTCACCACGTTGGTTGGTCCCTGGGCTGCTGGTCTTTTGCAATTCCAGGCAGTTAACTCCAGTCCGAGCCCATTGAAGGTCAATGGGCTAAAACTGGTGTAAGGTTATATAGATCGGGTGCTGTCCACAACTGAGACACTCTGTAATTTGAGCAGGATTCGAGTCCAGTATTAGTTTCAAGGCCCTGACCTGGATAGCCCAGGTGAGCCTGATCTCCTCAGATCTCAGAAGCTAAACAGGATTGGCCTTGGTTAGTAATGGGATGGGAGACCTCCAACAAAGACCAGGGTTGCAGAGGCAGGCAATGGCAAACCACCTGTTAGTCCCTTGCTTATGAAAACCCCACCAGGTGTGCCGTAAGTCAACTCTAACTTGAGGGCACTGTCCACCACTACCATTACTTTCAAGATCAACAAAATTCCCAGGGTATTAGCTTTCGAGAGTCTGAGCTCCCTTTGTCGGTTACCTTTGTGTCTGGAAAGCTTATACCCAGGACATCTTGTTGGTCTTGAAGGTGCTACTGGATTCAAATCTTCCTTTTCTACTGCAGACCAACCTGGCCACCCACCTGAAACACTGTTAATTTAGGGCACGGCAACATGTTTAGAAATTCTAGCATCTCATGGAGGTTGGCTCACAGTGGTTTTAAACTAAGAAATGCTTTGAAATGAGTGAGGGCCTATGGAAATTGGAAATGTCTGTGCCCTGCATGGGGTTGTGCATAGTCTTGTGCCTAATGTCCATGTTAGGGAACTTGGCATAGTTCAAGAAGGCACTTTACAAAGAGACTGTAAAATAGACTGCTGTATTTCAGGACTATTCTCAGGTTGCTGCATGTATGACCCAGTTTCATTGTTTTCTGCTGATGTAACAACATATTTCTGCAGTCTGTGTTCAGTGTCCTGGCTAACATGCTATGGGTATTCAGATTTCAATGATCCTGGTAAATACTTATTAGACATCTCATTATGTTGATTGTATCTACTTATGCTGTGTAACCAAAACAGTAAATAAATAGAGTCTTTTAATTGCTCAGAGAACTCTTGAGCTTCCAGTCTGGATTAGTTCTTCTTTTTAATCCCATATATGTTGGGGGAAGGTCACTCTGCATATGATTAATAGAATAATTTCCTCTTCATTGTTGCTTCTCATGTTCCCAAGTGGAGAGTCCTGACCTAGCCCTGGTTTAAAGTGAAAACCTAAGAAGAGCCTTGCTTGATCATATCAAAGGACCATTGTGCCAGCCCCCTGTTGCCTACATCCAGATTCTTCTAGGAAGCCCACAACTATAAATAAAGTTTAAAAAATAAATACACTGGGGCAAGAAGGCGGTTGCTACTGCATTGCATATCCCTGGCAACTAGCATTTAGAGGCACATGGCATGTTCACTTATTTATAGTTTGCCTTTCTCCCTGAGAAACTCAGGGTGGATTACAGAATTATAAAAGCAATGCAATAAAGAGAAAGCAGTCTATGATATAACATGAACAGTACAACAAGTAAACTACAAATTAGACTAAAGATAATACATACAATGAACAGTGAAGTAAATGACAATCCCATTCCTCTTATGAAGGTACCCCTCCCCAACCAATTCCATTTTACTATACTATATCCTTTATAAAATATGACATGTTGTGAATACATCGTTCATTTAACTGTCATGGCTAATAGCTGTTGACAAAAGATAGGACAACTAAGAGCAGCTCTTGCATGGTTGGTTTAAATTGACCTAGAATGCAAAGATGAACTTACTCAGTTTCTCTTCCACTTCCTGTACTGCACTATTAACATACCTCTGGTGCAGGCAGTGAAAGAGGGGATCAAAGATGTGTTTTTAGTGTTGTTGCATGCAAAAATAGTCTGTCTCTCATAAGAATGCTGTGTGCCTATTGAGATATTTAGAACACATGCAGTGCTTTTACTCAGTGCTTAAAGCACCTCAAATAAGTTGTTACCAAATTGGCAGCGGTAACTATTGTGAATTTATTAACACAGTGCATAAGGGTGTTGTTATAATGCATCCAATGCTGGGTGTGCATCCGTATGAGTCACTGCATCAAACTGCACAGGCAGAACATTGTCCTTTATATGCAATCAGATACCTGGTTTTCCTCCTATATATTTGCTGATAATCTAAAACAGATTAATTGGACTGGTCTTTTGTTGGGATTTCTTAAGACTATTAAGAGAGATCTTGTCTGCATTGATTGACTTTTGAGCACCTTTACACCCACATGGGACTAGAGATTTTGATGTTTCTAGTAGTGTGTCATATATAGAAGTATTTGTATTTTCAGCCTTGAATGCAAAAGCGACCTAGGCATGAGCAAAAGGCTCTTTATGCTTGTGGAGGGATGGGTGGAGCATTCTGCAATTTCTGTGAATCTCCCCTTTAACCTGTACCCCTATGCTGTCCTTCATGCATTTTGGGTGCTTTGAGGGGATACAAGGTATTGCAGATTGAAATGGAAAACTCTGTTTCAGAAACAGAGCCTCGCTTGTGATTTAGTATTATTTTATTTATTTAAAGTATTTATGCCTGGTTTTCCCAGTGTCCTAATCAGCTTACAAATTGAATGAAAACAACCACACTACAAAAATAAAACAAGAGCTAGCTAATTGTAGTAAAAAACAAAGCAATGTAACTCAAAAGAACAGCCATGTGCATTCTTACAAACAGCTCAAGAAGACATATAGCAAAAGTAACATAACCAGAACTGAGTCACACAAAAAGTGAAGACAGCAGGCA
The DNA here is from genome assembly GCF_028583425.1 of Eublepharis macularius. Classification (NCBI taxonomy): domain Eukaryota; kingdom Metazoa; phylum Chordata; class Lepidosauria; order Squamata; family Eublepharidae; genus Eublepharis; species Eublepharis macularius. Next base: position 20,408,766 of record NC_072801.1, read on the forward strand.
GATTTCAGTAGAAAGGGAATTCCATAACTGTGATGCTGCCACCAGGAAAGCTCGCCCCAGCTGAATCCATCCAATCCTCTGTATATCCTCTTCTGTAACTTGTTAATTGCATTATTGATTCTTATCACTGTTAATTTGTTTCCCCCCCCAATTACAGTGTTGTGATACAGCATGCAAGGTTTGTTGTTTGCAGTGAATTGTTGCATTAGAAGTCAATTTCTTGTGACTCCAGTTTGGGCCTTGTTGATCCACCCATTTCTCCCCACCCATCGACTGCCGTGAGCAGTTGAGCTTCCTCCAACATTCCCTTGCAGGTTGTTGTCTTAGGAAACTCTCCTGCCACTCTAGTGGCCTTCAGCTTTTCCAGACCAGAGCCGCAAACCTGAGATAGGAAGTCATGTGACATGAAGAAGGGTAGTCATTGTTGAGACCTCTCTGGTGTCAAGGCCAGGGCTGTGGGCAGCATACCAAAAGAGCTGAGGACAGGAACCCAAGCCAAGCACCAAGAGGGTAGACTGTAGTGAGGAATAAGCCAAGGATCAGAACCATGAAGAAGTCCTGTTTATTTCAGAGTGACCGTTGCTGTCTTGCTGCTCTTCTCAATATATATAGAAAGAGAGGCAGGGGAATGGCACCCATGTTTGGGAAGATCCTTCCCAAACTCAGTTAAAAAAAACCCTAAAACAAAACTCCAGCAGCACTATGAGAGTGCTCTACAGCATCTTGGCTGACAATTGTGACTCAGTGGAAGAAGCTGTGGCTCAGCGGAAGAGCCTCTGTTTTGCATGCTGAAGGTCCCAGGTTCAATCCCTGGCATCTCCAGTTAAAAAAAGACCAGGCAGTAGGTGATGTGAAAGACCTGTATCTGAGACCCTGGAGAGCTGCTGCCAGTCTTGAGTAGACGGTATTGCCGTTGATGGACTGGTGATCTGAATCAGTATGAAGCAGCTTCATGCGTAACCAAGTGTGCGACTGTATTCTGTAGCCTAAAATGCCATAATGAGTAAGCGACTGTAGTCTTTACTGCTCAGTCTTTCTCTTTGTTCAATGACAGCCTTTCTGAGACCTGTTCACAACTGTACACCTGCCAGAGACCTTTAGAAGAGCCCTTTATAAGAGAGCCCTTTATAAGGCGAACCAATGTTGTTTTCAGCATCTTCTTAAAACTTCTTTGTCTGTCCATCGATCACATTTTTATCCCACTCAGCATACCTTGTTCTCCACACCCTATACCCTTATAAACTGTTACGCTTATAACAACTCCTTTAGGTAGTCAGTCAGAGACAGAGAGAGAGCACAACTACGTCCTGCACTTCTTTATGGCTCATCCATGTTTCCTAAGTCCTAGTCCCACATTCTCACCATTGCACAACACTTAGTCTTGGTGTGGTCTAGCTATGGAACAATCCATTTTAAAAAGTGCCTTCAGCACTCAATTGCACAAGAAAGGGATGGAGCTAATATGGGCGAGATTTATCTAGTGCGTGTTTTCCTTCTAGCAGCTGTGACAATGTAAATGAGATTTTGTACTTCCTCTAATCATCAAAAAGTTGTGAAATGTTTTATTCATGTTTCATAAGAATATGTTCCAGGTGGGAATGCTTTTAGAATGAACTGTCAGTGAGCTAAATTCAGGCTGGTGTTTTTGTTTAAACAAAGAAAGAATGTTTTGAAGTGCCTTGGGTATAATCCACTAGAAACCTTTTCTTCACAGGCTCTGCACGAATGAGTCGGGAGTGACCCATTTACACAGCATTCAACCACTCCAGTGGGATTTGACTACAGTAAATTCCCAGCATCGATCTTCCTTGGCCATGCTATAAGCAAAACTAACTGGCAGCCTTCTCATGAAGCAGGGGGCATTAGTGTATGTTGTTGAGAAATGCTTCCTGTTTAGAATTGCTGACTATTTGTGTGGGGTGTCTGTCAAGCGATGACGTTTTGCAAGCACCTTCCCTTTTTCTTTTCATTAGAAAATAGTTCAGTTTTGAAGAATGGGTGAAGATGCTCTAAGCCGAACCTATCTCGAAGGTTATTGTGAGGATAAATTGGAGGAGAGCTTGGAGGAAGAGCAGGACACAAATCGGACTGCTATAGCTGTAGCAGTGAGTCATTGGCCACTTAACTAAGCAGGGAACCCGAGCAGCTGGAAGTGGTGGGAATGGAGAATGAACAGGGAAGTGAGAAAACTAGAGGCACATTTAAGGTTTCTCAAGCTAGATTCTCCACAGTTGCTTGGGCTGCATTTCAGACATTGTGATAAATGGTGGCTGATAAAACCACAATTGGATGAAACCCCAGTTAGTTGTGATGTCTGAAAGCAACATCAGTGTCTGGTTTTCATTGTCCACAATGCTCTTCAGCATGTATAGAGACATACGTAGGTGAGAAAGGAATTTTCTCACAAATTTATCTTTCTACCTATTTAGTTTCCAAGGTTACATACAAGTTCAGTATTTATATTATTAATGTCTGTGTTCGGAGTTTTTTCAGCCTCCTGCTCTGTAAGTTAAATACCTTTTTTAAAGCCTTAGTATTATAAAGGCCTATTGTAAATGTTTTCCCTCTTTTTTTCTTTCTTTCTTCTATAGGTTGGGTGCTGAAAATGTACTAATTTGTCCATAAAGGGGTTCAAGCTTTTGACTGAAAGTTCCATTATGGCAAAAGAAATGAAGGACCTTCAGAAACAGTGGCACTCCATGATGGAGACCATACACAGCAACCCACATGTGAGTTTTGAATCTCATCACAGCATTACTAATTATATTTTTTGTTGGGCTGGTAAGGAAAAAAATTAAGAGAAACATACGCAGTTGTCCCCTGGGCTGTGTACATAGTTTTACCCGTCCCTGTTTTATCCTAACAACAAGCCTGTGAGGTTGGTTAGGCTGAGCTTGTATGTGACTGGTCTTGGGCCACAGTGAGGTTCATGGCAGATTGTGGCTTTTACCATGGATCTGCCCACTCCAGGGTAACCACCACACTGGCTCTTACTGGTGGTCACAAGCAAGCGTCTGTGAGTCTGGCTGAGATAGTTACCTTGGCTTTCATTCTCACAAGATCTTTATAAAATAGGTCCAAATTGTTGTGCAGAAGTCAACAAAAAGGGTTCCTACCAGCTTTCAGAGACAGCATATGCCCCCTTCCCTGCAATATGTCAGTGCAGCCTGAATTTGGCACTTGTTTTGAAAGACAGAGAGAAAGAAGTGGTGACTCCCGACACATTACCATAATATTAGATTTGCAAATAAATATAATTGGTTGAAAGCCTCACTGTTGCGCGGTCAACTAATTCAAGACCTTTCCTTCTTTTTTTAAGTTCATTTTTTCCGTTGATACTTGTTCAGACATGCTGCATCTGGGGTTGTCGAGCATTGCCCTGAACAGGATAGCCATGCTGCAGTATTAAAATGTTCTGCTGCAAATAACAACCGTGACCTCGTCTTTGTCCCCATTGTTTTCAAGGAGAACCTGCTGCTTAAAGCCTCCTACTGGTTTCTGCTCCAGTCCTAATGGCTCTAAATTTGCTTTTTTTAAACAGCTACTTTTGTTTTGACATGCATGAAAGCAGCTTTTTTTCAGCTCGATTTTGAATAGAACTGTCAAATCTTTTAATAAGGAAGCACATAGGCTAGGGATGGGTGTATTTTTCAGCCTGAAAACAGAGAGAGCTGGTATCCAACTCTGAGCCTAAAAATGGGCAGAGACCTTCTTTTAGGCTCTGCTTCTCTTAATTAACAAATTAATTAATAGCCCACAGATCGGTTTCCAGGAGCACTGATACGCTGCCAATGCAGTAGTCCAGTGGGCTGATGCTCCCAGCAACTTGCTATTCCAGTGCTCCTCAGACTAAGAATTGAGACCCAAAAGTGGCATGCACAGGTGAATGGCAAGACCAGGAGTGGGGAAGAGGGGGAATTAGGGAAACTGGAAGAGGAGGCTGTGGGAGACTCGAAATGACTGTGAAATAATCTCTTATTTAGTAATGCCATACATATATTAACAGTAACATAAAAATAAAATAAAAATTGTTCCTTGTTATCAGATGTAAGATTCCTGTGCTTTATTTTGGAGAGGGGAGGGGCTATGGCTCAGTGGTGGAGCATCTGGTTAGTATGAAGAAGGTCCCAGGTTCAATCCTGGCATCTCCAGTTAAAAGGACCCGGTGATAGGTGATACAAAGACCTCCACCTGACTCCTGAAGAGCTGCTTCCAGTCTGAATAGACGATACTGGCCTTGATGGACCAAGGGTCTGGTTCAGAATAAGGCAGCTTCGTGCACGCATGAGAGGAGGAAAGTAGCATGGAGCCGCTTTGTAAACCTTTTCTTGAAAGGAACAGTAAGCTTGGAAGTGGTCCCTATTTCGGAAAGTTTTAGCACCCGAGCATTCAGCAGCTTGAGAGCCATGTGGCTGGTGGGCTGTCATTCACCCAACTCCAGCCAAGACAGATTGATCTGCATACCTGAATGCGAATGGCTTTCTAAGTATTAGATGATTTCCTTTTGAAATAATTACACTTCCTTATACAAGGGTGGTGGCATATGTGGGCTTTGCAATGATATTTAAAAACTAAATGCGTTCCTCTTTGTAAATTCATGTCACAGGTTGTTGCTTTTATGAACTCTCGACTTGGCCGGTACCTAGACAACCACCCCTTTGTCACCTTGTCCCTGCTGGTGTTCATGGCAGTGTCTGCAGTGCCTGTTGCATTCTTTCTGATTTTCGCTATTTCCACAACCATCATTGCCTGCCTTGGCATGGTCATCATAGAAGGTATCTTACCATTTGAAGGTGGTAAACTGGGATTTCTTTCTCTGTTAGATATCCTCTGCATGAATAGCTATTTATTTATTTATTTGATTTATGCCCTGCCTTCTTCTTCTGTGCAGAGCTAAAACAGCCTACATCTTTTTCCTCTCTTTCATTTTATCCTCGCAACAACCCTGTAAGTTAGATTAGGCTGAGATGGAGATGGTAGAAGAGCTGCCACATTCCCTCCTCCTTTGTCCTGCACCTGTAATTCATTCCCAGGAGTTGCACTCACTCCCAACCACCGGTGGTGCAGGAGTTGATAGATATGGTTTACACCCGTCATCTCCTGGACCCACGTTGCTGGCAGTCTACAGCACTGCAGTGGTGGGCTCCCAAAGGCAGAGCAAGTTTAGAAGGTGGTTCCACGAACTTTTCAGAAACATTTGTTGCCCTGTGGTCTTAGGTGACATGGCATGATTTCTTCCTCATGGATACAGCATTGGGACAGAAATGTTAGATGTTATAAATAAAGTTTGGTTGGCTTTGCTGGAAAGACTACATCTGGAGAATCAAAATGAATAGGTCCCAGGATGTGGTTGGAAGGAAAATGATGCTGCTGCCCACACTGCTTTTGACCTGCCCAGAGTCCCTCTCACTGCGAAATAAGAGGCCACCCTAGTTTACTACATAAGCATGTGGACTTTTTGTGCTATAAGCTGTTCTGGTCAGAATGCATAGGACCTAACTGTTTCCTGCCCTCTTCTCTAGGTTTTGTAGTGTCCCTGGGAGGCGTCACCCTGCTTTGTGTGCTTGGCGGGCTGGGTTTGGTATCTCTGGCGGTTTCTGGTCTGCTGAGTGTTAGCTACCTGGCACTTCGAACCATGCTCAGCTACTGGTCTGATTCAAAGTAGGTATGGAACAGGCACTGTTGCAACCAACTACATCTGTGTATCCAGTTGCAGTTAGGATTTTGCTAGGGCTGAACTTTGTGTAAATCACACCAGAGTAATATAGAAGTCCCTGGGTGTACTTAGGATAAAGAGGAGACACATTCAAGTCTTGAAAGCAAGCCTCCTCCTTGGCTCCCATCTACAGATTTCTGACCGTCATCTGTGCATCCCAAGCTCTGCCCATATCAAAATCCCATCTAATGGAGAACCAGAGTACAACAGCATACTTTGGAACCACCGGCCTTCCCTTCTCCATGTGGTGTTTTTTTCCTATGAAAGAGCTGAGCTGCTATCCTGTGCCTTTTGTGGCTGGGAGCGGGGTTAAAATCTGATCCAGTTGACTCATTAAGATGAGGCTCCTTCATCTGTCACCTGCCTTGGAACTGGGTCATATTCCTGTTTTCTGCTTGTCAGTGAGGGCACTGACTCAGTCATAGATCACTTAGTTTGTATCCAGAAGACGCCAGATTCAATCTCAGCCACCTCCATGTAAACAGCCTGAGGTAACAATGCTAAGAAAGAACACAATGTGAACTTGGGGAGATGCCATTGGCTGCAGTAAATGCTATTGGGCTAGGTGGGCCAGCCTATGTCCTCTGTATGATAGTTCTCAGACAGCTGTCCTGGAAGAGGGAAAGCTCTGCTATAATCAAGGTGAGCTTTGTGTGGATACATCCAAGTTGCCCCTTCTGTTTCTTCACATAATCATTGGCATTGGTATAGAGGAGAACAGGCCAGAGCATTTGTATGGATGATAGCCTGCAAGGGCCTAACTCAAATACTTGGCAATTAAGCTGGAGTTGGTGTTTGCAAGTCCATGGGGAAAGCAAGCTCTTTGTCAAGGCTGTTATCTCGTGATTATTTTAATGGGCCTCCCATCTTGCATATTGACAGTATTTGGCTAAGAGGTACCATGCGCTGTAGTGCCACCTGTAGTTTGTTTAGTGCTATTGCATGAGAATCTATTTGCTTTTGTGAAGGGAGGATGTCACAGGAGGAAAATAAATAGCTTTAAGTGCATAGCAAAAAAAACCTACATCTGTGATTCTCTTAGCATCCTAAGAACCAATTCTGAGCCTTTGGCTTCACAGTACCAAAGACCCTGATTGTAGTAGATTAGCATAGGCCCAAATGGAACTTAGTGCTTTTTATAAAATAGTTTCTCTTCGATGTTTTCCTTCCATTCTGCGTAGGCGTGCCTAACCTACTGTTCGTCATAGTCTTCATCGCAAAATGGCTCTCCTAATGAGGTTTCCGGCACCCTTGAAATGGAAAGGGATTGGAATGGCATAGTCACTCCTCTTTCAGAGCCCAAATAAATGGCATGGTCTTCATTTTAAAAAGCTTTTGCGATCCAGGGATGTGAGCACCAAAGGAGAAAGATGCGATAATGAGGAATGTGCTGGGAAATTCTGAATAATAGGCGCACTAACCTATTAGGCTTGAGTTTCTGCAGGCTGTGTAAGCAGGAAGCCTGAGTCTGAAGCTTTTCTCTTCTCAATTTTGCAGTGGTCTGTCAAAGAAAGAAGCAGCTAATGGAATCAGCTTGCCACCGAACAGTTCTCCTGCCTTAGACAAGTCCGCCACTAATAAGAGTGAATAAATTGAACCAGCTCTCAGAACCTTTTCTTGAGCAGTGCTTATAACATACTTTTGAAGGAACTGTTGCATTCTCAAAATGTTTACCTGTCAGAATGGCCAAGGCTCCATTCATTGATTACAGGAGGAAACAATCCATCATTAAACGCATGTCACATTAAGGCTGTACCGAAGCATGGCAAATAACCCAGCAACTGCAGACAGGATCCTGTTGTGTTTTCTGTGGGTTTATCTCCCATTTAGGTCAATGGCTATTTTGTGTTGAGAAGAGGGGTGGGTGGGTGGTGTGTGTTGGTTGATATAAACTTGGAGGCAAAAGGTCTTCTACTAACAGATGTTAACGTTCAATAGTGCTGGGAGGTAACACTTTTTTTTTTAATGTGGAAAACCACTTTCAAGCCTTAAACTTCTTTCAACACCTTTTTGATGGAAAAGGAAGCTTGGGCCATGTTTAATAGATTGCTAGAAATGGAGCTAAAAGAAAAGGTGTTACTCCTTATGATTGTATGTTTTTTTAACTGGCTCTTGTGAATAGTCTGTGTTCTAAATTATTTGGAAACAATATCCTAACCCTCCCTTCTCATGAATGTTGGTGTTTTGGGGAGGGTGTACAATACTGGATGGTTAAGTATTGTGCCTTATGTTATGCAGTGTTTTAAATATCTGTATATTGAGTCAGCTGTTTTCATATCTTTTTTTTTTAAAGAATTCTGTTGTTTTCCTTTTTGCTTAACTAAGAATGCTGGTCTTGGATACAATTTGTCATTAAAACTGCTACTTGGCAATCTGACTCATCTCTGTTGTCATTATTGGGTCCAGTTCATGCCACCACTGTATGGCGTGGTTCAGATAGAATGCCCGTGAGTGGCCCAGTGCCACATAAATTGTCCTGATACTCATCTTACTGCCATTTCCCTTAAGCCTCTATTCTCTTGCCCAATATCTCTAAGCCCCTCCTTTTTAGGCAATCTTTCAAAAAAACCATAAAAGCTGCTTTATCCTGAGTCTATTAAGGTCAGTCTTTATACTCAGCATTTTATATTCAACGTTATACTCAATATTTTATATTCAACATTTTAAATACTCATTTTCTAATTAGCCTGCTTCCATAAAAAAAACTATTCTTAATTTTTCTTAATTACCTGCTACATAGTCAAAAAGGACTTTTCATTTCCCCTGACATTCTAAGATTGGTCTGTTATGCATACAGGAAGTTAATTTAGCCATAGATGCATATTCACACAATTTGTTCATCCACTCAGACACATCTGGACAAGAATCTGCCTTCCGTTTTGTTGCAAAAATACATTTTTGGGATTCAGCACAAAGCAAAACTTTAATATCTGCTGTATGTCTTTGCGAATTTGTATCCAATATCTTCTTGCCTTCTTGCATATCCATCACATATGATAGAACGTTGCATCCATGCATTGGCATTTCCAGTACCTTCCACTATAATCCTTATTAGTTCTTGCAAGATCCTTTGGGGTAATATACTATCTGAAAAACATACCAATTTTCCCTTAACGTTTGATTTCTTTTGTCCATAAATTTTCCCAGAGACACTTTCTCCCAGATTTTGCATCCGTTTTATCATACAATTTTTAACTTGTTCCGATTCTGTGGCATATTGCAATAGGAGAGCCAGTTTGGTGTAGTGGTTAAGAGCGTGGGACTCTAATCTGGAGAGCCAGGTTTGATTCCCCACTCCTCCACTTGAAGCCAGCTGGGTGACCTTGGGTCAGTCACAGCTCCCTGGAGCTCTCTCGGCCCCACCCACCTCACAGGGTGTTTTGTTGTGGGGATAATAATGACATACTTTGTAAACCGCTCTGAGTGGGCATTAAGTTGGCCTGAAGGGTGGTATATAAATCGAATGTTGTTGTTATTATTATATTATTAGGAGTTTATATACTTTTCCTAATAAGTGCTTTGAATCTCCACTGATTAGTTGTTCAAACACTGTTTTCTCCCTTAATCTGCCATCTTCTTTGGATAATTGTTCTTTGAGTTTGGACACCATTTGACAATACATCAACCATGAGGTATTTTTTTCTTGAGCATGAATTTGTTGCCATGTTTTTATATTTTCTTGCTTATCCATCATATATTCATAGTTTACATAATATTTTATTTTTTGTAGTAGCCTAATAAGCATCTGTTGGTGACCCATTTCATCTTTTTTCTTCTTGTAAACACCTCACAGGGTGTTTGTTGTTGTAGGGATAATAATAGCATACTTTGTAAACCGCTCTAAGTGGGTGTTAAGTCGTCCTGAACGGCGGTATATAAATAGAATGTTGTTTTTGTTAATATTTTAAATCTCATTCTCAGTTTCTTCTCATTCCCTACAAAATCATTTACTGTTTTCTGCTACTTCTTTAAAAAAATTTCATCTATACGGATTGGCAGCATTTTAAATAAGACATTCAGTTTTGGTAATATATTCATTTTAACAGCTGAGATTCTCCCTAACCATAAAATATTTAATTTTTCCCATTTTTGCAGATCTTCAACAATACTTGTCCAACCTTTTTGATAATTGTCTTTATATAAATTATCGTTTTGTCCTGTGACATTTATTCCCAAATACTTGAAGGTCAGTCCTATATACGATCACTGTGGCAGCAGCTCTCCAGGGTCTCAGACCAGAGATCTTTCGCTTCGCTTATTACCTGCTCTTTCTAACTGGAGATGCTGAGGATTGAACCTGGGGCTTTTTTGCATGCAAAGCAAATGTTCTGCCACAAGAACATGGCCGCCTAGTGAAACCCACATGAAGCTGCCTCACCCTGAATCAGACCACTGGTCTATCAAGGTCAGTCTTGTCTACACTGACTGGCAGGTCACATCACTTACAGCCTGGTTCTTTTAACGGGAGATGAAAGGGGTTGAATCTGGGACTTGGACCAAAGCAGGAGCTCTGTCACTAAGCCAGTGCCATTCCTACAGAGTTACTCCAAAGTCCACAGGTGTTATTGGACTTAGACTGGAGTTAACACTGCATAGGATTGCACTGCCCGAGTCTTGCAGAACAATAGTAAAGAGCTGAAATGGAAGAAGAACAGCTAGGGATGGAGATGCCCAGCCTTGTCACGGAATAGCCATGACACACAGGCCAGTTTGCATATGCTCAGGCACAACAGAAACCCAGGGAGCAAATGATACAAAGGCTGTTTTAGGCTACTGATTGAGGTATTTTGATTCCGTATGGATGATCTTTGATACTAGTTCCACAGTATAGCTCTGCCTTGGACCTTGGACTTCATATCTTCTTTGGGACACATCAATTCTGGCTGCATTTAGCTATGGCAGGGAACATTCAGATGTAATCCTCTGCAGATGATGATCCCAATGCTTAGACCTGGACCCTCCAAACCACCCCCACCCCATTTTTCTTCTGTTAACCAAGGCATGAGTAGCCCCCTTCTTACAGCATTGAAATCAATAGTGTTGACTATGATTTTGTCCATAGAATTTAATGGTCTGTAATGTTTTCATCTCACCCTTCCTCCAAGGAACACGGTGGTGGAGAGTGTCGTCAAATCATAGCTGACATGGTGACCCCAGTGGGGTTTTCATGGCAAGAGACTAACAGAGGTGACTTGCCAGTGCCTGCCTCAGCAACCCTGGTCTTCACTGGAGGTCTCCCATCTTCACTGGAGGTCTCCCACCAAGGCCAACTCTGTTTAGCTTCCAAGATCTGACAAGATCAGGTTTGCCTGGGCTTTTCAGGTCAGCACCAAGGGCCATAAGGCAGCATATATTTGTCTCTTACTGCACAACTTCCATAATAGGTTATGTTAGGCTAAGTGGAAATGAGGAATGGACTGTGCGTAGAATCCTCCATGGTTGAGTTTGACTATGTGGATCCCTGATTCCAAACTACACCATATAGGCTGCTCTTAATTGGAGATGTGTTTCCTAACAGCCTGGAATCCAAATGATGCCCCTGGGAGCTAGAAAGAGGAGCAGAAAAATACTTTGCATCCCAATTTTTCCATTTGTATTGAGACAATGACACAGCTGACTGAAGGTGAAGCACCTTGGCGTGTGAGGTCTCTCTCTGGAATGGAGACTTGCTGCAGGGAAGCTGCTTGCCTCTGTTGTGTTCTGTTAACACAACACAACAAATTTTGCAAGCACACTCTTACTTTCCCTATGTGCCGACATCCAATGGAAACCCTGCAAGCATTACTGCTGGACTGTCTACTCAGGGAAATAGGGCAGTTGGAGCAGCCTATCTCAAAATGCAGCCGTATCTACAAATGAGACCAAAAGAGAAAGGGACTCCAACTCACACTCTGACAATTTGGCTGGTTTTCAACTATTGGACTGGAAGACAATGCAAAAACAGAAACCCTGCCTGAAGCCACAGATTGAAAAAAGCAATCTCACAGAATTCTCGGTCTGCACCGATGGCTTTCTTCCTGTATCAGGGAGCTAAATTCATTGGAATTGAAATGACTTGGTAATTTTGAAGTTAGATTTATGCTGCAGCAACAGTACCACCTTATCTGTCATCTAATTTGCTCCAGTTCAAGCCCACAGAGAGCCATCATAGGCCTCTAAGCAAAGGGTTCCCTGTGGAGCCCCCTCACACCGTTCAGACATAACCCAGAAATGATATGAAATGACAATTAGTTGGCATTAATAGGCTAATAAATGGCTGTATATACACCATACATTTTTATTCCTTCTCTTATATTTATACCCCTCCCTTCCTCTAAGGCACACAGGTTCTTCCTCTCCCACCCCACCCATTTTATCCTCATACCAACAATGTGAGCTTTGCTAAAGTGACTGATAGGTCCAAGGTTGCCCAGCAAGATCTACGAGTGAGCAAGCCCTCTTTCTTGTTCATCTTACACTTACAACCACCCTCTGGGGTAGGTTAGGCTGAGATACAGTGGCCTGGCCACAGTCTCCCATTGAATTTTGTGGCTGAAAAGGCTCTGACCCTTGATTACGACCCTTCTCCAATTTACATGCACATAATCAAAGTCTTAGTAGAAGCTAGTTTTAGGGAGGTAGACACGTTGGTCTGCAGTAGAACAGCAGGATTTGAGTCCCGTGGCACCTTAGAGGCGAACATGATTTTTTAAGGGTATATCTTTTTGAGAGTTACGGCTCCCTTCTTCAGATACAAAGAAGAAGCTAGCTCTGAGATTTCAACCTAACTGTGCAAAGCATCCTCATACTCCGGGCTATCCAATGGGCAATAAAATACTACCCTCTGGTTTCACACCTGCAATCATTAATGGGTGATAGCATCCCCACTTCCAAACATCAGCATAAATTGAAAAGTGGAAGAAAATCTACTTTTTTACACCAAGAAGTGATAGAATCCCAAAGAGATAGGATGGCCAGCATCAATCCCAACTACAGGAGGGGGATACCACTGTTGAATGCAAACCATGTGCTTTTGTAAAGGTCTCTGCATGACAACAATCAGGCACATCAAAGTTCTACCTAGTCGTATCCCTCCTATGCTACTTTTCTGCTTTTGGGGAGTAGTTTACACAGGACGAAGGAGGCTGTGATCCACTGCCTAAAATCTGGTTTAAAAACCTATACCTAGTGTTCCTCTGTGTTTAAGGTGATTTCAACACACGAGAAGCTGCCTTACTAAATCAGAGCATCGGTCCACCAAGGTCAATGTGGTCTACTCAGACTGGTAGCAGCACTCCAGGGTCTCAGGGGGAAGGAGGTCTTTCACATCACCTACAGCTTGGTTTTTTTTAACTGGGGATGCCAGGAATTGAACCTGGGAACTTCTGCATGCAAAGCAGAGGCTCTTCTACTGCGTTTCAGCTCAAATATACAATATAAAAGACAGAAAAAGAGTTTTTTAAAAACCATAAAAATTATACTTTAGATTATACAGACCATAACGATTTATGGCTCAAAGGGGTCCAGTGCCCAAAGATAGACCCATAAAGTAAGCTCGTGATACTGATTCACTCTGAAGGGAGGGGGCTTTCCAAAAGACAACGACCTGAGAAAACATAAGCAGAAAAACAGCCATTTTGATGCATGGGTCCATCCAGGTTTGGAGAGATCTGGATTAAAACCCCAACTCTCCCAGATGCTTATTAAGATGATCTTGAGGCAGTCACCTCTCTCTGAGCTTAGCCTTCCTCACAGGGATGTTGTAAAGATAAAAGGAGTTGGGGCGGCTCCGTACGCCATTCCTGAGCTCCTCCAAGGAAAGGCAGAATAGTCTGTTAATGAATAAGAGTTTGAATCCCCCCCAAGCAATTTTTGACTCAGCCCTCTCATCTTAGTGGAGGCAGTCTGGGAAGAGAGAGGGTTGGCTGGATAGGAAATAGGTCTCCCACCTTGCAAGCAAAACTATTACAGGGCTCCAAGCCGAACTAGCTCCCATGCTTCAGAGGTGACACTTTCCCACCCAGCGAGCTGATGGTAGCCGTCTCCTTGCCTGTCGGCTTTGCCCTGTGGGGGTGCAGAGAGCAGATACAGCCAGAATCTTTCACAGATGCTTTCTAATAAGGCAGCCCCGCAGCTGCAACAGCGAAAGCAGCTCCTATCGGGAACACACAGAGGCAGCTCGGAGAATGGCAGCATCCTCAAAGCATCTCCCTGAACACCGTCCTTCTTTAGCATGAAACACCCGCCCGCTGTGGATAGGGCAGAGGAGAAGTTGAAGGATGGAATTCCAGATTAACCACACCCTTGGCATGAATGACTGTACCCCTAACATCTCTAAGACGGAGCAAAACTTTTCCCACAATGGTAAGTGCGCTCAACGGGGAGGCACAATTGAATGTAGAAAAAGATTGCCTATGGGCTCTGATTTCTCAGTGAGGGAGAGAATATATCAGCTATAAATGTATCTGCTATGTTTAAACAAGCTAGGGTAGTGTAGCGCACTCACTGCCTAAAGACTGTAGAGGTTCTGGGTGTAAACTCTTCCTCAGTCACCATGATGGCCCAGTGCCAGTAATCTCTCAGGCTAGCCTACCTTGCAGGGTTGCTAGGAGCTTTAGATGGAGGAAGGAAGAACCATGTACAGAGCCCTGAATTCTTTTGCGGGGCAGGGGGATGACAACAATAGAATTGAAAGTGTGACAGGCAATTGCAAGGTGGAAAGAGATTCGAGCTCCTTTCTGCACCTTTCGTTATTCTGAGTAAAGAGCTCTCTTTCCTACATAGATTTCAGGATACCTTCTATTTCAGTTCCCTTTCCGTTTCAGATATAGCTCACAGCCGCTGGAGAATTTGTGTACAATAAGTTTGCTAAAAGTACCTGTGTGTGCATTAGATGTATAGCTTGCCCTCTGGAAATGGATCAGGGACAACAGTGGAGAGTGTACAACAATGTGTGCAACAATGTGTGTGTGTGTGCACAATGTTTTGCCTTGCTTCGTATATCTTGGTGTATTTCCCTATGCACATCAAAGCATTTATACCATATGTGTGTGTCTGAAATGCATTTTTTAACATAAACCCTGTGCTATCTTCTTAGCAATGTCTCAGAGCGCCAAGGATGCAATTCGTGCTCCTTCTCTCCCCTAAGCAACTTGCACAAGTACAAGTGTCCCTGTTCCTCATTCTGGCCCCAAACCAAGAGCACGTTGATCAGGTTGACTCCTACTTGCTCTTCTCTCAAGCTCCAGGTGTACAGGCAGAAGTGCCCTCTATCCCAAGGGAGAAGGTATTAGCACTAACCTTAAGCTTGAAGGCTGCCAAAATGTTTGCCGAGGATAATGCATCCTCAGAATGAAACGAGCTTGCCAGAGCTAGGACAGGTTGTGTGGGTTTTGCTGGGTAGTATTGTTATTGCGGACTGTATCTATTTTATGCAGAGTGCACTGCTGGCCTAGCAAGGTAGTTAAGGAATTGAGCGATGAGTCAGACCATGCTGGTTTTGGTAACCTTAGATTTGCTGACATTTCAGCACACTGATTGCAGATGTCATCAACCAAATCCTGTCTTTGTTCCCTCTTTGGCAGGCGAACTTAGCCCGGTGACCTATTCTGTCTTCATCATGCCAGCCCTCTTTGGCATCATTTGCCTGCTGGGCATCATTGGGAACAGCCTGGTGATCTGCACTGTTTTTAAAAAATCCAGCCCCAGCAGTAGCGTTCCCGACATCTTCATAATCAACCTGTCGATGGTGGACCTGCTCTTCCTCCTAGGCATGCCCTTTCTGATCCACCAGCTTTTGGGCAACGGAGCCTGGCAGTTTGGGGAGACTATGTGCACCATCATTACTGCCCTGGATGCTAACAGCCAGTTCACCAGCACCTACATCTTAACCGCCATGTCCATTGACCGTTATCTGGCCACGGTGTACCCTTTCACTTCCACCCGCTTCCGGAAGCCTGCCGCAGCTATCTTGACCATCTGTGTGCTCTGGGCTCTCTCCTTCCTCAGCATCACCCCCGTATGGATGTACGCACAGCTCATTCCCTTGCCTGGCGGGATTCTGGGTTGTGGGATTCAGCTGCCGGATCCTCAGCGAGACATCTACTGGTACACACTCTACCAGTTCTTCCTGGCTTTTGCCATTCCTTTTGCTGTCATCACAGTGGCCTACAGGAGGATTCTGATCAGGATGGCCAGATCCTCACAAGCATTGACCGGGCAGAGATGCACAAGGCTCCGCACCAAGAAGGTGACCCGCATCGCCATCGCCATCTGCTTGGCATTTTTTGTGTGCTGGGCCCCCTTCCACGTGCTGCAACTTGTGCAACTGGCCATGCACCAGCCCACCCTACCGTTTTACTATGCCTACAATGTAGCTATCAGCATGGGCTATGCCAACAGTTGCCTGAACCCTTTCATTTACATCTTGCTCGGACAGAACTTCCGCAGGCGGATCGTGGTCTCTGTTCAGCCTGCGGGTTTGGGAGAGGACACCTCTCAGAACCGGCTCAAAAGCGCACGGGGAGAAGCCAGCGACTTTGGACAGCCTCTGCTGCACTTGGTCTCAGTATCAGCCAGATAGAGAAGGGGATAATGAGGCAGCTTATCATTTGTGGTCCATTTTGCTATCTAGTTTAAATCTGCACCTCCCAGAAATCCTCCCCTCCCCTTAATGTCCTCCCACAAATGTTGGCTTGAATGTTGTGAACTGGAGGACGGGGGCTGATCTTAGCCCCTCTGGCCACCTGACCTCTTGAGAATGAAGTTTTTTTAAAAAAATGGATATGAGCTTTTGGGAGTCACAGCTCACTTCTTCAGAAGAAGTGAGCTGAAGAAGTGAACTGTGACTCACAAAAGCTCATACCCTACCACAAACTGTGTGAGTCTTATAGGTACTACTAGACTCTTGCTCTTTTCTACTGCTACAGACAGACTAACACGGAGACCCATCTTGATCTAAAGAAGAATAGTAATGGTACTCTATGCCAAATTATTATCTCCAATCTGTGTGTTTAAAAAGAGAACACAAACCTATACCTGGAGCAAGTATTCTTTATGAAATACATGAATAGCAGAAAGACTCTCAGTCATCATCTGCTGTATGATACAGAAAGAACATTTCAGACGTGGCATCTCGCCAAGTCCATAAATTCTCACACTGATTTCAACCTTGCCTTCTCATTTGTACATTTGTTTGGTCCTTAAATAGCAATCGCTGCATGTGTGTAAGATTCAACTGCTTTTATTTTTTGCAGCTAAAATTGCCAGAGCTCATCTATGGAAAGATACCAGGCAAACTACAAGACAGTGGTGTTTCTTCAGTGTGGGGGAGTAAATGGATAGACAGCATGATATTAAAAAAAAAATATTGGACATGTACCATCTGTCAGTAAATTACTTAAGAGCAGGGCTTTTTTTCAGGGGGAACGTGGGGGAACGGAGTTCCGGCACCTCTTGAAAACACTCGGCAATAGTGCTTGAAAATATGATTTCAAAGAATCCCGTGTGTCTCTTCCTCATTTCCCTCTTGAGAGTTCCGCCACCTCTTTTCCCAGAAAAAAAACCCTGCTTAAGAGTACCCCTTTAAGCGTTATTAAACTCTGTTGGCAGTATTTGTATACAATGCTGTGAAATTTGATGTGTAAACCATTTACTTTTATTAAGCCTTTGGATTCTTTTCCTTTGAATATGGTGTTATATGTGATGTATTAAAGCATTATCTTGAATAAAAAGGATGATAAAAACACGTGAACTATGAATTAGTAACTTAATGCAGAACAGTCTTGTTGGAATTTTAAGTCTGGTTTGAAGCCATTTGACACATACCTTTTTCTACCTAGAGAAAAATTCTTCCTCGCTGAATATAAAAGTTTTGAGATGGGGCTCTTTTTATTTCTCTGCACGTCTGAAATTTCAGTTACATTTGAAGAAAGAAAAACAACGGATTCTCATATGGGAAATTACCAGAGCAATGATTCTGGGATAACATTCCAGCAGGGTATGATAGTTTCAGATGGGCAGCAATATAAGTCCAGTGGCACCGTGAAAGAATTTATTCCAGCAGAAGATTTTGTGAGTCAGAGCTCACTTCATCAGATCACATATAGAGTTGCCCAGGGCATTTCCCCCCAGAAAAGAGGTGGTGGAACTCAGTGGGTTGCCAGCACAGGGGGCAACTCTTGGCGGGAGGTGGTGCCCCTGGTACCACTTATGTCCATGCAAAGTGCGCACACATTCCCAGGACCAATGACGTCACTTTGGGCCAGCTGGAACAAGGGGGTAGTTTTTAAAAGTTTAAATCGCCCTTGGCAAAAATGGTCACATGGCTGGTGGCCCAGCCCCCTGATCTCCAGACAGAGGGGAGTTTAGATTGGAGTGGCGCGGACGACAATCAAAACTCCCCTCTGTCTGGAGATCAGGGCGCAGGCCATGTGCCCATTTTCAAGGGGTTCCGGAACTCCGTTTCACCGCGTTCCAGCTGAAAAAAAGCCCTGGAGTTGCCAACCTCCAGGTAGGAGCGGAAGGTCTCCTGGAATTACAGGTGATCTCCAGATTACAGATCAGTCCACCTGAAGAAAATGGCTGGTGTGGAGGGTAGACTGTATTTCATACCCTGCTAAGATTCTTTCCACCCCCAGGCTCCCCTCTCCCTAAATCTCCAGGAATTTCCTGACCCAGAGATGGCAACCCTCATCCATCATATTGGTCTACTTGTCAGGGCTTTTTTTGTTTTTGTCTTTGTCGGCTTTTGCTGCAGTGAGCAGGGCTGCCACCGCCCGCACCACCCCCATCAGGCAGCTCAGGCAGAGATCAAGGGCACATGATAATCTTGCATTTCTACCTGTTTGCTCATTTCCATGCTATGAAGTTCAGGGCAGGGTCGAATGCAAAGTTGCCACTCGCTTGCGGCAGCCAAGTCAGTAGGCATAGAGACCAACACCTCTTCCTAAGAAATTACACCTCCATTCCCCCCCCCTCCCCAACTTCTGGACCACAATGTAGCAGAAAGCTTACAGAGTATCAGCATGTGTTAATCATTTAACAAATATATTTGATGCTCTTTGTTAATCTCTTGTCAAAATAAAAATAAAACAGAAGTCCAGTGGCATTTTAGTATAAGCTTTAGCATTCCAGTATAAGCTTTGGTGAGAAGCCAGTACACTGCAGTACAGGCTTTGGGGAGGGGCCATGACTCCGCCGAGCACCTGCTTGGCATGCAGAAGGTCCCCGGTTCAATCTCTGGCATCTCCAGCTCAAAGGATCAGGTGGTAGGTGATGTGAAGGACCTCTACATAAAACACTGGAGTGCTGCTGCCCACCTGAGCCGCTAATACTGACCTTGATGGACCAATGGTCTGAGTCAGTATATGCAGGGCTTTTTTTCTGGGGAAAGAGGTGGCGGAACTCTCAAGAGGGAAATGAGGAAGAAACATACGGGATTCTTTGAAATAATATTATTTTCATGCACTATTGCCGAGTATTTTCAAGGAGTGCCGGAACTCCGTTCCACTGTGTTCCTGCTGGAAAAAAAGCCCTGAGAATAAGGCAGCTTCAACTTTGTGATCTAGAATTGCCAACTCTCAATTGGGAAATTCCTGAAGATTTTAGAGGCGGAGCCCGAAGAGGGCAGGCTTTGGGAAGAGACCTCAGCCAGGTATAATGCCAAAGGGACCACCCTCCAAAGCAGCCATTGTTTACAAAGGAACAGCTGGAGATCAGTTGAAATTCCAGGAGATCTCCAGGCTTCACCTGGAGGTTCATCATACAGAGAAACGAAAAGGCATTCTTATCCAAGTCTGAGGGAAATAACAGTTCTGAACCATATTATGTTCCTAATGGGGGAGTATCAGAATAATCCCCCACTTACTTTAATGGAAAGATTTCATTCCCTGTCATTAATGATGCATTATCTACTTTGATTATTGCCAGCTCATATTGTAACAACTAGGACAGCATTATTATTAAAGCAGTCATTTTAACTCTACAATGTCTAGTGACATCAAAGCAGGAGGGGACCATCTATTACCAAGAAGCTGGGGGAGAATTCTCACAACTGTTTTTGTTCTTACCCCATGTCTGCAAAGAGCAGCTTCTAATTGAGGCCCATTTTCGTAGGCAAGGCTTAAATTGACTTTGAATATCTAACAGACTGGTATGAGCATTTGATTGCTGTTAAACTTAGAGACTGGGGGCTCAGGGACAGAACAGCTGCTTTGCCTGCAGAAGGGCCCAGATTCAGCCCTTCGCATTTCTGTTTAAAGGATCTTTGGGACCAGGTGCTAAGACTGACTCTCCTCTACCTGAGACTGAGTTGCTGCCAGCCAGGACAGGCAATATCTTGAACTTGATGGACCAGTGCTTTGACCCTTCTTACATTCATTGGGGAGAGAGGCATTATGTTGCAAATGAGCATTCTCACCAACGTGAGGTACATATTTGCATTCTCTTAACCCAAATGATGTGATTTAAGCCTTGTATATGGAAATACTCATATGTTCAGCCACCGGGGCATTGCAGACAATCTCTCTCTTTGTGGTAAACCACAGAGGCAGGGATCTTTCAGCACAGGATGTGTTGGTGGCATATCCATGGTTAGTAGAGATGGGCACGAACCGGAAAAAAATGAACTGTGTGGTTCATGGTTCATCGCATTTCACAAACCACGAACCACAAACTTTCATGAACCTGCCCCGGTTCATGAACTGGTTCATTTGGTTCGTGAAAACATCACATCTGGGTCAGCAAATCATCGGTTCCGGGTCAGCAGAAGGTCACTTCTGGGCCAGCAGAAGGTCTGCAGAAAGTCCATCCCGTTACCTAGGAAACTGATTGATTGGCACTAGACTGTCCGCAGTGACAAACCAAAAAACAAATCAAATGAACCAGCCTAAAGTTCATAGCGGTTCATTAGAAATGGGCTCTGACAAACCGGCAGTTCGCAAACCACGAACCAGCCTGATTCGTGCCAAATTGTGGTTCGTATTTTGGTTTATGCCCATCTCTAATGGTTAGTAACAACACCTTTAAATAAGCTGCTTTCATATAAGATCGTGAAACAGTGGGGGCATTTTCACCCATGTTGTTTAACCTGATCTTCGCACATCTTTGCATGTCTGAATCAAATGTACATTTGATTTAAAATGTCTCTCTTTGGGCCTTTTGATAGTATATTGCAGTCCAATTATTAAGCAAACTTCATCTGACGAAGAGAACTGTGATTCTCGAAAGCTTATGCTACAGTAAAGTTGGTTAGTCTTAAAGGTGCTACTGGACTCTTTTCTATTTTGCTACTACAGACTAACATTGCTACCTCCTCTGGATCTATTCAACACACCCCGCACTCATGTTTGTACAAGACCCCCTTTTCCAATCAAGCTCAACCAGCAAGCTGATATAAAACTCAACAATTCTAGGTGACTCCTCCCACATAAATGGACTGGCATCATTTATCAGCCATTGAAACATGATGGCTGTTAAAGAATTTTGGCACAGTTCACCTATGTTCCAAGGCTATCAAGAACAGTCTTGCTGGCATATCCTTATCCCCTTTTCCTGTTGTTACCTTTGCAGAATGGCTTGTTAAAACGTGGCTCATCCAAGTGTTTCAGGGCTTAGCTCACTTCCCAAGGTCTGAGTTAAGTCTGAGTAGATAACAGATGCATCTTGTGTCCCTTGTGGGTGCAGATAAACACATGCACATTAACATTAAAACAGTTTTACATCTCAGCCACTGCAGCTGAGGATGTCTGTTTCGAACTACTCATAATCTTCATGTTCAGCACGAGTATCTTTAGCCAAAAGAACAAACAAATTTTTGGCTTTCAGATCAGTGGGATACCAGTTACTAGAGTAGATAGAGTACCTTGGCTGCTCCCTGTCAGTATGCCAGTCCCAATATTATACTGCCTGCAGTGAGTTCCGAAATCTGGTTTTCAGTCTGGTTCCTTGACAGCAATCAAACATAATTGCTTCTACTTTTATGCACAATGCAGGTGCAAAAAAGGGGTTATTTTAGCTGAACACTTTCATGATGGCAGCCTTTGACAGACTTTGTGCAGAAACTGTTATTCCAAAAGGGCGCCTGATGCTTCTATCCGAGTACCACTGTTTTCATCATGAACTCCAGTATGAATGGTAACTAATGAACAATGATACCTCATATCTTATTGGAAGAATTCCAAAACTTCTTGGAAACGTGATGGTGTGTGATACATCAATTGGACAGAAAGCTTTATCCCAACCATGAAACATGCTTCAGGACCCACAGAGGAACAACTGGAAATCAGCACTGGCAAAATTCACAAGCTTTCTGATGGCATATCAACACCCATCAGGATACAAAATCAAAAAGAGTCCAGTAGTACCTTTAAGACTAACCAACTTTATTGTAGCATAAGCTTTCGAGAATCACAGTTCTCTTCGTCAGATGCATGGAGGGCAAGAAGAAACTGGTCAGATATATAGGTGGAGAGGGGAGGGAGGAGTAGATGCAAACAGTAGCATCAGGATACAATCTCAGATCAGACCCCTGGGAGGATGAAGTTAAAAACAAACTAAGGACACATATGAACACACACACATGCAAAACTGCCTTATGCTGGATCAGAACCTTGGTCCATCAGTCGGTATTTTCTACTCAGACTAGTAGTGGCTCTTCAAGGTCTCAGGCCTTTCACATCACCTGCTGCCTGGCCCTTTCAACTGGAGATGCCGGGGATTGAATCTGGTACCTTCTACATCTTCCGCTGAGCCTGCAACCTCCTCTCTCTTTTTCAGAGAAACTTCTCTCACAGGTTTGCTGTAAGGATAACATGGAAAAGGGAAGAATGTTAGAAGCCCCTTTGGAACCCATTGGAAAGAAAAAGCTGGGCCTAAATAAATAAACGTCTTAAATAAATAAATAGTCCAGGCCCACGCAGGCTCACCTGAATTCACCCCTCAGAGTTCTACTCATGGACAATCCCTGAAGTTTTCCTTAACCAAACATAGAGTAAACCTTCGTTCAGGCTAGGAGAGAAAAAAACGGAGAGAGAACAAATCTCTCCCTGCCGGTCTCAACTAAATTTATCTATATGAGACAAACAATGGCAGCAATCGATAGCTGCTCAGCCCGGATGATGAAAGAATCTCCTTTCACTCTGGTCACCTTACAGTTATATTTAAAAAGATATTTGCTGGTTGTGGAGCATGTCTGAATTTTCTTTCTTCTTTTACAAAAACAAGGTGAAGGGGGGATTGTGTTTCTTTTATTTTTTTTATACGTTTTTTTTTACTCATCCCACCCCTCAACCACACTAGCACATGAGGAGAATGTGGGGGGTGTTTTTTAAAATTATGTTTTTGTTTTCCGCTGACAACTTATACATAAGAACCTTTTTAAAGCAACTTGCATGGCTTGGTTTATAGTAAGCTGAAGTCAGGCAAGTCTTCAGTCTATAGCATGGTACAAATATCCTAACGGAAGTCCATTGAAGGTCAATGTAGTGTGGGTACGATGCAGATTCTTGGGTTACAAAAAATCTCTAGTCAGCCATGAAACACTGTTGGGATTTAGCAAGTGTTTCCGTTTCAGTCATGAAAGAGTTAAACCGTTTGTGTTACTTAGTAAACTTGTTTGCATGTAACCACTTAGGCTTCGAATAAAGATTCCCGCCATAGAAAGGGGAGTCTCTAAGCATAATGAAGTAGAATTAGGATTTTCTATTGGGCAACCTGTTTATTGGGGGGGGGGGGCAATTGAGTGATGCCATATTCTGAAGTTTTATTGCTCTTTGTCCAGAGTTACTCAGAGTCTCTCAGTCTTAAGATACCTTTTCTAGCAAGATGTAGTCAGTCTAGCAATTTATTATTTTCATCCAATGTAACCCTATTTTTATCCTTTATGTAGTAAAGTATTCTTACAGGGCTATACTGGAGTGTGTGTCTGTTCTCATTAATTCCATGAACAATCTTTGCCTTAAACTCTGCAGATTTTCCTACAAACTCACTTGGTGGTTCTTGGGCCAATCACTATCTCTGTATCTAAACTACCTCATGTGGCTGTCCTGAAGATAAAACCAGGTAAGGGGAAATTGTTTGTGTCAGTCACCCTGTACTCCTCAGAATACAAATGTAATAAATGAAAACTGGCAACAGTAAGTGAAGGAGTGGTGGTAAAAATGGGACCAGCTGTACCCGTTTCATTTTCAGCTTGTCTGCTCTTCTTAATGGCCAAACTACATGTTATAGAATGATATCCTTGTCTAATGAATATGGTATTTGGAAGAGGATAATATCCATGTGTTGACATAATTACATGACCTTCAGTATGTGGGGCAAGCGCTCGTGCACACATTCCAACCTGTTCTTAATCTAGCCACCTAACGAAATAAGGGTCACTCACAATACATTACCCTATAGAACAGTGAGAAATTGCCTCAGAAGTTATTTTCCACCTACTGTTCCACTGTAGGGCAGGCATCAGCATTTTTTCTAAGAGGTACCTTTCATGGCAGGGTGCTTAATATATCCAGCAGATCAGAGAAAAGAAAATTTGGTTACAAGAGACACACACACAGCTCCCCCACCTCTAGTTACTTGCTGGAAAACACGGTGTACAAATAGGATACACATGATACAATCTCTTTCTAAATAGAAAAGAGTCCAGTAGCACCTTTAAGACTAACCAACTTTACTGTAGCATAAGCTTTTGAGAACCACAGCTCTTTTCATCTCATTTGACAAAGAGAGCTGTAGTTCTCAAAAGCTTATGCTACAGTAAAGTTGGTTAGTCTTAAAGGTGCTACTGGACTATTTTCTATTTTGCTACTACAGACTAACATGGCTAACTCCTCTGAATCTCTTTCTAGTTTTGCTTAAAATGCATAAAGATGTAGGCATCGGCACCTAGCTTCACATCCTTTGGTGATCTGAAGCTGTTTTACAGTCATAATCAAAAAGCCTCCTTTTTGAAAAATCCAGACAATGAGGTGCTAAAAGATATTTATTGATTCCTGTTGCTTGCAGCCAACTTCCCTCCACTCCCTCTATGAGGCTTGATCCACAGCATGTTTAAGCCTCAATCCTTGAATTTCAGCTCAGTTTGATCCTACTGATATTTCCGCAAAAGAAGCTGGCTTAAATCGAAATGGGAGTGTTGAAGTGGTTTGGAGAAGGAAGAATAGTACAACACACTGAGACAGAAAAATCAAAGAGAGATAATAGTCAGTTATAATAACCCATAACAATATGTCCAGATGACAGATGGAACAATCATTTAGATTAATAGCGCTTGTCTCTGTCCTTCCAGAAACCAGCCCATTGCATGGAGCAAGCTTTCCTTTGTCTTCTAAATGGAGTATGTAAAACAAAACCAGACAAAGGCCGTTTCCACACAGCTTACCTGAAGCTGGGCCATGGCGCAACGTTGCGGATCATGCTGGGGAAAACGCGAAATATCGCGTTTTCTCGTGCGAGTTTTGCACGATGTTGTGCAAAACTCATGCAAGAAAACACAATATTTCGCATTTTCCCCGGCATGATCCGCAACGTTGCACCACGGCCCGGCTTCAGGTAAGCCGTGTGGAAACAGCCAAAGTCTTGCAACACCTTGTACGTGCACATCTCAAGCCATTGTACACAGAGTCAAATCATGGGTCTATCAGGGTCAGTCTTGTCTACTCTGACTAGCAGCCACTTTCCCTGGTCTCTAGCAGTCCTTTCACATCTCTTACTACCTGATATTTTTAACAGGAGCAATAGGGATTTGAACCTAGGAGTTTCTGCATGCAAAACAGAGGCTTTACAACCAAGCCACATTAAAGATGTACAAAGCAGATGTAAAGATGTAAAAAGCAGAATGCCTATATTTATTTGTACCAGGTTTCTGAGCCAAACTGATGACTAAGCAACAAGACTGATTTACAATTCCAAGTTTTGGAGGATCCCTGACCAAGATGTCTTCAAGTTGCCCCCGCCCCGCCTCCGTGGGAGCCATTTTGGGACTGCTCCTGCCTTCCATGGTATCAAGGGTTGCCAGCCTCCAGGTGGTGGCTGGAGATGTCCCGGAATTACAACTGATCTCCAGGTGACAGAGATCAGTTCGCTTGAGAAAATGGCTGCTTTGGAGGGTGGACTCTTTGGCATTATAACCTTCTGAGGCCCCTCCCTTCCCCAAACCCCACTCTCTCCAGGCTCCACCCCCAAAATCTCCAGGAATTTCCCAACCTGGACCTGTGTGAGGATCCTCCCTCACTGGCGCCCTCTCCTGATGGCCTGCCATCCTACCAGCTCTCCAGGCAGGTGTCTTCCGGCCTCAGATGGGCAGGGAAGGGGGTTGCACCACCTTGTTCCTTCTCCTGCCCTGGGAGTAGCAACACACTCCAGCTGTCTCTCCCTGCAAAATCCTCCTCTGCCTTCACAGGAACCTGAATTTAAAGGCCTCTCCTGGCCCCCACCTCCCTGGCTCTGCCCCCAATCGTCACCCCGTCTCCCTGACTGGCCCTGCTACCAGCCTATCTGATAGGAGAGCTGGGTAGACTCTGCAGTCTCCTGGCCCCACCCACTCCATCCCTGTCTAGGGTGGGGCATTTGGTCTGCTCACTGCCTGGCTCACCCCTGCTGCTTCTGAACCCTCCCCAGTGGCTCCCTTGGCCTCTTGGGGCCTGGGCCTGCCTGGCTTGTGCTGATGGCACCCTCCTGTGAGCCTGGATGAAGTGGAGCCATCTGGGCAACTGCAGGAGACAGGTGAGTCTGCTGAGTGGCTGCAGGCTGTTCCCCAGCGTTGTGCCTGGGCGTTGGCTGCAACTGGCCTAAGGGCGAGAGAGGCCTGGAGGGGCTCCTGCAACTGAGGTACTTCCAGAGGCTGCGCTGCAGGGCCTAAAGGGGGTGTCTGCTGCTGCAGGGCTGGTGGTGGAGGTGGACAAAAGGCCGGTGTCGCCAGACAACCTGGCAACCCTAGTGGTATCCATTTTGTAGCAGTGCCCCCTACCCTTCCTGAATATTGCAAAACATCCCCACAGGCTCAACAAAACTGGGGGCCACTGGGGTGGAGAAGGAAACCTGATCATATCAGCAGAAGACAAGTAAGTTGGAAACTCATCCAGGAAATTAGAAGACTGGAGCTGATCAGCTTGTACCCTCTGTCTTGTTTAGCAGGGAGGAAAAAATGCATTAGCAAAGGGCCTGGAAGATGGTGCCATGTGGGTGGTAATCCCCTCCAGCAACATTTTCAGTTTCTTTTGAGATTACAAACAATCTCAAGTGCTCACTGTGTTTCCTCAAGTGTAGAATTCTGCCTATAAGTATGTAAGGCAGGGAGAGTGGACAGCAGCAAAACTCCCCCCCCCCCCCTCTCAGCAATCGCTATGCTATTATGTTGCAATTTGACCATTATCTGGAAAAGCTACACAAAACCAGCAGTATTATCTACGATTTGTGTAATATCGACATGGCCTGGGGGAACTTTTGTGTGCACAATGTATGAAAAGACTGTTTAGCATCTTGCTACCATCAGAAAGTGACTGTAACCTGTTCAAATCAGAAATATCAAAAGCCAACATCTCCCCCCCCCCCCCGCCTTCTGGTACTCAAATACTTAGAGCCGATATTTAGCTCTAAAGCTCAAACCCCTAGAGCTGGAAGATACAAGCACCTTACTGTCAAAGCAAGAAATGAAAGAGATTTACTTCTTCCCCCTGAGATGAAATATTTCAACTGCTGCAGTTCAAAGAACTTCAGAATGACTAATGAGAGTCAGAAAGAACTGGAGTGAAAACTTGGAATTAGATGAGTGCACCAAGGGCTTGAAAGTTCCAGGTGTATTTAAGAAAAAGGAACCATCGTGAATTACTGTTTACAGAACAGGGTGATAGAGGTGGTGGAATTTGAGACTATGGGCCAAGCTAGAAATGATGAATTACACTTGAATGGCAAGTGAACAGACTGACGTGTATTCCTCCCTTTTCACTAGAGCTCCACGTGAGTCAGTTCACTTGCCATTCAAGTGTAATTCGTCACTTGTAGCTTGGCTCGTAGTGACTGAATGGAGCGCAAGTGGAGCGCTAGTGAACAGGGAGGAATACGTGTGAGTCTGTTCACTTGCCATTCAAGTGTAATTCATCATTTCTAGCTTGGTCTAAAGTTAAGAAGATGGCGGTCACATTTGTGAACATGTCCCAGTGGAAAGGGTCCTTCCAGGATGTAATCTACCAGCCCTACCTAGACCATTGCTTCATTTCATTTAAGACTTTTTTAAAAAAGGATTTTAATTTTATGTTTTTTCCATTTCATGAACAGAGCTTTGTTTTCAGGTAAAGTCTGTTTTTTTAAAAAAAAGTCTTTAGCTCTTAAGACAAAGTGCTTAAACAGGGCAAAGGATTTGCTGGAGGGATAGCTAGCATCCTCAACCTTACTGTCCTTACACCATATTGCATATGCATACCTGGGCCGATTCCAGACGGGCACAAATAAAGTGAGTGCTTTCGCTTTTCCAGTGACCTCACTCATAAAAACCCGTAATGTCCCGTCCCTGCTTACCTCCGGTTCATGGCGCTGTGTTGCGCTCCAGAAGCGGACGGTGTGAATGCCGTATTGCGGGTTTGCACACTTCTGGACGCTTCGTCGCCGTGGAGAGGCCCTCCCCTTTCCCTCCTTCCTTTGCCGGCCGGCCGGATACAATATTCCCTTAATGTTTTTTTAAAACCGAACTGCGCAAATGCACACAAATGCACAAATGCACAAAAGTTGACGCTGCGTATTCGCATACCTGCACATTTGCGCATTTGCGCAAAACACGTAAACAATTTTTTTTTAAAAAAACAAATGCAAACTAATGAAGGCCCCCGACGTCAACTGTGACGGGGAGGAAACAACCAATCCCGGGTACCTCAGTTGGCCGTGCGAACATCCGGAAGCGGGATGGCACGGCACGCTGCGAGACAAAGCGGATGGAGACGAAAGTGAACGTGTGGCCAGTAAGCGATTATTTCCGCAGAAAAACCGCAATTTCTGGCCATCTGGAATCGGCCCTGCTCAGCATCTCCAACAGAATACTTCCAAGACAAGGTCTTTGGGCACAGGCTGAACCATCCACCCCCGCCCCCAAGACCTGCAAATTCGTATGTGCAACTGAATTCTTCCCCTTCAAGGAGTTTGGGGGGATGACTTCCCCTGTGATGATGTCACCACCACTCTTCTCTCCACCTTCTGGCTTTCCTTGAAAATATTTGCAGCCTAAACTACAGGAGAAGACTGCCCAAAGCAAAAAGCCTTCTTTGTTTGCTACATGGAATGAGCTCTTCGAATAGTGAATCATAAAAAGTTAGCATTTTCAAAGGACAAGGTCCACAAATTCTAGCACTTCGTTCCGTACAATATGCAGAATACGCTTCAACAAACAGCAGCATGTTAGTAAGCTTGATTCAGCTGCAACAGAGAGAACAAGGGTTTGCTTCTGGGAGAACAATCATCGGTGGCAGAGGCATACATTTACATACCTGACCCATTCCGAGAATTGCTTCTGTTAGGACACAAAGTATTTTAAGACTAATGCATGCTGGTGAGTGTACATGGTCAGACACCAATGGACCTCCACAGTCTCATTTGTGGTTTTTTTAGCAGTATAGGTTCAGCTTCTAGCTGCAAACAAAAGCGTGCAGACAGGAGGCATACATACATGGTGTAAGCCATTAATCCCCAACACGGGACCTATGAGGTCCTGAGTGGAACTGAAAGAAGAACGAACTTCAGCAAACTGAAACAAAACGACGTTCCTTCCCTTATACAGAAGAGCTAGTCCCTGCCCCATAGAAGCCACTGTGGGGAAAGTGTCCACTACCTTCTTTTAAAAATTCTAGATTCTGTAGGGTGAATGGGGTTGGGGACAACGTGTATAAGTAGTGCATGCTTAGCAAAAAAAAAACCCTGTTACATACTGGGTATAGTAAACATGTGTGCAAATCCAGAAGGTGCCCAATAACTATCCTCTTAATGTGATCAAAACTCTGTTAAGTAATGCCTAATTGGTGGCAGGATGACACCAATGCTAAACAACATACATAACAGCAAGATTAGGATCAAGTGTGTAATCTGCCTAAACTTTCATGCCATGCTAATAAGTCTTAATAGGATCAAACAACTTCCTGAATAAGCTTTTTACATTGCAATAGACTCAGGGTTGTACTTCCCCCTCAAGCAGCTGAAATCAAAACTCTCATGCCAAGATCATATATATTCTATTTGCAGAAGGGCAGGTAATTTACTGCCAATGTGGATCGGCCAGAGGACTGGCCGTCACAGACATATACCAAGTACCTGCTGGCTTCTTTCAAGTATAGTCAGCCTAGTCCAGTCAGGCTTGACTCACATATCGTTCAACATGCCAGGGATAGGCATGTCTGTCAACAAGAAGCTGCCCAATGTTTGCAACCTAAAGGAGGGGGAGGGTGAAACCACACGAGTAGGACAATTAACAAAAATCAGTGCATAAATAAATGAAGGAAGGAAGGAAAGAAGGAAGGAAAGAAAGAAAAATCAAGTCAATTTATATTGGAGCACAAAGCTCTCCTCCAAATCAAGAATTTTTTCACACATGAAACAAATTAACATTGTAAAGCAAGAAGCATCCAGTAACCATACACAAGGTGCAAACAAGATACAAACAGGAAGGCGTCCAA
Source organism: Eublepharis macularius (assembly GCF_028583425.1). Classification (NCBI taxonomy): domain Eukaryota; kingdom Metazoa; phylum Chordata; class Lepidosauria; order Squamata; family Eublepharidae; genus Eublepharis; species Eublepharis macularius. The sequence continues at coordinate 20,439,114 of NC_072801.1, forward strand.
CAGGTAAGCTTCCAGTATGGTAAGTATAGAAACGTCTTAATATAATCCTAAATGTCTCTATATTTCTTTACAGGTGGAGGCGGAGCAAGGATGGCACAACTTGCGTCGCCCAACAGCAGCCCCAGCTTCAGTCTGGTGTTTCGTGGATACAACCTCTTCGGGGGCGAAAACTTCCACCACGCAACAATCAAACAGTTAACAATTGACAGCACCATGCAATACAGTCATGGTGTATACCTTTTGGTATACTTTGAGTAGGCACCTTTTTTATTTACAATGTTTGCAACCTGCCAGAATACAGTACCAGGTCTCAGGGTGACCCGTGACCTTGGCCTCATTTGTAAATGAAATCAAGTATTTAACACTGGAGAGCCCCACCCCCACCCCAGAGAACACTAGTCCCCACAGCCACCCTTGGAACTGGTCACGACTTGAAGACCCAACAATGGTAAAGGATATTTTGCTCAAAAAAGTCAAGGGGGAATATATAAACCTTTCCGTTTCAACCTGCAGAAGACTGGGATGGATTTCTTGGCTCTTTCCTGGCAGCTTGTTAAAATGTTTGTAGTTTCCCTGTTTCCAAGATTAGACACACGCTGATCTTCCTTAAAGTTCTTAATTACCTCTGTCTTGCCTTCTTGGTGCCTATTTTTCACTTAGGGCCCATTTTTTACTTTCAATAAAGAAGCAGGCAGTTATGATTAGAGAAGATTCCTTAGAAACAGCTTTGAACAGACTCTGCATCTTTGCTTATTAGCAATATAGACTGCGTGGAACTTACAGAAGCCTCGCATTGATTAGACAGGGAAACAGCTCCTCAGGAATCAAGACGACCCCTTCAGCAGACCTCATTAGATGGTCACCAGGGGCAAAGATGAAAATCTATGATTCCAGTCTTTTAAAAAAAGATCTAAATGTGCACAGCTTTTCACCAGTCTTGCTAAGGGCCAGCTGAATCATCTTTCAACATTTTATGGGAAGAGGAAGCATCTAAAGCACCTACTGAGACTAGGGTTGCCAGCTCCAAGTTGGGAAATTCCTGGAGATCTGAGGTGAAACCTGGAGAAACCTGGAGAAAGTGGGGTTTGGGGAGGGAAAGGACCTTGGTATGGCAACATTCCATAGAGTCCACCCCCAAAAGTAGCCATTTTCTCCAGGTGAACTGATCTCTGTGGCCTGGAGACCAGTTGTAATTCCAGGAGATCTCCAGCCACTACCTGGAGGCTGGCAACCCTAACTGAGACAGGGTAAAGAAAGGAATAGCCAGCCAAGGCCCCAAAACAGTCCATTGATCAGGTAAATGAGACATTTCTCCCCAATAGCATCTCAGCAGGGCATATGATGCTAAGAGGAGGAAATCCCACCCAGCTAGTTAGGACAAGATGATAAATAGGCACCCCCTTTGGACTGCAGGCCAGCTTTGAATGCTCCATCATACGCCAAAATTTCTGCAAACAGAGGCCAAACAGTGCACAGAGGAATCTTCTACCCCTATTTGTTTGCAGGCCTGGTTTCCTTTCCTTAGAATAGAGGGCAGCATTTCCAAAAGCAAACTTTTGTGATCACCCATCTGAAATCTTTTCTAGCAGCTCAGCATTGCAGTAACCCCCTCCATTCCTATTTTATTCTCCAGCATGCATGAACCGTGCCTGGCCAGTCCATCACCCGAAGCAGCCCTTTTCTTAAACCCAGGAAAAGGAGTGGCTAGGATTGTACCAACTTTAAGCAGAAAAGGTGTCAGGTTTTCAAACAAGCAAGTCTATGGCAGCCTCTAATACGTGGATATTTCTCCTCGTTTTAGCCACAGCTACAGAAAAGTCCATTAATATATTTTTGCCTAGATTCATGTGAATGGCAATAAAGATGGAATTCATGAAGAAAAGCGGCTTCTCTTCCTTTTATCAGCAACACACTTTGCTCAATGCAAAACAAAGTGCAAGATCCCCTTCACCGTAGCTAGCTTTGGGGCAATTCTTCTGCCAATCCAAAAAGAAAACCTTGATCTTGGCCCCCGAGCAGCTATTAAGAATCAGAACCAAGTAAGCTGGGTCAGTTCCTAACACACACTTTGGGGACAGCAGGCTGATAACGCAAGGGGAATGCCTGCTTTATTGGCAAGCCTCAAGTCCCGAGCATAGAGCTGAAAGCTTTATTAACCTACTAATACTTCCACCTAAAGGTGCTCTAGGCACTTGACAATTTGAGAGAGATTGCAAGCTGCCAGCAGAGACTTGCTTTAATACTCACTTAACTTTGAGACACTTGGGAATAAAGAATGCATGCTCCACAAAGCAAGCCAGCATTTAGAGGCTACATCAAACCAGACAGCCGCATTTGCACACTTCTCTATGCCAGTCAAGTCATTCCAAAACTAGGAAAACTTCAAGCAGCAAGGCCTACAGCTCGACAGTGCTGCCTAATTTATTCTATGAGACTTCCAGGCTTTGATTTCCTTCCCCGCAAGGCAATACTTTGTTTATGGTTTATTTTCTCAAGGGTATATCCTGCTTGGCCAATGATATCCTCATAGCTACCAATAAAGCTCCATTTGGTTTGCAAAAAAAGGGGGGGTGATCCTTCCCCCCTCCCTGCTGTAGACAATCACTATTGTTAAGTGGTGGCAGCAGGTAAGGATGGCAGTTGTTGTGGCTTGCCTCTGGGAGCAGCCAGGGCCGGATCAATGGCGGGGGGGCAGGGGGGTAGTCTGCCCCCGGTGCCGCCAAAGAGGGGGCACCAGGCACAGCTACCAGCCCCAGGAGCGCATGGCGGCAGAACAGCATGCACGAGTGGCCGGTCTTCGGTTGCCCTGGGTGCTGGCAACTGTAGATCTAGCCCTGGGAGCAGCAGGACAATAGATTTCCTTACACCAACAGTTCTCACACTATTGGATTGGAACTCAAAAACGCATCCTGAGCCTTGCAGGCAGGTCACAAGGCAGGGCGAGTTTTCATTTGCCTGTGCATTGTATTCTAAGCAGCTACTAATTAATGCTTGCTACTCAGCAATGCTTTGATAAACAAGGGAAAATGCAGTTCATACGTCTTAACTGATATAGGATTCTTGTATTTAAGTTGGGAAGGGGGGAGAAGAGTGTGGAGATTTTTGCTCCCAAAGCAGTTTGTTTAGAAGCTGGTCCCTTTACAAAGGAAGCTTTTGTCCTACAAGAATCGGCAAACAATTACTATTCACCCAGAAAGGAGGAAGTTGTGGCGTATGTTTCCCCCCAACATGCATGTGAAAAGCAGAAGAACTCATTCTCACATTATCCAGGGAGACCAACTTCTAGTCCATCACTTAACTGGAGGGACAGGTGCCTCTGAAGACTACACTCTTGACTGGAGCAAACATAACAGTACTTTCTGAACTTGCATATAGGAAAATACATCTCTTAGAACACCAGATTCCCTCCCCATCCAGCAGGCTTCTGCTGTTAACTGTGTGCCTGACAAAGCCATAGACTACCCTTTTGATCTTGCTGCAGATGGAAGTGCTAACAAGCTCGCTGCTGTGAGTAATGCCATCTCTACAGCAATTGGTTCCAATTACATTTGCATCCATCTTTGGGATGGCAGGACCATCATGCTTACGGGGCACAATCTCGATCAATTCCAGTTTTGTTACTGTAGAGGAATTTGACAAGAGCTACAGGCAGCAGTGTAGTTCAGAAACAATGAAGCAGCCAAGCGCACCCCATTTGTTATTAAATCCAACAGCTATTTTGTCTTCTGGGACAGGGCTAAGAGAATCATCTCATATTTTATTCTGTTTTTATGACCCACACTTGGCTTCCTAAAAGAGCTCAAAAGAATTGAGGTGGAAGTTTAAGCAACCCTCCTAGCATGATGGAGCACTCAACTGCTTCTCATCCTGTCTCTGATGGAGACGCTCATAACAGAAGCTTTCAGCCTAAGAGCCAAGCTACAAGTGATGCCTGACACAGGTTGGACACTTGTCAGCTCCCCTCAAGTTTTGATGGGAAATGTAGGCGTCCTCGTCTTGTAGCTTGGTTCTCCATTTAATTGAAGTTTACAGAGCGGCAGTCTATGGGAGGGAGAACATGCGGTCAGGAGGGAAGTACAGGTGTCGGGCTCTTGACAGGCATCCCCTTTCCCCTCTGCTGGGTGTGTGTGTGGGGGGGGGGGGTTCTGTAAACTTCAATTAAATGGAGAACCAAGCTGCAGGACACCTACATTTCCCATCAAAACTTGAGGTAATATGACAAGTGTTCAACCTGTGTCAGGCGTCACTTGTAGCTTGGCTTAAGACTGCACAAAACAGCAACCGAATGATCCAGGGGGCTAGAAGCAACTGTACTGTGAGGGTTGGTTAAAGCTTAGTTAGTTAGTTAGTTCAGCTTAACAGCCTATAGGTCATACATTATAATAAAGTTTAAGAATTAAAAATAACAGCTAAAGACAAGGTTGCCATGTCCACAATGCAACTTTTGCAAAGGCTACTCAGTAACAGTCTTCTTAATTTTAAGGAGTCAGGAATGTTCAAATACTTCAGTAGCCTTTTTTAAAGGAATCTCTCTCTGGTTAGTTCATGCTTTGGACAGTGAAAGAAGGTATGGGACAGCAAGTCAGAGGAGTTTGTCAGTGAGTTTGAAGGAGTGAGTCAGCAAGTTTGAAGGATTCCCTTCAAAAGGACGCTGCACAAAAATGCTCCCTGCTCCAGGGCTTTTTTTCAGCAGGAACGCGGTGGAACAGAGTTCCGGAACCTCTTGAAAATGGTCACATGGCCGGTGGCCCCGCCCCCTGATCTCCAGACAGAGGGGAGTTTAGATTGTCCTCCGGTGCGGAGGGCAATCTAAACTCCCCTCTGTCTGGAGATCAGGGGACGGGGCCACCAGCCATGTGACCATTTTCTCCGAGGGCAACTCACTGAGTTCCACCACCGCTTTTCCCAGAAAAAAAGCCCTGCCCTGCTCTATGTGGGAATTAAATATTTTACCCAGTTTGACCTGCCTCGTTACCTTAGTATGCTGGTAGTTCCAATACCGAGGCAGTCATATAGGATTGCATGTTGCAACGCATTGCTGACAGCTCTGATGAAGGGCTGTTTCCTCGAGACACCCTCGGACCAGCGCTTCTGTGATTGGCCTTTGGCTGAAGTTGGTTAAAGCCCTTAAGGCTGTTTATCTAAGAAAAAAATTAGTAAGGGGAGACATGATAGGGATCTCTTCCCTCCATAGTTAACTTGAGGCACTTGCTGCCACAGGATGTGGTGATGGCCACCAACTTGGAAAGCTATAAAAGGGGAGTGGACAAATTTATGTAGAACAGGGCTATGAACGGATACTGGTCATGGTGGATATCTACAACCTCTAGCACTAGAGGCAGCAGGCCACAGTTGATGGAGAGCACAGGCAGGATAATTTTATTTTATTTATTTATTTATATCATATTTGTATTCCGCCCTCCCCACAAGCGGGCTCAGGGCAGATAACAACCTTAAAATCATTTAAAAACATTCCATATTAAAACATAAAAACATCATATAAAAATAGCAGCACTTTTTGCCTAGTGGCAGCAGTACAACTATTAACAAGGAATACAGTAGTACAACTAGATATAGCAGCACAGTAACATGTTGCAGTCACCCTGCCTGTTGACTTCTTAGAGGCAACTGGTCAGCTGCTTTATCACAGAATGCTAGATTGGATGGGCCTTTGGTCTGATCCAGCACGGCTCTTCTTATGTTCTTAAACAAGAGGAAGAATGGCCTTGAGGAGCCGAATCCAGACAAGATGTCTGGCTGCTTCCAGTTTTCTTGAGACATGGCAATTGAAAGCATTTGGGGAAAGGAGGGAAGGGGACACAGAGCCAAGGTCAGATCTAGGCACGATGCAATAGATTTCCACCTTGAGATGCTTGAAAGAAGGGTGGAACTAAGCAAAACTCTTCCTCATTTATGTCTGTGGCCTCTATTTTGTTCAATGAATGCCATCCTTGAGATTAACGGTCTAACTTGGGAGCCTCTGGTTTTGGGGAACCACCTGCTGTGTATTGTCGAGGGCTTTCATGGCCGGCGAACGATGGTTGTTGTGGATTTTCCGTACTGTATAGCCATGGTCTTGGCATTGTAGTTCCTGACGTTTCACCAGCAGCTGTGACTGGCATTTTCAGAGGTGTAGCACCAAAAGACAGAGATCTCTCAGTGTCAATGTGCGGAGAAGATGTTAGCAGGTAATTTATATCTACTCAGGTAGGTGGGTTTGGGCTGAGTCATCCTGTAAGAACTACAATGCCAAAACCACGGCTATACAGCCCGGAAAATCCACAACAACCACCTGCTGTGTCTTGATCCATGATTCTTCCAGCTGTGAAGGACCTATTGCTAGTGCACCAGTGTAGAAAGCACAAGGGGACCACTCCCTATTGCCTTTCTGCACCTGCCTACTCCAATAAGATGAGCTGGCTGGCTAGATGAACTGAATCCAACCAGTGAATGCCTCCATCTTTTGCACAGGCTCCTTCAAGACTCAGCAGCAGAGTGGATCCAAAAGCTTTTGGCAGAAGCTTAAAGCATGTAAAGGTTCTGGTATTCAGGCTCAAGGGGCACCAGCTGTAATGGAAGCTGTTTCATCACCTGCCAACCTTATGTAACTAGGATGCTCTGAAGCAGCTCAACCAGATGATGGTGCATTTTCTGCAAACAGAGAGTCCAGTATGCTTCAGAGCTTCCTCAAGCTATTATTCCAGCACTATAGAGATAACATTTTTGGGCTACAAGACTTTCAAATCAGCTTAGAAATGGTCTAAGCAGTAAGATGTGTTTTGCTCTCATTTTATTCACTTTGCTTCTTTTGGATTTTGAAGAGAGCTGGTATTATAACTGCTCTGCCACAGAAGCTCATAGGTGACTTTAGGCCGCACATTCTGAGCATAACCCACTTCACAGGCTTACTGTTAGGATAAAATAGAGGAGAGGAGAAGTATGTGAGATGCTTTGGGTCCCCACTGGGGAGAACAGCAGTGTATAAATGAAGTAAATAAAATGTTCTTCCAGATTCTGCTAAAACAAATTTTTACTCTCACACACAACTATGATGGACACCTTGCTTAATTTCAGTGAGCAGGTTACAGCTTGCCTAACATGGGATATAATCCGACTTCAGTTATGTTATGCAGGATTCTTTTCCAAAGCGTCTCCCATCTGCTGTACAGCAAAAGTTAAGGAGCTACACGCCTTTCAGGAAGACAAGAATCTACTAGTTGAGCACATGCATAGGGAGTAGGACTATTACTGAACACCCCCTCTCCCACTACCAAGGAATGGCCATTGCATGGCAAATTCACACAGCCAAGAGCCTAGGATCTGGAGAGGTTGAATGCTACTGACCACATAGCCTCGGGCTGTGTTCCACGCTTACCTAGCAGTGCATTTTGTTCACAAGGGCACTCTGGGTAAGTAGTCATGGTTGTTTCTTCACCATGGAAGTTGAAACTCAGTTTGAGCGAGGAAGCGTAGAGCTGAATGCTTGGACAGCTGTCATCTCTGTAGAGTTGTAACAAAAGTTAACTGTTGTCAAATGCTTGCATTCCATGCTGCCACCCGTGCTGCTGCTGGAGGGTTGGGACCATGCAGCAAGCTGGCCACCCCGTCAATGCGACAGGTGCCCAGAGTGGCACGAGCGGCCTCCAGCCCTCCCGCGCAGCTGCCAGCACTGCCGCCAGAGGGCCAGGAGCATGTGCTCCCAGCCAGCAGCCTCTCTGGCGCCTTCTGTTTGGCAGTGCCTGGGGCAAGTGACCCCCCTGCCCCCCATAGATCCAGCCCTGTGCATCCCTGACAATAATAATCTGTATACCTTTTCTTGTTTTGCTGTGCTATTTTCTAATTTCTGTAATCTAGTCTTATATGGTTCTCCTTAATTAGATTGTTAAATTTTTTAAAATGCACTTCAAGTCTCGGTGAGAAAGGCAACCTACGAATAAAGTGAATTATGAATCAGAGACCAGAACCAGTGAGCATCATGAAAGAGACAATTTAGCAATGACATGCAACCCCCGCCACCAACTGCTAGGCAAATCATTCTCGGCCCCTTTCTCGTTTCACATGGGAACAACCCTGCCCTACCTTAAATGCATTTCCCTAACCTTAACCTTTCATATAAATGTGCAAAACTGGCTTCCTTTCTGGACAGACTTCAATCAAACCCATAAAAATTTAAAAACCGTATTAACTCAACAAAAATGGGTTCTGCTACTCAGCTGGGTAAGACAGACTGAAAGAAGTAGTGTGCAAAGGTTCAGCCAACAGCTCAGATTAAGAGAACTGGCAAACAAGAACGTTCAGCCCTTGGTAGAATGCTGAAGGATTACCAAGAAAGAATCCTTTGAACACTGAACACGCTCCATAAAATGTGATATTTTTCCGGTGAACGGTTTTATCACTTAGCTTTCCTCCGGGGGGAAAGGAGAGCTAGCAAGCTATGCCTCCCTCTCAAGTACCTTTCTGATATAATTTAATTTCAGCGATACCCAGGAAGAGGGCTGGTTAGCTGAACGCCTGATCAACCCTGAATTGCCAGATAGCACCTCAACCATTCCTGCTGGGTGCACGGATTCACAGCCGTACAAAGGATCTTAACTCCTTTGTTGGTTTTTAGAAGGTAAGATCATGAGTGGGCTTTTGAGCGTTGCTGGCAGCACACACGAGGCTGCCTTACATTGAATAAAATCCTTGGATTATGGTGGTCAGTATTGTCTACTCAGACTGGCAGCAGCTGGAGATCCTTCACATCACCTACTATGGCCATTTTCACACTGCTTACCGGTCATGGAACATCGCGCCGAGCTCCTGGAATGACAGCATCTTCCTGGCACGATTTCGTGCGAGAACGACAGGAAGACTGTCATTCCGGGAGCTCGGCGTGATGTTCTGTGGCCGGTAAGCAGTGTGAGAACAGCCTATCTGATCCTTTCAGATGGAGATGCTGGGGATTGAATCCGGAACCTCCTGCGCGCCAAGCAGATACTCTACCCACTAAGCCACGTTCCCTCCACATCGTTAACAGTCCCTCTTCTAGCTCTATGTCATTGTTCTATTTCTCCAAGATTGCTTATGTATTATTGTGAGCTGGTTAGAGAAAACGTGAGCTGGAGAAAAAATAGGTTAACAATATTTAATAAAATTAGAAATGTCAGAATGTCCCGTTGGCCTATATGCACTCTCAGTTATTGTGACGTAGAGCAGTTTGGATGGACAGTGATAGTTTAGTAATTAGACCTTTCTAGGGATCCCAGACCCCTGGTGGGGGTGGGGGATCTCCCACCCCCGCTCCCCACACCCCTCCCCCACTTATATGAGCAGCGGAGGGGGGGTGAGCACCTTCCTTGCATGCTCCCTGCAGCACAGCGTGCTCCCATGTGCCGCAGCTTCTGGGATTGGGCCCGTTTTGGCTTGGATCAGGGCCGCTGCGGAGCGCAGGAGCACTCCTGCGCTCCGCAGTGCTCAAAACGGGCCAGATCCATGGCAAAACGGGTCAGTTTTCAGCAGCTGCAGTGCACAGGAGCGCTCCTGTGCTCTGCAGCGCCCCAAAATGGGCCCGTTCTGCCGTGGATTGAGCCCGTTTTGAGGTGGTGCGGAGTGCAGGAACACAGTGTCTCAAAACCAGGCCTGACCCAAGGCAGAACGGCCCGTTTTGGGCGCATTCTGCAGCGTCCGGCCGCGCAATGACATCACCCCAAAGTGACATCATCGTGCCTGTGGTACCTCTCCACAAAGGTAAGTGCCAGGCCCCTGTCCCTCGCCGGGAGATTGAGGGGGCCAGGCAGCCCTAGACCTTTCCCCTGAAGAGATTATATGCAGTTAGAAGCTGGATGCGTTTCTCATCCTGTGCTTGAAATTCAATTGGCAGGATAATCTATCAGTTGATGGAGGTGGGAAGCAGCAACCCTTTACTGCCACCAGTTTGTTCCCAATCATTTGCTCATCCAGAATCACTGGGCCGGCAGCAGTCAGGGACTTGTCCACCTTTCTTTCAGTAGACTCCATTTCCATGCATTAAAACCCAAATATGCCCAATCGGGTCTCACTCAGTTTAAGAAATCAATCTTGTCAACTGTTTGGCTATGAACTGCAACATTTGACAATGTGTTAACATCTGTTAAGCAGACAACAAGCCAGTGACAGCCGTAGTTAGACCATTAGGAATTTGCTCAGAACTAATGCCAACTCAAAGTCTGTTACAGAGAATAGCCTCTGTGCCGTGTCCTGCAGATCCTTGGGGCAGTCATATTTAGAAAAAACATCTTGAGAGGTATCATAGTTGGCCAACCACTGAAGAGGTCAACTAAGAGGCATACAGCTCCTATGAATGAGGAATTGCTATATTGCTGAGTTTTTAGAGCTCATCTACACACAACCAGGGTGGCTGGGAAGGAGGGAAGAGATCTACACGAGTTATCTGACCATGGGGGAATCTTGAAGAGCACAAGAGTGAGCAACACCAACTCTGCTACTTTACAACAAGCAGTTGAATACAACAAGAAATTAAGAAGTGGGAAGCTGCACAGTGGTTAAGTGCAGAGCCAGATCTAGGATTCCTGGCGCCCGGGACAACCCAAGTCTGGCCACCCTTCGCACGCGCTCCCATCACTTCATGACATCATCACGCAGGGCAGGCATGCCACCAGCGGAGCGGTGGTAGCGCCGGAGGCTGGGAGGCCACCCATGCCACTCACCTGCCCCACTGAGGGGGCAGCCGGCTTGCCGCACGCTCTCTGTCCTGATGGACAGGCGAATAGCGTGGGCAGCCTCCCAGCCCTCCGTGCCACTTGCTTGCCCAGCAGGACAGGGAGCATGCGGCAAGCTGGCCACCCCCTCAGCGGGGCAGGTGAGTGGCGTAGGCAGCCTCCCAGCTCTCCGTGCCACTCGCTTGCCCAGCAGGACAGGGAGTGCGTGGCAAGCCGGCCGCCCCCTCAACAGGGCAGGCAAGTGGTGCGGGTGGCCTCCCAGCTCTCTGTGCTATTCGTCTGCCCAGCTGAGGGGGTGGCCACCTCACCCCATTCATTGGGAAACAGGAAGTAGCTGGAGATTTATTCATTTATTTATTAATTTTATTCGATTTATACCCCACCCTCCCCACAGATGGGCTCAGGGCGGCTGGGATGGGAAGCTGCACATACCAAAGGTTTTCACTTGGCAGGAATGGTTGTTCTCAAGTTCCTTTGGAAGCTGGAGCTGTACTTTATCATTGTGACAAGATGCTATACTAGGGTTGCCAGCTCCAAGTTATGAAATTCCTGAAGATCTGGGGGGTGAAAACTGGAGAAAGTGGGGTTTGGGGAGGGAAAGGACCTTGGCATGGCATAATTCCATAGAATCCACCCCCCAAAGTAGCCATTTTCTCCAGGGGAACTGATCTCTGTGGCCTGGAGACCAGTTGTAATTACGGGACATCTCCAGCCACTACCTGGAGGCTGGCAACCCTATGCTATACCTAGGAGAGGAAATTGTGGTGCTAGGTATGTTACCATCAAGTGTTCTACAATTTATCTATTACTCTGAAAAACAACATTCTCTGTTCATTATACTTGTCAATGCTGATAGGAAGTTAAATGAAGAAGTAATTGGATTTTGCCTACGACGTGTTAAATTGCTGTACATGACATGTACACACTCCCACCAAAACTTCCTACACCATCAACCTCAGTGGGGATGAGTGTTGCCTAGGCAAGCATTTGAAGGCCAGTAGAGTTAGTTCTGCTATGTAAATGTGCTGTGGCTTGGCTAATATAACTCTCAGTTGGTTTGGCAAACTTCTGAAAGGCCAAAATAGCTCTATTTAAGGAAACTAATAGTTTCAAATATCACTGCATTTGAAATTCACAGATGCTTTACCATCCTGTTGAGAGAACTAGAGTTGAAAGTGAGACTACACCTATGCTAGCGGAAGAACAATTCAAGAAAAAAAAATCTATCAGTTATTTTTTGGATTCAAGGAGGTTAAGGATAGGCATTGATAATGAGTACTATTCACTTAAGACAGAAGTTTAAATACTCCATACTAATGAGGATACTTGTTACCATCCCAAGTAATCTGCCTTTCAGAATTATTGTCGAAGGATAACCCAAGCTTTTTTTCTTAAAAAAAGGACAGAATCAGACAAAACTGATAGGCAGCGGTATATGATTTTTACTGTGCAGTCTGTGGTAATGGACATGATATGGGGTTGTATGGTCAATTTTGGGTGACCCTATGTAAAAATCCAGAGGCTCCATGAGGATTTGCCTTGGAACAATGTTTATGAAGATCTGTGCCTTGGAACAATGTTTATGCACTGTGGCAGCGCCATGCAGTGGTGGATTCATGATTTTTTTTTTTGCTGCAAACTATGCTTATGGGAATGACATGGCATTATATGGTGAGTCTGGGGTGACCCAATGTACAAATCCTGAGGATCCATCAGGATGTGTACCTCGAACCCATGTTCTTGCACCATTGCAGCCCAATGAAGCAGTGGGTACATGGTTTTTGTGGTTCAGTCTGTCTGTGGATATGGACATAATGTGGGATTGCATGGTGCATTTGGGGTAAAAATTCAGAGGATCCATGAGGATCCATGCTTTTGAAGTACATTTTTGTCCTGTGTCTGTGCCACAAAGCAATAGGTGCATGATTTTTATGGTGCAGTCTGTGGTAATGGGCATGATATGGGGTTGTATGGTCAATTTTGGGTGACCCTGGCTGTTTCCACACTACTTACCTTCATCCGGAACGCTGTGGAACGTTGCGAAAAAAACATGGAAGATAGCATCTTCTCGCGTGAGTTTTGTGCGGTGTCGCGCAAAACTCATGCAAGAAGATGCTATCGTCTGCGTTTTTTCTGCAATGTTCTGCAGCGTTCCGGATAAAGGTAAGTAGCATGGAAACGGCCCCTATGTAAAAATCCAGAGGCTCCATGAGGATCTGTGCTTTTGAAGCACATTTTCTCGCCATGGCAGTGCCACCGCGGATTGGTGGGTGCCTGGTTGTTTTGGTGTGGTCTGTAGACTAGGACATGATCTATAATATGATAGCTTTTTTGTTTTGTTTCAATATAAAAATCATATGAGGATCCATTTAAAATCATATGGGTCCGATTTTTACCCACTCCCCAAGCTTTCCAGCGCCCTCCCCAACCACACATGGGCAGTGCATCTCCTGCCTGTAGGAAGTCTCCAATTAGCGCCTGATGGGGATTTGCCCACCACGTGTTCCTGGCCCTGATTCCCCTCTGCAATGGTAGGTGTGTGACTATTAGGCTAGAAGCATCTTTTTAAAATGAGCTACCAGCACTGACACTGCGGTGTGCTTATCTGCGGCTCAAATTCTGTTGCTTCTTCAACAGCAGGATTGATAGCTCAACAGGATTTTATTCCCTAAGTAAATGGCACAAGGGGGGATTTACTTGCGAGCAGGCTACGAGGTTGCAAGTGGATTGCAGCCAGATCTTATACACACTTACTTGGAAGGAAGCCCCCCTCTGCTCCTTCCAAATCGGGGAACTGCAGAGGGCAGATTGATGCCTCGACTGGAGGAATGTTTCTGTATTCAAAGGACAGATAAGCAGAAGTGGAATGTGTATTTATTTTATTTAACTCCTTACTTATTCAGAAGTAATGGCCTTGAATTATCCCCAGCGTGCCATCCAATCACAGGTACCTCTGGAAAGGTCTTACCGTGTTCAATGTTTATCCCCAAAACAGTGTGGGGATGGGTTTACAGACCAAGCGCTTAACGCTGCAACCTTAACTGTAGAAAGCACACTGACTTCAGTAGGGCTTGCTTCCGAGTAAAACTCCATCGGACATAAACCCATTTTATGCCACACCGAGCAAGACTTGAGAGGCTTCAAGCATTTGAGGTGTAATGAAATGGTTACCAGGGGTGAAATGAGTGCCAGTTGCTGTTAATCTGCCTTTAAAGAAAGGGGAGGAAATGTTCCCCATGAGGTCTGATGGGCTGTGGGGCCAGGGAGAGTCCTGCAGGAATCTTGGTGTGGGACGCCCTTCTTCCTGGACTACAACTCCCAGCTGCCCTGGGCCAAGAAAGGGCGGGAACAATAAGAGGTGGAGCCGGAATGGAGAGACTCAGCCTATCCTGAAGGAAAAGAGTTAGAGCAGAACCACAAGTGACAAAAGGCACAGATTGGACACTGGTCAGCTTCCCTCAAGTTTTGATGGGAAATGTAGGCAGCTTGGCAGAATGTTGGACAAGTGACAGTTGAAAAGTCCATTGGACAGCAGTCAGAGAGCCAAGCTGCAAGACTAGGATGCCTACATTTCCCATCAAAACTTGAGGGAAGCTGACAAGTGTCCAATCTGTGCCTTTTGTCACTTGTGGTTCTGCTCTTAGTTAGTCTCCTTCTTAGTTGAAGAAGGAGAGGCTCCTGCTGCGGGCTGAAACTCGGGTGCCTGGGCCCTAAATGTGGAGGGCCTTGGAGGCAGCAGAAAGGAAGTAAAGGGTGAACCTTCCCTCAGACCACCCGCCCCCCTTAAGGTAGAGGAGGGAACAGTGTGGTAGGGAAAGCAGACGGTGGTTCTCTTCAGTTTGATTTTCTGCCCTATGAGTTCTGAACGGGGTGGGGTGGGGTCTACCCCAATGTGTTGTGCCTTTACCTGCTTTGTATGTAGTGCTCTGTATATAGTTATTAAATTATACTTTTTTGGAATATAAAGGACCTTGTGGTGCTCTGACTACGTAAGCTCTCCCACTTGGCATGCTACAGGAAGGGAGGGAGCCCAGGAGAACTGATCAGGCCAGACCTTGGTGGGTTGCCAATTCTCCAGGGCCCACCCAAAGATTGGGGAATTCACTTCCCAGTAAGGAACCTCAGCCAGAGGGGTCTCACTGCCCCTCAGTCAGGTGGTGTACAATTCAGTGAGTGGTGGCAGCGACGAAAGTGAGCCACACCCACCAGGGACGGTGGGAGGTGGATAGCGGGGCAAGCAGGCCATTGACGGTGGCTCAGTTGCCCGGACTGAGAGCCAGCGCCCGTTCCGCCACATGAGGATTGCACATTCTACTTTGAAAAAAATACATATCTTTCCAATTTTCGGTTTGGCTTATTTATTTTCTGAACTCAGAATGGTGAACAGTAATATGCAAAAATTGCCCGCCCATCCTGGGAAGTCACCTTGCAAATAAGAATGAAGACAGGCCAGCTGTGTTCCCGTGACTATCTAACTCGCAATACTAAGTCCTATGAATGCAGCTTCTACTGAATCTAACCATTGGTCCATTTAACCCTGTGCTATATACTCCTGGCTATGCAACATGTGCAGCTGTTATGTAATTTTTGACTTTGTGTGGAAGGAGGGATTTCTTCATTAGGGTCAGATGTTCCGAGAACTATAATTCCCAGCGTACACTGGGAAGGGAGGAATAATACAATTCCATTGACCTCTGTGTGTATTTGTGCGTGCACTCCTGCTCGTTTGTTTATTTTAGCAACACTTTTAGCAACATGGGGGCTGATTCAGAAGTTACTCTATATCCTTCTCTGCCCCGTACCTACTCAGCTATGTAGATTATTTGTAAGCAATCTCAATGCTCTTAATAAATTCGACAACTTTATCTTGTTGGGCATAGTCTTTTCCCCAAATGCTTAAAAGGGTCTCCCTAATGAGGATAGGGGCTACTTATTCAGAGATATACCTGTTCTTTTGCAGCCAACAGACTCTGTTATGACAATTAAAATAACAACTCAGATTCTATATCCTGGCCTTTTGATCCCAGTGTTCACAGATTATTTTCCTCCTCCATATCTGGGTGTGCATGTGTGTGTATACCCAGATTAGGCTTGCCAGTCTCCAGGTGATCAATACTACAAACAGTCCTATGTCATAAACAGTATCACTCTTAAGGGCTTCCCTTAAGAGTGATACTGTTTATGACATAGGACTGTTTGTAGTATTGATTGTATAATTTACTCTGATAGACTTGTTCTAAATACACCTTTTGATATTTTCCTAGTTAGTCGGTCACGGCTTATGTTCTTTCGTTTCTATCACGTGGCTCTCTCTTTGGGGCTTATCTTAGTCTCCAGGTGATAGCTGGAGATCTTCCGGAATTACAACTGATCTCCAGGCAATAAAGATCAGTTCCCCTGGAGAAAATGGCTGCTTTGAAGGGTGAACTCTATAGAATTATACCTCTCTGAGGCCCTTCCCCTCACCAAACCCCATCCTCTTCAGGCTCTGCCCCCCAAATCTCCAGGAATTTTCCAACCTGAACCTGGCAACCCTAACCCAGATGTGTGTGTCTTTTGACTACAGATTCATTTCTTACATCTAACCAGGGCTTTTTTTCTGGGAAAAGAGGTGGTGGAATTCAGTGATGGAACCCAGGACCGCACAATGATGTCACTTTGGGTCAGCTGGAACAAGGGGGGAGTTTTTTAAAGTTTAAATCGCCCTTGGCGAAAATGGTCACATGGCTGGTGGCCCCACCACCTGATAGAGGGGAGTTTATATTGCCCTCCGTGCTGCTGCATGGAGAGCAATCTAAACTCCCCTCTGTCTGGAGATCAGGAGGTGGAGCCACTGGCCATGTGACCATTTTCAAGAGGTGCCGGAACGCTGTTCCACCGCATTCCTGCTGAAAAAAGCCCTGCATCTAATGAAATGGGATGAACCCATAAATGCTGGTGGCACAACCAATCTTTTAGTGTTAAGGTGTCACACAAGTCCTTTCTCAATTGTCTAAGCAGTTGAGAACCAATAATAAAATATAAACCAGTGAATTATCAGTCTGGGAATCCAAATTCATGACAAAACCCACCAATGCATCCTTGTACAAGCAAACTAGAAATGGGAGAAAACAATCTGTTAAGTTTCTATAATGCATCTAACAGTTCTAATTCACGGTTTGTGCTGCTTGCTCTTCTCAGTCTGAAGTGATTTTGGTTTCAGAACATCTTTTCAAAGGGAAAAAAAGAAAAAAAGTTCTATTTGGGAGGCTCCAGGAGATCACAGCTTCCGTTCAACACTTCAAGAGAAAAGAAGACTTTCTCTTGGACGCAAATGTAGCTTGTTTCTGGCTCAGGGAACTATAGTTTTGTGATGGGCCAAGTCAGAAGGCCTTACAAACTCTTGAGAGGGAATTTAGGATGAATTTGTTTGATCTTTTCTAAAGGGCCCGACCAAACTCATTAAGGCCTGTTATTTCTTCTTGCAATTGGCTCAGTTGCTGCTTCTGCTAAAATGGACACACCAAGACTGGATTGGAATTCATCCCTACCACAGTACCATTGCTTACCCAGGTATTTTAACTAGAGGACAGGATGCAAGCCACCCATCCTCAAAGTAGGGTTGCCAGCTCCAAGTTTGGAAATTCCTGGAGATTTTGGAGATGGAGCCTGGAGAAGTTGGGGTTTGGGGAGGGGAAGAACCTCCGCAGGGTATAAATCCATACAGTCTACCCACCAAAGCAGCTATTTTCTCCAGGGGAACTGAGCTCTGTGACCTGGAGATCAGTTGTAATTCTGCAAGATCTCCAGCCACCATCTGGAAGCTGGCAACCCTACCCCAAAGGCACCTACTCTGTATGCTAATGAGAACCTGTGTGGTAGTGCAGCAGATTACAAGAGACAAGTCCTAGGTTCAAAGCCTGGCCCTAACACTCACTGGGTGGGTGTGTGGCACTCATTCTGCCTCAGGCTAGCCTACCTCACAGGGTTATCTTGAGGAGAAAGAGGGGAGAGGCCTTGCTCAGCCATGAAACTGGTGAGTGTGTCACCCTACCTCAGCATGGCGTATCTCACCTGAGGAAACAAGAGGATTGCCAGCTCCTAGTTAAATTCATGGAGGTTAAGGGGGTAGAGCCTGGAGAGAGGGCCTCAGCAGGGTATAATATCATAGGGTCCACTCTCCAAAGCAGCCATTTTTTTCCAGGGAAACTGATCTCTGTTGCCTGGAGATTAATCACAATTCTGGGAAATCTCCAGCTATGACCTGGATGCTGGCAACCCTAACAAAGGTCTTGCTCAGTCATAAAACTCATTGGATGATTTTTAGCCAGATACTGTTCCTTAGCTTGGCCTACCTCACAGGGTTGTCCTGAGGAGACAATGAAGAAGAGAGGCCCCGCTCAGCCATAAAACGTACTGGTTGATTTTTTAGCTAGCGACTTAGCTTGGCCTACCTCACAGGATGTCCTGGGAGCCAGTAGGGAAGAGATGCCTTGCTTAGCCATTAAACTCACTGGGTGATCTTTGGCTAACCTAGGGTTGCCAGCTCTAGGTTAGGAAATACCTGGAAGTTTGGGGATGGAGACTGTGGAGGGTGGAGACTGGGGAGGAAAAGGACCTCAGTGGGCTATAATGCCATAGAGTCCACCCTCCAAAGCAGCCATTTTCTCCAGGGGAACTGATCTCTGTCATTTAGAGATCAGTTGTACTCCCAAGAGATCTCCAGGCTCCAACTGGAGGCTGGTAGCCCATGGCCAGCCACACTACCTCAGCCTGGTCTACCTCACCTATTTTCCTCCGTCAGTCAAGCATTGGAAAGCCTGAAACCAGGTGCAAGGCAGATTAGAAATAAAATAAATAATGATACATCTGCTTGCTGGTGCAGGGTGCAGTGGGAGGTTCATCATAGCTGCACGTAATCTAAAACAGACAATGACACATGGAATAATAGGAACGCTGATTTATGAAGCATAAACCATTCCTTGCCAGGAGGCTAATGCCAGCGACCTTTGCCTCCTCATTTCTGCTCCAGCTGGCACCTCTATTTTGTAATCATTAATTAACTCTGTGTGTTGCGGAAGCGTGTGGAGGTTGAGTTCAGTTGCCACTCTGCGTGAAAAGACGATTCTGCCTCAGGGAGTGCTGAAAGATGTCCACCCGGTACCACCAGGCAGCCATGGACGGCAACCTGGAATTGCTGAAAGAAGCCACTCGAAAAGATCTCAACACGGCTGACACAGATGGGATGACACCCACCTTGTTGGCTGCTTATCACGGACACCTGGAGGCAGTGGAGGTCATTTGCCGAAGAGGGTGAGTTTGGGGCCAAAATATAAGGGAGAAATTGAAAGCCTGGAAATATTAACCTTTCTTCCTTTTTTTTTTTAAATTGTTTTGAGATTGGAAGAGACGATCTTCGTAAAATAACACCACTGGAGACAGTCACAGTTGTATATTATGTTGACTAGACTAGGCCTTGACCCCATTCCCCCTTCTGGAAGGAAATTCACATTTCTTTAATTGAATTGAGGGGTGAGGAGGTTATTCCTTCTAACAAAGATAGTATGTCATTGGGCAGGTATCCTGTCTCTCTTCATGATATACCAGAGGGCCTTCTGATCTCTCCCATATTATGGAGAGAAGGTAGGGTTGCCAGCCTCCAGGTGGTGGCTGGAGATCTCCTGGAATTACATCTGGTCTCCAGGCCACAGAGATCAGTTCACCTGGAGAAAATGGCTACTTTGGGGGTGGACTCTATGGAATCATGCCATGCCAAGTTCTCTTCATTTCCCAAACCCCACTTTCTCCAGGTTTCTCCAGGTTTCACCCCCCCAGATCTCCAGGAATTTCCCAACTTGGAGCTGGAAACCCTAAGAGAAGGCCACGCATACTAGGGATACATAAAGATAGAGTGATATAGTGGTTAAAGTGCTAGGCCAGGATCTGGAAGACTGGGGTTCGGATCTCTGCCATAGAAGCTCATTAGGTGCCCTTAAGCCAATCGCACCCTCTCAGCCTAACACACCTCACAAGGTTGTTGTTATGAGTATAAAATAGAAAAGAAAGCCACTTTGGGTCCCAGCTGTGGAGGAAGCTAGTGCATAAATACATTTTGTTCAGGTTTGTTTCCAGCTTGTTTTGTTTTTTTAATATTTTATATTCTTTTTCTTTACCACATACATTTTGCCCGTTTGGATCGCCCTTTATTCATTTCAGTGGGAAATAAGTTTTTTATCTATAACTTTGCTATTTCTATACAGTTAGGACAAAACAGCCAGGGACTGGATCTTGAGGAATCACCCCACCAAATTTCAGACAGATAGGAGAAAGCATCCCTGTTCTCTAGGCAATTAAAATTTTTGCCTCCTGAGTACAGGAGCAAGAGTGTTGCAAGAACAAGTTTTCCCTCCTTTCCAAGGATCTTTAAACGGGAGCGGGAATGTCCCTTTCTAAACAAAAATGGAGCATGCAGGCAGTTTAACGTTCTTCTGAACTGAATCTTAACATCGGCTTTTGTGTATCCCCCACCCCCACCCCAACTATGCAAGCAAAGCATAGAGTGGCATGGTGGTTGGAGTGACTAAAATCTGAGGGACCCAGTTTGAATCCCCCTCTACCATGGAAGCATGCTGGGTGACCTTCAGCCATCACTCTTTCTCAATGTAGTCTACCCTGCAGGGTTGTTGTGAGGATAAAGGAAAGAGGAGGAGGGAGGAACAATATTGCCAGTCTGGTGTAGTGGTTAAGAGTGCAGGACTCTAATCTGGAGAACCAGGTTTGATTCCCCCACTCCTCCACTTGAAGCCAGCTGGGTGACCTTGAGTCAGTCACAGCTTCTAGCTCTCTCAGTCCTTGCAGGGTGTTTTGTTGTGGGGATAATAATGATATACTTTGTAAACCGCTCTGAGAGGGTGTTAAGTCATCCTGAAGGGTGATATATAAATTGAATGTTGTTATTATTATTATTGTGAGCCACTTTGTGTCCCCATTGGGAAGAAAGGTGGGGTATAGAGTTTCCTCTGTTATCCCCACAGGACTGCTGTATTGCCTGTCACTGTCAGGTGGCAAAGCCTGCCCCTTCCTGTAGCCCATCTGCACAGCCCAGCCTACCTGCTTGCCAGGGGATGCCAGGCAAACTTTGCTCCTGGGTGCAGCCTCCAAAATAGCTCATACAAAGACCTGTGCTTGCAGGAAATCAGAAGTCATTGAGGCAAGTTGTGTGACAAGTGCTTTAAACATTCAAAAGTAATGTGGAAATGCCATTGTTATTGGGTGCCCGTCTATTTTCAAAAATATGCTTTGTATAAAATGCATTATTTATATCTGGGACAGGGGAGATGAGCAGAGGAATGCTGGAAAGCACGGGGATGTAAAGAGCAGACGCTGGTAAAAGATGGTTTCATTTCTGGCTTTTAGGCACAGCACGTAATCTTATTTGCTGTATTTTATTGCCAATTACATTGACCTTTAGACAATGTGATTGCTTTTCCTAACTTAACAGGACTGTTGCTCTGTGGTTAGAAACATAAGCTTCACAGAGTCTGTCCCTTATTTGGTGGGAGACAAAATTTAGCTTATAAAGTGGCTAGCTTCCATCTAGGCTTTATTGGGCAGGGCTCACTTGACTGTATCTGCATAAAAAATCCCTGCCTATAGCAAATTAACATTGCAGGAATAAGGCTAGGCTACAATCCTTCTTACTGTATGCCTAGTTCTCACTGAAATAGCAGACCTCTGTGTGGGCTGTACCACTTCAGACTGTATTTGGTATGTTTACAAAATTAATCTCTTCATGTAGAAAATTAGCATCTCAGGGAGACAGCAACCAGCCTAACGCTACTCAGCAAGCTTTTTGACAGTGTTGGGATTTCAACTCAGGTCTCATCAATGAACATAGAACCCACTCAACCCCAAATTCTGTTGAGGTACAGAGGGTCTTTCTTTCAAGGAAATATGCATAGTATTGATCTGAATATCTTTTTCCTTTACTGCCCCCAGACTTTATAAAAGGAAACATATTTTTTAAAAAATTCTGATTTTTTTATAATCCACAGAAATTATTTTTTTCCAGAACTCTGAAGTAACACTGTTATTTGCAAATGTGTTTCAATTTTTGAAAAGCAATTTTTAACAAAAAAAAAAGTTTAAAAGCAAAGGGACTTGGCGAGTGGGGGTGAGGAAATGAATTCTGTCAATTAAATGAAAGGGCAGTAAAGTTTAAGTATATAGAGCCAGTACTCTTTTCCCAATAATGAAAATACAAGAGGCTGCCATGGATACAGCCAGCATGTCTGGAAGCAATTGAAGGCAACACTTTTGGCCCTTATTTTTTAAAAAAACCCACAAATTGGTCTGCCTTATTGCCAAAGGGGAGAAAAAGGGAAGAGACAAGACCTGGCTTGTGGGCAGATAAATCTGTTGGTGGAGGAATAACCAAGCCATTCTCGGTTCCTGCATTTTAGTGATGTGGTGGAGCACCCCGCAGTAGGTGTGCGTAGTCAGTAAAGAGGGGAGATCTCTTGATATATGCATGGGTCGATTCCTACATTACAAATTCCGGGTGGCTGGTATGTGAACATGAACTTCTGTGCTGGAAACTCACTGCCTAAGCATGAGAGCCTGATTTTGTTGGGGACTGATTTTGTTGAAGCCTGATTTTGTTGTCACATGCAGGAAAGAAGGGGTTTAAAACTCTCCACCCTTTTCCTGATCTGAAATGGTCCTGGGAGCCATTGTTTGCCTGTCAGGGAAATTTAAATGAACTGGTTGGCCACAAATATAAGTCTCTCTACACAAGAACTTTTCCCCAAGTACTGCAGTCCCCCTTCAAATCAGGCCCTTGTGTGCCTGGAAGCTGAATCAGATTAGAACTGTAGGCACATGCTTGATCCAAAATCCTCACAAAAACCATGTAGACTTTGCACTGTGTGAGTACACAGGAGTAGAACTTGGCCCCTGGTTCACACGTGCAGGAGAATGAGCTTCTAGGATGCTGAGTTGGTAGAAGGGAATGCACTTGGAAGATACCAGGTCTGAATATTCCTTCTCATCAAAAAAGCTCCATGCAGTTAGAAAAATAGCACTTCAGGGACGGTGATCCTGCCCCTTGCCTTTGCTTGCTCTGCTGGCTTTCTGTCTGCAGGCAGAGCTTAAAGACTCAGGATATAATATTCAACAATAAGTCTTCATGGACTAGAGACATGAAAATTTCTACTGGAATAAAATCTTGCTGGACTTTAAGGTGCCACAAGACCCCAGCTTATTGCATTTTTTTGCTACAACAGACGTAGTACAGGCGTCTCTTGGGAACTTGAGCCTTGAAGGTCATTTGAAAACCTCAGCCAGTACAAAAGCCTGCATTTTAGATATCATGCAGAGACGCTGATTTTATAACTGTTGCATGGACTGCTATTTTATTTCCAAGTACAATTCAAGGTGCTGGTTTGGACCCTTAACGCTCTTCACAACTTGGGACACTGATGCCTGAAGGACATGTCATTCCCTTTATGGGACCCCTTCAAATTACTCACAAAAACATTGCTAGAAAATTAGCACAGCAGAAAACTGGCTAAGCAAAAACCTATGTCCATGTTTTGGATTTTTTTTTTATGTGCAGGAGCATAAACATTTAATGCCCCTACTACCTGTACCCCTCAGTTATACAGGGGCACTTTGCCACCTCATTCTGGTATGTGCATGTATCTCATCCCCAATGTGGTACCTATGCATGCCACGATGCCCTTCCAACACCTTTCCTGGTGCCCAGCAAGAGGTTTTAGTAAGTGGACCAGGGCAGGTAGAGTTTGATGTAGTGGTTAAGAGCAGCAGGACTCTGGATAACGGGGTTTGATTCCCCACTCCTCTGCTTGCCTCATGACTCATGTTCCAGTATTTTTCCATCTCCAGCCAGAGTTGGGAACTGTTCTGCTTAGCCAGGCAGCACATCCGGTGCGTGAAGCACATGAGGGGAAAGGCTTATGGTATGTCCATATTCATAAGCTGTTCTTTCACTGTGAGGGAGGCGATGACTGCTAACGATAGGGGTTACACTCTCATGGTCAAAAAGGTTAGGGACCCATGTTGTAGAGGAACCTGGATCTTAAGTTTCATGCTACAGCAACTTTGCTGACCTTAAGCCCCCTTCCACGCTAGAAGAATGGCATTCTAGGTTTCTTACTCTCTTGCTATCTCATGTGTTGTGTTTTCTCAGGGGGGATCCAGACAAATGCGACATTTGGGGCAATACCCCTCTCCACCACGCAGCCTCTAATGGTCACATCCATTGTGTTTCCTTCTTAATCAACTTTGGTGCCAATATCTTCTCCCTTGATAACAACATGCGCTCTGCTCTGGATGCAGCGGCCAACAGGAACCAGTACGAATGTGTCCAAATCCTTGACAATGCTGCTACTGAGCAGGGCATCAAAAACCCCAAAAGAGTCTCCCGTCTGAAGGCCCATGCACAGCGTGACGTTCAGAGGCAGATTCGAGAATGTGAACGACGCCAAGAGAGGCATGAGCATGAAATGATCAGACATTACAACAAGACGCATGCCGAAAGAGAAACGCCCACCCGGACACGTGTGTCGAATTTTTTTACCACCCGCTCACTAGGGGCCCTACCCAAACATTTGAAGGACACCTTCAGGCTAAAGACAAAAAAGAAAGAGGAGGATTCAGAAGACCTGGACACAGGGAGCAATAACCAAGCAAAGGACATTCCAGTTGGCCGAACCACTGTGATGGACATGTTCAGTGAAAACGAGGAGGAAGAACCAGAAAACCTGGGCAAAACCAGCGTTTCTGAAGATGGTCAGGTAGAACAAGAGTCCATTTTTAACCGTCCAGGTCTTGGTAACATTGTTTTCCGAAACAACTTGGCCACTGGCATAACCGCTGCTCCTGTGTTGCCTGAGAAAGAAGAGATCAGTTTCCAAATACCGGATGAATTGTTTCAATTCAAAAGGTCGGAGGTGGCCAGTGACCCAGATTTGGAGAATGTTCCTGAGGAATCTTGGATCGAGGAAGAAATTGGGTGGGATGATGGCAGCACAGAGACCACCCCCCTCGAAGTCTTTCTTGCATCACTGGAGCTGAATGAATTCCTTCCTATCTTGATGAGAGAAGATACCGATTTAGAGACTCTCATGCTGTGCTCTGATGAAGACCTCCAGAGCATACAGATGCAGCTGGGTCCAAGGAAAAAGATCCTCCATGCAGTAAACAGAAGGAAGGAAGCACTGGCAAAGCCAGGCAAGGCAGAAGACACCAAGCTGTAACTTATAAAGCTCCTTGTTGCAATAAATTTCTGCACTAAGATATTGTAGTTTAGTGGTCCTAGTGTTAGATTTTGACTAAGCAGATTTGGCATCAAACCTTCTGTACCTATGGAGGAGATAGATCCAGAGGAGTTAGCTGTGTTAGTCTGTAGTAGCACAATAGTAAAGAGTCCAGTAGCACCTTTAAGACTAACCAACTTTAGTGTAGCACTAGTAACAAAGCCGATTGTGGGAATAAATACAATGGGATCTAGAAAGGGGTGGGCAGGCAGGCAGGCATTGACACCTGCTCCATGCCTGAACCCGGCCGGGCAAAGGGGGTCATTGACACCTGCACGGTGCCTGATCCCGGCTGGGTGAAGGGAAAGCAGGCATTGCCTCCTGCTCCACACTTGATCCTAGATGGGTGAAGGGGGGTGGGCATTGCCTCCTGCTCCATGCCTGATCCTGGCCAGGTGAAGGGGGGGGCAGGCATTGCAACCTCCTCCATGCTTGATTCCAGCCGAGTGATGGGGAGGCAGGCATTGCCTCATGCTCCACTCCTAATCCTGGGAGGGAGAAGGGGGAGCGGGCATTGCCACCTGCTCTGTGTCTGATACCGGCCAGGTGAAGGAGGAGCAGGCATGGCCACCTGCTCCGTTCCTGATCCTGCCTGGGTGAGGGGGGGACTGGGCATTGTCTCTTGCTCTGCTCCTGATCCCACCTGGGTGGTGGGAGGCAGGCATTGCCTCCTCCTCCACTCCTGATCCTAGGCTGGAGAAGGGAGAGTGGGTCTTGCCACCTGCTCCATGCCTGATCCCAGCCGGGTGAAGGTGGCAGGCAAGCATTGCCATCTGCTCTGCTCCTGATCCCCGCTGGATGATGGTGGGGGGCGGGCATTGCCCCCTGCTCCATGCCTGACCCCAGCTAGGTGAAGGTGGGGGCAGGCATTGCCATTTGCTCCGCTCCAGATCCCAACTGGGTGAAGGCGGGGTTGGACGTTGCCACCTGCTCTGCTCCTGATCCCAGCTGGGTGAAGTTGGGGGACGGGCATTGCTACCTGCTCCGCTCCTGATCCCAGCCTGGGCTTCCCACTGCTGCATGCTCTCAGAGGGGCGGGCTGCCTCTTCTGGGCTTCCCTCCACAGGAGCGCCCCCTGGAGGCACACCAGGGTAGGAAGTGAGTTGTCTGGAACACAGTTAGCCTTTTATATAAGAGGATAAGTTTTCGAAAGCTTCAGCTCTCTTGCATCTGAACGAAGAGAGCTGTGGCTCTCGAAAGTTTATGCTACAATAAAGTTGGTTAGTCTTAAAGGTGCTACTGGACTCTTTACTATGGGGAGATATAGGAGGATTAGACATTCTTTTAAAGAGTAGATGTATTCATTAGATTTTTCTTTTTAAAAAACTATTTTTCAGAATGACAAACCAAACAGATCAAGAAATACACCTGGAAATCACTGTTTTGTTTCATTAAAATAGTTTCTGGAATGGTGAACCAAATCTAGGAAACCAAATTACACTGACACAGTCCCACCAAAAAGTCTGTGTGTTTCGTTTCAGTTTTTATCTCACAGTGGCAGCAGCATTTTGTTTTCCATAATGACATTGACCATTTGGATCCCTAGGAGAGACAGCCCTTACATTATTAGCTAGCTATAACAACATCCTTCGATGTTACTCCATCTGTGACGACTCCCAGGGTGTCCCGGCTGCTGGCTTTAACATTTAGGAATGGGTGTTCCACTGTGACGCCATAATGGATAGGCAGGTGATCTCCTATTCCAAATTCTCCCCATGGTTTAAACTTTTCAAGAAGGACCATGTTAGAGCGCCCTATCTGGTCAACATCCTCCCTCACAACCTCAGAACAGCTTTTACCTCAATTCGGTTCCAACTATGCCCACAGCGCTGCTAGCTGGGCACTATGCCAAAAGACCTCAAGCCCTCCGCTGCTGTATTTGTGGTGCTCGCGTTGTGGAGGATTTACCACACTACCTACTATCCTGCCCACTTTATGCAGAGCCAAGGAATAAATCCATAGAAGAGTTTTTAATTGGTTTAAACTCCTCTTCAGACTCTTGAGAAATTGTTTTTTCTCCTGTCTGACTCTGCTGCATTTGTTTCTTATAGTCTCTCTCTGTTCGCCTTAGCAGCCAAGAAAATCCAGGCTAGAGTTGTTTCCAGAGACAGCAGTGGTTTTATCTGACTGGTATTTTCTGCCTGGATCATTTTAATCATTTTCATCTTTTAATATTTGTACATATGTTTACATGCTAGAGTGTTTTATTTGTATGGATTGTATTAACTAATGCAGTCGGCTGGAAAGGGAATGTGCGCAATGCACATGAGTGAATCTTTTTTCTCTCCATTGCTATCCAGGTAATGACATTGTCTTGTCTCCCTGCCAATCAAGTCCTTGCAAGGGGATACTGCTTTCCACCAATTGGCTTCAGAAACTTTTGGAAGGGGCAATGTGCAGACTTCAGTCATAGGCTGCAATTCTTAAGTCACTTCTCTGGGAGTAAGCACTATTAAATAACATGGGAGTTATATCTGAGTAGACCTTTTTGGGGAGCCCCTCCTGAATTCTGTAAGCTATTTGACTACTTTGCTCTTTCAAAAACAATCCTGCCAGCCTTCAGCAGCAGGAGAACTTATAGAAAAATCACAGGTCTTTTTAGGCTGGGGTGGGGGGATTCAGACAACCGTGCTGCCTGCCTGCACCTGGATGGTGGAAAGTGGCAGCAATTAATGCAAGAATACACCCTCATCATGGGAACAAAACTGCAACGCACAAAGAAACATGGCTCCAACAGGAAACAGCAGAATGCAAAGGTTATAATTTATTGGCACTGTGGAAAAATTAAAAAATTGAACATAAAGCAGGATTGTTTTTAATGTTGCTGCCACACTACTACCTCTCTGCCAGTCAGTTTCCTGCGATAGTGTGCACCTGCTGACACGTGCCTTCTTCAGGGTCAGTTGTTGTGTGTGTAGTGTAACTGACGAAAAACTCAGATCAATGGTTTAGAAGGAGGACTGTGTTCGGTGTGGTTTTGGTGCTGTGAAATACAAAAACAGCTGCCTAAAGAGCCTGGAAGCCCTCATTGCAAAGAATGGGGCCGAAACTCACGATAGCGAAAAAACTCAAATGCATTATATCCAAGCCAGCTATGCCCCATCTGAAAAATTAGTAACAACAGTATGCAGTTCCTTCAGAAACTTCGGATCCAAAACTGAAATGGAATTTTTTTCAGTGCACACTTCTAATAGCAAGATTTTTAAAAAAATATGAAGACAGTTTCAGGTAGACAGCCATGTTGGTCTGCAGTAGAACTCAAGTGCAGTAGCACCGTAAAGACCAACAAGATGTCCAGATGAAGGGATCTTTGACTCTCAAAGGTTTATACACTGGAAATCTGGTTGGGCTTTAAGGTCCTACTGGACTCAAATCTTGCTCTTAAAAAATTCTTCTTCCATAGAGCTTAAGGTAGCATACGGTTCTATCTTCTTTTTATCCACAGAATTCATATTTTGTTGCATAGCTATGGAGTCTCCACCCCCACCCAAGTAGGCAGAGTCTGTATTCCTTTCATCATCAGTGAGTGAGGATGATGGACACTTTAAACAATGATACTAGCATGACACACTCACATCCTCATAATACTTTGCTGTGTAATGCTCCAGGCCATTAACATAACAAAATATAAGGCTCAGGTTGCATTCTGTACAAGTGTATGGATGCGCTTTGAATTGACAACGAGAGCTGCAAGTTCCAGCAATTAATTGATTTTAAATCTCTTGAGCCATTAAGGAACTGCTGCTGCTTAATCAGGCAACAGGGCTTTTTTCTTTTTCTTTTTACTGTCAGTTGTTTTCACTCTAAGTAATAATAAATATATAGACAGAAAGTGTCTTGTTGGGAGAGAAATTCCTCCTCCTCTTTCATGCAGGAAAGAATACATCTTCTGGGTTGCTACATCTACAAATAAAAAATAGCTCTTTCTTGCAAAGTGTTGCTTTATTCATAGGCAAATGTAAGCAGTTTTCAGCAATCAATTGCAATTCATACAATTAATCAACTATGGAATGACACTCTACTTAAAGTACATCAGCTAATGTTTACTCCAAGCTCTTATGTTGGGGGATTGATCTTGGATTCCTAAACATGTAATTTAGCTGAATAAAAGATGCTGTGGGGCAGATCATGGAATGAGCTGTGACATTGGGAAGGCAAGGTACACTCCCCCATGACATTTCCTGAATAAAAAATGTCCCTCTTTGGTCTGCTTTAAGCCCAAATTAGACAAAAAAGCTAGCTGGCTGTTATGCCTGCCTACCCCCATTTAAAGTAGTTCTAGAAGATGGGTTGTTGTTTTTAAAGCAGCAACATTGCAGAGATATTACAATGACATAAAATGTGGGGGAGGGGCAGTGGCTCAGTGAGAGAGCATCTCGTTGACACGCAGGAGGACACAGGTTCAATCCCCAGTCGTCCAGTTAAGACCATCAGGTAGTAGGCAATGTGAAAGACCTCTACCTGAGACCCTGGACAGCTACTGGAACTGCCCTGGATGGACCCAGGGTCTGAATCAGTATGAGGCAGTTTCATGTTCAGTGTTCCTCGAGAAGAGCAGCAAAAGCACTTATATGGCATGGAATTGTTAACCTTGGAAAGATAGTTTCTGTGCAACATGGAAGCTTGTGTACCACTGGAACAATAAAACTTGGTGCAGAAGTTCTCATGTGAATAGTTTTATTCTCTGAGCAAACTCGGGGGCAACTTTTCCAATGGAATTACAAGGGGAACCTAATAGGCAACTTGAAGCAGTTTCAGCTGAGACTACCCTGTAGCCACAAAAAAAACATTCAGTGAGTTATGTTAGCCATCCCTACCTTTAGAGTAAATCATCCCCCCAACCAAGTAATAAATCAGGGCCTTTTTTGTGGAAGGGCAACTTTTGATTAAGAAAATAGTTAACTTCTCCACTGGAATTGTGGCTGAATGCAGATCTCATTCACACAATGCACACAAGCTGCCGCCTCAGCAAAAATCCACACCTGGTTAGCCAAATCTAGGCCCGAATATGCCTGAAATTCATGGGGAGGGTCATTTACAGCACCTTCCCAAAAACAGTTACTCCAGTCTAAGCCCATTGATTTCAATGAGCTTCAACTGGAGTGGATTGCAGTGTTAAGTCTGAAACTCTGCCCTACAACTGGCTCCTCTGATTGAGTTCCCCAAAAGCAATTTTTGCACTATTTTTCCAGTGCTTTGAAGTCATGCAAAGAGCCACCCTCTATCATAATGCAAAAAGTGAACAACAGAAACACCATTTTAACCACCCAAAGATGGCCAAACACTGCTGCCCTGGTTAGGTCAAACCACTCTGCACTTGGGGCTGTTTTTGCATTCCCAACCCCCTGCCTTTCCCAGCTCATTTCTCTCTTACGAGATTCAAGAAATGATAATCAGAGGAACTGAGATTTAGTGGCTTGTGGGTTATGTGAGAGAGGAGAGGTATAGGTACAACCACACAAACACTCAATCTGTGTTGGTGAAATTTGGCTAAGGCAGAAGGGCATCGTAGTTGTTTTTCCCCAAATATGTATCATCCTCTGAGACAATGTTGGAAGTCATCAACTGTACCTCCAGCCTTTTTGGCACTGGAGAACTCAGGCCAAGGGCATACTTCCAGTTGGCAAGCCCAGTTTTCTATCATACTGGAGAAAATGCATTGCTATGTCAGCAGTCTCTCATTTGGGGCAAGGGAATTGAGTTCAAGCATCCCACTTGGTCTTGCAACATCGTCACATTCTTCAGGGGCTGTCATAGCGCCATCCCCAAATGCACCTGACTTTTCCATGTCACATCCTTTAAGCCTGTTTAAATAAATTCACCCTTCAGCTGACATCTTTCCCTCAAATCACAACGACCTCTTAAAGGGGTTAAGATCTGTACCGCTTTAAGCCACAGAAAGGACAAAAGGTGAGTACCTACCAAACTATACAGAAAAAGAAATTGTGTCTATTGTTACAAAAGCAATTCAATTCTTTCCTAAGGGGGGGGGCTATTAATTTTCCTCAAGGCAAAGACATTTTTAAAAAAGAAGCAAAGGTTACAGCCATTAATAAGATGCTCAACTCTTCTCATCAAGAAATTGTAGTTTAGCTACCAGCTGACAAAGCTGATTTGCTGGGTTCTCCCACAGCTCTTCCTTTCAGCTGCCCGCCAACCAGGAATCAAAGACCATCTTTGCAGAGACCGTGTCTTCAACGGCCATCCCTGAAATAAGCAAAAGAGCTGAAATCACAGCCAGTTCTCCAGTTACATGCCAAAACTGAAGGTCAAAGTGCAAGCAGTGAACGTTGCTGGAAGGAGCATTTTGTTTGTTTGTTTGTCCTTCTCTCTGCTGTATGGTACAATTGAAAGGAGGGAGATTGAAAGCTGGGAAGCTGGGACAGGTTCTGACTATTCAGAATTTCTTACAGTCAAGTTCGAGAGCAGCTTGTGTAGAAACCCCAGACATTTTTTAAAAAAATGGCAGACATGAGAGACCCCAGTTCAGATGGGGCTTGTGGCGCGGGGCTTTGAGGAATTTCAGTCTTCCCCTCAAAGCCATTTCCCTTAACTTCAAACAGCCCTTTGGAGCTGCTATTTGCCACACTGGGATAACATACAAGTTCCTAAACTACAAGTTCTCCTTATGTACTGATATGAATCGGGTCCCGTGCGCCTGTTATTTAAGTGGGGGGGGGGGGAGCTCAAGGAGGTCCATCCGTAGAGTTCTTAAACTGTTAGACAAAAGCTATTTTTCTTCATTCAGTATTTTGGAGGGATAGGTTAGATAAGTGTAAAATTGTAAACTGCCTTAAGCCACAGACAGTGAGAAGGGGGGGAGGGTGGAAATCGAATGTCTGGGCAAAAAATAGAATAGTTGTCATCAACAAAGCTGAAGAAGACAAACACACAATAACGAGTTATCTATTATGCTTTTATCCTATCCTTCCTTAATCAGAGGGATATATGAGCTTCTCTCCTGCCCAGGAGGGATCCTTTTAACACTGTTAAATCCTTTTAACACTGAGGGATCCTTTTAACACTCACAGAACACTGTGAGGTAAGTTAAGCTAAGGGGGTATAATGGGGCCAAGATTTGTCAAGGAGTGTTACTGCTGAATGAGATCAATCACTGCTTAATATGGTGAAAGACCAGTCAGATAACAACATACAATCTAATTAAAAATACAGTCAAATCGTACTATTAAAAATCTATCAATCTAATAAACATCGAATTTCCAGGGTTCAAACTCTTAAATATTTAAAACTTTAAAATTAATAAAATAATTAAATATTTCCCCCTATGGCTGAATGGGAATTCGAAAGGGAGGGGGGGCTGGATCTAGTCCAGTTCTTTCACTTTGTCATTTCCTCATGACATTAATGTCGAGTTTCTCTGAAAAGGAAAGAGAAGCGGCTCTTTTGCTGCTAATCACCAGCATTCTCAGGCAGGGAGACCCTCAAGAAATAATTGGGCATTGTCTTCTGCAGTCCTTCAAGCTCAGGAGAGGCCTTATTCTTACCCAGGGACTTGAACACAGTTGTTTTCTCACGCAGGGCTGGTTTTGTTCCCAACACCACCTCTCCCAGTTCAGCATAAATCTTTGCCTGCAAACAGACAAGTTTATTGTGGCCAAGATAAGCCAGTTGGGAACAATTGCTACAGTACAACAGTCCAATATATGATGAGCCATCTACCAAATTCTCTCTCTACAATCAAGAAGCTCTCAAACCATGAGGCTACAGCTTTTCTTCCTTAGCGATCTCCAATGCAATGTCTGCCAGGGCTGGCCCAAACACAAACAACAGAACCAACTCGGTTGCCAAAATTCCCGGGAGCTCCAGTCTCAGTTACATAAAACAGCATGGACAGATCTCCCACTGCCTGGCCTTTCTAAAGGAGAGGTAGCTCGGTGGCTGGGCAAGTCGCCCTGCCTTTCCAGGAAAAGACAGGCTTTCAAAACTATAGTGGCCATTTGGCAGGGCTGCTGAGAAGCTGTGACAGAAATTTTCTGGTCCAGATTGCTCTGCAAGTCTAGGAAGCCGAACCACCTCATTTCGCTCTCCTGAGAGCTCAAGGGAGAAGTCCACACAACGCTTGTGGGCCTGGAATGACCTCAGGCCTTCGGCAACAGAGGAAGAAATCCCCATTGAAGTCAGTGGGGCTTCTTTCACCTCTTACCCACAAACCTTTGTGCATTTCTTGCATTATTCAAGAAGGGACAGAGGGAATCGTTGCCTGGGACCTGGGGCATAAACACGGATAGGGCTTTTTTTCAGCTGGAACGCGGAGGAATGGAATTACAGAACCTCTTGAAAATGGCCACATGGGTGGTGGCCCCACCCCCTGATCTCCAGGCAGAGGGGAGTTTAGATTGTCCTCCACGCCGCTGGTGCGGAGGGCAATCTAAACTCCCCTCTGTCTGGAGATCGGGAGGGGGGGGCAGGGCCACCAGCCATGTGACCATTTTCTCTGAGGGCGATTTAAACTTTAAAAAACTCCCCCCTTGTTCCAGCTGAACCAAAGTGATGTCATTGTGCGGTCCTGGGAGCGTGCACGCACTCTGCGCACACGCATGTGGTACCAGGGGCACCACCTGCCGCCAAGAGTTGCCCCCTCTGCTGGCAACCCACTGAGTTCCACCACCTCTTTTTCCAGAAAAAAAGCCCTGAACATGGGATAAAAAAGCAACTAAAGCAGTGATGAACTGTAGGCATTCTCAGGGCCTTAGTTTCCTGCAGTTCCATCTCCTTTCTCCTCAATATGCCTGTAGCAGTCAAATATCAAACACCCCTCTTCCTACTGCTATTCTCTTTTCACAACATTCCTGTTTTGCATGTTTTACACCTGCACAAGCTGCTTTATGCAGAATCAGCTACCTTGTGCTGAATCAGCCCATTAAACCCAGAACAGAATGACAGCAGATCTCCAAGGCGGGTCTCTCTCAGCCCCGCTATCCAAGATCCTCTTAACTGGAGTCGCCAGGGACTGAACCTGGAATTTGCTGCATACAAACTATGTGCTCTGGATCGAGCTACAGGCTTTTCTCCTCCATCCCCTTAAACCATGCCCAAAAGTTGTTCTAAGCAAGGATGTCAAAGGTGTCACTCATATGCAGAAGATTACTGGAAATAGTAACATTGGGTTGTCTCTAATAACAACAACAAGAACATTAGATTTATACACAACCCTTCAGGACAACCTAAGGCCCACTCAGAGCGGTTTACAAAGTATGTTATTATTATCCTCACAACAAACATCCTGTGAGGTAGGTGGGGCTGAGAGAGCTCCTAGAAGCTGTGACTGATCCAAGGTCACCCAGCTGGCTTCAAATGGAGGAGTGGGGAATCAAACCCGGTTCTCCAGATTATAGAGTCCTGTGCTCTTAACCACTATACCAAACTGGCTCTCTAAAAAAGACCTCTGGATTTCAACCAATTCAGATTGCTTTAAAAGAGAGATGTACAACCCCTTCCCCAACGTCCTTACCCCGGATAAAATAACATCTCCAGATTCGTGCATAGCAGCTTCTTTAGAATCCACGTACAGCACGGAGCTCCTCATCATGTCGTCATCCAGCTCCCGCCAGTCGGGCCTGCTCGCTCCAACAGCTATGAGCCAAAAAAAAAAGAGAGAGAATCTGACAGAGAACGCCTTCATTCTCCAACACGGACAGATGCAAATGCCATAAATGATTGAAAATTATCTTTGAATCCCAGAACTCTGACAGCAGGGTCTAGTTTGGAGAGGGTCCTAGACAAATCCTACTTTAGCCACAGACTTTCTTCATGATTTAGCCTCGGAGAACTCCATCTGCAAAACAGAAGCTGCAGGAAGATCACATTTTCCACCATTTAAAGCCCACAACATAGGGAATGGCTATGGATCAGTGGAAGATCCTCTGCTTTGCATGCAGAAGGTCCCAGGTTCAATCCCCAGCATCCCCACTTAAAAAGGACCAGGCAGTACATGATGTGAGAGAGCTGCTATCAGTCTGGGTAGACAATATTGTCCTTGATGGACCAACAGTCTGACTCTGGTGAGGCTATTTTCCTTCTCGATAAAGCTCCAAGGTGGCTGCTATGTGATACGGTGACTAGACACTGCCTGTGATATCAATGACAACCAGCCACCTAAAAAGCAGCTCTCCCCACAGCTATTATTGTTCATATTAATTAGCAGAGTGCAGAATTTGAGCATTTAAGTACACACTCCCATGTTTAGCTCTGTAAAAATACTTTACTACATATCAAGACAAAAGGCCACATTAGTAGAAAATAAAGAATAGCTATCTTGCTTGGCTACATCTTGGTAGTACTTAGAGAGTTACTCAGAGAGAGTGCTAGTCTGTTACATCTTAGGCATTCTAGAAGATTAGCAGACCTCAGATGATCCACTAATGAGTTAGGAACCATAGACCTCACCACCATGTTGTATTGGATTCCTGCTAATCCTACGTGTTTGTGAACTTGTATCCATTTACCCCATGGCATTGTTTATGGAAATGTTTCTGGTATTGACTGTACTACTCTCACACAGTGTAATCCACCTTGAGTCTCAGTGAGAAAGGTGGACTATAAATGACATAAATAAAATAAATAAATGAATAGCAGAGTGGCTGACTGACTGACTAAAGAGCAATAAACCTTAGTATATGTTTCTATCTAATTCCCACCCCCCACCTCCCATAAACTGGTTGCCCAATAGGGAATCCCACATCTTCTTCATTAAGCATAAAGACTCCCCTTTCTATGGCGGGAAACTTATCTGGACAGCTAAATGGTCCTATGCAAATAGTTTACTAGCTAAGTATCACAACAACAGTTTAACACTTTCATGACTGAACGAAGATCCCTTGCTAAACCCCAACAATTATGTGAGGACAGAATCCACAGTGCTTGGAGTGGGGTGGGGGGCTTGTGCGACTATCCCGCAAAAAGGTAGAAAAGCCGGAGACGTGCTTTCACCAGTCTTCTCAATGAGTTCCTGCGTGTGTGCTCTTTTGCTATTCCTCTTGCATTGGGGTTTTTATGGAGAGTGTGGTATATTAATTAAAGGCTTGTAATTAAAAGAGGATTCCAACTCCTCTGTCACCTTTCAAACTGATAAACAACTCAGACGAAAACTAGCCAGCAAGACAGTTGGGTGAACGGTTCTGCCAAACCGGAGGACTCGAGTATTAGTCTGAAAGCCTACTCAAGCATCACTAAAGGTTCAGTGGGGGAAAGAAACATCAAGAAGAGGCAGCCCTTGTGCGTATGTGTGTTGCCTGGGTGAAGGAAGACACTAATTGCTGTTTCCCACCTCTTGTGGTGTGCCTCAACACAGGATGAAAAACCCTTCAGACAAAGCATTCAGTGGAGTGTGAACAAGAAAATCAGGGAGACAGATGAAATGTTGTCCCTTTCAACTGTTTACTGCCACCACCAATCCGTTTCTATTTCCTCAGAGACAAAAGGGGAAGAAAGCACAAGGGAGATGGAAACTAGGACAAATTGAGGGAGAATCTACACCCCACCAAGCTGCCTGCATTATTTTGTTTAGTCCTCTATAGGCACTGCAATCGGGGACAATGACTAAAGATAGCAGCAACAAGGACAACACAAATGGCACAATTCTGTCACTAGGACATTAGCCACGATGAGACCTTACAAGCAAGAATGAACCAGTGTATGGAATTGTGCCTGGAACCAGTTTCAAAGAGCTGATCCTTACCCTTAAGTTGGTTGTTGTGGATTTTCTGGGCTGTATAGATGTGGTCTGGGTCAGGAACTACGATGCCAAGACCATGGCTGTACAGCCTGGAAAATCCACAACAATCATCGTTCTCCAGCTGTGAAAGCCTTCAACAATATATCTTACCCTTAAGGTTTGCAGAAAAAGGGATGAGAGTTTAATAAACTTTTATCTCATTTTTAACCCTTAGAGTGATATACGTACTCTGCATCCAAAAGCAAAAAGTAACTCAAATGTGACATCAAGAAAAGCCAGATTTGGTGAGGAGGAAACCAGTTGTGTCTCCCCCCCCACTCCATTTTCCACAAGAATGGGATCTGAGAATCAGAGGGGGGATTTGTGCAATTATTTTTGAACTCCAGGCCAAGCATTTAACACAGTAGCAAAGACCAGCTGCTGAGCTATCCCAACACCCCAGTATTAAACAACTGAAATAGAAGCCTAATCCTCCCCATTGCAACGGTCTTTAGTTCCACCTGTGTACACCTGGGATCCCTGCTTAAAGAAGATTCACATCCCCCTCTTCATATTTTGCCTCCTCAAAACATGTTAATCCAGATCAGCTAATCCTTAAGGGCTATAATTAAAGCATAGCAGGTGTGATTTTTAAACGATAAGAGTTTTTTTATTACCAGCTCAACAATTTCACAGCCACGAGGACAGGGGTGACAGAAAGGGGGCACTAGGTGAAACAGCTGCCTTGTAGCATTCAGACACTGCCAGGCATGAGATAACCTGAGTTTTTGGGCCAAACTAGATGTGATGTCATCCATGCTCTGCCCATGGACACCACTGTTGTTTTAAAGAGATTTAAGAATGGTGCAGCAAGCTGAGGCACTCTTGTTCACACACCTCCTCTCCCTCCCCAGGAAATGGGTTATTCCCTACTGGCTAACTGACCTGGGCCATTTCCACACGGCTTACCTGGCTTCGCAACGTCCCGGTAGATTGCACAAAAAATGCAGAAAATCGTGTTTTCTCACGCGAGATTTGCGCAATGTCACATGACGTCGAGCAAATCTCACGCGAGGAAACACGATCTTCCGCGTTTTTTGCGCGATCTACCGGGACATTGTGAAGCCAGGTAAGTCATGTGGAAACAGCCCAGCAAAGGGCCACGTTCGTTCTGGGCATGCGTGACACAACCTCAACTTAGCCAGACACAGACTCTCTTGGAAACTTCTGCATAGCTCTGCAGGGAGCAAATCATCTCTGGGAACTGAAACTGAAGAGTGTCAGCTGTCCAAAGCAAACAGCCAATCCTGACTTTGCTCTGCCATCTTGGTGTAGGAGGTGCTTCAGAAAAAAATTTGTGTCTGCAGGGAGAGCCCATTTTTAAGTGGCTACCTCCCTCGGAGAATCATGCTTTGCTTGGGCATCCTGCAATTGGCTCCAAATCCATGGAAGCCATTTTGTATTGCTCACATGGCCGCCATTTTGTGGCAGCACCCACTACACTTTTTCAAAAACCTAAAAGTGCCTAGAGATTAACTAAACCCTGCTCTGGACCATACTGGCTCACGAGATGTACAAAAGTCAACAATAATTTTAGTGGCAACAGAGGAAAAAACAGTGTACTTTTACCATTGATATGGGCCCCAGGTTTCACCCATTCTCCGTATAAAATTGGTTTTGTTGCCATAGTGACTGTGATGATCACATCTGCCCCAGCGACAGCCTCCTGGACAGTAGGGCAGACTTGAACCTGCCCTGCCACTGAGTGGGCAAACTTCTCCGCATTCTGCTTAGTGCGATTCCAGATTCTCACCTCCAAGGCAAATTGAGAAAAAGCACAATGTATTTTTGGTCAGTTAGCAACAACGTGAAAAATCTTGGCATCAAGGGTCACCTTTTAACACTATCTGTGGTACGCTACATGACACAAAAAGGAAACTGAAATAAAGGGGTATTTCATCAGCGTGTAAAGTAATGGAAAAGTGTTTGTCAACATGAACCCATTCCTCTGGTAAGGGGCACTGAGCTCTGTCTCCCAACTATTTGGGCTGTGCATGGTACCTTCTCCCATTGCATTTTTAATCTTAAGAAGGCGAGTGGGAAATATAGTCTGCGGTCACAGCACCCAAGGAACGAGACTTGTTTTTCTCTGTACTGAATCATCTTCACGAAATTTCTCTGTACTGAAGCATCTTCATGAAATTAGCAGCACAGTCCAGTTACTCTGCTGCTGTATCAAGAGCACACGTGTCACGCTTGCTCCCCCCAAAATAAGATGGTTTAATTGCCATCTCTTACCTCCTTAAATGAGAACAGCTCCATGAAGATCTCATAATGGCTCTGGGCTTGAACGCCAGCCCCGAGGATGCAGAGGACTTCAGAAGCGGCTGGCATCAAGAACTATAAGGTACCCGTCAGTAAAAGAATTTGTTATAATGGTCCCCTTCCAATTTGACAGCTTTGGCATATGCTCAAGCGGAAACTCTCATTTTCCCCACAGGGGACTTTCATTATAATTTGATGCTCCTTAGAGTATCACATGAGATATGACTGACAAGAGCAGTAATCAGAATCTCTGGCGGGTTTTTAAAAAGCTAAATGTAGCCATATGTGCACATGAAAGAGCGTCAATATTAAATTACAATCTTCTAAGACTAGGAGCTTCGATTTAGAAAGGTGTAACTCTGATTAGGATGGCATTTTACACATAAGACAGGGAGCATCTAGTTCGGCCTTTAAACCTTGGGTGTTCATCACAAAAACCACTCAGGGTGGAAACTATTTCTTGTTTGGTTTATTTGTTATCCAGTCACCCAACTTTGGGAGAGTCAGTGGAGAACTGGCCCAATTCAAACCCTAAATGTCTTTTTTTAAAAAAATCTGGTGCTGCTGAACATGGAACATTCATAATCTATGAAATCTCAGTGCCACAGCGAAGGAGATTTTTAAAAGCTTATAGATCTGTTCAATACTTTTGAACTCAAAAACAGAAGCAGCAGAGTACTTCTAGATAAAGATTCAAAGGATCTCTGAGACACCAGTGCTTTGAAAAAGAGTGCCTTTCAATTGGGAAAGGAGAAAAGAGGATCGACTAATTGCTTAATTTGAGAGTTATCCCTTTGATTTCAAACAAACATTAAACCTAATTGAAGCCTGAGTTGCAGTGCCGTTGGTGAGCCAGGCTCAAGACAAACGCCAAAAGCTTCTAGGGAAGCCAGCTAATGTTCTGGGGTAGACAAGCCATTGCTTGAAATTGCGGCCGTTTTCACACGTCTTCTCCTCCTCCTGAATAATAGCACAAAACTTACAGAATGGCACGCCTTCATGGCATGATTTCCCAATTTCGTGGCACGATGTCAGAAAATGCGCCACGAAGCGAAGTTATGATGGAAAATCACGCTATGAAGGCGCATCGTTCCACAAGTTTTCCGCTATTTTGCGGGAGGGGAAGATGTGTGAAAACGGCCCAAGTCAAGGGGAGTGGCTGGCTATCTATTGCAGCAAACCAAACCGAAAAGAGTGTTTTGCAGTTTTACGAACAAGATTTTGTTGCAGCACAGATTTTCATAGACTAGAATCCACTCGAATGTCAATTAATATGTTGCATCTTCATTAGACAGATGTTGATGTATGAGGTAATTTTTTAAAAATCTCAGTTTCTTTCCTCCTTCTTAACCTCATAATTAAATGTCTATCTAGCAATGACTTGCCGTATGCTTCTGTTGAAGCATTCTCTGTTCCTTAAAAATGTATGCTGAAATAAAATCTTGTTGGTTGGAAATCAACAAGCGGCGCGGAGGGCAATCTAAACTCCCCTCTGTCTGGATATCAGAGGGCGGGGCCAACAGCCATGTGACCATTTTCAAGAGGTGCCAGAACTCCGTTCCACCGTGTTCCAGCTGAAAAAAAGCCCTGGTCCCTGCAGTAAAAGGTAGCATCTTGCGTACCACTACAGAAGAAACGGGTGAACTTCCAAACATGATTCCCTTTGGGTCAAGGTGG
This sequence comes from Eublepharis macularius, assembly GCF_028583425.1. Taxonomy (NCBI): domain Eukaryota; kingdom Metazoa; phylum Chordata; class Lepidosauria; order Squamata; family Eublepharidae; genus Eublepharis; species Eublepharis macularius. The sequence continues at coordinate 20,479,808 of NC_072801.1, forward strand.
AAGGCTCACACATGGAAAAAGTTCCTAGCCTAGACTTTTCCAAAACACATAAACTTTCCACATGCAGAAAGATATTCTGGAAAAGCGTGCAAATGCACTTGACTTGAACATCTGAGGGCTCAGACTGAAGAAGAGAATGCACATTGATCTTCGTATGTGTCCATAAAAAGCAAATTGCAGGATTGTTGTGGCATCAATTTGCCTCAGGGCCATAAAGGAAGGCAGAAGGGATTTAACCTTTCAACTTCTGTTTTGAATCATTCCACAAGAAATCTGATGATGAATGCAGCTTCTTAGCCTGATCCAGAAAGCACTTATTTCTAAGTCTTGTCATTCATTTAAAAATACCATGTTATCAAGACCTAAATGGTTAAAAATATGACTCCAGTGCCCCTGGGCATACTGGTCTAAGGTCTGCTAGAAACAGATGTTCCAGAAAAGGAAACCTACTTGCGTTCTCAACAGAAAACAACACGGAGGAATACCAATTAGATGCGTATTCGTCCTGTTAAACTGCTAACACTGCAAACTGACTGAGCTTATTTTGCATTGATCTGCTCCAAGCAGGATGAATACACTGCAGATCTAGAGCCAAGCTACAAGTGACACCTGACACAGGTTGGACACTTGTCAGCTTCCCTCAAGTTTTGATGGGAAATGTAGGCATCCTGGTCTTGCAGCTGTAATGGAGAGCCAAGCTGTAAAACCAGGACGCCTACAAGTTGACAAGTGTCCAACCTGTGTCAGGCATCACTTGTAGCTTGGCTCCTAGTCTCTTGATCAAGAAAAGAAGTCTACCGAGTCAAATCAATTTGAGGTGTATTTATTCTCACTCCCTGACCCCTATCCCCCAGCAAATTGTCTCAAGCTACCAGACACACTGCTCGCGTTGCAGGAAACGATCTGGCAAACGGAAGCAAGAAAACGAGAATTGTCCCTCAGCTTTAATTTGCCACCCAAGGCAACCTCCTTTGCATAAATCCAGTGTTCTTCCACAACGAGGCCTCAGTGCTATGCAATAATTGGTGAGGGCTGAAAGAAAAAAAAAGACCTGGAACAGAAAGGGAGGTCCTTTTTCTGACTGAAACTGCTTTGTATAGTGCCAACAATTTTTATTAAACAGCATGAACTACAGTAACACCCACCTTGGTGGCTATTGCGGACACTGCAGCTGTTCGCTTGGCCGTAATGACGCCGCCATCCATGACCTTTTGAAAAGGGAGAATGCCAAGTAGAAGTAAAATAACTCAGCAGGACACGTTTATACCACACACTTTTCCTTGTGCAGAACAAGATCAACAACTATCCATCCATCCCAATTTCATCCTGCTCCCCCTCTAAGGCTTATCCCACATTTTATCATTACCACCGTCTTGCCAAGTGGGTCAGACTGAGAAGGCACAGCCAGTCTGAGGTGACCTGAAGGACTTCAGTACCAAATGAAGATTTGCACTCAGATTTTCACTACAATAGGAGAAATTTTGCCAACAGTCTCGATAACTTGAGATAGGTGGACTCTCTGTTGAAGTTCCTCAATCAGAGGTTGGACAACCAGCCCACCAGAAACACTCCAGCTCTGGATTTCCTGCACCGAACAGGGGGTTGGCCTAGATGGCCTCTGAGGTCCCTTGCAACTCCAGGACTGTCTGGCCATTGCACAGGAGCCAAATTTGCATGCCAAGGACAGCACAGCAGGCCTTGTTTGAGTCAGATGAGGGCAGAGGAAATGTGGAAGGGAAACGACATCTGAGGGGCTTGATCGTTGGCAGCTGACCACTGTAACACCAATCTAGGAACATGAACACCAAGCAGCAATGGGCTCACAACAAACCACTCCCATCCAGGACAAAGAAAAATTATGACTGCTAACATTACATGGATCAAAAAACGTTTGGCAGACTCAAAAGCAGGGCTTATTTTCTGGGAAAAGAGGTGGTGGAACTCAGTGCTGGAACTCAGGACCGCACAATGACATCACTTTGGGTCAGCTGGAACAAGGGGGGAGTTTTTTTTAAAGTTTAAATCGCCCTTGGCGAAAATGGTCACATGGCCGGTGGCCCCGCCCCCTGATCTCCAGACAGAGGGGAGTTTAGATTGCCCTCTGCGCTGAGCAGCACACAGGGCAATCTAAACTCCCCTCTGTCTGGAGATCAGAGGGCGGGGCCACCAGCCATGTGACCATTTTCAAGAGGCGCCAGAACTCAGTTCCACCGTGTTCCACCTGAAAAAAAGCCCTGCTCAAAAGGTACCTCAAATTAAATCAGACAGCAGAATCTTAATTATTATTATTTAAAATCCAAGTGATTTTAAAAAGTCCTGCCAGTATTAAGCACTACCTTTGAAAAGGTGTCCCATCCTTCGTGTGATGCTTGCTGTGACACATGCAGACATCATCTGACAAACTAGAGGAAATTATTTCTCTCTCATATGCAAAGTATGTGTATTTGATTAATCAACTGCAATCCATACGGAGAATCAGATTTTAATTGGGTGACAGCCCTGGTAAAAAAAGCACCCGAATCAAATTTTAGTTTGATTCATCACATGAATTACTTCTGTTCCGAAACTCCACTTCACTGCCGCCCTTATGTCAACTGATTACAAAAAGAAAGGACATAAAGGATATGTCAGAAAAGGATAGTAAAGGATATGACAGTGCAAAAACCACTGGTGCACAAGCTGACCCAGCAGAAAAATGCTCTCTGGAACCCCTGGAGCAAAGCTAAGTTGTACACATGCCAAGAGGCAATGTGCAGGAGAGATACCAGCACATGGGATTTCCATCTTGGTCAAGAGTATCAGTGAGAGGTGTAATGGTTAAAGCAGGGTTCCCCAACATGGCACCTGCCAGTACTTCCCATGGGGTCCACTAAGCTTTTCAGACAGAAGGTGCAGCCACTGTAAAGCAGGGCTGAGTATTGGCTGCCCTCATTCAAATGAAAGAGCTTTTCACTGAAGCATCAGGAGGACTGAAAAACAACTGGGATTTCCTTACTGTGTGGTTCCAATTTCCCTTCATGATTCCCTGAAGGTATTCTGTTTGGCTCTGCCTCCTGCAGCAGCCATTTTGGGTTTGGTGCCACCTCCTGTGGCAGCCATTCTGGGGTGGCACTCACCACCCCCTCTTCAAATCCGACACTGACAGGACCAACCACTCAGTTCCTTTCTGGCCTAGAGTCTCTGAACTCAGCCCCATGGTTCTAGCCACTTGGCCACACCAGCTATAGTTCAGATGCTCAGTCAGTTCAAGATCTGTTTCATCCAGTGGTGAACATCACCCCCCAGCTCAGACTTACAGCTTTTAGAGTCCCATTGGCAGGATCAAGTAGGAGCACAGTTGCTTGGTGGGAAGGCACAGAAGGATCTTTTAGGTGCTCATAAAAAGTCACCAGCTTGGTGGTCAATGCATCATCCTTTTCACTGTACGCGGGCATGACTCCTAAAAACCTTCAGAAACAGAAGAAAACCTTTGATTGTTTCAGCTGGGAAACCACGTGCTCCCCCACATGCACTCCAGAACCCTGTCTGTTTCGTAAGCCCCTCCAGCATTTATTTTATCAGCATTATTTCCCACTACATGCACCAAAGAAGAGTCCTATCTTTGAAACATATTGCAAACCAGAGATTCCCCACTGCTCCTCTACCAACCCTAAAATACAATATTCACGAAGCGTTGGCCAGACAGTACTCTAGTTCATGTACCATAGTATGGATGGGGCAGGTGGAAATCAAGGAACTTAGTTTCCCTTAGAAGCTGCAGAAATTCAAGCCAGCTGGGTGATCTTGGGTCAGTCACAGCTCTCTCAGAGCTCTCTCAGCCTCACCCACCTCACAAGGTGATTGTTGTGAGGATAATAACAAAACACTTTGTAAACTGCTCTGAGTGAGGCATTGTTGTCCTAAAGGGTGGTATATAAATGGAATATTATTATTATATTTGCAGAAATGGCCTTTTTCTGCTTTCATTTCATTTATTAAACTTCTAGCCTGCCCTCCCCACAAGCGGGATCAGAGCAGTTTACAATACTTCAATACATCAGGACTTTTTTTCAGCTGGAACGTGGTGGAATGGAGTTCCGGAACCTCTTGAAAATGGTCACATGGCTGGTGGCCCCGCCCCCTGATCACCAGACAGAGGGGAGTTTAGATTGCCCTCCGCGCTGCTCAGCTGGCATTTTCTCCTAGGGCAACCCACTGAGTTCCACCACTTCTTTTCCCAGAAAAAAAGCCCTGCAATACATATTAAAATCACAATTAAAACAGCGTCAATTATCATAAAAACACTGTTCCAAAATAGGGATTAGTGCAGCCCACCCCTGCCAGCACTGGGGGGGGGGAAGGGAGGGGGCCGTCATTTCTGCTCCCACTGCAACTCATATGATACTGTACTGCCTCCCTGATAAGAGACTGGTAGTCATGTAGACCTCCAAGGCACAGAAGTTTTGCAAGAAAAAATAGAAAAGAAAAAGAGATGTGAAGGGGGGAAAGAGGAGGAGGAGGAGAAACAACTACCAACAAAAACAGGGTTGCTGACTAAGCTCTTGGTGAGAAAAACTTGTCTAGACAGACAGGCGAAGATTCTACCCTCTGTCTTGCCTGGTTATAGTTGACCAACCAAATTCACAAAAAATGGACCTCTGAAGTGGAGACTTAAACTGTCATCCACCACCAAAAACAATAACATTCAATTTATATACCGCCCTTCAGGACAACTTAATGCCCACTCAGAGAAGTTTACAAAGTATGTCATTATTATCTCCACAACAATCACCTGTGAGGTGAGTGGGGATGAGAGAGCTCTGGAAGAGCTGTGACTCTCCCAAGGTCACCCAGCTGGCTTCAAGTGGAGGAGTGGGGAATCAAACCCGGCTCCCCAGATTAGAGTCCGCTGCTCTTAACCACTACACCAAACAACAGTCAGCTGGAGTTTTAGAGGGAAACAGGGTCCCCTGGGCTAGGCAAGATAGTCCATTTGGGGGTACAGTTATTCATTTTGATGGGCAGAAATCTGGGTGCTGTTCTCCTTGAAAAACAGTTTTAAAGTGCCAAGCAGTCTGATTACTTGTGGTTACATTACAAGCTGATGATCCATGTAACAGTGTCTCTCTTAACTATTAAAGCACTTAACTATTAAAGCACTATTAAAGCATGGTGTCATCTGGCTGGCTGAACTGGGAGGAAGTTAAAATACTGTATTAACACTGAAATAAACCTGTTTTTGTGTGTGTATGTGCATCAAGCCCAGTGTGTGGGTCGTTCAAGCCTATAATCCCCTCATAACAGGCCAAATGAATGGGGGGGGCACTAAGTTCATTACCATTATTAAGAACCAGAAGACTCAGCAGTCCCAAAGGCCTCAAGTATAAAAGTTAAAAGGGGGGAAAGCAAGGGTTGCGACCCCTGCTTTTGTGCCAGAGACTCAAGAGACTAGGGTTGCCAGCTCCAAGTTGGGAAATTCCTGGAGATCTGGGGGGTGAAACCTGGAGAAACCTGGAGAAAGTGGGATTTGGGGAGGGAAAGGACCTTGGCATGGCATAATTCCATAAAGCCCCCCCCCCCCAAAGTAGCCATTTTCTCCAGGTGAACTGATCTCTGTGGCCTGGAGACCAGTTGTAATTCCGGGAGATCTCCAGCCACTACCTGGAGGCTGGCAACCCTACAAGAGACAGAAATGAGTAGGATAATCTCCCCCGCCAAGCAGACTGGCATGCAGAGGCCGGGAGAAGAAGCCCCTGCACCGAGGCTACCCCCCGCCCCTTCCCCGCTTCTCACCCGCTGTACTTCTGGATAGGGACCACGGCGCGCACAGGCTGGACGACTCCTCCCTCGGGGCCGCTGGAGAAATTCGCCAGGGCGGCTTCCAGGGCGGGGACGAGCAGGCTGGCGGGGGGGAAATGCTTCTGCACCTCCTCGGCGCCCAGGAGAAGCGGCGGCGGAACTCCCCGACTCATGGTGGCAGGCAGCACAGCTACTGAGCGCGCTTCCCCAGGGCGCTCCCCGAGCCTCCCTCGGCAAGAGGCTCGAAGCGGCGGAGCTGCGGCGCCGAGCACCGCCTAGCGGGCACGCACAGGAGCCGGGCGAGGGCGAGACCTGAGCTCGAATGCCCGGCGAATGGAGCCGCCCAGCCGGGGTGCAGAATGGAAGGCGGGAGGGGGCGGTCCAGGCGGGGCTTTTTAGGAGCCCGCCGCGCAGGCTTCGAGTGGTCTCTGGGGCTCTTCCTCTAGATAAGCCCCCAAGAAGCGTTCTGGAGGAGGCGAAAGCGCGCACCGCGTGTCCTTGGGGTTACCCGGGTGGTGCACTGGGCTGGCACATTTTATCCCTTTCGGTGGGGTTAAACCCGGGCAAAAGTCCTTGTCTGATCGCCCTTTGGCGCGAAGTGCAAACGAAACGAAATGCAATCTCTCCCGAGCCCACGCTTCCTCTTCCGAGAGACTTTTAGAGCATAGTTCCAGAGGAGTTAGCCGCGTTAGTCTGCAGTAGCAAAATGGAAAAGAGTCCAGTAGCACCCTTAAGACTAACCAACTTTACTGTAGCATAAGCTTTCGAGAACCACAGCTCTCTTCGTCAGACGAGAACTGGAACTCCCTACACTGAGGAGTGCCCAGCATCTAGGAAGAGAAACTTTGGGTTCAGGAGGGATTTCCAATTTTCTTTCCAGACTTAGGTGCTTTGGCCAACCTTGCAGCTCCTCCCATCATCCCAAGCGTCTTGGATCATGCTGTGGGGGGGGGGGAGATTATTTTTCTTTATTCTAATTCTAAGATTTTTTTTCTGTATAATGCGAGGGGGGGCTCAGTCGTAGAACATCTGCGTTGTGCTCATAAGAACCGCTGGCAGACTCGGCTACCTCTGGAGGGGGTATGTATGGTGGTGGAAAGTGCCGTCAAGTCATGGCTGACTTGCGACCCCCCTGCTGAGGTTTACATGGCAAGAGACTAACAGAAGGGGCTTGCCATTGCCTGTTTCTACAACCTTGGTCTTTTTTTAAAAAACTTCTTATTTTGTAATTTTTTCCAAACTTTTCTAAAACTTTAGTTAACATATAACATGAGCAAGATACAAAAGCGTAACAATTCTTGGAAATAAAAATAGTTTCATAGACTAGAAGATGACTGATAATAACATTATGTGAAGTACAGTAAATATACATTTTAAAGTTGTAGCGAAAAGATTGAATGCATAAGGGTACGTATTAGGTAACTGATCGGTGTTGTGCAGATAGTTCAGGAATGGTAACCATTGTCCAAAAAAGGGATGTACTAAACGAATGACAGGATTGCCCATTGGAAATAATGGGAGAGGCTCGAATGCCCATAGGAAATAATGGGAACTGGAATGCCCATTGAATTGCATGGGCTCCATTGAAACACATTAGAGCAAAAAAAGAGGTGCAAAGAAAACGTGGAATGGATTTTGAAGGAAAGTGTCTGGGCTCAGATAACCTGTTCTGGGACTGGATTGACAGGTCCCATGCTGGAATGATGGCCCCTGGGTGTGCCAGAAGGGCTCTGGGACTGGAATGACAGGCCCCTGACTAGAATGACGGGCCCTGGGTGTGACAGAAGGGCTCAGGGACTGGAATGACAGGCCCCTGACTGGAATGACGGCCCCTGGGTGTGCCAGAAGGGCTCTGGGACTGGAATGACAGGCCCCTGACTGGAATGACGGGCCCTGGGTGTGCCAGAAGGGCTCTGGGACTGGAATGACAGGCCCCATGCTGGAATGACGACCCCTGGGTGTGCCAGAAGGGCTCTGGGACTGGAACGACAGGCTCTGTGCTGGAATGACGGCCCCTAGGTGTGACAGAAGGGCTCAGGGACTGGAATGACAGGCCCCTGACAGGAATGACGGGCCCTGGGTATACCAGAAGGGCTCGGGGACTGGAATGACAGGCCCCTGACTGGAATGACGGGCCCTGGGTGTGCCAGAACGGCTCTGGGACTGGAATGACAGGCCCCATGCTGGAATGACGACCCCTGGGTGTGCCAGAAGGGCTCTGGGACTGGAACGACAGGCTCTGTGCTGGAATGACGGCCCCTAGGTGTGACAGAAGGGCTCAGGGACTGGAATGACAGGCCCCTGACAGGAATGACGGGCCCTGGGTATACCAGAAGGGCTCGGGGACTGGAATGACAGGCCCCTGACTGGAATGATGGCCCCTGGGTGGGCCAGAAGGGCTGTGGGACTGGAATGACAGGCCCCTGACTGGAATGACGACCCCTGGGTGTGACAGATGGGCTCTGGGACTGGAATGACAGGCTCTATGCTGGAATGACGGACCCTGGGTGTGACAGAAGGGCTCTGGGACTGGAATGACAGGCCCCTGACTGGAATGATGGGCCCTGGGTGTGACAGAAGGGCTCGGGGACTGGAATGACAGGCCCCATGCTGGAATGACGGCCTCTGGGGGTGCCAGAAGGGCTCTGGGACTGGAATGACAGGCCCCAGACTGGAATGACGGGCCCTGGGTGTGACAGAAGGGCTCGGGGACTGGAATGACAGGCCCCTGACTGGAATGACGGGCCCTGGGTGTGACAGAAGGGCTCGGGGTCTGGAATGACAGGCCCCATGCTGCAATGACAGCCTCAGGGGGTGCCAGAAGGGCTCTGGGACTGGAATGACAGGCTCCTTGCTGGAATGACAACCCCTGGGTGTGCCAGAAGGGCTCTGGGACTGAAACGACAGGCTCTGTGCTGGAATGACGGCCCCTGGGTGTGCCAGAAGGGCTCTGGGACTGGAATGACAGGCCCCTGCCTGGAATTATGGCCCCTGGGTGTGCCAGAAGGGCTCGGGGACTGGATTGACAGGCCCCATGCTGGAATGACGGCCCCTGGGTGTGCCAGAAGGGCTCTGGGACTGGAATGACAGGCCCCTGACTGGAATGACGGGCCCTGGGTGTGCCAGAAGGGCTCGGGGACTGGAATGACAGGCCCCTGACTGGAATGACGGGCCCTCGGTGTGCCAGAAGGGCTCTGGGACTGGAATGACAGGCCCCAGACTGGAATGACGACACCTGGGTTTGCCAGAAGGGCTTGGGGACTGGATTGACAGGCCCCATGCTGGAATGACGGCCCATGGGTGTGCCAGAAGGGCTCTGGGACTGGAATGACAGGCCCCTGACTGGAATGAAGGGCCCTGGGTGTGCCAGAAGGGCTCTGGGACTGGAATGACAGGCCCCTGACTGGAATGACGGGCCCTGGGTGTGCCAGAAGGGCTCTGGGACTGGAATGACAGGCCCCATGCTGGAATGACGACCCCTGGGTGTGCCAGAAGGGCTCTGGGACTGGAACGACAGGCTCTGTGCTGGAATGACAGCCCCTAGGTGTGACAGAAGGGATCAGGGACTGGAATGACAGGCCCCTGACAGGAATGACGGGCCCTGGGTGTGCCAGAAGGGTTCAGGGACTGGAATGACAGGCCCCTGACTGGAATGATGGCCCCTGGGTGGGCCAGAAGGGCTCTGGGACTGGAATGACAGGCCCCTGACTGGAATGACGACCCCTGGGTGTGACAGATGGGCTCTGGGACTGGAATGACAGGCTCTATGCTGGAATGATGGACCCTGGGGGTGCCAGAAGGGCTCTGGGACTGAAATGACAGGCCCCTGACTGGAATGATGGTCCCTGGATGTGCCAGAAGGGCTCTGGGACTGGAATGAGAGGCCCCAGACTGGAATAACGGCCACTGGGTGTGCCAGAAGGGCTCTGGGACTGGAGTGACAGGCCCCAGACTGGAATGACGGCCACTGGGTGTGCCAGAAGGGCTCTGGAACTGGAATGACAGGCCCCAGACTGGAATGACGGGCCCTGGGTGTGCCAGAAGGGCTCTGGGACTGGAATGACAGGCCCCAGACTGGAATGACGGGCCCTGGGTGTGCCAGAAGGGCTCTGGGACTGGAATGACAGGCCCCATGCTAGAATGACAACCCCTGGGTGTGCCAGAAGGGCTCGGACTGGAACGACAGGCTCTGTGCTGGAATGACGGCCCCTGGGTGTGCCAGAAGGGCTCTGGGACTGGAACGACAGGCTCTGTGCTGGAATGACGGCCCCTGGGTGTGCCAGAAGGGCTCTGGGACTGGAATGACAGGCCCCTGACTGGAATTATGGCCCCTGGGTGTGCCAGAAGGGCTCTGGGACTGGATTGACAGGTCCCATGCTGGAATGACGGCCCCTGGGTGTGCCAGAAGGGCTGTGGGACTGGAATGACAGGCCCCTGACTGGAATAAAGGGCCCTGGGTGTGCCAGAAGGGCTCTGGGACTGGAATGACACGCCCCTGACTGGAATAAAGGCCCCTGGGTGTGTGAGAAGGGCACTGAGACTGGAATGAAAGGCCCCTGACTGGAATAAAGGGCCCTGGGTATGCCAGAAGGTCTTGGGCACTGGAATGACAGGCCCCTGACTGGAATGACGGGCCCTCGGTGTGCCAGAATGGCTCTGGGACTGGAATGACAGGCCCCAGACTGGAATGACGACACCTGGGTGTGCCAGAAGGGCTTGGGGACTGGATTGATAGGCCCCATGCTGGAATGACGGCCCCTGGGTGTGCCAGAAGGGCTCTGGGACTGGAATGACAGGCCCCTGACTGGAATGAAGGGCCCTGGGTGTGCCAGAAGGGCTCTGGGACTGGAATGACAGGCCCCTGATTGGAATGAAGGGCCCTGGGTGTGAGAGAAGGGCTTGGGGACTGGAATGACAGGCCCATGACTGGAATGATGGCCCCTGGGTGTGCCAGAAGGGCTCGGGGACTGGAATGACAGGCCCCTGACTGTAATGACGGCGCCTGGGTGTGCCAGAAGGACTCGTGGACTGGATTGACAGGCCCCATGCTGGAATGACGGCCCCTGGGTGTGCCAGAAGGGCTCTGGGACTGGAATGACAGGCCCCTGACTGGAATGAAGGGCCCTGGGTGTGCCAGAAGGGCTCTGGGACTGGAATGACAGGCCCCTGACTGGAATAAAGGCCCCTGGGTGTGTGAGAAGGGCGCTGAGACTGGAATGAAAGCCCCCTGACTGGAATGACGGGCCCTGGGTGTGACAGAAGGGCGCTGAGACTGGAATGACAGGCCCCTGACTGGAATGATGCCCCCTGGGTGTGCCAGAAGGGCTCTGGGACTGGATTGACAGGCCCCATGCTGGAATGACGGCCCCTGGGTGTTCCAGAAGGGCTCGGGGACTGGAATGACAGGCCTCTGACTGGAATGACGGGCCCTGGGTGTGCCAGAAGGGCTTGGGGACTGGATTGATAGGCCCCATGCTGGAATGACGGCCCCTGGGTGTGCCAGAAGGGCTCGGGGACTGGAATGACAGGCCCCTGACTGGAATGAAGGGCCCTGGGTGTGCCAGAAGGGCTCTGGGACTGGAATGACAGGCCCCTGACTGGAATGAAGGGCCCTGGGTGTGAGAGAAGGGCTTGGGGACTGGAATGACAGGCCCGTGACTGGAATGATGGCCCCTGGGTGTGCCAGAAGGGCTCTGGGACTGGAATGACAGGCCCCTGACTGGAATGACGGGCCCTCGGTGTGCCAGAAGGGCTCGGGGACTGGAATGACAGGCCCCTGACTGTAATGACGGCGCCTGGGTGTGCCAGAAGGGCTCGTGGACTGGATTGACAGGCCCCATGCTGGAATGACGGCCCCTGGGTGTGCCAGAAGGGCTCGGGGACTGGAATGACAGGCCCCTGCCTGGAATGACGGCCCCTGGGTGTGCTAGAAGGGCGCGGGGACTGGAATGACAGGCCCCTGCCTGGAATGACGGGCCCTGGGTGTGCCAGAAAGGCTCGGGGACTGGAATGACAGGCCCCTGCCTGGAATGACGGGCCCCAGGTGTGCCAGAAGTGCTCGAGGACTGGAATGACAGGCCCCTGACTGGAATGACGGCCCCTGGGTGGGCCAGAAGGGCTCTGGGACTGGAATGACAGGCCCCTGACTGGAATGAAGGGCCCTGGGTGTGACAGAAGGGCTCTGGGACTGGAATGATAGGCTCTATGCTGGAATGACGGACCCTGGGTGTGCCAGAAGGGCTCTGGGACTGGAATAACAGGCCCCTGACTGGAATGACGGCCCGTGGGTGCGATAAATTATGTCTTGGCTCCTTGCTAATGCTATTTCTTTAAACTTGAAAATATTTGCCGTATGGTACTCGTATCAATACAAGCTTTACTGTATAAACTCAACATTACCTCCACTGACCTATCAAAATCTGCACAAAAAAGTTTTACTCATTCAGCCCCTACTCCTCATAAAGGAACTAATTCCAGTAAGAAACAACTGAGCAACAAAATGGAAAGCATTCCAGAGTCAAGAAATTGTCTTTTTCCCCATTTCCTTGCAAGCCGTATAAGTGGGGAAGGGGGGAAACAATCCAAACTTTAAAAAAAACCCAATTTAATATGTCACTAGCAGTTTGTGCTACCCAGCAGTATTGAGGTTCGGGGGGGGGGGACATTTTCTCTTGCTCCCAATAAAGACAGGCCCTTGATTTTGCACTTTTGTTCAACAGGCCCAAATGAGTTCACTTTCCACAGGGTCTCTCAGAGGCTGTACATATATCATGTTTTTTGATTTAGCATTTGGTATGAAAATTGCTTTCTTATTAATTTGAGTTCAATAGTTTTTGTTATCAACATTATATTGCCTTTTCAATGGGTGGTGGGTAGGGGGTGAAGTTTTGTTATTTTATACTAGAAACAGAGCCCGTTGTGCAAATAAATACAATGGGCTCTAGAAAGCTGGGGCTGCGGAGGGCTGGTGGGAAGTTGTGGTTAGAAAGGGCTGGCAGGTGGGGGGCAAGGTGGGTCTGGGGAGAGGTGAGAAGCAGGAGGGGTCTGGGGAGGGATGGCAGGTACGGAGGCAATGGAGGTTTGGGGAGGGCTGAGAGGCAGGTGGGGTGTGGAAAGGAAATGCATGGAGGGAGGCAATGGGTGTTTGGGAAGGGGTCAGAGGCAGGTGGGGGTGGGGAGAGTAATGGCAGTTAGGGAGGCAATGGGGTTTTGGGGAGGGCTGAGAGCCAGGTGGGGTGTGGAGGGGAAAGGCAGGTAGGTAGGCAATGGGGTTTTGGGGAGGGCTGAGAGCCAGGTGGGGTGTGGAGGGGAAAGGCAGGTAGGTAGGCAATGGGGTTTTGGGGAGGGCTGAGAGCCAGGTGAGGTGTGGAGGGGAAAGGCAGGTAGGGAGGCAATGGGGTTTTCGGGAGGGGTCAGAGGCAGGTGGGGTGTGGAAAGGAAAGGCAGGGAGGGAGGCAATGGGGGTTTGGATCGGAGAGCGGAGTGCCGTGGCTCCAGAGGCTTTGCAGGGCGGTGGCACTCCACTCACGCCGCCTTTCCCCGGGCCCAAGGAGAGTGGAAAACTGCTGCCCTGCGAGGCCCCAGGAACCGTGTGCACTGCTCTCCTCGAACCCGGGTCGAGACACCACAAGAGGAGCACCGCAGCCATGCAAGGCCCCAGGTCTTTGCAGAGTGGCGTGTCCGGCTCCGGCAGGGCTGACATGGCAGCGGGTGCTTTGCCCTCGTCCTGTCCCTGCCGAAAGCAGCGCGGCGCGGTTCTGGCAGGGGTCAGAGGGCAGCAGGCTTCTCTCCTACCACGGCTCCCCTGAGGCTTTCTGACACGCCGCCCTTGCTGCCCTTCCTGCGCCACCGCGGGAAGGGCTGAGAGGGGCACCGCTGTGGTGCAAGGGCTGAGCGGAGTGCTGCTGCCGTGCAAAGCCCTGGATCTTTAAAGAGTGGCACACCTGGCTCCGGCAGGGCTGACGCGGCAGTGAGCACTTCACCCTCGCCCTGTCACCCCGTCCCTTCCAAAAGCGGTGCAGCTTGGCTCCAGCATGGATCAGAGGGTGGCGGGCTTCTCTCCCGCCGTTGCTCCCCCAGGGCTTGCCGACGCGCCGCCCTTCCCGTGCCGCTGGCACCACCCTCCGAACGGGTTGCAAAACCTGCGGCATCGAGCGGCACCCTCCAGAAGCGGCCTGCCTGGTGCACTTACTGGTGCATCGGAAACCTGCTAAGGGAATCATAAAGTAGGACTAGCAACAAAGCCCGTTGTGGGGGGAAAAAACCAACAGGCTCTAGAAAGGGCAGGGCAGGCAGGGCAGGCATTTCCTCTTCCGCCCTGTGCTGCGCCCCCTTCGCAGTCGCGCGGTGCCTGCTCGGAGTTCAACAAGGGGAGAATCTGCGCATGGATTTGGAGCGACGCGCGTTCTCGGCCTGGGGCAGCGCAGGCAGCAAGAGCTTCGAAGTGGGCGGGACAGGGTAACAGCCGGAACGAGACGGAACAGGCCGGAACGGGCACAAAAGAAATGCCAGTGCCACAAAAAAGAGGGGGATGTGTTAGAGACACTCCAGAGCAATATTTTAGAAATGAAAACTCTGGACTGGCACCCTTTAATTAACCCATTCCATGCCAAAAAGCTCCCGGAACAGCACAAAACAGCCCGGAACGGGCACTAAAGAAATGCCAGTGCCACAAAAAACAGTGGGATGTGTTAGAGACACTCCAGAGCAATATTTTAGAAATGAAAACTCTGGACTGGCACCCTTTAATTAACCCATTCCATGCCAAAAAGCTCCCGGAACAGCACAAAACAGCCCGGAACGGGCACTAAAGAAAGGCCAGTGCCACAAAAAACAGTGGGATGTGTTAGAGACACTCCAGAGCAATATTTTAGAAATGAAAACTCTGGACTGGCACCCTTTAATTAACCCATTCCATGCCAAAAAGCTCCCGGAACAGCACAAAACAGCCCAGAACGGGCACTAAAGAAATGCCAGTGCCACAAAAAACAGTGGGATGTGTTAGAGACACTCCAGAGCAATATTTTAGAAATGAAAACTCTGGACTGGCACCCTTTAATTAACCCATTCCATGCCAAAAAGCTCCCGGAACAGCACAAAACAGCCCGGAACGGGCACTAAAGAAATGCCAGTGCCACAAAAAACAGTGGGATGTGTTAGAGACACTCCAGAGCAATATTTTAGAAATGAAAACTCTGGACTGGCACCCTTTAATTAACCCATTCCATGCCAAAAAGCTCCCGGAACAGCACAAAACAGCCCGGAACGGGCACTAAAGAAATGCCAGTGCCACAAAAAACAGTGGGATGTGTTAGAGACACTCCAGAGCAATATTTTAGAAATGAAAACTCTGGACTGGCACCCTTTAATTAACCCATTCCATGCCAAAAAGCTCCCGGAACAGCACAAAACAGCCCGGAACGGGCACTAAAGAAAGGCCAGTGCCACAAAAAAGAGGGGGATGTGTTAGAGCCATTCCAGAACAATATTTTAGAAATGAAAACTCTGGACTGGCACCCTTCAATTAACCCGTTGCATGCTAAAAAGCCCGGAACGGCACTAAACAGCCTGGAACGGGCACTAAAGATAGGCCAGTGCCACAAAAAAGAGGGGAATGTGTTAGAGACACTCCAGAACAATATTTTAGAAATGAAAACTCTGGACTGGCACCCTTCAATTAACCCGTTCCGTGCTAAAAAGCCCGGAACGGCACTAAACAGCCTGGAACGGGCTCTAAAGAAACGCCAGTGCCACAAAAAACAGTGGCATGTGTTAGAGACACTCCAGAACATCATCTTCAAGGCCTGTCCATTATCTTCAAGGCCTCCTGGAGGACTGGGGATGTGCCACAAGATTGGAGAAGAGCGAATGTTATCCCAATCTTTAAGAAAGGGAGGAAGGATGACCCGGGAAACTACAGGCCAGTCAGTCTGACTTCTGTTGCTGGGAAGATATTAGAACAGATTTTAAAGGGATCAATCTGTAAGCATCTGAAGGACCGCTCAGTGATCCGGGGAAGTCAGCATGGTTTTGTTCCTAACAGATCCTGCCAGACCAACCTGGTTTCCTTCTTTGATCAAGTGACCAGCTTGCTGGATCGGGGGAACTCTGTTGATGTGATTTATCTGGATTTCAGTAAAGATTTTGATAAGGTCCCCCATGACATTCTGATGGGCAAACTGGAAGACTGTGGAGTAGACTATAGGACAGTTCGGTGGATAGGGAACTGGTTGGAGGACCGCACTCAAAGAGTGGTGGTCAACGGCGTTTCATCAGATTGGAGGGAGGTGTCGAGTGGGGTGCCGCAGGGCTCGGTTTTGGGCCCGGTACTTTTCAATATTTTTATCAATGATCTGGATGAAGGAGTGGAAGGGCTGCTCATTAAATTTGCTGATGACACCAAAGTGGGAGGGGTAGCAAACACCCAAGAAGATAGAATTAAAATTCAACAAGACCTGAATACTCTGGAGAAGTGGGCAGCTGTGAATAGGATGCAATTCAACAAAGACAAGTGCACAGTATTACATCTGGGCCACAAAAATGAGAAGCACAAATACTGGATGGGGGATACACTTCTGGGCAGTAGTATATGTGAAAGGGATCTTGGGGTAAGAGTGGACTGTAAACTGAATATGAGCAGTCAGTGTGATGCGGTGGCAAAAAAGGCTAATTCAATCCTGGGTTGTATCAAAGGGGCCATAGCATCGAAATCGCAGGAGGTCATAGCCCCTCTCTATACTGCCTTGGTCAGGCCACACCTGGAGTACTGTGTGCAGTTCTGGAGGCCTCACTTCAAAAAGGATGTGGACAAAATCGAGGGGGTGCAGAGGAGAGCAATGAGGATGATCAGGGGTCCGGAGACTGAGCCCTAAGAGGAAAGGCTGAGGGCCTTGGGAATGTTTAGTTTGGAGAAAAGGAGGTTGAGGGGGGACATGACTGCTCTCTTTAAATATTTGAAAAGCTGTCATTTGGAGGAGGGCAGGGAGCTGTTCCAGTTGGCAGCAGAGGGTAGGACGCGAAGCAATGGGCTAAAACTACAAAGGTACTGACTGGATATTAGGAAAAACTTTTTCACCGTCAGAGTAGTTCAAAAGTGGAATCAGCTGCCTAGGGAGGTGGTGAGCTCCCCCTCATTGGCAGTTTTCAAGAAGAGGCTGGATGAATACTTGTCAGAGATGCTTTAGGCTGATCCTGCACTGGGCAGGGGGTTGGACTAGATGGTCTGTATGGCCCCTTCCAACTCTATGATTCTATGAGAAATGAAAACTCTGGACTGCCCCGCTTTTATTAACCCGTTCCATGCCAAAAAGCTCCTGGAACAGCACAAAAAGCCCGGAACGGGCACTAAAGAAACGCCAGTGCCACAAAAAAACAGTGGGATGTGTTAGAGACACTCCAGAACAATATTTTAGAAATGAAAACTCTGGACTGCCCCGCTTTTATTAACCCGTTACATGCCAAAAAGCTCCCGGAAGAGCACAAAACAGCCCAGAACGGGCACTAAAGAAACACCAGTGCCACAAAAAACAGTGGGATGTGTTAGAGACACTCCAGAACAATATTTTAGAAATGAAAACTCTGGACTGGCACCCTTCAATTAACCCTTTCCATGCCAATATGCTCACAGAACAACACAAAACAGACTGCAGTTTTCTGCAGACTCGGGACTGAAAGCACACCCAGACCATGTTTTTCGCTTCCCTCCACCCCAACAATTATCTGTTGGTAGCCTGGGACTTAGCCTCAGGTGGAGTTACCTGGCTGGATGCTCCAAGTAACAATAAAAAAATATGTCTTATTTTTTCAGTTATTTGTTTATTTATTTGAAAAAAATATTAAGAGATGTCCGATTAATATATATAATAAACCAAAAAAGGAATCCACTTTAAGGATTGCTTCCCATAGACCAATTCAGTTAGAGGGTCAAAATGAAGGTGAGTGCAAAAATGATGCGAAGGGTGTGTGTGTTTGTACAGTGAACAGTGGATTAATGTGAACAAAACCAGTGATGCAAAAATTCGTGACAGCTTGGTTGGAAAGCTGCATGAAGTATTGGTATCTGAAGAGGGTTTTGACTAAAGTGTCAGCAGGTGCTTGGAGAGACGGTTCAAGCATACAGGAGGGAACAGCAGAGCTGATTTGAAGAGAAGGAGACTGGGTAAGGTTGCAACCTCCAGATAGAGCCTGGAGTTCTCCTGGAATTACAGCTGATCTCCAGATAAGAGAGATCAACTCCCCTGGAATAGCTACTTTGGAGGGAGGACTCTATGACATTATATGCCACTGAGGTTCCTTTCCTTCCTAAACCACACCATCCTCTGATATTACCCCTAAATCTGCTGGCACAAGCAGGAGTCAGCAACTGTAAGACTGGGGAGGCTGAGGATGGTGAAGCAGCAAATATCATACTCTAGAATGTAACAGATAAAGGGCTTCTAAGCAAGATCAGGTTTGCCATTATGGCCTCTAGGAGAAAATTTCCTATAGGATGGTGGTCTGGGGTACCACTTGTCTGCACACAACACACACACACGTCAGTGCCCAGGCAGCCAGGAGGGCCAATAAGGCTGGCTAGGCAAGAATCAGCCAGTGGTCTAGTGGTGGAGAAAAGCCTGGTGCTGCAGATGCTGCCTATCCTCCTCACTTGGCTTGCCTTTGCCTCAGTTGCCCCATCAGTGATCCCTCTTGATCAGAGACACCAGCCTCAGATGACCAATGATGAGGCAAGTGAGGCAAAGACGAGCCGAGGGAGACAGGCAGCAATAGTCCTTGGCTTCACTGTGGTGCTGCCTCCTGCTTGTACTTGCATATTAGCCCATTATCTGTTGGATCTCCTCCAGATGAGGCAGTGTTGATGGAAGAGGGATGGGACCAATGGTGAAGAACCATTTTCCATGGCTTCTTTGGCAACCCTGTCCACCCCCGTTGCCACGTGATAAAGATGATCCATTTCGGTCTGATTGTTGCCCTCATCATGGCAGACTAAGATCATTTGTTGCCCTGATGAATGCCCTACACTGATCCTCTTATTTGGAAACTGCATCCTTGTTTGTTTTCCTGTACTTCTTAGTGCCTTTTGATATCGTTGACAATGCCATCCTGTGACAGCACAGCATTCATATTTGCTAACACTGTGACCTGGAACCAGGTATTTGGGACACAGGGAAGTTTATATCCCAAACATCTGTCTGCCATGCAGCCACAAAGAGGTAGGTAGATAACATGCACAAATGATGTCTTCTTCACCCACTGGTTTGTAAAGTGTGGGTTGGTGAACCCCAAAAAATGGAGCCAGGGCATCCATTGTAGATGTCAGCACTCAAAAGGCAAGGATTGGTTGGGGGGGGTTTACCTCCCCCTGTCACATATGTGGAAGAGAACAGCTTCTCACATATGTGAAGGACAAAGGCTTTACATTCAGTAGACAAATGGCAGCTTTCTCCCTCCCTCCTCGACAGTATCTGAAGACAGCCCTGATCAGGTGAGCAAAGCTGCTGTGGTGGAACATAGAGGAAGAGGTTGTCCTACCAATATGCCAGGCCAAGGCCATCTCACAGTCAAGACTTTGAACTGAGTTTGATAACTGATGGCGGAGGCGGGGGGCGTCGGGGGGAGCGGCACAGCCGCGACCCCCGGGGGCCCGGCTGTCCTCGTCCTTGTCCTGGGCATGGGCATGGGCATGGGCATGGGCAATTTTATTTTTGGCAACCTCTTCTACATGCAAAACTTTTTTGGTACAAAGTTGTAATGTTATAAAATGGAAAAAATTTCATAAAATGGTAATTTTACTAACAATCCAACTCAAATAAGTTTATAGACAATTCAAACAGTATTGCTTTTATAATCATATTAGGCATAAATATTAAACAAAACTATTAAACATTAAGTAAAAAGTATTAAACACTCGGTAGAGATGGGTTGAAGGTTTTATCTTAAATCCTGAGCAGCTTGAAACCTTCAAGTGAGAACTGAAAACATGTTTCTCTGTTTTAGAGAAACTGCTTTTCAGTACAAAATAAACGGGATGTATGTTTTTGTTGCACTCTCCCAACCAGGAGACAGACTCCTCCTAAGAGTTTAATGGCTTCTTTCATTAACAAACGCTAGTCGTTTTCATTACGTGAGGTATCAAAATATAAATGTTTATTTAAATAAAACATAGAAAAATAGAACAGATGAACGCAACAAGAATTAAGTTTCCTAACATTTCTTAATGAAATCTAACTCAGTCAGATTAACGATGAAATGCATTCAAGTTACCGTAGCACATATTACAAGGGTAAGTTTCCTGCCTAGATCTTCATGAGATTTCTTTTGGCCAAAACCCTGATCTGCTATTTGGATTACCATTTTTATATATTATCTTATGCAGAAATCTAAGATCTTTTCATATGATAACAAAGATAAATATCAAACCAATCATAATTTAATTCTTTTTTACTATTTCCAATCATGTGACATTTTACCTAGCCAAAAGTACCACTATGCCCAGCTGTAAGATAAGAGATATGGATAGTAAAAGTGACAAGAAAAGTTACATGACCAGATCATCCTTGGTCTCTGCTAACAATTACAGAACATGTATCTGATACTGTTCACTATTTTTAATTGGCTGTCAAAGATAAAGAAGCACCAGTTATACACCATACTAGAAAAAGAACTACAGTGATGTTCATACAGTGTTATTTAGAATGCATATGTTTCACTAAATATGTGTTCTAAACCATAATCAGCAGTCTACTGGTTTGAATCCCACTACTGACATGAGTTCAGTAGGTGGCCACTCCTGACATCCCACTACTGACATGAGTTCAGTAGGTGGCCACTCCTCTCAGCCCCAGCTCCATTGTGGGGATAAGAATAACACTAACTTGTTCACTGCTCTGGGTGAGGCACTAATATGTGTAGAAGAGCGGTATATAAGCACGGTTATTATTATTATTTATATTTCCATGACACCATCCCTTGACATGTGAAATTAAGTATTTTGATAAATATGAAAGTGATACCAAATATAAATGCATTGCATAATGTGTGAGTGTACATATACAAACTTTAAAAATTGTATTGGATAATACCGCAAAGCATGATTACTGAGAAAGCTGCTTTCACTACTTTCAGTGTGGAGAGCTGCTTATAGATCACAACAACCTGACGAGCTGTCTTCATGCAGAGTGTGCTTGATTCTCTTGGCTTTCAATTCTGCTTTCGTTCAACATGGGTAAATCGATGTGTCAGCAGTAAACATTTGTATCACTCCTCTCTGAATGACCTTTTAAATTTTACTGCCTATCGTGTCAAAGCAATTAAAATTAACAATACAGTTACTAAGCTGCTAAGATCAATTAATGGCTCTTAGGTTTTATCTATTGATCTAGTGACATCTTCAAAACCCACTGGTAACAGACTATACATACTTCTCTTCTATCCACAATATATACACAAGGATTAATTACATATTCTTATCTTCTAAATTACATATTTAAATGACATTCTTATCTCCTAAATTAATTAGTCAAACTCTTACATCAAGGATTGGTGACAAGTTGTGGACAGGCTACGCTTGGACAGAATGTACACTGAGAATAAATGACATCAAACAAATTGGAAACTAAATAAATCACTTTTATTTAACAAATAAATTTCTTCTGAAGTCTCTTTAGAAATTAAACAATAGAAACAAACTATGTGGCATTCTTCAAATCCACGTGTAGGATGCTATGGAAGTGGTACTTAGAGGGAAATTAATCTCCGTTGCCTCCTGTCATGAAGAGCAAAAAGAAAACATTAGAAATGAAATTATATCTAGAATCTAGAATAAGAAAACTAGAAGATGAATACAAAAAAGGCCACCCAATCTATAAACTTGCTTGCATGAAAATAGGAAAAAACCTCCTCACATTCTATACAAGCTATTAAAGGCACCCAGGAAAAACTCAAACTAATTCTGTAAAATTAGCCGATGTATTTGCTGAATACTACCAAACCATTTGTACATCAGACAATCCTGACACTAATCATATTTCAAATTATTTATCATCACAGGAAATTTGGAAAAAAACCTCACAAGAACATAAACAATATCTGGACCAACCAGTCACAACAGAAGATGTTACAGTCACTATCAAATCCTTGAAAAAAATAACAAAGCTTCAGACAGGGATGGATTCCCTGCCAAATTTTTACAAAAAAATACATTCACCTACTTTCAACTCCACTAACTGCCACATGCAACTCTGTTATGTTAGGAGGTAGCATCCCTCTATCTTGGTCAGAGGCTGAAATAGTACTTACTCCAAAAAAGGACAACCATATTACAAATACTAAATCTTCTCAACCAATACCCTTCCTGAATCAAGACCAAAAGATCTTTACAAGCATATTTGCCAAAACATTGTCTAAATTTAAATAACCAACTACATTCACCTTGACCAGACAATACACGTAACACTTTAACTATAATTAATTTCTGTGAAGTATACAAAGCCCCTGCATTACTTCTGGCCTTTGATATAGAGAAGGCGTTTGATTAAGTGGAAATACCATATCTAAAACTTTTACTTCAAAAATGGGTTTTGGTGACCAATTCTAAAATGCCATTAATGCTCTTTATCTTTCTCCAAAAGCTACAGTTAGGACTAACAATGTACATTCAATAGATATACATATAGCAAGGGGAACTAGACAAGGCTGTCCCCTTTCCCCATTTCTGTTTGCCATAACTATAGACAGGGCCAATGCTACCATTAGACCAACTAGGCAGCCGCCTTGGGCACAGACCTCAAGAGGGGCATAGTTTTAAACAGATTACTTTCTTGAAAAAAATGCAACTGAGAAAACCTATTGAGCACCCCCTAAATGGTCCTGTCCACAGACATCAAGCAGCTCAAAAGCTCACCGTAACTTTTTTATTTATTTATTTATTTGATGTATACCCTGCCCTCCCCACAGATGGGCTAAGGGTGGCTAACAACATTAAAAAATACATTAAAATCACAGAAACATAAAATCAATATATTGTCGAAGGCTTTCACGGCCGGAGAACGATGGTTGTTGTGGGTTTTCCGGGCTGTATTGCCGTGGTCATGGTATTGTAGTTCCTGACGTTTCGCCAGCAGCTGTGGCTGGCATCTTCAGAGGTGTAGCACCAAAAGACAGCGATCTCTCAGTGAGACGTCAGGAACTACAATACCAAGACCACGGCAATACAGCCCAGAAAACCCACAACAACCATAAAATCAATAATTTTTTATAAAAAATAATTAAAATGGTCCAGGAGCAGGCTATTTAAACAAATATTGGGAGTCCGTATACAGGCATGGCAGATGGCTGAGGGCAGCTCCGGAAGAAATGGTGGTCTTAGATGGAAGAAGAAGGACACTCGCTGGCACTCAGCCAAAGGCCCAGCAGAACATCTCCATTTTACAAGCCCTGCAAAACTGTAACAGGTCCCACAGGGCCCAGATCTCCAGCGGGAGAGCATTCCACCAGGCCAGGGCCAGGGCAGAAAAAGCCCTCGCCCTGGTTGAGGCCAGATGGATGTCCTTTGGGCCAGGGACCACCAGGAGTTGCTTGTCTGCAGAGCGCAACACCCTGCAGGGGACGTAATGGAAGAGGCGGTTCGGCAGGTATGAAGGTCCCAGTCCATGAAGGGCTTTAAATACCAAGGTTAACACCTTGAACCAGATCTGGAACTCCACTGGAAGCCAGTGCAGCTGGCACAGCACATTATGAATGTGTGCTTGGATGGGCGTTCCAGTAAGGATGCGTGCCGCTGCATTCTGGATCAGCTGTAACTTCTGGGTCAGACCCAAGGGAAGTCCAGGATAGAGTGAGTTGCAGTAGTCTAGCCTGGAGGTGACCGTTGCATGGATTACTGTGGCCAGGTCCTGTGGTGAAACATAGGGCACCAGTTGCCTGCCCTGTCGAAGATGAAAAAAGGCAGACCTGGCAACAGTCATGACCTGGGCCTCCATTGAAAGTGTGGCATCCAAGGTCACACCCAGACTCCTCACCATCAGGGAAGGTTTCAATTGTACCCGATCAACAGCTGGGAGCCGGTTCCCAGCTCGATTGCCCCATGATCCAGACACAGAACCTCTGTCTTCAGGGGATTCAATTTCAGGCGACTCTGATGTAACCATACCGTCACAGCCTTAAGACCCTTGACCAAGGAATCCAAAGCAAGATTGGACTGGCCATCTGTACTGATTCCAAGTAAATGTGTGCACGTATCTTTAAATGCTTGGTGAGATAGGTGAAGAGTGGGGGGTGAAGGAGATGGATGAGTGAGTGATATGAGTCAGGCTATGGCATTCCATACTTGATAGTCTGTTTCACTCCCTTCTGCAAGAAGAGGAGGTCTTTTGATTTCAAAAGGTTGATTGTGAAAGACAGCATTCAAGCCCAGATGTGCATATTCCAGGATTAGAGATCCTGGCCGAGCAAAGCATTGCTAGGAATGAATCATAGAGCAAAGGTTGTTACATTTCACACTCCCGGAGCCCAGCCTCCCCCCCCCAAGTTCATACAGCAAAACTTCTCAGTGGTGCGCTGAGCTGGCCAAGGTCGAAACAGCAGATAAGACAGGATCCTTTCCCATGGAATCGGCTCCTTGCTGGTGTTGCCTGGAGGGAAAGAAGTCTAAACACTACACGATTAAATATGGCGTTACTTAGGTTAAAACAGTTTCTGACAATATGATTGGTTGAGGACTGAGAGGGTGGGTGGAATGAATGCAGTTTGAGACTGCGAGTAGAGAGAAAATTTTTAGTCAGAAGAAAGCAGGCTAGCTGTGTGCTGCCTGAATATGTTGAAGTGTTTATGAGAGAAATATAACCTGTGTGGAACCTGAACTGAGCATGTTTGTGAAAGGACACTCAGTCAGGGAAAGAGAGGAGAAAAAAGAGGGGAACGGTCCAAAACAGCAAAAAAAAGAGACGTCGAAAAACAAGTAAACAGACCGTATAGAACAGCTTCAATTGTATTTGTGATAGAGGCACAAACAGCCTTGGGCAAAGAAAACAAAGGGAGAGCGCCCGGATGTTCACGGCTGCTCTCAACAGCAATTAAGCGAGGACAAAACAACAAAGGGAGAGTACTCAAATTTCTCAGCTACTCCCAAATAAAGCGCCCCGACTTGGCGGCTGCTTTCAACAGGAATTAGGTAAGGAGAACAGAAACAAAGGGAGAGCACTGGGGTTTCTCGGCTACTCCTGACGGAAAAATGGCAATGGGCTTGCCAGGCTATACTTTATCCCGTTTCGCACAAAATTAAGCTTCTTCAGCAGCCAAAATCATAAATTCCTGAAAACACACAAAAAACACAATGCTTTACATAGTGAGCCTCAATTAAACAGTAAGAATATAACAACATCTTGAAATTATTTTGTGTACATATTTACCATTACAGCATGTGATTCTACATAACAAATAAAAGTTGCTGGCCGGCAGACAGGAAATAAACGTTTCTTCTCAGTTTCAAAACAGCTGTAGTTTCTCCCATCCATCTGCAAGCCCTAGTACGTGGGTGTAACCTAAATAGAACGCCCAGCATACCTAATAGAGACAGCCCCAACAAATTAAAGGGCACATAGCACCAATGCACAAAACTTAATGAAGAAGTTGGACAGGAACCAAAAATCAACAAAGCCAGTGAAAGGTCCCATCATGCCAAAAATGGAGAAAAATCTATCTCCTGATTGAGACCACTGGGTGCCACAGTCCTAAGATTAAAAATCCATTTGGCTTCCAAACGAAGGAGAGTTTTACAATCTACATTGCTCCTGGGGTTCTTTGGGAGATAGTGGCATTTGGAGATCAGTTGTAATTTGTGGGGATCTCCAGGAGGGTTGACAACCACAGAGTCATCAAGCCAGGCAGCCTTAGCATGGACCTGCCTGCTGCCAGAACTGCCACTGTCTCCCAAAGAACCCCAGGAGCAGCGAAGGCTGAGGGTAAGGGCAGAGTCATGGGCCAAGCACAGGAGCGCATGCCTGGCAGCCCACAGCCTTCCCCCTGCTGAGGAAATGTCAGGAGAGCCAGTACAGGATCTGATCTACTCCTCCTGAGTAGCAGAGATGAGCCAGCTTGGAGAAAGAAGCTTAATGAACCCAGCCTCACCTGTAGGAGAAACTCCCTTTATAAGGCTGCAGCTAGCATGGGATTAGCTAGTCAGAATTGTGGCATTCTCGACTTGGCTGTTGGTGAGCTCTTAGGCTCTGGCTGCCTGAGCCTTGGTGGGTCACAGTCTTTGATTTTGGAATCTGTTACTTGACCATGGAGTTTGACCTGAGAATCTTTGTTGTTGGCCCTGTTGTCGTCAGAACTTGCCTCCAACCTAGTGAGCATGATATTTTTAATCCTTCTGTTTCTACTTGTTGGTCTCCATTATACTCTTAGATTATGTTGCTGCTGTTTCTTTGGGTTTGTCATGAAAATATGGTTTAGAGCAAATTATACTAAGTGATACATGTGTATTCTAATGAACTTTGTTTTAGAATTTCATTAGGCTGTCTTGTTTTTGGGCATAAATTGAGCCAAATGTGTAAGTTTGGTTTTCTATAGTGCCTTTAATAAATATGAATCTGCCTTTCGGATCTCTTAGTGTATTTTTACATTGGAAGGGTAAATACTTTTACTTTACCCTTTCAACATAAATTTTAAATTTCCGGCATGGGAGAGATGGAGCTCTTTCAATGTGCTATCATTCTCTTCAACACCGACACCACACCCTCTGCTTTTCTCCATTTCTCAGCTTCTTCTGGTGGTAGCTAGGATAATTCACCCCATGAAGTAGGCTCAGGTATTTCTGCTGTTCTTAGTGCAGAGGTAGTCAAGTCAAGTTTATTATTACAGTCTGCGACCAGTACATATAAAATCATTTGCAAATCAGTTTAAAAACAGTCGAGACTGGATACCGGAGAAGAACGATGAATAAATATAAGAGTAAAAAAATAAGATCATCATAAATTAGTTGTTTAAGCTGCCTTATGTGATTTATGTTGCTTGTAGACCTGGGCACAGAATCTTGCTACTTGACATGGTGTCTGGTGATTCTGATCAGACAAAAGATAATCATGTTTGATTTTATTTGAACTTCCAGGGAATCTTTCTACTAATAGACTAATGGTTTCCACTCTAATTTTACTATGACTTGGGCAGTTGAAGAAGATGTGCTTCATTGAGTCAGTTTCTCTTAGGGGATAGGAGCAAAGCCTAAGAGAGTAATGGACAGCTTTAAACTTTCCTTCCAGAACGGCAGAGGGTAGAGTTGAACTTCTAGCTAAAGTAAATGCCCTTCTGGAGTTACTGGATTCAAGAAAGTAAAAATAGGCTGCAGGAGCGGCAATATATTTAGTAGTATCTGAAGAAATAAAACCTGGTGCTCTAAGAAAATGTTTGTCTTTCAATGTCTGTCACTCTCTGCTTAATGAGTGATTTTTCTCGGTCTAACCCCATGACTAGCAAACTTTGAGGGGAAAGACCCAATTTTCCCAGGGATTTCAGAGTCGTCTTTTGCCAATTAGATTGAAATTTGTCTTGGAATAACAGAGGGAGCAGACGTTGCGGGTTTAGACACCCTGACAGCCATTTGAAAATTGAAAGGATGGTGATTCTGGCCTCTACTTTTAACATTCCTGTTTCCAGTCTAACCCATGAGTTAGGCATGCATTTGGGCACTTGTAATAGAGCTCTAAGGAATTTGGAGTGCACTCTCTCAAGTTGAGAGAAAGAGGAGGATGGCAGCCCCAAGAATGATCCGTATACTAATTGGGCCAATGGTTTGGCTTTAAACAATCTGAGCGCAGCCGGTACATACTGCCCCCCTTGTGATCGATAGAATTTCAGTATACCGTGTGCTGTTTTTTCTCCCACATCAGCAATGAAGCTGCTATGTGTTGTTTTGGTACCTGAGGCTTGCAAAACTACACCCAAATATTTGAAGCTGGTAAGTTGTTCTAACTGATGCCCCTGAAGCTCCCATCATCTGGTCTTTGGATTTTTACCAAAAGCCAGGATCTTAGTTTTTTGGTAATTAGTTAGAAGGTGTTCAGTATCACAGAATTGGGAGAATTTTTTTAGGGCTCGTTTCAGCACTATGGGGGTCCTAGAAAGTAATACAGCATCATCTGCATAGAGCAGTACGTGAATGTGCCTATTTGCTAATTTGCGAGGATGCAATCCAGGGGCATTCAAAAGGTTTACCAAATTGTTGATGTAGAAGATAAACAGAAAGGGGGCTAGAAGGCACACCTGCCTGTAAGTTTGAATGGGGTCAGTCAAATGCCCAATTCGGCTGCACCTTACTCAAGGCAGTTTGCTTGTGCATAGCCCCCAAAAGGGACATCAGTTGCCTATCAATAGAGGAGGCCTGCAGTTTCCTCCAAAGTCTATTTCTAGAGACTGTGTCAAAAGCTGCTTTTAAATCAACAAATGCCCGGTAAAGTGATGCTTGGTTTTCTGTAGCGTATTTCTCTACAAGGTGTTGCATTAATAGGCAGTGATCTATTGTTGACCTGCCAGCTCTAAACCCAGCTTGCTCATCAGCAATTATTGCCTCCTGTTCTAGCCAGTCTAAAGATTTCTTCAGCAGATGTTTTGTAGACAACTTGCTTACAATGCTTAGTAAGCTGATTGGTCTATAATTGGATGGATCCTCCTTCTTTCCCTTCTTATGGAAGGGGACTACTATAGCCATTCCCCAATCATTGGGGATGTAGCCGGTTTCATCAATATAAGTAAATGGGGAGGCTAGGAAAGTTTCCCACCAGTCCTTATTTGTTTTTAGTAATTCTGGAGATATTCCATCAAGCCCAGCGGCTTTTGCATTCTTTAACTGGCTAATAATAAGCTTTTACCTCTTCGGCATGAACTGGGGGGCATTTGGCCAGATTTTCTATTGTTAGGGCAGGAGGGGGTTGAATAGGATCATCATACATTTTTTGGAAAAAAGAAGTCCATTTATCTGGGGGGGATAGAGGAAGCCAAGGGGGAGGCGGCTGTGGAGGCGCGGTTTGACACTAGTTTCCAGAACACCACTGAGTTTTTGCTCATAGCTGCTTCAATTATATTGGCCCACAGTTTTCTGGTATGTTCTTTCTTACAGCGGGCAACCAGTGATTTATATTTCTTTTTAAAAAATGAAAGAGAACGATATGCATCTTGTCTGGTCTTTTCATCAGCTCTCAGTGCTAACTTATAGGCATAGATTAAAGCATTTTTAGCACAAATACAGCTGTGATCAAACCCAGGTTTAGATGACAAATTGGTCTTGACCAGTTTTCCCTCTCGAGCACCTACCAAAAGTGGCCTTAAGGATTGGATGAGGTCATCATAACTCTTTAAAGGATTTTCAGATTTTGAGGAAACCTTAAAAGCTTGGCTATATAGTTGTAGGTTCTAGTGCAGAGGTATTTTTCCCTGCACTTGTTCCTCTGCAGCAAGTATGCTCTGCGCGTTGCTACAGCAGAATTTCCCTACTTTCCTCCCTTTTATTGCAGCCATGAAGCTGACTTTCTGCCCATTTCTTTCCAGACACAGCAGAATAGTTGTGAAGATTTTAGTGTTTTCCACTCTGCCTCTTCTCTTGGTGTTGCTGGGATACAGTTTGCTCTATGAAGTGGGTTTTTTCTTAGCTCTGGAGGCAGTTTCCCACCTTTTCCCTTTTGTTTTCCTTCTCACTTCTTGCTTGGCTTCCTCAAGTTGCTGAAAAGTTTCTTTTTGTAGCATTGGTGTAGCAGGGTTCAGTGTTCCCAATTGAGACTAGACAGAATCTTCAGGAAGGAATGATGTTTATTGCCGGCAGAGCTCAGCGTGACTAGTGCCACAAAGAACTGAGCTCCCGATTCATTCACAGTTCCTCATTTTATACATACAGCATATAGACACATCACATGGTGTTGGTGTCAGGTAAGCTAAGCTCATTTTAGCTAGAATGTATCTGTTTTCCCATCTAACCGCGAGGCACTTCAACTGACATTTTAGATGAACATGTCTACATTGCTTCCGCTTTTACTTTGAATGCAGGCTATTTTAGATAAGCATGTCTACATAGCTTCCTCTTTCACTTTGAATGCAGGCTACTGTAAAATGTGAGAACAAAGTTTATTTTTCATTATAATCATTCAGTATTAATGGCACTCAGCATTTGCAATCTATTAGTAATTAAACAATTGGTATTTCCTTCAGCTACATTTCCCCCCTTTCAGCCTCTGATTAGCGCAGAAAAGAGGCTGACCCAAAACTTTGTCTGTACAATTTATGCCTTTAGCCCTACATACTCCCCCTCCTTCTTTTCATCCTCTGATGGGAACCTCAGAGCCCGCATCTTAATTGAATAATCCTGTTCAGGAGATACAGAGGTAACAGTATATAGCTGAGTCAGGGGTGGGGCTCCCCTGGGTGGAGGCGCCACCAGTGTGGCCATCATTGTCATGCCTGAAACTGTAGATTGTATGAGGCAAATAACACAGGAAATACAACAAGGGAGGAATATAATACCGGCTAGAGCACACCCCATCAGAAACAAAGCTTTCTTCCACCAACCTCCTCCTAAGGAGTCCCACCAGGTAGTGTCCCAAGCAGATTTCTATGTCTGCACAGGGACATGGGCTAGCTTGCGTATATTGGAAGCTATGTTTGTAACTGCTTGCCCACTGTCATCAATTGATAAACAACAATCCGAGAGATTAAACTTTCTACATACTCCTCCTTCCTCGGCTAGCAGGTAGTCTAGAGCCAATCTATTTTGGTAGACAGGTGCTCTCATTTGGGTCTGCTGCCGGGCCAAGAGTTCAAGAGCCGCAGCTGTTTGATTAGTAATAATCTCAAGGACAGCCTGAAGACGGATTAGGTGGTTCAGTATGTAAATAGGGTGTGGCAGCCCCAAGACCCATCCTGTGCCCAGGTGGCTGGGCCATAATACTCTATTATACGCTGGGGGGCCTGAACTGTATGGTTTCACTGGGTTAATATTTCAGCGGTCACTTCCATTGCCACCCAGGGCCATTGCTCACTCATAAGGGGTCCCCCACACACCCAACAATCTGAGACATTTAAAGAGGTGGCTATTTGTTCAGCAAGAGTCAAAAAGAGATTTCTACCAGGGGTGGGGATTGGAACATCTGAGGCAACCTCCTGATACAAGGAGGAGTATACCACAATCGGGGCCTTAGTTGTGGCCTCAGTTTCTGGTGGCTGAGTTGCTCTGGGGGCATAGGCCACACGATCCTTCCCCCACGCAGCTGGGATGCATAACCATGGTATGGTTGGGCAACCTTGCACCGTACCAGATCAGGACCACCCTATATTTTGGACCATTGCATACATTTTCCCTTCATGATAACAAACTTTTGCAAGATGTCTGTGATAACACTTTGTACTAACAGGGGTGGTTACGGCATGAAAAGTTCGGATATACCGTTTCAAGCCAAAACAATGGTTACACCTCCATCCTCTCTGTGGGAGCGTCATCTGTGTTGGAAGGAGTATAAGGAGGAGGAGAAGACAGCCTACAATTGGGGCACGTCGTAATAGCATAGTGTTGGCACTTACAGACTGGACAAGTCTCTATTTATGGTCGTCTGCCCAAAATACACCTGAGTAGGCAGCTGAAAAGAAGGGTTAGCCAGACCCCAAACACACACCCCGATATAATAATGAAGGCAGAGTATGACATGAAGCTCTTCTTAAAACTTAACTTTAAATTGCAGCCTGAGTCTAGCACATTTTCCCTGGACCAGGCTTTTTAGCAAAGCACTTATAATATAGTCAAGCAAAGCTTAATCTAGATATAATATCAGAGCGGTGGGTGAGTAGCACCACTCCCTGGAGTGAGAGAGTAGGAGGAGTATATAAGAAACACTGGGGGCAGGGTACGTTACTACAATGTTGTTGACCACAGTCAGGACAAACTACCTCTTGGATGCCTGTCCCGATCTTATAAAAACAACAGATAAGGAGAACAAAACACAGGAAAAATGCACAGCCAGTAAAGGTATAGGAGAAAACGCGAAAAAACATCAACTGTTACTGTAGTCCACCGATGATCGAAGCTTCAGCTGTGGGTAGACTAGCCAGCCCAGGAGTGGCTAGACCAGAGCGTCTTCAGCCTTGAACCTGAACAGCCTCCTGGAGTGCTTAGGTACCAGGCCCTGGAACTGTTGCCTGTGAATCTTAGCCTTTTCCGGTAGGCTGAGATCCAGAGGGTAGCTTCTTCAGTCAGAAACAGAGGGGATTGTCTGGACAGATCTCTGAAACTCAAGGCGTGGCAGCAGGTTTAATATTAGTCCAATGAACCCAAACTGCAATGCCTTTTACCTTCACAGCAGTAGGAGTTGCTAACAGGACAGTGTATGGGCCCTTCTATTTAGGTCCTAGCAGAATTACTTGCCAGTCCTTTACCCAAATCTCAGCTCCTGGCTGAAACTTATGGACTAGATTAAACACTGGCAAAAGCTATTGTTCTCCTACATACTTTTGAATTTTCTGCAAAGTCTTGCCCAGGCCCACAACTTGTTCCCTGAGTCTCAGATCTCCCAACTGACAAGGGTTTCCTGTAACACCTTGTAAAATAGGAGGTGGCCTACCAAACATTAACTCAAATGGGGACATTTTCACTTAAAATAACTGCTGGCAGACCCCACCGTCCTACAATTTCCTTTAAGAGACACCGAACTACCTCTCTGGCCTTTTCAGTTTTACAAGGAAACACTTCTACTCACCCAGAATATGAGTTAACAAACACTAACAAGTATCGGTATACTTGGTACCGTGGCAATTCAGTAAAATCTACAACTAGTGACTGAAATGGCAGAGACCCCGGGGGTTGGAATCCAGGAGGTGGACCTGGTCCTTGTTGGGGGTTGTTTCTGGCACACACGACACAGCTTCTGGAAACAGCTGCACACAGTCCATGTAGTTTAGCAATGTACAAGTCCTTGTTTAGTAACTCTGCTAGTGCTGACTTTCCATAATGAGTGGCTTCATGGGCAGCTTTTACTACTGCATGAGCAATTGATTCTGGCCCAAAGAGTCTTCTATCTGGAAACTGAAGCCAGCCATCACGTCTCTGGGTATTCTGAGGACTAGCCTAGTCCTCCTCCTCATGGGAATACTTTGGAGTCCAATCAGACATCTGGACTTGGAAAAGGACATTGAAAATGGGATGGCTGCAAAAATTCTTCTCTGGCCACTGCAATGCATGACAGTTACTTTTTAAAGCCTTGGAGCAATTGCAAAATCTCAGGTCAATTTTTAATTCGTTTTCATGAAGCAGTGATGAGACCTTTCTCTTTGTATAAAACTCCATGAGCATGCAGAGTAAGAAATGCATATTTAGAATCTGTCCAAATGTTAACCTTTTAATCCTTCTGCTAATTGAAGAGCTCTGGTTAAAGCAGTAAGTTCAGCTTTCTGAGCAGAGGTATTGGGTGGCAAGGGTTTAGCTTCTATATTCTTTGTCCAAGTTACTACTGCATACCTTGCGTTTCTAACCCCATTTTCGACAAAGCTGCTGCCGTCAGTAAAATAATGTCTGGGTTTGGCATGGGGACATCAGTCAGGTCCTTTCGGCTAGAGTAAACTTCATCGATGGTTCGGAGACAATCAAGGGTTGGGCTCTCCTCATCTACTGGCAGTAAGGATGCTGAGTTGAGAGCACTAATTACAGTTAGCTTCACTTGTGGGTTTTCAGCAATCCCTGATACGTGGTCATGCATACATTTGTGAACGAATCTCTTCCCTGTAGTCCATCAGGGCGAGCACAGAATGTGGGACTTTAACACAGACCTTCTGTCCCAAAGTCAGCTTCTGCGAATCTTTGACTAGCTCTGCTGTGGCTGCTACAGCACGGAGACAGGCTGGCCAGCCTTTTGCTACAGCATCCAACTGCTTAGACAGGTATGCTACTGGCCTTTCCTAATTTCCCAGATGCTGGGTTAATACTCCAGCTGCTGTGCCATTCCTCTTATGCACAGACGAGCAAAAAGGCTTCATAAGGTCTGGCAGACCCAGGGCAGGGGCTTCCAGCAGCTGTCCTTTAAGAGTCTGGAATGCTTGCTTCTTGCTCTTTTCCCCACAGAAAAAGGATCCCGTTCTCCCCCCTTTGTAACTTCATAAAGGGGCTTTGCTGTTTTTGCAAAGTTGGGAATCCAAATTTGGCAATACCCTGCAGACCCCAGAAATTCTCGCACTCGCCTCCTGGAGGAGGGCTCTGGAATGGAGCAGACTGCTTCCTTACATTCATGGCCCAGGGACCTGATTCCTTCTGATATATCAAATCCCAAATATTTTACTTGGGGCTGACAGAGCTGTGCTATCTTCTGTGACACTTTGTAGCCAGCTTTGTATAGCACCTTTAGCAACTTCTGGGTAGCCTCATAACAAATCCCCTTACAATGATTGTTTTATCTGTCACGGGGACTACTGGCTGAGTTACTACTGAACATTCAGCTCTAGTGTCTACTAAGAAAGAAATATTTTGGCTCCTCATGCAAATTTCAACCATGGGCTCCTGGGGGCCAAGATTGAAGGTGCTCAGTCTGGCTTATGCCTCCCATTCTTCGTCCCATTCAGAGTCTATTTGCCATCCATATTTGTCCTCTCTCAGTGCTGCTTCCATGGCTGGTCCTCATCTTTTATACATTCCATCTCGGACTTCCCCTCGGCTCTGGGGGTCCCATCTTTTCCTTCTTCTATCATCTCGTCCTCTTCCACATGCCCTGATACTCTGTAGCCTCTCTTTGCACTCATCTTTCTAATGCCCTCTTTTAAAACACCATGCACATGTTTCAAAATCTAGGGGCTGCCTGCCTCCTCTCTCTCAGGGTGCCCCCCATACGTCGCTTTCCAGGGGGGTACTGTCCCTGTTGGGGCTGCTGGGCCAGTGCTACAGCCAGCAATTCTGCCTTCTTTTTCATTTTTCTATCGGTCTCTCTTTGTGCTTCCTGTTCACGATTAGAAAAAACTTTATGGGCAATTTCAAGCAGCTGCTCTGTATTCATTCCCAGGAACCCTTCTTGCTTCTGTATTTTCCTTCTAATGTCCCCTGCTGCTTGAGTGACAAAAGTGTTCAAAACCATTCTCCTATTTTCTTCTGCTTCTGGGTCATAGGGAGTGTATTGACGGTAGGTCTGGTAGACCCTTTCTAGGAAAGCACCAGGAGGCTCATTTGGTCCTTGTTGACACTCTTGTATTTTTCTCATATCGGTTGCCCTTTTTCCTGCAGCCTTTATCCCTTGCATCAGGGCCTGCTGGTACCCAGTTAGTTTAGCCATGCCTCCCTCTTCATTGGCATCCCAGTTCGGATCTGCCATAGGAAATGCCTCTTTCACCTTTTGTTTCTGCATCCTCCCCTTCTTTCACTAGCTTTGCTAGGTATTTCCTAGCTCCTTGTATAATACGTTTGCGTTCCTCTGTATTGAAGAACGTGATTAGGAGCTGGTTACAGTCCTGCCAAGTTGGTTTATGGCTATTAATTATGGACTGAAACAAAGTAGTCACCGGTTCTGGCTGATCTGAGAATGGAGGTGTGTGAGTCTTCCAATTGTACAGATCAGTAGTTGGAAAGGGTATATATATTAAATGCGAGGTCCCTGAGCGAGGGTCCACTGTCTCTCTTAAGGGACAGGCTTTAGTTTTCTTCAAGGGATAGACATTGCTCTCTTCCCCTTCTTTTTCTAGCTCTGGGATATCTTTATACTCATCTTCTGCCTCTACATTTTCTTTCCGTGTCTAATATCTGGTTTTGGCAGGGGTAGCATTGGAGGGGTTTCTTGGTCCACCCCCAGCTCCCCTTACTTGCTCTTCTACAGGCCCTTCCACTCTCTCTCCTCCTCTAGGCAGTGAGGGAGCATATGGTGGTGCGGGCACCTCTTCTTCTTGGGTTTGTTGAACAGGCTTAGACTTCGGCTGGAGCCTAGCTTCTAGAGGGGCAGTGGGGCAGGCAGTATCTCGCTTTACTGGCACCACCGGGTAGATGCCTCCCTTTGGTGGTCGCCTTCTTGACTATGGATTCATCCTCCTTCCTTTCCCTAGGGCCATAAGCTGCACCTCCTTCTTCCTAGCCCGGTACCCTGGCCAGTTCTTAACCCAGGGAGGGGGATTCAAACAAGTATCAAACCATGACTGTGCATATATAATCTGATCATCATGTTACTTAAGAGTAAAGTGATAAACATTTAGGGCAGTTGTTTCGTCAAAAGTCCCTTCCTTTGGCCAGCCTAGATCAAATGTAGGCTAGAAAATTTCCAACAGCTCAGGGGTTGGATTCTCCCCTGACTGGACCCATCCTCCATACACCTCCTGGAAATGTTTTAACATCAATTTCAAGGGGGTTGTTTCTGGGGATGAGCATGAACCACCCATTATCAACACAGAGCCCAGACAAGACAAGACAGTCTAGGGATTAATAACAGTGAGAAAGCAGTAAGGGGTCTGCTTCTCACGAGGCCCTATGCACTCGCTTCTCGTCTTTGATGACCTGACGAAGTCGCCCAGCCAGGAAATGCGTCTTGGAGATTCACACACCAATCGCCCTAGGCGTTCCATTCATGTCATTCACATGACAAGTTTCCATCCCAGTTCCTACAAGCACCAGCGGGTTCAGTTGAGTCCCTCTGACTCACTTACTTAGGCTGTGCTAGGGGGTGATCAAGCCCCTCTTTGCTCCAAAGTGGAACGGTAACCCCATTTACTCCATACTCACATGTCCCAGGACTTTCCTGGATCACTCGTTCCTGATTCCGTCACCGGGTCGTTGACGCCCCAGTGGCGCACCGCTGACACCCGAGGAAGGCAGGGCCTGCTCCTGAAAAACTCAGGGGGCGCCCACAGGTCCACTACCAGTCTAGAACCAGCAGCCACGGACTGGGGGTCAAGGGGGTACTCCAAGGGTCCCCTCAATCCCAGAAGAACGAGCCCCCCAAAATGTAGCAGGGTTCAGTGTTCCCAAGAATTGAGACTAGACAGAATCTTCAGGAAGGAATGATGTTTATTGCCGGCAGAGCTCAGCATGACTAGTGCCACAAAGAACTGAGCTCCCGATTCATTCACAGTTCCTCATTTTATACATACAGCATATAGACACATCACATGGTGTTGGTGTCAGGTAAGCTAAGCTCATTTTAGCTAGAATGTATCTGTTTTCCCATCTAACCGCGAGGCACTTCAACTGACATTTTAGATGAACATGTCTACATTGCTTTCGCTTTTACTTTGAATGCAGGCTATTTTAGATAAGCATGTCTACATAGCTTCCTCTTTCACTTTGAATGCAGGCTACTGTAAAATGTGAGAACAAAGTTTATTTTTCATTATAATCATTCAGTATTAATGGCACTCAGCATTTGCAATCTATTAGTAATTAAACAATTGGTATTTCCTTCAGCTACATTGGAAGCTATTTCCCCACCTTTTTCCTGGCTGGCACAACAGACTGTCTTCCACTCCCACCCCCTCCTCATGTTTGCTGTGAGACAATGAGAGAGAGAATTATGTTGTACTTGAAAAGGAGATACTTTTGTCTGCAGTTACTTAGTTTGTTTGCTTTCTTCTTTTTAGCTGGCTCTCTGGAGATCTAAAAAGGAGTAGTTTCAGTAAGGATTGTTCCTCTCAAGTTGACTGAGACTTCTGAGATAATTTTGAGTCTCCTAGACTATTTTGAGATGCAGCAATGACTGGCAGTGTTATCTGAAAGCAGGATGATATAACTCATAAGGTTTGCCTTTTTTGAGAGTTAATGATCTCGGACTCAGGGCAGTTTAACACAGACTGGGAGAAGCTGAAACAATATTTGGAGAAGAAATGGGAGGTGGGAGGAAAACTGTGGCAGTTTGAGAACTATTGAAGTATAATAAAATGTAGAGGGGGGTGACTTTACCGGGGGGAGAAGAGATAAATGTGAATTTATAAGCAGTTAGATTAACAGATTGACATATATATAGATATATATAGGTTAATAAATAGAATATTGATAGAAAATAATTAACTATAAGGATTAAATATAAGGATTGAGTAACCAACAATATTTTCTTTCTTTGATAAGATTTGTATAATGCACCAAACTGAATGTCTGAAGGTATAGACGAGTCAAATTGATTGACTATGTGATGAGAGTTATATAGAATTACCATAAAAAGACAGAATGAGTAATATATAGAGAATAAGTCAAATTGTTTGATTTAAATGTGTAAGATTTTTATGGTTTATGATATATAGGTTTATGATATATAGAAATATTTAAAAATGGAAAATGGGATAAATTGTTTATCTAAGATGGAAATAAAGACTTACAGTTTGGGTATATAATAAGAAAAAATAGTTAAGGATGTACTGCTTAGTATAATGGAGAATATATATTTGTTTTAGATAGAGGAATTTAATAGAAGTAAGGGAAAAGGGACAAAGGGTTGGAAAACTGTTGGAAGTCAACAAAAGGGGGGGAAAGGGAGGGGGTTAGAAATGAAAAATTTGGGGAAAATTGAATGTAAATGTAAAAATAACGGATTCTAACCCAATAATTTTTTTTAAAAAAAAAAGAGAGTTAATGATCTCATATTGCCTATCCAAAGCCATACCATACTGCTGTTATTCAAAGAACAATATACACGAATCGCTAGCATCTTTTTCACCTTAATAATTACTTCAACTGGTCCACTTTGTTGGGGGAAAAGGTTAAAAAATAGCTTTTCTTCAGAGGTGCAATGGATCTTGAATCAATAGAGAGTCAGCACACGAGTTTAGCTTTTAAAATCATTTACTTCTAAAGGAAAAAAGGTTAACAGGATTGCCTACAAAATAACAAATGCCTGGAGCTACATTCTCACTACTGGTTACAAACAAAGAGCTGGGATAACTGAATGGAGAATCTTCTTCTCCCTCTGTCTTCTTGACCCTGAAAGAAAATCACCTGACCTGTTGACCAATAACAGTTTACAAACACTCAAGTTTTCTGGGCTTGCAGATTATTGGCTTTGAGCCAGGTTCCCCTTCCAGGTCAATCTAAACAATAGCATGGTAGGTAAACACATTAACCCCATAATGAGTGAATCTCAGACCTTGCAACACACATATATTCCAACACATTTATGGTACAGGTTTCTCATATTTGTTTTACATATTGGGAAATGTCTTGTTGAGGTAGTGGTGCTCATTCGAGTCTTTCTCCATCAGGCTGCTCCCTTTGCCAAAGATTGCTGGCATTGATTGTGTGGGCCTGGTGTGGGATGCCGAGGAGAGTATAGCCATCTGTCTGGCGTACCGATCGCCCAGCGCACCAGCAGATGCTGTGCCAGGCCTGTTAGAGGCGTTGGCTGGCTGGGCCTTGGAGTACCCCAGGCTTCTGGTCTTAGGGGACATCAGTGTCTATGCTGATGATGCTACCTTCTCACAGGCCATGGACATGATAGCCTCCATGGCAGCATTAGGACTCTCCCAGTTTGTATCAATGCCCACACATCGAGCAGGACACACACTGGATTTGATCTTTGGGTTCGGGATACAGGTGGATCTGGATGAAGCTATAGCAGTGCCATGGTCAGACCATCTCATCCTGAGGGCTTGTCTGGGCACCATGACCCCCTCCTGTTTGGGCAACGAGCTGATTTATGCTCGCCCGTGGAGTCAAATGGATCCAATTGAGGGGGCATCGTGCAAAGATGGCAGACGTCTAAAACCTCGCTCCGCACCCTAACTGCCTACTGCGGCTTTTTGCAAGCGCCTATACAGCAGTAAGCTTCTAAAAATTATGGGGAAAACAGGAGGAGGAAAAAACAAGCCCACAGATCAAAGCGGCCCTTCCCTAAAATCCTTTTTAGAGCAGATAGAAGCTAAACAAGCCCCAGTGGGAAATCGACAAGGGCCAGCTAAAATGGAGGCCGCCAAGCCAGCAAAAGACCCTGATGAAGCTCAGGCTCTAGAGGGAGAAATAACTACTGCCCTGGAACGGCTTGAAAATAAAATAGTTACAAGGCTTGAAAATGCAATTAAAAACCAGACTTGTGAACTTAAAGAGTCAATTGATCGGGTTGCACAGACTGCCGAAAATGCTAAGCAACTAGCTATAGACAACCAAAAAGAAATCCATGATCTACATGCAATAAATGAACAGCTTCATGAAAAAATCTTAGATCTTGATAATAAGCTAAGATCTAATAATATAAAAATCAGAGGTTTTGATGAACATGAAGAACGCAATACAGATCTCTCTATATTTATAGCAGAATGGCTTAGAAAAGAACTAAGACTGGAGGATGGTATAACCCCCCTAATATCTCATGCCTACAGAGTGGGGTCACTAATCAATACAAGATCAAGACAACAGCAAAGAGATATAATAATAAACCTCCCTGACTACAGATCAAAAGAAAAGATCATGAAGGAAGCTAGAGTGAGAGGATATTTCTCCTATCAAAATAAAAAAAATATATATTTCAAGATCTCTCTGCAGAAACACTAGCGAAAAGGAGGGAATTAAAGCCGATCATTAACAAACTGAATGAGGCTGAAATGAGATACCACTAGGCTTCATCAACAAGAATTCTGGTACATTGGCAAGGGAAGACATACCAAGCTCACGACATGGAAACTGGCACCAAACTACTTAAAGATCTACAACTAGACTGGCAAACCACCTCTCCAAGCAAAACTGCTGTTTACAACGCAAGAGCTTCACTGAACAACTGGAGCAAAATACCAGTAAAAAAAGATGATAGAGGTCCACAAAAGGAGTCACCATGAACAAACCAAAGAAGAGTTGCAGAAGGTGGCAAGACTTTCTTTTTTCTGCCGGAATACTACTTTTTCCCACAAAAGAAAAAGAAGCGAGAAGTTTCCTTATAAACAATCAACCTTTCTTAAATGTCACTCAAAAAATTACTTACTTTCTCTCCTGTTTCGCTGTATGGTGTCTGATTTAGCTTAAAATGCAGCCGGGTAAGGTGGGAGAGGGTGGACGGAAGTGAGGCCTAGTTGGCTCTCTAATTTAGTTTAAACCCCGGATACTGGGTTGAAAGACCAAAACCCAGTTTCAGTGCACACGATTATGGATATATTGTTAGCAATCCCTTTCCTACTAGGGAAGGTTTCTGGTGGTTTCCTCCTTGAAAGTACTAAGGAGGTTAGGGTTCTTATACCTTGTTCTTTTTTCCCTTTCTTTTTTCTTTTTTCTTTTTCTTTTTTTTAAAAAAGAAAAAATCTCTCTTCTTTCTATTTCTTTTCTCTTCCTTCTCTCTAAGAATTTTCTCTTCTCAAATCTCTTCACATCTCCCAGCTACTCTCCATTGAGGTTTTCTCCTCATTTTATATTCTTGCAAATTGCAATTAATACGTAATAGTTGACCGGTTCTTGTTATAGTTGGGGTAAAACCTTGAAATTCAAAAGATTGTTTGCACCTTGCAGTCATATAAACCCTGTTTTATTTTCTTTTTATTTCGCAGGAAATGGAGTTTAGAGTTCTTTCTCTAAACTGTCGGGGTCTAAATAATATTATTAAATGCAAAAGGGTCCAGGCTACACTGCTGAAACAGCATCCAGATTTTTTGTTACTCCAAGAAACACATCTTTCAGCAAAGGGGAAACAGGTATTCAAATCTAGCTGGTGGAACCACCAATACCTAGCTCATGGTAACTCCAAATCCAGAGGGGTGGCAATTCTTATTTCAAAGAATGTTAGATCTGAAGATATAGTAGTAGAAAAGGACCAGGAAGGTAGATACCTATTCCTTAAGGGTAATTTCAACACAAAGAAACTGACACTTGCGTCAATATATGCTCCCAATTCTAATCAGATTTCATTTTTAAAAGAGACCTTTTTCAAACTTAAAGTGTTTCAGGAGGGGGACATTTTATTAGGGGGGACCTAAACTTAATAGCTGACCCTAAACTAGACCATTCAAAACAAAACAAAAAAAGAAAATCCAAATCTACTTCACTTGGGCTAAATTCATCTAAAAATAGTCAACTTGCTAATATCCTAAAACAATTAGATCTAGTTGATGTGTGGAGAAATCAACATCCTACTGAAAGGGACTATACTTATTTTTCCCCCAGATTTGAAACATATACTAGGATTGATTACCTGCTGGCATCTCCAAATCTACTACAATATATCTCAGATTCAAAGATAGGCCCAATGAGGTGGTCTGACCACTCATGGGTAGAATGCGCATTAAAGCCCTCAGAACAAAAAACCAAAACACCAAATTGGAGTCTTAACAAATTTCTTTTATTTGATGCCGCAGCTCAAGAAGACATATTAGAAGAAATACAAAACTACTTTAAACAAAACTTAAATTGTGGTGTTCCAATTGAAATAATCTGGGATGCAATGGAGGCTGTGGTTCGGGGCAAGTGTATTGCAATTGCTTCAGCCTACAAGAAAAAGAAAGAAAAAACTAAATTGGACTTAATGGAGAAAATATCTTACTTGGAAAAGGCCCATAAAAAAACATGTAATAAGAAAATCTATAAAAAACTTTTAAATGAAAGGAAAAAATTGGAAGCCCTAGAAACCACAACTATTCAGAAAAATCTAATCTTTCTAAAACAAAAATATTGGCAAAATAATCCCAAAAATCTGAAATTACTCTCTTGGAAAGTGGGGGGGGGGGGGAAAAGAGCCACAAGACTAATAAATCAAATAAGAGATGAGGATGGTCAAATTCAAGTAAAATCAGAATCTATTCTTGCAGTCTTCCAAAATTTTTATAAAAATCTATATAAGTCAGACACTCCAAATTTAGAAACTGTCAATAACTACTTGGGAAAAGCAGGGCTGCTTAATAAGATTACAACAGCTCATAAACAAATGGTTGATCAGCAAATCTCAATTACAGAAACTCAAGAGGTGATTAAAAATTTGAAAAATAATAAGTCCCCTGGTAACGATGGATTTCCTGCTGAATATTATAAAAATTTTTCACAACAGTTGGCCCCTCATCTTACTAGTGTTTGTAATGCAATATTAGAATTGGGTGTAATGCCTCCCTCCTGGACTGAATCACAAGTGGTGGTTCTCTTAAAACCAGGAAAGGATGCTACTAATCCTGCTTCGTATCTCCCTATAGCTCTATTGAATCAGGATATGAAAATATTCACAGCCATCCTAACAGCCAGATTAAACAAAATAATTTCTAACTATATTAAGGAAGACCAATCTGGCTTTATACCAAACCGCCAACTAACAGATAACATAAGAAAAACACTGAATATCATTAACTTTGGGAAGCAAAATAAACTTAACTCTCTTATTTTGGCGTTAGATGTGGAAAAAGCTTTTGATCGCGTGGAAATCCCTTACCTTATGGAACTATTACGGAAAATGAATTTTGGAGATAACTTTCTCAGAGCAATTCAGTCATTATATGCTAGCCCCACTACCTCCATCAAAATTAATGGTCATAAGTCGGGGAAAATTAATCTACTTCAAGGCACTAGACAGGGATGTCCGCTATCCCCACTTCTTTTTGCTCTGGCTATTGAACCATTTGCAAACCATATTAGATCATCTCCCAACATAAAAGGCGTTAATATTAATAACAAAGAGTACAAACTTTCTCTGTTTGCCGATGATATGGCACTTTACCTTTCAGACCCTGTGTTTTCAATGTCTGAATTAGAGACAATTATGAAAGAATTCTCAAAAGCCTCAGGCCTAACCATCAATAGCAACAAGAGTGAAATTTTCCCAATATATTTACAGTCAGACTTGCCCAATCTCATCAAAAGCAACTATCAATACAAATGGGTTAAAAACATTGGAAGTACCTAGGAATTAAAATACCTATAAATTTAAATGATCTCCTGACATCAACTTTAGCGAAATCAATCAGTCAATCAACACTATATTAGAGGAATGGGGGGGAAATTACCTAACCTTGCTCGAGAGAATTAACCTAATCAAATCATTTATTTTCCCAAAATTTCTATTTATGTTCCGGGCAATCCCTATCGTAATACCAGACAAAAATTTTGATCAATGGCAATTTAAAATTAGTAAATTCATTTGGAATAATAAAAAACCCAGAATATCATTGGAAACTTTAAAAAGAAAAACCAGCAGAGGTGGACTAAATCTTCCAGATCTGAAAACCTACTATGAGGCTAATCATTTGAAAAATCTGGTGGTAATAGCAAATGATTTGATTGGACTAGATTGGAAAGACATTGAACAGAGTTACCTGCAAATTAAGTGAATGCATTTGGAACACAAATTTAGAACGCCCCTCTACACTAAAAAGCAATCCCTTTTTATTAAGCGATATTAAAATCTGGGACAGAATGAAATCTAAATTAGTCCATCCATTCTCTGTAGTCTCATCGTTTGCAGGACAGCACTGGTTCCCACCAGCTCTCAGCACCCACTCATACAGATGGTGGAGGCTGAACAATAAAACTAGAATAATAGATATCCTTGATAAAAAACAATTACAAGAAAAAGCAAAAATAGAACAAGGCAACACGACAAGAGCCCCATGGTTTGAATATCTTCAGATCAAGCATCTCTTTGAGTCGCCAAAACTCAAAGAATCTATAGGCAAGCCACTAACAAGCTTTGAAAGAATCTTA
The DNA here is from genome assembly GCF_028583425.1 of Eublepharis macularius. Taxonomy (NCBI): domain Eukaryota; kingdom Metazoa; phylum Chordata; class Lepidosauria; order Squamata; family Eublepharidae; genus Eublepharis; species Eublepharis macularius. The sequence goes on from NC_072801.1 coordinate 20,524,152, forward strand.
AAAGAAAGATCAGTAAGACAGAAGGGTATCCTGTCTAAAATCAATTCAATTCTATTGGAAGAAAAACAAAAATGCTAAATTTTGTCTTATCAAAATATTTGGTTCAAGGAATGCAAAATTGACCCTTCAATACATGGAACATGATTTGGAACTCAAATAATTTCCGTACAAATATAATAAACATCAAGATGCAAACCATAAAACTGATTTCACATTGGTATATGACCCCAATCAAGCTCCATGATGTCAATCAATCTCAGTCAGCCACCTGTTGGAAGCAATGCGGTCAGCTGGGCACATATTTTCATTGCTGGTGGGAATGTAAATACATCAGTTCTTTTTGGGATAAAATAATTAAGGAAATTGAGGTCATAACAAGTTATGTGATACCTAAGTCTCCAGAAGTAATATTATTAAGCTATTGGGAAAATCCTGGGATTCCTACTTCTAGCCTTAATATTATATTCTCACTTCTGGCACTAGCGAAATTATCAATAGCTTCCTTCTGGAAACAAAAATCAATCCCATCCATAAATAACTGGAGAAGTCGCATATGGGATCATTTTGTCATGCAGAAGATTTCTGACCAGCTGGCACAGAGAGAAAACCCGAAACATAAGTCTTGTTTTCTTGAGCAATGGGTACCAGTACTTGATTATTTAACCAAAGATGAACAATGGTCTAACAACAAGGTGAAACAAGACTTATACTATTCCTTGGCCTATTTTTAAATATTACACAGTTTTATTTACAAAAGTGTTATCTGACCCTTACACCACTAGGCAATTTATAACCTGGTCACTGCAAATCAGAGATGTGTTTTCAATAATTGTTACATCATTTTATTTGTTTTAATTAATGTTAATGTTCTTGTCTAGACTAGATAGTAGTTTAGACGTTGATAGTTGTTGGCTGTTACTGAAAAGTACACTATTAATTTGTTTAAAATTGAAGTTGAATATTTTCTGTTAATAATTTCCAGATGTTGTATTATAAAAAATTTGAAAAACATAAATAAAATACAATTTGGTTGTTGTGGGTTTTCCGGGCTGTAATGCCGTGGTCTTGGCATTGTAGTTCCTGACGTTTCGCCAGCAGCTGTGGCTGGCATCTTCAGAGGTGTAGCGCCAAAAGATAGAGATCTCTCAGCGTCACCCGAAGGCTTTCACGGCCGGAGAACGATGGTTGTTGTGGGTTTTCCGGGCTGTAATGCCGTGGTCTTGGCATTGTAGTTCCTGATGTTTCGCCAGCAGCTGTGGCTGGCATCTTCAGATCTCTATCTTTTGGTGCTACACCTCAGTTTTAGATATGGTATTTCCACTTAATTGAATGCCTTCTCTATATCAAAGGCCAGAAGTAATGCAGGGATTTTGTATGCTTCACAGAAATTAATTATAGTTAAAGTGTTACGTGTATTGTCAATAAGATTCCTTATTGGCATAAAGCCAGTCTGGTCAAGGTGAATGTAGTTAAATTTAGACAATCTTTTGGCAAATATGCTGGTAAAGATCGGTTGCGAAGATTTAGTATTTGTAATATGGTTGCCCTTTTTTGGAGTAACTACTATTTCAGCCTCTGACCAAGATAGAGGGATGCTACCTCCTAACATAACAGAGTTGCATGTGGCAGTTAGTGGAGTTGAAAGTAGGTGAATGTATTTTTTTGTAAAAATTTGGCAGGGAATCCATCCCTGTCTGAAACTTTGTTATTTTTTTCAAGGATTTGATAGTGACTGTAACATCTTCTGTTGTGATTGGTTGGTCAAGATATTGTTTATGTTCTTGTGAGTTTTTTTGCAAATAATTTCCTGTGACGATAAATAATTTAAAATATGATTAGTGTCAGGATTGTCTGATGTACAAATGGTTTGGTAGTATTTACAGAATTAGTTTGAGTTTTTCCTGGGTGCCTTTAATAGCTTGTATAGAATGTGAGGAGGTTTTTTCCTTTAATTTTCAAGCAAGTAAGTTTATAGATTGGGTGGCCTTTTTGTGTTCATCTTCTAGTTTTCTTATTCTAGATATCATTTCATTTCTAATGTTTTCTTTTTGCTCTTCATGACAGGAGGCAATGGAGATGAATTTCCCTCTAAGTACCACTTCCATAGCATCCTATACATGGATTTGAGGAATGCCACATAGTTTGTTTCTATTGTTTAATTTCTAGAGAGACTTCAGAAGAAATTAATTTGTTAAATAAAAGTGATTTATTTAGTTTTCAATTTCTTTGATGTCATTTATTCTCAGTGTACATTCTGTCCAAGCATAGTCTGTCCACAACTTGTCACCAATCCTTGATGTAAGAGTTTGACTAATTAATTTAGGAGATAAGAATATGTCATTTAAATATGTAATTTAGAAGATAAGAATATGTAATTAATCCTTGTGTATATATTGTGGATAGAAGAGAAGTATGTATAGTCTGTTACCAGTGGGTTTTGAAGATGTCACTAGATCAATAGATAAAGCCTAAGAGCCATTAATTGATCTTAGCAGCTTAGTAACTGTATTGTTAATTTTAATTGCTTTGACACAATAGGAAGTAAAATTTAAAAGTTCATTCAGAGAGGAGTGATATAAATGTTTACTGCTGCTGACACATTGATTTACCCGTGCTGAACGAAAGCAGAATTGAAAGCCAAGAGAATCGTGCACTCTGCATGAAGACAGCTCGCCAGCTTGTTTTGATCTACAAGCAGCTCTCCACACTGAAAGCAGTGAAAGCAGCTTTCTCAGTAATCATGCTTTGCGGTATTATCCAATAAAATTTTTAAAGTCTGTATATGTACACTCACACATTATGCAATGCATTTATATTTTGTATCACTTTCATATTTATCAAGATACTTAATTTCACAGGTCAAGGGATGGCGTCATGGAAATATAAATAATAATAATAACTGTGCTTATATACCGCTCTTCTACACATATTAGTGCCTCACCCAGAGCAGTGAACAAGTTAGTGTTATTCTTATCCCCACAATGGAGCTGGGGCTGAGAGGAGTGGCTGACCCAAGGCCACCTACTGAACTCATGTCAGTAGTGGGATTCAAACCAGTAGACTGCTGATTATGGTTTAGAACACATACTTAGTGAAACATATGCATTCTAAATAACACTGTATTCTAGTATTCTTTTTCTAGTATGGTGTATAACTGGTGCTTCTTTATCTTTGACAGCCAATTAAAAATAGTGAACAGTATCAGATAAATGTTCTGTAATTGTTAGCGGAGACCAAGGATGACCTGGTCATGTAACTTTTCCTGTCATTTTTACTATCCATATCGCTTACCTTGCAGCTGGGCATAGTGGTACTTTTGGCTAGGTAGAATGTCACATGATTGGAAATAGTAAAAAAGAATTAAATTATGATTGGTTTTATATTTATCTATGTTATCATATGAAAAGATCTTAGATTTCCACATAAGATAATATATAAAAATGGTAATCCAAATAGCAGATCAGGGTTTTGGCCAAAAGAAATCTCATGAAGATCTAGGCAGGAAACTTATCCTTGTAATATGTGCTACGGTAACTTGAATGCATTTCATCGTTAATCTGACTGAGTTAGATTTCATTAAAAATGTTAGGAAACTTAATTCTTGTGTTCATCTGTTCTATTTTTCTATGTTTTATTTAAATAATCATTTGTATTTTGATACCTCACTTAATGAAAAAGACAAGCGTTTGTTAATGAAAGAAGCCATTAAACTCTTAGGAGAAGTCTGTCTCCTGGTTGGGAGAGTGCAACAAAAACATCCATCCTGTTTATTTTGTACTGACAAATAGTTTCTTTAAAACAGAGAAATGTGTTTTCAGTTATCACTTGAAGGTATCAAGCAGCTCAAGATTTAAGATAAAACTACCGAGTATTTAATACTTTTTATTTAATGATTAAAAGTTATGTTTATATTTATGCCTAATAAGATTATAGAAGCAATACTGTTTGAATTATATATATGCTTATTTGAGTTGGATTGTTAGTAAAACTACAATTTTATGAAATTTTTACCTTTTTATAACATTACAACATTGTACCACAAAAGTTTTAAGTTTTGCATGAAGAGGTTGCGAAAAATAAACATCCCTATCCCCATCCCCACCCCCATCCCCATCCTGTGGCGGGTGGTGAAGGTGGTGGGCGGTGGGTGGGGGAAGACGAAAGACGAAAGACGAAAGACGAAAGACGAAAGACGAAAGACGAAAGACGAAAGACGAAAGACGAAAGACGAAAGACGAAAGACGAAAGACGAAAGACGAAAGACGAAAGACGAAAGACAAAGACAAAAAGACAGCCGGGCCCCCGGGGGTCGCGGCTGCGCCGCTCCCCCCGACGCCCCCCGCCCCGCCTGCGGCGGGCCGGGGGCCCCCGGGGGTCGCGGCTGCGCCGCTCCCCCCGACGCCCCCCGCCCCGCCAGAGCCCTTATGGCACACCCAGGGGTTGTCATTCCAGCATGGGGCCTGTCATTCCAGTCCCAGAGCCCTTCTGTCACACCCTGGGTCCGTCATTCCAGCATAGAGCCTGTCATCCCAGTCCCAGAGCCCATCTGTCACACCCAGGGATCGTCATTCCTGTCAGGGGCCTGTCATTCCATTCCCTGAGCCCTTCTGTCACTCCCAGGGGCCGTCATTCCAGCACAGAGCCTGTCGTTATAGTCCCAGAGCCCTTATGTCACACCCAGGGGTTGTCATTCCAGCATGGGGCCTGTCATTCCAGTTCCAGAGCCCTTCTGGCCCACCCAGGGGCCGTCATTCCAGTCAGGGGCCTGTCATTCCAGTCCCTGAGCCCTTCTGGCACACCCAGGGCCCTGTCAGGGGCCTGTCAGGGTCCTGTCAGGGGCCTGTCATTCCAATCCCTGAGCCCTTCTGTCACTCCCAGGGGCCGTCATTCCAGCACAGAGCCTGTCGTTATAGTCCCAGAGCCCTTATGTCACACCCTGGGGTTGTCATTCCAGCATGGGGCCTGTCATTCCAGTCCCAGAGCCCTTCTGGCCCACCCAGGGGCCGTCATTCCAGTCAGGGGCCTGTCATTCCAGTCCCTGAGCCCTTCTGGCACACCCAGGGCCCTGTCAGGGTCCTGTCAGGGTCCTGTCAGGGGCCTGTCATTCCAATCCCTGAGCCCTTCTGTCACTCCCAGGGGCCGTCATTCCAGCACAGAGCCTGTCGTTATAGTCCCAGAGCCCTTATGGCACACCCAGGGGTTGTCATTCCAGCATGGGGCCTGTCATTCCAGTCCCAGAGCCCTTCTGTCACACCCAGGGCCCGTCATTCCAGCATGGGGCCTGTCATTCCAGTCCCAGAGCCCTTCTGGCACACCCAGGGGCTGTTATTCCAGTCAGGGGTCTGTCATTCCAGTCCCAGAGCCCTTCTGGCACACCCAGGGGCCGTCATTCCAGCATGGGGCCTGTCAATCCAGTCCCAGAAGAGGTTATCTGAGCCCAGACACTTTCCTTCAAAATCCATTCCACGTTTTCTTTGCACCTCTTTTTTTGCTCTAATGTGTTTCAATGGAGCCCATGCAAGTCAATGGGCATTCCAGTTTCCCATTATTTCCTATGGGCATTCGAGCCTCTCCCATTATTTCCAATGGGCAATCCTGTCATTCGTTTTAGTACATCCCTTCAAAGAACGTTGATGTTGTGGATTAACCCTAGTCTTCGTTTGCGGTTTCTCATCTAATTTCAGACCTACGCTGAGCCTGCTTATCTCCGGATATCTGATGACATCGGGCGAGTTTAGGCTATCCAGATTATAGGAAACAAAGGGAAATATAGAGAACATGGCCAAATTGGAGGGGGGGGGGTGCGAAAGAGACCCTTTAATTTTTGCTTGTGTCATTGAAGGGGTTGTACAGGATCCCCTATGTAATGCCACCCTCTTTTTTCCCCGCATATGGACATCTCTGCCAGCTGCAATCGGAAACCGGAAGTTTTCTAGAAAACCATCAGCACCGAAGAGAGCACTTCCTATTTCTCAGTGGTCCAGCGGTGGGAAAGGAGCGGCTGCGCGGTGCATGCCGGGCAGACAAAGTCTTCCTCTGCTGCTGCCATCTTGGTTTCCTCCTTGGGAGGCGGAGGGGGAGTCTATGGAGGCGATGAAGTCCGTCCCGCTTGCGGCGCGCTGCCTCTCGGTGAGCGGGGATGGCCCGGCGGAGGAGAGACGAGGCGGCAAAGCCGAGCAGCCGCCTGGGGAGGGATGGCGAGGGGAAAGCGGCAGCGACTGACCTTGGCTAGGGCCTTGAAGGGGGCGGGAGGCAGGAAAGAGGTCGGTGACAGTCGGGCTGCAGAGGAGACCGAGCGGCGAAGGGCACTCAGCGGGACAGGCTGAAGGTCACGCCCAGGCACCTTGCGGCCGCCCTCTTGACCTGTTAGATTTCAGCCTGCAGGACTGGCCTCTTGGGCATTACAGTCTAAGGTGCGTGGCCAAGGGGCGGCCACTTTATCTTTCGGCCTATAGACTCCATTTGGATCGCTCTCTTCCTCCAAAGCATTCGGGGAGGCCTACGCGGTTCTGCAAGCCTTGAGTCCAGTCCCAACAAGATTTCCAGGGGATAAGCTTTCGAGAGTCAAAGCTCCCTTTGTCAAATACCTTATGATATTATCATCATCATCATCACCATTACTGTTATCATTCGGCTTCTGTAATCACTCTCCAAGATAAAAGGACAGATGGAGTCGCATCCTAGCTGTATCTGAAGAAGTGATCCATGGCTCACAAAAGCTCATACCCTACCACTAATTTTGTTAGTCTTATAGGTACTACTGGACTCTTGCTCTTTTCCATCGTTACTATTATTACTGTAATATATTTGCTTATAGTCCACCTTCCTCAGTGAGACTCAAGGCAGATTACACAGTGTGAGATTAGTACAGTCAATATCAAGTAGTTTAAGAGGACTAGGCCAAAGACCCCCAGTGCATTTCAGGGTTCTCTGTTTTATCCTCATGACAACCTTGTGAGGTAGGTTAGACTGAGAGACAGAATGTGACAGGCTCAGTGCCACTAGACTTTTGCTACAGTAGACTAATGTAGCAACCCATTTACAGTTACCAAGATCACCCAGCAAGCTGCTTTACTACTACTTTTCTATTCTTTTCTAAAACTTTGGAAGGCAACATGAATGACAGGCAGGAAATTCACCAGGGCGGTTTCTACAAGTATCACCTCTTGAATTTCATTAACTTTGAAGGGAGCAAGTTCCTTGATCCCCACCAGCCACCCCCACCAGCCACCCCATGGAACAGATGTTCTGTTCCAAAAGATACCAGCAGGGTTTTTGAAATACCCTTTGTAAAAATGCCTCTTATACAGTTTTGCAATATCTTTTGAAGATAATTCTAGCTAGGATTCTTCTTTGGAGCATGAGGAGGAAATAATGTTGATGAAAATAAATGCAAGAGGTGCTGTTTAGTGTTCATTAAATAGACAGGAGGAGCTGTGGCTAAGTGGAAGTGCTTCTACTTGTCATGCAGAAGGTCCCAGATTCAATCCAAGCATCTCTAGAAAAAAAGAATTTCATGTACCACAAAGAACCGTAAAAGTGCTGTAGCTTTAATAAGAAAATGCAACGCGTGAAACTTTTTCTAAGCTTGTGAAATATGAATTTGTCATGATTACCTTGTAATTTTTTGTTTTCTTGTTAGAAGAGGTTTTACTCTCTCAAAACTGCACCAAAAGTTGATGCCTTTTCTGCAGCAGAACGACCAAAAATACAGCTGCACCCACAAGATCTTGAGGTCAGTATAGAACAGAAATTCTTTAGTGTTTGTATTAATTGGAGGAGGTTGCAGTGAAGCAGCGATGGGTAATATGGATCGTGGTCTTCTCTTCTAAACGCAGATCACAAAACTTCCCAATGGCTTAGTGATTGCCTCTCTGGAAAACTACTCTCCTGCCTCAAGGATTGGGGTCTTCATCAAAGCAGGCAGCAGGTATGAGACCACGGCCAATTTGGGGACGGCACATCTGCTCCGTCTTGCCTCTAACCTGGTGAGTTCTCATTTTTTGCTTATTCCTTTGAGTTTGGACTAAATGATAAGTTATTTAGGGCCATTACAACCGTGCACTTTGGAAGGTAGCAGGGGCACTGGCATACTGTGTGGGCATAGAGTCTAGTGCATCAGTCAGAATTAGGGGTGCCAGAACCCGGTGGGGGCGGGGGAATCCCCCACCCTCGCCCCCACATCCTGCCCCCACTTACCTGGCCAGCAGGGGGGCGCGCACCCTCCGTGCGTGCTCCCCTGCGGAGCTGTGTGCTCCCGTGGATTGGGCCCATTTTGAGGCACTGCGGAGCGCCCCTGCCCGTTTTGGTGCGGATCGGGCCCATTTTGGGATGCTGCGGCACACAGGAGCACTCCCGCGCTCCACAGCAGCTCAAAATGGGCCCAATCCAAGCCAAAACAGGGTCATTTTGAAGCACTGCGGCGTGCAGGAGCGCCCCTGCATGCTGCAGCGCCTTGAAACAGGCCCGATCCATGGATGCATTTTGGGCCGCTGTGGAGTGCAGGAGCATTCCTGTGCTCCACAGCAGCCTCCAACATGAGCCCCTGCAGAGTGTGGACGTGTGCCCCCCCCGGTGTGCAGCGTGATGACATCACTTCCGGGAAGTGACGTCATTGCGCCTTGTGGGAGTGCACCCCCCCCCCCCGCGGGTGAGAGGTAAGAACCAGGCCCTGATCCCCCGCTGGGAGCTTGAGGGGACCTGGCGACCCTAGTCAGAATTTGAGAATCCTGACAGTCATGCACGTTTCCTGGTTGTTATCTTTGCCGTTCACCTGCGAATCTTTTATCAGCAATATATTCAGGGAAGAAGGAGGGAGTATAGGATGGGTTTAAATAGCATTGCTAGGAAGGCTCAATCCAGACAACAACCCCAAACCCACATGGTTAAAAACTGTGGCTTAGTGTGAATTAGTAGCACAGTCTACATTCTGACGGTAAACTAGTATTAGATTTGAAGTGGGATGTTGCAGAAATAGGATCACTGAACAGATCCTAATGTCAGTTATGTACCACATATCTGGCTTACGAGACCCAAAGAGGCAGATTTTTGTAGACTTCAGTTGCACCTTGACTCCTGCCGTTGAAAGTGCCTCTTTGGTTTTCTGTAGACCACAAAAGGAGCGTCTGCCTTCAAGATCACTCGGGGCATTGAAGCGGTTGGGGGCAGCCTAAGGTTTGTAACTCCTTAAATCTCACCTGTGTGGTGAAATAATTGATTGCTGTATTAGACATCTGTACCACTTTTCCTCGTTGCTCAAACAGCACAATAAAAGACACAAATGACGGCCATCGATAAACCTGAAACGTGAAAACCAAGTCTGTCTTGAACAATACAACCTTCCGTGGCTGCATAAATTAAGAGCTCCATGGAAATGGCATTTGTGTGTATGTGGCTTAAAATAGATAACTGTCTGGCTTGCTGACTGGCTTTAAATTCAGCAAGATTGTGGCAATTATAGAAGACGTCCAAGACACGAGTGTGCTTCATTTTCTCCAGCTTGAAACATTTTAATGTTAATACGCCTCTCTTTGAAAACTGCGTTTCTGGTAACCATGAGGTTTTATGACTTCCGGTTTCATAAAAGACGCGCAAGCCATAATCCGTCAGTTATAAAGAACAGAACAAAGAGTGGTAGTCAGACATTAGTGCTGTACATAATACCTCCAATCTTTCCTTTGCTGTGCATAAATCAGAACTTTCAAGCTGGGCTTGGATCCCTTCGAGTTTTGTTCTGTGTGTGGCACCTGAGGAAATGTTCTTTGTGTTATGCTGCCTGGTCCTCAGGTGCTGTACAAATGAGTCAAACTATTGGTCGAACAGGGTTGGTCTTGCAAAACCATAGTGTGCAGAAAGGCATTTTAATGAAGGAATTAGAACTATAACAAATTGGAACAGTCCAGGAGCATCTCCCCTTATAATGGGAGAAGATCGTATCCAACACAATGAGTATTCTAGGTATTAACTTGAATTGTCTTCTATCCTTATATTTACTTACTACATTGTTTATAGGATGCTTTTTTAAAAGATGGTTGTTTCCATTGCCTTTTAATTTTGTATTACTGCGTTGTTCATTGGATATCTTATGCTGTAGGAGTACATTGCCTTTATTCTGTAACCCACCTTTAGTCTTAGCAAGAAAGCTGGGCTATAAGTAAAATAAATCAATCCATCAGTTAATAAACACACAAGCAAGCAAGGCATTAACTGCCTTTAAATAAAACTGGTGTCTGACCAAACCCAGTGTGTAAATTATTTCAAGAGTATATTCATGATTTTTTTGCTTTGATTTAATTTTTAAAAGGCAGTTAATGTATTTTAATTGATTAAATATGCAGGCATTTATACTTGAGTAAAACAGTAGCTCTCAGAAGGAGGGCATCCTTTCGGATGGGTTGTTTGGCTGGCTGCATCCTGGCTTCCTGTCCCCAGCCAGGGGGAGGCACCCTCTTCCTGCAGTTCTTTTCCGCATAGGAAGTAAAAATATGTTTTTTGGTTTTAGGTAATTGTATCCCACCGGGCATGATCTTATAAGAACTTTTCCCTGCTGTATGAATGTAGAGTTAAAATGCCACCACTCAGGCGGTTCCTGTAGTTTTTATAATTACTTACAGGAAACATAAAACGTTTTAAGGAAATGTGCTTACCCTGTTAAGATGGGGCATTTTTTTAGTCGCCCCAATGTTAATTAACTTTGCATTGCTGCCTCTGTTTTTTAAAATTTAGCTTGTTCATTTTAGCCAAAGAGAGAAGTTCCAGAGAAGTCAAGTATTGAGCATATAAGGCATCAGTTTAATTATAAATAAATATTGTAGGGTACATTTATGGACCTTTCACATTCCTATTGTGTTTGATGCATAAATTCAAGTATGTTATCTCTTTATTCAGTAACATTGAAATTATAAGCTGCTTTGGGGCACTTGCTTGTTGGGTTTTTTGACATTTTGTTATAAACTTCTGTGTATATTGATGCTGCTGAATTGGTGGTACTGAATGGGGTGGTTTCATGATTTCTGGGATAGCTTGGTCTATTGTATTGTTTTATTTAATTTTTTAAAACTGTGATACTAGATGTAACTTTTTCTAGGTGACGTGATGTATGCTTTGGGAAATCTGTGATGGCCTATAGCTACAGACAATGAATCTATTACTTGCTGTGTGATAAATATCAAGATTTCAGCAAGTGGTTATCTTTAGTGAGTTATTGATAACTTTAGGTTGCTTAGATTAGGTAGAGAGAGTCACAGTGCAATCCAAGGAAGAGCTTACTCTTCTGAATCTATTGTGGACTTAGAAGGGTGTAGCTCTTCTTAGGAGTGCTCTGTAAGGTCACTGTTATTAGAACCAGGGCTTTTTTTCTGGGAAAAGAGGTGGTGGAACTCAGTGGTGGAACTCAGGACCGCACAATGACATCACTTTGGGTCTGCAGGAACAAGGGGGGAGTTTTTTTAAAGTTTAAATCGCCCTTGATGAAAATGGTCACATGGCTGGTGGCCCCGCCCCCTGATCTCTAGGGCAATCTAAACTCCCCTCTGTCTGGAGATCAGTGGGTGTGGCCACTGGTCATGTGACCATTTTTAAGAGGTGCCAGAACTCCGTTCCGCTGCGTTCCTGCTGAAAAAAAGCCCTGGTTAGAACTGACATATAAGATGCAGCATAGTGTGTTTGTGTGTGTTTTAACACACATTCACATAGATATTTTGGGTGGAAGTAAACAAACAAACATTGTCAATTAAATTAAAAAACCCACAATGGAACTAAACAGAAATAGCCTGTTAAAATACACTCATCTCATATAACCTTTTGAAAAACATTTCTCTTTTTTCTTTAGTGTGGCCTCTACCAGGGAGAACATGATCTATTCTGTCGAATGTTTGCGTGATTATATGTAAGTTAAATTTTCATATTGATAAAGCTGTAGAATGCCCATCACACAAGTGGTTATTGATCATGCCTTCTAGATATATGGAAACAAGCAGCGTTTATTCTTTGTCATGTCAAAATGTAAGGTGTAAGCTCTTTTTTTTGTTGTTTTGGCTTGTCTCATTCTGCAAAGTATTTTGGACATTGGCATTATATAATAGCTAACCTACGATTGAGGCCCACGTTTTCTGAAGGAATTTTGTTAAAATTTTAAAAAGTTATAATTCTCATTCAACAAATTGCTTTATTTGAAGGATGCTATGGCAACACTTTGAGAGCCCCAATTTCTTGGGTTGTTTTAGCCTTTCCTAAGATATTTTTTTCTTTATTTATTCAGTGATACTGTAATGGAGTACTTAATAAATGTCACAACGGCACCAGAATTCCGGCCCTGGGAAGTAGCGGAGGTTCAGCCCCAGTTAAGGGTTGATAAGACTATTGCCTTTCAGAACCCGCAAGTTGGTAAGTGTCTCTAAGCTATTTGTTTTAAGCAAATATACATTGCAAAGTCATTTTTAAAGTTCTTGAATGAGTACTTTTGTTGCTCTATAGCTGGACTTCACAGCTGGATGCTTGAGGGGGAGCCTGTAAACGGTTGCTTCTAGAGATGAAATTATTCATGTTCTTCAAAAGATTTAAATTGCTTTTGTACTTGTGATGGTTTGTGCTGGCATCAGTTGCCACGTGAAAGGGGTTTGGGCTTGTGTTTTCGTTTCCTTGAGGCAGCAGCCATCCATGTCAAGAAGAGTTTTGAAAGTGATTTATTATTTAACCAAAGGATGTGGTATTTCTGAGGGATACGGTGAAAAGCCAGTGGGCCTGAGGAATGGCTTAAATGTGACAAGCTGATAGTATTTGCACCATAATAAATAGTTTTGCCCAAGCTACACTACATAAATCCTTCATACGACCCACAATGCTGGCGTGGCTGCAAACAAACAGGCTCTTTTTTCCACTGCTGGTGGAATTGCCCTTTGATTTCACATTACTGGAGCCTGATCATGATTGGGAAAATAACTAGTCATGTCATTCAACCACGTCCTGAACTTGTTTTTCTTAATTTGTGGGGAAATGAGGACATCCCCATAACCTGAAAAGATCTAATTTCAATTATGATCAGTGCGGCCAAAGCCATAATCACAAAATCATGGAAATCTAAAGTCCCACTCACAATACAGCCTTGGATTAATAAATTATGGGAATTTCTCGCAATGGAGAAAATCACAGACCGCATCTCAACCGCTGAGAACCAGAACTTCCAATCCAATATCTATGAGAAACGGTGGCCTTTTCTCGACTATATGGAAAAGCAAAACAAATACTTGCAGTCAATACCCGACAATCTCAAAGTCATAGCAATTTATTAAATGTTATGTTCTTTCGTTGTCCTTACCACACATATTGTAAATACTGCCAAGGCAATTGATACGCTGCCTCGAGCACATGTTTATATTCATACTGTTTATATAGTTATATGGTTATATAGATATATATATTTTTACTATTGCATATTGTTAAAAAAATCAAAAATAATTTTAAAAAAAACAGTGTTGCCTATAGGTTAGATTGAGCTGATCTGGCCGCACCAGAAAAGAGTATAAACAACCCACATGTTCATGGAACTCCGTAATCCTGGAACTTTTCCTGTTAAAAGGTTGGGGAGAGCTCTGAAGGGATTATATTTCTGCAAGTCACAGTGGAGTTAGGCTATTGCTTTCTTCACTTCGTAGTAAAAATGCTTCATTATTTCTTGGGCAGGTGTTCTCGAAAACTTGCACGCAGCAGCTTATAAGAGCGCCCTTGCTAATTCCTTGTACTGTCCTGACTACATGGTTGGGAAAATTACATCAGAACAGGTAGGACGCTGTTACGGCAATGATAAACTTACAGTGCAATCCAAAGCAGACTTTCCTAGGAGTAAGCCTCACTGAAGAGACCCAAGTAGGCTTCTAAGTAGACCTGTTTAGGATTTCTCTTTTAGACTTTTCCGGGTGTCTGTGGTTGAGGGATTCCACTGAAGGAGCATTTAAATATTTATTTAAAAATTGACCAGTGCTCTCGACACTAAAGGTCCATGAGATGACTACCAAACTTGTAGTGAAAGCAAAGTCAGTCTAGCTATAAAACCACTGGAAACTAGACTTATGGGTGGGCAGAAAAATGGTCAGCAAAGAAACTGGTAAAAATAAATCTTAAAAACCCAGCATCAAAACAATTTATTTAAAGGCCATTAGCTAAGTCAGCACCCTGACCTAGATACCCAGACAAGCTCAATCTTGTCAGATCTTGGAAGCTGAGCAGACTTGGCCTCGGTTAGTAATTGGATGGGAGACTTCCAACGAAGATGAGGGTTGCAGAGGCAGACGATGGCAAACCACCTCTGTTAGTCCCTTGCCTTGAAAATCTCAGCAGGGATTGCCGTAAATCAGCTATGACTTGACAGCACTTTCCACCACCACACCTATGTCATCTCGTAGCAAAAGCCATTAAAATGCCTCAAGCAAAAGTCTGACCTAGTGCCAAAAGAATGATACCAAGTAGGAAGGCAGTGGAAAGAAGATTAAACGAGCCAGGGTACCACTGCAGAGAAGACCTTGTCGAGTAGTGCCTTAGAAGATTTTAATTGCTAAACAGGGTGATAGGGGAACAAGCAGTCCTTGAAGTTCCCTAGTTCCAAGCCATGTAGGGCTTTTAATGTAATAACCAGTCTTTTTAATTATTCCTAGGAGCTAATTATCTAAATCTTTGAACATTTGTCCTTTCCAAAATAATATTTTAGTATAGCAGAATTTTTTTCAAATATGGGAATCTTGAGGGGGTGTATTTAATGAGCGGAGCAGAAAGGGCAGATAAATTTCTCTGAAAGTAGTTTGCTTACCTCTACAGTGTCTCTGCAAGGTCACATCCTTCCCAGTCCCTGAATTCTGGAGCTGTAGAGACAGTTTATTAAATACTCCATTACAGGGATGGCCTCAGTGTGCTTTAAGAGAACTTGCCAAACAAGAGTCCCTTAGACTGGTTTCAAAACACACCTTCTGAGCTTTAGCCCCATACCTGCATGGATAGAAAGCACTATTTCAATTAGCGGAGTTTCTGCCACAATCTTAATCCCGACTGTGTGGAACTAGGCTTGCTTTTGATGCATTTGCTTCTTCTCAAAAGTGTTTTTCAGTACTGTCAGTGGCTTGGTGGCCCCATAGCTGGTTTCCAGGACCACGGGCACCAGCAATTTAAAGTGTCTGTCCTTGTTCCATTCCAGCTGCATAACTTTGTACAGAACAACTTCACAAGTTCCCGGATGGCTCTGGTGGGTCTAGGTACGTATCTATTCACGTGTGCCTTTGGTGTCTATAAGCTGTTCTTTTAAAAACCAAGGAGTTGGAATAAATTCCATGGCTCCACTACAGTCTTGCATCGGGGAAGGCTCTTTCCACCAGAGGAATTGCTTCCACTAGTGGAATGGATTCAGCCCAAGAGCATCTTTTCCTCATGAACTCCAGGTCATTCTTTCTAATGCAAGTGTCGTTTCACAGGCGTCACCCACTCTGAGCTCAAGCAGGTTGGGGAGCAGTTTCTCAACATCCGAAGCGGGGCTGGCTCTGCTGGCGTGAAGGCGAGCTATCGTGGAGGTGAGCAGCTTCTTCACACAGTGCTCTCTTGGTATCAGATTGCAGTGTTATTGAATTGGGTAGCTTGGTGAGCCAGCCATGTGCACTTGTTTCTTTCTGTGAGTCTATTGGCCTGTCCTGTCCTGTCCCTTGAGCTCAGGGCATCTTCTGTAGTTCTTTTCTCTGCTTTATCCTTACAACAATCCTGCGAGTTTGGCCTAGTTGATTTCAGCCTAGCCTAAGGTCACCTTGGTGCCTGACATGCTAGTCTGAAATCCTAGGTAGGACCACATTGCATTTTAATATGGCAGTGTTCGAGTCTTGACTCATAGAGAAGGAATTGCACCACCCATTGCAGAAGGAGAGATCTGCATAATATCAGAATTAGCAGGTAGCCAAGCTGGTCCATCTGAGACCTCAAGCAATGGCAGAATACCACTGATTAAGGCTGATGCTTGTTAGCAACTTTCCTTAACTCTGGAGATTTTTCAGCTTGCTAGCAAATATGGTGGAGCTTGAGATTGGCGCCCAAGAGGACTTGTGTTGAAAGCCAGTGCAACTAGCTCAGGATTACCTGGAGAGGTTCTTGGCTTAGCAGGGGTTCACACCTGGGCCTCCTCAGTCAGAGATTAATGCACAGCCTTTGCACTCATGACAGCCAGAACCCTGGTCCCAGTCACTGTTGGATTCCTGGACGGCAAGTGGGCAGGGGCAGCATTCGGAGAAAATTAGGTGGCTATTTCCAGCACATATGAGCAAATCTGCCTTCCTATACATGATAAGCTGGAGAACTGGAGGGTCTCAGAGTAGTAATGCCACATGGTAGCTATCATGGATCTCAAAGTGGTGGTAAGACTTCCATGAAAAACAGTATTCTTGCTGCTCCTAATCTTCTTCTCTGATGTTCAGCCACAGGGCTGGGAGTGGTTTTGGGCCTTCGGTCGGGTACAGTGATGGCGAGGCTTTGATAGGCTGGGCTAAAACATTCCTCAGAATCCTCTTTAATATATACAGCTTTGCTGTATGTATTAAAGGGTTCTTCTGGCAGGAGGTTTAAAATTGGCTTCCCTGTGATTGGTTAATTTCTAAGACCAATCTTTGCAATTGGCTCAGGTGAAATACGGGAACAGAATGGGGACAGTCTCGTCCATGCTGCTGTGGTTGTCGAGGGAGCAGCCACTGGAAGTGCAGAAGCCAATGCGTTCAGTGTCCTCCAGCACGTTCTCGGAGCAGGGCCTCTTGTTAAGAGAGGAAGCAGTGTTACCAGCAAACTCATCCAGGGTACTGTGAAGGCAACTACTCAACCGTTTGATGTAAGTACTTAGGCTTCCTTAGTCAAGGGTTGACAAGCCAGAGCAAGACAGAATTTACACCTTGGGATTCTGTAATATTCATACAATAACAGATTTTTTTTTTGCCTCAGCAAACATTGTGGCACAATACAGTGGGAGATATATTTTGCACAAGTTCCAGGAGAAGAAAGGGATACAGCTCCTGCAAGAGATTTGCATGGCAGAAACTCCCAATGCATTGTTCCGCATAGATATTGTTAATCTTCCTAACCTCCCGCAAGTTTAAGCACTAATGATTTTTTTTTAGGAATGGGAAAAACGTTTATTGTTGGCATATGTTTATTTGAAAATATTTTCTCTCTTACAGGTATCAGCATTTAATGTTAATTACTCTGATTCGGGACTGTTTGGCATTTATACCATCGCACAACCATCAGCTGCTGGAGACGTAAGTGTTGGTTGGGGAAATAAAAAGTGAGCTAACCATCAATATCAAAGCTTGAAAGCTGACTTAATAAAGGTGTTCATTAGGACTTGTTTTGTATGATTCAGACAACACAGGCTACATTTAGACACCACAACAAGCCAAGGTTTGATCTAATCCCTGTTAGATTCAACATCCAAGGGTTATTTTTTCTTTGTGGAAAGTATGGCTAGTAAAATCAGATAGTACGAACAAAGGTTTGCTAAGCACAGAGGGATACTCTAAATTAGGAGTGTGTGATCTGAGTCCAGGAACTGGGTAAAAAAGTCAGATTTTTGCTAAATCCAGCTTTCCTAGATCAAATTAGGCAATCTCAGATCTGATCCAGGTCCCAGATCAAGACTCCTAGATAAATCTAGCTAAATCTGTGAAATGTGACTTCAGCCTATTGGCTGGCTGTTTCCCTGTCTTGTCCCTCATTTTTTTTCCAAGACGGGAAGGGGAAAGGGGGGGGGGAGTGAGTGACCAGTCCATGTAGGAGCTCTCCTTGTCTGCCTGGCTTCTGTGAGTGACACTGGTTCAGTTGGGATAAGTTGCAACAGTGTCCCTTGCTTCAGTTTGGTTTGGGAGGATTTTTGTTTTGACATGATTCTCTGGTTTGATGTTGCTCTCCTTGCTTCACTTTCATTTTGGGGAGATTTCGTTCCCTTGCTTCAGTTTGGTTCTGTTCGGCTTTCTCTGGGTTGATCTTGCATTTGTGAGTGTGCCTTTGGCCAGTGGCCTCCTTGCCCATGTGTGTCTTGTTTCTGTCTGGAAACCAGCTTGGAAACTTTCCTGCCATAGGAAACAATAGAGAGTGGCTGTGCTCCTTTTTTAGGGGGCACTTTGGTTTCAAGGGGACTTCACTTTGGTTCTGTTGGGCTTTATCAGAGGGGAGTTTGCATTTGAGAGTGAGCCTCAAGCCAGTGGCAGCCTTGCCTCTGTGTGTTTCTGCCTGAGAGCCTCCTTGGAAATGTTTTCCCCATAGGAAACAATGGGGAGTGGCTGGAGGCACCTTTTTCAGGGGCTCATAGAATTGGACTCAGGGGGTCCAGTCTCTCTGAAACTTGGCTGATCTTTAATGGGCAGCCAGGATCCTGGCAAACTTGGTGAAGTTTTCTTTAAAAATTCCTCCTGGGATAGCCCCCGGATAGTTTTCCCCATAGAGAATAATGGCCGGATATATCTGGGATTCTCTAATCTTGTAGAAGTGGATCAGAGTCTCTTTCTAGGATTTCAGGAATCCTGGATTTTAAAGGAATCGCTGAAACCTGGATCGAGAGTTCCTGAATTTTTTGTTGTTGTTGCATACCCCTACTTACAATCCTGCCTTTTTAAATTCCCATGTGGTTTAGCTTTAAAAAAGCTCACATATATGGATGAGCGCGTTGATCTTGCATGCAAGGACTCCTTACTTCGCTGTTCAGTGATGCAGACTGTGTGCAGGGACCCTAGCAAAATGGGGGTAAAGAAAAGGTGGAAGGGATTCTGTCTACTGCAGCCAAAATAAACTCTTTGGTTCTTTTATAAAGGTTATCAAGGCTGCCTTGAGCCAAGTGAAGGCGGTTGCCCAGGGAGGACTCACTGATGAAGAGGTCACAAGAGCCAAGTAAGTGACATCTTTTTCAATTCCTGTCCAATTTTGTTTTCCTGCTAGGACCCAGATTTGCAAGCATAGTGTTTAATAGTCCTTGCTTTTGTCTTTCCCCTTCTGTAAACAAGTCTAGTTTATCCAGAAGCAATGCAGGGCACTCAGTTGCAAATATGTCTTCAAAGCCAAAGTAGTTTTGCCATTTCTGATTAAGTTGTGCAATGCTTTCCATTTCCCATGAATCTGTGAAACCAGCTAGAACCAGTAGGATTGTATCGGAATAAATAACTTATACTTTAATCTCTTGGCATTTTTTTAAAGTAATGCAATCAAACTTCAGGTCTCTGAGGCCAGGGGAGGAGAACAAGGGGAACTTGCAGAAAAATCCAGGACCCTGTTTGGATTTCATACAGTCTTACATATTTCAGTTGGCTTTTTTTTTTGTCTAAGCTAAGTAATTTCTACCCGACTTAAAGCTCACTTTTTAGTTTTTCAAAAGAATCGTATCAATCGCTTTACCATATCAGCTTCTCTGGGGTACTTAGCCGTTTTTTTAGATTTTTTTTTAATTCCTTAGGAGGGTTTTTTTTGCCTAGATGTAGGTGATTAAAATGGAAAAGCCATCCCAAATGCTGGATTTCTAAATACGTAGAATGTGTATTAAAATCATGTCTTTCTGGTTTCTGTAGCTACATATCTACATAGGTTGTGCAGAACAAAGGGGGGTGTTCAAGAGACATGTTTGTGACCTGGGATAAACCCAACAGCTCTTGGGTCAAGAGAGAAATCCCGCCCCCCGCCCACCCCCCATAGCAGTGTATCTTAATGTGCTATGAAGAGTAACCAGTATATTGTGGCATAAGCTCTTTTGTGGGCCTGTCATGGAGTTGGGTGTGTCAGGTGTGAAAGAGCAAGGGGGTAGTATCTTCCCTTGTGGTGATCATCTGCACCAGAATGTTTTCATGGCCACCTGAGGCCTGCAAGCTTATTCCCATAACCTGCAGTTCTGATTCATGATAAAAATAACAGGAAGGCAGCATTTATTTCTGTAAGAAGAGCAATGTGCACTAGAACACAATTGCTACTGTAGATCTTTAAGAAACACAATGAAATCCTAAGCTGAGTTACTCCAGTCTAAGCCCATTGAAACCAATGGGGTTAGACCGGCGTAACTCTGCTTACGATTTCACTGTTAAGTTCTTAGCCTCACCATCTCCTTCCTCTGTATTCCAACAGAAACCAGCTGAAGGCAGCTCTCTTGATGTCTGCTGAGCTTTCCAGCAACTTGCTCGAGGAAATTGGTTCTCAGGCACTGGCATCTGGGTCGTATACTCCCCCGGGTGCTGTGGTGGAAAAGATTGACGCCGTGGCCACTGCTGACATTGTGAATGTAAGTCATGTTCCAGTAGGCTGTGCTGCTTCTCAACGTCAGAGCAGCCGCGATAAACAGAATTCTCTCTTTGGGTGCAGAGAACGATGTTGGGGGAGAAAGGGGAGGGGGATTATTCTACAATACCTACCCGCCTCCCTCAAAGCTGGTTTTCTGCCAGCAAGGTTGCCCTTCCTATACATCAGGCAAGCCCAAACGAAGACCCACGGTTCCTTGACAAGCCAATTCCTAAAATAAATGCACTGTGCGGTGGAATCTCAAGCTGAAACAAGATGCATGTGTCATAATAATCAAATTGTGCTTCGTCTATAATCTTTCTGCTTCTTTTTCAGGCTGCGAAGAAATTTGTTAATGGGAAGAAGTCGATGGCAGCCAGTGGGGACTTGGCAAATACTCCCTTTGTTGATGAGTTGTAGGAAGTTTGATGTGGAGAGGGGCACAGAATCATCAGATTTGTCCCCGAGGCAATTTCATTGAATTGCTACACTCAGTCTTCAGTCTCCTATTTATGGTTCTAATTATTCAGGCCTGTAGGTTACTGTGTCAATTTACATACACTGAATAAAGTGCAGAGTTCATACTCTTGCAAAAGCTCCCAGCATCTTTAATGTCTTCTGCTCAGTTAGTATTCTTTTTTCCTCCTCTGTATTTGCTCTTGAGAGTGGGATATGGTGCCTAACGTAGAATTGAGTAGCTTTAGTGGAGTCTTGAGAACTTTCTTTCATAAATGAATGCTTTTGCTTACAGGGGAAGAACCCAGATCTCAGCATGTTTATACTTTCAAAGAAAAATAGGCAGTAAGTGCTCAGGTGAGGATTTTGCTGCATTCACATGTTCTTTCACTAAGAGCAAACCTTAATCCCTTGCCAGTAGAGAGCTGGACTTGGGATAGGCTGTGGCTCAGTGGAAGAGCCTCTGCTTTTCACATAGAAAAGTCCCTGGTTCAATCCTTGACATCAACAGCTAAAAGAATCAGGTGGTGGTAGATGTGAAAGACCTCCACCTGAGACACTTTTGAGCTGTCAGTTTTGAGTCAACAGTATTGACCTTAATGGTCTGGTTCAGAATAAGAAAGCTTCGTGAGTTCGTCAAAGAAGACATGGGCATTCAAAGGTGCTTCTTACAGCCTCCAAAGCCTGGGGCAGAGCATGGTCTTTCTCCTGATCAACTACCTGAAATCCCATAGCAGGAGATGTTCAGAGCTGAACTTGGAATGACCTTCCATGTGCCAAGCAAAGCGCTTGAGCCTTTACACCTTTCTCCAGCATTAAACCTCACCTCCACCATGGATTCACTGAGTGGCCTTGGGAGAGTCACCGTCTTGCAGTGAGGATTATGAAGACTTCTTGTAAGGACTGTGAAGGCTTCTGTAAAATCTAATGATGTTGATTTCTCCCTGGCAAACCTGTTTTCTTCCCTTACCTTCTCCACTAATCCATCCTTGGCTGCTTCGAAAGCCCAGGGATGGTAGTTGCAGGAGTCACTTTGAAAAAGAAACAAGTTTGGACAGGAATGCTTAAAAAATCCAATTGTCCTGGTGTATTCATTTGTACCTTCACAAGCATGAGTAAACAATTTGTGCATAATGAACACAGGCTGCTTAAGAGCTATGGGAGTTCCAGAAGTATTTTTCAGTGTTAGTCTTTTAGAGCAGAATTCTCTAATCTTTGCTGGTAGCCAACCTGATAAAGGCTAAGCCAGTATAATTTGTTTGAAGTAAAAGTCATAGCTTACCTCTGAAAGCATCAAGATGGTCGAGTTTGATTTCTAGGCTTCCGGAAATGTGTGCGAATAGTTGCTGGTTTTAGTTGTTCCCCACAGGAGTCATTGTTTTGAGGTGCAGCATCCTTCCTCAAGAGTTTGATTTACCAAACATGGAAAAGCATATTTCAGAAAATTTATTAGTTTGAAATACAGACATAAGATTACAAGAAGAAAAAAACACATAGAAAAAATAGACAATGTTGAATCAAGTTTTTGACAGAGGGCTTAACATTTAACACATTTTTCAAATTTATCTTGCAAGATATAACTAAGGAACGCAATCATTGATGGCACAGGGTTTTTAAAAAGTATTTAATTCCTTTTCCATAATTTGAGGAAGGGTTCAGATAGATGTTGGATACCTTTCTGATTTATATATGAAATAAAATCATGCCATGTTTCATAGAAATCTGACATTTTAGCATTCACTATAAATTGATGTGTCGGTTTTTCTGCCACAGCTATTTGCCATAACTCAGAGTATCAATAATGTAGCGATAGAGATTCTGCAGATTTCAAACACTTTGCTGTTACCCTTTGGGCTGCCATCAACATAAACATTATTAATCCCTTAGATGTCATTCCCCCAAACTCTTAGCAAGGCCAGCACTAGTGTGGCATAAATGATTTGATGGGTGAGGTTTTCCATTTCTGTAAATATTTTTCCCAACATTTTCATACTACAGGGCATGACCACAACATATGGATGTAAACACCTTACTGATTGCAACTTCTCCAGCATTTTGTGTTATTTGTATTATTTATTCTTGCAAGACATACTGGAGTAATATACCATCCATGTAATAATTTCAGAAAATTCTCCCTGAGGGCTGTTGATACTGTTTTCCTTGTTTCAGTCATCCATTATTTTTCCCCATATATTTTGTTCTATTTTTATCCCAATATCATTTTTCCATATTGTTTTCAGTCCATTTGAGCCCGCTTGTGGGGAGGGCGGAATAAAAGTCCTAAGATAAATAAATAAATTTGATGTACTTCTATCTATTGCAATTAAATGAGAATATCATTTAGAGGTTGGTTGTTTTGTACTATTCATGAGTTGCATTAAAATCTATTTGAATTTCATCATCTTTCTGGTCATAGTTTGCCGTACTGTAGGATTCACAGTTAAGTAGTGTAATTGATGGAGAAGAATCCAATCATTGAGACTCCTTGCAATTTTTCTTTCACTTGTACTACAGTAAGGTGTACAATTTTCATAAAAAACTCTCATTCTGTAAATCCCTTTTTCTTTCCATTTAACATATTCTTCTAGTTTGTCTATGTAAGAAAAATTGGGATGCAATATAAATGGAAGTAGTGGGGATATTTCTGGAATTAGTTTATTTTTCCATTTGTTCCAGATTTTTAATGTAGAGTATAGAAAAAGATTCTCAACCCATTTTATATTTCTTACTTTTTTCCTTCCAAAAATAATTTTTTCAATTCATTCCACATTTCCTATTTGCTTCCAGACCCACCCATGGCTTGTCAGAGTTTCCCTCCAAGTGTGATATCAATGTTTTCAACTGGTTTGCCTCATAATGTTTACTTATGCTGAGTTTTCCCCATCCCCCTTGATCTAATCTTTTTTGTCTCAAAAGCTTTATAAATCGTAGTCTTTTGCTTCGGTAGATAAAATTGGTGAATATCCTTTGCCATTTTGCTAGATCTTGTAGTTCGATTATTAAGAGAAGTGTTTGAAAGAAATAATTTCATTTTGGCAGCGCTACCATTTGTATAGCACTGAGTCTACCCATAATTGTCAAGTGTGTCTTGGACCATCTTTTAATATCTTTTCTTATTTGTCAGATCACTGGATGGAAATTTAACTGCTGAAATTTATTTAAGTTATTCGAAATAATTACACCCAGATATTTAAAGCATATTTGAACGCGAGAGTGAAGATCTAGATGAAATGAGTGCTGTTTCAGAAACCCAGTTTGCAGAGGTGCAAGCTGCCTGCCTGCGTGCCTACTTCACATCCTCAGTTGAGTCTTTGAGCCAGAATACATCTGACAAGGAAGAGGATGATGGCGACGAAGGGATGTTCACTTTTGGCATAGTCCAGTATGGTGAAGAGCATCTTAAACACAGAGTTGAGACGTCTGTGTCACATCCTGCCCTCAAATCTTTATGTATCATAATGTCGCAACCAATGTCCGAACCCACAGTAAATGTGTGTCTCTTCCTTTCAAAGAAGTGCCAGTCTTTGGAGATCCAGTGGGGCTGGGGGGAAGGCGCAAAAAGCTTTTGTGCAGTTGTCTCTTTGGTGCCTTCAGGCTCCTCATCCACATCTTCATAGTGCACCGTTTTATCATGGCGAGCTTGGATGGGGGCAGCGTTATCATCCTGAACATCAGGGTAGCCAGTAGCGTTTTGAAGATTGGCTTCAGTATCCATTTCTTCCCTGCAAACTGCATATTCGTCTGTGCCCTCGCTGCTTGTCCAACTTCCTTCGCTGGCATCGCTAAATATGCTGAAATGTACAATGTCACAAATTTTAGAAAGAAGAATCAGCACTTGGGCAAATGCATCCATAGCATTCATTCTTCTGAAATTTTAACCTCCTTTCTGACAGTTATTGATGTGAAACCATAAGGTCCTAACAACCTAAAAGGCTGCAACCAGAAAAGATGGCAAGGCTCTACAGAGTCTGTAACTCATATTGGAACAAGTCTTAATGCATCACGGAGGAGTGATGGAGCACAGCACAGTCACTTTGAAGAAGTCCCAGAGAAGAGCATTTTAAAGAATGCAGTAGTTTGCTGTTAGTTCAAGGTTTGAAAATAATGCTTTGATGTATTTTGATATTCCAAGAGGTTGCCTCTCTCTGATCTATTTTGCTAATGGAGGCTTCCCCCCACTTCTGGAAGATGCTTTCCCCTAATGCAAGACACTCAGAAAAAGCCTTGCAGTCTCCTCTTGTTCTTCCGCCAGATGAGACTGCCTCTGCTAGCGGAACACATCCTTAGGTTTCCATCCACGGTTTGGGGAAACTTCTTTAAATGTTAATTGAAATGGAACAGAGGTCACCACAATGACTTAAATTGTATGGTTGAAAATTTAACCCTGCAGTTGAATCTCTTTTAATGGTAAAGACTACCCCCATAATTCCACGATGAACCAATGCTCCTTGGGAGGCACTAGATTTGAAGCTGTACTCATTTTGACAGTGTGCATTCAAATTGCCAAGGGATTTTGGAGAGAGACAACAGCTCAGAAGTGGAGCATGGTCCCAGCGAGATCTTAGTGTGTGTGTTGTTTTTTTTACTAATTACGACAGTTAATCTTCAGCATTTAACCTAATGTTAAAGTTAGATTTTTAATTTTTAATACCCACATACTGTTTCTAAATAGCTTTTCAGCTCTAGCTTAGAATCCTTGAGGAGGGGTGTGGTGTTCTGCCTAAAAGAGCAGGCTGTGATCTGTAAGGGCCCTAGTTCTAGTCTCCCGTGTGCCACAAATTCATTAGGTTGACAGTAGGTGAGTTGTTCTACCTCCCCTCCTCCCCTCATAACAATATAGGGCTACTGTCCATAGCTGTTGAAAAGAATGCAAAAAGTTAATGTAAGTGCATTGCAAATGCTCTGTATTATTCCTTACTCAGCTAAGTTGCCCCCCTTTCTTTCTGGAATGTCATCCATCGTGAATGCCCACTTCTTGGGCAATGCAAGAAAATCCCTATAGGCCCGGATTTGCAGAACGGTCCCCACGGGAGTGCCTTGTAAACGTTGCCGGAGTTCTCGCAGTGTCCACCCTAAGACATTCTCATGTCCAACTTTAATGAGCACATCTCCTGTTAGGAGAAACAAGAGGTCTTTTATTGACTGGCTGAACGAGCAGTTTTGGCTACAGCGAGGCCATCAGGAAACTTCAATATTGTTGGTAGCTACAGTGATCTATAGAAGGAAAAATTCCCCTCTGATTAACGGTTGCCTTTTATAATCTGAAAAAGAGTGGCCATGTTTTTTGCTTCTATCTTTATTAGCCTAGCCTACCTCTCATGATTTGTCATGGGGGCAAGACAGTGGCAAGGAGACTTGTATCTGTCCCCTTGAGCTATGGGGACAAAACACGGACTACAAATTTGATAGGAGGTCGGGAGAGGGGTGGGAAGACAAGCTCATGTGCTAGCTAACCAGCAATGCATGCTGGCTAAAATACCATATCAAGCACACACACGTCATAGTAACTCACTTCACCACTTTGTTATGATTAGCATGTTAGACTGGGAAGGACTGGATTCAAGTTCCTACTCTGCAGCCCTCGCAGTCATCAGATGCCCTTGGATCTGCCATTCTTTCACAGTCTAAGCTACCTCCCAAAGCTGTCAGGAAAAATGGGATCTCCCTGTACATGTATGGAAGATGGGCTGCATATCAATGCAAGAGAACTACTGTGGTATAGTGGTGCACAGTGTCAGACTAGGACAAGGGGGAGTGCCCACTCAGCCATGAACTTCCCCTTGGTTTACTCAAACCCTCAATGCCTAGCTAACCTCAGAGGCTTGTTGTAAGAGCAAAATGGAAGGAGGAGGAAACCAGGGCTGCTTACTCAAAATGCCTTGAAGGAAGGGTGGAATAAATCATTTAGTTAGATATATCCCATTTTTCCCCTAGTCCCACAGGAGCACCCACCCAAAGCAGTTTATAACATCATTCTCCTCTCCTTCAGTTTATCCTCTCAGCAAGAACCCTGTGAGGTAGGCTAGATGAAGACTGACCCAGTGAGCTTCAGTGGTGTAATGGAGATTTCTACCTGGGCCTCTCAGATCCTAGTCTGATAGCCTAACTGCTCCACCCTGCTTGCTTTTCAAATAAATGTTTGAAATTTTGCGGCGTTCAGCATTTTCTCCTTACCAGCTTGCAGTTCTCCATCTCTGGCTGCTGCACTTTTCTCCACGAGGCCTATAAGCTGGATATAAGGTCCGTTCTGAATTAGTATGAACCCCAGCCCATCTTTTTCCATTTGGACATTGGTCTTTACTGTTGTGCTCAAACTGTGTTCGGAGTCCTCATCTAAATGAGAAAGGCAGAAGTCTCAATCCTTAAAAATCTATTTCATTAGCTAGCTACTTGATATAGCATTCTTTCTTTCCTCCCACCCATTTGGTTTAGTATCATCCTGGGCCCCAAATACTAGCTTTGGTCAGACATGAGCTTTACACATGTCCTACAATGCCATTTTGTGCAGCTGTAGCTCTCTGCTCAAGAACATGCACAAAGACCCCTGGTCTGTTCCTTGGCTTCCCCAAGTAAGATTCCTCAGCAGAGGGATCTGCTGAGCAGCAGAGGGATCTGGCAATGACTGTCAAGAGTCCTTGCCAATCAGAGTAGATGCTATGGAGCTAGATGAACACAAGTTCTCTAGTTTGGTGTGGCTGTTATAGTGTGGCCGTTATATAGGTGCCTACCAGAGCATCAGAACCTGGTGTTTGTTAAGGGATGGTTGTGTTATTCCCATAGATGCATGTCAAAAGCTAGTCTGTCTAGTTCAGCATCTGTTTCCTACTGTGGCCATCTGGAAGCTCCTGGCTTTAGATGGTTACCTCTGGCCAGCTGAACTTATGTGGGAAATCTGGGTAGTTGTCCATCTCAGGACAGGCAGCATGACATACTTTACTCAGTGTCCACCATGATCTCTGTATGAATATAGACAAAGACCTTGCCTCATTGCTCCCGGATCTATCTGCAGCTTTTGACACAGTAGACCATGCCATCCTGATGAGATGTTGGAAGGCAGAAGTGGGCATCAAAGGACATGCCTTGGATTGGTTTAAATAATTTCTCATGGAATGGGCTCAAAGGGTTGCCATCAGAGATCGGCTATCTCCAGAATGGGAATTATCTTGCGGGGTTCCGCAGGGCGCAGTCTTATCTTCCATGTTATTCAGCCTCTATGTAAAGCCTTTAGGAGAACTCATTTGCAGCTATGGAGTGAGATGTTATCAATATTCAGATGACACCCATATCTCACTAACCAAATCCCTACAGGATGCATGATAGATCTTGGGCTGCTGCCTGACAGCTGTGGTCAAATGGTCGAAAACAAATTGAAATTGAGCCCAGACAAGATAGAAGTGATGATTGTTGAGAAGGCAGAGAGTTTGTCTGACCCTTGCAGACTCAGGAAAGAGCTGAGTGGTTATACTGGATCCAGCGCTATTACTAGAAAAGCATGTTAAGGCAGCTGCAAAAACGCTTTCTATAACCTCACTGTAGCCTGAAATATGGCTTCCTACCTCAACATGGCCGATCTGGCCACTTGGATCCATGCTATGGTAACATCAAGGCTTGACTATTGTAATGCACTATACATAGGTCTCCCATCTAAGTTAACTAGGAGACTCCAGTTGGTGCAAAACACTGCAGCTTGGCTGTTATCAGGAGTGAGCAGGAGTATGAATATCATTCCCATCCCACTCCATTGGCTACCTATCAGTTACCATGCTCAGTTCAAGGTATTGGTTATCACCTACAAAGCTCTTTGTGGCCTTGGTCTGGCATACCTACAGGACCGCCTCCCTCCCTGTGTTCATCCATGGCAGCTTCGCTCATCTGAACAGAGTCTCCTGCAGGTAACACCCTGCGCATGGGCAAAAATCAACAGCCGCCTGTAGCTGTGCATTCTCTGTGGTGGCCTCTGCCATATAGAATGGTCTGCCTGAGGAGGTCAGGAGAGCCCCCGCTCTCCTGGATTTCCGCAAAGCATGCAAAGCTGAATTATTCAAAAGGGCTTTTTTACTCAGATAAGAGGGTTGTATTGTAGGGAAGCGGTCTCAAAGAGATGCTTCACTAATGAGACAGGGACCATAGACTTCACCACTATGTTGCCTTATGTCCTATCTGTTGCTTTAAGTATGATCCTATTGGGTAGTTCTGTGTTGTTTAATGTTAGTCCTAGAATTGCTTATGCTCTGTTTCAGCATTTCTTCAGCTTTGTACTGGATTTTTGATAATGTTATGTCTTTGTAAACTTGCATTTGTATACTCGATGGCATTGTTTGTTGAAATGTCCTTGATACTGACTGTACTAATCTCACACTATGTGGTCCATGTTGAGTCTCTGTGAGAAAGGCAGACTAAAAATGACAGAAATGAAAATAATAAATAAAAAATGGCAGAGCACTTCCAATTGTGGTTGATTCCTGTCTTACCTTCATTTGAATCATAGGACTCAGAAGTTGATGAGTACGTTTCTAAATAGGAAGAGTCTAGAGAAGAAGAATTCAAAACATGTAATAAAACTGATCTTGCCAAGCCATCTAAGCATATGATTTCTTTTGTCATAATGCTGTAGAGGAGACATACCCCGCCCCGCATTTTGGTTGCCATTATAAGTGAGAAGTCACTTTCTCTAGAGGTATTTACAACCTCAAAGAACTGCATTCATTCATTAAATATTACCCCACTTTTCCAAACAAATTTGGAAGGAATCTGGATGCAATTCTCAATGCATGACAAACAATGTAAAATCAAGTCAAGTTCAGGCCAAAGGTTAGAGGTCCAGGGGGAGCAGTCCTGAATGGAGGAGGCAAAAAGCCTGGTCAGGATCAGGCCAAGGGTCAAAAGTACAAATTAGTCATTCAAATGGAAGGAGCCAGTGCCTAGAAACATAATGCAGGCAGGTTCAAGTGCCAGTCAGCTGGGTTAGGCTAAGCAAACAGAAACACTGAAAGTTAGTCTGGGCTAGACCCTTTTAGGTTGACAACAAGACTGAGGAACCAGCTTGCAAGTTCAGACTTTATAGAGCCTGATCCCAGGAATTGCATCCCAGGAGGTGCTGTTGTTATACCTTGACTTGCCCCATGGAAAAAGATTGGTAGACCATCTAGCTCTTACAGCAGAAAAGGTGGCACATCCCTGTTAACCTTCACTGTGTCCTGTAACTCCTCTTGCCCCCACATTTTGGGCCTGCTGCAGTTCTGCAACATCTTCGATCAAAGGCATGCCCAAAGCTTGGGCATGCCCAGAGAGCTTATCCTGTTTTCTCTTCCAAACCTGCTGCTTGACACCTCCCATTCCAGATCATACAGTTCTTTCTATAAACTGCCCCCTCACTTTCCTAAAGTGGTTTGCTGTGAAGCAGTAAAGGCTGAAAAGCATGAGGCTTTTGGGGTGCACAGAACTAGATCCAAGGTCCCCCACCCCACATTCCATAACCTGAATGAGAAGACCAGCAGAGAGTGGTTAGCCTGACACATGATTTGTCAACAGAATGTAGCCACAATGGTGTTCTTCAAAACTCAGGCTTCTTATTACAACATCTGCACAGTTTCCATCAGAATAGCTGCTGGCAATGATGGAGTAAGGGAAGAGAATGCGGTTGAAAGTTAGAATGTGAGAGGCAATTTAAACTAATTGCAGTATGGTAGCTACCTGATGATCTCTTTGATGGCTTTCTCTCTGATGGCCTTCTGAACGATAGCCTCCTCTCTGATGGCCTTCTCTCCGATGGCCTCCTCTCTGATGGCCTTCCGTCTGATGCCCTCCTCTCTGATGGCCTTCTGAACGATAGCCTCCTCTCTGATGGCCTTCTCTCCGATGGCCTCCTCTCCGATGGCCTTCTCTCCAATTGCAGCCTCTCTGGTGGGCTTCCATCTGATGGTGGTCTCTCTGGTAGGCTTCTGCCTGATGGTGGTGTCACTGATGGCTGCCTGTCCAATGGTGGTCTTATGGATTGTCTTGTCAATGGCTTCCTTAAGGATGGCCTTCTGAAAGACACGTTTCTATTACCCATAGGTACAAAAGCTCAAGAGATGTTCAGAGCAAACAGAGATGGGGAAACAGCTCTGGCATGTATTTCAGGAAAGGGCTCACCCAGTTACAGTAGCCTACAGAGGGCCTCCAGACAAGGTGACGGTTTAGAATTCTAGTGGCAATGAATTCCAGGCTTCTTGGAACCTCCAGTTATGGGAAAAGATTGGAGCCTGCCCTGACAGGCACCCTGGCTCTGTATGCTTGAACCTTGTTCTTCATTCTTGCAGGAATATCATTTTTAGGGCAAAGTGTCCTTACCCTGGTGGGCTGATATGTGAATGCACCAATGTATCAGAAATGCTAAATGTGATGAACTTATACCTCAGCCATGAGATCACCCCTCCTCTTTGCTGCAAGTTGGCTGCAAAGGATCTGACTGTATCTGGAAATGTTGCAGTTCCACCTAGTGAGGATGTCTGCCACAGTACTACTTAAAAAAAACCTCACCCTGTGCTATGGCCTTGATTTCCTTCCTCTAGCTAGTTAGCCAGTATATAACCCTGAAAAACAAAAATTGAAGGAAATCTATTGATGGATAACGTCACTTTTAATTTGGTCCCATCCCCACATTCAATTTGACCCTACATCTCATTGTTTCACTGAGGCTTACTGTCAAGTAAGCATGCCTAGTATTGCCACAAGAATCAAGCAGTGCCTGTACTTTGTAATTTGTGTAAAAGGTTCTAAAAATAACCCTGAGCAGTCAAAGCTTACATTTCACCAGGCAAGTTGTATTTGTGTGTGCCACCAGTGTTCTGGGTATGTATTTCAGGATGCCCCTTGAAAGGAAGTGGTGTAGCCAGAGTCAGATATATTTTTAGATTCTGACAACTCTGTGGGTTTTGACTTGCTAGACCTGGAAAACTAGAATACAAGTAATTGGTCAATTTTCTGTGCCACTGCTTACTTCTGGGACAGATTTAGATTTCTGGTAACTCGTGGAAGCAGCACTGGTAGTAGAGAGAGGAGGTGCAATGACGATTTTGAAAGCATCTTATGTTGCTCTGAGGATGCATCTTATGTAGACTTTGATCTTAACGAGGTGGTAAACAACAGTTGCCAACACCAGGTTGGGCAATTGCTGGCGATTTAGGGGTGAAGCCTGGGAAAGGACGGGTTTGAAGAGGCAGGAACCTCAGCGGGGTACAATGCCATGAAGTTCACCCTCCAAAGTTGCCATTTCCCTCAAGGTAACTGATCACTGTCGTCTGGAGATCAGTTGTAATTCAGGGGTGGGGGGTCTCCATGCCCCACCAGGAGGTTGGCAACCTCGTAATCTGCTTCTGGGATGTGTGTACAAAACAACCTACATTAACTTACAATAGCCAACAACGATTTAAATATAACTTTTTATTTTACTTGTGAAAGAGGAGCCGTTCGCGCAGCCCTTTGTTGCCAAGGTAACCGAGGCAACAGCTTTCCCCCCTCTTCTGCGAGCTGAGGACGAGAGCTGGAACCTTCGCTTCCGGGTCGCCGTAGCCTCGGCCCGGGTTTTGCTTCCGGCGCCGTCCCGAGTCGGGGCGGGACGGGGACCCGCTCCTGTGTGGCGGCCGCCTGAGGAGGGGCGCCCATGAGCCGCTGCGGGGCGGGCGAGGGGAGCCGAGCCATGGAGCCGCGGCTGTGAGGAGCCTCCCCCGGCCCGGGCCCCGCCTGTGGGAAGCCGCCGGGCCGAGGCCGGAGCCGGAGGACATGGACAAACTGACCATCATCTCAGGATGCCTCTTCCTGGCCGCAGACATCTTCGCCATCGCCAGCCTGGCCAACCCGGACTGGATCAACACCGGCGAGTCCGCGGGTGAGTGAGGACGGGCGGGCGGGCTGTGGGGGCCGCCGGGTGCAGAGCTTGAGGGGCGAGGGGCTGCCGAGAAGCGAGACCCGGATGGAGTCCCTTGACTGGAGGGCATGGTCTTATTCTGAGGACACCAGGCTCCCTGCCTCCTCTTCCTCTCTGCCTGCGATTGGACCCTTTCACAGCAGCTCTGGAGGGGGCAGTCAGGGAGACCTGGGTTCGAATCCTGATCTGCCATGGGTGACCTTGGGGGCCGCTCGCTTTCTCACTGCTAGTCTAGCCTAACACACAGGGTTGTTGTGAGGGTGAAAAGGAGGAAGGGAACAATATTGGGACTTAATTGGGTAAGCTGGGACTAGTCACTCTCACTTTCTCATCTTGACCTACCTCGTGGGGCTGCCAGGAAGATAAAAACAGAGGGAGGGTGTCAGTTTCATTTAATAAAGCTACTAGTTAAGGGATTGAAAATCACAGCGTTCTTGCAAATTGTCCACTCTTATTGATTTGCTAAGATAAAGTAACATTTTATGATGCTTCAGGTAATCTGGGGTGCAGGTGATTAGCGGTATGGCCAGCACTGGGCAACACATGTTCTTCAGGCTCAGGGCTTCCAGGAGTGCGCAGGTAATACTTAGTCAGTTCTCCAAACTTTGCAAAAATTTAAATGTTTACAGCAACGTGTAATTGATAAACATTTATTGTTTCATCGCATTAACATTTTACATCCCTAGAGGAATGAAACTTACTGGGTGACCTTGGGCCAATCACTGTCAGTGTTACCTACCTCACAGGGTTGTTGTGAGGATGAAGTAGAGGAGGAGAAAGCCATGTAAGCTGCCTCAAACTCCTTGATGGAAGGGTAGGATGAAAGTACCTTAAGCAGCCCCTCAGGTTATATTGGCTTGGAGGTGCTTTGCAGATATAAATAGGAGAGAGCTTCTTGAAAACGTGCCATGCCAGGAGAAAAAACACATTGAGAAACATAATGTTCTAACAGTGGACGTTAATGGAAGTGTTGTCTCATGCATGTGTATGTTTGAGAGATGAATGTGAAGTCCCAGTGTGGTTTCTGTGGCAGGTTTAGAGGCAGATTGCAAAAACAGAGGTATTCTGATAACTGGGCTAGAGACAGAAGATGTCAGATAAACCATGAAAAGGAGGAATGACATCTGTGCCGATTGTGTGGGTGAGCCATATGACTATTTGATTGTGTTTGGGTTTGCTACATGATATTGTAAAGAAAAAAACCCAAACAGGAGGAGCCATGACTTCACTTGTCCCTTGCAGATGAGAGTGGTGGTGTGGGAGAGAGCATTTTGCAAGCTAGGGTCACTCCAGGTGAGGAAGGGATTCCTGATTTGTCAGCAAAGTGACGTCCAAGCCATTGGCAGGAGCCAGCAGAGCTGAAAATACTGAGCTGAAAGCAAAAGCAGGAGTGAAACAGCCGCAGGGATGAGGGACTTAGAAGAATCGCTGACAGTTCTCACAATCCAGGCATATTGTGGCAATATAGTGCCCAGGATAGGAGAGTGAGGCAGCGGGAAGTGCATCAGTTAGAAAAGAGATTGTTTGGATACTGTACTTGAAACTGAGTGTGTATTAACTCCTTCTTGTTGGGAAGGCAATGAAGAGACGACTGTTCTGACCACTGTCGCCTAATTATCTCGAGGAAGATATATTGCAGGTGAGAGAAGCTGCTTAAAGGAATTTCCCTCTCAGTTTGATGCATTCTGAACTGGAGTGCTGTTTGCTTTGTAAATGTGATAATGAGGAGCAGCCGCCGGAAACATTATGCTGCGATGTCAGGTGCCTTTGGTACTTGTGTTTTTTTGATGCAACTGGAAGCAGCAACTGTTTTGTGTGGAGGAGGGATGAGTCCATCTAAATTGTATCTGCCAGAATAGACTTTTAGTTAACACCACTGAGTTCACTGTGTTGACATGTCTTGGATTCTGCCAGATAGCCCAGACTGACTAGGCACATTTGAAATGTTTGACTTCTTTATGACAATCTTTAATTTTATTGGAACGAATATGCCATATCTGTCATTGATGCTGTTATATGTATGCCTAAGCCCCATTGGAAATACAGAGTGCACTTGATTCTAAGTAAGAGTTGGTTAAAAAAAAAGTAAAAATTACTTTCCCCAGAATACCAGGGATTGTTCTTAAGTATTTCCATTTATAGAGAAAACTTTTGTTTACAACCCAACATATCCCTTCTCTGAGGCTGTGTTTGGTGGGCTGCGAGGTCTTCCTTTTGAGCAGTGTCACGTGGATCCCCAAGTGACGTTCCAAAAAAGAGGCAGTGTTGTTAGTCCGACCAAACTTAAGAGTCAGTACCATATTTCAGAGTTAATCCCTAAAAAGTATTGCTGCTGTTTCCCTTTCTGGTGTCCCCATTTTCTTCAGCCTCTGCTTTCGAAAAGCAGCCAGTATAGTTCTATAGACACTGAACATTGTACATCATGTACAGTACAAAGAAGATGGTTTGATTTTTGTCAGTGTTTGATTTATCGTCCTTCCTCTCCTACCTCTGGTAGTATTTTTCTTTCTTTCTATTTTCCCATAGTTTTTTCTGCTCAAAATGTGTGTTCCAATCGGGGACTAAAGAAATTGATCAAAGCTTTCATGGATGCTCCAGTCCATGGAGATCATTGCAAGTGAATGGAAGCGATTCAAGGACCTGGGTGTTCTCTTCCGATATTTGGATGGAGGAGTAGCAAACCAAGATGGTTTGCGATGAGCGGCACAGGGCACGAACGGCCACAGGCACGTTCATTCATTCACTGCAGGGTCTGGATTACCTCTTTCTCTTTCATTCAGTAAGGATGTCCCTTTTATTGCATGCTCCTATAAGTGCTCCTGGCTTTTGTGGCAAGCCAGCGATTCCTTTCCCCCCTAAAGTTTAGCTTCAAATGATTACCTAAAAATATTCCCATTTTTGTCACGCTCTAACAATTACTTTTGCCTGTTTTCTTCAAGGCTTCCCTGTGGCAACGACAGTTGTTTTCTAGTATTGGTGCTCTACTCATTCACGAGGATGTGGAGTCAATAAACCATTCAGTAATGATAGCATTAGCCAACATGATTGTTCTAAATAACCAGGCATGGTGATTCTCAGGAGAAAAAAAAATCATCCATTGGTTGAATTTTGGGGCCGTTCTTCCTGCCAGAGTGTGATATGTTGTGTTGGTTTGGCCTGTGCAGGAACACAATAGCATGTTGCTTCTGGAAGCGAACATTGTTTCTGGGCAGTGGAAGAATACTGTTCCAGAAACCGGAGAAGGTCCTAAGAATGGGGTAATAAATTTTGTAGCAGCTTTAGTAATAGGGCTATTTCAAGAGCAATTGGGTGCATGCGGAAAGTAGCACTAGCCACGGAATGTTCCTGCAGGCAAAGAGATAAGGCATAGTTCTTCTGAAGGGGATGCTAGTTACCCATCACATTGGTGGAGAGTGCTGTCAAGTCATAGCTGACTTATGGCAACCCTTGGTGGGGTTTTCAAGGCAAGAGACCCGCAGAGGTGGCTTACTACTGCCTGCCTCTGCAACCCTGGTCTTTGCTGGAGGTTTCCCATCCAATTACTAATCAAGGTCGACTCTGCTTAGCTTCTGAGATCTGACCAAAAAATGCTTTAATAAGAAAGGAGGAAGCTTTAAGTATAGAATACAAGACCAAGAAGTTATCAAGGGCTGTTTGGCACACCTGCCCTGAATAGAAGTAACCCTGGACATGCATTTAATTCATGACTGTTACCAACCGTAGCCCTCTCCTGAGATGGCGTGTGATTTTTTAAAAAATGCGTACTTTAAATATGTTAGTGAAACTGAACCACACATGTGGGTCAAGTCAGCAGCAGCTTCTGTGATCCCGGTGGCAGTTTTCCCAGTCGCTGCATTCAATAAGGACCACTCCCTGCTATTAGGGAATGTGTTGCTGCTGCAGCCATCAGAGAAGAAAAATAAGGCATTAACAACCCGGAGAGGGGAGCAATACATCTTTGCCCCTCTCAGTCAATGCTGCCCTGCAATATGACTACTTATATGTGTTTCTGACTGATTTATCCTGAAAAAACTGGGAAGGGGCAGCATTCTTCCTTGAGGGGGTGTTTAAACAGAGAAATAATTTTCAGTTTAGTAGTTTACTGGAGACTGTTTTATCAATAGTGTGTGGGTGGATTGTGAGGGTAAACAAGCTGATGCATTTCTGAAAATTACTCTTTGGAATTCCTTGTACTGGGAATCCTGCTTTAGGATATTTTTATATGTGCTCCTTTGCTGATGTGTTAAAACTTGGCTGCTCCAGAGAACATTCTCTACGGTTGGCTAGCTGGTTCCATTTTCCCCTCGCTAATGAGCGAACAACATATCTTGGACAAATGAACGTATCTTGGACAAACAAACATATCTTGGACAAACTCTTTATGGGATGGTGTTCATAAAATGTTGTGTTGTTGCAACTAGAAAAAATGCTTTTTATCTTTATGCTTGATCTACTAGTTTCTACGCTGCCCATTGAAGACATCACCTAGGACAGGACTAAGTGGGTTTTGTGTCAGCAGTTAGTTCAGTGTTTCCCAAACATGATGATCAAGTGCCTGTTAGTGGAGCAATGAAATAGAGTCAGCAGCAATCAAGGTCATGGGTTCTACATCGCTGGGGCTACTCCTCAAGCATGGAGGATAATATGTCTAACAGCCAAGTATGTCTCTATACATCATGTGCATCAAACATTTCCAGAGATGAGGCAACTAAGCCTAGAACATATGTTTTTGCAGACTGCAAATGAATATGCTGAGAAAAGTGCCAGACCATTCAAATGGTACTGTATAGAATTTAAGATTCTTTTAAAAAGCCCCCTTAAGGAGCATTTAACAGCATTCTCACCAAAAGGCCTCTCAGCACGTGGAAGCTTGTCGAGAGAGCCAGCAGAGGACTCCAGGAGGCATTCTAAAAATAAACCTACTTAGAAGACTTCTTTAAAATGTGCCATGCAGTCTATTACAGATTGACCCACCCAGGGTGCTCGCTGAATCCAGGACTTCTGCAGCACTTGCTCAGAAGAGTAATGGGTTGGATCCTGCTGATCTATTGTGCTAGCAGTGGCACTTTCCTCCAGCACAAGAGGTAGTAGGCTCTTCCACTGCTGAAGAGTCTTTTGTGTTGGTAGAAGGCTCCTTGCCTCATAGGAACGTTCCACTTTGGGTGGATCAAGTCCTTGAGATCCAACCTACTAATCCTGATGGTATATGAACACTTTTCCCATGATCAGTACATCTGGCAAAAGCGAGTTACCACTGTGGGTGGAAATGTGATGGACTTTTGGAGGGGCTTGTGGCACAGTGGTAGAGCAACTGCTTCATAAGCAAGAGGTTCCAGGATCAATTCCTGGCATCTCCGCTTAAAAGGAGACGGTAGTAAGAGATGTGAAAGATGTCCAGAGAACTTGGAGAGTTGCTTTCAGTTACAGTAGACCTGATTGACCTTGATAGACCAGTTCTTTGAAT
This sequence comes from Eublepharis macularius, assembly GCF_028583425.1. NCBI lineage: Eukaryota > Metazoa > Chordata > Lepidosauria > Squamata > Eublepharidae > Eublepharis > Eublepharis macularius. Next base: position 20,562,242 of record NC_072801.1, read on the forward strand.
CAGTTCAAAGCAGTCGGTAGTGTTCTGTGCAATAAAGGACTCTCTCACTGTTCTGTAGGTTATCTCTAGACTTGCTTTTATTCTCTGCCTTTCATCCAGCCAGCTTGACGTGAAGCATAAAAATAGTTTCTATGGCACAGCCTCCTCTGCCTGATAGTGGATGGGAGATTGCCTGCTTGGTATTTATAGTCAAACCACCCCCTTGGCCATTTGCAGGTGGTGATAGCTAATTCTGAGACCACATGAACCTCTGGCTGTTTGGAATTGTAAGATGGGCCATAAAGCTCATCTACTCAAGAGATCCCAATCCAGAGCATCCATGACAACCACCCTCTGCTTAAAGACCTTCAGGAAAGGTGAGCTCCCGTTGTCTGTAGGTAACTCATCCCATCTGACGAAGGGAGCTTTGACTCTCAAAAGCTTATACCCTGGAAATCTTGTTGGTCTTTAGAGTGCTACTGAACTCAAATCTTACTCCATCATCCAGCTGTCCTTACCGCTAGGCAATTTCTCCTACTAACACACAACTCCTACTTCCTCATCTCCCTTGATGCTTTTTTTAAAAAAAAATGTATTTCTTTTAAAAACATCTCAGTCTCGTCCTTTGCAGAAGTCAAGTGTGAGAGCAGAGAGAACTCCATTTCCTTCCTTGGAGACCTCAAAGGAGGAGAGGAAGATGTTCTCTTGTCCTTCCCAAGCTTTGGAAGAAGGCAGTAGCAGCAAGGCATAAAGCACCATTTCCTTTCTCCATGGGTGGCTTCTCTGTTACCTTCTGCAAAAGTCTAGTGGATCCTCCCATAAGTGATCACTTTTAACATTCTGTGTATTTAGGGAGGAGTGGGATCAAAGGAGACCACACATTTTGACTTGGCTTAATACTCAGCCACTTCTAGGGGACTCCTGGCAATACCATTGATCTAGAAATCTGCTTTTTGGAAAATTAAGAATCTCAGAAAACTAAATTCTGCGCCCAGTTCTGTGTTTGGGTGGTGTGGTGGGTTGTAAAACCCTGAACATGCTGACCAAGGGTATCTGGTTATTTGCTAATGATACTACTTTGTCTTTTCCCCAATGCAAGGGCAGAAGCGTGGTCCTATTCTAATATGGGTTGATGGTGAAATCCACAATGGTATACCAGGATTTAATTAATTTTTTCTATAGTTACCTTGAAATATTGCTTGTGTGAGTGCTCATGAATGTACAAGTGGTTTGCCACACCTCCCCAAAGTACTTTCCAGTTATCAGTGACTAACTCAGAGCCATGCTACAAGTGACACCATACACAGGTTGGACACTTGTCAGCTTACCTCAAGTTTTGATGGGAAATGTAGGCATCCTGGTTTTACAGCGTGGCTCTCTATTACAGCTGCAAGACCAGGATGCCTACATTTCCCATCAAAACTTGAGGGAAGCTGACAAGTGTCCAACCTGTGTCAAGTGTCACTTGTAGCTTGGCTCTCAGATACTTTTATAGGGGGGCACTAATTTAACATTCAGAAGGTCTAGCTTTAATTACTTATAACTGGGATATAATGGAAAGCTTGCCCTATCCCTGGGACAGACTTCATCCGCATATCAGGAATGACGATGGATGCCCCTTCAGTTACCTCCAAAGCAGTACTCAAACCACCATCCCACAAGCATCCACAATTGACCGTCTGCAATACTGAAAGGAACTGTATCATAACTGCTGCTGCTAACTTATCATAGATGTGGGGACATAGCTGCTAAATCCCTCAGGGGGTGGCTCATAAAATGATGCTTCCTTACAACCACTTAGGCTGAGGCATCTTTTTCGCGTAGGGCCCGTGTTGGTTGTAATTGGTATTCTGTCATATCAGTGTTGACTTACGTGCAGTAACTGCTAAACAATCAACTCCATTGATTGTGGCACCTGCGAAACATAATCCTTCACATGAGTGACCTTGTTCTTATTTTTTCCCCATTTAACTAGCCCTATAAGCTGCTCTACTGTGATGGTAATAAGTTCTGAAATTTTAATGAGTTTTTTTTTTTAGCTGCCAATCTAGTCGACTTCCACGCACTGGCATTTTTTAGCTTTTCCAAAGCGTTTTCCTTGTAGGCCGTGGGTAGCATATCAAGCTATTAATTTAAAAAATGAATGAGCCTGGAGATGTTTTGCCCTGCTGTCTGCCTCAGATGGAAGTTAGAGTTGCTTGTTCCAATTGCAGGTGATTTGCTATTTAATAATAATAGATGGAAGTTATCAGGGGTCATTTCGTAGAAAAAGCTGGAGGAACTCATTAGCATGATACATTAGCATAACTCATTAGCATATGCCACGCCCCTGACATCGCCAGAAATGTGTCATTAGCATAACTGATTTGCATATGCCACACCCCCTGGTGTCACCTATCCTGGCTGCTTTGGACCCAATCCTGGCCATTCAGGGCCGAAATTGGGCCCAAAATGGCAAAAAGGGGCTGAAAATGGCCAGAAAGGGGCCCAAAATGGTCAGGATTGGGCCGCTGCTGAACAGGAGAGTGATCCACCACCCGTCAGAGGTCCAATCCTGGCCATTTTGGCCCCAATCCAGGACGAAACGGGCCCAAAATGGCTGAGAGTCAGGTGGGCAGGGCCACCTGACATGTGACCTCTTTGGGGAACTCCTGGAACTGCGTTCCTGTGTGTTCCCCCTTGAAATGAGCCCTGGAAGTTATAATAATAATATTATAACTATTAATAATAATAAGTGGAAGTTAGAGTTGCTTGTTCCAATTGCAGGTGATTTGCTATTTAATAATAATAGTGTGCTGTCAGGTTGCACCCAACTTTGACTACTGCACCGTGGGGTTTTAAATGCAAGAGATGAGCAGCAGTGATTTGCCATTACCTTCCTCTGCCTAGCAACCCCAGTCTTCCTTAGTGGTCTCCCATCCAAGTATTAACCAGAGTCAACCCTGTTTTGCTTCCAGCCTCTGACGAGATCAGACTAGTCAGAGCTATTTAGGCTGTTAATTTGTTAACTTGGGTTTAAAATTGGCTGTTTGCTTAGGGTGGGAACAGTAGTTTTTCCCCCCAGATATATTGATGCAATAGGGAACTAGTGGCAGAAGCTGTATCTCAAGGTAATTTGGAATCAACATGTTACTTTTCAAATGAGAATTAAAACAGTAAGATTTGGGGACCTGTACCTGCAGAGTTCAGAAAAAATAACGGACATGGAATCATAGGGTTGTAAGGGACCTCCAGGGTCATCTAATCCAGCCCCTGCACACTGCAGGAAATTCACACCTACCTCCCCCCCACACCCCCAGTGACCCCTGCTCCATGCTCAGAAGATAGCAAAACACCATCAGGATCCCTAGCTGACCTGGCCTGCGGAAAATTGCTACTTGACTCCAAGGTGGTGATCGGCCTTACCCTGGGCGTGTAAGAAGGCCACGAGAACTAAGCACTGATGTATCCCATTCTGCCCTCCCTCTCATGAGCTTGCCCAGGTTCACAGTATGAGCATTGCTGTCAGATGGTCATCTAGCCTCTGCTTAAAAACCTCTAAAGAAGGAGAGCCCACCACCTTCTGAGGAAGCCTGTTCCACTGAGGGACTGCTCTAACTGTCAGGAAGTTCTTCCTAATGTTTAGCTGAAAACTCTTGATTTAATTTCAACCTGTTGGTTCTGATCTGACCTTCTGGGGCAACAGAAAACAACTCTGTGCCATCCTCTATATAATATGGTTATCATATCACTTCTCAGTCGTCTCGTCTCCAGGCTAAACATACCGAGCTCCTTCAACCTTTCCTCATAGGACTTGGTCTCCAGACCATGATTTGCTGCTATGTGAATGAGCCCAGGGCATCTTTGGACTTGGCTCCTCTGCCCCCACCCCAGGCAATCTAATGAAAGATAACCATTTTCCCAGCAAACCTGACTTAGTTATTACAAACTCACTTGCAATCTGTGGCTTGCGCTTTACCTTCCAAACCTAGATTAAGCTGCAGTTCAGAATCATGACTTGCAGGACCAAGGGCAAACCAGAGTTTGTGATTCTGTTCATAATGACAAAGTGTGGTTTGCCTGGAAAGTGGAGACCCTCAGGGCTGCATGTGAAGAGGGAGTTTGTAATCCGGAGTATTTTATAGGATTGTGTTTTATTTATTTATTTACTATTACATCTGAACCTTACTTGAGCTAGACTGCGGTTGTGTCCTCTGGCTGGGCATGGCTTTCTGAGGCCTCAGGGAATTATCTTTCTCATCATTTTTTTAAAAGCTGTAGAAAATCTCAATACTAGGGGTGACATGTGTTTTGCCCTCAGTCTCTTCCAGGTGGATATATGGGACTGGTGTTCTAGCCAGCAAGCAAAGGCCCAGCTTCATGGTCTTCTTTCCCTTTTATGTTCTGCTTGCCTTCTGGTGACCCCACTTCTCAAACTCCTGCAACCCACTGAGTGGCTTCTGGTTCAGCATTCGGGAGCTATGGCCCTAATCAGACTTGTCTCGAGCATTTAGGTGGAATTGCTGAATAAATGGGAGTAGTAAAGAGAAGACATATTGATGGCATCCCTTCGTCTCCAAAGACTAGGTTGCCAAAAGAAGATCAGCTGAATGAAAAATGGGATACAGATGTTGTCTGCTAATTAGGTCAGGGTAATACTTGGCACAAAAACTTAATTTTGCTTTATCCTTCTGAAGCAGCTTGCCTGTGAAACAAAGCGCCCTTTGCTGTGCCTCCAAAGATGCTCTCTGATGTGCTGCTGAGTGACGTTGGATCGAACAGCAGCGCAACCTCCCTGAACTGTGATGTGCCCCAGCGCTTGTGAAACTTACAATGAAATTGACCTTGGTGTGCTTTATATAATATACGATGACTTCACTTGCAGTCACTAGTGCCGTTTTGCTCTCCAACTCAAGAGCTAATGAGATGGGTATTTTTTTGCACATGATGTCTGTGGGTGAACTGGCTTCCTTTCTTGGGTTTAGTCTGTGCACTGATGGCCTCGAAGTGTGAGAAGAAGAGGGTTGAGTGTTGAAAGCAACCGTAGGCTTTTGTTTGATTTGCAAGGAGTAGTAGCGGACTCGTTTAGCATAGTTTGTCAACATATTGTATGTCTTTTTGTTTTTAATTGCAAAGTGCAGGGGCTCAGTTTCTGCACCTCTTTTTATTGCAACATGATTTTTACATAATTATAGTGGTTAGTCATTACTGCTGAATAGTAACAAAAAGCGCGATCCAGCTTTTGGCATAGTTTGGCTTTCATAAATGTGACAAATGGCCTCATCAAAGTTGTTCGACCTCAGTAGTGGCTCAGCCTTGGCCAAGACTTGACCTCAGATAGTTCAATCCCAGCAAGTACCACAGCTACTTTGAAGCTGCCTTTATATCTAATCAGACCATCAGTCTGCAAAGATCAGTATTGTCTACTCAGGCTGGAAGCAGCTCTTCAGGTCTCAGACAGAGGTCTTTTGGATCACCTTCTACCCGATCCTTTTAACTGGAGATGCTAGGGATTGAACTCCGGACCTTCTGCATGCCAAGTAGAGGCTCCAGCACTGAACTATGGCCCCTTCCACCTTCTGGTGTAAAAAGAGGAGAGTTAGAGAAAATGAACGAAAAGGAGAAGGAAGATCTAAATTCAACACAGTAAGTTAAAAATGACAAATTGAGAGTCCTGGGTCTCCATCTACCCAGTTGAGGATAAAGTGGGTGCTGGGTCTGGTGATGTCAATCAGCGGTCAGCCCAACAACACAACTTGGGGCTATTGAGTAGGATTTGCCTAAGAGGTCTTCTGGTTGGGTCATGCCCCAAATGTGGAAGACAGCAGTAACCTAAAGGAGTGATGTTGATACTGTGACTCAGCAGGTGATACAATGTATGGGTAGCTGGCAAGGTTCTGCCGTGGTAAAATTTTGGCCAACGTATAGGGGCCAAAAGGGTGCAGGCAAGATTGATGAAAATGGAAGATGAGTGAGTTCTTGGTATGCTCCCTGTCACCACCACCAAAAGGTCCTTGGAAAGTTGGCTAAGTTCATACAGACACGTGTCTATGCTATGACGACTCCTCCCTTCAACCAAAGTGGTATCTTTTCTGAGTAGCATGAGCACACCAGTGATTGGCCTGGTATAATGCAAGCCTAATCACCAGTTTGAAAGAATATAAGACACAAGAACCCTGACAGCTGATCATGACAATAGCCACGGTCTTAGCCAGGGGTCCTCAACCTTTTTGAACCTGCAGGCATCTTTGTAATTCTGAGAAGGAATGATGAGTGCCATCCCAAAAGGGCTGTCACAGGAGGCAGAGCCAAACACAATACCTCCCTTCTCACTTTGCAAAAGAATTGCGGAAGGGGGATAAAAAGAAATGAAGGAAGGTCACTAGGAGAAAGGGTGAGAGAGAAGGTACAGAGAGCAGTGGAGCATGCTTCTTGCCTGGCTTTATTGCTTCCTTTTGTCAGTCTGTCAGTAAAGCAGCAAGAGTCCGATTCTTCTCTTCGGTAGGTAGGGGTTACTTTGCTGTGTTGAAAAATGTGAGACCAGGACGAGCGTTAAACATGTCCTTGGGCAGGGTCTTAATTCAGAATGGGGCCATTAAAGAACAGTGATCTGATCATTCAATTGAGGGAAAACCCTGCAATGATTGAGAACCTGAACTCCAAACTCAGAATGAACCAATAAGAGAAGATAATCCCATCCATGTGTTGTAAAAGGAACTTATTGGCAACTGCAATAATTTGCTTCCTGCATATCCACAGTTTCATTAACTCTCCTCCCAGCTGATGCTTGTGCTTAGTTGCCCGTAGAAGAAATTTCCCCACATGCTCAGACCAGGGACCAGAACTCTGACTTCTAAAGCTGCTTTTTAAGTTTTAAAATAGAAGAGATTGTATTACAGATCTCCTATATAACTATAGTTAAGCCCTTTGTAATGGACAAATATCACACTGCTCTTTTTTGCAGGAGAGAGCCGTTTCCAGGTATATTGAGTGGGTCAATCGGAGGAAGATACTTCCATGGCTGTACTCGTGCAGTCCATGGTGGAGCTTGCCCCAGCTGAGTCTCCCACATCTTGGGAACACCCCCTCCCCTACAAGAGATCAGAACAAGAAACATTAGGCATGGCTTGTTCCTGATGTTTAGATTCAGATGCTCCTGGGGGTGTGACGAACCCCCCTTTCTGACTGCCAGATGAAGAGCACTGTTTAAAGAATATCTGTGGATTTCCCACTGCATTCCTGTTGTCTGCAGTGGTGGAGCTATCAGGAAATTCTGGCACGCTCAGGAAAACAATAGCAGGGAAAATGATGCACAGATGGGGTGGAATTAGTCAGCATTACTTGTGCAGCGCGACCATGTTCGTACTAGCACAACCCTTTACCCTGCAGGGAAATGGACGTGGAACACAAGAGCTAGGAACTTGTTTTTTTCTGTGTTGGTTAACAGGATTTTTCAAGATGCTGCCCTTTCCCTTTGGTACAGCATCCCAGGGGAGGTTGAGAATCTCCCAACTTGCTAACCTTTCCAGCAGAGTTGTAAAGCCAAATTCCTTAAGGAAGGTATTTTAGGCGAAAACAGGGTTTGACAAAAGATGTGGTTTCCAGTTGTATATTAGGGCCTATGTATATATGTACAGTCAAGTCACAACCGACTTAACGTGACCCAGCAAGGGGCGTTCAAGACAAATATAAAGCAGCGGTGGTTTGCCATTGCCTTCCTCTATGGAGTTTTCCTTAATGATCCTCCATCCAAATACTGATCCTGCTTAACTTCCAAGATCAATGGTATAACAAATAAGGCAAACCCAGTGGTTAAACTGTAACAATAGAAAGGGGACAACCCCAACTGGGTCAAAAAGCTTTTTTTTCTTTTTCAAAGCAACAAATGCCCCCTCTTTATGCAACGTATTTTATAAATAACAATTTAAAGACACGACTCCAGATAACTGAAGCAAGGTAAGTAATTAGAGTCCATTCTTTTTTCAAAGCAACAATTGCTCACTCTTTCAAGATCAAGCTATACCGTGCTGCTTTCTCTTCCATTAGGGCTTTAAGAGCAGCTGTAGCATAGTGGTTAAGTGGTTTAGCTGCGAATCAGTTCTGTACTGGTTCAAATCCCACTATTGCCATGAGCTCAGTAGGTGACCTGGGGTAAGCCACTCCTCTCAGCCCAGCTCCCCAGCTGTATTGTAGGGATAATAACACTAACTTGTTTACCACTCTGGGTGGACACTAATCTGTCTAGAATTGCAGAATATGTTGTTGTTGTTAAGTGCCTCAGATCACTTGCTCATGAGGCTGTATCTTTGGGATGACACAAGGGTCTAGTGTGGAGAGGATATTCTGGCCTGATAAGCTTTTGCCTGCACCTCTTGTCCTCACCCCTTATAAGGCATAGGACTGCTAAAGATTCCCAGGGTATTAGCTGCTGATCCATAGATATTGCTTGGATTCCAGGTGGCTCCTGGCTTTATGGCCATGGGTGCTCGTTCAGCCTGAACTGGCAAGCTCTGTGTGTGCATTGGCTTGAATGAAAGACTAGTGAGACTTGAAAGGTTTTTATTTCTTCCAAAGGAGTTAGCCCTGAATGGTTATCTCATTATCAGAAGTAACTGACTTCCTTAACAGAAGCAAACTGATCTCCATATCAGAAGCTACTGTTTGCATCTACTCCTCCCTCCCCTCTCCACCTATATATCCGACCAGTTTTTTCTTGCCCTCCATGCATCTGACGAAGAGAACTGTGATTCTCGAAAGCTTATGCTACAATAAAGTTAGTTAGTCTTAAAGGTGCTACTGGACTCTTTGATTTTGCTTTCTTCCAAAGCGCTTGTTAAATTAAATGCAAGTCGACCTGCCGAAATCTGCACTGCGCGATTTCCCAGCGACAAGCAGACTTGTATTTTCATTCCTGCTTTTTACTTTCCAAAGCATTTTTTAGGAAGCCAGGCTATCCTTCAAGGAAGCTGCCTTTATATTGAGCCCAAACCTTGCAAGTTACAGGCTGTTTTTTATTAACTTGGATATTGCCTAGCTTTCTGGGCGTGGGGTGGGTGGGGGATAGTACTGATCCCTCCTCTCCTAGAGATGATCTTCAATTCTACCCCTTCTCACAAACTATTCCTTGGGGTCCCTCAAATGTAACCTTTCAGGGGGTGTTTTGAGTTGCTGCAAAGGGGGTAATTGGTGAAAATTGTCTCCCCTCGCATGTACAGATATCTAGACAGGATCCAATGCATAGTCTGTATTATGCTTTTATTGCTAATGTTGTCTTTAGGCTGTTGGGGTTTCTGGATTATTTATCTGATTTTATATCACACTTTTCTATTACAATGCTCGGGGGAAGCAACCGAATAAAAATATTACAAACAAATTAAATTAAATCAGCAAATTAAGGAATTGAGATCTGGCTCTCTCCCCTTACTTAGGGAAATTGTTGAGCTGCCTTGTATACATTTGCATAGAAGTCTGGGATATAAATAATTTAAACTAAAAAAAAACCCAATTGAATATAAATAATAAATACGGTGACGGGCAGGAGCTCTCCAGGGTTTCAGGCAGAAGATGGGTCTTTCCCAGCACTTACTGCCCGAGATCATTTAATTGGAGACCCTGAGAGTTTGAATCGGGGACCTTCTGCATGCAGAGCAGGTGCTCTCTGCCCTGAGCCACAATTCCTCCAATGCTTTTGCATCTCACCCCTTCCAAAGTCTTTAAAGATTTTTTTTTCTTCAGAGAAGTGTAACTGCAGCATGCTCCAGAGACAATGGGGAGAACAGAGCATCAAGGACAAAATCTGAGATTTCTGTTTCAACAGAGGGGTTCACGCTGGGCTGACTCCATGTGCCTTTGGTGGGATGGATCCAGCCGAAAAGTTTGTTTAAAAAGTTGGCAGCAGGCCTTCCCCATGCCCCAGCAGTCAGATGTTCTTGTAACCTCCTTCCTCCTCCTCGGCTGATTCCACCAGAACAGCTTCTCCTTCATCACTGCATCACCCCTCCTATGATGCATTTTTGTTTGTTGGGGGGGGGGGGGGCTGTGGCTCAGTGACAGAGTATCTTCTTGGCATGCAGAAGGCCCCAGATTTAATCCTTGGCATCTCCAGTTAAAAAGATCTGATAATAAGTGATGTGGAAGATCTCCACTTGGGACCTTGGAGAGCTGTTGCCCGTCAGAGAAGACGATAAAGACTTTGATGGACCAAGGGTCGGATTCATGTGTGCTTGTGAGACTTTCCCAGTCCTCAGAGAGGTCCCATCCGGGCTGTTCGGGGCAGGGGAAAGCAGAGAAAGATCTGTTCTTCCAACTCTTGCACGCTTTTCTGTTTGAGCCAACCTATGGTGACCACACACGCTCCGGTAGTTAATATAATACAGTCTGGCTACTACTGTACTGTTAAAAAAACACAAAGAACTCCAATTTCCCTACCTCACTCAGAACTTATTTCTGATTCTGATCTGTTCCTCAAAGCAGGTCTAGCAGATCTTGGCAACACAGGGCTATATACAATAGTTCATTACTTTGTTAAAAAAAATTAAAACAGACTACTCCCGCCCAATTTTTTTTTTTTTTTTTACAAAAAACAGGATTAGGAACAGATGTCTCTATATACCATTATGAAAGTCTTAGTTTATGAGCAAAGTAGCACAGACCTACAGAAGGACTATGGTGGTGCCAAGTGTTGTATCTAGTAAAATTCTGCTGCCTTTCACAATACCATGGTGTTGTGTTTATAGCTATATCGGGGTGCTCCCTTTCATTTTGATACCCAGGTCTCCTCAGTCTACAATCTGGCTTCCATTCCGGATTGTTGGACTTAAGAATGCATGTGAGCGTGTGAGTTTTTAATGGTGTCTTTTTAGTATTTTTCAGAAGGAAAAATGGGACCCCACCTACAAAGTGTGAAAAGGTTGAATTTTATTTTTATATTTCACACACCACCACCACCAAAACCCCAATTCCCAGGGTTTCCTTTTCTGCTGTCCAGGGTAAGAAGTATTTTCTAGGCGGTTTTATTATAACGGTTAAAAATCTATCTGGGTTTTGATTTCTAGCCAGTTTCCTTTACCCAAATTGGATCCTGTTTAATCCTTATGTGCATCTTTAATGGGGAAAGAGAGGGGGAAAGAGAGAGCACAGCATTTCTTTTGGTGAACTTTCAGACACTTTGAAAAATGAGACTATATAAAAAGAAAACTAGATGGCATGAAAGGGTAGGATCTGAGATTCCTCGCTTTGCCATTTTCAGCTAGGTACTATGGTCTTTTAGCAAATACTATATTTCCCTGAAAGGAAGGCTGAGTCCCGTCCCCCCCCCCCCCGCACGTGTGCCATCAAGAAGAGTGGGTCACGTGAAATTCACAAGAAGTACAGAGATCTGGAATGGTAGAAGTGTGGATGTCTGTTCCCACCCACCCCCAGTCAGGCTACATAGTCTTTTCCTGGCAGACTGATTGAAGCTTCTGTTTTTGTCTTGAGAGAAGACAGGTGGATAAGAAAGGGAGAAGGGAGTGTAACAGGTCCGTTACATGATGTTGTGGGGAAGAAAGAAGAAACTGGTGCAGGGTCAGGGGGTTGCCTCACTAGTTCCATGTGTTCTTAAACAACGCGCAGACAGTGGGAAAAGTGCTCTCCGTTGCACTGATGGCGAAGAGGAGAGTGAGAACTTCTTGGCAGAATCCAGCCATGCCAAAATTGTTTTGGGGTGAGGATTTATGAACCGGTACACATCTTGCTTAGCATTGATTCCTCCCTCCATGCCTTTCTCAGCTGAATCTGTTTCCTACTTAAAGAAGTCACACACACACACACATACACACACACCCAGTTTTGATGCTCTTGAACAACCAGGATCACTTTACATTTTTGCAGGCAGCCAAATATAGCTGTGTTACACAGAGCAGAACAGCTGCATGATCGCCCTCACTTGCTGCCCCGGAGTGCAGGCTGGGACGCTTGCTCGGAGGATTGCCTGTTGCGATCGAGAAAAGCAGCTGGGGGGGGGGGTTACCGGGCGACTTCTGTGCCCTCGGTTGTTCAGCAGCTGTGTCTCTTCTCTCCTTGTGACCTGTTGCCATGCCAAACCAGGTGTGGTGGCAGTTACGGTTTATCACTGTAGCTGGGCCTCAGACTAGTGGAAAACTGATGTCACAAACAATTGATCCATCTTTAAGATACCGGAAAAAACCTGAGAATAAAACCAGAGTCCAGTGGCTGCCGTAATACTTCTTGTCTGCAAGGCTGTCTCTTTGTGTTGTGCCAGAAGTTTTAGTAACCGTTGCCCAAGTACTGGGCCATCTGCTTGGTGCACCTGATCTTGGCAGAGGGCACTAAAACCTGCTGATTCCAAGTAGCACAAAAGAGAGATGTTGTCTTGGCAACCTAAAATAGTGACTGTGGTCTCACAGGGTGTTCAGTGCATGATCTGGGATGGCAAGAAATGCCGTTGTTCTTTTTTGTGTCTGTGCATCGCTGTTTCAGTTTTTAAAGTGTTTGAGCCCCACCACCTCCAGTTTTGCTTTGTGGCAGTTTGAATCAGTTAATATAAATCATGATGCAAAGATGGGAAGGGGGAGCAACCAAGTACTCTAATATTAACAATTGCTTCCCCTGCACGGGAAAGGAAATTTATCTATGATTGATGCTTTTATTCTGGCCTTCCTCCTCTGAACATAAAATAAGCATTAATGTGCTTTTAACACGTCTGTCGAGATGCTGAATGATGCAGTGTTTAGATTTATGAGCTTAAGGCTAAAAGTCTGAACCTGCTGCTTAATCTGTCACCTGAAAAGCTTACCAGAAGCCTCAAGGAGCACTAAAGCATCTGTCCCCTCATGCCAAGTTTTGCATATGTGGTCTCAAATAACAGTTTTAAGAAGGGCAGCCAGGAATTGGTTCCATTCAGAACAAAGCTGGTGTACTGTCCTCTCCGGAAAGAACCTCTCTGGGAATAGCACACACATCAATTTTCATATTTAACAACAACAAAACCCTGTTTGCTTGTGTGTGTGTGGAGGGGAATGTTTTCACATTTTCAGGCTGGTGAGTGTGTTTCTGAAGGAAACCCATCTTTTCCTTGTCAGAAGAAGAGGTTCTTGCACTTACAGTGTGCCATTATGGGGGTCAGATGTTGTAAGATAAAATAGGGAGGGAATGGTTAATTACATTGTCATTGTGTATGTCTGGGCCCAGTTTCTCACAATTGGCAGATCCCGCAAACTCATGTCTTGGATGTATTGTATCGGGTGCAGGTGGGGGCTCCACCAAACATCTGCTCCTTCACACTAAACCAAAATTAGTGTGAGAAGGTGAGCCCAGAATCCTTTTCCTGGCATTTTTGCTCTGCGTGTGGAGAGATTTTTGTTTGTTTGTAGCATGAAGTTTTACTGTGGATCCTTTGGGCCTTCCCTTCCCACATGGGTCTCAAGTATAACCCCCGACACACACCCCACACACATCTCATTCTCTGCAGTTTCGAGCAAACGATTTGAACCTTTTAGTTCCTGCTGACCCCAGTCAATCTACGGTGACAAGAGTGAAGAGCCTCTTCCATCTTGTGAGGCTCTCCTGACCCCTGTTGCAAGGGTGCCATTAACTAATTGGAGGAGAACTCTGGCACTGGAAACAAATGGCAAGTGGGCCCCTTTAGCAGTACTAGTACATCAGATGGGAAGAAAACAACAGGGTTGAAATGATGTGCAGCCTGTCTCTTTGTCCTAAACACTTATAAACAGGGCTTTTTTTCAGCGGGAACGCAGTGGAACGGAGTTCCGGCCTCTCTTAAAAATGGTCACATGGCCGGTGGCCCCGCCCCCAGTGCGGAGGGAAATCTAAACTCCCTTCTGTCTGGAGATCGGGGGGGGGAGGGGCACCAGCCATGTGACCATTTTCGCCAAGGGCAATTTAAACTTTAAAAAACTCCCCCCTTGTTCCAGCTGACCCGAAGTGACGTCATTGTGCGATCTTGAGTTCCGCCACTGAGTTCCACCACCTCTTTTCCCAGAAAAAAAGCCCTGCTTATAAGTAAATCAAGTAAGCAATAGTCGCTCTTTGAGGTGCCCTGGACCTGTGTTCCATTGGAGGAGAATTGCAACCTTGGCATGACTTTCTCATGCAGAGTTATTTCCGTCTAAGCCCATGGAAATCAATGGGCTTAGAATGCAGCAGGTTTGCGCAGGACTACATTGTTAACTGGTTAGAATAACAGTGCCGTCCTGTGATTCTCCTAGACACATCTGGGGGTTTTTTAACTTTTTTTTTTTCCAAAAACCCTTTATGTGACTAATCACATTGGTTGATTTAAAACTAGTGTTGTCTTTTTTTTTTTTAGTTGGGAAATACTTGTTTACTTGTACCTGTGGTCTAAGGCTTAGAACAAATTTTATGATCGGGTTTTCTGACCTCCTTAATCTGAGGGGAGCTTTTGTTAGGCAATTCACTTTTGCCTGGCAGCATCCCCAGACCCTTCTGAGCTTTGTTTTTTCCCCTATAGTACGCACTTGGGTGAAAGCGCCATGCTCCTTTGAATACTACTGCAGTACCAATTATTCATCACTATGGTCTTGTCTTGAGCGAAGTGGGGGTGGTGCAGTTAATGCACGCTGACACAGTTAATGCCACCCTGGGCCCAGAAACACTTCTGAATAATTCAAAGGTGTTAGGAAATGGGGGGGGGGGGTTATAGCAGGTACAGCTGTCTCTTTCTTCCCTTTATTAGATGCAGTTTCCTCTTTTGTTAACTAAGAAACCGAAGTTTGCATTTTGAGGATTGGGTGGAGTCAGAAGTAGTTTGGCTCTTTCAAAGGTATTTTAAATTCCTTTAAATTGCCTTGGATACTGCTCACATGACTTAAAAAAACATTAAATATATTTGCAAAGCCTGCAGCATTTGAAATGGCAGAATGATCTAGATGAAGAGACATTACAGAATTTTCACGCTGTGAAGCTTCATTAACAAAAAATCCAGTAGATGTTGCATCTTTTTGGAACATGGAAACGTGCTTCGGAGTATGCGATTGGTTCAGTCCTAAAATAGCAGGCAAAAGAACTGAATACCCTCTTGCCAATTATTGTTTCCCCACATTTACATGACAGTGCAATGGCAAAATGTCACAGGTGTTTGGTGTAGGCCCAAACTTAGCACTTTCGGGGATGGGGGAACACCACACGCTGTGCCCCAGTGGATCCTTTCCTGCTTGCTTGGTTGATTTCTGAGGGTGATATCGAGGGACTGCTTCTTAGTCCATTGATACTAAGGGGTCCCTCAGGATCTTATATACTAGTAGCCAAGTGGCCCTGGTCTGAGGATACTTAAATCTGGAGACGGGAGCCACGAACAGACAAGACACGGCCTTCCTACACAGCTGGAAAATGCTCCAGGTTTGCAGAAAAATCTGAAATCTAAAAAAAAAAAAATACATTGAGGGTTTTTTAAAAAAAACCCAAATGACAAAAGCTTTAAACAGATGCCGTCCATGGCTGTTGCTAGGCAACCATTAGCCAGTATCCAATGCTTAGTTTCTGTGAGGAAAAGGCAGGAGGAGGGAGCAGGGCCCTTTCCAGGGCTGTTGGGGCCTTTGAGAGAGGACTCATTGGCTCCAGGCCCAGCAGCAACCACCGGGCGACTTGATAAAGCATGACTTGCATGACTCACCCAGGCCCAGCCACTTGCTGCTGTTCAACAGCACGCACACACCCCTCCAAAAAAAGCCAGTGTAGTGTGGGGGTTAGAGTTTCAGAGTAGGATCTAGGAGACCCACGTTTGAATCACCGCCCTGATGTGGAAACTTGCTGGGTAACGTTGATCCAGTCATACACTCTCAGCCTAACTTACCTCCTGTTGTTGTTGTGAGGATAATATGGAGACAAGGAGAATGATGTAAGCTGCTTTGGGTCGCTGTTGTGGAGAAAGGCTGTATATAAATGAAGTAAATGAAGAAATATAGGTGAAGATGGAGGGTGGATAAAAGTTCCGTTGTTTAGTGGGTTTGAAGGAAAGAAGGATGTAGGGAAAGGTGAGCATATGGAAGCTGCCAGAAGGAGGGAAAGAGGAATAGGGTGGGGAAGGGGATACAGGGATGTGAAATACCTCCTCAAGTCCTTGCCGGTTCACCACCATGCAACAGCCTGGCTCAGCCGGTACCACACAATTGGGCCATAGGGCAGAGGCTGCGGGGCAGGGAAGGTAAAGTTTGGGCAAACAAAGGCAGGTAGGAAGCAGGAAATGAGGGAGAGTCTATGGGTGCCAGAAAAAAGGAAAGAGGACATAGTGGGGAAGGGAGAAACAAGATGCCCCCTGTATGTCCCTGCAGGTTTCCCACTTGATCTTTTCTATTCCCCTTGCAGTGAACATCTGCATGAAACCACTAGGAGAAACTGAGCTGGGGATTTGGAGCAGGGGGCTGTCGATACATTGGTGATGCCAAGCTCTGTTGTTTCGAGAGGTTCTGTTGAAGTCCTGAGCAGGTGCTTGGAGAAAGTAATGGGAAGGATGAGCCTGGTAAACTGAGGTGCTGTTTGTCAGTGAAGAAGCCCATCATGGAGTAAGAAGTCCATCTGTTGAGTGGAGGGTAACACTTGTCTTGAAAGTAGGTTCTCTTCTTGGGGATACTGCTTGCTCCAGCATGTCAGTGAATGCTCAGGCTTCCCCTGTGGCTCTTAGCCTCTTTTATTAGATTTTGTTAGTTCACTAGATGTTATCATTCCTCAAGAAATAAGATCCGTCTGTGGTAATCCATGCTCTGATTACATCCAGGATAGCCTATTGTAATGCACTCTACATTCTTTTTCCTTTTGAAGACCATCAGAAGCTTCAGCTAGTACAAAACGTTGCATTCAGGTTATTGTCAGGGCTTAGATTTTGGGAACAAATCACCCCTTTATTAAAGGAATGGCATTGGCTGCCTGTTTGTTTGCAGGCACAAGTCAACATGCTAATTTTTACTTGTTGAAGTTCTATCTGGCTCAGGACGAGGTTGCTTGAAGGCCTGCATTCTCCCCTATTGTCCTGACCTACTAGGTAAGGTCTTCATCCCAAGCTCTGCTGCCTGCACCCCTTCCACAAAAATGAGGCAGGTGGCAACTGGGGACAGGGCTAGAATGCTTTCCCCCCTGGAAGCCTACTCTTTTGGCACCAGTTTAAGGTGCTTTTGTTTGCCCATGCTTTTGGTTGTTAGTAATTTTTCTTGGCCACCTTTTTAGTCCTTTTAGTTAGGTAAACATATTAAAATTTGTTCTCTGTACTGTTGTTTGACTGACTTGTTTTATTGTTTTATAATCTTATGCTGATGTTACTTACGGGTTTATTGCTCTTTTGCTCTGGATTTTGTTGGTGTTCCTTCTCCCCCTCCCCAGTGGACCATTTTAATTTTGTCATTGCGCGTCTGAGTTGGCTTTTTTCATTCCAGAGGGTTAGCTATGTCAGTCTGTTGCAGCAAAATAAAACTAGAGTCAAGTGTCACTTTACATTTGGTTAGTCTTTATTCCTGCATAAACGGTTGTTAGTCAGAGTCCACTTCATCATGGCAGGAAGTGAACTCTGGTGCACGAAAGCTCATCCTGGAATACGTTTGACGATTTTGGAGGGTGCCGCTGGACTTCAGCTTTTTGACTGGCTGCTGCGTATTCATTAAAAAAAATCAAGTCCAGTCAGACCTTAAAGACCAGCAAAATCTCCATGGTATAAACTTTCAAGACTCAAGCTCATTTTATGAGACACGAGTAGAATTGAAGATTCCTGAACCCTTATAACCCAGCCAGAAGGTGGGAGGGATGTTGCTAAGAAGAGAGTCTGGAGGCAAAGGTACAGTGCAAAATGTGATCGGCTTGATTAGAACAGGCGAGGAGATGCCTTGTACATTTGCATCATGGCTCCCTTCTTTGTATTTCCCCTCTCCCCTTTTGACTAGGGTGTAAGGGCTCTGGGATCTTCATTCCTACTTGTGCTACTCGACTCAAATCTTGCTCTTCTACTGCAGACCAACACAGATGCCAACCCGAAACAAACAAACAAAAAGAATGACTGTTTGGGGAGACCTGTTGTCTTCCAGGGGCACCTGCCACAGGCCAGCCTAAATGGGCCAGTGGTCTAATCCAGCAACATACACTTGGGAGGTGATGGAGAAGGGCCATCCCGAAAGCATTTGTGGCATCTTAACAGGTGGCTGACCAAGAGAACTTCAGAAGATGCGGCTTCCTTGTGTCTCAATGTTGCCCTTCGACTGCCCAGCTCAGCATTAGCGATCTTGGGGAGCGGCAAGTCGATTTGACAGCCCTGAGGTTTTAAAAGTCAAGTTGGAATCTTTCCTCCAGGCAAATTCCCACCTGCAGTATCAACTCAGCTAGCTGGCAGGAACCACGCTGCGTGCAATAGGTCTCTGCATGCTTAACTAAGTGGAAACAAGACAAGTGATCCTTTTGATACCCGTGACAGAAGAGATTCCATCAAAGTCTTCATTCTTTGGCAGTTGAATGGAAAATGGAGAACATTTTCCCCCTCTATGAATTCATCCAGCACCCAAAGAAAGCAGGCCTTTCTAGGAAGGAGGAGCTGCTCCCTTGCCCAGGCGCTCCACTAAAGCATAGTCAGAACAATGTTGGCTTTTTGCGAGTGGCGGCGTTCAGACAGAGAGCGAATTGTCAGTTCCTCACCTTACAAGGATGGTCAGGATTTAGTTTCCTGTACAGAGATCTGGGGCAGGGCAGTGAATAAGGGCATTTATCGACAAATGACTGGAAAATGCTTTTGTTGCAAACAGTTTGCAGGGCACATCTCTCTTTCAGACATGGTTCTGTTCATTCTTATCAGCAGGGCTTTTTTTCTGGGAAAAGAGGTGGTGGAACTCAGTGGGTTGCCCTCGGGGAAAATGGTCACATGGCTGGTGGCCCCACCCCATGATCTCCAGACAGAGGGGAGTTGAGATGGCCCTCGCGGAGGGCAATCTCAACTCCCCTCTGTCTGGAGATCAGGGGGCGGGGCCACCAGCCATGTGACCATTTTCAAGAGGTTCCGGAACTGCGTTCCCCCTGAAAAAAAGCCCTGCTTATCAGTGTATAAAGCCAGAGCTGGGCAAGATGTGCACTAACTTTTATAGGAAGTGAAGGGGCATTGTCAGGGAGTTGCCCCTTTGCTTCTTCCCCGTCCTGAGTCAGCAACTGGCTGCTCAGGCTCCCAGGAGGCTATGGAGACACAGGGGGGCTCCACCTACTAAGGCTTTTTAGCTTGCGGAGGGCTGTGAGTTCACCCAGGTGACACATTATACAGTGCTAGAGACAGTGAATCGAGACAGGCAAAGTAAAAGGTATTTTTATTCTAAGAAATTCAGGAGGGTTAACACAAAAAGCTGGTGTTACCCAGTCAAGTTTTTCAAGAATGTACATAAAACAACAAATCCTTACTAAGACCAGGGCCGGCTCCAGCATCGCCGGCACCTGAGGCAGCTTAATGCTGCCTCTGTGCGCATGCGTGTGCACCGGACTGCATGATGATGTCACTGCGTCAACTGAATGGGAGTTTGCCTGCTCAGTTGCAACTGAATGGGAGGCTGCCACCTCAGTTGCCCCACGCTGCCACCACCGGCATACGCTCCTGGCTGGCAGTGGCAGAAGCAGCTCCATGGCACGCACCCCTGCCCCCGGGCCAGTGCCCCTCTGGCACCTTAGTGCCCAGAGGTGGCGGCCTCACCGGTCTCAATGGGCGGGCCAGCCCTGACTAAGACTGAATAGAGCTGACTTAACTGAATCACTTAAACTGGCTGACTAATAATCCGACCTGGGCCTCACCAATAGAATCCATAACAGGGTAAGTTGGTCTTGCAGAACTGGAAGAAAGAAGCTTAATGCAGTCGATTGAACTTTCCAGGTGTCCAAATCAAAGTGATGGTCCAGCAGCAGTAGGAAGGAGAGCCTCCCCTAGAGCAGGAAACAGTCACATCTTAAAGCAAATCCAGCCAATCAGGACAATGCACCACTTAACAATTACTACCCCCGAGAAACTTGTGAGAGGAGATAAGGCATGCTAACATACAAGCTCTGCCAGAATCACACAGGTGCAGGCAATTTGCCAGCTGAAACCCCTCTCAAGCATGTAAAGCTGACTTTACTCATAAGACAGCTCTTAAAGCTAACTCCTGACAATATATTTTCTCAGGCTTAGGTTCCTTTCCTGACAGGTATCGTTTGGTTCCCTTGCACTGCCACTGTGGTTGTCTAGGTTGGGTAGAAAAAAAGCAGGAGATGAATATTTTTGTTAATCATAGAAGCACTCCTCTACTAGAACAGAAGGAGTTATCTGATGAAGGTCTTCCATGTAACAGAAGTGGAAAAACTAACATCAAAGGCAGGTCCAGATATATGGAAGCGATATTATCCTGGTGTCACCTGGCTAAGCGTAGTTAAATATTGCAGTGGCATTTTTTTTGTCATAGGACACTACAAATATTGGGATTTTATTTTATAAATGTGCCTCCTGCCTTTTCAACTATTCCAGTCCTTGAGATGTCTTATAAAAAACTGGATAATAAAATCAGCATTAAAAAATCATGTACAAAAATAAAACCAGCCCACTGTAAAGACAAGGTTCCTAAATATTGCCCCCCCCCCTGTCTATACAGCTTGAAGTTTTAGGCTTTCCTTAGCAGAAAAGTTGGCGTTTTCCCTGCATACTGATCATGTATTTGGGGAGGTGCTGTGGCTCAGTGGTAGAGCATCTGCTTAGCATGCAGAATCTCAGGTTCACTCTCTAGTTTTTTAAAAAAGGATCAGGTAATAGGTGATATGAAAGACCGCTGGCTGAGAGCCTGGAGAACCAATACCAGTCAGAGTAGACAGTACTGACCTTGATGAGCCAATGGTCTGATTCAGTATAAGGCAGTTTCATCTGTTAATGTGTTCAGTGAAGAGCCATGGAATCCTAAAATAGAAGAGCATTTTGCAGCTTTGGTGCTGCCATCAAAAAGGCCCTGTTCTTTCTCCCCTCCTCACACTGCCCATTCTCCCCCCACCACTACTTTTGATAGTGGGAGCAAGCTCTAAGAGAGATTATCCTAGCGCCCAACAAAGTTCATATTAGAGGACTGTTTACTGGTAGCTTCCTTTGAAATAATAGTTTTGGTAGATTTATGCTTTAAGGGGAGAGATGTGACTATATGTTGCAAGACTTGCCGACTGTTTATACTTTTTGGTTGTGGCTAGCTTTAAATGCCCACAAGGCAAGGCATTTTGGATGAATCCAGTAAAATGTCTGTGTGTGTGTGCATGTGTGTGTAAGTAATCCAGAGGGGTTAGTCTGCAGTAGGAAAATAGTAAAGAGTCCAGTAGCACCTTTAAGACTAACCAACTTTACTGTAGCATAAGGTTTCGAGAACTACAGTTCTGTCCGTCAGATGCATGGAGGGTATAAAGAAACTGGCCAGATATATATAGGTGGTGAGGGGAGGGGGGAGTATCTCGAAAGCTTATGCTACAGTAAAGTTGATTAATCTTAAAGGTGCTACTGGACTTTTTACTATGGCGTGTAAGTAAGTAATGAATGACTCTGCATGTGGGTCCTATGTTGGCTTCCCTTAGGTTAAAACTGCCAAAGGGTCCTCTTAATCCTTCCACAAAGCATCAACTGTCTAGTAGCTTTGAGCTGCTCGAGATCTCCCATAGTTTGGGTTGAATCAGCACATTGCCTTGATATACTGTCTATACCTTTTTTGCTTCAGGCCCTTGTTTATGTGCTGTTCAGTTAAATCTATATCAAAATCAAGCCTGCTTAGGTGAACCATTTATGTGCTGGCTGAAGATTTCAAAGCTCGCAGAGGTGAGGTCAAGAGCAGCATGTGATGGATTCAGCTTTCATAGTCTGGCTGCAGAACCAAGTACATAACTAATGTTAAGAGGCAGTGTGACGTAACAATTTGCAGCTCTGCCTTGGGGAGACCTGGCTTCAGGCTGCAGCCTGCCATGATATTGAGCATGGGCCATTCATGGTCTCTTGACCTCATCTACCTCATAGAGTTGTCATAAGAATAAAATCAGGGGAGTGGGAAGAGAAAACCCGTGTAGGTTGGCAAGGAGCTGAGCTTGAAGAAAGTGCAGGATAGACATAAGTGACTGAACCTTGTGCAGAGGCTGGATTTTCTGTCTGGCCTCTGCAGTGTAAACACCAGCCATCCCTTTGGTCAGTGGCTTGGCTCTGGGGATCGGAATAGTTTCCGCTTAGGAAAACCACACAGGATAAAGCTCAACTGTATTTCCCCTCCTCAGTGGCTCCTTGAAGTTCCACCTCCTCACCCTCCTGGGCTGCTCTTTTCATTCAAGCCTCTTTAAGTCACAAACCACTCAGGGTCGCATTTAGTAACCAGTAACCAAGGGTTGCATTTAGAATTCTCTGAAACTGACTAAAGTTATTGTGATTTTTTTTAAAGAGGTGTGAATTAATAAGGTCACTGTTGGCTCTAATAATACCGAAGGCAAATTGAAGCACTTCAAATGGTATGGTATAATTCACTCCATTCAGTATTTTTTTTTCTCTAAGATTATCTAGTGGCATCATTTTTATTTTATTTCTGCAGTCCGAGACTCTGGGTCAAAGATTTTGTCTCCCTCCTCATTTCTTACCACTTACGGTCACATTTCCCATTGCAACACTCCATGCCATTTTAGAGGCCCCCCACTATTGACCCTCAAAAATGTTAGGGGAGGGCAGAGGAATTGGTTGTGGGAGGCAGGAAAGCCCTGATCCATGAACATAGTTCCGCTTACAGCTTGGTGGATCCATGCTGTTACTCTGTTTATCGATGTGAAATATTTGTATGCCACCTTTCGTCACCGACCACAGCTTGAAAGAGCTTCAGCAAAGTATGCCACTTTGTACTCCATGTGCTCATCATGTGGAAAGCTTCCCTGATGGCAAGGCATGTCCTTGCAGGGGGAGGAAGAGGATATCCTGCACCGGAGACTCACTGTGCAATTCTGGAACTGTTACACTTGGTATAATGTGCGGCACAGGGCAATGTGTAGAGGCCCCCTCAGGAAAGCCACATCGAGCAGATACTGGGTGATGTAAATAATTTCTGGAACTAGCTCTTCCAACCGAGCTGTATATGTTCTTCCAGCCAAAACTGTAAAGAGCAGGAACTTGAGTTACACATGAAGCTGCGTTGTACTGAATCAAATTCGTGATCCATCCAAGTCAGCTTTGTCTGCTCAGACTGGCAGCGGCTCTCCGGGGTCTCAGGCAGAGGTCTTTCACATCATCTACTGTCTGCTCCTTTTAACTGGAGATGCCAGGAATTGAACCAGGGACCTTCCACATACAAAGTAGCAGCTCCTCCACTGAACCACCTCCAGACACCCACTGAAAAAGCCTTCCAGGCCCGACAGGGAGAGTATTTTAGCCTCACCTTCTCCCCACTGTATTTTTAAATGCAAGATGATTCTGATACGGGAGAAGCATTCAAACATATAGTCTGAAGTGGTGCAGTCCTGGAAATGGTGTGCCATATGAATCCGCACCCCACCCCCGCATGGACATGGAGTTGTCCTAGTGTGATGTATGGGGATGAAAAGAGAGATCAACATCCGACCTATCTGTCTAGACCTAGAGAGCCTCTGCTGCCCTTCCCAAGCACTGAACCAGCAGCCACTTGAAACCCGTGGCAGCCTTCTGGGGGTGTGGCCTTTAGCTTGCGACTTTTCATCCTCTGGGTTCATTTCTGAGAGTATAGGCACACATTCAGTCAGTAACTCTCGACACCAGAAGTTAAATATATTTAGTTTATTAAGTAATTCAGATCAGGAAGAGTGTATGCAGGAAAGGAACCGCTCTATTAAAGCACAAAGCAATAGGCAAATAAACTAATAACAACTTGTCTATGCTGGCTAACTCTAACTAAACATTAAAAGGCTTTGCTAACCTGCATCTTTGATGTAGCTTCCAGGTGTGTTGCTCAGACTCATAGACTTAGAAAAGGAAGTCCCAAACCACGCCAGGCAGTTCTGGTCGTCTCAGTATCTGGCATGGAGCAAAGAGCCTCTCTCACATGCTGGTAGAATGATTCTGAGTAGAGGGGATCCATACTGCTGTGAGCAGCCATCTTTTCAAGAGCTGTTCGCACACTTAGATAATTTGTGGTGCTAGCATGAGAAACCGGGGAGGGTAGATGGAGGCTGATTCTTCCGACTGCCCAAGAACATTTTCCCTTGAGAACAACAGGCTCCAGGTGCAGCTAATCAGGAGGCCTGCACATTCATCTCCCAACTTGGGTCTGTGGAAAGTTACACTCCTGAACCAAAGTCTCACAGGCAGGCTAGTCATAGGGTTTTAAAGACTGGTTTTCACACTATCCATTCAAAGACAGCAGTGTTTCCATCATATGAAACTGCCTTGTATCTCTTTCTCATTGTCCCTCCCTTAAGCCCCTTGTAAATTAATTGTCAGCAACTCTTTTCCCAAGCAAACATCTTCCCTCTGTGTAAGGAATAATGTCCCTGCATGCCCAGCGCCATCTCTTTCAGTGTGGAAAGTCAGCGTTCTTAGGCCATGGTTCGGAACAAACAGCGTTTGAGCGAGAAGACGCGCGAGTTCCTGACCGCAGGAAAGTAGGGCAGGAATACCAGCGCTGTTTAATATTTGTGGGTTCACAGTTAGCAGGAAAGTCAGTCTTCTTATGTAATTGGGATCAAGTTATAAAATCATTTGCAGCTTGGAAGCTCGAACCAAAGTTCCTTTGACACTAAAATTCATTGCTCTAATTAATAGGAAACATCTGAAAGTCTCCTCCACCACTGCACACAAAAAGGCACGTTGCTTGTTGGGTCCTTCCCCCCCCCCCCCTGAACAGAGCTTTTTCCATTGTCAAATAAAAATAAGTTAAAGCATAAGGCTATGGACTTAATAGCCTCAGCCTAATAATTTTCAGGAAAATGAATCTGTGTGATGGCAAATCACCGGGACGCTTGTAACAATTAGGGTAGCATTTTTTCCTGCGCTTGGTGTTCTGAACAGTGACAAGTGACCTTTTCCATTTGTCCGCATCTCCAGAGCACTCCCATGTAGGCCTTGTACCTCGGAAAGAGTCTGAAATGGCCTCTCAAACGTCTCTTTTAAAAGCTGCGGACGGATTTCCGTGAGGCTCCCCCCCGCCCTTATGGCAGTACTCTTAAGTTAATTTGCAAAATCTCTCTCGCTGTTCTTTAACAGAAGACCCCCTCATACCAACCTTTTTGGAAGCTGCGGACGGATTTCCTATGAATTGGCACCAAGGCTGCAGAAGAGGCAGATGGTGTAAATTTTTTTTTTGCAAAAGCACATGAAAACCCTGGAGAGCCACTGCCAGTCTGAGTAGACAAGAGTGACCCTGATGAACTGGTGCTCTGGTTCAGTTTGAGGCAGCTTCATGTCTGTTATCATCATGCCTTCCAACTGGCCAGTTTGTAATTGCCACTGCAGAGTCACAGTTCTGTGCTTCTGTTCCCCCATCTCTTTTAAAAGGCTGGCTGGTATCCAAGCATCCATGCCCAGACCATGGAATTTCCCTGTGTTCCTCTCTATTGCTGCAGTCCATTCCAACCCTCGGTGTGATTTCTGTGCATGGGTATTTGGATGCTAATGAGATTTTGAGATTTAGTTAGATTTTTGGCTGCCCCATACAGTACTACTCCTCCCCCACCCAAATCAAACATCTGCCATACATCTTTCCCAGGAAATTGCTCAATACCAGACATCAAAATCCCACTGATATCAAAAGGTTTTAAACAGGGCTGGATTTAGGGACCTGTGACTCACGTGGTGTGTGTGTGTGTGTGTGTGCGCGCGCGCGCGCGCGCGCGTGTGTGTGTGTGTGCGCGTGCGCGCCTATTATGAACTATCTATTCTGCTTTCTCTCCTGGAGTCTGTTCTGGACCCTGAGTTGCTCAGTATCTCTGTAAATGACTTGGATGAAGGAATAGCGGGAATACCGATTAAATTTGCAGACGATACTAAATGGTGATGGGTAGCTGATAGAGTAGAAGACAAAATCAATCAATGTTGTTGTTGTTGCTGTTGTTGTTGTTGTTGTTGTTCATTTATAGTCCATCTTTCTTGCTGAGGTCTAAGATGGAATATTCAGGATGATCTTGACAGGCTAGAACACTGGGCTAAAACTAACACAAAGAATTTCAGCAGAGATAAATATGAAGTTCTACATTTAGATGTGGACAAAATCGAGAGGGTGCAGAGGAGAGCGACAAGAATGATCAGGGGTCTGGAGACTGAGCCCTACGAGGAAAGGCTGAGGGCCTTGGGAATGTTTAGTTTGGAGAAGAGGAGGTTGAAGGGGGACATGATTGCTCTCTTTAAATATTTGAAAGGCTGTCATTTGGAGGAGGGCAAAGAGCTGTTCCGGTTGGCAGCAGAGGGTAGGACGCGAAGCAATGGGCTAAAACTACATGCACAAAGGTACCAGCTGGATATTAGGAAAAACTTTTTCACTGTCAAGAGTAGTTCAAAAGTGGAATCAGTTGCCTAGGGAGGTGGTGAGCTCCCCTTCACTGTCAGTTTTCAAGAAGAGGCTGAATGAATACTTGTCAGAGATGTTTTAGGCTGATCCTGCACTGAGCGGGGGGGTTGGACTAGATGGTCTGTATGGCCCCTTCCAACTCTATGATTCTATGATTCTATGATTTAGGTAGGAAAAATCAAATGCATAATTATAGGATGGGTGAGACTTGTCTTGGCAGTCATACATGTGAAAAGGATCTAGGGGTCTGGGTAGACCCGTACGCTGACCATGAGTCAGCAGTGTGATGTGGCAGCTAAAAAGGCAAATGTAATTTTTTGTTACTGTTGTTTGTTTATCGTCCGCCATTCTCACAGAGATCCAAGGCGGATTACGTACTGCAAATTTTGGGCTGCATCAGCAGAAGTATAGTGTTCAGATCTTGTGAACTGATGGTATCGCTTTACTCTGCTCTGGTTAGGCCTCACTTGGGTGTACTGAGTTCTTTTTTGGGCACTGCAAAAGAAGGATGTTGATGAGTTGGAATGTGTCCAACGGAAGACTACAAAGATGGTGAGGAGTTTGGAGACCTAGTGCTATGAGGAAAGGTTGGAAGAGCTGGGTGTGTTTAGCCTGGAGAGGAGAAGGCTGAGAAGTGATAAAATAGCCATCATCAAGGTGTCACATAGAGGATGAAATGTTTTCTGTTGCTCCAGAGGTTTGGACCAGAACCAAAGGGTTAAAATTAAACCAAAAGAGTTTTTGGCTAAACATTAGGAAGAGCTTCCTGATAGTTACAGCTGTTTCTCACTGGAAAAGGCTTCCTCAGGAGGTGGTAGATTCTTCTTCATTGGAGGTTTTTAAGAAGAGGCTAGATGGTCATCTGTCTGCTGATTCTGTGACCTAGTATAACATTAGACAGATTGTGAGAAGGAGGGCAGGCAGAAATGTGCCAGTGCTCGGCACTTGTGGCCCTTTCTTATGCGCCCAGGGAAATGCCAATCACCACTTTGGGATCAGGAAGGAATTTTCCTCCAGGCCACATTGGCCAGAGATCCTGGAGGCTTTTGACCTTCTGGGCATTGAGCAGGGTCAGTGGAGGAGTGAGGGGTAGTAGCTGTGAATTTCCATTGTGCAGCAGGTTATACTAGCTCAAGCCACTATGTAGCGCACTAGGGATGTAAAAGACTGAACATTTAATTGATTAAACAGTATGGATTTGTTTACAGTTGATCCATTGCTATAAACATTTGAATGTTTTTCCATGTCCAGGAAAACATTTAAAGGGTTCCCTGTGCATTCCAGGATGCACAACATGTGTTAGTACATTTCAGTTTTTAAAATTAGGAGGGTTCTGTAATATCCAGGGCGACTGATTTGCTTACATATGGCATGAATCAGTAGAGTTATAGATCCTAGCATGCCTTTGTACGATGGGGGTAAATCGTGCATGCAAATCATGGAATAGACTGTAAATGCAATTTTAAAATATTAACAATTGGTGGGTGGTGAAGAGGCCTCTCGCATGTGGCGCTATCTGGTCTAGGATTGGCCCTGGTCTTAGATTGTTTCTAAGAGAGGCTGATCATCTTCCTTTGTGTGCAGACCTGGACCACAGTTTTACGCCTGGGGTGGAACCAGGTGGGAGGGGATGTGCAGGTTTCTGCATTTACCTTGAAGCTGCTCTGAAAACATTTTTCAGTGCACTTGCTTGAGCTGAGCATGCAAAGGGAACAATAAAGACAGCTGGGACCTGTTGAGAACGCAGTCTCAGTGGAGTAAGGAGTTGCCCAAGCATGCCCAAGCATGCAACCTTTAAATTGTGCCAAGTGAGTAGTTAACGGTTGGTTAGGGTTGAGAAGGCTACGTTCTCTACTTGTCCGTTTTGTGTGGGACACCCTACCCCCTCTAGATCCACTGGTTCCTCCATTCTTCACTTGGGTGGAAGGAATTGTAGGGGGATCTTCTCTTATTAGAAAACGGATACAACTTCTACTAGCATTGCCACAAGGTGCCCTTCTTCTGCAGGCTGTGACAATCTCATTTCTTAACAGGGAAGGGGAAAATGGGCCCATCCCTGGCTCTTCCTCTCCCCTGCCAAACCCTTCCATTGAGAGCCAGTGGTTAAGAGTGCAGGATTCTAATCTGGAGAACCGTGTTTGATTCTTCACTCCTCCGCCTGAAGCCAGCTGGGTGACCTTGGGTCAGTCACAGCTTCTAGCTCTCTCAGCCCCACCCACCTCACAGGGTGTTTTGTTGTGGGGATAATAATGACATACTTTGTAAACCGCTCTGAGTAGGTGTTAAGTCATCCTGAAGGGCAGTATATAAATTGAATGTTATTATTATTATCGAATGTTATGGGTGTCTTGTGTATGTCGTTGCAGGTGCTCTCACTGTTGGCCTTGTGCGACAGTGTCAAACCATTCATGGACGTGACAGGACCTGTATTCCCCCCCGGTTGCCTCCGGAGTGGATCACCACCTTATTTTTCATCATCATGGGGATTATTTCACTGACTGTCACATGTGGCCTGTTAGTGGCTTCCCACTGGCGAAGAGAAGCAACCAAGTACGCCCGCTGGATAGCGTTCACTGGAAGTAAGTGTGCCTTTTCGGCTCCCGAGGAGGCTCACATGTCGCAGGCGAGATTGTTGGCTTGGCAAGTCAACAGTCTAATTCAGGAACACCCTCGTTGCAAAAAAGATAACGTGGAGCTGGCGAAGGGGCAGTCAAAACGATGGAGGAACAGGAGCTCCTTCCCTACAAGGAAAGGCTAAACAATTTGCGTTTTGTTTTTTCAGTTAGAAAAGAGACTTCAGATACATTTTTAACCCAACTTCCTTCCCAGGAGTTCAGGCTGGAATACATTGTTTTCCCTTTTCTTGTTTTCCAAACAGAGAGGAGATTTTGTTGACTTTTTTTCCTTTCTTCTCTTTTTAATTGGGTCCTTTTGATAAAGACCCGAAGTCTGCATTGACTATTAATGTGTAGCTGGACAGTGCCAGACGTGGGTTGATGGAAATGTCAGTCACTCTGATTTTGTTTCATTTCTACCTCTCCAATACTCTTTCCCCCCACCCATCTTCACAACAACCGTGTGAGGAAGTTTAGGCCGAGAGTGTGACTGGTGGCCCAAGCTACCCAGCAAACTTCATGGTAGAGTGAGAATTTGAACTTGAGGTTCCTGGATTCTGTTGAATCCACTACACCACGCCGTTGTCTAGGTGACTAGGGAGGTTTATCAAATTATGTATGTTATTAGGGATAGGTGGGAGAAAGACTTCTACTCCTGTAATTCTAGAACACAATGAAGTTGATGGACTTCACTTCCAGACAGACAGAAGAAATAGTCCTTTGCACAATGCGTAATTCGCTTATAGAATTCATTGTTGCAAGATGCATTGATGGCTGTTACCTTGGATGGCTTTAAAAGGGGATTAGTTGAATACTGAGTCCTAGTTCTATCAACAGCTCAT